>NC_050574.1:448900023-450317523 GCF_011100635.1 Trichosurus vulpecula | reverse complement strand
GGGAGTAAAGGCAGGCTTCCTTTAGCATGTGAGCTCCGCTTTAAAAGATAGGCAGAAATTTAACAGGTGATTAAGAAAGGGAAGGCATTCCAAAGATAGGGAGCAGCCCAAGCAACTGTACAGAGGCAAGGCTCAGTGCAGATTTGAGGGAAGGGGCAGTAAGCTGAGCTTTGCTGGGACTTACAGTACATGGAGAGGAGTGTTTTGAGAGTAGTCTAGGAAGGTTGGTGGTGCCAGACTGTAGAGTGTCCTGAATGCCAGGCAAGGAGGTCAAACTTTACTTGGTAAACAATAGGGAGCCCTTGAAGATTTTTGAGCAGTTTAAACTTAAAACTCTCTCATATTCAACATTGAAGTATATAGCCCTAATAGCTGGATCCTAGTACAGTGGCATGTTTGTTGATTAGGGGCTGGGAGTTGGAGATACCTAGATGTGAACCTAAGTCTCTCTTTTTTTTTTTTGAGGCAATAGGTTTAAGTGACGTGCTCAGGGTGCACCCAAGTCTTAGATGCAGAACACTTTTAAACTCTTTCTGGATAATACTTAAATCTTTTCTCTTTCCAATTAATGACCATTCACATTATTAAATCTAAAAAAACCCAAGCCTATTATCTCCATCCTCTCTGCAATTGACTCGACTACATATAATTAGAACATAGGGAAGAAGATATGAAGACATTGTGGCCTTTGATCTTGGATGAATTTCCTCCATGTCTTAAGCAGGGAGAATTGGGGTATGCCTACAGCACCTGAGTTTATGTGGGTTCTTTTATTGACTGAATTTGCTTTGTCCATCTTTTCTATTTGACACCTTCCCTTCTCTCATTCCCCTCCATTTGACAACTTGAGTGTAGGAAACCGTGCTTTTAAACAGTTAGGTACCAGTATCGTTTTCTTCAACAATTCGTATCTCATTTTTGGTTGTTGTGGCTAGAGGACAGGCTGTTCTGAAAGCCGGCCCCTCTCTTATTTCTCCATGCTGTTCCATGGTGGGTAGAGATTTTAGAAGGAAGGTCTTTATTTGAGGACCCTTCTGTTAATCCTTTCAGATCTTGATTTGAATCAGAGCCTAAAGTTGGATATCTATGTTTTATAAAATGATAAAACTTTTATTAACTTGAAATAAGGGGCTTATAATGTATTTTGGGGATAGGATCTGATTCTATTGGAAGTATTGTGTAGAAAGCCAATTAATTAGGTTGGATGTGATGGTGTACACCTAGAGGCCCAGCTACTGGGGAGGCCGAAGTTGGTGGATCCATTGACCTTGGGTGTTCTGAGCTGCAGTGGACTATATAGATGAGGTGTCTACATTAAATTCATTACCAATATGGTAAGCCCTTGGAAGTGCAGGGACACTAGTTTGCCTAAGGAGTGGTAAGCAAGTTTGTGTTGGATATAGAGCAGGTCCTTGCTGATAAGAAGTAGGATCAGGACTATCATTAGCTCCTGCTTTTCTAGCATGGGTGAGATAGGGAGAACTAGACTTAAAAAAAATAGAAATCCCATTAGACTTAGTTTAAGAGACTTAGATCCTTTTTCTGCCAGTAATTTTATTTGTTAACAAAAGGCAAATCATTTCACCTTATTCACACTCATCTGTAAAAGAAAGGTGTTAGATTAAATCATTAGTTCTCAAAGTGTGGTCTGGGGACCCATGGGCCTCCTCAAGATACTTTCGGGGGTTCACAAAGTCAAAATTATTCTTATAATAATGTAAGGACAATCTAGTTTCTCACGTGCTAAATATCTGTAGCCAGGACCCCCATAAACAAAAGCTCTTTGGGGGTCTTCAATAATTCTTAAGAGTGTAAAAGGGTTCTAAGGCCAAAAAGTTTGAGAACCATCGAATTAGATCATCTTTAAGATTTATTCCAGTTCCGAGATCCTATGAACAGGAATTATGGATGGACCGTATCAGGAGACAGATTTTGGCATAATTTAAGCCTAATAATTAGATCTTTTCTAACTATGTTGGACTACTCGCTGTTTCCATACTGTTTTCTTTCATCTGTGCACATTTGTACAAGTTCCCCGCCCCCCCCCCCCACCCCCTATGCATTCAGTGCTCTCCTTCCTTGTTTCTGCCTGTTGAAATCCTTCTTTATCAAGACTCCACTGAAGTGCCAGTTCTTCTAGGACGCCTCTCCTGAGCCCTACTCTCAAAGCCGTTTCACTCTTTCCCAGCTTTCTTAGAATACCACGTCAAGATTTTCTGTTCTTTTTCTTTTTCCCCCTATCATTCTCAGCCTTACTGTGATACACGTTGTCATTGTTCATCTTTGTTTCTCCAGTGTCTGGTGCAGCCTTAATACATAGTAGGGATTTAGTAAACATTGAATTGAATAGACTTGAATGGAACAACTTCCTAGCAAGGAAAACTGTCCAAAAAATTGAATAAGCTGTTTTATGAAGTAGTGAGTTCCTTGTCATTGGAGATCTCTGGGTATTGTAATGGGAATTCATACTTGAGGTAAAGGTTGAATTAAATGACCTTTGAAGTCCTCTTCAACTCTAAGATTTTATGAATCTATGAATGAACCATTTATACTATCTCTCTGGTTTGGCCATTGTTGTGTTGGTTAGCTTCAGGCAAGCCTCCTCCATGTTTCTCCTTTCCCATATTGAATGCCTACTATTTTCCAGGATTTTGCTTGCATGTCATTAGAGTTAGGCAATAATTGGATTGCCTTTCAAGACAGAGTATTAGGGCTTTATGTGAAAGTCATGGGTTGTTCATGCACAGAGATGGGAAATACTTTTTATCAGAGGATAACACCCATAATTAAAAGAGAAATACTGCATTGTGTTTTAAATAGTATCAGTAATGAGTTTTCAAAAGGTAAGAAAATTGATGAATAATAGTCTAGTTTGAATAATAGTCTAGAATAAAACCTGCAAAGTTAGATCAGAGCTAGATTATAGAAAGCTTGAAGTATCAAACTAAAGAGTTGGGGTTTTATTCAAAAGTAATTGAAAGTTTTGGGCAGAGAAGTGACATAGATCTTTGTATGAGGAAGATTTATATAGCAAAATGTCAAGGAAGGATTTGAGAGATAGAATGGAGAAAGACCAAATAAGAGACCATTGCAATAATGGTGAGAGGTGATGAGATGTCCCAAGATTATGTCAGGGAAAAGGGAGAAAGAAAACAATAGAGAGATGAGAGAGATATTATGGAAGTATACAGCAAATTGGCAGAAAAGTTCTATTATTGAAGTACTGAGTTTGAGATGATGGAAAGACTTTCAGGTGGAGTCAACTAGGAGACGATGGAAAATGCAGATCTGATGTTCAAGACAAAGGTCAAGGCTGAAGATAATAGATCTGGGAATTATCTGCCTTAAGACAATAACCAAAGTTGTGTGATCATTGCATAGTAATGTTCTTAGTGTCATGGGGGTTGTCATCTCTCTGATTTCTGAGTCATGGGCCTCTATCCTGGAGTCATGGTATAGAGGGAAGATTCCTGGACTCTGAAATTCAAAGACCTGGTTTAAAAACCTGGCTTTGCCATTGAGTAGTTGTGAGACCTTGGGCAAGTGACAACATCTTTGGCCTTGTTTCTTTTCTTTCTTTTTGTTTATTTGTTTATTTATTTGTTTATTCATTCATTCATTAATTTATTTATTTATTCATCCATTTATTTATTTATTCATTCATTTATTTATTCATTTATCTATCTATTTATTCATTCATTCATTTATTTATTTATCGACCTTGTTTCTTCAACTGCAAAATGCGGACAATAATCTGTAGCCTTACAAAGTTGGCCTGAGAATTATGTGAGATAATATATGTCAAATCTCTTGTATGTCAGAAAGCATAATAATGAGTTATTAGTGGACAATAGTAGTAAATATGGTTTACCTCCTTGGCTTTATGGTTGAAGGAACTAAGGCTCAGGTAAGTGATTTTCCCAAAGTTGCATAACGAGGGAATGACCCAGGCCTAGAACCCAGATCCGCTGAATCTTAGGCCAGTGTTATCCCTGCTACCCTCCATCTATCAGCCTCTTATTAAGGTCAAGTATCAATGAGATGATGGGTCAGGTCATGTTAAAGGAATAATTTCTTTTGTCTGGATACTTTTGTTATTTTATCTCCGTATTAATTAGGAGTTTTAGTACTGAGTGGAACAGAGCAGATAACTAGTATTTTCATAGCTTGAAGGGGTGGAGGGCTTGACTTAAATTGGTCAATCCCTGGATTATACATAGAAGGAAATAGGGCTCATTCAGCTTGGGAGCCTCATTTTACATGAGGTCAATCCTGACCCCCCCACCCCGTTCTTAGAATCCCCAAATTATTTTGGATATACTTGTATTTACTTCTCTGTGGAGATGTTATATCCTAACTTGTAAATAGACTATCATCTCCTTGAGGGCAAGGATTCTTTTTTGTTTTTATCTTTGAGTTTCTAGTACCTAGCACAGTGTCATGTCCGTAGTAGGGATTTAATAAATCCTTGTTTAATTGGATCAGCTACGTATTGTGAAGCAGAGGTACTGTAATCTAGTCCCTTTGGTTGTCATTAAAACCATCATCCAATGTATAATGAGGGAATACAAATTTACTTGAGACTTTAAAATCCTCAATGGCAGATGGCCCCAAATGGCACTGATCCTTTTGGTTACTAAATGACATTGCAAATCAACTCAACTCTGCTCTCTTCTCTGGCTATCTCTGGGGCTGGGCAGATTTAGCTTGTGTAAACTGAAGTTGCCATGGCCACTGGGGAACTCTTGGTTTGGTTGATGTATCTGTTTATGACTAGGGCTGTCAAGGATGGAGTAATGACAGATAGAAATGGAGACTATACAGCTGTAACAGTGTTACCATAGTAGTCTCTATACCCTCTGGCTAGAGATGGAAAATCAGCACATGGAGCTTTGCTTAGCTAGTGGTGTTTCTGTCCTTTCAATTTCATATCATTTTGAAAGCAAATTAACAAATATTGATTAAACATTTCCTATGTATGAGACACCATAAACTCTCTGAGAGTAGAGCTCGTATCTTCTATTTCGTTTATATCCCACGTGGTACTTAGCATAGTGCCTTGAATATGTTAGGTGCTCAATAGAATTTGAAATAATAAATGAATGAATGAATGAAGGTAAGATAGGGCCCCTGTATCTGAGGAGGGTAGAGTTTAGGTGGGGGTTACAAGGCATAAAAACATAAAAGTTAACTAACATTGTAAGACAAGAACACAAGATATATGCCCAGATGGCATGGAAAAAATTGTCAATTAATTGATGGCCCCCAGTCTGTGATTCATAATCTGTCCGTCCACCCAAACATGCCATCTTGGCATCTGCTCTGCCATGGTGTCCCTCTCCTACCTTAAACCTCTTGCTCCTAGCATAGTAATCAAATCAATAGTATGATTGCTTCTGGAAGGGTGTGTCACTCGTGTGCCCTGTGGACAACATCTTTGTGATTCCTTGACCTAACTGACTCCTGACCACCCCTGAAGGGGGATTTTTGGCTTCCTACTAGAATGTAAGGTCCTTGAGGACAGGGACTATACAACTATTTGTATTTGTACTCCTAGTGCTTATCACAGTTCCTGGGACATAGTAAGTGCTTAATATATGCTTTTTGCATTCACTCATTTAAATTTCCAGAGGAGCTGAAGAACTCTGAATGATGAGGTAGTCTGGGGAAATAAACGTTGGATAATTGAAATTAGGCAAGACAGAATGAAGAAAGAATGGCATTTAGGGCAAAGGGATTGATATAGGTAAAGCTCCAGAGGTGGGAATTCAATGCAGTTCAATTTAACAGACATTTATTTTGCCGTGTTTTCCCTGGGGCGGGGGGAATTTGTCTGGAAAAGAGGATTAACACTCATAACCAACGTTTATATAGCTAGGGTGTCCATGGACAGGGCTTCTCTGGGCCTCAGTATTTTTAGCTATAGAATTAGGGAATTAGAATCTATGTTCTCTAAGGCCCTTTCCTGTTCTAAAAGCTATATTTCTCAGAACCAGGAAAATAGTGCTACAACAATATAAATTAAATATAAAGAACAAAAAATGTAAATAGTGCCACATAATTACAATCCCCAAAATTGGCCCTGGGAGAAGAGTTGAGGAAACGTTGCTTTGAAAGGTCTTTATTATGAGGTATAGCTCCTTCAGTAGGAGAGTCAGGAGGTATCTTTTTAGAAACGTAGTAATGAAATTAAAAGATAAATATCTAAAAGTTTCTGTAATTTTAATAGTTGAAGGAGACGAAGCTAAAGTCTTGAATCCACAGCTAATTTTCTAAGTGAAATTTCATGGAAAATGAGAACACTTGAAATGAGTTCTCCTGCAGCAATGTTTTCATCATCTTGTAATTTTGTAGTCCTCTATAAAATTACTGGCAAATGAACATTTTCTGATGACCCCTTCAGTTCTAGAAAACTGCCTTTATTTTTGAAAGAGTAAGAGAAGACACCAGGCTTGGAGATAACATTGAGCTTACAATTTTAATGTACACTGGCTAGCTCTGGATTACAAACATTCAAGTACCACGTTTAGCTCCCACATACTTGCCCTTGTCTGACTCCCTTCATCTCTGAGGGGTCGCTTCTCCTCCCCCAACTTTGTGCAATAGAATGTGAGCAGGCTTCTGGGAATCCTGGCTTTACTGCTGACAAGCTAGATGACTTTGGGCATGTGACTTAACCTGTCTAGGCCTCAGTTTTTTAATCTGTAAAATGAAAGTGTTGGATAAGCTTTGAGATTCCTCTCAGCTCTATCTATGATTCTGTGATTTCAACAGACATAACAGACATTTAGCACATTCTGTGTTATGGGAATATAAAGACAAAAATTAAGCAAGGAGCTTCCATTCTATTCGGAGATAACATTTCTTCACTGTTTTGTAAGAGACATAGAGTGGCTTGAAGGGTACATGTCCAGTGATATATTTCAACTGGTAGGTGACCTTTAGGCTCCATGAATTGCAGAGAAAGGTAGCACGAACCTAATTCTTGAGGCAGGCTCATGCAGTCACTGCAAGGTCATGAACTGCTCTATCATTAGCTGTGCTGCTTATATGGGACTGGGTGATTTGTTCTGACCATTTTTGGACTTGAAGGGTTCTGAGCCAACGTTCTGAGAAGACTCTTTAACTTTAGTACTGTATGAGCAGAAACTAGGCCATCAGAAAGTCTATCTGAGGGTATATGAAATTTAACTCAGTCTCATGGAAACTATTATGTTGTTGGTATGTTTGCCAGAGGTTCAAAAAAAGACCTCACTAGGCAAAGAGTACAGCCCTGAACCTGTTATTTTGAACAGTCAGTCATCATTGCCTCTACCAATAAACCAGTTTATTCCATTTTCAACAAAGCCAGAGGAGTGACAAAGCCCATTTGAAGTGACTGTGGTCTGATTACCAGAGTTCAAAGATTTAGAGATGGAAGAGATCTTAGATGTCATTGAGTCCTATCCTTTCATGGAGAAACTGAGGCTGACAGGGTCACACGGATAGTCAGCATCTAAGGAAGAATTGCAACCCAGGTCTTTGTGGTTCCAAGTTCAACACTCTATGTACCAGGCCACACTGCTTCTAATTCTGAGAGAGGGAAGAGGAGGCAGGTGTAGCTTCTTATTGTGGGGGTGGGGTGGAGAGATGGTAGGGCCTGGGAAAAGGATATAAAGGAATCTAACTTCATTTATGTGTGTTTATTTTCCCAACTCTTCTTAATTCCAGTGTCATTCCTCTGTTAATTATTTCCTATTTATCCTGTACATATCTTACTATGTAATAGTAAACATATGTTTACTATTTGTTTGCATGTTGTCTCCCACATTAGACTGTAAGTCCTTTGAGGGCAGGGATTACTTTTTTTTTTTTTACCTTTTTGTATCCCCAGTGTTTAGCACAGAGAATAACACATAATAAGAGCTTAATAAATGTTTATTGACTGATAGAAATAGCAATACATCGTCAATTATTTCCATAACAAGCTAAATCAGCTTTAATGGAGGAAGGATGGACCAGTGGAAAGTTTGTTAGATTTGGTAACAAAGATACTGGGTTCAAATCCATCTCCTGTTGCTTCCTACTGGTGTTATCTGGGGCAAAGTGCTTAAGCTTCTTTGGGTCTCATTTCCTATCAGCTGCCTTGCTTGGTTTCAACTCTACCACCATCATGTCATCAGGACAAGCTCATTATTAGGAATTTCATCATCATGGAAATTGCTTTGGCTTCGTACTCACACTTCATCAGTGCTCTCAGCTGCCTCTGCCCCTCTGATTGGAGAATCGAGGGGTAGAGCAAAAAGAAAAATCTCCTCCAAAGCCTCCATTTAAAGAGGACTTAGCAGGTTGGCCAACTCTTCATTTTCTATCAGGTACTCTTTCTTTTAAAAAAATTTTATTTTTTATTTTTAGTTTACAACGCTTAGCTCTACAAGTTTTTGAGTTCCACATTTTGTCTCCCTCTCTCTCCTTCCCCTCCCCCCCCCAAGATGGTATGTAATCTGATATAGGCTCTACATATACCTTCGAATTGAACTTATTTACATTATAGTCCACAAGTAAAGAAGAATTATAACCAGAGGAAAGAATCATGAGAAAGAAGAAACGAAACCAAAAAGGAAGGAAAAAAAGAGAGAGCAAATAGTTTGCCTTAATCTGCATTCAGACTCCATAATTCTTTCTCTGGGTGTGCATGGCTTTTTACATCATAAGGCTTTTGGAGCTATCTTTTAACCTAGCATTGATGAGGGGAGTCAAGTCTATCAAAGTTAGTCGTTAGAGATACCATGTGTCTGTAATCATGTATAATGTTCTCCTGGTTCTGCTCCCCTCACTCAGCATCAGTTCATATAAGTCTTTCCAGGTTATAATGAAGTCCGTCTGCTCCTCATTTCTTCCTATCAGGCACTTTTGATGTACTTAGGTAATATTGGTTATAATATTGTAATAATGTAGCTCAACATGAGCTATTTGTATAGATATCTGTAGCCAGAATGGACTTTGTTTTCTTTGAATGACTCAGCTCGCCTCGTTGAGCTTCCCTGGACGCTGGGGCTTGCTCTTCCGGGGCAGGACCAGAGCTTCCTGTGTGATGAGTCGTGGCGCTGGCTGAGGGGAGGTGTGTTAACGTGGTCTACGCTGGGGGAGGGGCCAAGTCAAGAACCAATCGGCCCTGGTCGTTCAGGCGGCACTTGATGATGTCAAAAACTCTATAAGAGGGGAGAGGACAGCTTGAAGATCCTCCTTTCCTTTTCCGGTTGGAGCCAGAGACGCCTACAGCCGAAGCTGAGCTGCCGGTAGCAGAGCTGACTGGAGGCTAGTGGGTAATCTTCTTACCGTAGAGGGGAAGCATGTATACGATTTTGCCTTATATCATCTCGCTTCTCTGTGGCCTCCTGGTAACCCTTGTGAGGCGGACTTATGGGGCCTGGAAGCTTTTGATGAAAATATCAAAATGGGGATGCTGGTTTGTGGGCTTGTTATTGTGGAGTGTAAATACATGCTTTAGTTCTCCTGCCTTCTGCCTAGAGAATTCCTTATATCCTGTGGTTCCGGACCTTTTAGGCACATATGAGATTCTCTTTGAAATCATAAATTCTGCCTTCCTAATATAATATCTTATCTCTCTACTTGATTGTAGGCTCCTTGAGGGCAGAGTCTGGGTCTTACCCAAGATATATCCCTCCTATGTGGAAGGAGACTATACAGAGCCTCTGTTAGACTCTGGGAGGTAAATGTTGGTAGAATAAAATTTTTCTCTGGTCAAAATAAAGCACTTAGAGTGCTTAATATATAGTAGACATTTAGTAAATGTTATATTTATATACAGGAATTCTCAGATTTATAGTATTTATTTTTCAATAGATTTAGAGGCTACATAGATTTCTGTACTGGGAAACCTAGTGGCCTAGCACAGTGCCTGGCACATAGTAGGCATTTAGCAAATGCTAGTTAAGGGAAACAACATGTATAATATTGATTTCACAGGAAAATGCATACTTTGAGTTTTGAGCCTTAATGCTGAAAAAGGGACTGTCTACCACTGCTTTCAGCTCTAAGTTGCTATGGAGAGGAGTTAGATGGCTTTATGAACTACCCAGTTGCAGTGAACTTGGAGGTTTGAAAGCAGGGAGACCTGAGGCAGTGAAATACAGGAAAGAGGTTAGATTTGGAAGGAAAGCACTTGAATTTGAATCCTGGCTCATATTTCTGCTATCTTGTTTGACCCTGAGCGATCACTTAACCTCTGGACATCGGCTTCTTCCCTTTTTAAAATATGGGGTTGAGTTAGATGATCTGAACATTCCCTTCAGTAGAAATCCTAGGAACTTTTCAACCTTTGGGCATATATGCACACATGTGCCCAAAGAGAACAGAATAAAGCAAAGTGAAGTAACTTAATTGTCCTCCTGTTTATTTCAGCATCGAATGAGTACAGCCTGCAGCTGAAATTAAGGCCAAGTTTCTTTGCTTTCTTTTGAGTTCTCTTTTCTTGATCACAGTACTGACCCTGCTTCTGCAATCTGGCCACAGCCTTCTGCCTTTGGCCCCTGAACTCAGCCATCTAAAGACCAACTTCAATCTACCAAATGATACCTCTGGTCTCAAACTATGTGAAAATTTCCCACTGACGCCCTTCCTTCTATCTCTCACTCTGAGAGGTTTCGACCTGTATCAAGAAGCCTATCCGTAGAAGGAGCAGTAGAGAAAAATTGTATCACTGGGAACATGTCTTTATACTTTCATTATCTCTTGTTTCTCCTCCCTGCCATCGCATACACAGGCAGAAAGGAACCTGGGAGTGGGGTGGGAATGGATACTTCTCATTCTCTAGGACTTAAGAGAGAGATTGGTTCTTAGAGTGTGGTCTAGCTGCTCCTTCACAGATGATAAAGAAGGAAAATTCTTTCTAACTGATTTTATTTAATTTGACTGTAGAATATAAACTTCTTGAGAGTAGGGTTTGTTTTACTCTTTTTATTTCTATTCTCAGCATTTGTCCTATGTCTGACACATACTGGAGTTTAAGAAATAGTTATTGAGTGCCCTTTTGGATTTGATGGATCTGGTGATAATTCCCCATGGAATTTGAAAGAAAAAAAGTATATTTAGGCACTTCCATTCTTCAACCTATACCCTAGTTCTTTTTTTTTTTGGAGGGGGGAAGGCAGGGCAATGGGGGTTAGGTGACTTGCCCAAGGTCACACAGCTAGTAAGTGTGTCAAGTGTCTGAGGCGGACTTGAACTCAGGTCTCTCCTGACTCCAGGGCCGGTGTTCTACTCACTGCACCACCTAGCTGCCCCTTCCCCTAGTTCTTCTTACAGCACTCTTTACCACTGCATAGATATTCCTTCCTTTTGCCATTGTTGGATTAGTTTTAATCTTTGAGGGTCCTCTAGATGATTGATTTCATATTTTGTACTGATTTTACTCCTTTTATTTGTTCTTCACTCAACGTGGTGGTGCTTTCTAACAACTGGACTCCCCCCTCAACTACCCAATTTTTTCTTAAAATAATATTTCTAAACTGATTAAAGTATTTAATGTGGCGGGGGAATCTCAAACTTTTAAAAGTCTCAAAAGATAGTTAGGTTCCTTTTCATTTACAACTTTGGTAGTTTTCCATTTTATATGTTGGTTTGGAAATGAATGAATAGCTTTGAGCATTTATTTCTCTGTCTCCACTTCTGCCTGTCTGTCTTTTTGTCTACATTTTGATGTCTTTCTTTATATCTCTCTTTCTATCTGTCTCATCTCTCTCCTGGAACCCATCCCTATGTCCTCAAATTCTTGTTAAATATCTCCAGCTGGATATCTTGCTGGGACCTCAAATGTATACATGTATGTATGTATGTATGCATTTATGTGTATATAGATATGCCTAGATATATAATGCATGTATCATATACAATATAAATTCAATTTATAGCTGCTTAATAATTGGATTGGTACAAAAGTGGAATGGTCTGCCTTGGGAAGATAATGGGTTTTACACTCACCGGTAAGTTGTAAAATCGATTCTTGGTTAGGCAGAGTTTGGATCAGATCATTTCTAAAGTCTCTTCAGACATGGAGATTAGGTGAATATGCTTTATCCTTCCTCCTCAACTCTAGTCTGTAAACAAAAAAGAGACTATTTTGTTGTTTGGGCAGCTAGGTGGCCCAGTGGATAGAGTGACAGGTCTGGAGTCAGTAAGACTCATCTTCCTGAGTTCAAATATGGCCTCAGGCACTTACCAAGCTGTGTGACTCTGGGCAAGTCACTTAACCCTATTTGCCTCAGTTTTCTCATCTGTAAAATGAGCTGGAGAAGGAAATGGCAAAGTACTCCAGTATCTTTGCCAAGAAGACCTGAAGTGGGGTCATAAAAAGTCAGACATGGCTCGATAATGATTTTGTTGTTTATTTTTGTATTTCTAGAGCAGGTGCTTAATGAATTCGTGCTGAATTGAATTTGTTTTTACCTCCTTATTTCTCTTAATATTGACTACATGTGCAAGATGTACAAGTCTACTAATCCCTAAGCTTGCACTTACAGTCTAGTGCTTGTGAGTTTGGAAACAAATATGCCAGTTTCAGAACTATACTAGATGGATAAGTGAACACATTTTGAATGACTGAAATGGTACCTGTCTACAGAAAACAATGACAGGGACAGAAAATGGAAAGCTGGATATTTACAATAATAATAAAAAAAGATGTGAAGAGTTTTGTTCTGCACTGGTGGGTCAGAGATGTAAAATTTAGATAGATATGTGGACAATAGCTACCTGAGCGATGACAGGAGAGTTTTTTAACCTTTTAGAATGTGTTTATTTTCTGCATTTAAAACAATCTCCAGAAGTGTGAAAAGTAGGTCAAGGTCTCTGTTTGTACTTAGCTTTGGTTGATCTCTTAAGTTTTATAGGCATTTGATATTACAGAAGATTGTATGCTTCTGGAAACTTTAGCACTGATCTAGTGGCCCTGTGCCTACCTCACATTTATTAATTTTTCCCCTAAGGTGATAAAAATATTTTAGTATTTTTAGCCTAATCTTTTCTCACGACATCTTAGTGAGGGAAATAGAAAATAGGCATTATTGGAATGAATTCTTCCCACTAAGAAAGAGGAGCCAAGTTTAATGGCCAGCCCTGAGGAGCCATTTGAGAGTGGACCATAGTTGGAATCCTGTATTCGATCATGTTTGCCACATTTTTTTTTTTGGAAAAAAATTGAAAGTATGAGAACGTCAAGAAAAGGACAATCAGAAGGGCGAAAGGTATTGAAATAACAATTATAGCTTGCATTTATATGGTGTTTTAAGTTCTGCAAAGCAAATTCTTTTTTTTGCTCTATTCCCTTGTACTTTTTATTTTAGTATTCAACATTCATTTCCACAAGATTTTGAGTTACAAATTTTCTCCCCATCCTTCCCCCCCGCCACCCCAAGATGGCATGCTTTCTGGTTAGCCCTTTCCCCAGTGTTCCCTCCCTTCTATCACCCCACTCTACCCCCATCCCTTTTCCCCTTACTTTCTTGAAGGGCAAGAGAGATTTCTATACCCCATTGCCTGTATATCTTATTTCCCAGTTGCGTGTAAAAACAATTTTTAACATTTGTTTTTAGGACTTTGAGTTCCAAATTCTCTCCCTTCCTCCCTCCTCACCTACCTTCATTGAGAAGACAAGCAATTCAATACAAGTTATACATGTTTCATTATCCAAAAACACTTGTAGTGAAAGACTAACTATATTTCCCTCCATCCTATCCCACCCCCACCATTTATTCTATTTTCTCCTTTGACCCTGTCCCTTTTCAAAAGTGTTTGCTTCTGACTACCCCCTCCACCAATCTGCCCTCCCTTCTATCATTCCTCCCTCCCGCCCCCCAGTCTGGCCATCCTCTTTCCCTCTACTTTCCTGTAGGGTAAGATACGCAATTGAGTGTGTATGTTATTGCCTCCTTAAGCCAAATCCAATGATAGCAAGATTCACTTATTCCCTTTCACCTACTCCCTCTTCCCTTCCATGATAAAAGATTTTTCTTGCCTCTTATATGTGACATAATTTACTCCATTCTATCTCTGTCTTTCTCCTCCCAATATATTCTTCTCTCACCCCTTAATTTTATTTTTTAGATACCATCCCTGTGCCCTCTGTCTATATATATATATATATATATATATATATATATATATATATATATATATATATATACATATGTATGTATATTCCCTTCAACTACCCTAATGCTGAGAAAGACCTCATGAGTTACAAATATCATCTTCCCATGTAGGAGTGTAAATAGTTCAACTTTAATAAGTTCCTTAAGATTTCTCTTTCCTGTTTACCTTTTCATGCTTCTCTTAAGTCTTGTATTTGACAGTCAAATTTTCTATTAAGCGCTTGTCTTTTCATCAAGAATGCTTGAAAGTCCACTATTTCTTTGAATGTCCATTTCCCCCCTGAAATATTATGCTCAGTTTTGCTGGGTAGGCAATTCTTTGTTTTAATCCTAGCTCCTTTGACCTCTAGAATATCATATTCCAAGCCCTCTGATCCCTTAACATAGAGGCTGCTAGATCTTGTATTATCCTGATTGTGTTTCCACAAAACTTAAATTGTTTCTTTCTGGCTGCTTGCAATATTTTCTCTTTGACCTGGAAACTCTGGAATTTGGCTGCAATTTTCCTAGGAGTTTTCCCTTTTGGATCTTTTTCAGGAAGCGATCAGTGGATTCTTTCAATTTCTATTTTACCCTCTAGTTCTAGAATATCAGGGCAGTTTTACTTGATGATTTCTTGAAAGATGATGTCTAGGCTTTTTTTTTGATCATGGCTTTCAGGTAGTCCAATACGTTTAAAATTATCCCTCCTGGATCTATTTTCCAGGTCAGTGGTTTTTCCAATGAGATATTTCACATTGTCTTCTATTTTTTAATTCTTTTGGTTTTATTTTATAATTTCTTGATTTCTCATAAAGTTATTAGCTTCCATTTGCTCCATTCTAATTTTTAAGGATTTATTTTCTTCAGTGGTCTTTTGGACCTCCTTTTCCAGTTGGCCAATTCTGCTATTTTTAAAGGTGTTATTTTCCTCAGTATTTTTTGGGGTCTCCTTTAGCAAGCTGTTGACTGATTTTTCATGGTTTTCTTGCATCACTCTCATTTCTTTTCCCAATTTTTCCTCTACTTCTCTTACTTGATTTTCAAAATCCTTTTTGAGCTTTTCTATAGCCTGTGACCTATTCATATTTTTCTTGGAGGCTTTTGATGTAGAAACTTTGACTTTGTTGTCTTCTTCTGGTTGTATATTTTGATCTTCTTTATCACCAAAGTAAAATTCTATAGTCTGAGATTTTTTTACACTGTCTGCTCATTTTCCCAGCCAATTACTTGACTTTTGAGCTCTTTGTCAAGGTATGATTCTGCTTCCAGAGTGGAGAGCTCTGTCCCAAGCTTTGGGGTTTTTACTCAGCCATTTTCAGAGCTACCTCTGGTCATCTGTAAATTTTCAGTTCTTCCAAGATGGTATGATCAAAGAAGAAGTGTTTACTCCTCTCCTGGCCTGTGCTCTGGTCTGTGAGTGATTTCAAACACTCTTTTCTGCCTTGGAGCTGTGAGGAGAGCTCCCTCTCCACAGCCACCACAAGCTCTTCCACACCAGCACTCCTCCTCACTCCAGGACTGCCACCCAGGCCTGTGACCCAGATCCAAGCAGGGCAAAGCAAGAGAATCCTGCCTCAGCATCAGCAAAGAGATCCCTGCACTCCCATTGGGATCAGCCACTTGATCGCCCCCACTGTCTGTGGGCCTGGAGCTCTGGAAGTAGCTGCTGCCGCTGCTGCCACCACCTTTGCTGCCCCAGGTCTGGGGCTGGACTATGCTCTTCTCTCACCCAGGTCCAACAGAGTTTTCCCACTGACCTGATAAGTTGTCTTTGGTGTTTGTGGGTAGAGAAGTCTGGCTGAATCACTGGCTGCCAGTGATTCAGTGCCCTGAGGCCTGCTCCATCTGATTGGCTCTGGCCCAGTCTGTGTGGGCGCAACCCATGCTGGGCTGCGCTCCACTCCTAGCACCATGTGATAGAAATTCCCATTGACTGTCCAGGCTGTCTTGGGCTGGAGACTTGTTTTACTCTGTCATTTTGTGGGTTCTGTAGCTCTATAATTTGTTTGGAGTCATTTTTTGCATTATTATGGAGGCATTTGGGGGAGAGCTCAAGCAAGTCCCTGCTTTTACTCCACCATCTTGGCTCTGCCCCCCTGCAAAGCAGATTCTTACAACAATAATATGAAGTTGGTGCTATTATCTTCCCTATTTTATAGACAAGAGAACTGAGGCTCAGAGAGGTTATGATTGGCCAATATAGTGAGTGTCTGAGACAGGATTTGAACCTGTCTTCCTTACTCCAATTTCCGTTCTTCAGCAATCATGCCATATAACCAGCTTTTAAAAGAACTGGGAATCTTTAACCAGTAGAAGGGAAGAGTGCTAAAGGCTAAATTTATTATGGTGTTATGATAGCTATCCTCAAATATCTGAAGAACTTGTATGTGAAAGAAAGATTAGACTTGTTCAGCTTAGTTGTAGTGGTTAGAATTAAGAGTAGTAGAGGAGGTGGAGCTAAGATGGCAGAGTAGAGAAAGTGCTCAGTTGAGCCCTCCCAATATCCCCCTCCAAATATTTTAAAACAAGGCCTCAAATAGAACTCTGGAAAGGTAGAGCTAAAAAAAGTCAGTGAGACATTGTTCCAGCCCAAGACAACTTAGGAGTTCAAAAAGAGAAATATGTGACAGGGGTGTAGCGGCTGGCCTGGAGCCCACATGGGTGAAACACCAGTGGGACTAGGTGGTGGCAACAGAATCAGCAGTGACTTTGGGAGCTCCTAAGTCAGAGACAGTGAGAAGATCTGGCAACCAGTCAGAAAGAGATTATAAGGAACCCTTGTGCTAGCACTAGAAGCAGGACCAGAGGCTATTTGACAACTCCATTGCTTATACCCACTTCGGGCTTATAGTTCAAGGGCAGGAAGGAGCACTTTTGGTCAAGAGGGAGTGAAAGCTCTGAGGGGCAGTATTATTTCTGGTAGCTATAGATCAAGGACCCCGAGGAGAAGCATTGATTGCAATCCCAATGGACCAGGGGCTGTTCTTGGGTAAGGACCAGAGTATAGACCAGGAGAGCAGTAATCACACCCCTCCCCAGATCACACTACCTAGGAAGCACTGAAAATTTTCAAACCCCCAGAACTAGTTCTGGAAACAGCTGTGTGAAAAAGTCTGAAGCTTGAGACAGTGCCCCTCCACAACCCACACTGGGAACAGAGCCAACATTAGCATAAATATCCAAATCAAGAAACAGAGTAGAAAAATGAACAAGCAACAAAAAAAAGAACCTGACCATAAAAAGTTACTGTGGTGATAGGGAAGATTAAGACAAAAACTCAGAAGAAAACAATGAAGCCAAAACAGCTACAAGCAAAGCCTCAAATGAAAAAGATGTGAATTAGACACAAGCCCCAAAAGAATTCCTGGAAGAACAAAAAAAATGATTCTTAAAATCAAATAAAAGTGGTTAATGGAAAAAAAATGAAGGAAAAGGCAGAAAATCATGAAGGGAAAATTAATACCTTTGTTAAAAAAGGCACAAAAATGAAAAAAAATCCCTTGAAAATAGAATTGTCCAGATGGAAAAAGAGATACAAAAATTCACTGATGGAAAATAACTCCTTGAAAAGCAGAATCAGCCAAATTGAAAAAGAGGTACAAAAGCTCATTGAAGAAATAATTCCTTAAAAATTAGAATTGGGCAAGTGGAAGCTAATGACTTCATGAGACATCAAGAAATAATAAAAGAAAGTCAAAAGAATGAAAAAAATCAAAGGAAATGTGAAATATTCATTAAAAACAACTGACTTGGGAAATATATGTAGGAGAGATAATTTAAGAACTATTGGATTGCCTGAAAGCCATGATCAAAGAAAGAGCCTGTTAGAGATCATATTTCAAGAAATTGTCAAGGAAGACTGCCCCGATGTCCTTGAAGCAGAGGATAAAATAAAAATGAAAAGAATTCACCAATTATCACCTGCAAGAGATACCAAAATGAAAACTCCTAGGAATATTACAGCCAAATTCTAAAGCTCCCAAGTCAAAGAAAAAGGTGAAGTTGTAAAGAGGCAAATTTTGGCTTGAGGTTAGAAAAAACTTCTTAACAATTAGAGTCATTCCAAAGTGAAATGGGCTCTCTTGGGAAGTATTGAACCCCTCTTCACTGGAGATATTCAAGCAAAGGCTAGATTATCAGGTATCTTGTGGGAATTATTGTTCAGGTATGGTTTGGATTAGTTGGCCTCTGAGATTCGTCTCAACTCTGAGATTTTGTGATTCTGTGAAGTGACACCAGGCAGAAGGTCTCATAGCTCTGGCAACTATAATGCTTTATATGTGCTTTATTCCTTCCCCACCTATGGTAATGCTAAAAACTATGACACCTTTTATGTTGGACCCAAAGTAACACATTTCCTATAAAAGTCATCAAAAGATATCTCCTGGGAATTATTAGAACCTTGGCTTACTTTTTATGCAGTGAAGAGTTATTGTTGCAAAACCATGTTTCTGAGGATTAAGCATCAGGTTGTTTTGTTTGGGACTTTTCTACTCTACATCGTCAGGTGGCTGGCTCCCTCCAGCCCTACTCATGTTACAAGCCTAGCTGTTTCTTCCCAGTCTGGTGCCTTAGATTCTGGCAAGGGTGAGACAGGGCTATGGCCTGTTGCCCCAGGAAAACTCCTTTGCAGATTTGCTTGTCTTTTTGTACTTGTGCATGGCTGGAAGTGGTTATGGAGTCGTTCTGTTCGGGGGTTGCTCCGTTTATACTAAACATTTCTGCATGGGATCAATTGTTCCAAGTAACCAAAGAGCCTGCAGACTTGTCTGCACCTGTTCCCTGCTCCCTTGTGTGTTCCCGTCATTCTTTAAGAAGCAACTTTAGTCTTGCAGGTGTCACGTGGTACCCAGAGCTGGGGAATGATTCTCCTTTCAACCAGAGGTTAAAGTATTCTCTACTTAGTGCCTGAATAAATCTATGTTCCAGGATAAGAATGGGATCGTTGAGCTCATCATGCCCATTTTAAAGTTGGGAAAACTGACTAACTGAATCAGAAAGCTTTTATTAGGCACCTACTTTATGCCAGTCACTGTGCACAAAACTGTCCCTAACCTCAAAGCACTTACATTCTAGTGGAGGAAACAGCAAACATAGGGTACTGGTGACTAGTGAAGGGAGGTTTTTTTTTTGGAGGGGGGAAAGGCAAGGCAACTGGGGTTAAGTGACTTGCCCAAGGTCACACAGCTACTAAGTGCATCAAGTGCCTGAGTTCAGATTTGAACTCAGGTCTTCCTGGCTCCAGGGCCAGTACTCTACTCACTGTGCCACCTAGCTGCCCCATGAAGGGAGTTTTTATCTGAAAGTCACAGGGATATTAAGTGGAGCCTTGGAGAAGTTCATTGTCATGCATTCTGCAGAAGCAATGGTAGTATTCATTTAATTACTAATGGAAGCAAGAGGTGGAAAATGAAAGCGGGAGTTGGGGGGCATGTGGGATGGGTAGATGGTAAGATATCTCAAGACACCCAGAACCAAAGGATGGGAAACATGATCTGGGGCCAGCTAGATGTAGTCACTGGCCATTTAAGTTGGGTCCCAGGGTAGAGTCTTAATGTGAGTGGATAAACTCACCCAGGGAGGGAGGCATGGTCCCTGGTCTAGATAGTGGGGAGACTGAGTAGAAATGTGCTATATCTTTTGTATTTGCTCAACCAGTTGCTGGCAGAACTAGGAACAGAATTCAAGACTTTTTGACTTTCAATTCAATGCTCCAGTCATTAAATCCCCTTCCCCCTTCTTTGAAACACATGTTCATTGTAGCCCATTTACACATCTGCTACTTCAGAAAGTCTCCTATTAATGCATACTCTGCATCACCAGTGACTGTCCTTTTTTTTTCCTTCCTTAGAGTTTCTTGGCATTAATATTAATCTTTTGCATACAGCATTTCCCTACTGTACCCATATCGTCTTTGGTGACATTTTGACAGCTCGTGTAATAGTGGGAGCAGAAAGGGAATGAGAATGACGATGTAAAAAGGCAAAGAATAGGATGCTAGCTATATTCAAAGAGATGTTGGTATTTATAAGCTGGTATTCATTGTCCTGGGTGGTAAACACATTATATATTCACCAATTCAAGGATAATAGCTTGTTTACTGTTACCAATGTTTGAGTGGCTCAGGTGGCACATCCTCGTTCCTGTTTCTTCACTTTTTCCTGGAGCAGATGTGCTATTGTCACACCAGGACAGTCTCTGAGAAACCTTCAGGTTGCAATCAGAAGGTCCCGGAAGGCTTCGACTTTAATCCTCTGTGGCAGGCCCATTTATCATGGGCAATTTCAGCAGCTGTCAGTTTATCTAACCTGCCTTGTTAAGAAAGTTTGCAGGACTGTGGTATTTTGGAGGTTTACCAATTCTGCCCTATTTGTGAATCAGAATTTTTCTCTTTGTTTTAGTCCAAACCTGATTTATCAGTCCAAGGGACTCCCAGTGTGACAACTCGTGCCCCTAGTGCAAATGGGCAACTCACCTGTAACTTAGAGGTGCCTGGGGATACTCAGAGCTTAACTGAATTGCTCACACAGCTAGTATGTGTTAGAGGCAGGATTTGAATCTAGGTCTTCCTGGCTCTAAGGCCTGTCCTCTATTCATGGTGCTTCTCTTTCTCTCAAATCTGAAGTATATTATTTTAAAATACTTTCCCAAGACCAAGCGTGATGAGAAATATAACCCCAAGAGAGAAGTTCTTCAGCGTGCATTTCAGGACAGAAGGATGTTTTATTCGTAGCTTGGTTTTCTCTGATGAGCGCCATTGTGTTTGAAGAAGGGAATGGAGTTTGTCGTTAATGGCCTTTAAATACCTTAGCCCAAGTCCATAGAAATGGATATAATGAAAGAAGTTGGATTTGCAGTTAGGAAGGGAAAGCAGGAAAGAAAGGGGCAAAGAATAAGCATTTATACAGCACCCACCTGCCATGCGCCAGACTCTATGCCAAGCACTTTTGTCCCCTACAAGTACTGTCTTGTTTGATCCTCATAAAAACCCTGTGAGGCAGGTGCTATCATCATTCCTACTTTACCATTAAGGAAACTAGGCAAACAGAGGTTAAGTGACTTGCCCAGGGTCACGCAGTTACTAAGTGCCTGAGTTTGGAGTTGAACACGGGTCTTTCTGACTCCAGGCCCAGCACTCTAACCACTGAGCCATCTTGAAGCGAGCTGGTTCGAATCCTTTCTCTGACATTAACAGCTGCCTGGCTATGGGCCAATTAAAATCTCTCTGAGGTTTAGGTTCCTCTTCCTTAAGATGGGAATGATGGTAATCATAGCACCTACTTCATTGTTATCCTAATTCAATGATATGTGAAGTACTTTGTAAGCCTTAGAATGTGATATAAATGCCAGCTATTGTTGCTTTGCATTCTCAGGGAATCCAGCGGCTCCCTTCCTGGTTCACCAGTGCCGGAGAATCACAGATTTTCAGAGTTACAGCGAATTTAGAAGTTATCTGGTCAGACAAGATTATTCTCTACAGCAAGAGTTCTCAATCTAGGATCGAGGAGCTTGTCTTTGTTTTTTGACATTTCAGTAACTATTTTGTTGTTGTCATGTCAGACTCTTCGTGACCTCATTTGGGATTTTTTTCTTTTTTGGCAGAGATACTGGAGTGGTTTGCCATTCCTTCTCCAGCTCATTTTACAGATGAGGAAACAGAGGCAAACAAGGTTAAACGATTTGTCCAGGGTCACACAGTTAATAAGTGCCTGAGGTCAAATCTGAACTCAGGAAGACGAATCTTCTTGACTACAGGCCTTGCAATCTATCCACCACGTAGCTGTCCACTTCAATGACTATATTCCAATATAATTGATTTCCTTTATAATCCTGTGTATTTTATCATACACATTTAAAAACATTGTTCTGAGAAGGGGTCTGTAGGCTTTACCAGTCTGACAAAAGGGTCCATGGCACACCAAAAATTATGAATCCTTGTTCCACAACCTCCTAGACAAGTGCTGATCCAGTCTCTACTTGAAGCCCTTCAGTAAAGGGGAAAACTAAATCTAGGGTGGGTCAACCAGGGCTTAGTCCTCTTGTGACAAATTTAGAGGGTGCTGAAGGTACTTGGAATTCTTTAGCAATATAGAAACAAGAGCTTAGCACCTAATTAGCAACACTTATTAGTTAAAATTGGAAGCTACCAGATGGTACACTAGGGAGAGCTCCTGCTCCACCCACCGCTTTCAAATGGAGAATACGTTGTGCTGTTTGCCATAATTTGCGCTGGTTGTCCAAGTTACAAAAACTCCTTGTCATAGCTTGGATCATCTAGTGCCCATTGTCTTTCAAGGTAGCTCATTGAATTTTTGGTTGGCTCTAATTCTTAGGGAGATTTTCCTCTCAAGAAGCTGAAATCCAATCTATTCATTATTCCTAATCTGCCCTCTGGATTTAATCAACTGTCTGATCTGCTTTCTTCATGCCAGCATTTCAAGTTCTTGAAGGCCCTTCTTATGCTATACATACCTAGTCCCTTCACCCTGTTTGCCCTTGTTTCTAGGGCAAGATGCTTTCTCATATTCCTTCCCTTATAGGCATAATTAGGCCTCTTCCATACTAAAAGAAAAACAAAGCAAGATAAAACAAAAAACAAATCCAACTTTCAAACCCCTAAATAAAAAAAAAATACCCCATAATGTTCCCTTGATCCTGCTATGTTGTCAAAGTATTATTTCATATTCATCTTTCTTTAGACTGATAGATTTCTAAAAAGAGCAGTCATATTTACTCTTTCTACTTCCTCATCTGTCTGCTCTTCCTTTCACAATCTGGCTTCTGCTGCCATAACCCTACAAGAATGGTTCTCCTCAAGGTTACTTAGTGACTTCCTTGTTACCAAATTCACTTACCTCTTCCCCAATCCCGCACTTTTATTTTTTACCATCCTAGTCCAAAGCCTTATTATCTCTTAAGTTTTTAAAATTGCTTTATTTTGTTTTGACACATGAGCGAATTCCCAAGAAACAATTCCCTTCTCCCTGATTTAGTATGTTCATATTAAAAAAGTTGGGAAAAATTATTTAATATATCAGTGTAGATAATTTAGTGGTTGGGACATGGTACATTTGAGTTCCCATTTTTGTTGTTTATCTTTTGTTGACAGAAAAGAAAGGGGCATATTTCAACTTTAATAATTTGGAACCCACATTGACCATGTATTTGACCTAAGACTTGTTGACTTTTAGTGTTATCTTCATTTATATTATTACAGGCATGATATATATTGTTCTATTTATTTGGTTTTTCCATATGCATAAATTCATACATTTTTATATGTCTCTGAATTCTTCACATTACTTACAGCACAATAATATTACATTGTATTTTATATGCCATAATTTGTTCAGCTATTCAATTAATTGATTGACTCAAAGTTTGTTTCCTGCGCCTTACAAATAGTGCTTCTATAAATAATTTGGTATGCATGACCTTTCTGCTATTGACTTTTTTTGGTGGGGGGGAGGGATAAAATATAAATTGAGAAGAGATATTGTTACATCAAATGGTATGAACAGTTTAATAATAACTTTTCTTGTATAATTCAAATTGCTTCCTAAAATGGCTAGACCAATTCACAGCTCCACCAGCAGAAATTAGTGACCTCTCTTCACATAGTCACGGCAACATTACTTTTTTCCATTTTTACAAATTTTATGGGCAAAACTTCAGAGATGTTTACATTTTCATTTATCTTATTATTAGTAATTTTGAACATTTTTTCCATATTGTTGATAGTTTGAATTTCTTCTTTTGAAAACTGTTTCCTTGCACCCTTTTACCTCTTCTTCACTATTGGTCAATGGCTTCTAGTCTGATAGGTTTGTTTGAATTCATCATAGCTTTTTTATAGAAGAATTTTATTAGGGTATATTTAACGCAAAGATTTTTTCCCCTCAATCCACATCTTGTTATTCTGGCTGTATTGATTTTTTATGCTTTTTAAAAAAATTAATTTTACTATTTGTTTAGTTATGAATTCTTCCCATACCCGTAGTGGTGAAATATATAGTATTTCATTCTCAATTTTAAAATTAAATTTTAAAATAATAAATCAATTTTGATTATGTGACTTTTAATATTTATGTCATTTAACATTTGTAACTTATGGTGTAATAAAGTCTTAGAATGGCAAAATGAATAGGATACTAGGTCAAGAATAAGGCAAACCTTTATTCAAATCCTGTCTCTGATATGTTATCACAGTAGAGTCATTCAGCACAGTCATCTATGTGCTTTAAGCAACTCCTTTGGAGTTATTTACTAAGTTACGTGGTTTTCAATTCACATTGACGACGATAGTTCCTATACTAGGAGTCTCATACTAATGAAGTAATAAATCCTTCCCACATTTTTATATGACATAAAATGCTGGTACAAACCATTTTGCCCCCCCATCAATCTACTTCACAGTTTTTTCTATCAGTTTTTGTCAAAGAGTCCTTTACCAAATAGTCTGTGTTCTTGGGCTTCTTAAAGGATGATACATGTGTTTATTTCTGTCTTTCACATCTCAACTATTCTACTCATCTACTTTTATAGTTTGTTTTTTTTAACCAGTACTAGATTTGGTTATTACTACTTTCTAGTATAATATGAAACCTTGTAATGCTAGATTTCTTTTATTGCTACTTAAAAAATTATTTTCTTTGAAATCCTTGACATTTTGTCCTCCATGAAAGTCAGCATGGTGTAGGGGATAGAAATCTATCTTTGGAGACTTGGAACCAGTAAGACCTGGCCATTTTCAGAAAATAGATAGAATGGTAGCTCCTTAAGGTTACGGCCTGTTTTATTTTTATCTTTATATCTCCAATGCCTAACACAATGCCTGGCACACATTAGATATTTAATAAATTTATTCATTGACTTAATCTTCATAACTCTGAGAGGAATGTAGCGCAAGTTTTGTTATTTTTGTTTTACTAAAGAGAAAACTGAAGATTTGGAGTCAGAGAACTCAGGTTCAAATTCCTGGCTCAAGCCAAATCAATGTCAGTTCAATTAGTATTTATCAAATGCTTACTATATGTACTAAATAATTTACCGGGGTTACATAGCTAGTAGGTGGTAGAGCCAGGATTCAAAACCAGATCTTCTGATGCCACATTCTGTGGTTTTTATTTTTTTTAAATTTTTTAAAATTTAATATATTTAGTTTTCAGCATTGATTTTCACAAGAGTTTGAATTACAAATTTTCTCCCCATTTCTACCCTCCCCCCCACTCCAAGATGGTGTATATTCTGGTTGCCCTGTTCCCCAGTCAGCCCTCCCTTCTGTCACCCCCCTCCCCTCTCATCCCCTTTTCCCTTTCTTTCTTGTAGGGCAAGATAAATTTCTTTGCCCCATTGCCTGTGTATCTTATTTTCTAGTTGCATGCAAAAACTTTTTTTTTTGAACATCTGTTTTTAAAACTTTGAGTTCCAAATTCTCTCCCCCCTTCCCTTCCCACCCACCCTCCCTAAGAAGTCAAGCAATTCTACATAGGCCACATGCGTATCATTATGTATAACCCCTTCCACAATACTCATGTTCTGAAAGACTCACTATCTTTTGCTCCTTCTTAACCTATCCCCCTTTATTGAATTTTCTCCCTTGACCCTGTCCCCTTTTGAAAGTGTTTGTTTTTGATTACCTCCACCCCCATCTGCCCTCCCTTCTATCATCCCCCCCCTTTTTATCTCCTTCTTCCTCCTTTTTTCCTGTGGGGTAAGTTACCCAACTGAGTATGTATAGCATTCCCTCCTCAGGTCAAATCTGATGAGAGCAAGATTCACTTATTCCCCCTCACCTGACTTCTCTTCCCTTCCTACAGAACTGCTTTTTCTTGCCACTTTTATGTGAGACAATTCACCCCATTCTATCTCTCCCTGTCTCCCTCTCTCAATATATTCCTTTCTCATCCCTTAATTTTATTTTATTTCTTTTAGATATCTTCCCTTCATCTTCAACTCACCCTGTGCCTGCTCTCTCTCTCTCTCTCTCTCTCTCTCTCTCTCTCTCTATATATATATATATATATATATATAAATATATATATTAATATATATATACACATACATACACATTCACTTATACATACACACACACACACATATATATATATATATATATATATATATGCATATTCCCTTCAGCTACCCTAATACTGAGGTCTCATGAATCACACACATCATCTTTCCATGTAGGAATGTAAACG
The DNA here is from genome assembly GCF_011100635.1 of Trichosurus vulpecula. Classification (NCBI taxonomy): domain Eukaryota; kingdom Metazoa; phylum Chordata; class Mammalia; order Diprotodontia; family Phalangeridae; genus Trichosurus; species Trichosurus vulpecula. Next base: position 450,291,188 of record NC_050574.1, on the reverse strand, counting down.
AAACAGTTCAACTTTAGTAAGTCCCTTGCAATTTCTTTTTCTTGTTCTTTTTCTTGATTACCTTTTCATGCTTCTCTTGATTCTTGTGTTTGAAAGTCAAATTTTCTATTCAGTTCTGGTCTTTTCACTGTGAAAGCTTGAAAGTCCTCTATTTTATTGAAAATCCATATTTTGCCTTGGAGCATGATACTCAGTTTTGCTGGGTAGGTGATTCTTGGTTTTAATCCTAGCTCCATTGACCTCCGGAATATCGTATTCCAAGTCCTTCAATCTCTTAATGTAGAAGCTGCCAGATCTTGGATTATTCTGTTTGTGTTTCCACAATACTCAAATTGTTTCTTTCTGGCTGCTTGCAGTATTTTCTCCTTGATCTGGGAGCTCTGGAATTTGGCAACAATATTCCTAGGAAATTTCTTTTTGGGATCTATTTGAGGAGGTGATCTGTGGATTCTTTCAATTTCTATTTTTACCCTCTGGCTCTAGAATATCAGGGCAGTTCTCCTTGATAATTTCTTGAAAGATGATATCTAGGCTCTTTTTTTTGATCATGGCTTTCAGGTAGTCCAATAATTTTTAAATTATCTCTCCTGGATCTATTTTCCAGGTCAGTGGTTTTTCCAATGAGATATTTTAGATTGTCTTCCATTTTTTCATTCCTTTGGTTCTGTTTTATAATATCTTGATTTCTCATCAAGTCACTAGCTTCCACTTGCTCCAATCTCATTTTTAAGGTAGTATTTTCTTCAGTGGTCTTTTGGACCTCCTTTTCCATTTGACTAATTCTGCCTTTCAAGGCATTCTTCTCCTCATTGGCTTTTTGGAGCTCTTTTGCCATTTGAGTTAGTCTATTTTTTAAGGTGTTGTTTTCTTCAGTGTATTTTTCAGTATTTTTTTGGGTCTCCTTTAGCAAGTCATTGACTTGTTTTTCATGGTTTTCTCATATCCTTCTCATTTCTCTTCCCAATTTTTCCTCTACTTCTCTAACTTGCTTTTCCAAATCCTTTTTGAGCTCTTCCATGGCCTGAGACAAGTTCATGTTTTTCTTGGAGGCTTTTGTTGTAGGCTCTTTGACTTTGTTGACTTCTTCTGGCTGTATGTTTTGGTCTTCTTTGTCACCAAAGTAAGATTCCAAGGTCTGAGACTGAATCTGGGTGCGTTTTCACTGCCTGGCCATATTCCCAACCAACTAACTTGACCCTTGAGTTTTTCAGCAGGGTATGACTGCTTGTAGACTAAAGAGTTCTATGTTCCAAGCTTGGGGGGATGTGCCAACTCTGCCACACCAGCACTCTTGCTTCCCAAAGAACCCCCAACCCAGACTGGACTTAGATCTTCAGCAGGCTCTTCACTCCTGCTCTGATCTGCCTCTTAATTCCTCCCACCAGGCGGGACTGGGGCCAGAAGCAACTGCAACTGTAGTTCTGTAGCTGCCCCACCTCCACTGCCCCGGGGGAACTGCGAACTCCTTCCACTCCCGCAGCTTTTCCCACTAACCTTCTCGTTGTCTTTGGTGTTTGTGGGTTGAGAAGTCTGGCAACTGCCGCAGCTCACTGATTCAGGGCGCTAGGGCACGCTCAGCCTGGCTCCTGGTCTGGTTGGTCTGCGAAGCACAAGCTGGGCTCTGCTCTGCTCCGCTCCCCTCTGCTCCCCTCTGCTCCCAGCTCCATGTGGGATAGACCTCACCCAGAGACCATCCAGGCTGTCCTGGGCTGGAGCCCTGCTTCCCTCTGCTGTTTTGTGGGTTCTGCCATTCTAGAATTGGTTCAGAGCCATTTTTTATAGGTTTTTGGAGGGACTCGGCAGGGAGCTCACGCTAGTCCCTGCTTTCCAGCTGCCATCTTGGCTCCGCTCCTCTGTGGTTTTTCTACTAGGCTATAGGAGGTAATTAATTTGGAGTGCTTCATTGAGAGAAAGTGGGGCAAATATTTTAGTTATCTCTTTTACCAGTAGCTTATCACTTCTTCATGACAGTTTTATCAGGGGAGAATTATTTTTATTTTGATTAGAATCAGATAAAAAGTTGTCTCTGCTCACAGTTAAAATTGCTCAATGTCCCCTTCCTTCAATCATAATATTCAATGAAGCTTCACCTATACTATATCCTGTGCTTGGAATAACTCCCTTCTACAGATCACTAAGTTCCTTTTTGAATTAAATTGCTCCTGAGTTGTCACTTTATGATAATTTCCCAAATCAATTTCTCTCTTCCAAACCATATAAATATTATTCAAACTATTCTTCATTCATTTAGACCTGAGTTGCAACCACCCTCTATATAAAATTAAGTTGGTCAACAAATTATTGAATTATTTGGTATTCGTATTAACATTTTTAGTTGCATAGTAAATTATCTGTCAGAGAATGTACTATTTTGTCAAGTCAATTATCTTTTTTAATACAGATAATGTATTTGGATGGTCTTAATGCTAAAATCAGACTAAACCTAATTATATCTTTTATTTATCTTTTTTGTTCATTCAGAAAAAAAGGTCATTTAGATCTTGTGGGCCTCCATGGTAAATGCTATAAACAGCCATGATCATTTGTTGTTGTTGTGTTTGTCCTTTGTTGTTGAGGAGGACCATAACATCAGGGAAATGATGACGTGACTTGCAGTTGACTTTGATTTGAGTGAGGGAGGGCTGTGCAAGGTCACCAACCTCACTTTCTCCTTCAGAGCCTTGTGGGTCCAGTGGCCTGATAATTCACCAGGACCACTGGAGATGGCCCAGGATGCATTGGGAGACCCTGGCTCTTTCAGGCTAAGGTTTTTTCAGGTTCTCACTTTGAGTAAGATAATGCCCATTCAGTGAATAGGCCTCTTTAGGAAGTTAATCAAGGGATGGCCCCCTTAATCAAAACTCAAAAAAAGAAAAAAAAATCAAATTCGGAGGGGAAGACCCTCAGGGCTCCTGGCCAAAAGAGAAACAGTTGCTATTGAATATGACCCAGCAATACCACTTCTAGGAGTGTTGTACTGGACTGATTAATATCAGATCTATTTATTAAGAATGTACTACAGAGATTTCCTGTCGATAGGAATCCAGATCTGATAGCTTTCAGTATAAGACCTTGGTGTCCATCCATACAGGCTGACTTTAATATGAGTCCCCTATGTCTGTTCCACTGGGGATGACGTGTGATGAGGCAGAAAGAACACTGGAATGGGGATCAGAAGAGCTGAATTGTAGTCCCAGTTTTGTCACTAACAAGCTGAATTACCCTTGAGAAAGAAAAATCACCTAACTTCTTTGGGCCTCTATTTTCTCACCTGAAAAATGATGCTTCTGAACTAGATGATCTCTCAGGTCCTTTTTATTACTAAGGTTCTATATAATAATAGCACAGTTCTGCGATTTGACTCTCTCCCCACATCCCTCTCTGTTCTCCTTCATCTTGGGCCAGACACGGCTAACATCTGTCATATAAATAGGTCAACCGGGTTATTTCAGTGAGGTTGAGGAAAGGAATCCAAGTTAAGGAATGGAACAATGGAAAAACCACTGGATATAGATTCTGAGAATCCATATCCAAATGCCAGGCCCAAGTCACGTCAAATCATCGAGACAAGTCAGCAAGCATTTGCTAAGTGCTTAATAATATGTTCCAGGCATTGTGTTCTGGTGTGACTTTGGACCAGTCACTTAACCTCTCTGGTCCTCAGTTTTCTCTTCTGTGAAATGAGGGGATTGGATTAGATAACCTCTAAGGTCTCTTCTAGCTTTAAATCTTGAAAGCTCTTTGTTCAGACCCCAGACTAGTCATACATGGATAGGCAATTAGTCAGTTGTTTTTGATAATGGTAAAGTAGACTGAAAATCAGAATTGTAAGTTCACTCTCTAAAATGGTTTGTGAAAATGGACTCAGCAAAAACAAACAAAGAATCTTTTGGGAAATAGTTGATACATTAGAAACTTAGGATTTTGCCACTATTGAAACTCCCTTCACCAACATAAATTGTGACCCATCTCTGACTTTTGGTCTTAGAAATTTGATTGAAGATCAGAGATGTTAAATGACATTGTCACACATTGTTGTCAGAGGCAGGATTTGAACCTAGGTTTTTCCTGACTCTAGTCCAGCATGTGTTCTGTTCTGCAATGCCACCTCTTTCTTAAAGGTAGAGTAGAAAATCAATCTAGATCCAGGTGAAGGAAGTTACCATTTATCTCTATTTACACTCTTAGCTTTCGGCGTAGGGCGTTGTGACTCCTACTGTATACTCATCTGGGAACATAAACTAAAAGGAGAGACTTTTATATATGTGCCATTTGGGTTATTCAGTTCTTAGTTATGGTAAAAGACTTTAGCTTCTGTAGTTCTAAAAGTCCTTTAAACCTGGATCTGATAATTTTAGTGACTTCATATTACTACTAGGCTATTTGTGACAGGAATTTAAACGTCACATACATCATTTCCTTTTGGAAAATGTTTCATCGGGGCAGAGAGGTGCCACAGTAGATACAGAGCACTGGCTCTGGAGTCAGGAGGACCTCAGTTCAAACGCAGCCTCAGAAACTTACTAGCCATGTGATCCTGGGCAAGTCACTTAACCCTGATTGCCTCCAAAAAAAGAAATGAAAAGAAAAAGAAAAGATTTCACCATTGCGAAGAGAATGGTCTTATACCAGCTTTCTGTGAGGTATACCTCAAAAAATATTACCTATAAAACCTATATTCACATATATTTTACATGTTAGGTGTATATACACAGGCTATTCAACATATACATCTCAATATACCTATGTTTTATTTTTTTATTTAGATAATAAAATTTTACATGGCATTAATTGTATCTTATTTTATAGCCTCTGAACAGTATTGAATATCACATAGATTCTTGCAAAAAAAATCGTAGTGGTAATAGCATATCTGGTCTGGCTATGACCTTCAGGACTGTCTCTCAATTCACTGGGCTGGTAACAACATGAAAACATTGAGCTAGCACAATTGCCCTAACATTCTGCTAAGTTTCTAAAGGCAGTAGCAGTGAATCTGTTTATAGTTACTGGAAGAAAAAAATGTCGATATACATTGTAGAAGTTGTTGCAATGAAATGCTATTTTGAAATAAATTTAGAACATTATTCAGAATTTCCAGTCATGGCCTAAGCCTTTGAAATTGAGAAGAGGAGCTTATTTTAAGGGAAAAGGGAAGGTTTGATGCTTGTTTTGATGGCATCTGGGGAGGTTGGTTTTTGGTTATAGAACCAATGGGATATATAGTTAAAGATGATGGGCTGATTAGTAAGTTCTTCAAGTCAATCAATCAACAAGTTTGTGGAGCATCTCCCAAGTATACCACACTAAATTAGTCTTAATAAGCTTGGGGATGGTTCAGAGAAGAGCAATGAAAAAGATTTAAGGTTTGAAAAAGAGAACCTATGAGGAGAGGTTAAAAGAATTCACACGATTAGCCCAGGGAAAACAAGGGTATGAAAGGTGATGGGATAACAATTGTCAAGTTAATGGAGGTTTTACTGTTAGAAGATAGTGACTGACTGTCCTCTTTGCCCCCTGAGTATGGAAAAGAACAAATGAGTTTAAACTCCACAGGAGAGATTCAGGTTATATGGAAGGGGAATTTTCAAATGCTGAGAGTTGTTTTAGGTTAGTAAAGGAGGATGTTGGATATCTTTTTCTGAATGTCTTGAAAAAATCTGATCAACGTTCATTTAGCTAATTTTGCCATGGCTCTGCTTGGAGGCAAGGGAAGACATCAGGTGACTTCCATTTTGGATCTCTTTTTACCTTATCCTGATAGTCATTAAATTCTAGATTTATTTTTAATATAATAATAATAAGTGACATTTATATAGTGCTTACTATGTGCCAGGCATCATGCTAAGCACTTTACAATTGTCTCCTTTTTAAATAGTCACAGAAGAGGGAAATATTTTGAGATAAAAGGAAAGTATAACTTTTATGCCAAGAGCAGTCAGTCTATCAATCCACTTGTGTCACTGCCAAGATATTGACATATGGGTATAGGTGCTTGGTAATTTGGATCCTTATACAAATCTAGCATTAAGAAACTGCTGTGGAGCTCAGGAAATGGGGGGATGTACCCACATCTTTATGCACTAAGGGATGCCTTTGAACCGTGGACCAGATCGTATCTAGAACAGGTTAAGTCCTAGGGGAGCTTGACCTCTAATGGGGCAGGGGAGGTGGTAGGCTTCCTTTTTCCGCATCCTCTTTGACTCATTAACCTCTTGACCTAGAGACAAATTGCTAAAGGCTTAGATTTTGGTTCATGTCTAGATCTTCCTTAAAGGGCCAGTAAAAATGTACTCGATGTGAACTGTCAATCAACTATAGCACAGGTATTTATTTCCTATACACAAAAACTCTGATGAACACAATTCTAATTGTGCTCTATGTGTATTCTGACTGTGTTCAAAGTTCTAATGAATACAAAAGATTCATGGAGTATACTGATAGAACAACTTAAAACAGGATTCAGTAATTTAATTTGTAACTATGATTACAATCTCTCAGGAGACTGATACTTAAATCTCATAAGAATATAAAGCAGTTTACAGGTCTGCTAGTTTGACATTTAACATTTCATCTCTGCTATGTCCTGTCCAAACAACTTCAGGGTTCATGCCTTTTTAGTAAAACAGGTTAGATTTAGACCAATCTTTTTCTTGGTGGTCATTGTCTCTAGGAGTATTGGAGTAGTGGCTTGAAATAGTCCTGTCAGGATTTGCTTCAGAAGAGGGAGATGAGGGTGACACCATTCACTTTTAAATACCGTCTGAATCACCAGCTCTTCCAGATCAGCAGCTACTAAAGGGAACTTACCATCATCTCAAACTACAAGCCTTCAAGCTCTTGGGGCTTGGAGGTAATCACGTGAATGGAAGTTGACCAGAAAGCTATGAGAATTGAGAAGGGCAACAGTGAGTGTACTTCATAGTATGGCCTTAATTGCACGGGGATGAAACAGAAGAAGTGTTGCCTCTGTTAGACTGAAAATCTTAGAATAACAATCTATTTTTGTTAAAGATGAATTTGGAGATTTTTTGAAGAATCACTCCTGCTGACAAAGTTTTGGGGATCCCCATTTTAAGGAGCAAACAAGGAATGGCCTCTTGTAGAAGTTGAGAAGTGAGCCAAATCTTGAAGGAAGCCATGGAAGCTGAAAGCTGGAGAAGGGAGATCATTCCAGATATGGAGGAGAGATTGAAAAGGCACAAAGGTGGGAAATAGAGAGAGGAACAGCAAGGAAGCCAATGTCACTGGATTGTAGAGCACTCTGGAGGGGAGAAAAGTATAAGAAGACTGGAAAGGTAGGAAAGCAACAGGTTGCGAAAGAATTTAAGAGATTTATAATTGATCCTGTAGATCAGGGCTGTCCAAATGCTTTAGTAAATGAAGCCAAGCTACTGCAGAGCTCTCACCAAAATGGCAAATCAAAATATATTATCTATTGTTTCAATAAGAACCTAAGGTTGGACAGCCCTGCTGTAGATAACAGGCAACCATTGGAGTTTCCTGAGTGGGAGGGTTACGTGGTCAGATCATCATTTAAGTAAGGTCGCTTTTGCAGTTGATGGAAGATAGATGGGGAGAGATCTGAGGCAGGGGGGTTGATTTTAAGGTTCTTAAAATAGTCCTGGCATGTGGCAATGAGCTGCTGCACTGGGGAAGCATCTATGAGAATGGAGAGAAAAACATGTATATGGGAGAGGTGGTGAGGGTAGAGTTTTATTTTATCCAATCAACTGGAGGTGTCCATTCCTTGGACGAGATTCTTAGAATCCTCTTCATCACGGGAGGTCTTCAAGGAGAGGTTAGACAACCCCCCTCCTTGTCAGGAATGCTGGAATCAGGGATTCCCTATGTGGTGGGAAGTCATACTAAATAACTTCTAAAGGCCCTTCCAGCCCTAAAATTATAAAACAGCAACTTTTGTCTTCCATGGTCAGTATTTGTCGTTGCGTTTAATTGCAATTAGTTGCTGCTTTTTAGTGTTTTCCCTGGCATTATTGTAGTCATTGGATATATTCATCTTCTGATTGCTTTGTTCTGGTTCACACAGGTTTTACCATGTCACTCTGAATTCCTCACACTTGTAGTTTCTTAAAATTAAAAGATTTCATTGAATTAACATACCATAGTTGGTTTAGCCCAAGGAACCTGTGGCCTTGAGGCCATATGTGGCCCCCTAGCTCCTCAAGGGTGGCCCTTTGACTGAATCCAAACTTCACAAATCCCTCAATAAAAGGATGGCCTCCAGGTCACACATTCCCCACTCCTTGTTTAGCCATTCCCCATTCAATGGGCATCCATTTAATTTCAAGTTTTTTTCTTTTACATCACAGAAAGAAATGTTATGAGTATTTTGGCATACATAGAACCTTTCTTTCTATCTTTGACCTCCTTAGGTTATATGTCTGGTGCTTAGGAATACTGGCCATGCTATAGAGCCTGAATGCCTAGAAACTGGAACCTCAACATCTACTTTAACTGCACTGACTGGAACCCCAACCATGAGCCATGACTTGATACCTGTCTTTTGTTGTGTCAAAGATCCTGCAGAGGATGTTGTCAGTACCCAATGTGGCTATGATATCTGGCTCAATTTGGTAAGGGGGCAGTATGGGAGTGAGGACCACTAGGGGTGGAGCATGGGGGTGGTGGTAGTTACAATAGATGGTTCTGTAAGGGTGCTATTCTATAATCTCAGTGCTAGAAGGGACCTTAGAAGTTATTTAGTAAGACTTCCCACAACATGAAAGAATCCCTGATTCCAGCATCCCTGACAAGGAGGGGGGTTGTCTAACCTATTTTTGAAGACTTGCAGTGATAGAGAAGATTCTCAGAATCCCATTCTAGGAATGCACAACTCCAGTTGGTTGGAAGTTCTTCCTTACTTGAGCCCAATTTTCTCTCCCTGGTACTATTAGGTCAATGGTTTTACCTCTGCTCCCTGTATGGGGTATTTAAGGAGGACTAACACCTCTGGAGTAAGGGCTTGCAAAGCCCCTTTTAGGGGGCATCACCTGGAAAGACCTACATGATCTGATGCTGAGTGAGAGGAACAGAACCAGGAGAACATTATACACAACTACAGACACATTGATTCTGTGGTGACTAACTTTGATAGACTTGGCTCTCCTCAGCAATACAAGGCTCAAAGACAGCTCCAAAGGACTCATGATGGAAAAAGCTAGCTACATCTAGAGAAAGAACTGTGGAGTCTGAATGCAGATTGAGGCAAAATATTTGTTCTCTTTTTTCCTCTTCTTTTTTGGTTTTGTTTCTTCTCTCTCATGATTCATTCCACTGGTCATAATTCTTCTTTGCAACTTGACTACTGTGTAAATAAGTTTAATGTGAAGGTTTATATAGAATCTGTATCAGACTGCATGCTGTCTTGGGGAGAGGGGGAAGGGAGGGACGGGAAGAAAATTTGAAACTCAAGAACATGTAGAACTAAGTGTTATAAACTAAAAATAAAAAATCTAATAAAAAAAGAAGCTGTTGTATGTACAGTGGCCACACCCTAGTAAACCATTGTAGAAGATGGGCTAAACCAGGCTGAGGGTAACTAACAGGCCTCAAATTCATCTCTGAGTTAGGGGAGTGTCTACCCCAAGCATCACCTTGTGATGTCATTTGTCTTCTTAGAAAATGAAGGACAAACAACAAGGACAAAGGTCAAATTATTTCTCAAATAATTCCGAATTGTTTTCTGTTAGAATTTGGACAGCTCACAGCGCTATAAATTACGTATTTGAATGACTGACTTTCCCCAGTCCCTACAATACTATTTCCATTTTAAAATATCATTAGCAATTTGATTAGTGTGTGATGAAACCTCAGAATAAGTAAAATTGAGCATTTTTCATATGATTGTCCATATTTTGTGATTCTAAAAACAGTTTGCTTATATTCTTTGACTGCTTACATACTGAGAAATGCTTCTTAGTCATACTCTTGTGTCAGTTTCCTATATGTTTTGTATATATTACCCTTATCTAAGATATTTGAGGTGAAGATTTTCCCTGTTCAATAATTTCTAGTTGCAATGACTTTTTTGTTTGTGAAAAGTTTTACATTTTATATACTTACAGTTGTCAGCTTTGTCTTCTGTGATCGCCTCCCTTCTTTGTTTGGCTCTGAAGTCTCCCACAAGCCACAGATCTGAAAAATATCTACATCTCTACTCTAATTTTTCTGTGACTTTTCATATTTAGATTGTTTATATTATATTTAGGACTGCTTATGGCCTCTTAAGTCCTTGTGGTAGGCCTGGTCTATGACTAGGATGCTTAAGAACCCACTGTACTTTGTATTTTGACACTGAATCTTTTTGGGTCCTGTCCGTTTGTTGAGCCCTAAACCTTATCTGCTTTTTTGATATTAGCGTCTTTCTGGTTCCTATTTGTTCACGTAGTTCCTGTTTCTGCCTTTCCTACCTGGCTTACCAATATTAGGTTTTAATGGTTGATATATCCCTTTTCTGGACTGGTTGACTAATAATAGGAACTCTTCCTCTTATCCCTAGCTCAAATGAAGTATAGCCTGTAATGATTAGCCTCTATACTCTTCTTTTATCTTTGTTCCAGTCCTATGTCCTAGTAATCTGTGACCCATTATGGCCATATGTGCCAGCACCAATAGTGGCAAGCATTTTAACTTGTGTAATTAAAGAATTAAACTTTTTGATACTCATCATGAGGGGAGTAATAAAATACTAGTGGAAACATCTAGGATTGTTTTTCTTGGCTAAAATAACTTAAAAATCTAAAGGAAAATGACATTCTAAGTAATACTGTAGAAAAATACAGAGATGAGTAATGGATGCAAAGATTAATATTGAAAGGATATGAACAGTTTTGAGGGAATTTGGCCTTTGTACCTCCAAAGTATGGGACAGAAGAGAAGCCGTAGGACAAATGCTCATCAAAAAGTTGCAAACAGGGATTTCCAGAAGAGTGACTGGGTTAGAGCAATTGGTTGGTGACATCAAATAGAGGCATTTGCTTCCAGGAGAGCAACGAAGGGAACCTGAACCAACTGGGAAATACAGAAGCATCTTGAAATGTTGTGGAGGTGTCCGGGTAGCAATGGTGGCCAGGTGTCTCAATAAAGGAAGCAGACGATGGAACAAAGATGAACAGTGCCTCTCTCCTTGCTAATTGGAACAGGACATGTCTCTAACTATTCCATGGCTACCAGGTTCTTCATCTGTTCTTTATATGCCTTCTAATGTTAATGCTTATAACATTATTGTTATAATAAACTGTTTTCACCATTAAGAACAGTAGAGCTACCACATTCCTATGCCCACATCATAGTCCTAGTTGTTCTTATAAGGGAGGTTGACATGGCACTAGTGAGAACAAGGAGAGTAAAAGCCACTGAATCAGACCAAATGTATACAGAGGCAATCTGTGCTAGGGGAAACACAATTATGTGGTCCCTGAGGGTTTAGATGCAATGTTTCTGAAGGAGAGGGAGATTCCCAAGGCATGAAAAAATCTTATATCTTTTAATTCCAAAAAAGCACCACCAACAAGTGACTTGCATGCCTGCTTTCCTAACTAGACAAAATATTTATGCAAATCATCTTCATAAGAATTGAGGACAAACTTGATGTCAGTATTAGTAGGGATTAGGCAGTCTTTTGTAATCTATATTCAACAATGAATCACATTCTTACTTTGCAATTGACTGAGAAATGTAGGGAACAAAAGATACCATTGTGCTTATTGTTTGTTGATTATAATAGAGCATTTGATTTGGCAGAACAAAATATCACCTTAAAAGCTATTTTTCAACAAGGTGTTTCTCATCCATACATCAAAATCACTCAAGATTCCTTGAAATACATAACAACAGAAGTAAAGCTGTTATGTTTCTAACTAGAAACATAAGATAAAGGCATAAAACAAGATGATGCATGCTTACCAGAGGTGTTTATTGCTGTGATGGAGGAAATCCAGAGAAGAGTCCAAGCTGAGGAGAATTTTCCAAGCTGATAAGGGTTTCTTTGCAGATGATGAGGTCTTCCAGATGCTCCTGATTGAGGATGTCATTGTATTGGCTACAACAAGTCCTGAAACACTGAAGAGCCTCTTAGAAGAGATTTGTAATCACTGAAAAGAGTTTTTATTGGCCATCCACATAGGAAAGACTAAGTGGATGAAGAATGTCTGTTGTTTGTATTATGTTCATTTAGATGGAAAAACTATGGAGCTTTTTTATTGTCATGTTTATCTGGAGTCACACAGTACAGATGGGCAATTATTTGGGCCTAGAGTTGAACAGGAAAAAGAGCGTAAAATAGATCCCTTTTAGGAAGTGATAGGAACAAGAAATTGACTCGTCAAAGGGGAAGGGGAAGGGATGATAGATAAATGGCCAGGATGGCTCCACTCATACTCTCATAATGCCAGGAGAAAGTGAGGAAAGTCTCTGGGACATTCGGTGGACCCTCTGTGGTAAATGAGGACAAGAGTTACAAAGGATAGGCAGGCATGGATAGGTTATGATTATCATCATTCTTGGGAGGAATTCCAAAATTGATGGAATCACAAATTCTTTTGAGAGTCTTTTAAGCATCTTTTGTATTAATGCTTTAATAACCATGGTTACTTGAAAGGACATGGATTTTTGAGGGAGATAAGTCAGATTTTGACATTCCCAGAGAGATTTTGGTTGTGTGTGTGGCATGGTGGTAGTAGTGGTGGAGCAAAATGAGCAATAGAGTTGTTTTTGAGAATTCTTCAAGATTCCACCAGGTTCATGAGAGCTCAGAGCTTCCACAGGGTTATGAAGCTAATATCCAGAACTCAAAGTCCCTTAGCCTTTACTAATTATCCTCCTCAATATTTTACAACAAGATTTCAGGCACATCTTTAGTTAGGATCTGTTTTATATGGAATTATGTGCCACTTTGTGGAAGTTGCTGGCCAGAAGGAATGAACAGGTTGATTTAAACTGAAAGGAGGAAAAGTTATAGAATAGTAGAAGGTATGGCGCTTTTTTAAATGATCTTCCTCAATTCTTAGTGTTTTCTCTCTCCTTGTATTTACTTATTTGTGTCTACATGTTACGGCTCTCAGGAGAACGTGTACTTCTTGACGTAGGCACCATGTTTATTTCTTTTCCTCTGTTTACAAACTCAGTGCTTTGCACAGTACCTTTCATATAGTAGGACTTTAACAAATGTTTGTTAAATTGAATGTCAAACACATTCATAAATGAGCAAAGAGATACAGAGAAGTATATTTCCCAAAACATGTGGCCAGAGGAACTTTAACATTCTGTAAAGTGAGTTTTAAGATAATGTATAGTGAATTTCATTCTTGATTTAGAAATACTGTACTAGGCCATCTTGGAATATTGAGTTTTTGAATAATGAGGTATAGCTGTAATTAATTCTTGTGGTGACACTCATCCTGAGGCATGCATGATAACTTCTCCTTTAGATGATATGAACACTAGATAACTTACTTAAGGATCTGAATCTCAAACAACCTTGAAGAATTATTTACCCATTACCATGTGGTACTCATTCCAATAAGAGGGCTTGGGCAAAGAAAGAACACTTAGCCTTGATTAGATGGGACATATTAGCTTCCTGAAATTTGCTCACCTGTTTAATCAGCTCTCAATCACAAATTCTGACAGGATAGACACTTACTGAATAGAGGCATTGCTCCATTTATATGGCTCAGCTAAAACCCAAGGGGTGCAATACTTCCTGAAACTCTGGGCCAATTTTGGGTCTCCATGGTATCATATAATTTCCACTTAAAATGAGGGGCTGACTCTCCCTGAAGGTAATGAGGCCTATGCCAGATGGTCAACTGGGCAGCTGATTCTTTTTATTCTTTTCTAGGACCCAGGAAGGATGTTGCTAAGCCTCCACTGGGACTTGTCTAATATTATTTGATGTAATACAAATCTAATTTCATCAAGATGAAATAAGCCTAATTCCATCAAGGAAAAAGGAAGTGTGAAATCAGAGATAGACAGGGCAGTGGATTGTCACTGACGGTGCTGATGGAACTGAGGAGTGATAAGAAGATAGACAGACCATCTGTTAAGTGTTTACTGTATTCCAGGCACTGTGCTAAGTGCTGGGGATATAAATATAAGGAAGCAAGACAGTCTCTGCCCTCAAGAAGTTTGCATTTTAATGGTGGAAGTCAACCAATTATGTGGAAGTCAAAGGAAGGAAGGAAAGAGCGTGATACCACATGGCCACATGGTGTGGAGGCCTGGTTCATTGCAAGATAAGGGAAAAACTCACCTATCAGAGGTCACCTATCAGGGACTCAGGAACAGAGTTCAAGCTTTTAGTGGGAGGGAGATAATGATGGAGGTTGTAAGTGACATGAAGAGGAGATGGCTGGGAAGAAGCAGTTAGTATGCATAGAAACTTGAGTCAACTACTCTTCTGAATTCAATTGTTTTATGGTTAGTGTGGATCAAAACTGCCACAGTCCAGCCACAGAAGGATATGATTAGTCTAATAAATTTTATTTAAGAGAGGAAGAAAGAGAAAGGAGAAATAATATTTTATCTGAAGTGTATTGGGAGTGAAACGGAAGCAGAAGTTGCGTCCTTAATAAATGGTATTTTTTTCATCAAGGGAAGAGACACCAGCTTTCTCTAACTGGTTTAGGTACTCCAGCTCTGTAGGGATTCTCTGTGATACCTGTGTTGTCATCGTCATGACCACTTTCCCCCTAATTGCCTGATGTAATTACCAGCTTTTGGCTAATACAAAAGGTTTCCCCATCCCTCCTGGAGGGGACTGCTTACTCATGGGCTCAAAGAACTTGTGTTTTCTTCTGAGATCAGGCAGCAGAGCTGGCTGTGGATGGGATCCACAGCCTCCTTTCTGACTGATGAGTCTCTTTGCAGTGGCTATCAAGCCAAATGCTCCTGTCATCCAGGTCAGCCTACCTTTCTTCCAGGAACTTCTCTCTGCTCTTGATTTAATTGCAACGAATACTATCTACCGGGATGTAATTTGTAGAACATAAATGTATCCTATCTTACAGGCATCATTTGTAACAGCTGGCAGTGGGAACTTTATTGAGTCATTTCTGTTGAGTTGTTTCTTGGCAGTCACCATCTCCTACACTCCTCATTACGTTTTAAGTAATGCTCAGTTCTTCGGTGGAATCTCTGCTTGATGACAAAGTGGCACTTGGGCTGTTAAAAACTAAGTGAAACTGCTTCTTGGTAAGAATAAATGTAAAGGCATACAAATAGAGGGGAAAGGGGGGGCATGCTCATCATTATCTACCTTTCAGCTACTGTGATTGTGTGGCTAGGATGTGCACGCTTTCTGAAATACTCCCTGCCATCCCAAATCAGAATAAAAAGCTGCCCACAATGACTCCTAACACCTCTCATATATATTACACTTCCCTTAAATTGACTTAGAATCTATCTCCTATCTTTCTGAACATTTCAATGATTACACATAGTTGGCAAGGCCTAAAAGGCTGAAGTGGAGTGTTGACCTGTACTGACTTCATGAATAGATGATAGGAATATAAGCTGGGAAGAATGGTGACCATTAAGGAGAGTTCTGTTCATTGGGAACAAAGATGATTTCAGACTTAGTAGGTTATGTGTTTTAAAGCATCTTTTCAGAGGCAGTGTGGTTTAGTGGATAGAATAACTGAATTTAGAATGGAAGACCAGGATTTGTTTCTTCATTCTATCACTTACCATGACCTTAGGCAAGGAACAACCTTTTAGGGTCTCAGTTTTGGAGCAGGAATTCTGGAATCATGCTATATACATAGAATTATAGAATCTCAGTGCTGAAAGGGACCTTGAAGGTCATCTAGTACAACCTATACAGACTGAACAGGAAATTATTTTTTTAAATTTTTTTTGGATTTTTTTTTGTTTTTACATTGTCTACATTTCCTCTTTTGTCTCTTTCTCTCTCCCTCCCAGAGAATGCTCCCCTATAACAAAGAATTTAAAAAGAGGAAGAACAGAAAAAATGACAAAATATTAAAAAACAAAAAACAAACCCCTGATGTGATATGCATGGTTCCACACCCACAGGCCTCAACCTCTCCAAAGCATCAGGGTGGGAGGAGGTGTTTTCTCATATATCTTCTTTGTGGACAAGTTTTTTCTTTATAATTTCCTAACATTTAGTTTAGGTGATTTTGTTCTTCCTATTAAAATTGTTGTAATAAGTATATACATATATTATCGTTTTTCTTGCTCTACTTCGCTTTGCATCAGTTTAAAGAAGTCTTCGCATATGTCTCTGTATTCATCACATCTGTCATTTCTAAGAGCATAGTTACTTTCCATTATATTCTCACAATTTGTCCATCTGCTACAAAATTCATGACAAGTGGTCATCTGCTCCAAGACCTCCAGTAACAAGAACCTCACTGCCTTCTGAAGCAACCCAAGCTCCTTTTGGACAGTTCAGAATCACAGCTTCTCAGAGTTGGAAAGGATGGCAGAGCACATTTAATCCAACCTGAACAAAAATATCCTCTGACGAATGATTATTCAATCTTTGTTTGAAGACCTCTGGAGAAAGGGAACCTCTCGTCTTCTGAAATAAATCATTCTATTTTTGGAATAATTCAATCCAGACCAATCCAAATCCAACAAACATTTACTAAGCATCTACTGTGTGGAAAAAGCCCAAAAAACTTTTAGAGGCACAGCTACAGAAAGATAACATTCAAAATGGTTCTTGCCCTTGAGGGGCTTATATTCTTTTGTGAGAATATAACATACATCCAGACTTATTTGTTAGGAAGATTTTTGTTTGTTTTGTCCATCAAGCTTAAATCTGGCTCTCTAATCCTCTGTAAAATGGTGCTATTATATTATTCAAGTTGTGTGCTATAAAAGGTTTGGGAATATTGTTGTGAGAATCAAATGAGTTAATTTGTGAAAGTGCTTTGTAAGTTGTAAAGTGTTTAATAAATGTAAATTATCCTAATAATTAATGAGCACATCTCCAAATTTTCACTTTCCTACCTTAAGAAGAATGGTATCTATTTATAGAAATGGCCGGCTAAGTTCAACTGTATAATCTGTGGCCATATGGAGACTTTTTAAAAATTTTGTCCTCATTTTTAAATACTTTGTTCTCATTAATATTGTGCCATGGTCAATTGAATCAACAGCCAGACTTGGCAAATGATAAACCCAGGTGTTTATTGAGTACCCGAAGAGTGCATAGGAGTGTGGGGGGACATTTATATCTGTTAAGAACAGACACATTTGCTAAAGGAGCTTCCAGATTAATAAGGGACAGAATACAGAACAAAATATTATTAGTAGAAATATAGTAATATAAATTCAATAAATGGTCCATTGTTGAGCAGAAGGGCCAGGACAACAATTATACTTGGTACATCAGTGAATGGCTGAGGCAAATCAGGCAAAAGCTTCTTTGAAATTATATTTGAATGAGGCGTGCGAGAGCTGCTGAAGAGTAGACAACGGGAGGCCATCGAGACATTGAGCAACTTGTTAAATACTTGCTCTGACAAATATCGTATGGGCTTGGTCTTCTGCATAGGAGGGATATGTAGACACATACTCAATAACACTTCTATGTCCTCCAGGATGCCCCTTTCTATCCATCCATCTTCCCCAACTCACTGACTCACTTCTGAAGTTCTGTTGTCACTCCACTTTAACAAACATTTATTAAGTGCCTACTGTGTGCAGAGCACTGAACTAGGCACTGAGGAGCAGCATGACATAGTGAATGCTCCCTAGCCTTGGAGTCCAGGGAATATCTACTAATATAACAAAATCATAAATTTAGAATTTGGAGGACATGAGAGGACATCTAGCCCAACCAACCTCCTTGTTTTATAGATATAAGGCAAGTGAGATGCAGGAAAGTTAAGTGACTTCTTTTTTGTTTGTTTGTTTTGTTTTCTATTTCTCCCCATCTTATTCTTAACATAACAAGCATCAGCTAAAACAAACATTTCTATATGCACAATAGGATGGAGAGGATTGTACGTGAAACTGTGAATCTCTATTTACATACAGTTCATTTTTCTTTTTAAGTATATAATAAATTTAACATATTGCTTTCAAAGCCATTCTGCTTGTCTCTCCTGACCTTCTTTGTGTCCTCTTATGTGTATTTCCAAAACAAGTTTCAGTGACTTTGTTTTCTTTATTTGCCTTGTGCAGTATCACACAGGCAATAGGTGGTGAAGAGGAATTTGAGCCCAAGGTCAGTTATCAGATCTATTGCTGTTTCCACCTCATTCCTCTTGGATTAGGATGTGACACTCAGGTGTGATGGGCCTTGAGCCAGTCATTTACTCTCAGTGTCTCATCATCTTTATTTGTAAATTAATAGTAATAGCACCTATCTTACAGGGCCCATAGTGAGGCTCAAATGAGATAATATATGTAAAGTCTTTTTACATCCTAATATTATATAAGCCAGATATTGCAGTTGGAGGGAAACACAAAGTTTAGATAAGTCAAAGTTCCTGCCCTCCTGGTATTTATAATCTAGTGCTTCCTCCCTTTACTTAAATCGTCCATCCTTACTTAAAATTCGTATACTCCTGGGAAAGGTCAATCCTTAAACAGTGTTGAGTTATTTACATCTTGGTGAATGAAGGAACAACAAGGTTTTGATGGGAAAGAGGAGAGCAATGAAGGAAGACCAACTTTCCTCCTATGCAAATTTCCTAGAGTTGGCTTTGGGCTAGTTGGGGATAGGACCATGCTTTATTCAGCACAGGGCTGTCCGAAATGCAGCCCATGGTCCACGTGCTGCCTGTAGTGTGATTTATGAAGCCTGCCTACAAGCATAGAAATTTACATAAATGCTTTAGTAAACCAAGCTGAGCTACCACAGAGCTCTCACTAAAATGGCAAATCAAAATATGTTGTCGATTATTTCAATAAAAACCTAAGGTTGGACAGCCCTGATCTAGCATATGCTCCAAATGTTCCATGTTGGCCTCTAGAAAATCTCTTTTTTTCTATTTCTATGATCTGATAGAACAGAGGTCTGGTGCATCTTGGGTATTTGTGAAGTTCCACCGAAGGAGGATGTGTGTGTGTGTGTGTGTGTGTGTGTGTGTGTGTGTGTGTGTGTGTATACCTGATACTATCCTTCTCTTACATTCCCTATATACTAGTCTGATTCTGAGATGTTTAGGGCCCCACCCTGACATTTGGGTCTGAAATAAGCACTTTATGGAGAAGGATTTATTGCATCCAGGAAAAGCAAAGGTCTTTCCACAATGTAGCACTGACCCGATTGTGCCTTCCTCCTTCCAAATGATGAACAGGAACAAGAAGCTCTCAGTTTTCCTTGCAAGTTCCATGGGCTCTGCATCTTTCTCACGAGTTCAGTTGCAGAATAGGTACTTTGTAAACTAAGAAATAAAAACATCTTTTATCCCTGTTATCTAAGCAAGTGGGAGCACTGAAAATTTCAGGGAATTTCCACGCTCCTTTCACAACACTCTGAAGACAGTGGTTTATTATTTTAACTTGAGTTGATGCTCCTGGTAACAACATTCACATACCTCAGGCTGATGCTATTGTTTAGCTGTCACTCCCAAACTTTGTTATATCATTGATCTGACATCAGAAAGTAGTTATACTATCGATCTCATGTCAAACGGATGGGGTAATAATGGGTGTTGATTGACAGCTTGAGTTGACAGAATAGAAATCTTATTTTCTTAAACCCAAACTCCTGATATGCTTGGAGTTTTCAGTCACGCTCTTCCTTTCCTACACAAATACCTTGACCTTTCAGTCTTGGCTGTGAGCTCTGAATTCAGGGCTTATTTGGCGGCAGGATGAGTACTTCCAATTTGGTCTATTGGAGATGCACAAAAGCAAGTCTAGGGCCATCATTGCCCAGCATTGTGGTTTGGGCATAGTAGATAATCAATATTTTTTGAACGAATGAATGGATTTTAAACTATAGCCAGAACAAGAAGGAAGGGGGCCAGTGATTGCCAGAGGTATGTTGCATGCCCAGGTGATTTTAAGGTAGAACGTCACAGCAGCGTTGAAATGCATCAACATTGTCATCATCATCCCTATTAGAATTAGTCACATTTATATAACGTTTTAAGTTTTCCAAAGTACTTTCTGCACAATTCTCCACTGATACATTGAACCCTTAGAGACATGTCTTAGCATGTAATGGCTTGACAAGTATGTAGCGTAAGTACATAGCATGATTTCAGGTTCCCTAGGGTGAGATTGGAAGGCTGATGCCCTAAATTATACTTGTCGCAGCTCAAGTATCATTTCCTACATCAGGTTTTTGCTGATTCCTTCCTCTCCTGCAGCTAGTTCACTCCCTCCGCAAATTACCTTGCATTCATTTGGTATATACGTTTGTTTGTCTCCTCTGTTAGAATGTAAGTTCTCCGAGGGCAGAGACTTTTACTTTCCTTTTCTTAGCTCTAAGAACAGTGCCTGGCACATAGTAGGCTCTTCATCAGTGCTTATTATGTGATTGATTGCTCCTGGTTAAAATGATGACACCTCTGGGAATAGTGAAATGTTAAGTTCTTATTAACGATTTCAGCTTAGTAAAAAACTACGATCCTAGAAAAAAAAAGTCTGTGAAAGATGAGAGAGCATGACAAGAAATTGGATGCTTGTTTGGTAGAGCAATGGGGGCAGGGTGAAGAAGGAAGACAATGGACATTGATGAAAGACAGAAAGGAAAGGACAAAGAACTTTATCTTCATCCTAATTCAGCCCAGTATGATTCACAAGGGACAACATAGAGGATATATGGATATGGAGCATGGATATAGAGATGCCAGTAAAGGGGAAAGGCACACGGAAAGGGAGCTATGAAGGGAATGAAGATAAACTTTGATGTCTTGACACTTTTGTTAGCCTTGATCCTAGCCATTGTGACCCTCTGCCTTAGAATCTTCAGTCTTACTGCTAATAATAATGTGGGAGACTAGAGCAGGATAGTTTCTTCTTGTATTCTGGAATTCAGACAAATCTAAACAACTGCAGATAATGGGTTTATTTACAGAGATCAGGTCCACACTCAAAATGATAAGCGGATAGTTTTTTCTTATTATGTTATCTTGCCATCTGGTTTGGTTGTGACTTGTGATTGTGTGTTACTGCACTTAACGCTTTGTTTTAGAGTTATGGTAATATCCCATATCTCAAGCCATCAGATTTCTGGAAAACCTCCAACACAGCTCCAAATGAAAACGCCTCTGAGGAGAGAATACTGCTGTCCAAAAGGCCAGGTACTTTGCTCTACCTTTAGGAAAGGTGTACGGCCACCTTCATTAAAGCCAGCGACTTGGTACTGTGTGTCTAAGTCAAGGTTATTAATTGAACTAGCTTGTTTTTGGCAATCAGGATTAAGTGACTTGGCTAGGGTCACATAGATGCAGTGTCTGAGACCAGATTTGAATTTAGGTCTTCCTGATTCTATCCACCACAGCACCCAGCTGACCCTTGAGCTAGCTTGAAGATTTATTTCATCCCTACCAACCATCAGTTCTTTCTCCTTTCCAACAGACAACAGATTAAAAGCAAGGAGGAACATCAGCAGAAGTGACAGCTGCCAGTGAGGGAAGAGATGGTAGAGACACCAACGGGAAAAACCTCAGAACCATTATTTGTTCATTCAATATGCTTATGTTGTACAAAACACTGTGGTAAGCCCTGGGGATACAAAAATAAGAAAAACATGGGTCCTGCTTTTAGGGAGCTTTAAGTCTTTTAGGGGACATGACACATTCACACATTATTTTATTTACAGGACAGTATGGGAGAAGTGCAGTGAGTGGGGCAAAAGAGGAAGGAGAGATTGTTTCTGTCTAGCCTGGACAGAGAAGACTTCATGGGAATGGTTCCATTTTGATGAATCTTCCCAGACAGGTAGAATTTTGAAAATAGAGCTTGGGGATCAGACCATTCTAGACCGAAGACATAGCATGAACAAAGAAGCAAAGGCAGGAATGAGCAAGGTGTCCTCAGACAACAGGGAATGGTTTGATCTGCCTGGAGGGCTGGGTAGTTATAGGAAGGTAGGAAAGTTGTAACTAGGATAGTGCAAAGGGAACTTCGTCTCAAGGTGCTTAATTTAGGGGACACAAAATTTATAGAATTCTGAATTTAGAGAGCACTGACAGTAGTTGAAGTCCTTCAAATGTAGAAGTAACAGTTTAGAACCTAGTTAGAAAGAGTAAATAGTTAAAATTGGAAGCTACCAGATGGGAGACTAGCTTTCCATCTACAGCCTCTCCACTTTTCAACCACTGTTCCAGGGTCTTTTTCTCCTTGTAGCGAAGAGGTGTCCATTGTCAAAATTATAGCTAACAGCAGTTCACAAGAAATTTGACAATGCTTGATACAATATTTTTTAAAAACTTGAATGGATATATTCCATATTCCTCTGTGTTTCATGAAGGCACAGACTTGTTAGTTACTACAGTGGTAGTAGGTGGTAGATTGGTTTGGGCATCTTGGTCTGAAAATTACCAAACTTTCCTTAACATGATGAACCGAGTGAGATTAACTCAATTGTGTTTGTTTCTGCAAAAATAGAACTCTATTAAAAACAGTTAAGCATAAATATTAACTAACTTTAAGATAGCCATTAATAAATTAGGTGGCACAATGTGTGTCTGGAGTCAGGGAGACCTGAATTAAAATCTAGTCTCAGATACTTACTAGCTATCTGCGTGACCCTGGATAAGTCACTTAATCATTTTTGTCCTCAGTTTCCTCAACTGTAACATGGAGATAATAATAGCATCTACCTCCTAGGGTTGTTACGAAGATTGAAAGAGATAATAGCACAGTGCCTGACACATAATAAGCATTATATTAATATTAGCTATAATTATTATTAAATAGATAATGTGCAATGAAGAATTAGAAACTCAAACACTTGGTATGTTTCTCACTAGTCTCCAGCTATTATCAATGACTGCTGAAACATTGATTCTATCTAGAGCACCAAGTAGGACTAAATGATCCGAAATCTTTTTGCAATTTACCTTTTGGATGACATTGTCCATAATTCAGGGACTTCCACCTACCTTGGCATAAACATCTTTTTCTGTTTTCTTCAGTTTTTTGACCCAACTCTGAATCATTGATTTCTGTTTCTACTGATCATCCTTTGGCTTAACTGTCTCACTTTAAGAAAGGTTAGGACCTCTGGCAACTATTGATTATATCTGCCCCAGCTATGACAGTCACCTAGTGACTGGATGTGACACTATTATTCTGTGACCCTGATTAAAAGTAGAATACCCAGGAGGCAATAGTTACTGGATGTTATCTCTGAAAACCCAAACAAATAAACATCACATTTAATTAACTAACTTTTTGGCTCCGGGACATCTTTCTGTCTAACTTGTAGGCTTTTCACTGGCCTTTATTGCATTTGTCATAATCAGTCAACAGCATTTATTAAACTCTTCCTATACTTGCTAATATCCATCAAAGAAGAAATCTTTATTTATACTTCTGTCCTTAAGTCTGATCATTTAAATAAATAAAGTACTCTGCCATTCGTGACCACAAGTACATGAAAATACAATGTATTTCTGCTAGTAGGTTCAAATTTCAGTTTTTTCCACCGGAGGGATTTAGGCTTATACATTGTCAAGGCACAAGGTCTGACTTTGACAAATGATTATCTTGTATGATAGTAATTTACACACATGTTAATTGTTCTTCCCTACTGTAGATATTAGCCAGAGTTCAGTCTCACACATACGTCGAAAATATTAATTCTACTAGCTGTTTAGAACTCCAGGGCATAGCAGGTAAGGTGATTTTTTTAGGTAATTCAGACTGAGAGGTTGGTATAAATAGGACTCTGATGAATTTTCTAATTGCTCTTTCAATTTACTGACATTAGATAATTTTTGCTCTCAGTTGGAAATAAGTTTCTCATAAGGTGACCTTGTAAATAACTTAATTTAGTCAGCTATGTAATCATAATCTCTGAAGCCAAATTCCTCTGCTAGCCCACAGCTTATTTCTTTATAGGTTTTCAGTCCCTTCAGTAGAAAATTTGCATTATTACTCACAGGTGGTATTGGGTTTAATTCTATTTTATATACATTGCATTTTTGAAATGCTTTTTTTGTATGCAAGAAAGATATTTTATATTTCTGCTTGAATCAAATACAGTTTAACTTCTGAAACCCCCCAAGTAATTCAATTGAAAGGGGCAGAAAAGAAATGGAGAGATATTTTATTTTTTTTTGACTTGCATGCTTTCCTTCTGAGACCTATGGCAGTAAATAAGGAACATTTGAACAAAAAAAAAAGTAACACGGCAACATGTCTTGTCACATTATGCTCACCCCTACACCTGATTTCAAATGTAAATTGCACAGCATTTAGCTCTAATGAAAATACTCTAGTGAAGGAAATTGTTAAGATTTTCTGGTGCTCCCCTAGGGGTAATATTAAAACCCCCATTACTAACATCTCACTCTGAGAAGACAAAATGTGCACCGAGAATACAAAAGCCCTGTTGGCATCTAAATGTGTGCCAATTAATTTGCTGTTCTAGACGTGTGGATTTATGTGGAGATGTAAAAGTCGGACCCAGGAAGGCTATTTAGATCCCTGTATTGTAGAGCTCCTGGACCCTGGATTTTCAATGCTAGCTTAATCATGGCATTCTGTTCTCTATTTATTTATACAGTTGCTTCAATGAACAAATTAATAATTATACAGCACATTGACAAACATGCCGAGTAATATTTGCCAGATTTTAAATTAATTTAATTCAAGGGCCACTTCATTACAGGATTCATACGCACATCAGGCATTAGCTTCACCTCATTGCTATTCATGTTACACCAAGACTTTTCATCATTTTTTTCTTCTTTTCTTCTCTGCAGACAAAGACAGCTCAACTCACTATGCCAAATAAATAGACACTAACAGGCAGGTGGAAGACAGATAGATGATAGACAAATAGGAATATAGATAAATGCACAGATGACATAAATTTAGAAAGAAAGATAATAGCTGTTACCATGATATGTGGAAAACAATTAGATCCCACTAAAATCTTGTATTTATTTTCTTTTTATCTCCAATTTTCAATTTATCTTCTCTTGTTTCACTCCTACAAGCCTGCTTCAAAATTCAGACTCTAAATTAAAATGAATAGCTTATAGTTCTATAATGATCATTCTTCCTGTAAAGTGCAGAACCATCTTCCACCTCCCCCCCCAAAGAAAAAGAAAGAAAGGAAGAAAGAAGAAAAGAAAGGCTTAGGGAAATCAGATCAAAATATTCAGCTCCTTTTCATGTGATTCAAGAGAACGCTTGATAAAGTCAGACTAGCAGGCTGATTTATTTAGAAGGGGTCAATTGTTTATGGAAGAATGCACGGTCTATCAGACACAAATTAGTATTTATTAATTTAAAAGATTCCTATTCACTTAGGGCATACATAGTGTGTCTAGAAACATTTAAATTTTAGAGATCTTCTAGCCCAACACCCTCGTTTTACAAATGGGAAAACAAAGGCTCAGAGAGGTTGTGACTTGTCCAAGGCCATATAGCTAGAGAGAGGCAGAGCCATGCCTAAACTTTAGGTCTTCTGACTCTAATTCAATGCTTTTTTCATTGTCCTACATTGCCAAGTTATAGCTAGTAGTGGTAGAGAAGAGCACTTAGCCAATCAAGAATCTTCTATCAGAAGATATGATGATTTATGGGCTTAAGTCAGGTCTTTTGCCTTAATTACAAATATCAGCATATGAAAATATTGACTGAGCCTGGTCCTGCTAGGAAAGGGATCAGGTCCAATTCAAGCATGTCATCATCATCTACTCATAAGGACTAGAAAATTCAGTGAAAGTATAACAAGTGGTTTAAATAGATAAATGAGTATAAATGTCTCCATAATTAAACAGTTTTCCAGTTGTTCCTCCGTGCTGCTGGCATTAGATCATTATAGGGCTTCATACGTACATTTGTTCCTCGTAAGATGGCCTTGAAAATAAATATCAGCCCTTTACCAACCCTTACATTTTCTCCTGAGGAGTAAAATATATAAAAACTCTATGATCTTTTATTTCTTCTCTAATTTTTTTTGTACACATTGGATATAGAGTAATGTTTGTTCCAAGGTTGTATTGACAGCACAAGCTGTTTCCATCCAAGGGTTACCTCCCTGGGCACAAACCCTCTCTCCTCCTTATACTAATGGTTGAATTGCAATAGTACACATTCCTCTTTCACTGGGCTAATTTCATCTGTGCATGCTCACTTCAAGCACAACACATAGGAAAGAGAATTATTTTTCCCATGAATCATCTCTCTCTCCTGGCTTCCATCTTATCAAAAGCATGCCATTTTCTATCTCTTAGGCTTGGAATCTTGGAGTAATCTTTGACTCCTCCTTTTCCTCAACATATCTTCAACATAGCATCAAGTTCAAACTCTTATTAAGCTGACTTTCATAATGTCTCTTGCATAACTCTGTATTCCCCACAGGAACTTTCAGTGTTTCATATATGGCATAGGGAGTCAAGAAATGTTGTTGGCAGTTGAGGATACTCTCCTTCAAAGGATCCTGAATTTTGAAATGAGCTTTTTTGACCGATAATTTCTTGTTCTTCCACCTCTTCCACTCATCTACTCCTCCCATTCACTTCCTTTGCCCACGTCATGACCCAGTTCTCTGTTCTTTCAGCCCTGTTCTGACTTCATGTTCTTCCCTACTTATTGGGTTAGTCATTTCAAAAAGTGCCTCCTCCACCCTCAAATTTCTTTCCTTCTTGACTCTGGTATTTCCACTCTCTTGCCTCTCAGCTTCAGAGAACTGTTACCATTACCTCTTCTGTGGCTACTTTCGAGTGGATGAGAGCTGCTGGAGTGGGTTCACTAAAAATTGAAGCTCCTCAGTTCTCAGCTGTGCCTCGCTGCTGCTTCTTTTTCATTTTCTTTGTATTTTAATCCTTCTCTTATCAATGCTGTCTTATTCCCCACAATTCCAAAATTTTCTTAGTCAACTTCTCCACTTTCCGCTTTTCTACTCCTCACTCTCAGCTGATGATTTCTGTTGTGTCTGACTCTTTGTAACCCCATTTAGGGTTTTCTTGGCAAAGATACTGAAGTGGTTTGCCATTTTCTTCTCCAACTCATTTTACAGATGAGGAAACTGAGAAAACAGGGTGAAATGACTTGCCCAGGGTCACACAGATAATAAATGTCTGAGGTCTAATTTGAACTCAGAAGTCTTCCTGACTCCAGGCCTAGCACTCTATCCACTGCACCACCTAGCTGCCCCCAACTTCATCTACTACTTCATTAAAGTGAAGGCTTTCTGATGTGAATTTCCTCCAACTCCTCTTAGTCTCTCATTTTTTTCCCATTTGGCCTTTCCCTTTTCCTTTCAATTTTAGAAAAAAAGAGGGTTCCTTTGTTGCCACAGTTAGTCCTTCCATCTGTTAACTGATCTTTCTCCCATTTCTTCCATTGACTCGTTCAATCAATCTCTCTTATACATCTTCAATTTCTAGCCCGTTATTGGTGCCTTTCTTCAGGTTACACTCTCGCTCAGTTCTATTTCCTAAAACCTTTGATTTGCCATCACTATCCCTTCAAAATATCTTCCCATCTCTCTTTTCCTATCACTGTCAAACTTTTAGATAGAATAGGCTGCACTCACTGATCCCACCTTTTCAACATCTACTCACCCCTGTCTCTAACCCCTTGTAATCTGTCCTCTATTTGTATTACACAGGAACATCTTTCTCCAAGATTACCAATTAATTTAATTAAAAAATTGGCCTTTTTCAATCTTCATCCTCCATTTTTCTGCAGCATATGACACTCTTAACTACCTTCACATTGTTACCCTTTGCTCCCCTGGCTTCTATGATATAATAATCTCTTGGTTCTTTCCTTTCTGGTCACTCCTTTTTAACCTTTTTATACTTTTATTTTTGCCGGATCCTTTTCCTGTCTCTTAAATGTAAGTGTCCCAAGATTCTGTCTTTGGCCTTCTTTTCTCTCCATATGGTTTTCCTCATTGATTCAATCTACTCCATGAGTTATCTATTATGCCAATTACTTACGATCTATATCTTTATCCCCAATATTTTTAGAGAATGCTGGCTCCTTCTTTTCTTTATTAAAATTCTGAACTTAAACACTAGAAAAAGAAAGTCTTTCTATATGCACAGAAAAGCACAAGAAGAGGATTATATGACACTGTGAATCTCCATTTTATATTACTTGCTTTAAAAAATGTATATTAATATTTCCTCCATTAATTTCAAAACTAAACTACTTGTCTGTGCTTCCTTCTGAGCTTCTCTTTGTTCCCTTCTGTGAATTTGTTTCCTTATTTTCAATATCCAGCTGGTTGTTCATCTGGCACCTCAAATACAAGATGAAGATTGAACTTCTTAGCTTCTGTCTACTCCCACTGCCCCACTCCGAACCCCACTCCTTCCTTAACTTTTCTATTTTGTTGATAGCACTACCATGTTAGGTACCATGGCTCGCCAAATGGAATGATCCCGTCTTCTTTCTTTTCACTCCTTGTCGTCCAAATAGTGGCTGAGTTCTGTTGTAGCTACCTTTGGCATAGCTTGCCTTTTCACTTCCACTGCGGTCATCTAAATGTTTCCCTCATTACTAATCATTTGTTAAAAGCCTTTTAACATATTCTCCTGAATTAATTTATGCTTTTCCACTGCACTCTAATGACCATAGGACTTTCTCATCTGCTTTTCCTCTGAAACCTTTCATGTATGTTGTCTCCCTCATTAGAAAGTGAGCTTGCTGACAGCAGGGACTGTCTTACCTTTTTTCTATCTGCATTGTGCCAGTACTTAGCACAATGTTGTGCACTTAGTAAGCACTTAGTGAATGCTTTATTAATTCATTCAGTCAAACTATTGAATAGAATCTCATATTTCTGTCTCTTCCCCCCCATATTTTATATTCTAGTCAAACTGGACTAATCTCCATTTTCGTCTTACAGTAGAAACTAAACAGGGTACTGGAATTAAATCAATATATACTGGAAGCCCTGGCAGTATTTCGTTGATAAAAGAACACCATGAAGGAATGGTAAGTTTGACTCTACTATTCTGTGCCCTATGGTTTGGGTTAAAATTGATCAGCATACTGTGAAATTGGTAATACATCTTTAAGTATTGACTATCAGAAGAATTGATAAAAGGGAGAATGGCTGAAAGATAACAGTATGCCTTAATAATGCCACTCTTGCCTATCATATTAAAAAAAAAAGTGTTCCCAATGGAGGAAAAAGTCCCTGGCTAGACAAAATAGATGCAAATAAAACTAGCTCAACTTAGGTTTATAGGGATTCAGAGCTGGAGGGGACCTTAGAAAAGACCATCTGATCCACTCCCCTCATCTTATTTTATAAATTCAATTTCATTTTGTTTTTAGTTCCACATTCTTTCCTTCCCAACTCCCCCACTCGTCTTTTCCTCCTTCCAATTGAGAAAGCAAAAACAAAATCCATTACAAACACATATAATTAAGCAAAACAAATTCCTGCACAACCACATTAAAAAAATTCCTGAATGTACACTTTGAATCCATCACCTAGATGTCAAGGAATGTATGGCATAGTTTCTTTATAAGTTCTCCAGAGCTGTGGTTGGTCATCGTGTTAATCAGAGTTCATAAATCTTTCAAAATTGTTTGTATTATAATATGGTTGTTATTATATAAATGGTTCTCCTGGTTCTTCTCACTACACTTTGCATCAGTTCATACTAGTCTTCTAGGTTTCCACTTATTTTAGTTAATGGAGAAACTAGGGGCAAGAGAAGCTGCGACTACCTGCAAAACACAGGGTAGTAGGAAGCAGAGCCGGGATTCGAACATGAGTTGTTTGACTCCAAATTTAGTGCTCTCTCTAGGAGTGATATTTAGGAAGGACGGTGGGCAATACACACATCCCAGCTACAGCAAGCTCTTGTCAGTACAGACAACTTTTTTCAAATGTAAGCTGTCAGGATGAGCTGATGTGGTTCACTCTGCACAGCTGTAGTCATCATAGTGCTCTGGGTGATTGTAATGAATAATGTCTTCTCCCTATCACTTCACTACAGGTATGCAATTTATTCCTTTGGTAAACACTGTTATAATGTGAAATTTATAATACAGTATCTCACAATGCCACAGTCAGGTTCATTATTTTCATGAACTGGAAGCTGTCTGTTGTGTATCAGAACAAACTAACTCTGCATTATAAATCATACTGTTTGCCTTGACAAAATGGTGATATTTCTTCCTTGTTTCCTCTTTGCTATTACTTTGGTAGTTGTAAGATCTTGGAACTCTATTTTCTCCCAAAAGAAATACTCATTCGATATGATTTTGCTGGCTTAAGTGTCCTTTCCTTTATTGATATGGAAATTTTGGTCACCGGAGCTGATTTTATCCTATCACTCAGGAAATAGTTATCATGAATTGCTGGGGCAAAAAAAAAACCCCTCATTCTCTAGTAGCCAATCCTAGGTTGATGATTTTTTCTGAATTTTGGAGTCTATCGCCAGTCATGTACTTGAAGCCTTTCCAGATTGGTAGTTTTGAGGAGGTCGTTGATAAAGTACTGAAAAGGAACACGAGTGCTCAAAGGATCACACATCAGGCAATTTATTTGTCCCAGCTCCCTAGCCCTTCCCTTACCCTTACCATGGGTAAGCACAGGAAGTGGTTTTGGTATAGGGTAGAATTTGTACCTTAGTCAAGAGCACAGAATTTCGTGTCTCTGCCTTTAAATCTTTAAATGTTACTGGGCAGATTCAAAAAGACCAAGTGGGAGGTGAACCTTTGGGGCAGTTAATCAGTAGGTGGCCAAGGAGAGCCTTGAATTCCTTGTCTAAATGAAACTGATTAAATCAGTTATTCAGTACATAGGAACTTCCTGGTACATTGGTGGCTCAATCATGGAGTCATTTCTGTCAGCTAGGGCCTAACAGTGAGACAGACTAGACCTGGTCCTCCAAATACCATCTGTAGCTATGCCATGATGAGACCTCAGAGTAGAACTTTTCAGGAGATCCAATTCTCCTCTCCATGTAAATCAGGCATTCACGAGTGTGTAGTATCATTTACTTTTGGAGTAACAACAGAGCTGCCTGGTTCATTTTATTCAGTGGTAGTTTCTAGGCTCAATATAATTATATACCAGTTAGTTTCTCTCAGTATCATTGCTATTCAAGGTCCTCTAACCCAGTGGTGTCAAATTCATACCAGCAGCGTGTTGACTTAGAAAACCACAAATAAACATTATCTATGTTGTATTGTATTATTGTATTTTTTACTTATTTTGTTAAACATGTCCCATTTACATTTTAATTTGGTTCAGGCAGCACTTGCCCAAAGTGCTGGGAGTTATGAGGACTAAGAGTTTTGCAGGATATAAGTCTGACACCTCTGTTCTAACCTATTTCCTCTTTGAGGCCCATTCCTGACTCTCTACACTTTCTCCACCATTCAATACCCGCTCTCTTACTTGGGAAGTTCACTCTGCCCCATGGCCTCTTCCTCTGATTGGTCCATTCATCCAAGAATCTCTATTTTAAGGGAAGTGCCTGGGCCAGCCATATCTTCACTCTTCCCCTCACTCCACTCCTGACTCTCTGCCTTTTATCCAACACGTTCCTGCTGGTAGCTACCCCTTTCTTTTTCAGCTCCTTTTTATGTGCTGTCATCTCACATGTCTTTCTTTTGGCTTGTGTTTGTATACTCAGTACTTACCCCAATGCCCAGCATATAATAAGTGCTTAATAAATGCTTCTTGTTGTTTTACTGAGCCACCACTCTAATGAATGTTCTCATTCATGGGGAAGATCTAGTAAGTGATCATGAATGACTGCAAAAATCATGCTATCCTTGTGTACTAAATGAAGAGACATGTGGGTTAGATGATAGGTTAGTCATGTAAATTCAAAACTGGATGAATGAGCAGATCTCAATAATAAATAAAACAACTAAATTTCATATAGTTTTAATATTATAGTGTTTCAACAATCCAGCTAGCAACTTCTGTGGGGGTGTAAGATCCACGAACAGCCAGCACCCAGAAAGCTGCCAGCATGCTGCAAAAGCACAGGCTCTTTTGATCCACTTTAGTAAGGAAAGCAACGTTAAGGGGTTGACAAGCTTACTTTAATTCAGCATACAAATATCACTCACTTAGTTCAGGGAAAAAAACCAGCACCCTGAACTTCAGAGAAAATACAAACAAAGTACAAACATCAACAGACAGACCTTGTCTGATTCAAATCCCAGTACATAGTTACCAGAGTTTAACAAAGTCCCAACATCCGGGTTTTGAGCTGGAGGGCTCTTAGCTACAGCTGCTGAAGTCTCCACATCAGCGCACCACCATGAGTGAGAGCCCTGCCCAAATGGCTCTGTCTTCTCTTCTTAAAGCATTTCAGAGGTCATCAAATGTCATCTGAATGACCAGAACTTAGGCTCCTATGATTGGCTCTGGAGTTAGCACCTCCTCTCAGTTAACCCCACCTTGGGCCCCACCCCAGTTACCAATTCATACCCACATAGGTTTTACACCTATGGGCCTGGGGCTTAGCACCTAGTAAGACTCAATGAAATACACTGAATTACTCAAAGGAAACAAAAGCCAAACTCTTCAAGGGCACTTGCTTGAACTAAATGCTAAGAGCCCATTTTGCTTACCAACACACTCCACCCCTTGTTACAGGATATATAATCTAATCAGCCATGGATCCTGGAACATACATTGTGATCCAGTTATGCAGGAAACTAAAACATATCATTCATAACAAAGCAAAACATATCATTCATTGACATTCCCAAATATTTGTTTACAATTCAAATGTCCACCCCTAGGTCAAAGCAAGTTAATCTCTTTAGCTCATAAAGTACTTCTTGATAATCACTCTGCCATTGCAGGCTTTTCCCCAGTACCCTGAGGCATGGGCATGCTTTAGTTAGTAAAGTCCTAAAGCAAACAAACAAACAAATAGAGTTCTCTTGGGGATGTCTCTTTCTCCCCAAACTGCTGTTGCAAGCTTCCACTTGGCACCCAAAGTCCCAATTTCAAATAAAGAGTCCAAACAAAGTTCTTTTGGGGTCTGTTCTCCCCTTTATGTTCCAGTCCCGGTTCCAAGTCCTGAGGGGTGACTGGGTGATAAAAGCCAATGAGGTGGGGTCCTCCCTGGGGGTCCAAGACATATAGTGATACAATAATTTATATGTTTCAAATGTATATTAAATTTATATAATATTTTAATAATTATATGTATATACACACACATAATTATATAATGTCTTCAAATGCCATCTCATTTCAACCTCACAATGACCGGGGAGGTACTGTTATTATCCGCACTCTACAGTTGGGGAAACTGAAATTACGTGACTTGCCCAAGATCACACAACTAGTAAGTATCTAAGGCTAAATTTGAACTCTAGGCCTGACTCTAGGCCTAAGACTCTATCCATTGCTCTACCTAGCTACCTAATATAGCAGCCAATAGTGCTAGTGTTGGGGCAGGCAGGCGGTGCAGCGGATAGAGCGCTGGGTTTGGGATCGGGAAGACTCGTCTTCATGAGTTTAAACCCAGCCTCAGACACTTAGGTGTGCAGCCCTGGGCAAGTCACTTACCTATTCTTGTTTGCCTCAGTTCCTTCTCTGTAAAACGCGCTGGACAAGGAACAGGCAAAGCGCCCCGGTATCTTGGCCAAGAAAATCCCAAATGGAGCCACGAAGGGCTGGGTATGACAGCAACAACCGAACAACACTTAAAGCGCTAATGCTGCCTCAGGGTTCATTTAGAGACGCTAATAAGAGATGGGATCGTCTCGCTGTGTTCTGTCACGCTCAAAAAAATCCAAAGTTGAGCGTTCAGTCTGGGGTGCCACTTTTAAGCAGGATATTGATAAGCTGAAGAGCTTCATGAGGAGAGTGACCAGGACGACGAAGGGCCTGGTAGTTATGCCGTATTAGAGTGGATTGACCGTACTAGGGACTGCTGAGTCTAGAGAAGTCCGGGAGCCGGGATGGTGGGGGCGAATGACAGCTACTTTCAATTATTTTAAAAGCTGTTAAGTAGAAGAGGGATCAGACTAGTTCTTGTTGGAATAGAACAATGCGTGGAAGTACAAAGAGGCAGAAGATTTAGGCTCTACACAAGGAAACCTAACCCCAACCCCACCCAGAAAAACCAAATCAAAACCAAAAAACCAAACAACCAAAAAAAACTCCTAGAGCTATCCCATAGTGGACTGGTAGTGGGTTTTCACTCACTTGAAATCTGCAAATAAAGACGGGATGATCATTTGTTACCTATGTTGTACAAGAGATCCTTACTCTAGTCCCCGGTAGTATCCCTACAATGTACTGACCTATTCATGCAGAGCAATTTCATGCTGATGGGCATAAAAAGTGCTTTTGCATGAAGAAAAATAACTCAACTGCCGGTAAAGGATATACAATAGATGAATATTTTGATGTCTCAAAGGAGTAGGAGTATTATGAAAAACAGTTTTCAGATGGGATTTGAGTAGTCTGGGACAGAAAATGAACTGACTTAAACATAAAGGCTTTAATACTAATAGCTGGCTAGCATTTATGAAGCGCTTTAAGCTTTGCAAAGCACTTTACAGATATAAATTCTTTTGGTCCTCACAACAACCCTAAAAGGGAGGTGCTATTGCTATTTCAATTTTACAGATGAGGAAACTGAGGCAAGCGGAGGTTAAGTGACTTTCCCAGGGTCACACACCTAGAAAGTATTTGAGTCTATATTTGAATTTGTCTTCTTGACTTCAGGTCCAGGGTTCCATCCACTGTGCCACCTACCTGCCATTACATTACCTTGTTAAAAAAAGTAGAGTGATGTCTCCTTTGTTTGAGATCAGTGTGAAGATTTAAAGGGGGCAGGAAATAGCTTTTATTTATTAATAACTGGAAATATATGAATGTGGAGAAACTGGTTCCAAGGACATAAAAGTACGTGGTGGACTATGTTGAGAACTATGAGCTGCAGGGCATTATTATCCTCAGCTCATTTGCATATAGTTTTAAGATAAGGGAAAATTAAAAATTAGAAATCATACAACTATTTTCACATTTAATTGTGATTAAATAAAATCTATTACTTTCATAAAGGAAGTTTGTTCAGTTGTTACCTTTCAGGTGAAAAGTGAGTAATTGAGTCACTGAAAGGTAAGAGATGGAGGCTGAGGTTGAAGAGTGAAGAACTTGTTATGTGAAGATTGAAGGTGATAGAAAAATAGCTTTATTGGAGCTTTTTGTAAAGTTCAGTAAAAGTAGCAATCAGCTGACAAGACAGCTTTGGCCATGAATTCTTAATTAGCTGAAATAAGATTGGTGCGGCAATTATTGGCCTTTTACATCACCAAGAACTTAAGAGACATGAAACCTCTCAGAAATGTCTTTTATCCTTTGATGTGCCTTTCTGGTTGGAAAGGGAAAGAGATGAAAGGGGAATGACAGGCGATATAGCTGCTTTGTTGTATAAAAAGAAAGGTTGAGATTTAATGGTGTTACTGGAGTCCTGGTAAGTGGTTGTTTCACTTGTTCAGAGAATCAATATTTTTTTTGTTGTTTTCTTTGTTTTGCTATGAGTTCTATTCAGATTGAACAATGTGGCACCTTGGCGAGGGAAGAGTTGGCTACTATGGTTTGCCTTATTCAGAATCAAATCGAACTATTTGCTATAAGTAACTCTG
This sequence comes from Trichosurus vulpecula, assembly GCF_011100635.1. Taxonomy (NCBI): domain Eukaryota; kingdom Metazoa; phylum Chordata; class Mammalia; order Diprotodontia; family Phalangeridae; genus Trichosurus; species Trichosurus vulpecula. Next base: position 450,255,437 of record NC_050574.1, on the reverse strand, counting down.
TTCTGAATGGGTAAAAACCTGGTGAGTGAACAGCTTAGGTTGAATTGCCTTCACTAGAGAGTCAGTTTGAACCTTTTTTTCTGTGATCTATTTGCTACAATTTTAGTGTTTAACACAGTATCATGGTAATTAAATAGCTGGTTGTCCTGGTCTGTAGTTATTAGAGATAGATGGATAAACTTTGCCTTTCTTCATCTTTTTTTTTTTGATCTAGGAATTTTCTTTAACTGAGGACATGCAGATACCAAAGGCAAAGTTTATCCACAAACACTAAAGCTTAGCCAGTGCTTATCATATTATAAACCCAATGGCATTCTTCTTTTAAGAAAAGCATTTTATCTTTATTTCTTTTTTATTAAAGAGGGAAGGATCATAGAATCCTGCTTCTGAGAACAATGTGCAATGTTCACATTTTGACACAAGCGACAAGACGAGGGATGGAATCTTCACCTGCTTCAGTCACTTCGATAGGAAGTCTGGCCACCCTTGAGAAGACTCTTCCCCGAGCTCTAGAGGCCTGCTATAGGATCCCAAGCCCTGGGATCTGTCCAGACAGAGGACCTTGGCTGCTTCTGGAGAAAGGCTTTTCTTTCTGATTCAGACCAAAACGTATCAAGCACCAGGCCTGGGGCAAATAGGCAGCTCTGGGTTTCAAGAGAGAGCCAGTCTGGCTCAGACTCAGTATGATAACCCCTCCATGCCAATCGTTGGTCACCATTTTGAACGAGTGTCAGCTTCTCTGGGACAGGCAGGTTTTTGTCTTCTTTTTTCAGTGTGGTCCTCCCCCAGAGAGCATTGACACTATCCACTGCCACCAGAAGGCAAAAGGAACCTGAAGAACTTTGCCTCTTCAGTTCTTTCATCACAATCCCAACAGCATCACTGGCATTTTTCACTCAATTTCGGCCTGGCTCAACTACTTCCCCAGGGGGTCTGCCCTCTATGCTTTCCCGTTTGTTCCAGATGCACTTCTGTTGGATTTTGATCTGGTTCAGGAACCGCTCGTTTAAAGTTTTGAAGTTCTTTAACCAAGTTGAGGCTTTCAGGAGGTGATTGTAATGGTCTTTGTTGTAGGCAGACTGCAGAAGACACTGCACTGCACATTGCAGAAGATCCCCACAAATTTTCACCCAACAGTGAGCATCTGAAATGCGCATTATCGCACAGAAATGAACCACATGGCAAAGAATAAGGCTTTCCTGTACCCTTTTCTCTATAGAGAACGTATTGGATAGCAGGGTTGATAAAGTTTGTATTTTTCAAGTAGTGCAGGAGCTCTAGAGCTGGCTCCCATACCATCAGGCAGGCTTCATTGAAGGTCTTCACCTGCATTCCAAAGCAAGGGGGCAGTCCATGTGGAAAAATAGTCTTCAGTTCCTCCAGAGGAATGCTGTAGTGCTGACACAAGTGCTGCTCCCCATGCTTGGCTGGATCATTCTCCTGAGTTCAAGAAATGGCTCTGGATTTCTCCCCTGGATCCTGGGCATCCGAACTGACAGCAATGCTTTGTGATGTCCTGGTGCAACACATGCAGAAAGCATCCTGGGTCCTTATACCTTTCTCAGCATCATTCCCACAGTTCCAGCAACAGCCGGGCTCGAGCCCTACTGCCACCTTTCTTCATCTTAAGGAGAACTGCTATCCAAACTAGAAAGTATCCCTTTCTAAATATCCTTTTAAGGGTAATTGTAAATTCATAGACCTTGTAGATATTATATTTGAGAATGGAAGAAAAGAGGATTTCCTCAGTTACAGAGTGGTGAAGAATAGCAGATAAGGAATCAGCAAAGAAGCAGCTTTGTGTGGCACAGATGCTTTTGAAAAGACCAAATAGCATTAAAGTTACAGTACAGAGTTGTGAGTTACATCAAATCAAACGCATTCATATAGCACAGCTTGTTTGGCCATTCCCCTTTTGATGAACATCCTTTCAGTTTCCAATTCTTTGCACCACAAAAACCCCTGCTATAAATATTTTTATACATATGGGTCCTTTCCCTTTTTTTAAAATCTCCTTAGGGTATAGCCCTAGCAGCAATATTACTAAGGTATTCACAGTTTAATAGATTTTTAGGCATAGTTCTAAATTGCTTTCTGGAATGGCTGGATAGATTCACAACTCCACCAACAGTGCATTAGTGGGCCTATTTTCCCACATCCCTTCCAGAATTTGTCATTTTACTTTTTAAAAATCATCTTAGCCAATCTGATAGGCGTGAGCTGTTTTAATTTGATTTTCTCTAATTGTTGGTGATTTAGAGCATTTTTAAAATGTGGCTGTTGATAACATTGGTTTCTTCCTCTGAAAACTGCTTATTCATATCCTTTGATTATTTATCAATTGGAGAATGACTCTTATTCTTATAAATTTAATTGTTTCCTATATATTTTTAGAAAAGAGACTTTATCAGGGAAACTTGCTACAAAGATTTTTTTCCTGGTTCCCCACTTTTCTTTTAATTTTAGCTACATTGCTTTTGTTAGGATAAAACATTTTAAATTTTATATAATCAAAACCATCCATTTCACCTCTGGTGAATGTCTCCATCTCTTCTGCTTCATAATTTGGGTATCTAACAAGAAAAATAGAATAATAGACAAACATGGAAGACAGAGAGGGGATAGGATATCTCATGAATCTCACACTTTTCTGAACTGGGAACACACAAAACCAAATATTTTGGCATAGAAATATATTAAGTAAAACAAAGAAGTTGTTGAGGACACTGACAGAGGGTAGAGAGGGAGGGCATAGTAGGAGAAGTAGTTAAAGCAAAACAAACTTAAACACAAATAATATATTTTAAGAGATACTAATGTATTACTAATATATTTCTCTCTTATGAAGAAGGAGTAATCCTAAAGTGGAAAGGGCTCAAAATGAGAGAAAGAAAGTACAGGAATCATTGAATAGGGTCTGGAGTAGCTGAAGAGAAGAATGATAGTGGAGTGAGATTAGACAATATCAGTTAGAAATTATTGTGTTAAACATATTCCCTATACTTTACCAATTTATTCATTGAAAAGAGGGAAAATGGAGGCAAAGAGGGTAAATATCTAAGCAGATATGATAGAGGGATAAAATGAGCATGAATATGAATGGGATGAACTCATCCATAAAATGGCAAGAATATCAAAATGGATTAGAAAGCAAAATTCACCTCTCTCTCTCTCTCTCTCTCTCTCTCTCTCTCTCTCTCTCTCTCTCTCTCTCTCTGTGTGTGTGTCTGTCTGTCTGTCTGTCTCTGTCTCTGTCTCTCTCTCTCCATACACACACATATAGATATAGATATATAGATATTGATACAGGTATAGATATAGATATACATGTATACACACATATATTTAACAAGAAACGTACTGAAATATGGAGATCACAGAGAGTCTAAATGAGGGGCTGGAACAGAATTTTATCATGCCTCAGTTGGATTAAAAATGGAGGAGGGTAAAAATGATATTAGACAAGGCAATAGTAAAAATAGACATGGTTAAAAAGATAATTAGGGCAACTACATTACACTTAAAGACACCACTAAAATTAAATGATACCAATATTAAAATCTGCATTGAATGACATAGCAAATGAGTGTTCAAAGAATAAAGCTAATTGGAGAGCAGGGAGGAATAGACAGTAAAACTAAAATAGTTGGGGCCTCAGTGTGCCTCTTTTAATACCTAGTTAAATCTAACAAAAATATAAACAAGATCAAAGTTAAGGACTTGAATGGAATTTTAGAAAAGTTTTATTCTTAGGTCTCTTATTATTATTGAATGGGAATCAAAAGGAAAATACATATTTTAAGTATTTAAAAATGACACTATAGGAGGACAGAAAAACATCATAAATAAAATTATGAAATATTAAGCAAATATTAAGTAGAAATGTTAAGCAAATCTTCTATAGGTCATAACATAATAAAGTTAAAATCAATAAAGATCCTTTGAAGAAAGGATTCAAACTTAGATGGAGACTAAGATTTATTGGCTCAGAGAACAAATCATAGAAACAGATAATTTCTTTTTTTTTCTTTCTCATTTTTTATTACTAAAAGTTAAATATACAATAAGAAAAGAAAAAGAAACATATCATAAACATAAATATTGAAAATTAACTGTGAAATAAGAAAAGAAAAAATACCATGTCATGTATTCAGCAGAACATAAGGGAGGATTAAAAACATACAGCAATCTATTTTCATTTCAAGAAAGTCTATATAAGAAATATTACGCATTGTGTTGGGACCTATCCATCTTCGCTTCCTTGGAAGTTTTCTTTTGTTCTCTGCTGTGTACTTTTTACTTTGTTCTTTCCCCACTCTTCCTACTGCCCTCCCCAGGCTTCAATTAAGCATGGATATATTTATATGTAGATATATACATACTCATATACATATACACATACATACATAGACATATAGTTTACCTAACAAATTCTACTCCTGATCTTTGTTTTTATGTTTGTGTGTAGCTCTTATTTCCTATACCTCCTAACTCTTCTACTTTACTTCTATCCTCCCATTTTCATAAATCTAAACAACCTGCTATACACCCCTTTGACCTATTCCCTCGCCCTCCCCTCTAGCAATCCCTCCCTTATCCTCTCCTCTCCTCCCCATCCCCTTATCATTTTATTTCTTTCTGAATTTAGAAGACTTTTATACTCTTCTAGATATATATGTATTGTTCCCTCTTGAACCCTTTCCCAATGAAAGTAGCTTTCCAGAACTAATAACACTCCTCCTCCATCTAATTCTTTTGTGTTGGTTCTTCCTCTCACACCTCATTTGTATAAGATAATTGCTCCTTTTAGCTGTTCCTAAATGGTCTTACTTTTTAAAGAGATATCATATTCAGATCTACCCCAATCTTTCTTGTGAACTTCCCAATTACTAATCACAATCTTAGACATATGTTTTACATTTTACATACATAACAGATGAACAGTTTGTCCATATTGAGTCCCTTGTAATTAGTCTTTGGTATGTACCTTATATTTCTCTTGGCTCTTATAAATGTAAAATCTTCTATTATGTTCATATTTTTTTAACAGAGTCCTAAAAGTCTGACAGTTCATTAAATGTTCATTTTTTCCATTGAGGATTATGCTTAACTTTGCTGGGTATGATATTTTCAGCTGGAACCCCAGTTCTTTTGCTCTTCAATATATAGTGTTCCAAGATCTGCAGTCTTTTAGTGTTGCTGCTATTAAGTCTTATGTGATTCTAATTGTGGCACCACCATATTTAAATTTTTTTTCTTGTTGCTCATAATATTTTATCCTTGAGCTGGGAGTTTCAGAATTTGACTATAATATTCCTGTGGTTTTTCTTCATAGAATTTCTTTCAGGTATTGATTGGTGGATTTTTTTTTCAATTTCTACTTTCCCTTTTTGTTCTAATGCTTCAAGACAATTTTCTTTAATCATTTCCTGTATTATTGTACCTAGATTCTTTTTTTGACCATAGCTTTCTGGTAGTCTGATTATTCTTATGTTTTCTCTTCTTGATCTGTTCTCCAGATCAGTTGTTTTTCTTAGGTAATGTTTCACTTTCTCTTCTATTTTTCATTCTTTATATTTTGTGTTATTATTTCTTGACCTCTTATAACTTCACTGCCTTTCCCTTGCTCAATTTTGATTTTCAAGGAGTTTTCTCCCTTAAGATTCTGGATCTCCTTTTTTAGGGTGGTTGGCTTTCTTTTCATAACCTTATTTTTCTTGGATTGCTATTTTTTTTAGTTTTTTCCTTAATCTCTATCATTTGATTTTTAAAGTCTTTTTAAAGTTCTTCTATGAATTCTTTTGGGGCAGGTGACCTCTTGATGTTACTATTTAGGGTAGAAGAGGATTTCTTTGCTTCAGTATGCTCCTCTGAATATGAACCCTGGTCTTCTCTATTCTCATCATGACTCTCTATGGTTGGATTCTTTCTCCTTTGCCTGTGCCTTTTTCCCCTTTGTAGTAGCTTAATTTTTGTAATCACCTCTAGTTTTGTGATATGGGGGATGGTGTCTCTGGCCTCAGATCCTCCTTCAGTTCTCCCCTCTGGCCTGGAACATAGACTAATACTTTCATCCTCCTGTAAGTGCCCACAACCAGCTGTGTCCCTGCCCCACTGTTTCTTCACTCACAAGGCATGTTTCTTCTCACCCCTGGCTGCATCTCTACAGAACACTGGGTCTGGCATTCCTTGTCAGTAGAGGTTCCCTTGATCTTTTCCAGCTCAGATGCCCAACCTCCCTCACTGTCCTGGGGGTAAAAGTTCCTGTACCTGGGACTGAGGCAGCCTCCCAATCCAGCCAACTCCAGGGCTTGTCACTTGTTGTTTAAGTAGACCTAAGACCTAGGAAGTGTTTACTCTGTACAGGGACCAAGCTTCATCCTGGTGTTTTTCTTCAGATCTCTGATCGTCCCAGGAGGACCCCTGTTTGGTCTCTGCTCTTATTTACTTTTACTGCTCTATTTTTGCCCTGAGACACTATTTCCTCTCTTTTGTGGGGGAAAATCTTAGGAGCTTGGAATTTTCTGACCTACTCTGCCATCCTCCCAGAATCCTCTCTCAAACAGTAGATAATTTCATCAAAGTAAATTACAATAAACCAACATACCAAACCTTATGAGATGCAGTCAAAGCAGTCTTTAGTGGAAATTTATACCTCTAAACATTTTTATCAGTAAAAGAGCAAATGAACAGATTTATGAAGTAGAAATGCAACTGAGAAAAGTAAAAAATCCACGAATGAGAAAACCAATTATATACAAAAAAGAAATTCTGCAAATCAAAGAAGAGATTAACAAAATTGAAAGCAATTAAATTTCAGTCAAATACTCATTAAATTGATGAAATTAAAAGCTTTTAAAAAGCTTAATAAAAGTGACTTAACTAATTTGATTTTTTTTAGAAAGAGAAGGAAACTAAATTGTATGCTTCAAAAATTAGAACTACTGACTTGTAAACAGGAAGTAATGGAAATTACTAGAATTCATTCTGTCTAATTATATGCCAATAAATCTTATTACTTAAATAAGATAAACATTTTAAAGATATAAAATACCAAGATTTATGGAACAAGAAATAGATAACTAAAATAAACCAGTTTCAGAGAAATAAACTGAACAAGTCACAAGGAGTTTACAAAAGAAAATGAATGATAAGACCAGATGAATTCACAAAAAAATCCCAATTTTCATATATTCTTTGCAAAAATGGGGAAAGACAATATTTTACTAAACTTCCTATAAGAAACAAACATGGTCCTAAAGCCTAAACCAGAGAGGGATGTCAGAGAAAGAAAACTATTAAGCAATGTCTCTAATGAAAATTCATGTTAAAATATTTAATACAATAACAAAGAGGCTGCAGCAATATGTTAATAGGATTGTATATGATGACTAGGTTGGATTTGTATCAAGAAAGTTGGGGTGGTTCAAAAATAGGAAAATTATAAGCATAATAAAAGAGTATTAGTTTAGAAATAATCAAGAATTACAAGATTATACCAACAGATTTAGGAGAAGGTCCTAGAGAAGATATGCCATTATTTTATTGTTAGAAACACTAGAAATGAAAGGATCTTTCCCTAATGTAAGGGCACTGTTGTTAATACAATAAACAATATATATCTCAAACCAAAAGCTATATCCAGTGAAAAAACTTTATAGGTCTTTCAAGTAAGACTAAGAGTAAAGTAAGGATAGCCATTGGCACCACTGTTATATGATACAGTTATTGAAATGTTATCTATAGAAATAAAATATAAAATGAAATTTAGAAGATAATTATAGGAAAAGAGAAAGCAAAATTACTGCTTTTAAATGATGATATGGTTTACATAGACATTCATTGAAAAATTAATAGAAACAACGAACAACTCCAGTAAAGCTGCAGGATATAAGATAAGGCCACAAAATTACCTGCCAATAAAACTTGGTGGAGATAGTAAAAGCAATTCCATTCAAAATAACTACAGTGAGAGTAGTAGTGATAGGGAGCAAGAAGAAGAAAAGAATAGAAAGGAAAAATGCAAAGAATAGATTATAAGATGGTTTTGAAGGGAAGACAGAGAGAAGGGCATTATTGATATGGTGCTAAAAACAAAAACTGAATATTGGATGTTCCTGGTTTCATATATAATCCTCCTTTTTTATCCTTTGTACATTGAAATGTTTATGTTTGTTGATGATAATGAAATTCAGAATAAAAACTATTTTTTAAGAAAAGAAAAAAATAAGAAAGCAAAGATGCTTTCCAATTGCCTTGTATTCTCCCATCATCCACAGACAGTTGCCTCTCCACTGGTCAGAGGCTATTAGGTTTCTTGCTTAACCTATCTAACTAGACTGAAACTTTGCCTCTGGATTGAAAACAAGCAAGCAAACAGAACAAGACCTTGCATTTTATCATAAGGGAAGTGTGAGGATGAACACAAATTTTCTTGATATTTCTTCAAGAGCTTTTAGGTGATATTACAATCATTTCTAATACTGTTTAAAAGCCTTTTAAAGAAAAGCCTTCTCTCCTAATAATTGACAGGCAAGACAATACCATGGGGGAAAAAGAGGTGGAGAAGGATCAAGGTGTAGATGTGCTCTACTAAAAAGCCTCTAAATTATGTTGTCAAAAAAATTATAGCAACACCATTTTAAAAGATTCACCCTCCCCCCAATAAAACCATTTCCTCCAATCCTTAGGTCTTCCCTTTTGTTTGTTTTGCACAACCACCCACAAGGTGAAGTCATATGTTTTGTGTTATTCATTGGCTTGTCTTAGAATTTTACCAGTACTGGGCTGGAGATCCTAGCAGTATGTCTGAAAGTGTTGCCTCTGTTAATCTTTTTAAAACAGAGTTAGAATTCTTTTAATCCTTTGCCTATAAGAAGAAACTAAGCCGCCTAACATAGTCATGGGCTGTTTTGAATGTATTTCCTTTGCCTGGACAGGATTTGTTTTTGTCTGAGTACTCTCATACCCCAAATCCTGTCTTCCTCATCTCTACTGCTCTGGGAGAGTGCTCTTGTGTTGTACCCTTTACTACCTCCCAGGTTTAATGTGACTATTTTGAGTAATCAGTTATGAAATTCCTGACTTGAGTCCCTAATTAATTAAGCACTATAGGCTTCATTGCCAGACCATAAAAGACACTAAATCCAATATAAAAAGCGTTTAACTAAAACATGAAATAACAAAATAAGAGGAAAGTGAATCAAGAATTCTTTGTATCTGTGCACAAATGGGAACAATCTCTTTCTTATACCTAAATGAGCTCTAATCTCAATCATCCTTAGCTCCTTTGATTACAAGGCAGAGGTGGAGGATACAGTGATGTCATAACCCCACTGGTAAATGCTTAAGGGACATTTCTACTTGCCTCTTGGAATTTCTTTCCTAGGAGTCTCTTGGGAAAGACTGATGAAAAGCTGATGCTTTAGGGCAGGCTGGAGAATGCAGAAGCCTCTTGGAATCATTGGAGTCATTGAACATTGAATCACTGGAATCATTGAACATAGGTTCATGTGCACCTGGACATACCACTCCATGCGGTCCTCTTTTGTCTTCATTCTTCATCCAAAAATTCACTTTTGCCTGCACCCAATATCTTTGTGCTGCTTCACTGGCTCCATCAGCCTCACTTTTTAAACTTCCTGTACTTAAACCTCACTATCATGGTCTTTACTTGGTAATATTATCATGCCTCAGTCAGTCCACACATTGTGGGAAATAAAGTTATAGAGGTAAGCCTATTATATTTACTTTCCAAATGATGAATTCAATTTCTCCTATGATCAAGACTAAAAGTCATTTGAAATCCACATGTATTTATATAGAACATAGAATGACTAATTCAATTTATACCCTTGTTAGTTATTTCTAAAGATTGTTCAAGGAGTCCATCAATGGGAATATCCATGAGATGTATCTTCACTATCATTCGACAGGACTAATAACAAAATATTCGATTATCATGTACTTTTATTGATAAATGAGATCACATATATGTATATATATGCATATGTGTATATATATATATATATATATATATATATATATGTAGGGGGTTCCTAAAGTCTGGATACATAGGCAAAAATGCATATTTTCAAGAAATGAAATGAATGAAAATTTTATTTAATTGGAATATTAACAAATAGCCTCTTCATTTTCATCATTTGTGTTGCAAAGGTTGATGCCCTTTACCAGATTCACATGAACTCAATGCAATAACTCCACATGGCCATCAATAGCCTATGTGTCCAGACTTTAGGAACACCCTGTGTAATACTCTTCACAAACCTTAAAGTAATATATGATGTCTTCTTCTTGTTCTTCTTCATTTTTGTTGCTACTTTTTCTGAAACGGTTCTATTAACCTTTCTCCCCAAAGGTTTTGAATACATCAGAAGAATACCTATATACATATGCACATATGTACATACATACACACATACATATGTGTGTGTGTGTATCTCACCTAACAATTAGACTCAAAACTATAGGTCAAATGCAGGAACAATTTATCCTTCTGGTAGCCACACAGTTCGTATTTAAGTGAGGCGTCATCAAATAAATAAACGAAACTTTAGGTTCAGAACAGATGTTAGGACAAGTGGTCTTTTCATTTACTGATCACTGATGAACATTATTAGTATATTTGGAATTTAGAAATATCTGAAGCAAGTGGCCAAGATCTTTGAGGGTGCTTGGTAGGGAAACCCTACAATGCTCTTGATTGGTTTACAGATACTTTGGCTCGAAGTCTGTTTTGTAGGAGTCAGAGGTGGAAGAGATATTTGAAGAACATGTAGGCTAGCATTCTCTTTTTACAGGTGAGAAAACAGAAGCACATTGATGTTAAAGACACGTTTCTAATCTCACACGCTTAGTAGGTACCAGAGACAGGGTTTAAAGCTAAGTCTTTTAAATTTCAAATCTAATGCACTTTCTTTTAAAATAATACCAGCATTACAACTTTTGAAGTACTCTGACAAAAGTTAGGTCCAGAGGACAAAGGAATAGGTAAGCGGTATAATGGATAGAACACTTCACTTGGAGTCAGGAGACCTGATTTCGCATCTTGCCTCACATATTTGCTACCTGTTTGATTCTAGGAAAGTAACTTAGCCTCTCAGCCTCAGTTTTCTCATCTGTAAAATGAGAGGGTTGGACTCGTTGGCCTGGAAGGTCCTTCCTAACTTTCATCTATGATCCTATGAAGTAGGTATTATTATTTAGTTAACATCTACATTACATAATTGATTTTCTTCTCTTTTCATCGAATTATTTGAAGCGGTATGGCATAGTGGATTTTTGGTAGACTTGGAGTCAGGAAGACCTGGGTTGAAGTTATACCTCCACTCCTTGCTGTGTGATTCTGAGCAAGGGGGGATGATAGCACTTGCGAAACTCCTCGTAGGGTTGTTGTGAGTTATGAGTGTGCTAAGGGGGAATGCTTTGTAAATTTTAATGCGTTATAAAATGTCAGTTATTGTTATTAACATGCTCCAAACTTATAGACCCTCTTAATTTTCAAGCATCAAAATGAAAACTAAGTTTCATTCTATATATTTTATTTACTTTTTCTATTTATTGAAAGTATTACTAAGTTCACTTTAAAAATATTTTGGTAGGGGAAAGACAGTTTAAAAACTACTGACCCCCAAAGTTTGTTAAGCTCTTTAGGATCTGTTTCCCCCCTCTTCCAAACAGGTTTTGAGAACGTAAGCAGTCTTTTGATGGATTAAAGAACAAGCATACTGGAAGCACAGCATTTTAGACAAAGCAGGCAGCCTAGGAATAATCCAGTCCACCCTCATCATCCTTCCGATTAGAAAACCAAGTTCCAGGGAAGATAAATTCGTTTTCACTCTTGATCAGAAGTAGTGAGCTCAACCCTACACTAGCCATCAGAATTCTCGTATTATTTTCCAGTGTACTTTCCATGTTACTATATAGATGTAATCAATCTTTTGCCCTTCCAAAGAATTCCTTTATACTTATGCTCAGAAAACATTAACGAATTACAAAAATTAACAATGTGCAATGATCAAAGCAACTGTTCTTGTTTTGTTGTGGACAGAGAGCTGGATGTGGTTTATGGATGACTAAGGTACCAATTCTGACTGTGACACATACTGGCATGTGTGACATGCCATCTACCTTCCCAGTGTCAGTTTCTAAGGCAATTCATTCTAAGACTATGAATTTACAGAAGAATTGCTAATCTGTATCAGTGGAAGGAATTTCTGAAGCAGGAATATTAGTGAATAGAGTAGGCCAATCTCCTCATTTAAAAACAAAACAAAACTGCGATTTCCAAATGTTGTATGAAGTTTTTGGACAGGAACTTCTGTTAATATAGTCATGTTTTGTTTTCCTGGGGGCAAGGCAAGATTAAGTGACTTACCCAGAGTCACACAAATAACGTATGTTAGACACTGGACTTGAAGCCCAGCATTCCTGACGTGAATTCTGACACCCTTCCTAATATTGCCCACGAGGCCATTTCCCCCTCGTGAGGAATGAGGCCCAGAGAATTAAGTGACTTGTCCAAGGTTACATAGAGCCAGGACTTGTTTTCAAGTCTTGTAACTAAGTCTAAGTTCAGCATTATTCCCTTTTTCTCTCAGGAATTCCTTACGCTAACATCATAGCTTGAAACCTCTTTCTCCCCTCCATCCCTCCAACTCATATTACAGTCTTCTTTTTACCAACTAAATTAGATGCTCTGAAATGCACATGTGTTTTCTTGCCCATTAACTTCACGAACTCCCCATCTACCTTTAAGCTTAGGTTGTAGGAATGATAGAAACAATGTAAATGTAAACATCATGTCAAAGGAAAGATATTTCCATCCAGTACAACTGCATCATGCAATTTTTCACAATTGTACTCCTATTTCAGATTCAGTAGTAAACACAGAATGGTTCTCATAGAAAAAAGTAAAGGGTGATCTGTCTAATTTGACATCCCTTTCAGCTAGGAGAAGCCAATTCATTTTGCCTTCAAATGTCATTTATAAATGTTTTCGATCACCTGTACAATGAAAGTCAGCAAAGTATGAAAGCTTAACAATCTCATGAGACCTTAACATTGACCTTGTCCTGTTTTTGTGTCCCGCGTTTGGCCTAGTGTGGGACTTGTTGTAGGTTTTTGGTAAATACCTGCTGATTGATTGAACATTTGCTCAGCAAACAGGAGAGGAAGCTATTTAGGCAAAAGTCCAAAGAGAAATGGCATCAATGGTGTGTTTGCCATGCCAGCAGCTGAACAGATGCGGTTGCTCCCCCCTTTCTTCTTCAGGAGTGGTTCTTTCTGTCATTATCCACAAGGTGGCCACAGCACCTCCTGCAACCTGTTTACAAATGCTCACTCGCCTTTATCTACTTCCACTATGAAGGGGATTGAATCACACTATAATTGAATAACTATGTATTTAAAAAAAATGTCATTGTTAATTAGTGTGCATTACATTTAGATAATTTTTAAGTCACCAGACCACAGGAAGGAATTCTGAATATATGTATTTATGCATATAGGTTATCTACCTTGACAAAACATAAGATCTTTGAGAGCTTCGGATCACCAGTATCTAGCATAGTGCCTGGGACATACCTGAGTGTGAATCTTGCCTCAGACACATATAAATTATGTGATCCTCGGCAAGTCACTTAGCTTGTCTGTTCCTCGGTTTCCTAAGTGGCAAGATGGGGATAATAATAGTGACAACCGTATAAGATTGTTGTGAGGCTCAAATAAATTAACATGTCAAAAGTGTTTTGCAAACTTTAAAGTTCTCGTATAAATACTATTATTAATAAGTATTTGTTGGTTGATTATTTGCCACCAGAAGACGCATACTGAAAAATAATCTAGCAGATCTCTTGAAAGTGAATACATTTCTTCCTCTTACTCAGTCTTACACAATGAAATTATTATTTGTTTTTCGAAAATAGGGAACAGATATCCTACACATCTTGCTGTGATTCCAGTATTGCTCAATGCACACACTGTAACAGTGGAGGGACAGGAAGGCAGCCTAATTTAGGGACTGTGCTATAGCTTTTCAGATAGTTTCTACATCGTGGTTGTTAATCTACTCAGTAAGAAATCCCCATTGTCTATCAGAGTTATGTTTCAACATTTATTTTCAATTTGCTTCAGCAAGATGTTCAACACGATTTACTCTAAGTTAGGTCATTCATTAAAGCTTTATGAAATGGTGCTTATATAAACAGGCAACTTTGTATAGGAAGATTAAAACACCAATAGTGCTTTCTTAAATGTTGTATTTTTCTGTCTTCAAGGGTAATAAGCACCTATGTGATTAGAATGGCTTGATCTTGGGTCCTCTTCTACCTATGTCTTAGTAAAATGTGAGGGGAGAGTCCACAAAGAAGTAATATGGGAAAACTGAAAACATAGAGAAACTAGAGAAAAAGCCGGTGAGAGATTGAGAGCTGCTAACTGTGTTTTATTGACACCAGGAAGCAATGATTACATACAAAAAGACTTGGAGAGACTTCTGTTGGCTCTCTGCAAGAACTGTAGTAGTAGCATCCTGGGGACAGCAGAGAGCTCCTAAACATGGAGTCAGGAAAGGAGACCTAGGTTCCAATCTCTCCTCTGACACTCAGTGTGTGAGCCTCAGGAATTCATTTAACTTCATTGTTTTTCAGGCAACTTCCTAGGGATTTATTCATTAATGCACAGGTCCACACTGAATAATTCTCCATTGACAAAATCCTTTCTTTATAGAAGAATATTTTGCCTAAGAGGAAAACAAAAGTAATGGACCAACAATGGAGATCTTCAAGATGGTATTTGTCTTGGATGGCTTACTTGTCTACTTTCTTGAAAGCAGTATCTGGAGCATTTAATTTCTCTATACCAGTTGACCCGCCTATCTCCTTGAAGACAAATTCTTTATTTTTCTATATTCATAAAGGAAACCACAGTTGATAATCTGTATAAGTAAAGCATAAATTCTTCTCTTTGGCAGTCCCCCAATAGACTGGATAGACCCTGGGAAACTCTCCAGTTCTGGTCCCAGAATACATAAGGATGTGCATGCATGCTGTCTGTTTAAATGTCCTTCCTCTGCCACTGCCTAGCATCCTGCCTTTTGTTATCCCTCAGCTATCAGTAATCATCATTGCTGTAAACATTTAGATGGCATATGACACGCTTTGAGAGGGTGCTTCCTCAATCCTCCTGAGCTTTTCAGAAGGCATGAGTTTGAATTACCATCAGTGGATCTGGTTCTACTTGTCACCATCATTCAATGCAAAGGCACTGTAACTCATTCCTGGGTAGAAATTGCTCATCTTGGTTGAGTGAATGAGCTCTCCCAAGGCACTGTTCCACAGTTTACTGTAGTTGGTGGCAATAGGATTTTCATGAAGGAAATTTACTTGGATAGAATTGTTAGGAGGATCAGGAGCTAAGTTGCATCTTTTTTGCTTACCCCACACAGACTTTAGAATCTTTTCTTAAAAATGTTTTACTTTTTCCCAATTGCATGTGAAAACAATTTTAACTTTCTTTTCCCCTCAAATTTTGGGTTCCAATTTCTCTTCCTCCCTCCCCCCTCATTGAGAAGGCCAGCAATTTGACATAGCTTATACATGTGTAGTCATGCAAAACACATTTCCTTGTAAGTCATTCTGTGAAGGAAAACACAGACAAAAAAATCCAAGAAAATATAGTAAAGAAAAAGTATCTTGGATCTGCATTCAGGCTTTACCAATTCTTTCTCTGGAGATAGACAGCACCTTTCATCATAAGTCCTACAGAACTGTCTTGGATTATTGTATTGCTGAGAATAGCTAAGTTATTCATTGTAGATCATCATACAATATTGCTGTTACTGTGTACAATGCTCTCCTACTTCCTCTCATCTTGCTTGCCATCAGTTCATGTAAGTCTTTCCATGTTTTCCTGAAATTTGCCTACTCAACATTTCTTAAAGCACAATAGAATTCCATTGCAATCATATACAACAACTTGTTCAGCCATTCCCCAGTTGATGGACATCCCCTCAGTTTTCAATTCTTTCACCACTGTAAGAGCTGCTATAAATATTTTTGCACATATAGGTCCTTTTCCTTATTGTTTTTTATGTCTTTGGGATACAGACCCAGTTGAGGTATTGCTTCGTCAAAAGGTATGCATGGTTTCGTAGCTCTTTGGGTACAGTTTCAATTGTTCTTCAGAATGGCTGAATCAGCATGCAACTCCACTAATAGTACATTAGCATTTTAATTTTCCAACATTTGACCCTTCCAACATTTTTCATTTTCCTTTTCGGTCATATTAACCAATCTGACAGATGTGAGGTAATAGCTCAGAGTTGTTTTGATTTGCATTTCTCTCATCAATAATGATTTAGAACATTTTTTCATATGATTATAGACAACTTTGTTTTCTTCTTCTGAAAACTGCCTGTTCATATACTTTAACCATTTATCAATTGAGGAATGGCTCTAATTTCTATAAATTTTACTTTATTCTCTATATGTTTGAGAAATGAAGTCTTTATCAGAGAAACTCACTATAAAATTTTTTTCACAGTAATAATTACTAACTATATATTTCCCTTCATCCTATTTTCACCCTGTTTATCCTACTTTCTCCTTTTACCCTGTCCATTCTCAAAAGTGTTTTGCTTCTGACTTTTACCTCTCCCAAATTGCCCTCTCTTTTATTAGCTCCCCCTCTTCTCTTAACCCCTTACCTTCCTACTTTCCTGTATGGTAAGATATATTTCTACAACAGCCAAATGAAGGTGCGTATTTTTCCTTCTCTGAGTCAATTCCAATGAGAGTAAGGTTCATATACTCACCTCCCCACTCTCCCCATTTCCCCCTTTACTGTAAAATCTCTTTTAGGCCTCTTTTACGTCAGATAATTTATCCCTTTCCCCTTCTCCCAGTGCATTCTTCTTTCTCATACCTTAATTTTATTTTTTAGATAATCATATCATCACATTCAACTCACATTTCTGCTTTTGTCTGCGTATACTCCTTCTAACTACACCAATAACGAAAAAGATTTTAGGAGTTGTAAATATCATTTCCCATGTAGGAATATAGTTTAACTTTATTCAATCCTTTATGATTTCTTTTTCCTTTTTACCTTTTGATGCTTCTTTTGTATCTTATATTTGAAAGTCAAATTTTCTATTCAGCTCTGGTCTTTTCATCAGGAATACTTGAATGTCCTCTATTTCATTGAATATCCATTTTCCCCTGAAGGATTATACTCAGTTTTGCTGGGTAGGTGATTCTTGGCTGTAATCCTAGTTCTTTGGCCCTCTGGAATATCATATTCCAAGCCCTCTGATCCTTTAACATAGAAGCTGCTAAATCTTGTGTTATCCTGACTGCGGCTCCATGATATTTGAATTGTTTCTTTTTGGCTGCTTGCAGTTTTTTCTTCTTGATCTAGGAGGTATGGAATTTGGCTATAACATTCCTGGGAGTTTTCCTTCCTTCCTTCGTTCCTTCCTTCATTCCTTTCTTCCTTTTTTCCTTCCTTCCTTGCCTCCTTCCCTCCTTCCGTCCCTCCCTCCTTCCTACCTTCCTTCCTTCCCTCCTTCCTTCCTCCTTTCCTTCTTTCTTTACTTCCTTCCTTCTTGTCTCCGTGGTCAGGTAAAACAAGTCCACTCTTCCATATGACAGTTATATGAATACTTGAAGACAGCTATCAGGTTAGTAAAAGAAGCCCATATCTTATAAATTGCCACTTGCTAATTCTGTTCTTATCAGATGAGAAACCTGACACAAGACCTCAATGCTTTTCAAACTGAATTGATGTCCTATGTCAGCTGTCTGGTCTTACATAAATACAGCATTTCTAGGTGCACTTAGCAGAAACAGTAATGTTTAAATATAAGCCCACTGCTTTACTCATAGAGCTTCCAGTCTAGTAGGAGGATAAGACATGTAGTAAATGAAAATAAAAAATGATGTATAATAAGTGTTTGGACAATCAGAGTAGACTTAGTGGTGGATGTGTTATTTGAATTGAGTTTTAATGATGTCCATGAATTAAATGGATAGAGAAAGAAAGGGAGGACATTTTGGGAATAGGGAAGAATACAAATAAAGGTATAATGGCAACAAGACAGCATGCATGTTTGAGGAGACAGACTAGCACATTTTTTCTGGAGCATAGAACACCAGGCAAGTGGTAATATAACACTAAAACTCTATAATGTGTAACTTTTGAGTGGCAATAGGAAGCATCTAAAAAGCAGTTACATGACTGGATCTATACACAAGGATTCTAGCAGCACTTTAGAGGCTGCATTAGAAGGAGGGAGAATAGAGGTCAGGAGGCCTATTAGAATAGTACGGCATGTGGTAATTAGAGTCAATACTAGGGTACTGGCCTTGGGAATAGAGAGGTGCTGTGAGAGATGGAAGATTAATTTTATAAAATCTGTTTGCAGATGAGACATGACTGGTAAAAAAACAAAGTGTAGATTAGTAAAGCTATTTTGCATTTCACTGAACTAAAATCTATTTCCATATCCAATGCTACCATGCTTAAGCTTTGACTGATGTCAAATGGGAAAGAAATAAATTCTGAAACAGTATAGCTTATAGAGGCAGAAGAAGAGAATGTTAAGAAGAGTGAATATGTGAGTAGAATCACTTCTGAGATCATGATCCGCAAAAAGAAAAGCTCTGTGCAGCAGAGCCATGATACTAAGTCTCATAGCTCTCTTAAATACTAGCTGTTTAAACTGGTATCATGGACTTTCTTGGTCTGCATTGACATAAGTACATGTCTTCTTTACCCAGACTATATTATAAACTCTTTGAAGACAGGGTAATTTACAAAATATCTAATAATGTGCTTCACATAATGGGCACTTATTAATATTAGTTAACTACATGAATGATGAATGTTGATTGATTTAGTATCTGTATCCTGCTGTTTACTTAAGATGATCCTGACCTGCCATTACTATGTATTGACTTTATCTGGCTACACTCTTCTCCCAATTCATTCCAACCTACATTTTTAATATATTTTTATTTATTTCATTAACTATTTCACAATTACCTTAAACTATTTTTAACATTCATTTAAAAAAATTTGAATTCAAATGCTCTTCTCCCTCTCATACTTCCCCTTTCACACAAGAAGACAAGCAATACATATCAGTTATACACATGAAGGGGGGACCTCAACTTTTCCTGCTCAGAACTAAAGAAAGCAAACCTCAAAGTAAACAAGAAAGGAAATGAATAGAATTTGAGAAAACCTAGATATGACAGACCTCTGGAGAAAATTGAATAGGGATAGAAAAGAATGTACCTTTTTCTAAGTGGTACAAGGCACACAAAAACTGACCATGTATTAGCATAAAAACCTCAAAATCAAAGTAGAAAGGTCAAAATATTAAATGCATCCTTTTTGGATCATAATGCAATAAAAGTTATATTCAATAAAGGGCAGTGGAAAGATAGATTAAAAAGTAATTGGAAACTTAATCCTAGGAAATTTAGTCCTAAAAATAAGTGGGTCAAAGAAGAAATCATAGAAACAATCAACAATTTCATTAAAGAGAGTGACAAGAAAGAGAAAGTATACCAAAATTTATGGGATACAGTCAAGCCATACTTAGGGCAAAATTTAATTCTCTAAATTCTCACATCAATAAAATAGAGAAAGAGCAGAGCAATGATTGGGCATGCAACTAAAAATACTAGAAAAAGAACAAATTAAAAATCTCCAATTAAACACCGTATTGGAAATCCTGAAAACCAAAGGTAAGACTAATAAAATTGAAAGTAAGAAAATTATTGTGCTAATAAATAAAACTGGGAGCTAGCTTTAGGAAAAAACCAATAAGATAAAGAAATCACTGGTTAATCTGACTAAAAAAAAGAAAGAAAAAAAGCAAATACTACTACTAGGTCTGTATCCCAAAGTGATAACAAAAAAGGGGAAAGGACCTATTTATACAAAAATACTTATTAGCGGCTATTTTTGTGGTGTCCAAGAATTGGAAATTGAGGGCATGCCCATGAATTGGGGAATGTCTGAACAAGTTGTGGTATATGAATGTAATGGAATACTATTATGCTGCAAGAAATGACAAGTAGGCAGATTTCAGGAAAACCTGGAAATGTTCATAGAAACTGATGCAAAGTGATGTAAGCAGAACCAAGAGAATATTGTACAGAGTGTTAGCAACATTGTGTGATGATGAACTATGAATGACTTAGCTTTTCCCAGAAATACAATGGTCTAAGACAATTTCGAAGTACTCATGATGGAAAATGCTATCCATAGCCGGAGAAAGAACTGATGGAGTCTGAATGCAGATCAAAGTATACTATTTTCACTTCATTTTTTCATGGTTCTTTTCTTTGGGTCTTACTTTCCTTATCTGTAAAATAAGGTTTTCAATTAGATATTCTCTCAGGCACCACCTTTCTCTAAGTCCATGATCTTCTAAGCAACCTTATAACAAAATAATAAAAGTTAACATTGTATAGCACTTTAATGGTTGCAAATTTAAAATATTATCCCTTTGACTATCATAAAAATTCTCTGAGGAAACAACAACAAAAGCCAGAAAATTCTAGAAAGCAATTAGAAAGTATCTCCCAAAAGTCACTAACTGTACATTCCCTTTGCACTAGTGATACCATTTCTAGGCATATACCCACAAAGAAAGGAAAACACTCATATGTACAAAGCTGTTTATAGAAACATTTTTTAGTGTAGTGAAGAACCGGAGACGAAAGAAGTGTTTATCAATTAGTCAGAGGTTGAAAAATAATGGTATATAAATGCAATGGAATATTATTCTATTTATAGAAACCTGGGAAATCTTGTAAAAGCTAATGCCAACTGAAGTGAGCAGAATGAAAATTTATATAATTATTACAACACTGTAAAGAAAACAACTTTGAAAATACTTAATAATTCTGACCAATTGAAAGAACGGCCATGATTTTAGAAGACTAATGATGAATTATTCTTCCCATATCTTGGCAGAGAGATGATGGACCGGAAGTACAGAATGAGGCATACACTTTTCAGACACGGCCAATATGTGGATTTTTTTGGACAATAATTCTTTGTAATGAGAGAAGACTTTTACTTTTATGGGAAAGTGACAGTAGGAGAGAGTAATGTGGATGATGATGCCAAAAAGAGGAAAGAAAGAAAAGATTGCATCAATAAAACATTTAAAAATACATAGAAGAGAGTTCAGAGACAAGCAAGACTCAGACAAGCAAGACAGCGTTGTTACTACTGTTTACATTTTATATATACTTAAAAATCCCCAATGTTCCATTTAAAAGAGTTATAGTTTCATAATAAATTCTCAGTTATAGACTTATTTGTAAATGGAAATGATTTTTTGTTCATGTTAGTTAATATCAAATAAAAAAAGATTATTAAGTGCTTACTATGTGCCAGGCACAGCACTAAGCACTGGATGTTTGTCAGTTTCATAATAACAAAAATAAATTACAAAAGAAGCTATGAAGTCTGAACAGTCTGAGTGTTTTAAGAAAATTCAATGTGTCTGTTTTATGTATGATTTCTATATGAAAAATAATGATTAAAAGCTATTTTTGATTACTGGGAGCTTACAACTTAGAGTTTTATATGTATGTAATTATAAACAGTAAGACACCAAAACATAGAATAATTTTCATTATCAACAGATTTCTGATAAATCCAGAATATTGTGTAAATGCTGTAATTAAGATGTACAAAGATGTGCAAAAATTAAGAAATTAAGATGTGCAAAAGAAATAGTGATCTAGTCCCTGATACAATTCCTAGTGCTCAAAGAAAGCTATGACCACACCTCTGTCTGAGGTTCTGAATATTGATCCTTACCTTTATCTGATGACAGCTAGAGAGAGAAGCCCTAGTTTTCAATGTTGCAACTGCCCAGGAATATTGATTTGGTCTGTTTTCCTGTTTTATAGACTATTTCCAAAATATACCTCACACCAAACTTTTGTACTCCCAGCCCCCACAGAACCAATCAAGATTTATTTTCCCTTTTCAAGTCATATCACTATACTTTCACTCTTCCCCCTCTCCTTTAGGGACCAGTACTGACAATATTGGGATGTGGCCTCCAGTAAGATTTATCTCTCTTTCCTGCCCTATTTGTCATTTTACATTTTTCATTTGTTGTCATCTGTCTTCATTTATGAGCATTGACTTCATTTGGGGGCAGATTCAAGGTCTTATTAGTGCTGCAGCTTTCCTTTGGCCATTCAAATCATAATTTATCTTGCTCTCCACATCCCCTGATAACACAGAAGCTCTCAGCAAGATTGAAAAGGAGGTGGTTTGTCTTTGTGCCCCTGTCAACAGCCTTTCATCACATTTTTACCTTCCTGCTTCCTGATCTACCTCAATATATTATCCTGTGTTCCATTTCCACATAGCTATACAGTATAGAGGTGTGGCTGACAGTGTGAATGGATGAAGAAGTTGAGAGTGTTGCCAGAATAAGACATGGGTAAAAGGTGCTAGTACTGGGGAAAGGATTTAGTATCAATACCCCTGACAGACTTGGTTACTCACAGACGTGCTCATATTGACAGCTTTTAACCATATCTCCCTTCCTTGTCAAAATCTATTTGGTCAACTTTGAAGTCTGGCTGTGGTCAATCACTGGGGAATAAATTGTATATGCTATTAGTTGATAGTGATGTAAAATTGCCCATATCAGGGGTATTTAAATTTTAATAGTATATACTTGAAGATAAGAGTTAAATCCAAAGGAATAAATGGCTAATATTGAATTTTTTTTTTGTTTTGCAGTTGTTTCAGTCATGTCCAATTCTCCATGACCCTTCACAAAGATGCTGGGATGATTTGCCATTTATTTTTTCAACTCAGGTTAAGAACTAAAGCAAAGAGAGTTAAGTGACTTGCCCAAGGTCCTACAGCTAGTAAAGTAACTGAGATCAGATTTGAATTCTGGAAGATGAGAATTTCTGATTCCAAGCCCAGTGCTCTATCCACTGTGCCACCTAGCTGCCTAAATAATGAATTTGGGGCACCACCAATTCATTACTTAGGATATCATGCAATCAGAGTATCACAGAATTTAGAACTAAAGGGAACTTTAGAGATATTGTCTTGTCTAATTTCTTCATTTTACATATGAGGAAACTGAGGTCCAAAGAGGTAAAATGACTTGCTCAAGTCATTTTCAGCAGCAGGCTTTTTGACATCTCATTAATCATACCATGTAGATGGCAGCCTACTTTGTAAACTCTTTTTTTGAAGTTAATTTATTGATTTTCAGTTTTCACCATTCACTTACAAAAGTTTTAAATTTGCATGGAAGAATTATAGTGAATGGGAGAAACCATGAAAAAGAAAACAAAAGAAAAGAGAAGGAAAAATAGTATAATTCTCTCTATAGTCCTACTCCATAGTTCTTTCTCTGGATGTGGATGGCATTTTCCATCATGAGTCCTTTGGAAAAGTTTTAGGTCCTTGCATTGCCGAAAAGGTCTAAATCTATCAAAATCAGTCCTCACACACTGTGGCTGTTACTGTGTACAATGTTCTCCTGGTTCTGCTCACTTCATTTGGCATCAGTTCATATAAATCTTTCCAAGTTTTTCTGAAGAACACCTGTTCATCATTTCTTATAGCACAATAGTATTCAATTACATTCATATGCCACAACTTGTTATATCAGTTTCATGACTCAAGGATGACCACGAACATGCCTGAATGGTTCAGAATCATGAAGTATAAGAAATTCTCTAGGTGGAAGGCAGAGGAAGTATAACATTTATTTAAACATGAGAGAATCCAATCTCCAGACCAGTAATTCCAATTCCCTATAGTAGCAATAATATCCCAAAGCCATTAGCCCACCTCAATGTAGCAACAAAGAAATTATAACACAATATTATAGCAAGGAGCCAAGTCATCCTGTAACCTTCCCCTTTGCTAGGGCCTTCCTGTAAACAATCACTCAGGAATCCTAACTCTCTGCTCAGCACTCTCCTATAGCTCTATAGACTCTAAGTTCCTGCTCCTTCTCCTTGGGCTGAATTCCAATTCCTGTAGCTCTCTGCAGATTCTGCTCTTTGATCTCTGCAACTCTCTTGTTCTGCACTCTCTGCTCTGCCATTTCTCCCAAAGCTGGTGCTCCCTCAATGTCTGCTGCTTCAATGTCTTCTTGATGTCTGCTCCTGAATTCTGCCCTCAGTTCTGTTGCTCTGCTTCTCTCACTTCTGGGCTCTCTTTTTATACAGTCCTAGGGGGCATCTGATTGACTAGAACTCAGTACACATACCATTGGCTCTGGTCTTAGTGACTCCCTTTAGAGTCCTGAGGGCTTTGTACCCATATGAGCTTAACTAGCACAAGGGTGTGGGCCTGGGGCCTCACACCTAGTTAGTGAAAGGGTGTGGGCCTGCCTCTAATCAGGCCTCCCTTTGTTGGCCCTGCCTGAGGCTTATTCAATGGGCAGGAAAGAACTTTAACTTACTGATTGGCCTTGTGCTTGTTCAGCCATTTCCTAACTGATAGGAATTGTCTCGATTTCCAGTTCTTGGCCACCACAAAAAGAGATGCCATAAATAATTTTGTATATGTGGGTCCTTTTCCCATTTTTATGATCTCTTTGGGATATAGCCCTAGACAGGGTATTGCTGGAACAATACGTTGTAAACACTTAAGGCTGAATTTGATGATACTATAGGCTGATACTATAATTAATTATGGATGTTATCTAATGATGTCAGAAAGATTTTTTTCCCCTTATGATAAGGGAGATTCAAATCTTACATTGTTATACACTCCTTGTTTTGCATATCACTTCTGCTATAGAATTCTCTGCTGACTATTGAACATCTATGGGATTTAGTTTCATCACCTGTAAAATCAGGAGGAGAAGAGTTGAAGTAAATAGTCTCTGACATCCATTTCATCTCCAAATCCTATAATCTATGTGTGCATGGAGGAAGGATAGCCTTATGACTATTTTCAAAGGAAGTTGCAGAATTTCAAAGGTGACACAGTGATTTAACTATATTGGGTTATAATTACAACTTTATTCAGACTGTGGGATCATAAATCAAAGGTTTAGACTTGGAAGGGATCTTAGAGGTCATAAAGTCTGGCCCCTCTTATTTTATAGTGGAGGAAAATGAGGCAAAAACAGGTTATCTTTTGTGGGGGGTCATACAGTTAGTTTGGAAGAAAGCTTCGGAAGAAAGGTTAAAAAACAAGCATTTCTGACACCAAGTCCATTGCTCTATCTGCTATGCCACCAGCGGCTGTCTCTTTCACTAGTCTTTTGAGTATAATCTGTCTAGTTTAGTTAGGAAGACTATATCTGTTCTTTGTACGATATTTCTATTAATCATTGGAAGTGTGTGATTTTTGCAAGAGCATCATGTTTTCCCTGTGCAATGAAACCTACTCATAACATACTTCTGTGCTCTATTCCACTTTTTAAAAGTTTCATTGTGTTTCTTAAATAAACCAATTTTAAGTTATTTTCTTGTCACCAAAGCCAGAAAAAAATGAGCCAGCCCTATTAGCTCAGAAATAAATTGGGTCTTTCATCAGAAATAACAAAGGTAGTCAAACAGAAACCCACAGTAAATCAATTATGATATACCATAACTTGTGGATAAATAGTAGGACAAATTTCAGAATCTTGGTTAGGGTCAAGGTGAATGAAGAACTCTATGTGAGTGCACAGCGAAAGCATTTGTAATCTAGTCCAGTGGTCCCCAATATTTCCAATTCCATAACAGTTCATGTAACTCCTCTTTTTTTTTGATGATATTTTTAATAGCACATTTTCACTCCTAATACCAATTTAAACCAGAATTGAGCAAGAAGATAAAATTAACCAGGCAGTTGGGAAGGGGTGGTTATATTCTGAATACAGCTTAATTTCTTTTTTAAAAATTTAATTTAATTAATATATTTAGTTTTCAGCATTGATTTTCACAAGAGTTTGAATTACAAATTTTCTCCCCATTTCTACCCTCCTGCCCACTCCAAGATGACATATATTCTTATTGCCCCTTTCCCCAGTCAGCCCTCCCATCTGTCACCCCACTCCCCTCCCATCCCCTTTTCCCTTACTTTCTTGTAGGGCAAGATAAATTTCTATGCCCCATTGCCTGTGTATCTTATTTCCTAGTTGCATACAAAAACTTTTTTTTGGACATCTGTTTTTAAAACATTGGGTTCCAAATTCTCTCCCCTCTTCCCTCCCCACCCACTCTCCCCAAGAAGGCAAGCAATTCAACATAGGCCACATGCATATCATTACGTAAAACCCTTCCACAATACTCATGTTGTGAAAGACTAACTGTATTTTGCTCCATCCTAACCCATCCTCCTTTATTCAATTTTCTCCCTTGACCCTGTCCCTTTTCAAAAGTATTTGTTTTTGATTACCTCCTCCCTCTATCTGCCCTCCCTTCTATCATTCCCCCTTTTTTATCTTCTTCCTCCTTCTTTCCTGTGGGGTAAGATACCCAATTGAGTGTGTATGTTATTCCCTCCTCAGGTCAAATCTGATGACAGCAGGACTCCCTCTTCCCTTCCTACAGAACTGCTTTTTCTTGCCACTTTTATACGAGATAATTTACCCCATTCTCTCTCTCCCTTTCTCCCTCTCTCAATATATTCCTCTCTCATCCCTTAATTTTATTTTATTTTTAGACATCATCCACTTCATATTCAACTCAGCCTGTGCCTTCTGTCTATATATATGTATATTCCCTTCAACCACCCTAATAATGAGAAAAGTCTCATGAGTTACAAATATCATCTTTCCACATAGGAATGTAAACAAAACAGTTCAACTTTAGTAAGTCCCCTATGATTTCTCTTTCCTGTTTACCTTTTCATGCTTTTCATGATTCTTGTGTGTGAAAGTCAAATTTTCTATTCAGCTCTGGTCTTTTCACTGAGAAAGCTTGAAAGTCCTCTATTTTATTGAAAAATCCATATTTTGCCTTGGAGCATGATACTCAGTTTTGCTGAGTAGGTGATTCTTGGTTTTAATCCTAGCTCCTTTGACCTCCAGAATATCATATTCCAAGCCCATTGATCCCTTAATGTAGAAGCTGCTAGATCTTGTATTATCCTGATTGTGTTTCCACAGTTCTTGAATTGTTTCTTTCTGGCTGCTTACAATATTTTCTCATCTTTCCATGTAGGAATGTAAACAAAACAGTTCAACTTTAGTAAGTCCCTTGTGATTTCTCTTTCTTGTTTACCTTCTCATGTTTCTCTTGATTCTTGTGTTTGAAAGTCAAATTTTCTATTCAGCTCTGGTCTTTTCACTGAGAAAGCTTGAAAGTCCTCTATGTTATCAAAAATCCACATTTTGCCTTGGAGCATGATACTCAGTTTTGCTGGGTAGGTGATTCTTGGTTTTAATCCTAGCTCCATTGACCTCCAGAATATCATATTCCAAGCCCTTCGATCCCTTAATGTAGAAGCTGCTAGATCTTGGATTATTATGATTATGTTTCCACAATACTCAAATTGTTTCTTTCTGGCTGCTTGCAGTATTTTCTCCTTGATCTGGGAGCTATGAAATTTGGCAACAATATTCCTAGGAGTTTTCTTTTAGGGATCTATTTGAGGAGGTGATCTGTGGATTCTTTCAATTTCTATTTTGCCCTGTGGCTCTAGAATATCAGGGCAGTTCTCCTTGATAATTTCTTGAAAGATGATATCTAGGCTCTGTTTTTGATCATGGCTTTCAGGTAGTCCAATAATTTTTAATTATCTCTCCTGGATCTATTTTCCAGGTCAGTGGTTTTTCCAATGAGATATTTCACATTGTCTTCCACTTTCTCATTCCTTTGGTTCGGTTTTATAATATCTTGATTTCTCATCAGGTCACTAGCTTCCACTTGCTCCAATCTCATTTTTAAGGTAGTATTTTCTTCAGTGATCTTTTGGACCTCCTTTTCCATTTGGGTAATTCTGCCTTTCAAGGCATTCTTCTCCTCATTGGCTTTTTGGAGCTCTTTTGCCATTTGAGTTAGTCTATTTTTTAAAGTGTTGTTTTCTTCAGTATTTTGGGGTCTCCTTTAGCAAGTCATTGACTTGTTTTTCATGGTTTTCTCGCATCCCTTTCATTTCTCTTCCCAATTTTTCCTCTACTTCTCTAACTTGCTTTTCCAAATCCTTTTTGAGCTCTTCCATTGCCTGAGACCAATTCATGTTTTTCTTGGGGGCTTTTGATGTAGGCTCTTTGACTTTGTTGACTTCTTCAGGCTGTATGTTTTGGTCTTCTTTGTCACCAAAGAAAGATTCCAAAGTCTGAGTCTGAATCTGAGTCTGTTTTTGCTGCCTGGCCATGTTCCCAGCCAACTACCTGACTGTTGAGTTTTTCGTCAGGGTATGATTACTTGTAGAGTAGAGAGTACTTTGTTCCAAGCTTGAGGGGATGTGCTGTTGATTTCAGAGCTGTTTGTATACAGCCAGCTCTGCCACACCAGCTCTCATCCTCCCCTAAGATCTGCCAACCTGGACCTGACTCAGATCTTAAGCAGGCTCTGCACTCCTTCTCTGATTTGTCACTTAATTCCTCCCACAAGGTGGGCCTGGGGCAGGAAGCAACTGCAGCTGTAGTTCTGTAGCTGCACCACCTCCATTGCACCGGAGGCCA
Organism: Trichosurus vulpecula; assembly: GCF_011100635.1. Classification (NCBI taxonomy): domain Eukaryota; kingdom Metazoa; phylum Chordata; class Mammalia; order Diprotodontia; family Phalangeridae; genus Trichosurus; species Trichosurus vulpecula. The sequence continues at coordinate 450,226,768 of NC_050574.1, read as the reverse complement.
AACTGTGAACTCCTTTCACTCTGTCCCCCTGCAGCTTTTCCCCCTAACCTTATCTGTTGTCTTTGGTGTTTGTGGGTTGAGAAGTCTGGTAACTGCCACAGCTCACTGATTCAGGGCTCTAGGGCCTGTTCCACCTGGCTCCTGGTCTGGTTGGTCCAGGTGTGGCTCATGCTGGGATCTGCTCCACTTCACTCCCAGTTCTGTGCTATAGACCTTAGCCAGCAACCATCCAAGCTGTCCTGGGATGGAGCCCTGCTTCCCTTTGCTATTTTGTGGGTTCTGCAGTTCTAGAATTTGTTCAGAGCCATTTTTATAGGTTTTTGGAGGGATCTGGGGGGAGCTCATGCAAGTCCCTGCTTTCCAGTCACCATCTTGGCTCTGCCCCCTCATGTAACTTCTTAAAATGACATTTTTCACCCAAGTAAAATTGGAAAAGACTTCCATGCTTTTGAAAAAAGTAGGACAATGATTACAGTATCTTTCCTGTGATTTCCTCAAGGAAGAAGAGATGCTAATGGTGGAGTGGGGAGGGAGGAAATTGAGATTACTTAACAAACCAAGAACTTTAGAACTAGGAAGAGCCTTATTAATCACATAGATCAACTTCCTATATATGTATATTAAAAATATGCATATACAAATGTGGCTCTGAAAGCCAGAGAAGTGAAGGTCAAGGTTATGTCACTAATTAATAGCATAGCTGAGACTAGTCCTCCTATTCCAGAACTCTTTTGACTTAATCATACTGTCTCCTCATTTGGTGATGGTATAGATAATGTAGAACAAGGTGGAAGGTGAAGTGGTTGGAGACAAGAGAAGGAAAATTTTGACCACCTTGGGGAAAGATTATGTAATTGAATTGTCTCCTCACACATTCAAACTGCTATTTAAATTTCTATAGCTCTTGACCTGAAATTGATTTGGGATTTCTAGGTAATACTACAGTTGTCTCAACAAAACTAAAGAGCCAATGGTTGATTTGTTATATTTTGAAAGTTCCAGCCAGTGGAATTTTTAACATTTAATAGCAGTCTTTCCATCAAAGAATTCCTAGCATTGCCTATTTGCCAGGCATGAGAGAGCTGTGTAAATGCAAGGCCCTACTGAGGAAGAACTTCAGAGGCATGTAATATGAGCTATATCTGGCTTCTAGTCCTAGAGTCTCTGGTTGGAAATCCACTCCTATATTTTAAGAGATTGGACCTGAGAACTGACCAATATTTGTGGGGAAAGATACTCTTTTAAATATCCAGAAAATAATATTTGACTTCTGTATATAAAGAAATGAATCACATGAAAAGCCATAAAATGATCACTTCAAGTAAACTGAAGTATTGGGTGGGATGGTTATTCTTTTCAGAAAATTTGCTGTGGCCTGTTGTGTTGGAATAGCCTGTAATTCTTGCTACTGAGGCTGAGGCTAGCAGATCTCTTGAGCTCATGAGTTCTCAGTTGTTCACAAGGGTCCATGCAAAGTTTGGCATTAATATAGTTAACCCCTGGGAGGGAGGAGCCACCACAAAGCCTAGGAGAGGCAAACTAACCCCCAAATTGAGCAGTTCAAAGCTCCCATGCTCATTGGAATGGACCCAGGACATGCGTAAAACAAACAGACAAAACTTGATGTGGGCACATTCTACTTAGCATTGCTAATTGGTAATCTACCGAATTCAATAGAAATAATGAATGATTAATTGAATGATGGTACAGACTACATTAATGACATTATTTTGAAACAAATTTTGCCAGACTACCTTATGCTTGTCTAAGAAATATCTAATAACCAATCCAAATAAACTACTTTGAGATTATTACCAAGAGTCTCTGTTACATAAAAGGAATAACTTGAGGATTTTTTTAACAGTGCCCACAGAAATGCAGAGAAACTTAAAGCTAAAGTTTTAGTAACTAGAGCTAGCTAGAGATTGACTCCAACTGAACACAAGGAATCTCTTTAATTAGAGAGCACATCGAAGGGTACATCTATTACAAAAAGGTAGGTATACCTGTATGATGAACCACTGCACATCATTAGAGCCTCATATTTATGCCCAATGTTTTCTTTAGTTGTATTTACAATTATTGTTATTATTTATCTACATTTTGGTCATCCTCACTGTATTTCACACATAGTAGGAGTTAAGGAAATAGTTTTTGGGGCTGATGATATGAATCCTTTTTTGTGTTGAACTCAGGAATTAGGATGAGGATGGCAAATGGACAACCTTTGTGCTGTTACCATTTGTTCTGAAGAAAACTTTCAAAGTGATTTATGCATCAGATATTTAGAGAAGATACGTCAAAGGGCCCAAGGGTCTGCGTGGCCCACAACAGTGCCTCCAAAACCAGATTAAAATGTAATTGGGAAATGTTTGGCATAGTAAATAAAAATATAATGAAAAATAAATAATATTAACATGTGCTTGTAGGGATCTTTAGCTAGGATTTTAGTGGCCCTATTCCTATTTGAGTTTGACACCTTTGATTTAGAGTGGAAAAATTCTGGGCTAAGCAGGAGCATCTGCTTGTGGGAAATGCACTCAGATTTATTACCCCTAGATTGGATTCCATCAAAGCCAAACCAAAGGGGCATAGAAAGGGAGGCATAGTCTCTTACACTTTTTTTAGGCTCTCTGACTAATTCCCATTGGACCCATTCTAATTCATGGGAGACTTGTTTATTGTTATTTGATTGAACTTCCTCAAATCTGAGGGATGGCTGATGATTACAAAACCCTAGATTTTCTCTCTTAATGCCAAAATAAAACCTAACAGAGCATCTTTTGAATTTGGCCAAGCTATATTTCTGCCTAAAGTCAGGACCATTCCAGACAGCTGGAATTTGTCCTATTCTAAGGGAGCTCCAAAGCAAGCTCTGTAGAAAATATTGCTGCTTATCAAACTGGCAAACAGCACGTATTTCTTAAGGAAAGCCTTAAGCCATATTTAATTTTCAGTTCCAGAACAAAGTATTCTAGAGGTCAGGGAAGGAAATAGCTTTTGGTTTTGAGTAATGACTCTCTGTGTTCATAGTTTCCATAAGGCCAGGTTTTCCTTAGGACAGCCCCATTGAAGATTTCCTCCTTTTACAAATTAGCTTTAGAAAAAATGAGCTAGAAGGAAATTAACGGACCAAGGACAGTTTACTCCAGGTCATTACTGTTGCTTAAAGTTTGTGCTGAGGAGTAGTCTTAATGTGAAATTTGAACAGGCATTCGAAAGCTTCAAATTATAACCGTTCAGGAGATTGCACTGAATTATTTTAGTTTTTATCAGGGAAGGCAAAATGCTTTAAAAAGCTGTGAGTGTTTCAGAGTAACTTGGGATGTTAAGTGACTTAAAAACATGGACTACATCTGAGTCATTTTCTCTGTATCTGTATTTTGGGCTTGTTTGATTGATTTGTTTGAGTGGAAGACAACTAGTTTTTTCCCTGGATGTGGTTCACCATCGCCCCCTCCCCCCCCCCCCCGCCCCACTCCAGTGAGGTGCTTTGGAGATGGAAAGTGATAATTTTTGCTTGTATCCTTCAGGAGGAGTAGAAGGAGATAAAAAATCATTAGTGTTTTTCACTTGAATTTTATTTATGCTTCCAAAAAACCCCTCTAATGTTTCTTAGTGATTTCTTAGGTAGGTTTTATTGATTTGCTGGTTTATTGGGCTAATCTTTTTCAAAATGGTCTACTTTGTTCCTTTTCCTTCTCTTGCCTTGCCCTCTCTTATTATTCCTATTTCTTTCTTAAACTCTCTTAATGAATCAATGAATATTTTGTAATTCAGAAAAAAATAACCTGAAAGCAAATGTTGGCTCTTTTAATTGCATTCTGGCCTCTATCCCGAAATTAGATTGGCCCCAATCTGCTAGTTGATTTTGAGGCTGTGCTCAGTTGACTTTGAAACAGGTTAGTTATATAAATGTTGACTGGATATGGAGTAAAGTAATGCCCAGAGTAGTAGAGTAAGTGAGACTGGCTTCTTATAGGAGGCAAATTTTGAGCTGAGTCTTAAAGGAAATAATGAAGTAGGTTTGTTAGAGAGGAGAGAGCATTCCCTGGGCAAGGAAAGGAAATGAACAAAATCATGTAGGAAGGAGCATGCATAGCATCTGGTGCAGAGTAGAGGAAGAGATTAGGCTGGTTTAAAAGAAAAATCTTATTGAGAAGAGATCAGAAATGAGGCTGAGGTTAGACAAATCACAAGAAGTTAGGAAGCAATGGACTTGATAGAATTTCTTTAATGCCAGGCTGAGGAGTTTATATTTGATTCATTAGATGATAATAAAGAAGGACTGTAGGGTTTTTTGAGAAGGAAAGTAATATGGGGCAGCTAGGTGGCACAGTGAGTAGAGCACTGGCCCTGGAGTCAGGAGGACCTGAGTTCAAATCCAGCCTCAGACACTTGACACACTTACTAGCTGTGTGACCTTGGGCAAGTCACTTAACCCCAATTGCCCAGCCTTACCCCCTGCAAAAAAAAGGGAGGAGAAAGGTAACATAGCATTTAAAGAAGATGATTCTGTCACCAGTGTGTAGCATGGGCTGATTCTTTGAGAGATGTGGATCATGAAGTTCAAGTAGGAGCCTGTTGCCATAATGCCAGTTGGAGTTAGTAGATTGGAAATTGAGGAAAAGGGAATGTATAAGAAAGGAGAATCAGTTGAGGATGGGCTAGTGAATGAGAGAGAATAACAAAAATGATTCTAAGTTTGTAAGCCAGGGGAATGATGGGGACATTGGAGATTATGGGGAAATGAGGAAGGAGTACATTTAGGAGGGTCAAGAAGTAGGGCATCCTGAGTGTTCCCTACTCTTTTGGTAATCTCCATTTTAGGTTCTACCTAGTTCTAATCTGTGGTCCTAAAAACTAGGTGTGTTTGACACCCTCTATAGTCCACCTTGGTTTGACCCTAGCCTAATTTCCGTTTGATTTTGTTTACTTATCCTTAACTTTATGTTTCCAATTCCATCCTGGTGACCTCACCCTTTAATGATAGCTTAATTTTCTCGACATGGTGGGATATCCAATTGTAGATGTTCAGTAGAAAACTAGAAGCACATGCTTAGAGGTACAAACGGTCACAGATGGTTATGTAGACTTGGGGACCATTCAAATAGAAGTGATAGCTGAAACCACAAAAAAAATGAGTTATTCAAGAGTGTGTAGAAGAACCAAAGCAAAGGGATAAAGATTGAGTCTTGGGGGATACCCATAATTAAAAGGAAGAATAGAAACAAATGAAAGAGAGTAAAAAGAAGTAGTTGGAGAAAAGAAAAACAAGAAAGCAGTGTAATGAAAAACAAAATTTGAAACATCTGTTTTTTCTTCATATCGCAGGCATCTCCTTTTGGTAATTTTACCTGCTTACGTTGTTGCAGTTGAGCCTCTTCTTCTCTTGGTTTGGCTATTTCTTTCTTCGTTAGTTCACTCAAGTTTTCCCATGATTGTCTGATTGAGTCATCTGAATCCTTTATAATTGTCATTTTTACCGCATAATAACTTTCAGTTACATTCGTATATCATATTTTTTCTTCAGTTTACCAATTGATAGGTTGTACTGGTAATTAAAGTGGGACTTTTTTTTTACTGTTTTCCCTTTTGGAGCACTGAAGTAATCAAATGCCTTTGTTTCTTCGATTAAACCTGGGAGTCTTTGATGACCTGTTTAAGAAACAAGAAAGCCTAGTTCACATAGGTTTGAGTCGCATGGTTGTGATACCTGAAGTGTCACCGGGTTTTGAGTCACATGATTGTTATGCTCTTTGACCCCGAACATGGTATATAAACTCAGAGGTTAGCATTTTGTCTGTGGCTCTCACTCACTGGAAGAGTGATATTTTTCACACATATTGGAGCTTTCCCCCCTATCTTTGCCTTTTTTGGGGTAGATGCCCAGTAGTGGGATTCTGGGTCAAAGAGCATGGACAACTTGCTCACTTTTCTTGAATAATTCCAAATTGAAATCCAGATAAATAGGATCACCTCACAGCCCCACCAATGGTGCATCAGTGTGCCTTTCTTTCCATTGGCATGCCAATATAGGATCACATGACTGGAGATTTAGAGCTGGAAGGGACCTTATAAGCCATTAAATTCAACATTTTTTTAATAGATGATGAGACCGAGGCATAGAGAGGCTAAGTGTCTTGCCCAGGGTCACACAACTAGTAAGTGTCATTTGAAGAGACATTATTTGGAGCTGAATCTTATTTAGCTTCAAGTCCAAGGCTATATCCATAACTTCACTGTCCCATCCCTTTTCATATTTGTCAATTTTCATTGATTGAGGTGAAACTTCAGAGTTGTTTAAATTTACATTTCTCTAGGTATGAGTGATTTGGAATATGTTTTCACTTGGTCTTATATACTTTGAAAATCTCATTGTGCAAACTGTTATCTTTTGCACCCTTTGCATACACATCGAGAAGTGGCTCTTAGTATTATAAAATGTGTCAACAAGCTATATATTGTGGATATCAGATTTTTATTAATATTTTGTTAAAATTTTTGCCATCCTACCATTTTTTCTAATTTTGTCTTTATTGATTTTATTTGTACAAAAGACTTTGAATGTCACTTGCTCAAAATTGGGTATTGTATCTTTTATCAACTGTTCTATACCTTGTTTGGTAAAAATTCTCTCCCCAGACATTTCTGTGGAAGGAAGGTACTCTATCTTATTCTCTCTCTCAGTCTCTCTGTCTCTGTCTCTGTCTCTCTCTCTGTCTCTGTCTCTGTCACTCTCTCTGTCTCTCTGTCTCTGTCTCTCTGTCTCTCTCTGTTTCTCTCTGTCTCTCTCTCTCTCCCTCCATGGTGTGATTTTTCATAGTCTGGTTGCATATCAATTTTAGGTTTCTTGTAGAATTTGATCTAAAATGATGGTCTAATTGTAATTTCACCCAAACTACCTTCCAGTTTTCCCATCAGTTCCTGTCAAGTTTGTGTTGTTGAATTTATGAAATACTAATCTACAGTTTTCATTTGCCTCAGTTTCATGCTTATCTGGTCCATTTTGCAACCTTACTTTTTCTGTTTTTAAACCAAAACCAAATAGTTTAACAAATAATTGTTGATTGAATAAAAAAAAATTGTGAAATTCTTATTATATATCAGGTACTATGCAAAGTTCTGAGGTTAAAAATAGAAGCAATCAAGACAGTCCATACCATACCCTCAAGGAGTTTATATTCTAATAGGGGAAATATACAAGTAGGGCAATGGAGGCCATAAAGGCATGTTTTGGACAGGGAAGTCAGAGAAAATAGTAATGGATGACAGAGTAATTGATCAGCACAGTTTTTTGTAGAATGGTGATATTGATTTAATTTGATTGATTACTCTTCTCAGAGATAAAGTTGGAAAGTTGGTGGGGAGGGGGAGAGAAGTGCAGGTGGGAGAGTTGCAGAGGGAGAAAGGTAAGCATGGCATAGCATGGGGATGGACTGGAAATGGCATAGTGTGGTCAGGACTGGGCAGGAAAGGGTGAATGCTTATTATTCAGAAGTCCAGGGTTCCAGCAGTGAGAGCTGAAGTTCTGGGTCGGGGTGGAGACTTGATTATAGGTAGCATGCCATGGAGATAGCCTGAAAAAGTGCTGCTTTATGACATTTGTTGTTCATCCTTCATTTTCAAAGAGGACCAATGACATCATGGGGGTGATGTCTTGACTTGTGAATGAATTGGATTTAAGTGAGGCAGAATTGCATGAAGTCATAAGCTTCATTATCTCTTCCAGATTCATCAGAGTCTAGTGGCAAGATGACCGGTGATGGCCCAGAATGCAGTGGATGATGTTGGCATCTTTGATGTCTGACCAAGCTCCAAGTGCTCCACAGAGCCTGCTTCAGTTGCCTTCATGGCTGTTGGAACAAATTGTTCTCATCTACCTATTCTGCTGGGAGAAGTCTTCATATGTTTGGGGTAGACATCCGTTTAACTCCCCAACAGGTCTGAGGGCTGTCAGTTACCCTCAACCTGGTTTAGGCCGTCTGCCAAGATGGCTTGACAGGGTGTGGCCACTGTACATGCAACAGGTTCTTGGAGCCACAGGTGAGAGTTTGGTGAGAGGTGGACGCAAAAGGTAGATGAGCAGCTCTGAAAAGGGCTCTGCCCTCTTTTATACCAGAGATGCTAGTCCTCCCTGAACACACCATGCTCCATTTCTTGCACCATTTCTTGGCAGTAGGGTGTCCAGCTTGAATGTTCAAATGAGTTCCTCTTAGATGGGCAATATTTGCCATTTTCTGTGTTTGAATCAACTGATACTTGCCGTCTGAAGGAAATAAGCATTCCATCTCATAATTATTGGATGATAAATGAGTTATAAAGACATCACCCAGTTAAAGTTTGGTAACATTATAACTCCATCCTTTGCATTTTTCCCTCATATTTACCTTGAAATTTTAGACCCTTTTTTCTTCCAAATGATTTAAATTGATTTTATCTAGGTCTAAGAAAGTATCCACTCATTAATTTGATCAGTATCGCGCTAAATAAGGAAATTAATTTAGATACTATTGTCATTTTCATTATAGTGGCATGGCCCAACCATGGTCAGCGAATAGGTGTCCAAATATTTGTCTTCCTTTATTTCCGTTGCACATTTTATGCTTATATTTGCATAAATGTTGCATGTGTCTTGAGGTCTAGATATTTTGTAGGTATTTCTAGTAGATTTCGTCTTAGTAGGAGATGAATGATTGAATATTAGAAAGCATTTATTAAGCTCTTATTCCATGTCAGGCTAAATGCTAGGTTTCCAAACATGAAACCTAGATACTTCCTAGTCCTCAATAGCCCGTACAGGAAATTGTTGGCCCTGGGAGAGTGTGTTTGCCTGGTGAGATAGTAAACAACGAATGTTATTAAAATTTAAAGAAGGAAGAGAACAAAGACTCCTTGATGTAGTCAAGGGAAAGTGATGTTAGAAATCGTCTTAGAGTATAGGTTTAGTAGGATAGTTAGGATCACAGAAAATTACAAAAGAAAATACAATTTAACACCTTTAAATAGATAATGTCATGGCACAGTTGATAGAGGGCTAGAGTAGGAGGCACGAAGACTTGCGTTCAAGTCCTTCCTCTGACGAATTCTCTAAGACTACAAATTGCAGATTAGTTGCCCAAATTGTATTAGTAAGTGGAGTTTCCCCAAGTTTCCTACACAAATTAAATCACAAATTTCTTTAATAAGACAGCCGATAGAGTATGATAATGGCTAATATTTACAGAATATATGATATAATATATATTATATGCTATTGTATGTAATATGATATAGCATAATAATATAGAGTATTATAGGATACATAGAGTATTTTAAAAACTAAAAGTAAATACTTAGAAGGTTCATTTTAAGCTAATTATGAAACATTTGCTGGTCCTCAGAGAGCCAATGTTCAAGAAGCCAGCTCAGTTCTTAAGAAGTCTATGCACAAACACCCTATTCTCACGCTGAACACAAAACAACAGCTGTCCTTCCCGTGTTCACAAGGTCTACTGATGGATAAATCCAATTGACATTGAAAATGTGCTCTTGTAACTTAAGCTAAGCTCTTTTCTGACCATTCTGGAATGGTAATGCATGAAAAATTCATTCCTATTTAGTTCTTCTCAGGTTTCAATGTTCACCAAGAGTTGTGGAGGGTGGAGAATGGTGAGTGAGGAATGGTTTATAATGGTCCATACAACTTCCGAACATCGACAGTGATGATCTTTGGATCTGTTCATTCATACTTGTTTTTAGACCATTGAAAATTGCATTTCCATCTTCTCCATAATGCTTTAGTACTTCAAAGGATTCGTGGTCTTATTAAAGTGGCTATTCCTTCTGTCAGTGAAGCTCATAACTTATTTATGCCTTCTCATTTTCTGTGATTCTTGTCCATGGCCGTCCATAAATTCACCACATGGAATTTATTCAGTATATCTTCTTCTGGGTCTTTTTACATTTTGTGGGTTCCAATATAACATTTTAGCTGTACATTTAACAAAATTACTCTAAAACCACCACTTGCATGCTTCTTTATCTGAGTTTGCATTTCCTGGATGACACCATCACCACAAAACCTGGAAGCAAGTTCACTTTAGTCACTTGACATTTTGAGGAGGAGGAGGAGGGTGGGCTGGATTGTCTTTGGGAAATTGCATAGTTATTTTAACAATCCCACGCTAAAACAAAGGTTAATTTATTTTAACACCAACATTCTTCTGGTGATGTGGCATAGCTTTGAGCTGTGGAATACTATGGTTTTTGGAAAGCTGAACCTGAGGATCATTCAAAAGAAGATGGGGAGGTATAGGGTATGTGTGAGCAGGAGGCAGCATGTTACAAATAGGGAATTATGTAGGAGTGTGAAGGATGCCATTAGAGAAATATATGACTAGAGAAAAGAGATTGAGGGATAACTAATGCACCAAATACTAAAGTGGTATCTGCACAGTGATGGAGAGGAAAGCCCCTCGCATGTTAGATGGAACCTCTGTGGCAGATTTATAGATGATAGTTTCAAAGGATGGGAAGTCATGGGTGGGGTGCTATCCCAGTCAAAAGAAGGGATATCCATATTAATGAGATCAGAGATGCATTGGAGTACTGGACATTTATAACTTTCGGAAAATGACCAGTAACTATTGTGGGCATTTTCTGATGGAATGTAGCCCCTTGTAATCATTCAAACAGCAAGTTTAAACCAGTTTTCAGGAGCTTTCCTTTAAGTATGAAGAGGCAGTAGAAATATATATTTAGTTCTGAGTCACTGCCTCCTTCTCTCCCACCATGTACAATGTGCTAGTGGCTATACCAGTCACTTTAAAAGACAGTTTACTGAACTCTTAAGAAATGAGTTATCTTTGTCTTAGCTACTTCTCCCACCCTCTATGTCATCAGGCACCAAAATGTGGCTTGAATGCGGGATCCCAATGAGTTAGGAAATGACTTCATGTCTTCCTGCAATGCTTTTCTGTCTAATGAGAAGCCGGAGAATAAATGTGCCTCCAAGTCTTGCTGCAAGCTGTTGCTGTCATTTAGAGGAGCTATTGCTCTATCAGAAATCCCGCCTAAGCCTATTATTCCAGGGTGACAATTTTGTTATAAAGAAGTGATTTGTTATTTTAAAACCTTGGCAAACAAGCACACTAAAGAAAAGGCTCATTTGGGGGGGGGGGGCAATGATTCCAGGTGAGAAGGTGGCTGCTAGCTTACTCTTGTTTGTTTCACAGAAAGGGTCAGGATTTGGCATGAGCTAAAAAAATCTATAAAAACTCATTTATCAAGCTCAGCTGGCTTCAGCACATTGCCCTTGAAAATAGACTGCCTTGCCTTTCATATACCTACCTACATGTGGAAGGAATGCCTGTTCCTTAAATGAGACACAGTTGGGAGGAATAACATGCGATGCATTATAAAGACTTTCTGATGGCAATCAGGCATTGGTGGAAACTGGCATATAATAAAATAATTTCTGCTAGGTTTTCCAAAGCAAAGCTATGTCTCCTCCAGTGATTGTCTGTGCTGACTTTTCATTTATTCACACTCTCATCGGAAGCAATTATAGACATTTTAGGATAGGCAGTCAAAATAACAAGTCATTTAGACCCGCAATTATGCATTATATATAGTTGTCCTTTCTATTAGAAGATGACACTGTTGATGGTACAACTTTCCCATGTGTAAAAGTGTGGCTGCAAAGACTGAATCATGACTGTCAGTTCCTTCCTTCCTAGATCCTGGCTGCTGTCTGTCATTTTGTTAGGAAACCAAGTGGTTGCTTTTAAGTTTGTTGGTTGTTGCTGCTCTGCATCTCATTCCTATGGTCACAGTGTAATTAAGCACAATGCGTCCACAGCGAGGGTATTTACAAAATCCATGAAGTATCTGAAATCAAGGCTGAAGGTTCAGATTATAAAATAGCCAACTAAGGGGTTCATATGTCATCTACTACCTTGGAGAATGCTCAAAGGGGAAAGCAAGGTCTCATGGTTATAAAAATAATGACAGCAACATTTTTTGGTCATAACAAAGAACTGGTAACAAAGTGGATGTCCATCAAATGGGAAATGACTGAATATATTGTGGTAGAATATTATTGCAGGGCAATATGAAAAATTCTAAGAATTAGGAAACAGAGCAACAGAAAAAGAACCAAGAAAATAACTTAAACAGACCATAAAAACATGAAAGAAAGCAGCATTGAAAGACTTCAGGACTCTTATCAATGCAATCATTAATCATGGGATCAGAAGAATTATGGTAAAGTATGTCTCTAACATCTTGGCAAGGGATTGGACTCTAGTTATGGCATACCTTTTCTCACATGGGCAATGTGGTATTTCCTTTTATCTCATTCTACTTAATTTTTTGGTAAAAAATTAATACTTTATTATTTTTATTTTTCAAGTAACAAGTATTTTCTTATTTATCTGTGCTTCTTATGACCCCTTGTCACATTGATAAAATTAAAAAACAAACAAACCATAAACCAAATACATATGTCTATGTAGTCTGGCAAAACAAATTCCCACATTTGTTACTTCCCCATGACTAATTCATCATCTCTATGCCAGCTCTACTTGTGTGTTATAAAGGATGGTTCTGTGGTAGATGCTGGGGAAGTATACTTTTTTTAAAAAAAAAGTATAGTAAAAGGATTAGGGCATAAAGTGACTCTATAACCACCAAAGACTTGGGTTGGGCTTACCTGGGGAGATAAACATGGGATAATCTCTATAAAACTCTCTCTTTTCAGAATGCAAGTGAATTTGTGGTTGAACTCTTCAATTATCCAGGTAACCAAGAAAGACTGTATGAGGACTGGCTGTATTAGCTAAGAAACAGAGTGGCCTGACATACCAACAATCCTTTGTGGTGACCAAGAGTAAACCTACCTGGAAGCTCATACCAACTTTGAAGCAGATCCTGAGCCATTTTGTAGTTTATGAACCTTCGAGACATGTGCTTATCTCCAGACACTACCCTAATTGTTGGTTTAGGGGTTCTGGGAGAGATCCTGTTTTACATTCTCTTATCTTATTGTCTGTACTCAAGCCTTGAGCTGCAGACGGACTGCTTATCACCAAGAATGCATTCTGATTTGTGTATCAAAGGGCCACATGGAGCTTAGATACCTGGAATTCCTCCTGGATCTTCCTCTCCCCTTAGGAATGGGCACCTTGACACATTTCTTTCTAGGATTTCCGATCTTTTCCCCCTATTTCCCTACCTTCCTTTTTTTGAAAAGTATATTTTGTTCCCCATCCATTAGCTGGAGGGCTGTCAGCATAGGCTGACACTCCCCATGTGCATGCTTTACTTCCCTGCTTAATAAAAACCTTTCTTTAATTTCCCAAGCATCACCTTCCTCTGGTTCTCTTCCCTTTAGGGAAAAGGGTATTTGGATCTTGAGAACTGGCCTTTGGGGGAAAGGGAGATCTAAATTCCCTAAAGAGGGCATCTGCCTCAGTTTACAAGAAATACAAACTCATGTAAATATCAATGGAGGCTAGGTGGTAGAAAGAATAGTGTTGAACATGGAGTCAGGAAAACCAGAGTTCAAATTCTGTCTCATATACTTATTAACCATGTAATACTGAACAAGTCTCCTAACCTCTCTTAGTCTCAGTTTTGTCATCTATAAAATAGGGATAATAATAGCACCTACCTCACAAGGTTGTGAAGATCAAATGAGGCATCTCAATTGCTTTGCAAACCCTAAAGCATTATATAAGTGCTGGCTATTACTATTATTAAGGGATATGATTTGTCGAACTTAAAAGTTTGGTATGTTATGATTTGACTGTTAAATATATGCACATATATATTTAAAAAATAGAATTACGTATATATTTGTCTGTCAAAGTTGTGTGTATGTGTGTACGTGTGTGTGCATGTGCATGCGAGTGAGACAGAGAGAGAGAGAGAGAAGAAGAATACAAATGATTAACACATGAGTACGAATTATGTTTGTATTTTGCTTAAGCACTCCATGCTCAAAAAACCTTATTTGCATTGCTCTCATAACTGCTTGGTGGTGTTATCATCGTGATTTTTTTTGGGGGAGATTTAGACCCATTATTACATGAGCTTGGGCAATTCCAGTGTGGAAACTCCCTCCACTGATGAAGGTGGCAACTCCTCTGTTACTTTTCTTAGAAAGGAAGCTGAGAGATTGTACAATTTGCCAATGGTCATCCAGCTAATATATATCAGATATCTTCCTAACTCTAAGTTTGGCACTTAATCTACTGTGCCAGACTTGGAGGCAGAAAGCTCCCCTTAATACCAAGCCTAAAATCTCAATCCCTGAATCATGATAGACAGTGTAGACTGATAGGCTCTCAAAGCAAATGGAAGGGTCTTAATACCCATAAGTATCCATTTCATTGGTGGTCTCAGCCTTAGTGATGAGGGTAGAAGAGGGAGGTGATTTCAGGATTACTGCTACAATTCTCATCTTCACATCTTGTCCTGGTGCTGGCCTCCCATTCTATGAAGTCAAGGATTCCTGTTGTTCAGTCATTCAGTTGTGTCTGACTCTTTGTGACCATGCAGACCATAGAATGCCAATACTGTCCATGGGTTTTTCTTGGCAAAGATGCTGAAGTGGTTGGCCATTTCCTTCTCCAGTGTGTCCCCATTTTACAGTTGAGGAACTGAGGCAAATAGGGGTTACATGACTTGCCTAGGGTCACATAGCTAGTAAGTGTCTGAGGGCAAATTCAAACTCAAGTCTTCCTGATTCCAAGCCCAGTGCTCTATCCACAGTGCCACCTAGCCATTCTATTGTATTTATATTTATTTGCTAAATATTTTTCATTTATGTCTTAATTTGGCTTAAATCCCACAGGTGGGAGTATCGTTGGTGTCATGAGGCTGAGTGTTTGACACCTTTGGTGTAGTGGCTAGATAGCTGGCTTTTAAAAAGTATTTTTTCAGTTAACAAAGATTTGCCTTCTCTTCCTCTTCCCCTGCCCCCCTTGAAAGGAAAGAACAAAACGCTAGTAATAAATGTGAACAATAAAGCAAAACCAACCCCAGCATTGACCATGTCCAAAAATTATGTCTCAATCTGCACTCAGAGTCCATCACCTCTCTGTCAGGAGGTGACTAGCCAGTTTGATTAGCAGTCTTCTGGAATCATGGTTGGTTATTGCATTGATGAGTGTGACAACTAGATTTAGGGTTTAAGTTCCAGCTCTGACACATACTGGCTGTGTGACCCAAATCACTTACTCTCTCCATTCTGTAGGCATGTCTTTAGGTTATAGAGAAGGTACTTACAGGCAGAGGTAGAGAGAGTTTTCTCACCTGAAATTTCCCTATACTATTGAAACCACAGACCAAGTCCCTACTTCTTATTCCTTTAGGTTAACAACAAAGGCAGTGACATCAATTCTTCCAAAATTTCATTTCCCAAATGTATGTTTCACTTAGAAAGAGAATATCTTTCTGGCTTCTTTTGTTGGCACACAGCCATAGATTAATTTGTTCAATTACCCAGCCATCACCTCAAAAGGACCAGAGACCCTGACTTTCAGAGGGAAAAACACGCACGTCACTTAAACTTCAAAAGGCATGAGGAAGGGGTCCTGGCTACCAGGAAAAGGGGAGGCACAATATGGGGACCCTAAAATAAACTACAATGAAGGGGTGCTGAAGACAATCATCCCTGCTTCATTAATTGGGGCAGGCTACCTCTCTTCATGACATCTCAACTGAGTCAGCTCCAGTTCACAAAGATATTTTCTCTTTTTTTGGCAATACAAAGATATTTGAGTAACAACTTTAGGAGGGTGATAGAGAGATCATAGGGAAAGTTGATAGAGAGCTGGGCCTGGAGCCAAGAAGACCTGAGTTCAAATTTGATCTTAGAACTTACTAGCTCTGTGATCTCAAGCAAATCATTTAATCTCTGTTTACCTAGGGAGCAGCTAGGTGACTCAGTGGATAGTGCTGGTCCTGGAGTCAGGAAGAACTGAATCCAGCTTTAGACACTTACTAGCTGTGTAATTTTGGGAAAGTCATTTGACCTCTGTTTGTCTTAATTCACTGAAGAAGGAAATAGCAAACCACTCTGGTATCTTTGCTAAGAAAACCTCATGGACAATATGGTCCACTGGGTCATGAAAAGTCAGACTTGACTGACTGACTCAACTATAGAGATCAAGTGATGTTCAAAGAAAAACTTTGGTGATATCAGTGGCTATTGAGAAATCAGTGGCAGGAGAGGCAAAGAAAAGCTCAAGCAAAGGACTAATTTGATATCCTAGATAACCTCCCAGTGCAGTCTCTGTCACTGTTTTCAATTTCTTTTCTATCAATGGCTACATAGCAGAATGGTTCTATTCCAGTGCTATTCAGCATTTCCTAGAGGCTTGGACGAAGGCGCAGTTGGCTCACTTGCCAAGTTCCCAGATGACACAAGTGGGAGGGAGAGCAAACATTTTGAGTGAAAAAAGAGGGACCCCAAAAGACCTTGAAAGGCTGAATCTAATATGGGGGAAGGTAATCATGATGAAAGTAAATCCTGTACTTTAAAAACAATAAAGAAATGACTGCACAAGTACAAGATGGGGGAGGCTTGGAAAGACAGCAGTTCATGTGAAAAAAACTTGGGGATTTTGGTGCATGGAAAATTGAGTGTGAGTCAATGGTATGATGTCGTTGCCAAGAAAACTTAAGCTATGTTAATAACAAATTATGGTATTCAGAACCAGGGAGGTGATAGTCTCAATGAACTTTGCCTTGGTTAAATCACATCTGGGTTATGGTGTTGAGCTCTGGATGCCACAGTGTTGACGAGTCATTAATAAACTGGATAGTGATGATTGAAACCATGCCTATGATGAATATTTGAATGAAGTAGGGATATTTAGGGAGGGGAAGGGAAGTCTTGGGAGATGGGGCATGAAAAATTGTCTTTGAGTATTTGAAAGGTTATCATTTGGAAGAGGGGCTAGACATTCTCCTTGGCTCTAGAGGGCGTAACTGGGTCTGATAAAAGTTACAAGGAGACAGATATAGCTCCAAATAAGGAAGAGTTTCACAAACACCAGTCCTTTTTTTTTTTTTTGAGAATGTAATGGATTTCCTTGGGGAGTATTGAGTTCCTTATTACTTCAAAAAGAAGCTGGATGATCACTTCTCAGTGATTCATCTACTAGTCAGGTAATTAGATCAGATGACTTTTCTGTGATTCTATGTTCTTTCTAATTTTTTGAAGGCCCTTCTGACTGATATTTTTCCTGTAAGTCATTGGTCCCTCATAGAAACAAATGTTATTTTCTTTCTTTCTTTTTACCATCTGGCTTAAGCAGACCAGTTTAAAAATTAGGACATGAGTCACTCGGGGATATTGGTCATGACTCAAACACAAGGAAAAAGCAACAAGAGAGGACAAGGCTTAAGATAAATTGCAAATATGTGACAATTATGCATTTTACCATAAAAATGCTGAAATATATGACAGTGAAAATTAGCATATATTGAAGATTCCATTGGAACAGGTTAAATGTACTGTTGCTATATATTTTTAAAAATACAGGTTTGTATATTTAAAAAAAAAACTCAAAACATATGCTTTCTGAGGAGTAGATGAAACTAAGCAACATGCCGGCTTTGGCCATCAGATTTCAATTTCTTTCCAGTCAAACAATTTGTGTCTTGAAGTGGTTGAATGGAAGACTGATTCTGATGGGAATCACAGACCCATAGAATCTCATTATATACAGATGGAAGGGACTTCAGAAGTCTTCTGGTGTAACCCTTATATTACCTAAAATTTCATTGATAGCACCTCAGAATTTGTTAAAAAATCTCTGGTGAGAGGTAATTTGCTACCTCTAAATGCAATATGCCAAGGGTGGTTCTAATTTTTAGCAAGGTCTTCCTTACTCCAAGCCAAAATTTGCTTCTCTGTAACTTCCATCAATTGCTTCTAGTCCTGCTCTCTGGAGCCAAACAAAACAAGTCTAAACTCCTTTCCATATATCCCTTCAAATACTTGAAGAAAGTTTTTGTTTCCTTTCCCAAAAGTCTTACCTTCAGGTTAAAAATTCTCAGTTTCTTTCATTGATTCCTTTATGACACATTCTCTAGTTCTTTCACCATCATGGTC
Organism: Trichosurus vulpecula; assembly: GCF_011100635.1. Taxonomy (NCBI): domain Eukaryota; kingdom Metazoa; phylum Chordata; class Mammalia; order Diprotodontia; family Phalangeridae; genus Trichosurus; species Trichosurus vulpecula. Next base: position 450,208,659 of record NC_050574.1, on the reverse strand, counting down.
ACCCTTTTTTGGACATGTCAGAGTTTGTCTTCCCTAAAATATTGTTTTCAGAATTGAACAGAATACTCCAAATATGATCTGATCAAGGAGGAGATAATGGAAAAATCACATCCATCATTCTGGTTACTATCTCTGGAATAGCATTATGGTTTTTTCAGTTGCTATTTCATACTACTGTTTCATACTGTCATTTCATGAAACTGCTGTTTCATACTGTTAACACAACTTGATTCTCAGTTTTTTTTCCAGTGAGATTATCTAGTTAGGCTTCCTTCATCTTGTAGTTGTGAATCTGGTTCTTTGAAAACAAGTGTAGAATTTTACATTTATCCCTATTAATTTTCATAACTTATTTGACTTGTATCAATCCTCCACTCAATGGAGATTTTTTAGGTCCACCTTCTCTCATACACTGCAGCAGCTGTCCCTTTACTCTTTATGTCATCTGCAAATTTGACCAGCATGCCATCTTTGCCTTTACCCTGGAGTTTGAATTTTCACATTCAAAATATTGAAATTGCCCAGAGTCATGGATGCATCCTTGTGGGACATTTAACTTGAGATGTCCCTCCAAGGTGGTAAATTAATGACTATTCTTTGGGTCCAGTCATTGAATCAGTTCCAAATATGCATAACTACATTGTCATCTATCCTACATCTCTCCATTTTATCCACAAGCATAACATGAAAGACTTTGTTAAATACTTTGCTGAAATGCATGTATATACTATCTATAGCATTCTTCTGATCTTGGAGGGTAGTTACTGTCAAAAGAAAAGGAATGAAATTAGTCAGGCATGACTTGTTCTTGATGAAACCATGCTGGCTTTTCATGATGTCTGATTCCCTTTCTCAGTGCTCACAAACCATTCCTTAGTAATAGATTATAGATATTTTTTTTCAGGAATGGAAGTCAAGCTCACTGATCCATAGTTTGCAGACTCCACTCTCTCGCTTTTTTTGAAAATGGCAACATTTGTCTTCCTCCAGGCCTCTGGCACCTCTCCCATTCTCCAAGATGTTTCAAAGACCATGGCTTAGTGACAATACCTGATATCCTTTCAACCCTTTAGATTGAAGTTTATCAAATTCTGGCAACTCGAACTTATCTGCGTAGAGTTTAATGAAGCCACATGACACAGGATGGATGACCGAAGTGAAAACTCATTGGCATTCGTCTGAGGAATGAGACTTACAATTAAAAGGTATGATGTAGTAGGGGCTAGAGTAGGGATGCCAGTGAAGATCATGTGAGGCCAGGACTGGCAGCAGTCTACTAGGCTTCACTATAAAACTGTTCTTTGTCCTTTCCTTCCTCTTTTTTATCTCCCTACTCTTCTTCCATTCATCTCTCCCTCTTTTTTAATTTCCTTCTTGTTTTGTTTTTCTTCACCATTTTTCTTCTCCCAACAGAACGTGAGTTCCTAGAGAACAGGGATAGTTTCATTTTTTTTCTCTCGGCATCTTCAGTGCCAAGTATGGTGCATGGCATGTTGTCAGTGCTCAATAATTGCTTATTGATTCTTTCTTGATTTACCTGACCAATCTGGAGGGAGGTTCTTAGCGATGTGCTACAATTGTTAACATGTTCAATACATGGATATAGTTTTACCTCATGGTAGCCCCCTCTTACTTTCCTCTACCCTCCCCCCTTCTCCCCATCTCTTCTCCCCATTGCTCCTCCCCACCTCCACTTTATAGTTTTGTCTTCTTTTATTATGGATGAACTTACTTTCACATTTACACTAAATCTCAGTCATTCTCTAAGCCTCACTCCTCACATGCTCTCTTTTCTCATAGGGAAAAATACAAGGAGCTCAGAACTGTGCCATTTAGGTATAGCCTTATTTACAATTATTGCCTAATTGCTTAGTGGATGAAATGCAAAAGAAACCTTTTGTTAAGTGCTTACAATGGGCCAAGAATTTTGTTAAATCCTGGGAATACAAATAAAAAATTGAGAAAGTCAGTTTCAAAGAACTCATGTTTTAGTTGAGGGAGATAACAGATACAGATGAGTTTGGTTATAGGGAAGATGGAAAAGTCTTGTGACTCTTGAGTGCATATACAACGTTAATGGCAAGACTGAGGGGTCTGTAGGGTACAGCAACAGGTAGGGCAGAATGCAATGCCTAGGATGGGAAGAGAGGTCTGCAGGGCATAGTTGTAGGGAAGAGAGTAAATCATGGTGGTCTCTATTATACAGAAAGGATTGTAATTGCTGTTTCTCTGCTAATCAAAAGGTGTGGGCAATTATGCCTATATTGTTCTCCCAGGTATTGGGAAAGCAGAGCTTGATGGGATCTTGGTGGGCAGAGGTTTTTCGGGGGGCCACTGGGGAAAGGATACTAGAATTATTTAATAAGGAGGGTTGAGACTTCAGCATATACACAAACTCACCAGTTACCTGAGCAAGGTAGGGTAGAGGTGGGGAGGGTGGGTGACATCATTCCATACACCCTGCCCCCCATCCCTTTCCCATGTTCCCAAAGTCAAAGTTCACTCCAGGGGCAAAGCCATACCTAGAGCTGCCTACAAAGTTATGGGGATCCACCATAAGGTATATTCACAAACCACTTGTGCTGAGGTGTAGTTTCACTTACACTCATCTTCAACTCAGTCATGTTATTTTCTGTCATTATCTGATCATTTCTCATAATAAGCTCCTACTACTATTCATTATCCCTTGGTCTCTCACTAATATTCTATTCCTGTTCATTGTTCCATATTCTGACTTCACACAGCCAGAGGCTGGTTTCCCAGTGTGTGTGACTGTGGGGGGTGGGGAGTTTACTCCCTAGCTGTGCAGTAACAGGAGAAGGTTTTGAATCCCTTTCATAGCCTGGGGGTGAGTTAATTAATAATCAGTCTAGAAATTCTCTTAGACTCGGGCATACAGCCAGACCTGCTTTGTATTCTATTCCCTCTTCTAGACACCTTTCCCATTTTCAGAACAGCAAAAAGATTCAACAGGAAGATTGTCTAGTAATGATTATTGTACATAACCATAAATTGAATTTGATTCATCAAGCATTTATTAAGCACCTACTACATGCCAGGTATTTGAATTACAAAGACAAAAATGGAACAGTTTTTGCCATTGTAGCAGTATATATGAAATAAATATGGAGTAAATACAAAGTAATTTTGGGGTGGGTGGATGGGGAAAGTATTAACAATTGGGAAGGATTAGGAAAGGCCTCTTGTAGGAAGTGGCACATTAGCTAGGGCTTGTTGGAATCTGGGGCTTCTGTAAGGTAGAGGTGAAAGAGAGAAAATGATAGGCCTGGGGGAGAGTCTGTGCAAAGATGTAATGGTAATCAGGGCAGGACTTTTTTGTTTTCTCTTTTAGAATGCTTGCCTTTCAAATGTAATGGCTAGCAAAGTGGACTTTTTGTTGTCTTTTGTTTCTTTGAATCAAGAGTCTTTGACCTGCTTAAGAAGCAAGAAAGCCTAATTCACATAGATTTGAGTCCCATCGTTGTGACACACTTTGACCCTGAAGAAGTGTATATAAACTCAGAGGTTAGCGTTTTGCCTTTGGGGGCACACTCATTGAAAGAATGTTGCTGATGAGTCTTTGAGTAAGCGCATTTAAGGTTAGGGTTAAGCAGCCTCCCCCCCTGCCCTGGCTTTGAAAACCCAGATGTTGGTGCTTCTCTCTGGTAACTATGTATTTGTGTTTATTTGCTCTGTTTATATAATGTATGCTTATAATTTCTGTTTGCATTCTTTCTGAAGTTCAGGGTGCTGGCTTCTCCCCCTGAACTAAGTGAATGATACATGTATGTTTAATTAAAGTGAGATTGTTAACCCCTTAAAGTTGCTTTCCTTAGAAAAGCAGATCAAAGAACCTGTGCTAGCAGCCCTCTTGTGTGCTGGTGTTGTTGGTCTTTCACCCCCACAATGGCTGCTATCAACATTGTTGTTACAAAAGGCACAGTGAAAACATCATGGGTGGGGAGCAACAAATAGTCCAGTCTGAGTGGAATGTAGAGTGTGTGATGGGGAGTAATTAATATATGAGTCTTCTGTAAAGACAGGTTGGATCCAGATAAGGAAGGGCTTTAGATGCCAGACGATGGAGTTTGCATTTAGTCCTAGAGATAATAGGGTACCACTGAAAGTTTTTGAACAGGGGTGTCACCTGGTCATACCCTATGCTTTAGGAATATCACTTGCCAGTTTTGTGGAGGATGGATTAGAGAGGAGGAAGCTCGTAGGCAGGGAGGACAGTTAGGTTACTGTAAGAGAGTAAACTGGTGTAGTTGTGCTGTGAAGGAAAAAAAGGGACAGATTAAAGTTGCTGTGAAAATACTATAGAACAACTTCTTGGATGGGGTGGGGCGAGAGGGTGAAGAGTGAATGCACATTAGAGTGACTGAAAGGATGGATGGTGATGCCCTTTAAAATAAGGAAGTTAGGAACATAGTGGGATGTGGGCAGGAAGACAACGAGCTTTGTTATAGACGTGCTGTTTGAAATGCTTGTGCAGCCAATTGGCATGTAGCAGTTAGTTTGGCAGAGGGATGAGGGTGAAGTAGATTTGGGAGTTTCCATGATGGGAATAGCACAGAAGGAACGTAAGAAGAAGAGGTCTAACATGAGAGCTGGCTTTAATGTTCACAGTGGAGTTCCAGAGGGCAGAAGGCCGCAGATTTAGAGCTGCAAAGGCACCTTGGGAGCTGTGGAATCTGACCCCATTTTCAGATGAGGAAACTGAGATGAGGAAGGAGAGGACGAGTAGTTTGCCCAGGATCACAAAGCTAAGAAGTGTCTGAGGCAGGATTTGAACTCAGGTCTCTCTAACATCAAGCCTAGTAATCTACAGATTCTGCAGCAGCAGGATGGAATAGGGACACAGGAAGGAGCTGTACCGAATTGGATGGGAATAAAGGAAGGAACAAGTGGTAGAAAGGCAAGGGCGTGTTTCTCTAGGCAGCCTTGGATTCTTGAACCATACTGAGGAGGAGGAGGAGGAAGAGGAGGAGGAGGAAGAGGATGATGAAGAGGAGGAGAAAGAGGAGGAGGAGAAAGAGGAGGAGGAAGAGGAGGAGAAAGAGGAGGAGGAAGAGGAGGAGAAAGAGGAGGAAGAAGAGGAGGAGGAAGAATAGGAGGGGGAGGAGGAGGAGGAGGAAGAGGAAGAATAGGAGGAGGAAGAAGAGGAGGAGGAGGGGGAGGAAGAGGAAGAATAGGAGGAGGAAGAAGAGGAGGAGAAAGAGGAGGAGGAAGAGGAGGAGAAAGAGGAGGAGGAAGAGGAGGAGAAAGAGGAGAAGGAAGAGGAGGAGAAAGAGGAGGAAGAAGAGGAGGAGGAAGAATAGGAGGGGGAGGAGGAGGAGGAGGAAGAGGAAGAATAGGAGGAGGAAGAAGAGGAGGAGGGGGAGGAAGAGGAAGAATAGGAGGAGGAAGAAGAGGAGGAGGAGGGGGAGGAAGAAGAGGATGAAGAGGAGGAGAAGGAAGAGGAGGAGAAGGAAGAGGAGGAGGAGGAAGAGGAGGAGAGGGGGAGGAAGAGGAGGAGGAAGAGCAGGAGGAGGAGGAAGAGGGGAAGCTACATACTCTTCATAAGCAAAACAAGTTATACCCCAAATCTTCAGATGTTGGTTTGATTGTCTCTCCAGGGTAAGACTGAAGAGGAATAGCACCAAGTCTCTGAACTCAGGGCTGGATGGTCAGTCACTTGATAGTAATAAGGAAGCATATTCCCTCTCCCTCCACTTAGCAGAGCCAGTGTCCTAGCTCCAATATTTATTGATGTTGATTGGATTATCTCCTCCCTAGGGAGGAGAGGGAGGAGCTTCAATATTGAATAAGTGGAGGTAGGAGTAAGGAGTTTTCCCTCCTCCAGCTCTTTTATTCTTTTCATCTCAGTCCTAGACTTTAATGATGTTTTCTGTATTCTTCCCACAGTCTCCTTATATGATCATCCCTCTACAGCTTGCCTAATATGGTGAATCATCACCAATCAGGAGTGAGTCATATGGTTAATAATGTCTCCAGTGGATGAATACTTTGGTTTTTTATTTTATAATACCAGTCCAAGGCTTGCCTTTCAGGCTATATTTCCTTCAGCTCCCATCGCTTGGGTTTTCTGTTCTTCTGAATTCTATACACTTATCAATCTTTTTTTTAAACTTTTCATCTTGATGCCTTGATATTCTTGACTCCCTTGCTGGTTTCAAAAGCCAGAAGCAAACTAGGAATAAGTTTGTGTATTTCAAAATCATGTTGGGAAACAATAAGCATTCTCCAAGACTGTGGAACCTGAGATAATGGAACAGCTGATAATTTCATAATGGATTTATTTGAATAAGAATTCTTTGTTGGAGGTAGAATATAATAGAACTGCTCAAGATCCACACCCCTCCCCCTGCCACCAAATTTAATAAGGAAGTTGCATATTCTCCAGAGTCCTTTCAAGTCATGAGTATTTTGCTCAAAATCGCTAGACATAAGTTAAATGGTATTTTACCATAGGGCTTCAATTAAAATGTTTCTCATGGATTGTACCTTAGGCTCATGCTTTTCAATGCAGATTCATTTTGAAAAACTTCAGCAAAAGGGAAGAAATTCTGCATCTGGTATCTCCATTTTTATGCATTATGGATAAATCCAAAAGAGGTTCTTAAACCTTTTATAAATGAATATTATACAAACAAGTACAGTTTATGCAAACTAATATTTCTCTGACAAAGGTATTGCTTTTGAAAAAAAAATTCATTCACTCATTCATAGAACATCTTGATGGCTGTGCAAAGACCCCTGGACTTGGTGTCAGAAAACATGGTTCAGTCTCTGCCACTTACTACCTGTGTGACCATGGACAAATGACTTTTTTTACCTTTAGCTTTACCATCGGTAAAATGAGGGAGCTGGTCTAGATTGGGGGTATCAAACTCAAATAAAAATGAAGATGCTAATCCATACATAATCTGTACGTAAGCATTCCTGCAGTTACATATTGACTTAGTTTTTAAATATACTGTCATCTATGTTTTATTGTATTTTCATTTTTATTAAATATTTCCCAACTACATTTTAATGGGGTTGGTTGCACAGGGGCTGGGTGTTTGACACTCTAGTCTACATGACTTTTAAGGTCCCTTCCAATTCCCAACTCTAAATCTATGATCCTTTTATGGGCAAAGAATTGTGCTAGTACTGAGGGTTACAGAAAATTTAGATTGGCCAGGGTTCTTGCTCTGAAGCACCAAATAGTCTAGTAGAGGGATGAAATAATAATAATGCCCAATATTAATTGATAATTAAGTTCTATAAATAGTTATTAATTTTCTTGCCCAGTTGTACTCCTTGGACTTCTCCATTATGCCCCTAAAAACTTCTTCATCAGCAACTTTATCATCCTGTAAGACTGCAACAACCTTGGTACTCATAAGTACCCTCTGCTTTCTCCATCAAGCCTGTGAGCTAGGTACCTTCTCTGACTCCTAGGCCACTTTTAAATTTCCCTTTGTGTGTTGTCTTTTCCATCAGATTATTAGTTTCTTGAGGACAGGGACTATCTTTTTCATGTTTGTATCTTCAGTGCTAAGTACAATTCCTGGCACATAGTAGGTACTTAACCAATGTGTTGAGGTACTATGTTAGGCCAAGGGGTAGGTCATCTTTATGTATGTCTCATGCCTAAGGCTTACATCTGGGTTTCAGGTCAATTGCTCTGGGGAAGGGAGGTAATTCAAGCTGTGTTAGGTCTATATAGCATTCTGGCAATCAAGCGAAGACAAATATCTAACAGGTGAAGTTAGGACCTATCTTGAGCCACTGCGTGGAGAGGCTGATGGAATACTGAGTTTAGGAAATAGTTGATAGTTCAGTTTGGAAGAAATTTAGAATCTGTAAAAGGAATCAGTGTAAAATAAGGCTGAAAAGGTGGGTTGCAGCCAGATTACGGAGGGCCTTGAATGCCATGCTAAAGGGTTTATATTTTATCTGAGAGGCTATGGGGAGCCACTGAAGATTTTTGGGGAAGGGGAGTGGTACAATCAAACTGTGATATAGGAAAATTATTTTTGGTATATGTGTGGAAGATGAATTCTTCCACAAAAATCTTATTCTATTCCCTTATTAGGGCATGGAAGTGATCCTCAGTTCTTGAAGGTTATGTTATCAGAGCACAAACTCTGGAGGATTCTACCATGCTGGAATTCTACCATGGCTTCAAGTATAGCCTTGGCAATAGATTATGTCTGCTTTCTGAGGAACTTTCTAAGTACAGATAGTGTAAAGCAATGTAAAGGACTGGTTCCAGTAAGTGTTATGCCACCATTAAATAGTTAACAAAGCTTTGTTGCAACTGACAGAAAGATGATGGGTCAGATGTTGGGGAATACTATGGATGTGAGGCCCATCTTGTTCCACAGGCATACAGGCAACACAAGTGGTGACTCATTTGTGCAGAAGGATGTGTACTTTGATTGAGGGCCCAGAGGCCCTCATGGCTCAAACATATAGAAACCTCAGAGAAAGAGCTGATTGCATTGTCGCCAGTGGGATGGAGGCAATGGTATGATTTAGACCAATACATTGAGGATATTTTCTGAATTCTCTGATAAAGAATGAGAAGCAAGAAACTTAAGAAACTTATTTCTAACTGAGCTACAGGACACAGAATGATGAAATAAGATAAAGATTGTACCACAGCAGACAAGCAGATGGAGGCAGCATCAGACTCGCAGCTGGTTAAGCCTTAGATACATGTGTATGGACTGTCCTGGGACCTGATGCTGAACTAATCAAACTGGTTTTCCCTGGCTTTCAGATAGGTTCATCATCAGTTGGTAATGAATTACTTGTCTACGGAAACCCATGAAATAAAAGAAAATTCAAACTGACCTTTGGTCCTGGGCAGCCTCCTTTTTTTATTTTGCTTCTGCAATGATGGTGGCAGAGTAGAGGAAAATGGAGGTAGAAGGTGCTAAGAATCCCCAGTTTTTAGGCCATGAGTAAACATTAACTTAGTCCTTGGTAGCTTAAATGCGAGATCCTTGTCCAGTGACTGAAAAATACACAACCTACTGAAGAAAGTGAATAGGATCACATATCAATTTTGACATTCTTGCTAGAAATGAAACCAGAAGATAAAAACAAGTTACAGTTAAATGAAAGAATGGCTCACAGGTTCTTACTTGGAGAGGAAAATAGAGGAGTTGGGTAGAGTTTATATTGTTTCCAAAGGCAATAAGAGATATAATTTCATGGGTCATTTGCTCATTTTGTAGTGCAGTGGTCATGATAAGTTTTTGCAAAAAGATCACCATGAAAATAATTGCAGCTTGTGCATCAGCTTCAGTTGCAAAAGATGAAGAGGTAGAAAAGTTCTAGAAAGAATTCAACAATATACTCTAAATTAAATTAATATGTATTCTGATACTAATTGAGCTCAATGCAGAGGTGGACACAATAGAAGACAAGGAAACATATAATAGTAAATATGGTTCAGGTGTAAAAAATGAGAGAGTTGGGGTGGAGCCAAGATGGTGGAGCAAAAGCAGGGACTTTTTTGAGTTCTCCCCCCAAACTCCTCCAAATACCTGTAAAAAAATGACTCTAAATAAATTCTATAGCAGTTGAACCCACAAGATGACAGAATGAAATAAATTTTCAGCCCAAGACAATCTGGAAAGTTGACAGGAAAGGTCTGTTACGCGGGGCTGGGAGAGGAGCACAGTCCAGCTTGGGCCACGCTGGGCTGGAGCAGGCCTGAGGGGACTGAATCACTGGCAGTTGCAGCGGGTTCCAGACTTCTCAACCCCAAAAGACAACTTCTCCATGCCAAAGACAATTTAGAAGGTGAGTAGGAAGAATCTGTTGGACTTGTGTGAGTGAGGAGTGTGGTCCGGCCCTAGCCCTGGGATGGCTGTTATGGTAGCAGAGGCAATGGCTACTTCCAGAGCTCTCTTCCCATAGACAGTGGGGGTGGGGATCAAGCTGCTTATCAGAGGGGGAGTGCAGGGATCTCTTTGCTGGCACGGTCCTGGGTGCTGGTCCTGGGGTGAGGAGGAGTTCTGGCGTAGAGGAGCTTGTGGCAGCTATGGAGAGGGAATCCTCCTCACAGTTCCAAGGCAGAAAAGAGTGCTTGCAGTCACTCACAGACCAGAGCACAAGCCAGGAGAGGAGTAAACACCTCTCTTTGGATCATATCACTTTGAAGGGCTGAAAATTTACAGGTCCCTAGAAGTATCTCTGAAAACAGCTGCAAAAAACCCTGGAAGCTTGGAACAGTATGCCACCCCCTCCTCCAACTGGAAACAGAGTCCTACCTTGACAAAGAGCTCAAAAGTCAAGTAATTAGCTGGGAAAATGAGTGAACAGCATAAAAATACTCAGACTATAGAATCTTACTTTGGTGGCAAGGAAGATCAAAACATACAACCAGAAGAAGACAACAAAGTTAAAGCTCCTACATCCAAAGCCTCCAAGAAAAATATGAATTGGTCTCGGGCCATGGAAGAGCTCAAAAAGGATTTGGATAATCAAGTAAGAGAAGTAGAGGAAAAAATTGGGAAGAGAAGTAAGAGTGATGCAAGAAAACCATGAAAAATGAGTCAACAACTTGCTAATGGAGATCCCCAAAATGCTTAAGAAAATAACACCTTAAAAAGATAGACTAACCCAAATGGCAAGAGAGGTCCAAAAAGTCTGTAAGGAGAAGAATGCCTTAAAAAGCAGAATTGGCCAAATGGAAAAGGAGGTTCAAAAGCTCACCGAAGAAAAAATTCCTTAAAAATTAGAATGGAGCAAAAGGAAGCTAATGACTTTATGAGAAATCAAGAAATTATAAAACAAAACCAAAAGAATGAAAAAATAGAAGACTGTGAAATATCTCATTGAAAAAGCAACTCACCTGGAAAATAGATCCAGGAGAGATAATTTAAAAATTATTGGACTACCTGAAAGCCATGATCAAAAAAGAGTCTAGACATCATCTTTCAAGAAATTATCAAGGAAAACTGCCCTGATATTCTAGAACTAGAGGGTAAAATAAAAATTGAAAGAACTCACTAACAGCCTCTTAAAAAAGATCTCAAAAGAAAAACTCCTGGGAATATTGTAGACAAATTCCAGAGTTCCCAGGTCAAGGAGAAAATATTGCAAGCAGCCAGAAAGAAACAATTTGAGTATTGTGGAAACACAATCAGGATAATACAAGATCTAGCAGCTTCTACATTAAGGGATCAGAGGGCTTGGAATATGATATTCCAGAGGTCAAACGAGCTAGGATTAAAACCTAGAATCACCTACCCAGCAAAATTGAGTATAATACTCCAGGGGAAAAAATGGATATTCAATGAAAAAGAAGACTTTCAAGCATTCTTGATGAAAAGACCAGAGCTGAAAAAAAATTTAACTTTCAAATATAAGAATCAAGAGAAGCATGAAAAGGTAAACAGGAAAGAGAAATCATAAAGGACTTGTTAAAGTTGAACTGTTTACATTCCTACATGGAAAGATAATATTTGTAATTCATGAGACCTTTTTCAGTATTATGGTAGTTGAAGGGAATATATATGTATGTATATGTACATGTACATATGTACATACGTATGCATCTATACATATATACATATATATTGACAGAGGGCACAGGGTGAATTGAGTATGAAGGGATGCTAATTAAAAATAAAATTAAGGGATGAGAGAGGAATATATCGGGAGGAGAAAGGGAGAGATAGAATGGAGTAAAGTATCTCACATAAAAGAGGCAAGAAAAACCTTTTACAATGGAGGGGAAAAGGGGGTAGGTGACAGGGAATGAGTGAACTTTCCTCTCCTCAGATTTGGACTAAGGAGGGAACAACATACATATTCAATTGGACATGGACATCTATCTTACCCTAAAAGAAAGTAGGGGTGAAGAGGATGTGGGGGGATGATAGAAAGGAGGGCAAATGGGAGGAGGGGTAATCAGATGCAAACACGTTTGAGGAAGGAAAGGATCAAAGGAGAGAATAGAATAAATGGGGGGATAGGATGGAGGGAAATACAGTTAGTCATTCACAACATGACTGTTGTGGAAGTGTTTTGCATGACTACACATGTATAACCTATGTAGAATTGCTTGCCTTCTCAAAGGGAGTGGGTGGGGAGGGAGGAAGGGAAAGAATTTAGAATTCAAAGTTTTAAAAACAAATGTTAAAATAGTTTTTATATGCAACTGAGAAATAAGACATACAGGCAATGGGTGTAGAAATCTATTTTTCCCTACAAGAAAATAGAGTGGAAGGCGATATAGAAGTGGGGTGTGATAGAAGGGGTGGCGGAATGGGGGAAGGGGTAATCGGAATGCATGCTGTCTTGGGTGCGGGAGGGGAGAGATAAGGAGAAAAATTGGAACTCAAAATCTTGTGGAAGTGAATGTTGAAAACTAAAAATAAATTAATTAATTAATGGAAAAAATAAGAGAGTCAAAGACTTAAATACTATACAGAAGTCTTAGATAGATACATCGTGAATCCTGTCTTTGAGAAGAGGAATAGGAGGCCCTGGCCATGCCAATGTAAACGCCCAATTACAATACTAAAAATGAAGTTGATAATAATTCAACAACTAGGCAACATTTCATTACTAATGTGGGAGTCATTTCTGAATCAGCTGTCTGTGTATAGTAAGACCATTGATTTGTTATGTCAAAGGTTAAAAATGATACAAAACTAGGAGACTAAAAATGAGGAAAAATGATATAGCATTCAATAAAAAAACCCCACAGTTGGATCTATTTAAACAAGCAATTGATCTGAAAATTTGGAAATGGATGGTGAAATGAACATGGGATAAAGATTGTTACCATTTCCTACAGAAGTTTTACTGATGTGAATTGATTGTTATAATGAGATCAGAAGAGCTTAGAAACTACTTGTATAAGGATTGATATCCTGCCAAAAGTAAAGTGACATGGCAGCCAGGGGCAACACAGGTTTACAATATGGATTCATTTGTAAAATCTTTCCAAGAAGGAAGATAAAACAGTGAGAAGTAGAAAATCAGATTTAAAGAAAACTTCATGAGATATGCGCCTAAGCAAAATCATGGGAAGGATATGTAAAGATGAACCTAGAGGTAGATGATAGGCAGAGGAAAATATTTGTAAGTATTTTTATGATAAATTCCTCTCATCATCAAGGACATTGGAGCTCCCACATTCAGGCTTCAACATTACGGTTATTAACCATAGAAGGAAGTATGAATGGCATCGAAGAAAACAAAGATAAACAAATCACCTGGATGAGACCAAGCATTCACAGAAATTCATGCTGCAGCCTTTCCTGGGCCTACTTACTGACAGTGCTTTCCCTCTGAAATTTCTTCCAATATATTTTGAATATCTCTTGTTTGAAATAGCTGCTTGCATGTTGTTTCCCCCAACGGATTGTGAACTCTTTGAGGGAAGGGATGTTTTTGCCTTTGTATTTCTGGTGCTTAGTACAGCACCTTAGACTAGTAGAAAGAGCTTAATAAATGCGTGGTGACCTGCTGACTTGGCACAGTTCTGGGAGCATTAAGGGCTAGATACTAAAGATATGGGGAAAAATTTTTGGACCTTATTATTACCAAGAGAAGGTGATAAAGAACATCTATAACTAGGTGGCACAGTGGATAGAGTGCTAGGCCTAGAGTCAAGAAGACCTGAATTCAAATCCTGCCTCAGATGCTTACTAGCTGTATGACCCTAAGGAAGTCATTTAACCTCTATTTGCTTTAGTTTCTTCATCTATAGAAAGAGGATAATGATAGCTTCTACTTTCCAGGGTTGTAGCTCAGAGGAGGTAAAAATTGTAAAGCTCTTAGCACAGTCTCTGGCATACAGTAAGTACTACATAAGTGTTAGCTGTTATCTTTATCGTTGTTACAACTACCCACATACATGCTTTCCTATCTATAAATTATAAGAATAATAATAATATACATTCATTGAGGGTCTTTTTGAAGAGGATGTTAGAAGAGTATAGGCTGCTTAACAGATCCATAGTCATTCCATTTAAAATAACTGCAGACAGTATAAAATACTGGGGAGTCCACCTGCTAAGATACACATGGGAACTCTATGAACACAATCACAAAACAATCTTCACACAAATAAAGGCAGATCTCAAGAGTTGGAGAAATATTGATTGCTCATGGGTAGCCTGAGTCAACATAATAAAAATGATGATAGCACCTAAATTAATTGACTTATTTAATGCTATTCTAACCAAACTACCAATGAATTTATAGAGCTAGAAAAAGAACCAAAATTCATCTGGAGGAACAAAAGATCAGCAAAAAGAAGGGAGGGACTTAAAAATGTGAAGGAAAGTGGCCTTGCAGTACCAGTAACTCAAATTATGCTACAGAGCTATAATCATCAAAACCATTTGGTATTAGATAAGAAATGAAAGGTTGATCAATGGAATAGACCTAGTACACAATATGTAGAAGCAAGTGAACACACTAGCCTAGTGTTTGATAAACCCAAAGATCCCAGTTATTGAGAAAAGAACCCACTATTTGACAAAAACCATTTAGAAAGCTGGAAAGTGGTCTGGCAGAAGTGGGCATTGACCAACATCTTATCTGTATACAAAGATAAACTCTAAATGGTATGTGATTTAGATAATCAGTGATAATCATAAGCAAATTAGTAGACCCTGGAAGGAACTACCTGCCAGATCTATGGACAGAGGAAGAGCCCATGACCAAACAAAAGATAGAGATTCACAGGAGATTCACATAAAATTTAAAAAGTTTTTGTACAAACAAAACCAATGCAGCCAAATTTAGAAGAAAATTAGGAAACTGAGAAAAAAATTATTTTAGTAAACTTTCTCAGACGCAGGTCTTATTTCTCAAATGTGTAGAAACCTCAGCCAAATGTATATATTCCCAAGTTGCTAAATGGTCGAAGAATAGAAACAAGCATTTTTCAGAAGAGGAAATCCAAGCTATAAATAGTCATATGAAAAAGGGGTCTCGATCACTAATAATTAGAGAAATGAAAATGAAAATGACTCTGAGGTACTACCTCATTCATACCCATGACATTGGCTAAGATAATAGACAAGGAAAATGACAAATGTTGGTGGGAATGTGGGGAAGTAGATACACCAATGCATTGTTGGTAGAGTTGTGGACTCATCCAACCAATGTGAAGAACAATTTGGAAGTATGCCAAAAGGGCTATAAAACTTTGCATACCCTTTGACCAAGCAATACTGCTACTTGGTTTATTCCCCAAGAAGATCAAAGGAAAAAGAAAAGGATCCATATATACATAAAATATTTATAGCAGCCCTTTTTGTGTGGCAAAGAACTGAAAACTAAGGGGATATCTATTAGTTGGTGAATGGATGAATAAGTTATGATATAAGAATGTGATGGAATATCATTGTACTATAAGAAATGAAGGGAATGGTTCCAAAAAACCTGGTAGGATTTACATGAAGTGATGAAAAGTGAAATAAGCAGAACCAGGAGAACAATGAACAATGATGAACAATGATGAAAAATGCTACCCACCTGTGGGGAGAAAGCTGATAGACTCAGAGCACAAATTGAAGCATTTTTCCCTTTATTTTTTGTTTTTTTTGTCAGAACATAGTTAATGCGGAAATATGTTTTTCGTGACTTCATGTGTATAATCGATATTATATTTATTGCCATCTGAATGGGTGGTAGAGGGGGGTAAAGGGAGGGACAGAAATTGTAATTGAAAATAAAAATAAAACAATAATTTAAAAAAGAATCGTAGTCAGTCTCATCTTTATCATCACACAACTGACTAAAAGATATAGCAAATAAGGCTCCCACTGTGCTTATTTTTTGTTGGGGTCTTAAAAACATTTGATTAAGTAGGGTAAAACATTGCCTTAAAGTTTCTTCTCCAATGTAGTATCTTCTATTCATCTGTCAAAATCATACAAGATTCCTTGAAAGATGTAACAACATATATTGTTAATTACCCTCTTATTATTAGTATCAATCAAGTCATAAAACAGGGCGCTAAATACTAATTAAGGGTATTTCCTATCATTATGCAGGAAGTTTGACATTAAGTCCAAATCAAAAAGGGAGTCCCTATGGAGGATGAGACTCTCCAGATACTCCTATTTTTAGATGATATCATACAGACTGTTCTAAATCTTTGAACATTGCAGAAATGAATAAATTATATGTATTTACTATATATTATAATATATTTAATATAATATAATATATTACATATATAAAAATATATTTACTCAAAAGAATTTGGCTAAATTCTCCATACAGGGAATACTGAGTGGATGAAGAATATTTGTTGTGCAGACTACAGCAATTTTATGAGCAGCTCACACACCTTGACCTTGAGTACCTATATCTTGGATAGACATTTGGCATATGAGCTGGGTGTAGAACTGAATAAGAGGAGAAGAACAGCTTGGGATATCATGTAATTCTTTTAATGGCTTAAGGCTTCTCCCTGAAATAAAGTTCCATTTAAAAAATCAATATTCTTCCATCAGTGTTTGAGTCACGGAATATTGTAGTCTCTAAAGAATTGGTGTTGAGGATCAGCCAAAGGTAATGGAGAGACCTTATAAACTAGGAATTGTGTGGGTAATAAAGGATGTCATCAAAGAAATGTACACCTACAAAAGATGATGGGATGATCACAGAGAGAGTGAAGGATAATAGATGAACAATTGGCATGTTTCATCGATATTGACACAATGTCAAGAGAATGAGAGGAAGGCCTCCACTATGTTGAGGAGGCCATTTTGGAAAACTGTATGGGAAGACATGGACAGACATTAAACTAGGTGTGCAGGCATGAATGGTTCTCATATACATTGTTGGAGGAAATATCCACAATGATGATATCCATTAGAGTATTGTTTTTTAAGATATAAATATTTTATTGATGCTTAAAAATGCCCATCACTAATATTTCCCAGTGACTCCATATTTTCATAGAAACCCCTCCCATGTAACAAAGTTTAATTAAGCAAAATAAAACAACAACTGGCCATTTCTTAAAATGTACTCCTCATTCCCCATCTCTAGTCAACTGCCCCAGGGAAGAGTATAGTAGTACTAGCTCTCGATTTATCATCCTATCATAGCCATTGCATTCAGGACATTATTCCTTTCCCAATCAATCAATCAATATTTTGTGCCAGGCACTGTGCTAAGCACTAGGGATGCAAAAAGGGGCAAAAGATAGTCCATGCTCTTGAGAAGTTTTTACTCTAATGAGGGAGACAACAAGCAAACAAATACAGGTGAATGAACTATGTGCAGGCTAAATTGGAATTAATTAGCAGAGTAAAGACTTCCTGTAGAAGATGGGATTTTAATTCAGACTTAAAAGAAGCCAGAAAAGTCAGAAAGGGAATGGAGGGGTGATAGTGGTCCAGGCATGGCGGACAGGGAGGGATAATACTTGGAGCTGAGACATGGACTTGTTTGTGGAACACCAGGAGGCCAGTGTCACTAGATCAAAAAGTGCATAGCAGGGAGTAAGGAATAAGAAAACTGAAAAGGTAGGAGGGAGCTAGGTTATGAAGGGCTTCGAATGCCAAACAGAACATTTTGTATTTGATCTTGGAGGTGATAGGGAGCCATTGGAGTTTATTGAGTGGGGTTAGGGGGTGGTGTGTGTGACACAGTCAGACCTCCACTTTAGGAAGATCACTCTGGTGGCTTAATCAAGGATGGATTAGAGTGGAGGGAGACTTGAGACAGGCAAACCTACCAACAGGCTATTGCAATAGTCTAGGAGTGAGGTGATGTGTGCCTGTTTTAGGGTAGTGACAATGTCAGAGGACAGAAGGGAGTTTATGGGAGAAATGTCGTGAAGGGTAGTATTGATAGGCCTTGGCAACAGATTAAATGTGGGGTAATGGTAACAGATAGTGAGGAGTCAAGGATGACTCCTAGGTTGTGAGTCTGAGGGAGGGGAGGATGGTGTTGCCTTCTACAGTAACAGGGAAAAAAGAATGGGGGAGAATTTGGGGGAAAGATAATGAGTTCTGTTTTAGATATGTTTAGTTTAGTTGTTTAAGACATCCCATGTGAGATATCTGAAAGGTAGTTGGAGATGTGAGGTTGGATGTTGGCAGAGAGGCTGGGGCAGAATAGATAGATTTGAGAATCTTCAGCATCGATAGTAATTAAATCCATGGGAGCTTATAAGATCACCAAGTAGAATAGAGGGAGAAGAGGACCCAGGATGGAACCTTGAGGGAGACCAATGGTTAGAGTGCGATGCATTCTAACATGACACTAGTCCTTTTTAGGTTATATCACATAGTTGCCTTCATTTCTCACCAGATTACACTCTGGAATTCTTTACCACACCCACAGAAGCCTCTTCATCTTGGAAGATCACTTCAGACCTGGAATGCTGTAACCAGAATGGCCTTTGTTTTCTTTGAGTGACTCAATTTATCTCCGTGAGCTTTACTAGGTGCTAAGCCCCAGGCCCAAACTCCATTAGGTGTTAACATAATCCATGTGGATGTGAACCTCCCAGGGTCCTAAGGGGAGGGGCCAACTCAAGAACCAATCACCAGAGCCTGAGCTCTGGTGATTCAGATGATGTTTGATGACGTCTGAAGCCCTATAAGAAGGGAGGACAGAGCCAGTTGTGCGGGGCTCTGGAGGTAGTGTTGATGAGGAGACTCTGGGCAGCTGTCGCTAAGGAGCCCTCCAGCTTGTAAACCTGGATGTTCAAACTTTGTTGAATTCCGGTAACTGTGTTAGGATTTGAATCAGACAAAGTCTGTTGATGTTTGTAATTTGTTTGCATTTTGTCTTGAAGTTCAGGGTGCTGGTTTTTTCCCCTGAACTAACTGAATGATATTTGAATTAAAAGTAAGCCTGTCAACCCCTTCACTTTGCTTCTCTTGCTTAAGCAGATCGAAAAACCTGTGCTGTTGGCAGCTTTCTGGGTGCTGGCTGTGGGTGAATCTTATACCCCCACAGAAGCTGCTAGCCAGGTTGTTGACACAAATGCACACCTCTGAAGTACCCCATGCCCTTGTGTCTCTTCCCTTAACTTGATGGTTTCCCCAGAACTCATTTGGGGAGTATCCAGACCAGCCATTTCTTCATTTCTCACCATTGCTCTGGCATTAGCCACCCCTCCCTTCCCATTAAAATATAAGCTCCTTGCTCTCAAGACTATTTCTTTTTGCTGGTGTTTGTATTTCCATAGTTACAGTACCTGCCTACACTGTTTAATAACTCATTTGCTGACTTACACTAAGCATTTTGCTCACTATGGCTCCCAAATCTTTTTGAGATGAACTGACATCTAGTTTGTTACCTCCATTGAGCTACTTCTCTCTGTCACACATACGAAGTTGACTTTGCTTTTTTGCCTTTGTCCCTATTAATTTTTTTTGTTTGGCTTAGCTTTCATTATTCTCTTTAAACATAGAGAGGTAGTTGTTCTATGGATTAAAATCTGATCAAGGGGTTTGAAGTAACTCAGAGTATGTTTTCAAGTCAGCCTCCATGTGGAGTTCTACAAGAACATTTTAAAGTAACCAGATGTTCCCCTCCCCACACCCACCTCAAGTGGCATTTGACTCCTTTGTGTACTATCACTTCCTATGTTCTAAAACAGAGGATGAAAATATTTAAAATAGTATTTGATACAATTATCTTGGCTCTACCCCCACTATGGACACAGTTCATTCTCTATTCTCTCACCTCTGTGGTCAAGTGCTTAAGACAAACAAAATAAAGATCTCTGAAGTTCTACTATACATTAAATTAAAGTGAAAGATAGACAGTTTCACTCTCCTATTCCCACTAATCTAGCTACCTACACCTTTTTTTCTGCTTACTCTTCTGTGAGGAGAAATTCCTCACTCACTCCTATGGCTCCTAGAACTTGGGGGAGTCCTATACTGTTCATCAGTCATAAAGGAAGATGTTGGGACAGAGAGTGGGAAAAGCAATGAATCTCACCTAGTCTGACTGCTCACAGTTCGCAGCTGGCTCTGGGAAATAGCTGATTGTGGCTTGGTGTCTTCTCACCTTGGGGAGAACAAGGACCCAGATGAATTAAATTTGTATTGTGTGAAATCAGCTTGAGTTTGTGACAGCCCGATTTCTTCACTTTAACTTTCCCTGATTTTTAATAGAGTTCTCTGAAGCAATACCACTAGAAAACTTGGCTGCTCCCGTATAACATCTGGTGTTACATAGTTCTTTGTTGCATGCTTTCTCCCCCATTTCTCCTAATGTGGCCAATCATCACCAGTGGGCTGAGTTTTTAGGTAATGTCTCCAGTGACTAGAATCTTAATTAGACTTATTATTTAAGTCTCATTATTGAAATCTCATCCAAGGTGTGGATGTTTTTGTGTTTTGTGGTATCTCTTGTGGTTATGAACGTCGTAACTACTGAAGTAGTCTGGGTGTGAGCCTTGATTCTGGCATTCGATGGTGTTCATCTTACAAAGTCTGGGTAAATGAAATGGCAGAAGCATAATAAAAAGTTAGCAAGCTTAGGTCTGTCGCCTGGTAAGTACCTCGATGGTGATAGCTCTGATTGGCAGTAAAGAGAAGCTTCTTTTAGCAAGGCCTCGAAGGAGGATGCATCCTGAAAAGAACACAACAGCATCGCATTTCTTTTTAAAATTCTGCTGCTAAACACCGTGCTCCCCTGCCTCCTCGCTATTTTTGTCCATTGGCAATTTCTCCTTGAAATGTTATCATCGAATTCTCCCCTCGGCTTTACTCAGCCATGTGTTGAACTGCTAAATGCCGTTTCAGCTAATACTACCATTTAACATTCAGCTAAGATACCATGAAAGCTTAGAGACTGGGGGGAAATGAATCTGGCCCATAATTTCGAAGCAAACATCCCTCAGCTGTGAATACTAAGATATGATTTCATAGGGTGCATTTTCAGTGAAGTCAGCAGCATTAGAGTAGGTATGGAGGGAATGGGATGGCATGCTTGTGCTACTCCCAGAGTCAGCATCACAAAAACCCAAGGCCATCGTCCTGGAAACTTGGTTTTGGATTTCTGATTCTTCTGTCTCTCAACCATAACCTGTCAAACCTTGCCTTGACCCTTTCTACATGTTGTACTGCCCTTCTGCTCAACATATCAAGAAAATTATAGTTACATATTTTTCAAGTTATGTCTAATGCATAAAGCGTCAGCTTTATGCTACTAAGCTGGAAAGACATTGAATACAGACTCAGGAATGGACGTTGTGGCTGTCCATCACTAACTCAGCTAAGACCCAAGAGACTCATCATGAAAAGGGAGGCCACTAGGTGACGGCTTTTTTCTATTCACATTAACTCATAACACTCGTTTCTTTGGGAGCGGAAGTGTCTACACTTTGATGAAATCACATATTTCCAAAGTATTGACACGTGTCTGATGCAGCTTGGCCTAGCAAGGGAAAAAGCACAGGACTGGCAGTCACAAGACCCGTGTTCAAGTTCTGGGAGGGTGGAACAGTGGAAAGAATGCTGGATTTGGAGTCTGAAGACCCGAATTAAAATACCTTCTCTGGCACTTACTACTTCTGTGACTCTGGAAAACTAGAACCTCCCAGTCTCAGTTTTCTCATCTGTTAGATAGGTTAATGTAGACTAGATATCTGCCGGAGTCCCTTCTAGCTCTCAGTTTATGATACTGATAATTATATTTAGTCATGTGATAATGGGCAAGCCACTGACCTTTCCAAATGCCTTGGTTTCTTCTTGTGTAGAATAGCTTTTAAAAAGCATTTATATTTATAGTGTATTTATATTTATATAGTGCTTATTATGTACCAAGAGCTTTGCAATTATCATCTCATTCGATCCTCATCATAACTCTGGGAAGTAGACGCTGTTATTATCTCCATTTTATAGATGGGGAAACTGAGGCCAGCAGAGGGTAAGTGACTTGCCCAGGGTCATGCAACTAGTACATGGCTAAAGCTGAATTTGAACTAAGGGCTTCCTAACTCTGGGCCTGGTATTTTATCCTTTGTGCCAAAGTATTATCCGGATAATATTTTCAGTATTATCTACCCTATAGGACTTTTAAGACTATAATACAAAGTTTATTAACCTGGGTTCAAGGGATGTTTAAAAATATTTTGATAATTGTCTTTCAACATAATTGGTTTCCTTTGTGATCTTAT
This sequence comes from Trichosurus vulpecula, assembly GCF_011100635.1. Classification (NCBI taxonomy): domain Eukaryota; kingdom Metazoa; phylum Chordata; class Mammalia; order Diprotodontia; family Phalangeridae; genus Trichosurus; species Trichosurus vulpecula. The sequence goes on along the minus strand of NC_050574.1, from coordinate 450,186,521 downwards.
TTTTATGCATAAAAAACATTGTTCTGAGAGTATGTGTATAGGCTTCACCCAACTGCTGAAGGAGTTCATGATTAAAAAGAGAAAAGTTGGGAACAGCTGCTGTAAAGCATTATATCCCCTAATGTCACCTTTTGTAATTATCTTCATTAAAGTCGAACTCTGAGAGACCTCAATGTGGTGTGCAAATGCCAGTGATTTCTTTAAGTCTATGCTACTGGAAGACAAGCTCTAGCAGGTCTTACCAAGCTGGAAAGGCAGATATGGGCTTAGTGATGTCTATTGTGTGAACACTAGCCAAGTTTTTTTAATTAATTTTTTTTGATTAGCAAGTATTTATTTTCTCTTTCTCCTATCTCTCATCCCTACCACTCAGAAAGGAAAAAAAGAAAAAAACAAAACACTTGTAATAACTAGGCATAGCCAAACAAATTCCCACATTGGCTATCTCTAAAAATGTATGTCTCACTCTGCACCGAGTCCCTCACCTCTCAGTTAGTCAACAAACATTTAAAATATCTACTAAGTGTCAGACACTGTGCTAAGTGCTAGGAATACAAAGAAAGGTAAAAATCCTTGTTCTTTTTTTTTAAAATTTAATTTATTTAATATATTTAGTTTTCAGCATTGATTTTCACAAGAGTTTGAATTACAAATTTTTCTCCCCATTTCTACCCTCCCGACCACTCCAAGATGGCGTATATTCTGGTTGCCCCATTCCCCAGTCAGCCCTCCCATCTGTCACCCCACTCCCCTCCCATCCCCTTTTTCCTTCTTCTCTTGTAGGGCAAGATAAATTTCTATGCCCTATTGGCTGTATATCTTATTTCCTAGTTGCACGCAAAATTGTTTTTGTTGTTGTTGTTTTTGAACGTCTGTTTTAAAACTTTGAGTTCCAAATTATCTCCCCTCTTCCCTCCCCACCGACCCTCCCTAATAAGGCAAGCAATTCAACACAGGCCACATGTGTATCATTATGTAAAACCCTTCCACAATACTCATGTTGTGAAAGATTAACTGTTTTGCTCCTTCCTAACCTATCCTCCTTTATTGAATTTTCTCCCTTGACCTTGTCCCTTTTTGAAAGTATTTGTTCTTGATTACCTCCTCCCCCTATCTGCCCTTCCTTCTATTGTCCCCCCTTTTTTATCTTCTTCCTCCTTCCCTGTGGGGTAAGATACCCAATTGAGTGTGTATGGTATTCCCTCCTCAGGTCAAATCCGATGAGAGCAAGATTTACTCATTCCTCCTCATCTACCCCCTCTTTCCTTCCTAGAGAACCGCTTTTTCTTGCCACTTTTATGCAAGATAATTTACCCCATTCTCTCTCTCCCTTTCTCCCTCTCTCAATATATTCCTCTCTTATCCCTTAAATTGATTTTATTTTTTTAGATATCATCCCTTCATATTCAACTCACCCTGTGCCCTCTCTCTCTCTCTATATGTACATATATATGTATATATATATATATACACACACCTACATATGTACATACATAGACACACATATTATATATATGCATACACACACACACACACACACACACACACACACACACACATATATATATATATATGCATATTCCTTTCAGCTACAATGATATTGAGGTCTCATGAATCATACGCATCATCTTTCCATGTAGGAATGTAAACAAAACAGTTCAACTTTAGTAAGTCCCTTATGATTTCTCTTTCTTGATTACCTTTTCATGCTTCTCTTGATTCTTGTGTTTGAAAGTCAAATTTTCTATTCAGCTCTGGTCTTTTCACTGAGAAAGCTTGAAAGTCCTCTATTTTATTGAAAATTTGTATTTTGCCTTGGAGCATGATACTCAGTTTTGCTGGGTAGGTGATTCTTGGTTTTAATGCTAACTCCATTGACCTCCAGAATATTGCATTCCAAGCCCTTCAGTCCCTTAATGTGGAAGCCGCTAGATCCTGTGTTATCCTGATTGTTTTTCCACAATACTCAAATTATTTCTTTCTGGCTGCTTGCAGTATTTTCTCCTTGATCTGGGAGCTCTGGAATTTGGTGATAATATTCCTAGGAGTTTTCTTTTTGGGGTCTTTTTGAGGAGGTGATCTGTGGATTCTTTCAATTTCTATTTTACCCTCTGGCTCTAGAAGATCAGGGCAGTTCTCCCTGATAATTTCTTGAAAGATGATATCTAGGCTTGTTTTTTGATCATGACTTTCAGGTAGTCCAATAATTTTTAAATTATCTCTTCTGGATCTCTTTTCCAGGTCAGTGGTTTTTCCAATGAGATATTTCACATTGTCTTCCACTTTTTCATTCCTTTGGTTCTGTTTTGTAATATCTTGATTTCTCATAAAGTCACTAGCTTCCACTTGCTCCAATCTAATTTTTAAGGTAGTGTTTTCTTCAGTGGTCTTTTGGACCTCCTTTTCCATTTGGTTAATTCTGCCTTTTAAGACATTCTTCTCCTAATTGGCTTTTTGGAGCTCTTTTGCCATTTGAGTTAGTCTATTTTTTAAAGTGTTGTTTTCTTCAATATTTTTTTCAGTATTTTTTGGGTCTCCTTTAACAAATCATTGACTTGTTTTTCATGGTTTTCTTGCATCCTTCTCATTTCTCTTCCCAATTTTTCCTCTACTTCTCTAACTTGCTTTTCCAACTCCTTTTTGAGCTCTTCCATGGCCTGAGACCAGTTCATGTTTTTCTTGGAGGCTTTTGTTGTAGGCTCTTTGACTTTATTGACTTCTTCAGGCTGTATGTTTCGGTCTTCTTTGTCACCAAAGAAAGATTCCAAAGTCTGAGACTGAATCTGGGTGCATTTTTGCTGCCTGGCCATGTTCCCAGCCAACGTACTTGACCCTTGAGTTTTTCATCGGGGTATGACTGCTTGTAGAGCAAAGAGTACTTTATTTCAAGCTTGAGGGGATGTGCTGTTGATTTCAGAGCTGTTTGTATACAGCCAGCTCTGCCACACCAGCTCTCATCCTCCCCCAAGATCTGCCAACCTGGACCTGACTCAGATCTTAAGCAGGCTCTGCATTCCTGCTCTGATCTGCCACTTATTTCCTCCTACCAGGTGGGCCTGGGGCCGGAAGTAACTGAACCTGTAGTTCTGTACCTGCTCCACCCCCACTGCCCCTGGGGCGGCGGCTGAACCACAAACTCTGTCCTCCTCAGCTTTTCCCACTAACCTTCTCTGTTGTCTTTGGTGTTTGTGAGTTGAGAAGTCTGGTAATTGCCACAGCTCATTGATTCAGGGCCCTAGGGCCTGTTCCTCCCGGCTCCCTGTCTGGTAGGTCCTGCTTCTGCCCACGCTGAGCTCTGCTCCCCTCTGCTCCCTGCGCGATAGACCTCATCTAGTGACCATCCAGGCTGTCCTGGGCTGGATCCCTGCTTCCCTCTGCTATTTTGTGGGTTCTGCAGTTCTAGAATTTGTTCAGAGCCATTTTTTATAGGTTTTTGGAGGAACCTGCCAGGGAGCTCATGTAAGTCCCTGCGTTCTGGCTGCCATCTTGGCTCCACCCCCCAAAAATCTTTGTTCTTAAGGAGCTTACAGTCTAACAAGGAAAACAACAATACAAATGACTATGTACAAAAAAGCTATACACATAAAATTGGAAATAAACAGAGGAAAGGTGCTAGAATTAAAAAGAGATTGGGAAAGGCTTCAAGTAGAAGGTAGGATTTTAGCTGGAACTCGAAGGAAGCCATGGAAGCCACTAGGCAGACAAGGGAGGGAGAACACTCTGGACATGAGGGACAGTCAGTGAAAATGGCCAGAGTCAGGACATGGAATGTCTTGTTCAAGGAATAGCAAAGAGCTTGGTGTCACTGGATCCTAGAGTATGTAGGAGTGGGGTGGGGGGAATGTAAAAAAACTGGAAGAGGGGACAGGTTATGAAGGACTTTGCATGACAGAGGATTTTATACTTGATCCTGGAGGTGATAGGGAGCCACTGGAGTTTATTGAGTAGGAAAATGACATGTTGGAAGATCACTTTGATAGCTGAATAGAGGATGAAATATGGTAGGGAGAGACTTGAGGCAAGGAAACCTGATATCAGTGCTATTGCAATAATCCAGGAATAAGGAGATAAGGATCTGCTTTAGGGTGGTAGCAGCATCAGGGCAGAGAAGAGGCATATAGAAGAGATGTTGGCAATTGACTGGATAAAATGAATGAGAGAGAGTATTAAGTCAAGGATGACACCTAGGTTGTAAGCCTGAGTGACTAGGAGGATGGTGGCACTCTCAGCAGTACTAGGGAAGGTAGGAAGAGGGGCAGGATTTTGAGGGAAATATAATGAGTTCAATTTGGAGGTTTATCTACAGGACATCCTGTTTGAGATGTCTAATAGGCAGTTGTAGATGTGAGAGTGGAGGTGAACAGCAAGTTTAGGGCTGGCTAAGTGGGCTTGAGAATCATCAGCATGGAGATGATCATTGAATCTACAGGAGTTGATGGAATTACCAAGTGAAATACTATGGAGTGAGAAGGGAAGAGAACCTAAGATAGAGTCTTGGTGCACCCATGGTGAGCCGTGTGACCTGGATGAAGAACCACCAAAGGAGACTGAGGAGCAATGGCCAGATCAGTAGGAGAACTAAGAGAATAGTATCCAAAAAACCCTAAAAAGCAATATCAAGGAGAAGAGGGTGATAAGCAAGGTCAAAGGCGTCAGAGAAGTCAAGAAGGATGAAGACTGAGAAAAGGCAAAAAAAAATAAGAACATTGGTGACATTGGAGAAAGCAGTTTTAGGTGAATGATCAGGTCAGAATCCAGACTAGAGATTTAAGAAAGTGAGAGGGGAGGAAGTGAAGGCATTGATTGGAGACAGCCTTTCCGAGACTAGCCATAAAAGGTACCACTGTGGGGCGGTATTAGTGGGGATGGATGTATCAGATGAATGTTTTTAATGATACAGGAGGCATAGACATGTTTGAGGGCAACAGAGGAGCAGCCAATAGCCAAGGAGATATGGGAGATAAGTGAGAGCAAAGATACGTGGTGAGTGGAGGAAAGTTTCTGGAGAAGATGGGATGGAATAGAATCACATGGGCATGTAGCAGGGTTTGTATTGTCAAGGAGAATGGTGACATCATTGTGTGAGACATGAGTGAAGGAGGACATAGCATCAGAAGACATCTACACAATGGAAAATGAGGAGGCGGTGGGGGCAGCAAGTTCTTACTGAATGACCTCAGTTTTTCCAGCAAAATACGAAGGAAAGTTCTTAGGTTAGATGTGGGGTAGGGGGAGGAATCGGGAGGCTTGAGGAGGGATGAGAAGTTTTGAGGGGCTGCTGTGGTGAGTGGGATAGTGAGTTAGGGAGGGAGGTGCTTGCTGCCTTGCTGCAGTGAAGTGTCGGTTGAGGTTATACAACACAAATTTGTAGTGGATCCAGTCGGCGTGGTTTCATGATTTTCTCCAGTTCTGTTCAGTAGCATGTGTGTAAGAACAAAGGCAGCAGATGGTAGGAGTGATCCAAGGCTTAGCCTTTGTGGGACAAATGTGGCAATATAAAGGGAGCGAGGGAGTCAAGTAAAGAGGACAGCATAGAGTTGAATTGGTTCACCAAGGGGTCAGGATGAGAAAGAATATAGCTAGTGTAGAGGTGATGGCCTGGGAATGACCTGAAGGGTTGGAGGATTGGATGGTATATTGTATATGAAGACAAGGTTTGAGGTGGCAGGAAAAAGGGAGATATTGAATGGCAATAGATTATGACCAAATAAGGGAATTTCAGAGTCAATGAACATGGAAATGGTGCATTTGTGGGTGATGGCAAGATCAAGAGTGTGACCATTTTTGTGTGTGGCTGGTAGGGTGGAGGCAAAGGTCACAGTTAATGAGTAAATTGAGGACTTGTAAGGTTAGAGTGTTTGAAGGAGTATCTATATATATATATATATATATTTGTGCATATATATATATATATATTTATATTTATATATTTATGTTGAAATCCCCTAGTATGAGGGCAGGAGTTGAGGGGAAGAGAAGATTGTGAGCCAAGCACTGATCTCACACAAGAAAGAAGGGGAGTGGTCTGAAGATTGGTAGGACAATAGCTATCAGGATTTTGTCTATGTGGTTTATATGGATCAAACAAACCTCAAAGAAGAAGAGGTTACTGGGTGATGGTAGTAGGGGGATCCTGGAAGTGGCAATGGGGAACAAGGAGTATTCTAACTCCCTCCCTCAACCAGTGAGTTGGGGAGAGGGAATGAGAGAAAATGCAGCTAGGACTTGAAAGGGAAGCCAGGGAGGCTGTGTAATCTGGAGGAAGCCAGGTCTTGGTGAGAGCCAGAAGATAGAAGGTTATTACATTGTAAGTACCTTGAGGTCAGGGACTGTCTTTTGCCTCTTTTTCTACCCCCACTACTTAGCTCACTGTCTGGCACATAGTAGGTGCTTAATAAATTTTTATTGATTGATGGGAAGTGTGGGAAAGGAATAAATTTAAGATGCAAGCAGCCATCTGTCAGGATGTGGGTAGTATGCTTGATTGTCAAAGGCCATCAACTTTGCAGGGACTCATCAGAAGCTGGCTACCGGGTGAGTGATTTTCAGGCACAGCAACTCTTGAAAACCATGAACTAAGTTATAGAGAAGTCGTGATCTGTGTTGGCAGAGGGAGTGCCTACCTGGACAAAATTATAGACCCTGGAAGTATAAAAGTCTAAGTCATATTTTTTATCAGTATTAGAAACAGATTATGTACAGAGGATGGGTAATTATCTGGATTATCCATGCCTCATTAGTCTGGAAACTGCTGTGAAATTTGGGTGGATAGGCACTATCCCCACTGCCCTCATCTCTGGGTAAATTTGCTATAGGAGAACTTAGGAGAACTATTTTTGGAATCATGCTTCTTCCTGAATTTTCACTTGAACTCTGGGATCACTTTGAGAGTTCCTTTCTTCTCCTGTTGAAGGAAGCCCTGTGCTCTGAAAAGGACAACCTGTTATTGCTAACAGATGGTTAGGAAGATTTGGTGGCAGAAAATGTGAAAATTACCTGCTGTTTACCAGCCTGCATTCCTGAAGTGTTAAGTATTGAAAATACTGTAACTAATTAAGTGGGAAACGTGTAACAACAAACTCCAATTGTTAACATTCCCTTCTCGGGAGCTGATATCTCACTGTTCTAATTGCTCTGTTTTCCTATCTTTAGCTGACAAAATTAAGTATGTGACTACTTACCATTTTAGAGGATGTTCCTGTCCGTTGGTGCTAATGACAAAGGTCAAGAGTGGAGCTGTTGTGGAGCTTCTCTATATCACTTTTGTCTGATTCCAAGGCTGGAAGAAGGGGAAGTCCAGAGCTATACATTTAGCCCTTAGATCGTGCTTTAAGTTTGCAACGTGATTTGCCCCTGTTATCTAATTTGGTCTTTAAAGCAGCTGCAATGTAGGTGATATTCTTACGCCCGTTTTACAGATGAGGAAACTGAGGCAGAGATAGGTTAAGTGATGTACCCAGGGTCACATAGCTGGTAAGCCAGATTTGAATTCCAAGTTCCTGATTCTCAGTCCAGCTCTCTATTCATCGTAGTACGTAAATGCCAGATACGTTCTTTGGCATATCCTCCCTACTTTCTTCTAAAGATGGGAGAACAAAAAGTTCATGGTAATCTGGGGCGATTCAAAGGGGAAGCATATTGGATGCTCTCTCTCTCTCTCTCTCTCTCTCTCTATGTATATATATATATATATATATATATATATATATATATATATATATATGTATTGGATGCTCAGCAATCTTAGGAAAAATGGCCAACTAGAGCCTTGGTTAAGGAGAAGCATATTCACAAAGGATTTAGTCCCATGGTGAGCCAAGTAAACGAGACCCTCTCAAAGCCACGTCTGCACTACCTTCACCCACTGAAAGGTGTATGTATTGTATACTGCATTGAGGAAGTATCCAAGTTTCTCGAACATAAGATCATAGCCTTGTGATTTTATTTCTCAGTCAAATGTAATTCAGTGCTCTCAAGAAACTCCATTAGAGAAGACATGGCCTACAAGTAATATGTTCAGTTGTGTGAAATAACTGTTCTCAGGAAAATGGGCTTCTTAGGAGATGAGTTCATCTTTCAGGGAACTGAATGGTAGGTAGCCTTGTCTTCTGAAATAATACATTTTGCCTCCTCATTTTTATATATTTTTGAATGGTATCCCTTTAAGAGAAGTTTCACATTTCTGGGGAGGCAGGCCAGTTATCATCAGCAGCTTGCTTTTTGGAAAGATTGCTCAGAGCCACCCTTTCTCAGACTTCCAAAGCTTTGCCTCTCAAGAGCTCATCTTGATTACTTGAGGGTTATACCTCTCCACTTCCCCTCTGCTAGGAACTACTTCTGAATAGAGCTATGAAATAAAAGAAGGGGGAAAAAGCAGCCACCAAATTCTGCCCCATCATGTTTCTACGTGCGTCTTGAACAACAAATTCCAATTCTGATCAGAGAGAGAAGTGCTGTTAATTCAACTCAACAAACATTCATTGTGCCAGGCACAGGAGATACAAAAACAAAACGGTAAGTTCCCCCATGGAGTTTACATACATTCCATCTGCTACAAAGAAACGAGAGGCTACAAAGTGAAAAAAATGATCAGTGCTTCCAAAGTGACTGAGAGACCATCCCCTGTTTTTCCATGGGTCACTAGTGAAATATAACAGGTCCATAACCACCTACGATTTCAACTGCCTTTCATTAAGCAATTCCCTAAATTAGTCTATAGCATGTACGGCTTCTGAACAGTAAAATACGCAGCTCAGGTGCATTTAAGTGATGCCACAGTTCCTTTTGCTTTTTCAGTTTTTGAAGAGCATGGCATCTTCCTGGAGCTATTAAAAATGCCAAATACATAGTTTCCTTAGCAGGAACAAATTTATCTTGAAAATACTCAAGCGAACGACTCACCTTGTTTATTCAGTGTTTAGACTAAAAAATTGTAGCCTTTTTGATGAGTACCTCAGGGTGCAGGCACCAAGTTCATAAATTCAATTGAACATATGAAATTGTAAAAGCAACCCAAAGTGTCACAAAATCTTGTTTTGAATTCAACAAACATTTATTAAGCCCCTACCATGTTTAAGGCAGGGATTGTGTTTTGCCTCTTTTTGTATACCCAGCACTTAGTACGGTACCTAGCGTATAGTAAGTGCTTAATAAATGTTGACAGATTGATTGTCCTAGGTACTGTGTTACTCTTTTATAAGACTCTGCAATTTGTTGGTGTGGTTCCTACTTCTAAGAATGCTTATCACAGTGAGGCATCTAAGTGGCACAGTGGACAGAGACTGGGCCTGGAGTCAGGAAGCCCTGAATTAATATCACTTCTTAGATATACAATAATTGTGTGGCTCTGGGCAAGTCACTTTACATGTGTTTGCCTCAGTTTCCTCAACTGTGAAATGGGATGATAATAGTACCTACCTCCAAGGGTTGTTGGAAGGATCAAATAAGATATTATTTGTAAAATGCTTAGCATACTACCTGGCACATAGTAGGTGGTTTATAAATGCTAGCTCTCCTCCCTCTCCTCTTCTTCCTTCTCCTCCTCCTCTTCTTCTTCCTCCTCCTCCTCCTTCTTTTTTTCTCCTCCTCTTCCTCCTCCTTCTTCTTCCTTCTCCTCCTCTTCTTCCTCCTCCTCCTCTTCCTCCTTCTTCTTCCACAAGCCATCCATGTCTGGCTATGCTGAAAGACTCTTGGTCATCTCCTCTTATAAGTCCTGCTCAGGTTGGGGGAGAGGTTGTCCCAGTATGCTGTTCTTCTAGATATTTTTAACGTTACCTGAATACCAACGGAGCACACTGACTACATAAATGGCTCATCATTTTTTCTGGTCATTAAAATCTTTTATAATGTTCTTTATGTATGTAACAAGGAAGCTAAATGTCTATGTTCTTCTGATGACCTCATTTTGTGCTTTAGGTTAGCTTTGCCCATAAAGTTTTAAAGCTAGTTGGGATAGATGAAGGAAGTGTCCAACGGAAAATGTCCAGCTATAACAGCAGAAGGAAGGGCCATGGTCAAGGTCAGAGACAGGGACAAAAAGAAGAGGCAAGATAGTCAGTCAATAAACATTAAGCACCTACTACACGCCAGGCACTTTGCTGAGCACTGGGTAAAGTAAAGGACAGTCCTTGCTCTCATAGAGCTTACAATCGAATGGAGGAGACAACATATAATTACATACAAACATGCTATATACAGGATAAATTGTGAGTGGAATGGCTGAAAGTTTCTCATTTAAGGGGAAGAGATACCTAATATTTTAGTCCTTATAGAGCTTAAGCTTTGTTACCTTATACCATAAAGGTTTGAAGCTGCACCCCCCTACCCCCCGCTTAAACCTGCACACACATGAAGGCTCTCTGAAGGGAAAAAGCCATATAGTCAGACATACCCACATCTTGCATGCACACACGATTACAAGTTTGGCAGCCGTTATCTCTATCTCTTTTAGCCAAATAAGGAATAACTGAAAATATGTATTCAGGTCAGGTATGAGGGTCCTTCCTTATTCCTAGAATGTGAGGCCATTCATCTCTACCAGTAGAGATGGAGGTCCAGGCTTAAAGGAAGGGGGTTTTTCTCTGAATTGTTTTTACTGGGGGCTTTTCTCTGAATTATTTTTACTCAAGCTGTTCTTGGAATTGTTTGTACAAGGGTATATAACTGCCTGCCTGCTTTCTGTGAGGGGCCTCCCTATACCAGTCTGCCCTGGAGTAGGTGATGTCCAACTCTCGCGCGAGACTTGCCAATAAAGCCTCTGTCTGACCTTGAAAGACCTCTGATTCTTATTTCAGTAAGGGGTTAGTGTCCCACACAATTGGAAATAGTTAACAGAGGAAAGGCAGTAGAATTAAAGGGGAGTGGAATGGGGAGACCTTATCTCTCTTTGGCCTACTGTTGTTGAGACCCTGCTCGATGAGAATGAGCTAATCATGAGAAGAAGCAATGGGAGGTTTCTGACTAGAGATATTGAATGGAAAAGTATTGTGTATCAGGAATTCCCATTTGCACCAGATCTCGAATCCATGCCCCATGGTGTAAGAGGTTCCAGGGCAAGGTTTCCTGAATCTTCATTTAATGATTGGCCTCCTGAATGAATGAGTTAAGCATAAGTTGCATCAGCTACCATTTGACCACTCACCAGAGAGGCTTTGAGAAATAATTAAACTTAATTGTGCATTCCCTGTAGAACTATCAGGTTCAGGGAAGCCCCTGTGACTTTTGTGGTAAGAAATGGGCAGCCAATAAAGCTTTTTTTTCCCTTCAGGAAGTAATGTGATCAGATGAATACATTTGGCAGATTTGCCTGGCATTTGTGCAAAGATGGGTTAGAGAGGAATGGCAGTGGAGGGAGGGTGATGAAGGAGGGTGAGGAGGCTATTACAATAGTCTATCAGGGATGGGGAATCTGCAGTCTCAAGGCCACATGTGGCCCTATAGGTCCTCAACTGTGGCCCTTTAACTGAATCCAAACTTCACAGAACAAATCTCCCTTAATAAAAGGATTTGTTCTGAAAAACTTGGACTCAGTCAAAAGGTCACACTCAAGGACCTAGAAGACCTGAGGCTGCAGGTTTCCCACTCTTTGTCTAGGTGAAGGGAGAGACACAAAAAATATTTCAGAGGCAGACTCAACAGGACTTAATAAGTGATTGACATGGAGAAGGAGGAAGAGGAATGAGGCGAAGATAACCCAAAGGTTTGGAATATATGACCAATCAATTGACAAGTATACACAAAGAACCTACTATGTGCTAGATGCTGTACAAAAATGAAACAGTCCCTGTTCTCAGGTGGCTTTTAGTTTAACTGGGGGAGACAACATACATAGGAACATACAAAATGGATATTAGATAATTTTTGTGGGGTAACACTAGTAGCTTGGGGACTAGGAAAGACTTCATGTAGAAGTTGACACTTGAGATGAGCTTTGAAGGAAACTAGGGATTTGAAGAGGCAGAGGTGGGTAGGAATACTGACAAGTTATATGTATATTGAATTTGTGTGAAGTGAACCATTGGAAATGCATTTGGGAAAGGTGCTACATTCAGAAATATTGGGTTGAAGCTTTTGTTCCTTTCTGGACATTGCTCCTGATTGAATTTTTCTTCATCGTTTCCTAGCACCCTTCTTCATCCTGGAAGCTGCCTTTGCCTTTGCAACTTTTTCAGGCTGGAAGGGCTTTTTGCCTCTGTAGCCCCTTCCTCTGATCTCTCATTTTCTCCTGTGACCTTCATTTTAAGCAAGAATTCCCAGGCTGGCGATATTTCGTTGTCTCTGGGTCCCATCTTGACTCCACACCATCCCCCCATGTGAGAACCTCTTTACTCTTCTTTTCAGTTTCCTTTTATGCATCATCTTCCCCTACTGGATGTAAGATGCTTAAGGATAGGGCCTGTCTTTTTTTTTCTTTTTTCTCTTTTTGGGGACTTCTATTTGCATCTCCAGCACTTAGCACAAGGCCTGACATGTGGTAAATGCTTAAAAATGTTTGTTGACTTGACTGGGCTTTTGTAAAAGACGACTCATCGCCTAATTTGTCTTTGTAAATACGGATTTTCATATACTGGGGTTGCTTGAAATGAGGCATACCTTTAATCACACTTCAGGTCAGATTGGGTGAGAGTGTTGATAGCTTCATCTATATTCATGTTAACTAACAAAAGAGGAAAAACTATCCCTTTTCTAGAGCTCCTGGAACAATTTTAGATTATAGAGAATCCTTGGATTGGGAATTGGTATGTCAAATAACGCAGCTGAAAATGAACCACATATCCTAGGTCTTGTCTGTTGCCTGAGGACGGTTCATTCTCTGGGGAAAACTGATTTTTTGTATTTCTATTTGGTATAATGTTTCATACTTTACAAAGTGCTTCCATAGCTCCTATATCTGATAATGTTAGGAGAGTGAGTAGAGACAGCATTTCTTCTGTCATAGTTGGATTGGAATTCAGCTAGTTCATTTTCAACCAGGCCCTTCACAAAGTTGGACATTGGGTCTTGTGAGACATAGCAGAATCAGATGGCAGGGAGATACGAACCTTAAAAAGAAGGTCTTCAGTTTCCTTTTATAGTCTCTATTATTCGCATTTTAAGACTTCTCTGGGGACCAGGGACTTCACAGTGAAGTAAAAAGAGTCTGAAAACAGAAATAATATATTAGAACATATGTGACCGTATCTTTGTTATTTACGAAAGTTGTATGTTTTGGTTTTGCTTGAAATTGATTGAATGTGTGTGCATGTGCATGTATATGTGCACGTGTGTGTGTGTGTGTGTGTGTGTGTGTGTTTTAGGAGCCGACCGGTATGAGGGGGAAAAGGGAATGCTAGGAAGGGAGAAGAACTGAGTCTTTTTGTTTTCTAATTTAGGATTTTAGCATAGCTGTTATCATAACATCCTAAATTTTGAAAAAAAATTGTTTTTTTGGGGAATTGAAATTTTCTATGCTTCTGCATAGTCCTAAAGTGATTTTTCCCCCTAAAGTTCTAAGATATTTCTACTTGGATTGCCAAACTCCATTTTTTACTTTAGTGTAGAAAATTGATCATCTGGATTTTTATTTTGTATAGTATATATTTATACTTTGCAAAAAGTGTTCACATTTACTATATCATTTGATAATGTAGGGAGGGTGAATGAAGACAGTTAACAAGGCAGCGATGGTAGTCTGATTGCTAGGAGTGTCACATTGTCTGTGTTCTTCACCGAATTTATTAAAGGATCTTTTCTTTTGAAAAATCCACTGTTGAATTCCTCCAGCAAATTGGTTAAAGGCCAACACTCCTTTTTTGTTTCTTAGCTTCAAATCTTTTAAGTCAGTTGATAATAACATGCTTGCTAGGCTGAACCCTAGTGAATAAACGGGTAATTTTTCTTGAGGTGCTTAATAAATTTTGACATTTATTGAATTGAGAAGAGAGGTTATTTAATGCAGACTACCAAACATATGGATCTTTGGGGGAATTTCTCACTCAGCACAATCCAAATCTATCAAAATGACTCCTATAAATGGAGAATATATTACAGTAACCCTAAAGACTGAAAACACAACCATTCCTGCAAATTAGAGTAGCTGACTTGGTCCATTTGGGTCTATCCCAACATACCAGGCCATGAAGTGTTCATAGCTCCAAATCAAAGTTGGATGGGGAATGGGGTGGGGTAGGGTAGAGGAAGAAAGGCAGCAGAAGCAAAATCATTACAAAGGCATGGGAAAAGGAATGGTGTATAGTGTATAAGGGACAGCAAATAGGCCAGCTCTACAAGACTGCAGTGTTTGTATAGTGGTGGAATGCGTAAGAAGGATGGAAAGGTGTGTTGGGGTCAGTTTGTGAAGACGTTTTAAAATCAAACAGAGGAGTTTATATTTGCTCTCAGAGGCAACAGGGAGCCACTGCAGTTTACTGAGCAGTGGAGTGATGTGGTCAGATTTCTGCTTCAAGAAAATAATTTTGTCAGCCATGTGAAGAATGGAAGGGAATATAGAAACCTGACTCAGAGAGACCAACTAAGAGGTTATTCCTGTAATTCAGGTGAGATATTATGAGGGCCTATACGAGGGTGGTGGTTGTGTGAGTGGAGAGAAGAAGACAAATGTGAGAGATGTAGATGTAGAAGAACAAGATCTGACAGCTGCGTATTAGATTAAAAATAATAAGAAAAATAAAAACATTTATATAAGTCCATGTGCCAAGCTCTGTGCTAAGCGCTTTACAAAAGTAACAATCCTGTGAGGTGATTTAACAGAGTGGAAACTGAGGCAAACAGGCATTGAGTGACTTGCTTGGGGTCATGTAGCTGGTAAGTATCTGAGGCCATATTTGAACTTGGGTCTTCCTGACTCCAGGCCCAATACTCTATCTACTGTACCCCTTAGAACCAGAGTGAGAAACCGAGCATGATATTGAGGATGTGAAATTGGGTGACTGGAAGAATGGTAGTTTCCTGGGTGTAACTAAAGTATTTCAAAAGAGGGGGGCCCTTGAAGAGAAAGACAATGAGTTTCGTTTTGGGCATGTTGAATTTGCAATGTCTAAGGGACATCCTGTTTAAGGTGGAAGACTGGAGAAAGAAATAAGAACAAAGGAAGGGAGGGAGAAAAAAGAGAAAGAAAAAGAAAGGAAAGAAAAAAGAAAAAGAAAGAAAGATCAAAATCCATAGGACCCTCAGATGGATGCTCCTCAGAAGGGTTGATCTTGGCCTAGTGGTCTGATTCCACTTCAATCAGGATGCAAGCTCTTTAGCACTGTAGAAATGTTATCATATCATGATAGGATGTTGTGACAGAACTTGGAAATGCACAAAGGAATGAAGTCTCTTTGTAGTTATGAAAAATCCATCAAGTGAAAAGGGAGATGGAAAACTTTTGCAAAGGAAGATTTTTTTTTGGCAGAGTAGCACCCATACATTCTTGTTTATATGCTTAGTGTATTTTTATTTAATATTTTTAGTTTTCAACATTTTAAGTTACAAATTTTCTCCCTATTTCTACCCTTCCCCCACCCCAAGATGGCATATATTCTGATTGCCCCTTTCCCCAATCTGCCTTCCCTTCTATCACCCCACTCCCTCCCCTTCCCCTTCCCCTTACTTTCTTGTAGGGCAAGATAGATTTCTATGTTCCATTGCTTGTATATCTTATGTCCCAGTTGCATGTAAAAAACAACTTTTGTTTTGAACATTTGTTTATAGAACTTTGAGTTCCAAGTTTTCTCCCTTCTTCCCTCCCCACCCACCATCTTTGGGAAGGCAAGCAATTCAACATAGGCCACACATATGTCATTATGCAAAATACTTCCATAATAGTCGTGTTGGGAAAGACTAACTATATTTCCCTTCATCCAATCCTGTCCCCCTTTATTCAGTTTTCTCCCTTGAACCTGTCTCTTTTCAAAAGTGTTTGCTTTTGACTACTTTCTCCTCCAATCTGCTCTCCCTTCTATAATCCCCCCTCTCTTATCCCTTTCCCGCCTACTTTCCTGTAGGGTAAGATACCTAGTTGAGTGTGTTATTCCCTCCTTAAGTCAAATCCAATGACAACAAGATTCACACATTCCCTTTCACCTGCCCCCTCTTCCCTTCCCACAGAACTGCTTTTTCTTGCCACTTTTATGTGAGATAATTTACCCCATTCTATCTCTCCCTTTCTCACTCTCTCAATATATTCTTCTCTCATCCCTTAATTTTATTTTATTTTTAGACATCATCCACTTCATATTCAACTCAGCCTGTGCCTTCTGTCTATATATATGTATATTCCCTTCAACCACCCTAATAATGAGAAAAGTCTCATGAGTTACAAATAATCATCTTTCCACATAGGAATGTAAACAAAACAGTTCAACTTTAGTAAGTCCCTTATGATTTCTCTTTCCTGTTTACCTTTTCATGCTTTTCTTGTGTGTGAAAGTCAAATTTTCTATTCAGCTCTGGTCTTTTCACTGAGAAAGCTTGAAAGTCCTCTATTTTATTGAAAATTTGTATTTTGCCTTGGAGCATGATACTCAGTTTTGCTGGGTAGGTGATTCTTGGTTTTAATGCTAGCTCCATTGACCTCCAGAATATTGCATTCCAAGCCCTTCAGTCCCTTAATGTGGAAGCTGCTAGATCCTGTGTTATCCTGATTATTTTTCCACAATACTCAAATTATTTCTTTCTGGCTGCTTGCAGTATTTTCTCCTTGATCTGGGAGCTCTGGAATTTGGTGATAATATTCCTAGGAGTTTTCTTTTTGGGGTCTTTTTGAGGAGGTGATCTGTGGATTCTTTCAATTTCTATTTTACCCTCTGGCTCTAGAAGATCAGGGCAGTTTTCCTTGATAATTTCTTGAAAGATGATATCTAGGCTTGTTTTTTGATCATGACTTTCAGGTAGTCCAATAATTTTTAAATTATCTCTTCTGGATCTCTTTTCCAGGTCAGTGGTTTTTCCAATGAGATATTTCACATTGTCTTCCACTTTTTCATTCCTTTGGTTCTGTTTTGTAATATCTTGATTTCTCATAAAGTCACTAGCTTCCACTTGCTCCAATCTAATTTTTAAGGTAGTGTTTTCTTCAGTGGTCTTTTGGTGGTCTTTTCCATTTGGCTAATTCTGCCTTTCAAGGCATTCTTCTCCTCATTGGCTTTTTGGAGCTCTTTTGCCATTTGGGTTAGTCTATTTTTTAAGGGTCTCCTTTAGCAAGTCATTGACTTGTTTTCCATGATTTTCTTCCATCACTCTCATTTCTCTCCCCAATTTTTCCTCTACTTCTCTTACTTGATTTTCCAGATCCTTTTTGAACTCTTCCATGGCCTGAGACCAATTCATATTTTTCTTGGAGGCCTGTGATGTAGGATCTTTGACTTTGTCGACTTCTTCCGGCTTTATGTTTTGATCTTCTTTGTCACCAAAAAAGATTCTATAGTCTGAGTCTGAGTCCTTTTATCCTGCTTGTTCTTTTTGCCTGCCAGTTATTTGACTTTTGAGCTTTTGATCAGGGTATGACTGCCTTCACAGTAGAGAATGATTTGTCCCAAGCTTGGCAGGTTTTGTGCTGCTGTTTTCAGAGCCACATCCATTCTGAGGTGGTATGATACTCCTCTCCTGGCCTGTGCTCTGGTCTGTGAGTCCAAGCACTTTCCTTTCTGCCATGTAACTACCAGGAGGACTCCTTCTCCACAGTCACTGCAAGCTCTGCCACACCAGCGCTCCTCCTCCCCCAAGGACTGCCAACTAGGACCTCATCCCCGATCCAAGCAGGGCAAAGCAAGAGTATCCTGCCTCAGTGCCAGCAAAGCTCTCCCTGAACTTTAGCTCTGATCAGTTGCTTGATTCCTCCCACCACGTGGGCCAGGGGCCAGAGGCAGCCACAGCTGGAGCTCTGGAAGCAGCCACTGGAGTTTCCTGCTGCTACAACTACACCACCTCTGCTGCTCCCAGGGCTGGGGCTGGACCATGCGCTTCTCTCCAGCACTTTTCCCACTGACTTGCTCCATTGTCATTGGCCTTCGTGGGTAGAGAAGTCTGGTAACTGTCACAGCCCAGTGATTCAGGGCCCTAAGGCCTGCTCCACCCAGTGGTCTCCTAGGGCCTGGTCTCTTCAGGCACGGCCCGAGCCGGGCCACGCTCCACTCTCAGAACGGTGGAATAGACCCTTCCCAGCGACCATCCAGGCCATCTTGAGCTGGAGATTTGTTTCCCTCTGTTATTTTGTGGGTTCTGTAGCTCCAGAATTTGTTTATTGTCATTTTTATAGGTATTTGGAGGGGTTTGGGGGAGAGCTTAATCAAGCCCCTGTTTTCGAGCTGCCATCTTGGCTCTGCCCCCCTGCTTAGTGTATTAAACATCTTCTCTAATCTTCTTAGACTTCCATGAATTACTTCGAATTTCCCTTTTGTACTTCAAATTGGATGCACATTCTTGAAAGATGCCTTAGCAGTGTAAAGATTGCTTCAAGAGTAGAACAGACTAGCGATGCTGTGGCACCTGCTGCCTGGAAACTGTGTAGGGGTGTGTGTGTGTGTGTGTGTGTGTGTGTGTGTGTATGTGTAGCAGAAGCCATCTTTGCAGTTGGACTTTTCCTGTTATATACATGGAATACAAAGCACTCAGACAAGAGTTACTGCTTGTTTTTAGGGAACCTATTTAGACAGTGATTTAAGTTCAATGTTATTTCTCTTCCCCAAACCTTAAGATCGATTTCTATTCGCACAAATGACTTTATGAATGCAAGCTGCCACCCCTTCTTTTTGGCTGTCTGGGATCTGGGCAGGAGCATGGCCTTCGTGGGATGGCTTTAGATCTGGAGGGAACCTTACGATCCAATCCTCTCGTTTTACAGATGAATAAAGTGAAGCACAGAGAGGTTGTTACTTGCCTGAATTCATATACGTAGTGACTGGTATGTGTGGAACTTGAACATAGAACTACTGACTCCCAAATCTTCCCACACAGTGAATCCATTTGTAACTAAGAAGAGTTCACTTCCGTAGAACCATTCGGCAATTGTAGTGCATACTATTTCTTTAAATTTCAAATCAACAAACTTTTAAGTGACTACTCTGTGCAAAACCTTGTTCTAGATACTGAAGGCTAATCACAGTTCCTACCCTCACTAGCTTTACAGTTGAGTCTCATAGAATTACAGAATTTCAGAGTTGGAAGTAACCTCAGAGGTCATGCATTTCAACTTCTTGCTCAAAGAAGAATTTCCCCCCTCCCCAGCTTACCAGACAGGTGGTCATCTAGCTCTGTTTGAAGATCTTTAAGATGTGGAACATAGTACAGCAGGGTTCTCACCTCCCTTATTACAGACATTTGTTTTTATAAATGTGACTTAAGACAACTTCAGCTTTTTGGGGGCTGTCATATCATGCTATTGACTCATATTGAAGTTGTAGCCCCACTAATTCCCTTAGACATTTTTTCCATAGGAATTAGCCATATCTCCTATATTTTATACTAGAACAATTGATTCTTTTAGCCCAAATGTGGGCCTTTATATCTTTACTTATCAAATCTTAGTAGATTTGGTCCATCATTCTAATCTATTGCTGTCCTTCTGGACTATAAGTCCATTATTCCAAATATTATTTATCCTTCCTAGTTTAGTGTCATCCACAAACTTGAAATTATGACATCCATCCATTCACCCAAGCTATTATTAAAAGTGTGGAACACAATAAGTTCAAAGACACAGCCTTGTGGCACTCCACTAGAGACATTTGGCATAACCCATTAACTTGTTTAAGATCCATTTGACCTAGTCTACATGTTTCCATTCTGTCAGGTCAAAAGGAGAAGCGCTATCAAATGCCCTGCTAAAATCCAGTTATGCTGCTATTATAGAAACCTTGTCAAAAAAGTAAATGAGGTTTAGCATGACCTGTTATTCTGGCAGTCAGCAAACATCGCTTTCCTTTGTACATGCAAGCGAACCATTGCTTTAATAATATGTTTCAGAATTTCTACCAAGAATTGAAGTCAAAATTACTAGCATATGGTTTGAAGATTCCACCCTCTTGTCAATTATTTTAAAAAATTAAAATCATGGCAACATTTGCCCTGTTCCAGTCCTGTGAAGCCTCTCTGAGTCTATGATTTTGCCAGTTCTTTCAGTACCTTGGACTGTAGTGCATCAGATTCTGATGACTTGGACTGGTTGAGGGAGACAGCTAAGCTTCTCTACCATCTCCAAACCTAGTCAATGATAGCACATGATAATACATGATAAGCACATTAGAGAGGGAAAAACAGTCAACTGAGCTTCATGGACCCATGGGTACAGCAATAGTGATGGGGGATGTGATCCGGTAAAGGTTTAATGGAAGAGGCAGCATTTTTGTTGCATTTTAAGGAGTGAGTAGGAACTTTGTAGGAATGAACATTCCATTAGCAAAGGCAAGGGAGTGAGGAAGCAATGTGTTCAAGGGACTGAGAAAACAATATGTTCAAGGGATTGAGAATAGTTCAATTTGACCAGAGATAGTATGCATGGAAAGGAATAATATAAGATTGGGTTGGAAAGGTAAAGTGGTACCAGATTGAAGAGGGCCTTGTCTGCTACAAAACGATCCAATAAACATTTTTCAAGTGCCTACTATGTGCCAGGCACTATGCTAAGCACTGGAGATACAAAAAGAGACACAAGAAAGTACCTGACCTCAACAGAGTCCTTTACCTGGGATCCATGGATCCCATTGATATCAAATTGGTAACTGCATTTCAATATAATTGGTTTCCTTTGTAATTTTATGTCTTTTATACACTATTTTTTTTTAGAAAGCATCCATAGACTCCACCAGACTGCCAAAAAGCTCCATGACACAAAAAGTTTAAGAATCCCTGCCATTAAAGGATTTTGAGATTTATTCTGGTATCTGTGAATCCTATAACACTACATTATATTTTAACTGTCTATTCTATATATATATTTTATAAGCCTCACCAATTCCTGTCTTTTCTGCAAGTTAATTGACCTACATTTTAAAAAGACTACACTTAGAAAGTTTTCCTTCAGTATTTCAGGAAGTAAGTTTTTGGTTTTAGGGGAAAAATAATCTGGTTGGCAGTGCTTCTTACATTTTCTCTTAAGGATCTGTGAAGACATTCTGGGAAGGAGGACTATTGTGTAACTGTCAGTCAACTAGATTCTTTTTCTTGATAACTTCCGGAGTAGCAGTGGCAGTGGCTTCTAAAAGATCTTTTATACTCAAGTCATCAGTCAGATAAGGTACGACTTACCTTTGATCCATTTTTCTATTTCATGGTCATCAAATTGTTAAGGATGCTTCTAGAAACTTAAAATAAATGCTTCTTAGACCAAAAAGCTGAGGAGAGCTGGAATCATACTTTGGGATATCCAAAGACTGACTGAGTTTAGAGAGTATCTTGGGGTTAATCTTGCTACCCACTGGATGTCACTGTTGCTGCACCAAAATGTAAAGTAATCTAGCATTTTTCTGTCCCCCCAAAGGCATGCAGAAACTTAATTTGGAGATCACAGTGATAATGCTGGGAGAAGAAACTGAGAAGTCCAATAGATAGACCTACAGGCAGACAATTAAAATATTTAGTCCACATCATTGTCTGTTCTCGTAATTGCAAAATTCAATAACATGTATTCATGTTGAGGTTGGAGACCTATCAGGTTTTTCTCAAAGCCGTATGTCCTATTACTGAGATACCGTTCTTGGTTCAGAAGCAGGGCAGATGTTTGTACATCTGCTTCTCTTCTTACCATTGAGGTTTCAGAGGAGCCTTAATGATCATTCACTTTAGATAAGGGATATGGAAATGAAATCTGAACCTGGTAAGTACTGGATAGAACAAAACAGATTTTATTTGTGAGATTTTTAAGCTCTTATTCATGATCGTTTGAACTATGAAGGCTTACCATACATTGAGAGCACCCAGTCACTTCCACACTTCTTTTCTTCTGTGTAAATACTGTTCCCTCCACCTCCATCTTCAACATTTTATTGGGTGTTATGCAGTGTGTAAATGCCACCCCAAAGAATCACAAGTATTGCCTTAATTATTTAAATTAATCTCCAGTTGCTTCATGAGGAATTGGAAGAACTTATCTGCATATCACTGTGGTGATAGAAAGTTTGGATTTGAAATCCTCAATTAGGTATTTAAAATTGGTGAGTTTTCTATCTGTGAGGAGCACTTTGCCTTTTTGGTCCGTTGCTTGATATGAACTCTACCCTGCTATATTTAGGTGATTCAGGGAAGATTTTAATAGCTTTAAATTAGGCAGTGTTCATTTATTGACTATCTGCTATGTGTACAGCACTGGACCCCAAGCTAGAGGAATCACAAGAAAGATGAGATGTAGTCTGGGTTTTAAGGGGTAAACACTTGACACACGGACAAAGCAGGAGGGTGACACGGCCATACGAACATTGTCTTTGTCTCTTCATCCTGTGGATCTCCATTTCTGGGACACAGAGACATGGGGGAGCGTGTTCCAACTCAGACAGAAATAGCGCATAGGACAAGAGCGATAGGGATATGGCCAGCCTTACTTATATTCCCAAATAGGACATCTCTTCTATTTATGTTCCTTTCCTTTTGATTTTTTGTTTGACCATCTGAATTACTAGCATTTAAAGTGTCTCTAGCTCTTTAATACATGTTCGCCAAGTGCTTCATATCACGTTATATCATTTGATCCTGACAAATGCGTATCAGGAAGGTGCTATTATTATTATTTCCATTGAAAATGAGGCTGAGTATAGTTAAGTGACTTGCCCAGGGCCACACAGATGGTAAGTAGTTGAGGCAGAATTTCAACTCAGGCAAAGCATCAAGGTAGGAGTGGAAATGTTTGGGGTGTCCCCTGAATGTCCAGGAAACTGGTAACAAATTGCTTAAATAGAAGCCTAGGCTTATTGCCATAAAAACCTCCTTTTAGCACTAGTTAGGGGATAGGGACAGGATTTGTCTTTTCACTGGGCAGTGAGAGGTTAAGTGACTTGTCCACAGTCACACAACCAGTATTTGTCAGAGGCTGGAATTGAACCAAGGTCTTTCTGGCTCTGAGGCTGCTCTCTACCCAGAGGCCATCGTGTCTCCTGGCTGTGTTTGACAGAGAATGATCACAGAAGTGAGGCAGTCTAAGAATTACTGAAATCTTTTAAGTGACAGCTGGAAAAGTCAGACTGACATATTTTGGGGAATGGTTCTGCATTTGTTAGGGTAATGGGAAAAGTAAACAAAACTTATCGAGGGCTCCTCCCTCTCCAGATGTCTAAACTCCACCGGGAGGGTACTCAATGTTGCAACAAGGCATTTGGGGAAAACATGTTAGATCAGGAGAGGTCTGGAGCTATTTGGTGTTTGTTTTTACCCTTGATTATATGTTTTCTAACTTGGGGCAAGTTCCAATGAGGCTTTACCAGGGCAATAGCACAGATTTCATTGAGAGACCTTCTTGAAAAAGCAGTTGCTCACTTTACATCTTTTTTTGCATTAAAAACCCTAAAAGTTGTGTTTGTAATGAGAAGACTGACACCCTGTGTTTTCTATAGGACCTTCCCTTGATAAGATGACTTTGGTTGGCTTACCAGATGGATGGGGTAACTCTGATTTATGGCTGCCCACACCCTACTGCTTTATCATCAGTGACACAGAAGACCTTTTCCTCAGTCCTGGAACTGAATAAAGCAATAACCCCACCATAAGGGCGGCTAGAATTGGAAGATAATAAATATTTATCACCAAATCTCTCTTTTTCCTAGCAACCACAAATGATGAAGGGAATTAATGTCACCCAGAGCCTCGTGTGTCTAATTTTTTGAGACTCGTTGCCAGGAAAATAAAAGCTCCCCCCTTCCCTTTCTTCATTAATCAAGCAGATTGATTGCTATGAGTTCCAGAAATCTCAATATGGTTTTCTAGTAGAGGTAGAAGCAAGGACTGATTCTGGAGCATATTCTCTTTGAATCCTGGGGATGTTGGCGAGATTCTACTTGAAAAAATGACTGTAGTTTATCAGTAGTATTAAATGATAGTCAAATGACTCAGTTCACAGAAGGGTAGTGTTTTTGTTTGAGTGGGCTAAGTAAATGCTATAATTCCATAATTGTAAGTATAATTCTGAGAACACAGCAATCTGACTCCATTTCATGAAATTCACAAATGCATCACGGTTATCCATAGTTTCCTTCAAAGCACTCGCCCCCAGGGGTGTGCTTGAGTCAGCTCAACCAGCTCTCCCTTGATTGTTAAATCTCCGGTGTGAGCATTTACACCTCAGAACTGGGCAAAGGCCATAAATCTGAGCATTATTTATTATTTCGTTGATTGTCTAGACTTGAGAAAGTGATGAAGAAAGTGCCAATAATGCATTTTTATTTTATTTTATTAGCACTTAACAATTATATCCTAGGCACTTATCTAAGAAAGATTTAAGAACCATGATTCCAGAAGACCAGAGATGATAAAAGATACTTACCTTCTGACAGTGAATCAATGAACTCAAGAATGAGATGTGTTTCTGAACATGGCCAATGTGGAGATTTGTTTTACTTGACTATGCATATTTATTAAAAAGGGGCTTTTTTCTTTCTCTCAATATTTTTTTTCACTCTGCCATCTTGGCTCTGCCCCCCTCAATTTTTTTTTGGAGGGGAAGTAGTTTTGGTGGGAGTAGGGAGGTAACAATAAAGTCACAAAATGAAAAAAAATAGGATGAAAGGGTCATTGACACATCTTTAAAATGCACAGAAGGGAACAGGAGTAAGGTTAATAGGAAACAGACAAAGCAGAATAACTGAAAATAATGTGTTGAAGTTGTATAGTTTGAGAGTAAGAAGCAATACAAATGTGGTACAGATTTGGAGCTGTGTGTGCAGTCCCCTTTTCCTGCTCTTCTTTGCGTATGGAAATGCTCATCTTATTTGGTGTTTGTTCAGATCAAAATAAAATGAAAATAAAAAAGATATAGCAGGCCCTTTAAAAATGTTGAATTGAATTATGTTTTATAAAGAATGTGTAGGTTTAGTAATGAACCATCTCCATATAAACGTAAGTATTTGCCCTAAGAGGGAAAGCATTATGAAGCAGTTTGAGATGTTAGGTATGTTCAGAATGATTCTTGGAATGCTCGACTTAATCATTAAATTTATGTATTTGGATTATGGCTGTGTTAGTCAATGTTAGCAGAAGGAATACTGAACATGGAGGGCGGGGCATTCGACTTCTGGTCTATCATAAACTCTATATGACTTTGAACAAATAACCTCTGGGGCACTCAATTTCCTCATTGTCAAATGAGGAAGGTTGGATCAGATGATCTCTTCTAACACAAATACTCTGATTTTTATAATTTATTGTATTTTCCTTCTTGGGTTCTCCCCCTCCTCTAGTGACCTCAGAAACATCTTTGGCATTAGGAATTCTATAATTTCATTTATATTCATTTCTCAAATTTTTTCTTTTTCTACCTACCATTCATCTATTCTTTTAAAAAGGCCTCTGAGATACTTTCCACTTTCTCCTCCTCCTCTTCCTTTCTCCTTCCTCCTTCCTCCTTCCTTCTTCCTTTTTATAATTATCCATATGTTCTATATGGTCCTGCCCAACTGGATATGTGGGTAATGGTTACATGCCATCTCTAATATTAGCCTGATATGGATTTGATTTTTTAAAAAAATTAACTGTAATTATTGGATAATAAGTATCTTGGAATTCTTTAGACTAAACACTAGTGCATGGGAACACTCCAGTCTTCCTGGATAGAGAGATGTAGAAGTGAGTACTTCTGTGTAGTGACAGGAAGTGTATCATACTATTGCAAAAGATAAAGGAAGCAAGGGTGTGGCAATGTATGTGTGACACAAAGTAGGTTTTAAGGTTCTATCCTTGTCCCAGAATGGAACTTTAATCACTCTTTTCCTTGGAGTTTCTTTTAGATTTCTCAGGAGTTAAGGTAATATCAGTGGAAATTTTGCCCAGCCTTTAGTTCGCTGTGAATATACCCAATTCGCTCTACTCAGTGTGGGGGAATTTAAGAGTTATTGGTCCAGATTCTATGTGTTGACTAAGCTACTTTCTACACTGACAATAGGCAAATAAGAGATGCATTAACTTGGTAAGGACATCACAGCACCATTTAGTGCCCTGGAGATATAATTTACTAAATGGTGCATTAGGAGGTTGAACAAGCTAATGTACTTCTCAGGGTGTCTGCCTGATATTCAGGGAGCAACTAATTCCCCATATTATCACCTCCAAAATATTGTAAAAACACCGGTGTGAACGCCATTATCAACATTTATCTCTTAGAGCTTCTCTTTATCCGCTGTTAGCTTATTAAAGTGTATCTTCATCAACTTCCAAATGCGTAGTTCTTTCAAATAGAAGGCATGTTTTTCTCAGTGGGTTGACAGGTTGCCTGGATGCCTTCTGTATTTCCCTGAAGACATTCAATTTTAAATTCCCACTAGGGAAAAATCCCTTTGCATGTGGGTACCATGCAAGACCAGGTAAAAACCCATTCCCTAACAATGGCCAGAGGCAGCATGATGCAGTGGCTAGAAAGCCAGCCTTAAAGTTAGGACAGTAAGCTCAGTACCAATCAGACACATGAGTAAATAACTGTTTGTTGATCAGTGATTAATTGAGTGATTGACGTTGGCCATGTGCCCCTGGGCAAGTCATTCATCCTCTCAGTGCTCCAGAAAAGTTTCTAGGCCTATAAATTACCAAGTAGCAGCTGGTTTGCATTTGCAGAGGGAATTTCCTCACTAGGCTGCTCACTGATCAGTGAAATTACAGGCCTAGGCAAAAAAATTGATATGTTTTTCAAGGATGTTTCTTTAAAAATAAGGCACAGCTTTACCTGCTCATTAAAAAAAAGCTTTGGGGAATTTCTTTAGCTTTTCTACCACTCCTGGCAAATATGACTGTGCTCTATGCTAGCATTTTGTGCAGTACTTGAATTTTCAAGTTTCATTTTCTAATCAGGGGACTCATTTACCTCTCAATGCCTAGCCCAGGAGTAATGGAGCTTAGAGAACCTTTACATAGGACACTCTGCTTTTTTTGCTCCTTTTTTTCTGGAAAGGACAAGGAAAAGGACACAGGAGAATCATCTCTCGTTACCCAAAGAGAAACAGAAATTCATGACGAGTCTGTCCTGCCTCCAAATGCAGCAGCTCTGTCATTCACAAATATCATAGTATTTCCAATCATAATGGTGCCTAATTACAAAGCTGTATCACCTCCTTAAGAGACTGTGCCTTCAGTGAATTCCTTGGGTATTCAGATGCAGTCATCACCCAGTGCCTTACCAGCAGATCAATGGTAATGACAGGCATGCCAGTGGAAGCTTGCTTTAAAATTCCCATCATAAAACCCATCTGAGGACTATGCAAAATGCCTGGCTGTGTGCACTATGGTTTTAAAATGATAAAATCAATATGTTTGGAAAGATTTACATTTTCATCAGGGGAAGCGAACGTTGAAGCTTCAGGTGTCCAGGGATTAATCCCAAATAGCAGTGAATTTGCAGAAATGATTTATGGATTTTTGAGAGACATTTTTATCTAAAAAGCCCTAAGAATACTGCTTTGGAAAGAAAACCAAACTGATGGTTTGCACTAATTAGTGGCTGTCTAACTTTTATGTCTACATCTATTTATCTATCTGTCTATCTATCTATCTATCTATCTATCTATCTATCTATCTATCTACCTACCTACCTTTTTACTGATAGGCACGGGAACAATGTTTTCCTTGGTATAGGGTACTTCCAGGTAGGGAGATTGCCTCTTCTAAGGCAAGTCTACACCTTCTCTGTGAGTTAATAGTCTTTGAGAACTGCCTAGAGCACTGAAAGGTTAAGAGTCTTGTCCAGGGTTGAGTAGCCAGTATTTGTCAGTCAGAACCTGAACCAAGGTCTTTCTGGTTTTGAGGCTAGCTCTAGATAGACTGTGACATGCTGCCTTTAAAAAAATTTTTTTAAGTAACAAAAAAACTATTTTGTTCTTCTGCCCCACTCCCAACAACAACAATGATAAAAACCAAAACAAAATCCTTTGAACAAATGTGCATAGTAAAATAAAAATTTCTTCATTGGCCATGTCTAAAAATATGCCCCATTCTACACCTTGAGTGTATCACTTCCATATCAAGAGATTGGTAACGTGCTTCCTCTCTGTATACTGGAACACTGGCTTGTCAGTGTGCTGGTCGGGGTTATTAGCTCTTCCGAAGTTGTTGGTCATTATATTTTTGTTATTGTATAAGTTGTTCTCTCTCTCTTTTTGTTATTGTATAATGTGTTCTTCTGGTTCTGAATCAGTTCATAAAAGTCTTTTCCAGTTTCTCTGAAACTGTCCCTTCCATAATTTCGTGGACTACTATTTATTTAGGCATCCTGCAGTCAATAGGCACTTCCATAGTTTCTAGTTCTTTGTCATTAAAATACAAGCTAATTTAAATGTTTTTCTATATTTGAGTCATTTTTATAAGTTCCATGTCTTTGATATATAGATCTAGTCATGGTATTACTGGGTCATAAGGGAGGCTTTATTAACCTTTGGGGTA
Organism: Trichosurus vulpecula; assembly: GCF_011100635.1. Classification (NCBI taxonomy): domain Eukaryota; kingdom Metazoa; phylum Chordata; class Mammalia; order Diprotodontia; family Phalangeridae; genus Trichosurus; species Trichosurus vulpecula. The sequence goes on along the minus strand of NC_050574.1, from coordinate 450,157,979 downwards.
TAGTTCCAAATTGCTTTCCAGAATGGCTGGACCAATCCACAGCCCCACCAACAGTGCATTAATATCCCTGTTTTCTTACGTCTCAATAATATTTCTTACTCTTCTTTTGTGTCACCCTGGTCAATCTGATGGGTATAAAGTAAAAGCCTCAGAGCTGCTTTAGTTTGTATTTATCTAATTATAGGGGTTTGGAATATTTTTTTCATATTGCTATAATAGTTTGGATTTCTTCCTTAGAAAACTGTCTGCTTGAGTGAAGGGAGCAGAACAAGGAGATCATTATACACAATTACAGACACATGGTATCTGTGATGACTAACTTTGATAGACTTGGCTCTTCTCAACAATGCAAGGTTCTAAGACAGCTCCAAAAGACTCATGATGGAAAAAGCTGTGCACATCCAAAGAAAGAATTATGGAGTCTGAATGCAGATTGAGGCAAACCATTTGCTCTCTTTTTTCCCTTCTTTTTTGGTTTCATTTCTCCTTTCTCCTGATTCATTCCACTGGTTATAATTCTTCTTTACAACTGGACTATTATGTAAATAATATGGTATATGTAGAATAAGGTATATGTAGAACCTACATTGGATTGTCATCTTGGGAAGGGAGTGGGGAGGAGAAGGAGGGAGAGAAAATTTGGAACCTCAAAACTTGTGGAACTAAGCATTGTCAACTAAAAATAAAAAAAATAAATTTATAAAAAAAAGAAAACTGTCTGCTCATAACTTCTGTCCATTTTTCAATTGGGAGATGGCTCTGATTCTTATAGATTTGAATCACTTCCTTATATATCTTAGCCAAGATGTTTCTGGGAGTTTCCATTTGGGGGTTTCTTTCAGGAGATGAATAGTAGATTCATCCTCTTTCCACTAATTTTAGCTGTATTGGTTTTATTTGTGCAAAAACTTTTAGATATACTCAAATTGTTCCTTTTAAAAAATCGTCTGTGGTCTTCTCTATCCTTTATTTGGTCATGAGTGCTTCCTCTATCCAAAGGTTATTTCTTTTTTGCTTTCCTAGTTTTTTTTTTGATGATGTCACCCATTATGTTTAAGTAAAGTTTCTGTTTGAAGCTTATCTTGTTATATGATACGAAATGTTGGGCTATGTGAAGTTTTTGCTAGCATTTTTGTCAAATAGTGAGTTCTTATTCTAGCAGCTAGGGTCTTCGGTTTTTAGTGGACACTGTATTATGCTGTTATTTTGCTTCTGTATGTTGTGTACCTAATCTGTTGTTAATCAGTACCAAATTGTTTGGATTATGACTGTTTCATGGTATAGTTTGGGATCTGGTACTTGTCATTCCCACTTATTTTCATTTTCCCTTGAGATCTTGACCTTTTGGTTATATGGCTTTTTTTTAAGAACTGCAAAAATGGAAGGCTAAGTTTTTTTTTAAAGTTAGGTATGTCCTTAGGCTACTCTTGGCTTTTGGTTGAAAGGTATAGGCTGGGCAGAGCAGCCTCATTGGGTTGAAAGTGTTTTTGAGATGAGGTCTGTTTTGTCTTTTCATAGTTCTCCCGTTATACCTAATAGATGCCAAATATCTTTCATCGATCTATAACATTTCCTTGCTAGGAAGCCGTAGTAAATGAGAATTGAACCCAGAGACTGACTCATTGGTGCTTCTTTTGCTCTCCATACCATCTCTTACAGCTTGATAAAATCTTTGATTTTGATTGTGAGCCACCTAGAAAATCCACGGGTGGCGTTTTTGGACTGTGTTGTTCAATTGTCTTTATTCCCTAAATCCTCTCCTCCGTGATTGTTCAAAATGACCATTTTTTAACTCTTTGGAAAGTTTAGTCAGCTTTCATTTATCCAAGATAATTTAGGGGAGCAGAGATTGAGTAACCAGTTTCACAATTCTTTTCTGTTTGGCTTCTGCATACTATTACTGCTACGATTGCCGTGGTTGTTATAATAATAACAGTAACATATTAGAAACATAATTTTAAAATTTTCTAAACACTTTCATATGGTACACACAAGGATGTGCTTTAGTCTTCCAGAATAAGACAACTGTGAAATTTTCAAGATGAGTATTTATACCTCAGAAATCACAATCACTACAAATCAGGGCTTGATTTATTGTTTTGTAGATTGTCTCGGCTTAAGGAAGTTGAGAATGCAGATAAAATTTAAAAATTTAAAAGTTGTGTACCCACAACCCTCCCCCACCAACCAGTTGTTAAACAATTACCAGGGCACCCTATATTGGTCTATAAATTTTTCTTGAGGTTTGCAGGAGTGCAGTAGAAGGCCCAGGGAATTAAATTGTCACCAGGCTGGAGGCCTGATGACTATAGGTTTATTATGTCCTTGTCCTTGTCCTTCTCCTTGTCCTTCTCCTCTTCCTCTACCACTTCTTCTCCTTCCTCCTCCATCATTCATATAGCACTCTAAAGTTTGTAAAGTGCTTCAAATCCATTGTCTCACTTGAACCTCACAATACTCTTACACACAAAGACAGACACACAGACACAGACACAGACACACACATATATGCACACACCCACTTACCTCCTCAGATTTCCTTTATCATTAGGAGTTTAGGAATCAGCCATAGTGGTGGAAAACAGGAAGCCCCAGACAATCAACTAACTAAGAGGATGCTTCACTTGTAGACAATTGAGAGTTAAATTGGCAAAGCTTCATTTTTTTAAAAAAAGGTATTTTATTCATGTTGATTGTAAGTGGCATTTAGCATAGACTACAGACTACCTTATCTTACTTACTTTTTAACCTTTCTGTGTCTATGATCTGCTCATCTAAATAGACTTAGCTCTTTGAGGGCAGTGACCATGGCTTTCATTTCTTTAATGCCTGGGTGCATTAGACTAATAACCTTTCAATAAATGGTGGTGATAATGATGACCATAGACCCAAAGCTAACAGAAGCCATGTCCCTGAGGGCCTCCCACGCTTAGGTGGAGGTAAGTAAAGTTGGTTTCAATTCAGAAAGGCAGTTCCACACTAGCTCTGATTTCACAGCTTTTTCATCCCTGGCTCTTCATTGGATATACAAGGTGTTTGGGCTCAAAAGTGATGAGTCACAACTCTGACGCAAACACCTGTGAATACCCTCATATACCACAATGATGATTCAAAAGAAAGAAATTGAATAACATCCCTTTGGGAGTTCCATCATATCCCTTTGTTTTTCCCTTTTATTCACTCCAGTCAGTAGCATCATTGCTTCCATAATCTCTGACTTCTATCTGCCTACCATATCACTTGTATAGAGCAGAAACTTTTTCCACATACTTCAGCACCTTGGGGTATATGGTCCCAATAAATACCTCCTGTAATGATGATTCTGGGCAGCTAGGTGGCACAGTGGATAGAGTGCCAGGTTTGAAGTCAGGAAGATTCATCTTTGTGAGTTCACATCCAGCCTCAGACACTTGCCTGTGTGGCCCTGGGTACTTAACCCATTTTGCCTCAGTTTCCTCATCCGTAAAATGAGTTGGCGAAGAAAATGTCAAATCATTCCAGTATCTTTGTCAAGAAAACTCCAGATGTGGTCAGGAAGAGCTGGTCATAACTAAAGTGACCAAACAACAGTGATGTTCAATCAAGTGTCCTCCTGATTGGCTGACCCCACAGAAGAAAAATACCATTTACAAGCTATGATCATTGTTCTGCATCTTGGTCTCACAGCACTATATCTGGCACAAAGAAAGGTGGAATAATGAATAGGGTCATGAATGTTGAGTCAGGAAGACTTGAATTTCAATCCCACATCAGGTACTTCCTAGTTCTTTCTCCATAGGCAAGTCATTTAATATATCTGGGCCTTAATTTCTTTATCTATAAAATGAAAGCGTTGGAGTCAATGACCTCTTAGATCCATTCCAGCTCTCAACTTGTGATCATATGACTCCAAGATGGACTTTAGCAATAACCAAAAAATAAAAGATGAATTAACCAAAAGTTGAATAGCAAAGAACTCTCCCTAATTAGACTTAACAGAAATTCCAAGACTACCCAATGGGGTTTACTTAGCCTTTTTGTTGTAATGACAACCCTACAAAACTGCTCAGTATCATTATTCCTATTTGAAGGAAAAGAAAACATACACAAAGAAGTTTGCATTAGTAAATCATTGTGACTTCACTAAACTCTGCCACATTTACCTTCCTGAGCCTAGGCCTGTGTCCTGTTGTAGCTCTCCCTAAAGATATTGAGGTGGTACTGGGGCACATCCCAGTCTGTTTGTCAAGGGGCACGAGAGAAGACCCAGCTAGCATGGTGAGAGTGGGCAAGGATTTTGTTTCTTCAATTCAATTTAATTAAACAAATATTCATGAAAACCCTGCTATATACAAGGTGAAGTGGAAGGTACTGGGGACACAAAGAAACAAAGCAGGTCCTACCCTCAAGGAGCTTACAATCTACTAGAGAAATATAATATGGATACAAGTGAAAACAAAGCATATGTGAAATAATTCCAATAAAAAGAGAGTGATAAGTGGGAATATTCATTAATGGCTGATGCAGGAAGTGTGACATCTGAGTCATGCTTTGAGGAAAGTTTGGACTTCTATAAGGCAGAGTTAAGGAAGGAAGGCCTTCCATGAAAGGTGGGCCTGTTTAAAAATAGAGTTGGGAGATGGAATGTCACGTGCAGGAAATAGCTACTAGACTCGTTTGACTAGCATGGGTAGTTGTACAAAAGGGAGAAATATGGATTAAGATTGGAGAGAAACATTTCCGTGAATAGAAGATGAACAAGTATGAAAATAAAAGGTCTAGGATGAAGGGAATTTAGTTGATGGCAGAGTGGTTTATAGACAATGCAATATAAAAGAAGGCAGTGGAAGAAAGGGACTTGGGAGAGGTAAGTTTGGGCTGCTGTAACAACAATGCTGTTTGTCGCTAATGTGGCTGTGTAAGACCAATAACAACAGAACACAGAAGGGCTGCTAACACAAATTCTTTGATCTGCTTTTCTAAGGAAAGCAACTCTAAGGGGTTAACAATCTTACTTTAATTAAACATACATACACCATTCACTTAGTTCAGGGGGAAAAGCCAGCACCCTGAACTTCAGAAAAAACACAAACAGAAATTAGAAGCATACATCATATAAACAGAGCAAATACCACAAACTGGTCTATCGACAGCAATACATCGTTACCAGAGAAGCACCAACATCTGGGTTTTCAAAGCCGGGGTGGGGGTGCTGCTTCAATGGCTTGCCCAGAGTCTCGTCACCAACACTCTTTCAATGAGTGTGCACCCAAAAGTCAAACACTAACTTTCTAGTACATATATGCTGTTCAGGACCATGAGGGTCTTGGTAGATAGTGAATATGAATCACATGGATCAAGGAATCCACCATCTGTAGGACCAGGAAAGTATCATTTAATTGAGGAGTCCTCTCCCTCTAGGATTTTGTGAGGATGAAGGGCAGCATTGATGGAAGTCATGGGGAGTTAAGCCTGAGAGACTGGATTGGTAAATACATGGAGATCAGATAGTCAACAAGCCTGTTATGTGCTTGGTCCCCTGATCCACAAGAGCCAGATTGAGTTCATAAGTGGAACCAGTCTGTAGCTTCATTCCATTCCTTTTCATCCATTGAGTGTAGAGATGGCAGAGTTGGGAGAGGGAGGCAGGTAGCATAATGAATGCTGATTGTTGGGACCAGATTCATAGTTGACTTTCAGGGAGGAGGTTGCTGTAGTGTAGGCAAGAATCAGTAGAGGGTGCCGCTTTTTCAGTACAACATGTAGACATTTAAATGGCATTAGGCATATGTAGCTCATCAAATACCCCTCATGCCTGCAAAATTGGACCATGTAACATCTTTGGCATATCTGAGTATATAGGTGTCATCTTTTATACTAGGAGGTAGCAGAGAGGAGAGAATTTTGTTCTAAGCCTGTGGTTAGGAGGATGTATAAATCTGGAGAAAAGGGATGGCTCTAGAGCTTTGCACTCTCCATGTGGAAGTCAAAGATAATCAGAAGGGAGAGTCTCATTTTTCCTCCTCTTCTTTTCTCTCCTTTCTCTTTTTACAACTTGCTTTCTCTCTGGTCTCTTCTCTTATCTTATTTTTGTAGTATAGAGGAAAGAGCCCTGGGTTTGGTATCAAAGGACCTGTGTTTGAATTCTGCCTTTCTTACTTACTGTCTGCAGGGACTTTTGAAAACATTTCTAAGTTTCAGTTTAGAATATCTTTAAGGTCCTTCCTAGCTCTCTCTATATTATCCTATCTCTTCCTCCTCCAGATGGATGTAAGGGGGAGGAATGTTACCTGAGATGGGAAATTGAAATCCTTATTTCAAGGTACAGTTGAAAATAAATGCTTCCATGGAGTCTTTCCTGATCTTTCTAGCTTAAAACATGTCACCCTCCTCAAATTGCTTGAACCAGCAGTTCCCAATCTTTTTGAGTATAAAGATCCCCTTTTAATGGCAAAAATGGACTGTTTACAGGACCCCTCTTGATTTTATTAGATAGATCATTGATTAAGAAAATACCCAATGTTTCCCTAAAATTTATTCTTGAATTCACAAACACTTAAGTGAATTTATTTTACTAATGACAATATGTTAGACAGGAGACACAGCAGACACTGAAGTAGGAGCTTTTTTCTAGCAAGTTCACCCTTAATCTGGGCAGACAGAAAGCTAGGAGTGGAGTCATAATACGGGTTACATAAACCTACTTTGTTCTAGTCTATTCTTCTCAAAGCATTGCTGATAATGGTAGCACCAACTCCTACAGCATGCCGTAATCACTCTTCTCCCAGGGGTGGGAGAGAATATAGTAGGAGCTAACAACTTCTCCAGGCCCCCTAAGCCTCAATGGGGGCCAGTTGACCAAAGCATACATGCACCTTGCCCTTGTGCATTCCTATTTCCCAGTTACTGACCAATGCCCACTTGATTTATAAGGCAACAGACAAAGAAGGCATTTTGCCAACATTAAACTCACAGGTTAACTTTGGCAATATCATCACGACTTAATACGGTGCAAGCGTTCTAAATCTATATTATTTCATTCCTATATGTCACTGCACAGTCGCAGTAGAAATTGTTTATAACTATGATCCTGGGAACTAATATCTAGGATCCCGGGAACTATTATCTAAAAAGGAATAACAAAATCCTTCTTATTTGCACAATATTATCTACATATATTTGGAAAAAGTAATAATACCTATTTGTATGAAATGTTTATTTAGTTTAAAGAAAGTAATTATACTGAATCATGCTTCATATTTTACTAGAACGAAAATGCTTGGTAAACATGTAATTTGAAGACTCCTTACAAAAACTAAACAGTCCAAAAATGGAGAACCACTGTCCTAGAGTTCTCCTTTTCTGGATCTCTATTTTGCCCCTATCATATTCTCTACCTTGCTATACTTATCTCTATATGGGTCATGCTTCTCACCTTCCCCCAAATTCTCTTGAATTAGACTGTAGGCTCTTTGGGCAGGAAGTATATCTTAGTATCTTATTTCATCTTTATATCCTCAAGCCTTAACTGCAGCCACAAATAAGACAGAGAAATTGGAGCTTTGTCCCAGCTGCCAACATTTAGAAGGTGTTAACAGTACTTATATTCCTTTTGGCAGGTGGGAACACCCATTAAGACCTGTTAAGTAAGAATAATTAAAATACGAGGCTACTAGACAACCCACATTCTTGCTTCCACTCCATACCCCTGTATGTAGGTGAGTTTCTCCCGGGCCTGGGCCCTGCACTGCTTGCTCCTCCAAGGAAGCCTCCCTGTGTTCCAGACTCTCTGCTCAAGTGGTGCTGGGATCCCAGAGTCTTTCTCTCCGTGAAGCCTTGTGTCCCAAGGTCCAAGGTCTCTCTGCCCCAACTTTTTTTTTCTTAAAAAGTTCATTTGATAAGATATACAGGCAATGGGGTATAGAAATCTACCTTGCCCTACAGGAAAATAGAAGGGAAAGGGATAAAAGAAGGGGTGGGGGGGATAGATGGGAGGGCAGATTGGGAGAAAGGATAATCAGAATGCATGCCATCTTGGGGTGGGAGTAGGGGAACGATGGAGAGAAAATTTGTAACTCAAAATCTTGTGGAGGTGAATGCTGAAAACTAAAAATAAATTAATAAAAAAATGAATCTGAGGATGACTTTTATAGTGCTTATGCCAGCAGCCAGAATGACTAGTTATAGTTCTGCCCCTGGGACATTGCCTCGCACATAGCAGGTTTTAAAAAGTGTTTGTGGAATTGAATTTGATATGTGTTTGCATTGTGTTTATTCTTCCCTCTTCGATGTCCGTTGTACATTAGGGGAAATGATGATTAGTTTGTTAAGGTCTACAAAGTGCTGTACATCTTATCTGAGTCTTAAAACAACCCTGACAGATAGGTGTTCAGGTATTTATACTTTTGCATTTCTTTTACTACTTTCTAGCATCTTTCTGATCCCATAACAAAGAGTTGACTAAATTGGGAGAAAAAAGAATATTCTTGATGTTATGCTAAAATCTGCCAAATAATTGGAGAGACAGTCTAGCTGGTTTTTCTGGCCTTGAATGAACTCTCAGCAGTTCTAGTTTCCAGGCTTTTTTGAATTCTAGCATCTGTTTCATCTTTCACAGTTAATTGGAAGTTACCACTCACTGGAAAAGAGAGGAAGTGGTTGCCAGATAGACAGGCTTGTTCTGCACAGTAGGTACTGTCATCTTCCTAGAACCTAAACGGTTGTGCCGAACCTGGCAGGTGTTAATACCACCTGAGCAACACGGAAGGAAAAAAGAGGTCTCCTGATGGCTGAAAATTTGTGCGTATGTGTGTGTATGTGTGTGCGTTTTAATACATAAGGGGTACCTCCTGGATCCTTTATGAAAATTTTCCTTAGAAGCCCAGGCTTTAGGCTGTCATCCCAGCCTAGTGCAACTCTCCTTCCTTGTTAATCATGTTTTCCAGTCATAGCTTGCATCCAGCTGATAAGAAGGGTTTTTCAGCTTTTTAGGATGTGAGGATTCAACACCCCAACTTGCAGAAACTGAAGAAGATGAGCTGGCTGACCTGGCTTGTGAGGAAAGTTCTGTCAGCTTCCATATTTCAACTTGTTAAGTGAATGTCCTATCCTTTCCTTTCCATTTCCATAGTAGAGGAAGTTTTCTTCTCTTGTCCCAGAGAACAGAACTAAAATGGGTAAGTTTTACATCGTCATTTCATATAGCTTAACGAGTTTAATGTAGTTGTTTAGTGGCTCTGATTTTAGTTAGCTTATCTATAAAAGTAGGAGAATGGACTGAGATAATCACTAAAATCCTTTCTAGGCGCACATTTTAAAAATTTTCTATATTGCCCTGTGAATATTTTCAATACTGGAAGACTGACCATGTCGGTCATTCAGTCAACTAGCACCTACTATGTTCCAGGCACTATGGGAAGCACTAGGGATATAAAGAAAGTCAAAAGCTCAAAGGGGGTATAGTCTAATGGTGGAGACAACATGCAAACTATATATATACATGCATACATACCTATGTGTGTGTACACATATATGATAAATTTGTGTGTATATGTGTAGTCTAAGACATGCTAAGACTAGCAGGATTGGGAAAGGCTTACTTCAATCTGTGAGATGTTGGCTTCAACTTAAAGGAAGCCAGGGAAGCTGGGAAGCAGAGATGATGTGGGAGAACATTCCAGGCTAGGGGAACATCCAGTGTCTAGAGATAGAATATTATATTCAAGGAACAATAAAGAGGCTGGATTGCAGAGTACATAGAGGGGAATAAGGTACATGAAGACTGGAAAGGTGGGAAGGGACCTGGTTTGGAAGGGCTTTAAAAGTTAAACAGGATTTTATATTTGATCCTGGAGGTAATAAGGAGCCAGTGGGATTTATTGAATGGAGGGAGTGACATGGTCAAATTTTTGTGTTAGGATGATCATTTGACGGCTGAGTGGTGGATGAAATGGAATGGGGAGAGACTTGAGGCAAGGAGACCAAAGAGCTATTGAAATGGTCCAGGTGTGAGGTAATGGAGGCCTGAACCAGGGCAGTTTAGGTGGCAGAGGAAAGCAGGGGGCATATAGGAGATATTATGAAGGTAGAAACAACAGGACTTGACAAGTCAAGGGTGACCTAGCTTGCGAGCCTGGGTGACTCGAGAATGGTGGTACTCTCCGCAGCAAAAGAGAAGTTAGGAAAATGGGAGGCTCAGATCCATGTTATTTAAGGGAATGTGGTTCAAATATAATCAAACCCATTCATAAAGTACCTTGACAATAAAAAAAAACACTTAATTTGTAAACTATGTACTTAGGACTTTTGTTAATTCAGACACGGGCTAGGCTGGTTTGTCTTTTTTTCCTATTACAACATGTAAGAGAATACATTATTTCCAAACCTTTTAGTAATGCCCATTTTTGTCTCCCCCTACCCTCTATTCCCCCTGCTCACATATGTCCTAGTTTATGTCAGTCATCTTAAACAGGCTGTTCTGGGCAGCCTTTCTCTGGGCTAGTAACTTATATTTTATAGCTATAGAGTTGGAAGCGACCTCGAAGGTCCTTTAGAAGATGAGAAATTTGAGGTCAGAAAAGTTGTGATTTGCCTAACATCAGAGAACAATTAAATCAGAGAGTGGGGACTTGAACCCAGCTCCCCTGGCTCAAAACCCAGGGTTCCTTTATACTATCTTAGTGTGATTATAGTGGTCCAGTCCCAAACTTGGGTGTCACTGACATCGGAATTTCTGCATGTGATAAGACCACTGCATAGACCAAACCTCTATGTGTCGAACCCATTTATTGCTTATAATATATAGAAACCATCTAGGTCACCAACATTTTGGGAAAATCTCTTCCTAAGTAGGAGAAACATTTGTATCTGACATATGGCTTTGTAATCCTTTTCTCCTTGCATTTCAAGAGTTAAATTGCCAACTATGCACAGTTTATTGTACTTGGCCCTGCAAGGGCAAAGGCAAAACTGAAACAGTCTTGGTGTTCAAGGAGTGTATATTCTGCTCTCTGTCTCTCTGGGTCTCTCTCTCTCTCTCTCTCTCTCTCTCTCTCTCTCTCTCTCTCTCTCACTGATGCAACATGCACACAGATAAGTAAATAGAAAGTAATATCAGAAGGGGGAGAGTGTTAACTGGGAATATTGGGAAAGGTCTTATATGGGAGGTGATACCTGGGCTGTGTCTTAGGATCTCAAGAGGAGGAGGGAGTGCATTCCAGATAGGAGAAACCACCTGTGCAAATTCATGTAGGTGGAATTATGGGAGCAGGAAGAAGAAATGTAATCGGTTGCCATTGGCAGCATCTATTCATCCATTACTGAGGGTGAAGTGTTGGAGGGAGTTGTTAGAACCCCTGTTTCCTCTCATCTACTCACTCCGTGAATTTTCACTGGCTGTTATCCATCCCTAGAATGCTCTCCCTCTTCATCTTAGCCTCCCGGCTTCCCTGATTTCTTTCACATCTCAGCTAATGTCCCACCTTTGGCCAAAAGGTTTCACTAGACCTCCCATTGAAGATTACCCTCAGTTTATCCTCTATATTTCTTCACATAAATTTTTTTTTAAAAAATTGCCTCCTCCATTAAAACTGTGAACTCCTTGAGAGCAGGGATTATGTTCATCTTTCTTTGTAATCCCAGTGCTTAGCACATAGTAGGCATTTAATAAATGCTAATGACTGAGCATCTGACTTCTGGCCCCCGGATCTGGTAGAGGTGTGGAAGGTGGTGGGAACATAAATAGTTTGTCCTGCCTATTGTCAGAGTATCATTATCTTAAACGATATCCTAATTTATATAACATAGGTTAGTCTTAATAGATGGCTTTTTGATTATTTTCTTCAATATTGTAATTCTTACAGGACTATCAGAATTGAAGCTGGACCGTGTGGGACAAAAACAAGTTTTAGGGAAGAAAAGAATCAGGAGCAACTCTTCTTAAAGTGATAATATAAAGAAGAAATATTTTTTGCCATCCTGAAAAAACAGACACGCTCACAATTGCGAGATGAGTGTGTGGTGGGGCATGGTGAAATTTAACCACAGTGCAGTATTTTACAGCTAGGATGCCTTCTCCTCCCAACGCAGGCTGATAAAATACAAATGCCATTTAGGCATTGGATTTACAGTTACTTTAGTGTATGCCCTGAAAACACACTTATCATCAGGGGATGGTAGAGTTCACGGAGAAAACAAGTTAGCACTGAGAAGTTCAATTACTCTCCTAAAATATCAATAATGTAGCTGTAAGAAAGCACAAACAACAGGCCCTTTCCTATATTGGATGTATTCTCAAGACATCTATAAAGTCTTGCTACAAACAGCTAGAAAGTAATAGCCATAAATGGAGCTCAGTGGGAAGACAGTAATAGGGACTCCTCTGCCCTCATCACCAGTTTGGCAGTTTTGCTGATACCCCATCACCTCTTGGCATGGACTTCTCCATTGTTATGCTTGTATTTTCTTTTCTTTTTATTACTACTCTTTTATTGGGTATAGACAACTGTTATTTTTTGAGAATCCTAGATCTTTTTCGTAGGTTTTGGTTTCTCCCCTTTTCTGGTTCCTTCAATGATGTGTACTAAGTGAATTGTATAATCCCTTGTCTGACTACAGAGTTATTTTCAAGCATCTGTAACCATATCAGTTGATTGGTGTGTGTGTGTGTGTGTGTGTGTGTGTGTGTGCGTGTGTGTGTATGTGTGTGTATATGTGTGTGCGTGTGTGTATGCGTGTGTATATGTGTGTGTATGTGTGTGTATGTGTGTGTGCATGTGTGTGTATATGTGTGTGCATGTGTGTGTGTATGTATGTGTGTGTGTGTGTGTGCGTGTGTGCATGCATGTGTGTATTTACAGTTTTCATCACAGAGGAACAGAATCAAAGAGTTTGACAGTTGGAAGGAACCTCGGCAGCCATATAATCCAACCCATATATGGAAGAATCCTCATCACTATGTGTCTGACTGCTGGTTTTCCACCCCTGCTTGATTCCTTCCAAGAAAGGGGAACTTGGGCCCTATGGAGACAGTCCATTCCACTCTTAGACAGCTCAAGTTGGCAGGAAGGTTTTCCCTCCTAACAACCAATCCTACATTTGCATCTTTCCAGATTCCATCCATTGCTTTTGCTTCTGACCTCCAGGGCCTAAGAGAACAAGTCTATTCCTTCCTTCACACAGCCGCTCTTTCAACAGTTGAACACCACTACTCTCATGTGCCCCTTGAGTCTTCTCTTCTCCAAGCCAAATGTGCCCAGTTCCTTCAATCAATACTCCTACATTATAAACTGAAGGTCTGCACCAGCCCTAGAGTCAGGAGGACCTAAGTTCAAATATGACCTCAGACACTTCCTAGCTGTGTGACCCTGGGCCAGTCACTTAACCCCAATTGCCTTCAAAAGCAAAAAAAAAATTAAATAAAAACAAACTGATGGCATTTCACTATAGTGATAATCTTCCTCTATATACTCTTCAGCTTGCTAATGTCCAGTCTAAGTTATTTAATGAATGGATTTTTCAGTTGTTGAAATTCTTTGAAGGCATTTGGTTTCTTTGCCAGGGAACTTTATTGTGAAATCAGAGAGTAGTAAGGACACAGGGGTCTTAAATACCTGTGGAATTAGATAGTTCACTTCAGGCTCTTTGAAAGAGAACATGGTTTCTGAAAAACTTTAAATCTCTCTTTGGTTATTAAATGTGGTTGATGCCTACAGCTAAGAGAAATAGATTTATAACATGAAAAAAGTGGCTACTTTTATGCCTGAAAATGGATAAAACAGTGAAAGGCAGGATAAGCCTTTCTTGCATTTGGTATTTGATGACATTAGACTGAAATTTAATAGAAAGCCTGAAGCCAATGGGAACATTTTCTTTTAATGGTAACTCCGTTCTATGCTATACCTAATGGAAATATTAATGTATTAAATTGTAATGTGTGTCAATCAACTGTAGTGCAGTTTGTGGCTATGCTTCTCTCTCCAGAAGCTTATGGATTATATGACACCCTGGGTATAAGGATGTTTAAAAAGGGAGAATGAGCTGAATTTGAGAAGGATAGAGGCAAAGGTACTTCGCTAAGGGAGACTGTGTTTTTCTTCTCTGGTTGTTTAGACAAGACTGAAAGCTTTAGTTCTATGCCCTAAAGGGGAAAATTCCCTCTCCTCACACTCACTTGTATAAAAGAGAGCCAAGATGAATAACTAATTGAATGGATTTGATGACTCTGGTACCACTCGTCTCCCATCCCCACCTCCCACTTGTGAGAGTAAGGAATAGAGATGAGGTCTAATGAAGCATCATTTCCAGATTTATTCTGCCTGGTGCTCTCTTCTGTGTTTAAGTCATGTTACCTTCTGGAGAGGCAGAGACCAGCCCAAGTACCATGTGTTTTTGAGTCACACCAACTAACTGGACACTGAACCTCTGGGAGGTTTTGCCATGAGTGGGGAAAGTTCCATGGTAAGTGCCTTAGTAAATCTTTAAGGGAGCAGTTGGGAGGGAAAACTGAACTGCTAAGTTTGCGGCTTACTTGCTGCAAGTGGGTGGCTGCCTAGTCTGGGGAGAATTCATAAATAAGGTACCATTCTCAGGGCTCTGATTCTGATTTTGTTAATTTCTAATATTATAATTAAAGTCATGTGTGATCTCATCTTATTAAATTATCTCAGTTGAAGCACCAGCTGAGGGGCATAATTTGCTCCAATAGGTGGGGGTGTTGGGAGCCAAGAAACAGATCGAATGAACCTGTAGACTAAAAGAAAGACTCTGTGTCAACATCCACAAGGAAAGGAGTCAGAGAGGTGAATCATGAGGCTGCAGCAGAGGCCCAAAGCAACCCTGGGACCCATTTTTGGTATCTCAGAGTTCTCTTTGGTGATTCAGGTAACAATATGGTGAGGACTTGCTTAAAAGGTAGACCCTGCTCCCTACTCCTGTAGGGGATCAAGCACCCTCCACAGTGCCTCTCTGCCCCATACCTCTTCTTCCCCTACCTCTAGTTTTAGACAATTGTCAGCTCTTGAGTAGGTTTCCATTTTATACGCTCAGTACTGTGGTTGGCAACAGAAGTATGAAATAGGATCCTATCCCACAAGGAACTTTAAATTTAATTGGGGGAACAAAAATTAGGAAGAGTAATCAATTAAGGGCCAACCCTGGAGGTACTCATTAGAGGTACAGCTAGAGAATGCCTCATAGAGATAGGTCTCAAGACTGGGAAGAATTTGGATAGAGAGAAGGAAGAAAGAGGACATTCTAGCTGGACATGACATAACATGAGCAAAGACAGCAGAAATGGGAATGAATCTATTCCATTATGAGGCCCTGGAGGGTGGGGATTGTCTTTTGCCTTTCAGTGCTTAACACAGTGCCTGGCACAGAGCAGGCACCTAAGGAATGCTGGCTCAATGAGCATAGTATATGTAGGAGATGAGGTAGAATGGAAGCAGATTATTAAAAGTCTTGAAAATGAGACAGAGAGGTTTAGACTTGAGGTCACCATCAAGAGAGAACAATAGGTTTTTGAATAGACAAATTACAGAATAAAAGTAGTATTTTAAGAGGATTCATCTGTCAGTTGTATGAAAAACACATTAGAGAAACCGATATTATGGAGTCCAGCTAGAAGTTCCTTAAAACAAACCAGGACATGAGCGACGAGGGCTTAGAATAGGATAATGGACTAGATGCATATGTTGACATACTTTCCAACTGAAGTGTGCTTAGAACAGTGCCTGGCATATAGTAACTCATTAATAAATGTTTACTGAGTGGTTGATAGATTCGGCTTTAGTTTTGATCTACTATCTGTGTGCTAAGATAGTAAGAATAGATCATATTTCTGGGAAAGTTTTACAAAATGTTTGCTTTATGTACCACTTGTTGCTGCAGTCCCCTCATGTACAGTTGGGAGAGGCAGGCTGTTAGTTCC
The DNA here is from genome assembly GCF_011100635.1 of Trichosurus vulpecula. Taxonomy (NCBI): domain Eukaryota; kingdom Metazoa; phylum Chordata; class Mammalia; order Diprotodontia; family Phalangeridae; genus Trichosurus; species Trichosurus vulpecula. The sequence goes on along the minus strand of NC_050574.1, from coordinate 450,142,072 downwards.
CATAATTTTTCTGCTGAAGCAGTAAGGCAATAAACACAACATCAATGATAATTGTGAATATGCCTATGTCGTTCTGTATTGCAAAGTATGAGAGACTCTCCATAAAGAAGGTCAAAGAAGTATAATATTTATTCAGACACCAGAGAACCAGATCCCATAACCAAATGCTCAGCTCCCATAGTCAGTCAGTCCACTTCATCATAACAGCAAGGAACCCAAAACATTCAATACAGAATATCACACATGGAGCCTCAACATCCCCAAACCTCTCTGACCCCCTACTGGGGTCTTCCCCAAAACAAACTCACAGTACAGCTAAGTCAGCCTGTTCAGTTCTAATAATCATGAGGGCAGCCCTTAGCAGCCACCAGCAGCCATACTCTCTCTCTCTCTCTCTCTCTCTCTCTTAGCATTTCCATGACATAACTTCCTTTTTCTGTGAGGAAGCTCTTCCCACCATGTAACTTAGGCTTCCTGTGACATGAGCAGGTCACATGGCCTATTAATGGGTGGGAAAGATCTTCAAATCAAAATTGCTATTACGTTCGGCCTCAAGATCTTTCATATCCATTACATAGGGCAATGGGAATTCTGGGATAACTGGTGTCAACAGAACTTTACACAACAATATAACAAAGATAACAAAAAATAAGTATATAAAACAATGTCATCACTGCCCCCCTCGAATGAAAGGAGCTCAAAATCTTGGGGTGAGGGGTGAAGAGCTCATCCTCCAAAGCTTCTTCCTGCTGAAATTGGATGTAGAGCCGACACTGCCCCAAGAGACTAAGAGTCCTATTCTAGAGGTTAGTTCTTTAGCAAGCTGGCATCTGGAACTCAGTTGTCGCCAGGTCCAGGGATGACACATCACAGTCATGGACAGGTCCAGGGGTGACATCTGAACACATCAAAGGGTAACATCTGGTTTAATCTATCAGGTGTCTGCAGGTGGATGGTACTAAGCCTGCAGGAAACAAATCTCACAAACAAATTTAATAGACAAAAGCCCAAAAAGAAACAAAGAGACTATCATAGCCTCATTCACGATAGAATACATGAGTCAAGGGTATAATTTCATAATTATTTTGTCCTGGGTAGACTGCTGTTACAGTATTGCCTTTCCCATGTGCTATAATTTCTGCAACCTTTGGAACACCATCTGGCTTCCATTTTACCCATACTTTAGCTCCCAATTTTATTCTATCAGTAGAACCAAATCCTTATATTTCTCTGATAGTTATTTTGGAAGGAGGGTCAGTTTTCACAAGAGTTTTGTTTCACAAGGAATAATAATCAATTGAACTATTCTATGTTCAGCCACAATCCTATGACAAATAGTTGGGCTGTGCAGATATCCTTGTGGCAAGCGTGTAAAAGTATATTGTCGGCCCTGCCACGTGAAAGCAAACTGGTCCCATTGTTTGGAGTTTATTGGGATCATAAAACATTGGCCAAATCAATAGCTGCATGCCAAGTCCCATCATATTTCTGGATCCTTTCTATTAAAGCAACAGCATCTGGAACAGCAGCATACAAGGGAGGAGTCACTTTCTTCAATTGTCTATAATCCACTGTCATTCTCCATGTTCCATCTGGCTTTCATACTGGCCATACAGGATTATTCCATTGAGTGATTGTAGGGACTAACACTTCTCCTTCAACATATTCCTTTATAGTATTGGCAATTTCATCTTGCCCTCCTGGCACATCATACTGCTTCAAAGTAATTACTTTAGAAGGTTCAGGTAAAGTGATTGGGTCCATCTTTGCTTTTCCCACCAAAACTCTATTAATTCCTATCTTCCTTACTGCTAGAGCTAATTGATATCTCCCCTGAGGCAAATTCAGATTCACACCTTTCAATATATCTATTCCAGTGATGTATTCAGAGATAGGTACAATGACCATGATATATTCTGTCTTAGGCAATTGTCCAATTTTCATCATCAGTTTCACTTGTTTGGCTCATGTTTCAGCCCCTCCTAGTCCTGTGATGGTAATAGGAGTTCCATGCTTAAATTTGTTGGGGTTTCCATAAATCAAGCTGGCCTCAGCCCCAGTGTCTGTCAATGCCCTAGTTACAGTATTTGACCCATTCTTCTAATATATGGTCAGATTAATATAGGATCTGTAATCCTGTCTGTGTGTTTCTTTAATCTGAGCTGGGGCTTGGACTATTCCCTAGTCTCCTTGAAGGTGTGACTCACTTGGATACAATGGTTCAAGATCTGTAGGATTTGTAGGGGCAGCTCCTACTTCACTGTTCTGTTTGGTATTAAGCCCCTTATCTTGGTACATTTTGTATAGCTCATTAGTTGGAATACCATCTATTCTTCTAAAATCTACCCCTGCTTTCAATAGAGCAGTAAACATCTCTTTCCTTGTCACTCTATTTGTCGGACATTGGATCCGTTGGCTGTGTATCAACTTAGGTGGAAGTGGCTGGTTCACAGTTGTGACGGCTAATTAAGGTGAGTATATTTTGGGAAAAAATATGAGTTCTTGGGAGTTGGTAGCTTTGCATTCACTTAGGGCAATTTCTATACTAGTTCTAATAAGAACAAATGGAACCCTTTGAGTTTCCCATGTAGTTAATACTAACATGAGATCCCTGGATGGAGGGGGAGGGGCAGGGGCGGTGAAAGACTTTTCTTCCTTAGTGGTGGAGATGAAGTAGACTGGATTATTTTAGTTATAAACTCTTCTTTTTATGGCCAGTGAAGAGGATTATAGGGAGCTTAATAAAGTTGTTATAATACCAATTGCTCCACTTGGCTCTGGTATTGCCAATATGGTAGAATAGGTAGCCTAGAACCCAGGTGAATGATTTGAGGTTGTTGATCTCACTGATGCCTTTTTTTATCTATATTCCTGTTGTTGAGATATTAGGAACAGTTTGCTTTCACCTGGAAGACGTTCAGTATAACTTCACCATTCCTACTTAGATTGCCTGAATTCTCCTTTATATTGCCACATTTGGCAGGTATAGACAGGAGTGAGGCCCTCCTTCCTAAGAGGCATTGATTTCCACCACAACGGTGATGATGTAATGTGACTGAGTTGAATGAGGCCACAGTGGCCGTGGTCCTAGATTGGATGGTAGCTAATAAGAGGGAAAATGTATAAGATTTTGAGCCTAAGAAAATTCAGGGTCTTGCCCTACTCAGCTTGTTTTTTCAAGTATACCTTTCTTTTTCAAATGGGGCCAAGGATCGGCTGTCACCCAAGATGTTTAGAAATCTCTCTCCTTGGGGCTTTATGACTCGATGAAGCTTATGTTTTTGAGATCTTATTCATAAGAACCAGATTGAATGGAGGGTTTGGCAGGAACCAGGTTTAATGAAACCAAAAAGATTAAATAACCATTAGACTTCTGGAGCTTTAAGCTTCCCAAAGTGGACATTTGTGATACCATTTTTGAAAACACTTTGCTCACTAACTACTGGACTCTAGTTGATACTGAATGGATGATGCAGGGTCATACCACCATTTTTTGTTCAGAATTTCTCAGTATGAGTTGGTTGATATCTTCTCTAGAAGGGCAGAGTATAGGAGGCTTACATTGTTAGATGGGAATGGTATAGTCAAGAAATACTGCCTGGATCCCTTGGATGTTTGAGCAGCCATGAATAATATATGGTGAGTGAGAGAAATGACTGAAGAAACAAAGGTTTGATCTTTTGAGCATATAGATTTATCAAACCGTGCATGGGGATTGCACAACAAATTGGCACCAGGCCCCTTCCTCAGCTTAGGGCTGGACAATGAATACAGGGGGAGACAAACTTTTATATATGAAAACAATCAAATAATGCCAGTTAATTAAAAGGAAACAATACAACATTAGGTTAATCTGATTTCTAATTGGATGAAAGATTAAGGACTTTCCAAGTTGGGAGGGGAGAGTGAACAGGGGCTATTCTCTGAATTCAGAAAAAGGGGTGTCCCATTCCCCCAAAGGGACAATCAGAGGAACATGGAAATGACAACTGATGAAGATGCAGTAAATTTCCTGATAAGACACACAAACCGCGTGAGGTGTATAATTGTGAAAAAAAAAACTCCTTACATCACTCTTTGGATCTGACTAGGTTTCTGGTCAGCACAACATAGACTTTTGCTTAAGGGTCTCTAAATAGTAGATAGAGGTAGTCCAGCTTCCCAGCCATGCAGGGCTAGGTTCAAACAATGTTCAGACAATTCCCACAATTGAATAAAGTTTTCTTCCAAGACAGACTTTGGACTAGACCCATGATTGAATAGAAAGGGAACTGAGCTAGCTCCAGAATTTAGTCACAAGAGGGAGTCAATGTGGTTTACTCAGTTCCGACAATTAACCACTTGCTGTCCTAATCCCCTCAATTTCCTCAATTAGGAAGTAATTTTATTGGCATCTGAGACTTCTAGTCTTAGCACTAGTGCTTTTCCTTTTCCAGCAGCCCAATGGGATCTCGTCTACAGGTACTTGGTGTATTAGAGATGCATGCACAATTGGATCTCAGTGGCCATTGATCTGGCAGTAGTGGATGCCCTGAAAAATGGGTGTCCTGGCAGGTTCTCCTTGTAAGCCAAGCTTCAAAACAAGTGCCTGATAGGTGAAAGAAGTCTAAGGGACAGGTAAGTTACATTCATCTATAATTATTCCTTGGCAGTGGCTATGGGTTCGACGGAGTGGTCTGGGGTCTGGAGAAAACAGAATTGGACTCACCTTTGGGGTTGGGACAAATGGAAGAATTTTGCTGATGCTTCCTACCACTTACTGATATTTTGGGATGTGTTAGTATCCATGAAAGAGATCATACACCCTATGCTGAGCTGAATAATTAAGTTGATTACAAGAACAGCAGAAAATGAGGATTAGGCCCATCGTCAATCTGGACATGGGGCCATGATATTATGTTGTAGGAACCCTTGAACTAAAGATGAGGCAAACGAACTTTGTTTAACAATGCTCCTTGTGCCAATTCAAGTGTCCACCTTTGACAGATCAGTATGGCATGTTCCTGTGTGAATCTAGACTTGCTTTTTTTTTTGAGGCAATCAGGTTTAAGTGACTTGCTTGGGGTCACATAGCTAATAAGTGAGGCTGGATTTGAATTTGGGTCAACCTGTCTCCAGAGCTAGTCTTCTATCCATTGCCCTATGAAGCTTCTCCATGGACTTGCTTTTGACTGGCAAGAGGTCTAGTTTTATTTAATTGATTCTTATTAAGGATATGATATTGCAGTGTAAAGCCAAAGTGCCACCACATTAGCTGATAAGCAATGCTCTTATATAACATATTTTTCTTCTTTATATGAGCCGTCACGTAATTTGTCTCTGATTAGGGCATCCATTTTAATGTGAAGGAGCCCCAAGACTGGTCTCACTGCAATCACTTTCACCAGATTTTCCATCTCCTATATGATTCTTAGTAAACTTGGTATTGTTGAATGCTGGAATGGGCTCTTAAAACAATATTTTTGACAGCATACCCCTGATTATCAGTGTTGGGTGTCCCACCTCCCAGAAGCTGTGTCTACGATAAATCAATGTTACCTAAGCTGTGGGAAGGCTCTCCAATCTGAGTTTCTTGGAGTTGGTCTCCAGGAAGACTTTTAGACATTGTCTCAGTTGACTTTCTCCAGCTCTTCTTTATTCCATATCCTAATCGAAGAGTAGGCCCCCCGACCCCTTTATAAATTCTCAGTTCCAGTCAAATTGGTCAGCTGACTGTTCTCTGTCCCATAAAACATTCCAGTTCTTAATTCTTGACTTCCATGAGTGGTTCTCCCATTTCTAGAATGAATTCTCTCCCCCTTCCCTGTGTCTAGTAGAACTCCTGTCTTCCTTCAAAGAACATACAGCTCAGACACCATCTCCCACCCAAGGCCTTTGCTGATCTCATCAATTACTAGTGCCATTTACCTTTTAAAATTACTGGGTATTCCTTTTAATACTCTTTCCATTTATTTACTTTGAACATGCCACATTCTCCAGAAGGCTATAAGGTTCTTTGGAACAAAGACGTTTTCATGTTTATCTTTGTTATTCCAAAAACTAAGAATGTACCTTGCACATAACTACTCAATGTCTATTTAATTAAAATGGAAGTATTTAGGGAATGGGATTTTACATTTTAAAGTACATGGCTATTTTCTGGATTTTTTTATTTAAAAAATTCTGAAGCTGATTTAAGGGTTTGACTACTCCTTTGGGTGCCAGTTTTTAGCTTCTCAGTCACTGATTCGTCAAAGGCTTGGTAAACAAACTTCAAAATATTGTCCTGAGATTATTCCATGATGGAGAAGCTTGATGTAGTGCCCGTGTGGTGCAAAGCTCTTAATGTGCTTTTTTTCAACTTTTAGTCTTGACATCTGTAGTTAAGAAAGAAATGTTATTGATCATTGTCACAGTGGATTATCCAAAGGCAGCAGTATCTGCTTTCCCTGGTGAGCAGACTTGGCATTCAGATTCCCCTGGAAACATATTCCAAATGTCAAACTGAAATGCTGAGATGCTTTTGTAGGTTAATTCATTTACCACACATAATGTGTCTATCAACAATAAGGCAAAAACACATTAAAACTAAAACTCAGCTCTTCTTATTTTAATCCTCACCTGATGCTTACGATCAGAGGGTCATTGAACAGGGTTGTTTGTTTTATGTAAATTGAGGAATTTTCAATGGTTTTGATTTTACTGGAAAAGAGCCTTGAAGGTAGCATTTTGCTCTATTAAATCAAGTGCTTTTTCATATTCAGCAAACTATAAGCACAATGGGATTGTACATTCCCTACATCTTTTCAGCGAACTGTGGTTTCTTTTCCCTGCCAATAACAATGTCATTGATCTACAGAGAGATGATAGATGAGTAGACATAGAAGAAAAAAGCGTGTGATTGACCTCACATAAGTGGGGGGGGTATATTCGAAAGAAAGTTTATTTGTAAGGATAGAGTTGTTAACCACAGGGCAAGCATACATTATTAGAAAGCAGGCTGATTAGTAGTTGCAGTCAGTAGACAGTATCTGCTGTTCCCCACAGCAAGGTTCAACCCACATCCCTACCACTACAGCCAGCGTGAGGTGAGGGTCTCACTAACTAGGTAAGTGAAGCAGGGACCCTCTCTCTGAGATGATTTTTACCCTGAGATACGAGATGTTATACCAGCCCTGGAGTGGCTTGAACAGTTAACAGAAGCATCACCATGGCTTGAGGTTTTGTCCTCTCCCCTATTTTACTACTCTCGTGATCTAGACCAGGGCTTTTAAAACTTTTTCCACTCCCCACCCCTTCAACAATCACAGTTTAAGAAGTGCTGATCTGAACAAGTAGTTCTCAAACTTTTTGGTCTCCAGAAGGACCTTGTTATATGCCTAGAAAATTATTGAGGACTTCCAAAAGCTTTTGGTTATGTGAATTATATCTATAGATATTTACCATATTAGTTATTAAAACTGATAAAATTTTAAAATATTAATTCATTAAAATAATAATAAACCTATTACATCTTAGGATAAATAACATTTTATGAAAAATATGCTTTCTGAAACAGCAATTAGTGAGAAGATTAGAATTGTTTTACATACTTTTTTTCAAATCACTTTAATATCTTTAATAATAAATTATTGAATTTAGTGAGCTTAAACACAGAATAAGAGTACATAATTCAAAATTGTGTCAATTAACAGTGGCAGCCAGCAGGACTCTGCTGTCTTTCATGGCAAGGTTTAACCCACATCCGTATCATAGCAACTATCATGAAATTGAGGATCTCACCAGGCTAGAACAGCAGCTGCATTCTCATATCTGCTTCTGCATTCAATTTTTGCGATATGCTGTTTTGGTTGACATATATTTAGAAAATCTGATCTCACATAGATATGTAGTTGGAAAATGGAAGAATATTTTAATTGGCAAATAACATCTTAATATTATTATGACAATGATTTTGACCTCTTAGACCCCTGAAAGGGCATCGGGAGGCCAAAGGAGTTCACACTTTGAGAACTATTTCCCATTTTCAGCTATGCTCACTGCTCTTGGTGTGCTTTGCCATGTGTCATAATTAGGTCTTACTGGCGGTTCTGTAGGACCTGCTTAAAGACCATTGCAAGGTCAGTGGCTGATATTTTGTCAGTCACTTATTAATAAGGTCTGAGATTTTTTCCCTGTGTTTTTGGTATCTTTCCCTCCTTAAGATACCATCAATATCAATCTCTTGGCACTATCACAAATTTTCTCTCTGTATTTGGACCAATCTGACTTTTTCTTTTCTTTTCTCTTTAGTGTCATTTCTACGTCCCTTGTAAGTATATTTAAGGCTGTGATGTTATGGTCCAAATGTAATGGTTTCAATAGTATTGATGGTCTTTTATTTAATATTGAATCAAAACTTGCCTCCATGATCCTTCTACCCAATTCTTACTTCCAAGGCAAAAAAGAAAAGAATTTTCACTTGACTTTCACCCTTTACTCCAACTCTTCTCTTCTCCATGCTAATTTCTTTGACTGATCTAGGAATTCATTCATTGGTTTTGAATCCTTTCATCATCTATCTTCTTTCCTCTGGATATACTTCAACTTAAAAATGGTCCTTCTACACTATGATCCCCTAAGAACTGGACATGATTCTCAAATTTTATTTGCATAGGCTAGGATATGTTGGAATGATCATTTCTATCATCTCGTATACCATAATTTTATGACTATGCCCTAAGATCATTGTTAATGTTGGGTTTTTTTTACTGCCACAGCACACTATTGATTCACACTGAGCTTGCAGTTCACTAAAACCATTCAATAGGCTTTCTTTTTCAAATGAACTGCTTTCTAACATTCTCTTAGTCTAATGTGAGCTGTTTTCCTTTTTTCATGTTTAATATTTTATTTTCCCCTCAATCACATGTAAAAATAATTTTGTGAGGCTGTTTTCTTGAAACCAAATGTAGGACTTCACATTTATCTTGATTAAATTTTATCTTTTTGCCTTTTGCCCTTCCCTTTACTTAAGACCTATTATGGCATGGCATGACACAATGGACCTAACTGGATTTGAACCCAGGAGATCTGGGTTTTCATCTTGGTGATGACCCTGTTTAGCTGTGTGACCATGGACAAATCTCTAATCCCTTTTAACATGTTTCCTCATCTGTAGAAAGGGAATAGTTTGTCTCTTACTTTGTGTTTCAAGGCTTTACAAAGCACTTTCCTTACAATGACTCTATGAGATTGGTCCTTCAGGCATTCTTAGTCCCATTTTACAGATGGGAATAATGTCCCTCTGAGAAGAATAAGCAAGCCATGACTAGAGCAAGCGCTTCCTGTTCAGTGTCCTGACTCCTAGGCCAGTGCTTTTCCAATTCCACTATTTCACTAGCCACTGTGTGAAGGATGCTATGCTCTGCACTGTGGGGAGCTGCAAATGAATTCATAAAAATGATGCTAATATTTCATACTTGCCTTGCACTTTAACTGCCTCCCCTTCTCCCTGAAAGCTTTTGCATTATTATCTCAGCAGAAATGTGGATGTACTAGAGTACTCTTGGAACTGCCATCATCTTCAGGAGCCATTAAGTGAATTTCTACAAACTAGAAATTTCACTGAAGAACAGACACAGCACAGTTGCTATCAACAGGAAAAACCTTTTATCTGTTAACTCCTGCTGCAGTAACTCCACGTGCTATTCCACAAGAAAGAGGTCAGAGTGAGAAACCTTGCTTCTCGGTGCTCTTTGGCTAATGACCTCTGTATGCAAGCTTTCTGCTGTGATTAAAGGAGTGGAAATGTCATCTTGGACTAACAGGTTAGCTGGCAGACTTTGAAAAGATACGGTGCAACTGGAGAAAGAATGGGAGCCCCTCAGTGATAGGGCATGCCTATTTTTGGATGCCTGTGGGCACATGGATAACTGTTAGCAGAGTTCTCTCATGTGGCTTGTTCTTGCTTGATAATGCTTTAAGAAAATTCCCGAAAAGGTCCTCTCCTCCTTATCCCCTCCTGATTTTTGGAATTGGAACAATGAATAAAGGAGGGTTCCCTTGGTATACCATTTTTGTCCAGAATCATGGCTGATCCAATCCAACTAGCATTTATTAAGTGTTTGCTGTATTCTGGCTGAGAGGTGGAATGGTATATGGCCTTGGAGTCAGGAAGATTTGGGTTCAAATCCTTCACCTGAGAAATACTAGCAGTAGGAAATAGAGTAAGCCACTTAACTTCTCAGTGTACCAGGAAACTCTCTAAAATGATGCTACAAACATGTTGCTTGTCTTTGTTGGTGGAGGGAGTGTTCATACCAGGAGTTTCCTATACCAGTAAAATCATTGGTCTTCCCTCAACTTCAAATAAAAGAGAAAGACATTGTGTTCAGTATTAGAATTACAAAGATGCTAGGTGGCACAGTGAGTAGAGCACCAGCCCTGGAGTCAGGAGGACCTGAGTTCAAATCCGGCCTCAGACACTTGACACGTATACTAGCTGTGTGACCTTGGGAAAGTCACTTAACCCCAATTGCCCTGCCAAAAAAAAGAGAGAATTACAAAGACAAAATGAAAGAAAACGCCCCTTGATCTTAAGGAGAATGGGAAGGAATTCAAAGTCAACAAGAGTATTGACAACTAACTGGGAACAGGAAAAGCCTTCCTTAGGAGGTGGCAAATGAGCTAAGTGTTGAAGGAAGTCACTCCTCATAGTTTCCCTTAGGACCTTTCCTTGTTCCTCCAAATGGAACAAAGTCATCTGTTGAAAACACTACATATCGAAATAGGAAGCTTACAAACTCCAAAATGAAAGAAGTGTTTAAAATGCCATTGAGATGCACTTCCATGAACTAGAGCAAGGATAAGACCTAGGAAAGAGTATTTCAAAATCACAGGAAAAAGATAGCTTAGGCTGGGAGGAAATTGATTAGCAGTGAAATCACTTGGGCAAGTCTCAGGGTTCTTGGTCTAGATTGCATGGTTCGTCTGTCAGATGGGAATAGTTTTCCCTTTCAGGGAAAGCAAAGTGATAACTCTTTGGTACTCTTCATAGTTACTTTTATTCTAGTCTAAATGAAAGACTGGCTCCTCTGGAGACTGCAGTGCAATCTCTATAAGTGTTTTATGCTTACATTTTTTTTAAGAATAGATTTTTATTGAAATCTTCTGTTTTTAAGTTGCCTAGATTTTCTCCTTTATTTTCCCCTTTTCTTCCAGAAAATCATCCCTTATAACAAAATGGTTTTTTAATAGGAAAAGGGGAATAAGAGAAAAAAGATAAAATTCAATGCATACATTAAAAAGTTTGATATTACATACAATATTTCACACCTCCTTTATGCCTGCACCCTTGCTAACGTGTGGGGAGAGGCATCTTTTGAAATCTTTTCTTTGAGGCCAACTTTATTCTCTGTAATGTCTCAACATTCATTTTGATTGCTTTGTAAATGTTCTCTCCTCTTGCTGTGTTGTAGGTATTGTGTATATTATTTTCCTGGCTCTGCTTACTTTACTTTATGTGAATTCATGCAAATTTTCTTATTATTTACCATGCTCCTCATTTCTTTGCTAAAATTGGCTTGATTACGCATATCTGTTACAAAGGTTTTGCTTTTGTTTTTCCAAGGGTGCAATAGGAAAGGGAATAGGGTTGTCAAAAAAAAAAGCCAACAATAACAGCTAAACCAAATCAAAGAGATTAAGAAAAATAAAAGAAAAAAAATGAACGCATTGGACGAGAAAAAAACCAAAATAAAGCATGTTGTTATAAGAAAGTTACCCATGTAATGCCACTATGGTGGTATTTGTATGTTCTTCAAAAACAAAGTTATCTTTATTCTTTTGTATTTTCTCCTGATGTTATGCAAAGATAATTCTTCCCTCCCCCACGTTCTGTGCTTCTTTTATCTTCACAAAGAGTGGTCATCTTGGTATGTGACAGTTCAGTTTCTAACTTTTCTTTGGTGGTGACGTCCCTTCTATAGACTGCAAATGTTTTACTAATTTCATGAATATTTCATTTCAGACTAAGAAATCTGAGCTAATCTAGTGATATAGACATCAGATGATGGTGTTTCCAAAGATCAACCCACAATTACTGGATAACGATGTAGTCTTACTTCCCAACTAGACTGTAAACTCCTCAAGAGTAGGAACTATGTTGTTTCAGATATCTTTGCATCCCTGATGTACCTAGCACAGTGCATAGCCACAAAATATTTGCTGATAGATGGAATCTCCTTCCCTATTCCTTCTTGCAATTTCCAAAGCATGCTTCCTGCACTCCAGCCATCTTCCTCATCATCTTCAAGCTCTTTCCACTGGAACCTTGGACTCTGCCCCTGCAACCAACCATGATTCTAATAGTCACTTCATGGCCATTTTCAAGGCATGCCTCTGTGTGAGTACTTCTACCCCACCCTTCCCTAGGTCCACTTTAGCTGTTATCTTCCCCCATTAGAATGTAAGCTCTTTGAGGTCAGGGACTGTCTTGCTTTCCCATATTTGTATCCATAGATCTTAGCACAGTACCTGGACATAGCAAATACTTAATAAATGCTATTTTATCCATTTATTCATCTATCCATCCATTCACATTCTATTCACTCTGCTCCCACAATAAACTCACTTTTGGTGAACACCATTCCTTTTCTAGTTGTGTATGTTGAAGGGTTAATTCCCTCTGAGTGGCATCAATGGTGCTGTAGTGAAAGATTAAAATGTTAGCCAAGAGTCTGGAAAAGTTTGAGCAATAATTATGAATCTTTCTATTATTGTGATTGAGTGAAGAAATTATTTAAATGAGTGCTTAAGCCTTTGAGATGTGTAGCTGGTTTCTAATAATCGGATATACATGAGGTTTTGAGCAGAACTAACTTCAGCCTGCCAGTTTCTATGTTTGCCACTTCCTCCTCCCCTTGCTAGTGGTCCTTACCCATACTGTTCACATCTTGGGGAAAAGAAATATTGAAAGACATATGGTTGGATTCACATACTGATTTAGTAAAGTTAGATGAAGACTCAAATGAATGTTTCTGTGCCGTTAGTCTTTTAGGGTTGCCAAGCCATCTGCCTCATTCAGCAATGGTCTCATTATTTTTTGAGTCTATTCGGCATTTTGCTGAGAGGTTAGTTTTGATGGATTTTTTCAAGGAGTTGTTTTCCAATCACTGTTTTTAAAAACTATACCACACAATATAAAACATTTTGTGATGGTTGCTCCCTTCTTCTGGTGATGTCAGTGGGGAACTGAATCAGTTGGGTAGAGGAGGCAGGGGAATTCTGGTGGGGAAATTTTAGGTAGAGTCATTTTTAAGGAAGAAGTTTGACTCTTTTTTGGGTGTCTGAATAGCAATACCAGAATGGAAAACAGTTCCCTGAGAATCCTTCCTGTCTGTTTGACCCTGGTGAATGTTCTATTAGCTAGGCAGTTCTATTGTACCTATAGATGCATATTAACTTTTTCAGGCTCTGGGTCCTCTTGTGGCATAAGAATGAATGTTTTAGTAAAAATTATTGGTTTCTTCCCTCTTGATGGCTAGGATTAGAACTAAGACTTAAAGTAGGATATGTTTAAAACTTGGATTTTTTTTATCACTGAACCCAAAGTACACAGGGAATATATTTTTGGCTAGATGGGACATATCCATGGAAAGTTAGAGCATAAGAACTTCAATGGACATGTGATAACTGAATTTCATAATACAAAACAGGATTATGGAATTAATACCTCTGTTAAAACTTATCTTCATAAATTAGAGAAAGGATGTAAGATGGAGCACAGGTGGTTGGAGGGAGGGACAGAAAATATAGCTGGGTAACTCCAAAGGCAACTGAATGAATATGGGATAGAGGGAAGTGAGGGAGGATGGAGGATGACTCCGGGATTGTAGACCTGGGTGGCTAGAAATATGTCCCCTCAACAGAAATGGGGAAGTTTGGAAGAGGGGTGGCTCTGGGAGGAAAGATAATGAATTCTGTTTTGGATATGCTGAGTTTGAGATTCTGCCATCCAGTTTGACATACCTGAGAATCAGGAGAAAGGTTAGGTCAGGATATATAGATCTGGAAATCATCTGCATAGGGATGATTATTGAGCCTGTGGCATCTGAAGAGATCATTGAGAGATAGGGTGTAGAGAAAGAGAGGGCCCAGGACAAAGCTATGGACTATACTTGCAGTTAGGGGATGGGACATAGATGATAATTCAATAGAGAACAGAGGAGACTGAGGAACATTGAGACAGGTAGGAGGAACATTGGGAGAAATCAGTTCCATAGAGCTCAGAGAAAAGAGAGAGATGTATAATTTCAAATTCTGCAGAGATACCAAGAAAGATGAGGAATGAGAAAAGGCCACTGAATAATGCAATTCTGGAAGAAAAGGAAGAGATCATTTAGAGGAAGGGCAATCCATAGGGAGACCACAGTGAGAGAGTTGTTGCTATTTAGAGGGAAGCATAAGAATCATGAGTACCTGGGGAAGATGATGGACATCAAAAGTTTTGAGAGTGATAAAGAAAAAAGAGATTGGAAATAGTAAAATACCAAAGACACTTTATTAACTACTTCCAATTTTGCTCAAGATACCGGTGGTTTGCCAAATGCCTTTATGCCACTGAAACATGGCTCTCCAAAGCCTTTGAAATACTGTAAATTGTCAGTGTTTGTCCATTGGTATTGAGGGTGAGGTTTTAGCCCAAATTACACTGTACAAATTGTATATTTGGGAATCAATTCCAAATTCTGTAACCGGGGAGCTAACTGTATCTTCTTGGAACAGAGTCCCTTAACTGGAGTGGTATTAAGTAATCTGCACACATTCTCTCTCCTCCCTACTTCTTGTTTTTGAAGTCTAAATCAACCTGCCTAATGTATTTCTATGTTTCTAACATTAGCCTTCCAAAATAATACCTCAGCTTCTAATGGATGAAGAATTGCTGTTAATGTTTTGTCTTAAAATGAAGAGCACAAGCCATTTTGACCTCTTCTGCTGTATACCACTTACTTCTTTCTAAGAAATAGTCCAGTTCACTCTGAGCCCTGGAAATATTCAGCGTGGGAAGCAGCTGTATTTTTGACTTGTTAGTTGGCGACATTAGGACTGCTTTCAGTGGAGTTCATGTAGTTATACACATAACAGGTGTTAAGTTGCTTAAGGCTGTGCTTTTTGGCCTTCTTCACTTCTGTATTTCTGTCTTGAGTATTACTGAATCACTTTATTTTCCATGCATTTGGGAAAAGAAAGAGATAAGATATTTTAGATTATAAGAAAAGATTAAATGCATTACGTGGTGGTTGATGGGGAACACACACACAAGAAAAAAACCAAAATAACTAAAAACTAAAATCTAAGCAAAACCAGTCATTTAACTCAAAAGGCCTAAGCAATCCCCTAAGGCCATGAAGTAGCCTGTGTCTATCATTCTCCAAGTCACTCAACTTAAAATTAATAACTACCATGTGTTTAGTGCTTTAAGGTTTGTTTATAGGTTTATAAATATTTACCCTATTTTAATCTCGTAACAACCCTGGAAAGTACACCTACTTTCTACTATCTACTATAGGTAATAATCCACTATTAATATTTTTATTCCTATTTTATATATGAGGTTGAGAGAAGTTAGTGGCCCAAGGTCACACAGCTAGTAAGTGTCTGAGGTTGGATTTGAGCTCAGGACTTGCTGACTCCAGGTCCAGCACTCTATCTATTGTGCCACCTAGCTGCTAATCTGCAATATAATTTGCATTATAAAACTTGTACTTTCTTCCACCTAAGTAAATAGACAAATGACTGAATATAGCCAAGTTCTGGGGCCAACTGACTGCTCTGTTGGAAGAAAGACTTTTAGAGTGTATACTACATGGACTTTTGGGAATTGTAGTTCAAAGAGACAACATAAGTTCATCTTGCCTGGAGCAGAAGACTTCAGGAATGAAAGGCTCAGAGTAGCAGATTTGAAGAGGCAAATTTAGAGAAGATGGGCATCTGGGTGTTACAGTAGATAGAGCACCAGGCCTGAAGTCAGGAAGACTCATCTTTCTAAGTTCAAATCCAGTCTCACACTCACTGGCTGTGTGACCCGGGGCAAGTCACTTAACCCAGTTTCCTCATCTGTAAAATGAGCTGGGTGAGGAAATAACAAACCACTCCAGTATCTTTGCTAGGAAAACCCCAAATGGGGTCACAAAGAGTCAAATATGACTGAAGCAATTCAAGTACAATTGCAAAATTTAGAGAGGGTGGTGCTGATGGCAGTAGGGTAGTGTGTGTGTGTGTGTGTGTGTGTGTGTGAGAGAGAGAGAGAGAGAGAGAGAGACAGAGACAGAGAGAGAGAGACAGAGACAGAGACAGAGAGACAGAGACAGAGAGACAGAGAGAGAGAGAGAGAGACAGAGACAGAGACAGAGAGACAGAGACAGAGACAGAGAGAGAGAGAGAGACAGAGAGAGAGAGAGAGAGAGAGAGACAGAGACAGAGACAGAGAGAGAGACAGAGACGGGGGTCGGGGGTGGGGAGAGAAGGTGGGTGGACATTTCATATATCACCATGCAAGTTCAGAGACCGGAATATGGATATGATGGGGTTGGTTCTAGGGACTGTGATCTCTGCTTATATTTAAAACAAGACAAAACATAATGAAACAAAACATCTCTGATGGGTATGACTGTAACAGACTGAAGCTGCTGACTGTTTTTGTTCCTTTGGATCAATGAAAGGACAGTGAAGGTTTAACTTTCTCCTTTCCCTCTTCCTGTCTGCAAATGGCAGAAAATTTATTTTCAAATTTCTCTAATTTTTTAAGCTGTTTATATTTCTAGGTTTTGTTCCATATAAACATATAGACTCACATTTGTAATTAGATGCATATAAATTTCAAAAAAAAATATAAAGTAAATAGATAAATTAATAGTTTCATACAGAGAAGAGTGCAATGGAAGGAAATAGTGAATGACTTGTAACAATAAACTACATAGGACAGAGGTTTGCTATTTTGTCAAAAACACCCAGGATCTTTTTACTCCAGCCCCATATTAGGGGCAATAATTTGAGAGATTTTATGGTTTTGATTTTATTAACAACTCACAATCTCCCAAATAGCAGAGGATCAACTGTGTAATTCAGGACCATTTACCCTAGGCAGCTGTCTTATATAAACAGATTTAGGTGGTAGGAAGAAGCAGGTGCCTCAGGCAAATTTCAGTCCTTTTCTAGACAATTCAAAGTCTCTCCTTCCCTCACAAGGGAAGACCCAGTGGAGAGTAGTAACCCTTGGAAAGGCTGTGCTGCCTAAGCTTGCTAAGGGGAGAATCAATAAGACCATCTTCCAAAGGTGTGGGCAAAGAAGGAATTCCTCTTCCTTCAGGTTTTATTTCTACCAACCTTTCCTGACAGTGCCACCTACTGGTTACATAAGAAACAGCTTCTTAGGGAGCCAGAATAGATATATATTAGTGACTTTTGGGTCATATTTTTTTTTTTAAAGAGAAGGAATTGTATACAATTAGGATATTGGTTTGAGTGAAATCCAGATAATTTCTCTCTTTTGGAGAACTCGCCCACACACTGAAGAATAAGAAATGACATTCTGATGGCAGTCCCTGTAAGAAATACATCTATGGAGTGTTCGTTTTACCCAAGTCTTTCTGGGTTATATAGAAAGAATAAAAGCCTTACTTTTTTTTTCCTTCTACCGGAATTCTCAGTTGTGTTATCTGGACCTCTCCATTAGTTATTATTCTCTCTTTGATAATCTTTTCTCTCTAGGTTTTTAGGATATCACTTTTGGTTTTCCACCTGTCTGTCAGACTGCTGCTCTGTTTCCTTTGCTGGATCCTCTTTCAGAACACTTCCTCTAACCATAAGTGTCTTTCAGGGTTCTATCCTAAGCTTTCTTCTCTTTTCCCTTTATTCTACTTTGCTTGGTGACTTCATCAGCTCACATGGATTTAATCTCTAGACCGATAATTTTCAAATCCACCTATCCTGCCCCAAACCCTCTTTTAGACATCTTAAACTGAATGTCCAGTAGACATCTTAAAGTCCCTATGTGAAAAATACAACCTGTTATATTTCCCCCTAAACCCTCTCCTCCTCCCCCCTTCCCTGTTGCTGTAAAGGGCAACATCATTCTTTGAGTCCCCCAGGTTCACAACCTAGGAATCGTCCTGGACTCGGTACTATTTCTTACCCCACCTTCCCTATATCCAGTATGTTGCCCAGACTGTCAATTTCACCTTTCTCTAATATACCCCCTTCTCTCCTCTGATAGTGTTAACTCTCTAGTACAGAACCCCATCACCTCATGCCTGGGTTATTTCAATAGCCTATTGGCGGACCTGCCTGTATCAGGTCTCTCCCCACTCCAATCCATCCTTAGTTCAGCCACTAAAGTAATCTTCCTGAAGTGTGGGTTATATTATGTCTTCCCTTACTCAGTAGACTCCTGTGGCTCTCTTTAGTCCCCAAGATCATAGACAAAATGCTCTGTTTGGCATTCGAAACTCTTCATAAGCAAGACCCTTCCTACCTTTCTGGTCTTCTTATAACTCACTCCCTGACATGTTCTCTTTAATCCAGCTAAACTGGCCTTCTGGTTATTCCGTGGATTACTTCATACTCCATCCATACTGGACACATACTTCTGGATACTCCATCTCTCACCTCTGAGCATTTTCTCTGGGTGTCTCTCATGCTACTGAGCTCCTTAAGTCCCAGCTAAAATCCCAACTAAAATCCCACCTTCTACAGGAAGCCTTCCCCAGCCCATCTTATTTCTAGTATCTTCTCTCTGTTCATTATTTCCTATTTATCCTGTATATAGCTTGCTGTGTGTATATTAGCTTGCATGCTATCTCTTCCATTAGGTTGTAAGCTCCCTGAGGGAAGGGATTGTCTTTTGCTTATTTTTGTATTTCCAGCACTTAGCACAGTGCCTGGTACATAGTAGGTGCTTCATAAATGTTTATTGATTGATAGTTACAGCAATATATCTAAGAGATTTCAAAGGCAATTTTGTTTTATTAAAGACCATGAAAGATGTCATGGAATGTCTATGGTTGCTTTGATAGATAATGTTGAATCGAACCAGATTTGAGAAAAGTTTCAACTCTAAGAATAAACATAATTTAAATTCTAAGAATAAAAGTAACTTATGAGGGAATAGGAATTATCAAGAAGTATGGCTCCTAGAATACATGGTTATAACTTCAGAAAAGAAATCTCTAATAGAACTATGAAATTTTAAGAATAGAAAATGATCTTAGCTGCTTTTGTGGTTGTTGTTTTGGTTGTGTCTGACTTGGTGACCCCATTTGGGGTTTTCCTGGCAAAGACGCTGGAGGGGTTTGCCATTTTGCAGATGAGGAAGCTGAGGTAAACGGGGTTAAATGACTTGCCCAGGGCCACACAGCCAGATTTGAATTCGGGAAGATGAGTCTTCCTGATTCCAGGCCTGGCATTCTATCACTCTATCCACTGTGACACCTAGCTGCCCTTAGGTATTTAGCTCTTTGTATATGCATAAGTGGAGAGAAACAGAACACTGGGATTTCCCTACATTGGTGAAATCAAAGGTCCAGAAATTAAAAAAGAAATAAAGAAAGGAACCCAACAATTGTTGCTTATGGTTACTAAGGAATTGTATATTTATTAACTGATTTTTACCTCACAGTGATGTACCTGTGATGTCATTAAGTATAAGTATTAGTGATCTTTTTTTGTGATAAAGCTGGAATTGTGTCCAAGGTCACAAAACACTAATTAGTGGCAGCCTCTGACCCTAAATCTTCTGATTCTGAATCCAGCACTTTTTCACTGCACTGAATTGTCCAGCTATCATAAGCACAAGCACACAGGGGGTCATGCACATAATGAAACTGATAACCAATGGTATATAAATGGAATAATAAATTACAAGAAAATATATGGAGGAGAGAAAATAAGACAAGTTTGGAGTATCCCCTCTACCTAGCAAACTAGTCACTATTTAATTTTTTCCTTCTGCCCAGAAGCTCTAGAGTATGGACGATGTTCTAGAAAACGAAAATCTCTACCTATGCCATCACGTACTTTAATGAAAGAGAATGGTAATAGATACCACCTTTGGTGAGAAGTAAGGACTGGGCCATAGCTAGAAGGAATAGATATGGGGATTTGGTGAGAGTTGATTTGCTGCTCTTTCCATGGACCTGAGAGACAGGCTATGAGTTGCCTAGAAATTAGAACATACCACATGAATGTTTTCTTGCGCCAGAGGGCACTGTGGGCATCTGTCAGCCTATCTGTTCTCCATCAGGCACTCAGTGCAACTGGCTGCAAACTACCCCTTAACTCTGTTCCTAAATAGGTACAGTGTTTTGTCATCTGTCTAGGAGAGTGTTTGGATTTTTAAAAATTATTTGGATTCAACCTGCGCTGACCAGCCACTCCCATTTCCTCCCTTCACGACTTCTCATGGAATCTCCTTATCAAAGTTATTCATTTCATTAAGCATTTAATAAACATAAATGATAAAGGTAGGCCACAGCATAATAACATTATGAAACTAAACTTTATGCAGCTCTATGCGTTTATAAAATACTTTGCATGTGCTATATAATTTGATTCTTACAATAACTCTAGAAGGCAGGCACTATTTTTATCCCTATTTTACAGATGAAGAAACTGAGGTTGAGAGGTTGCATAACTGGCCTAGGATCACGCAGCTAGTACACACGTGAAGCAAGATTTAAACTCAGATGTTCCTGACTGCATGTCAGGAACTCTATCCGTTACAACACCTAGCTGCCCGTATCTCAGTCCGCTGCAGGCATCTAAGACTAGGACTTCCCTGTGCAATCTAGTTCCATCCTCTCTAAGGAGCAGAGAGGGACAATTCATGGAAGTTCATTCTCACAAAAGAGTTTTCATTCATAAACTTAGGGACCATTAGGACTTCATTGATGAACACAGGAACCAAAGGATTCCTGGTATCTCTCCTAAAAGCCAGATAGTTGGTCTCATCTGAGAGGCAGCAGAATGGACTCCATTTCCTCCCCTGCACTGTCAGCAGCCTCACTTCTGCCTCATATGGCTGCAGATCAAATGGCATATCGACTTTATCTCTATCCCTTTAGTAGAAAATAGTATTGCTTGGCTTTCATCACAATCACTCCAATGGCAAATGGTATACAGAGGATAAGCAGGGGATTCTAGCCTCAAATTACGGTACTGACATTACTCTCTGCCAAAGTCTGGATCTTCCCTTTTTAAAAGTCACGCACCCTTTAGTAGTCACCTGTATGGGAACACTCTCAGGCCCAGGCTGGGTCAATGTGTCACCACTGGGTGGGGTACAATTGCTAAATTGACTTGGTTTAGACAAAAAAAATTGGCAAACATCTTCCTGGCTTTCTTATCTCCAGAATGCCAGAAGTATTTTTCCAACATCTCTCCATTCCTATCCTCCTCCCCCAACCTATCCAATTTTGCTCTCTGAAGGATCAGTACTGTGTGCTAAAAGAGGATTTACTTCTCAGGCCAGTAAAGGAAAAAGTGAAGTAGCCTTAAAAAAAAAAAGCAGAGAGGTCTTTATTATGTCTACTTATTTTTAAATGCTACTTGATAAAGGGGATGGCACAACACTCACTTTGACAGCACTTATACCTGTAGGAAGAAGGTGATCAGAAGCAGAATTGGTGAAATGGGAAAGGGAGGTTAGACTCTTCTACCTTGTCCCTTCTCCACTGGAATTGTAAGAACTGGAGGGATCTAGACCTGGATGGATTGCCAGGTGCTTGGAATTGCATTCAGGCCCCCACTTATTTGTGTCTTCTGTAGCTTGAAGATTTTGATCTTCCAGCCTATTGATTTTGCTATTGTCAAGCTAGGTGGCCAGAGAAATGAGGAGTGCATGTTAAAAACAAACCTCCCATCTCCATTTCCCTGGTGCTGTCGCTGTGAGCCATGTAGGTGGCAGCTAAGGAGGAGATGTGAATAATTGATTTTTCAGCCTGCTCCCCAGAGTCAGTCGTTTCCATCAGTCAGCAGGTGAGTGAAATGTGCTGCAGTCTGGATCAGGCTCAAAGTTTGTGAGAGACCTGACTGTTAATTGGCCACGTTTAGAAAGTGAGGTTTCCTTGGCCTCTCCTTGTTTCCTCATGCACAGATCATCCCATTTCAGAGTTCATTTCTGCTCTGCTGGACGTTCTTTGAATTGTTTTACTACGTGAAGTACTCTGGCATTCTATTGTCTGCAAAGATCTCTCTGTCTCTCCATCCTTGACTCCCTTCTGAGCTCCTGTTCCATATCACCAATTGCCTATTGAACATTTGCCAAGAAAACACCAAATGGGGTCATGAAGGGACTGAAACATGAGTGAAATGACTGAACAGCAACTTCTGTCAGTGGCTGTGCCCATAATTCCCAGGCAATGACTAATATAAAACTGCCCACCCTATAGCGACAAACGGTCTCCCCACATGTTTCTTGAAAACTCCTTCTCTATATTCCACCTAAATATACCTCATTTTTAGTTCATATCTGTCACTTTCCTAACTCACCACCTTTGTTCACAGTGTTCCTTATGCCTATCTAATCACCAGATGGTGCTGCTAACCACTAACCTGACCCCATTCATCAAGAAAGATTAGGAATTGGGCAGTCTTGTGTTTAATTTACACCACTGAGCTTCTGTGGTTGTGGTTTATCCTTCATTCTCAAAAAGGACCATGACATTAGGGAGATGATGACATGACCTGCAATTGACTGATTTGAGTGAGGGAGCGCTGTGCAAAGTCACCAGCCTCACTTTCTCCTCCAAGAGCCATATGAGTCCAGTGGCCAGATATCCATCAAGATTGCTGGAGATGACCCAGGATGCAGTGGGAGACCTTGGCCCTTTTAAACTGAGGTCTTTTCAGGTTCTCACTTTGAGTGATGCAATGCCCATTCAGTGAATAGGCCTCTTTAAGAAGTGAGTCAAGGCATGGCCCCTTTAATTGAAAAAAAAAAATCAAACTGGGAGGATAAGACCCTCAGGGTTGCTGGCCAGAAGAGAAACAGTTACTATTTGCATTCACTCTAAGCCAGGGGGACCCAAAAAATAATCATTAAGTGATGCCTGGACGTGGTAAAGGAAGGTTAACACTGAGCAGAAGTGCTAAGGAAGGTCCCAATCTTTCCATGGTTTTTAGAGAGTGGGAAACCTCTCTATTCCCCAGTTCTAGCACTCCCTGGGGGGCCACATTGAGAAGTCAGTCTAAGGAGTTAGTGTGAATTTACCCAACCAAATTCATCCTAATAAGTTCAGGGAAGAGGAGGGGCAAGAACAATAAATAGATGAGTCATTAAATTAGGTATGTATGTATATATATATATATATATATATATATATATATATATATATACACATAGTTTCCACATTCATTCCACCTCCTAACAAATTCAGGTGTCAAAACAGTCTATCCTTCCATCTCCATAGTTCTGTGTCTATGGAAAGTACCAGGTCCTGTGAATCTTTAGTTTGGAAATCATCCCCTAGAATAATATATACTAACTATGCCACGTACAGGGCGCTAGGTTAGACAGAGTGCTGGGCCTGGAGGCAGGAAGATCCATCTTCAAGGGTTCAAATGTGGCCTCAGACACTTATTAGTATGTGACTCTGGGCAAGTAACTTAAACCTGTTTGCCTCATTTCCTCATCGATAAAATAAGCTGGTGAAGGAAATGGCAAACCCCTCTAGCATCTCTGCCAAGAAAGCTCCAAATGGTGTCATGAAGAGTAGACAGGACTGAAATGACCAAGCAACGATACCTTCTGTGGAAGCAGCTCCGACTAGAAAGGGGCTTATGGAGAACACAGAACACTGCGAATGACTTACAGAAGGCAAGACTAGGGTTTTTCTTCTCATTTTAGTGCTACTTAAAAGCGTTTAGCCAATGAAAGTTGCTCATGAGAAATCCATGTTGGCCAATCACGTATAGTTTAAGGAGGCCTGTTAAAACATGATACAGAGATTGTGATTTAGAGCTGCCTCAGAAATCTAGTAAAAATCAGACCTACTGACCCAGAAGTTTTCTTTTTTAACCAGGTGGTTCACGGATATACAATATTCACCTTGTTTCCTACCCGCCCGTTATGAACTGTGACTCGTTCTGAGCTGAAAGACTAGAGGCTGTTCTCTTGGGGAGTCATGTGCGATGTATCCTTCGATTCATTGACTTCCCTGGATTCTTTATGTTTTGGTTCATTGCGGTAATACTCATAATGGATTTGAAACGCCGTCTTCATGAATTATCCCTACCTGCGTTCGTGAATTTCAGCACTATGTGAACCTATTATGGTCTTTAGCAAAATTGCAGCCACAACTGTTCATGTCTATCCCTGTAGCCTATCTTTTTAGCTGCCTCTTTGTTATTTTCTCTTGTTATTGTCTCTTGGTAGGGACTGTATTGGAGAAGATCAGATGAATGGACTGCTGCCGATGTGGCGGGGCTTTTGTCTGTGCCTGGATGGCAGTGTAAACATGAATAGTATTTCATTGACCCCCCAGTGCTCATTATTCGAGGCCATTTCCTCAGCATGTGATCACAGAATACTCAGGTAAAGTTGAGATTACTATTACTTGAGAATGAAAGGGAGAATAAAGGAACCTATTCTTCTTCGTGCAAAGAAAATTTGAGCATGCCCACATTGAAGGAAATCACCACAAATAGGCCATACGCTTTATGTAAGCAGACCTATTTACTGGAATATAACATGTACTCAATCCTTGATTCCCCCCTTCCCAGCACTTCCTCCCATCTAGGTCAAAATCTGTTTTCTGTCTTCTTTGGTTTTCAATGATTTCCCTATAATATATTTTTATTGCTTTTTGAAAATGTTAGAGGGTTGTTTCTCTTAGTTTGTATGTATTTCATTAAAATTCTACAGGTAATACATACTGTGAAAAATGTTTTTTTAGTAATCAGTATCTTGGAAACTCAGAGCTCCCACCCCTAGCCCCTTCTCTAAAGTCCTTTAGATGGACATTCTGATAATGAGATTGCATTGAATCTCCTTGTCCTAGTCAGACACCAACCCCAACCTGAATTGATTTAATCAAAGGTATGGAAGCTCCATTGTGTTCTGCTCGAGCTTGGGTAGAGACAGATTCTTCTGCCTAGCTAGCCCAAGGCTGAGAGTGGTCTGGTATGGTTGAAGGGTGGTCTGATAGAACAGATATTTCCTCTGTCTAGAGGTAAAATGATGGTAGGGTGATAGCACCTATTGAAAAGGTATATAAACTGGGCACCCCAACCCCCAAATTGAGCCAGTTATGGACTGGCCCCCTTATGGGGGCCTAGTTCTGGACTATAACTCCCAAGCATGTATGTCATCATCTTGTGAGAGAAATTAAATATGAACACAGCCTAATTTTCATTTTTCTTTCTTAGAACAAACTCTATGCAAGGTTGACAATACTAAACTGAAATCTTCATCTCTTTTTCATTTCATCCCAGCCTCACTTCTAGTGGCACTATGGGGGTACAATAGGATTAAAATGAATACCTTACTGTTTTTATCCACTGGGAGCTGATAGTCTCCTACTTTGAAAAGTTCTTCCATAGTTGGGAAAAGAGAGTTTTGAGGGGCAATTAATGTATCGTTCATCCTCCATCCCACCTAGGAAAGCAAATTCCACGACAGATAGGACTGTCTCTGCATGATCCAATTAAAACTTTTCAGGATTAGAAAAATCATCTTCCCACTTAAAAATGAAGAATAATGACCTGGGCTATGGTTTTGTGAGATCTAAGAGCTAAGACCTATGTTGGCCTGTTGGGCTGTGAGCATCAAAGAGTTCTCACATAAAAGTCAACTACAATTACCCTCAGAAAAATGATAGTTGTATCATGGAACTGGATATAATCTCTCTTAAAGATACTTTAGTTCTGTAATTGAAAATGAGAGAGTTGGGCTAGATGGTTTCTTAGATCATAGGATCATAGTTAAAGGGATCTTAGTGAGAGCCCAACACTCTTATTTCACAAAGGAGACAACTAAGATGCTGCTGTTAAATGACTTGCCCAGGGTCATAGAGCTAGACATATCCAAGGTAAGATTTGAACTCAGTTCTTCCTGATTTGAAATCCTGCACCCTATTCACCCTGCTACTTGTCCCTTCTAGCTATAATATTCCATGACTTTTGGGCTCATCTGTGCTATATTTACTGCAATTCTTCAAGAATAGGTAATACCACTTGTACGTGTTGTTTCTTCTCTGGACAAAAAAGCCAGCATTTGCATAGCACATTAACACTTTTGAGGTCCTTTATGTATATTATCTCATTTGACTGCAAATCATAAGCCCTTCCCGATATCGGTAGATAGTTTGAGTTACTATGAACTTTTGTGGTCTCAGGCCCCCAGGCTCCCTACCCATCAAAAACAAACAACAACCTCCCAGTGGTTAACTCTCTCTTTGGGAAAATTATCTCTGAATTTAGTTAGGCTGAGTCTCAGCTGACAGATTCACAGATTGTCCCTAGGCCTATATTCAAAACTTTTCCAGCCCGGTAGCCCCATCCAAGCAAACCCCAGAGCCATCGTCATAGCATTGGAAAACTCATGGTCATCTCCTCTCCAAGAAGCATTGGACTTAGTGGAAAGATTTAGTGTATTAATAAAGTGTATATAATAAGTTAAAACAATTATAATAAGAATGTTATATCTAGTAAGTATTCCCCTTTTTTGTGAGCCCCCTGGATTTTCACTGAGTTCAGTTGTATTACCAGATGATTTTCTGTAGACGATAACAAAGGAAGGAAGAGAAACATAATCTCCTCTGTCATCGGTATTCTATATGGTTTCTCTGTTGATTTCACTCCCACTCTAGAATATTACATTAATTACCTGTCAAACATATATCCTAACTTTCTCAGGGCAGAAGGGTCAGTCCAATTAAGGTTGTAATTTTTCATTCTAGTTTTCCAAATATACCCATTGCATTTCAATTTGTCCTTAACGATTGCAATTTAAATTACAACTTCCTCGCAGTAAATCTTTTAATCTCAACAGACCCTGAAGTAAATGAACTTGCCTTTATAGGCAAACAAGAGAAGAAGCAAGTGCTCTCAGGAGCAGTGATATTTGACCCTCTTCCTTTATCTTTCAGGAGAAACAAATTTCATCTTATAATTACTGAAAGCTTGTTAATAGTGGTGAAAAGGATATCAGATACCTAGGGAAACATCTTTCAGAAGACTGAAGGAGACAAGTGGACTATGGATCTTTCTTTCTTTTTTCCAATGGCCTATCCCCTCCTCCCCTGCTGCTGACCCACATCTCTGCAGGCCTTTGGGAAGGGAGAAGTCTTTGAGCGGGCTGAGCCGGATGGTTAAAGCATAATGCCAAAGGGGCCAAAGGAAGATATTAGCTTTGGAACCAGTTGGGACTTTTGGCTCTGGTAGCAAAAGTCAATTCCAAATTGTCATGTGCTATTGTCAGTCATTCACACTGAAGTAGATAAGTGGCATAGTAGATAGGGTGCTGGAGTTGGAGTCATGAAGTCCTGAGTTCAAATCCTGCCTCAGACAGTTATTAGCTATATGACCCAGTACAAGTAAATTAACCTCTCTCACCATCAGTTTCCTCATTTGTGAAGTGGGTGTAGTAATAAGACCTACCTTACAGGGTTGTCCGTGTGGATCAAATGATATATTATGTAAAGTGCTTTGCAAACCTTATAGCAATGTCACTGTTAGCGGCTATGTTTATCTCAACCTTAAGTGAGGTTTGAGAATATGACTGGCTCTAGGCATCCAGAGCACATCGAGAAGAGACAGATGCTGTCCCTAAGGTTTTGTATATTCTGCAAGATGTTGGGCTGTCTGCACCATATTGGATGACTTCATCAGTTCATTCTTTTCTTTTTCTAAATAAGGGGTTTCTATTTCATTGATGGAAATTTATTGTCCTCTCATCTGTAGAATTCTCCAAGCACACTCTTCAAAATTTTCCCAAACCAAGTGCCAGTTACTTCTGTGAATTCTTTGAATAAGCCTCGGGAATAGGTCCAGACACATGGTAGCATTTATCACTCTTTTAATTATTGCAGTACAACTGAATATATTTACAAGATTTTGAATACAGCTTCCTCTTGGTAAGGATCCATGTCAAGTTTCTTCTTCCTTTTTTTTTTTTATTTGCAAAAATTTCCTCTTAGTTTAATTGCCTGCTTGGTGTCTTTGATAAGTAAAATTTCCCCAGTATCATGAATACCGCCTTACATTTATATATCTTCTGATGGACTGGCTAATGCCTTCATGTGCATTATATAAATTAGTCCCCACAAAAATTCTGTGAAGTTGGTAGGGCAGGTGTTTTAAGTTCATTTTGCTGATGAGGAAAATGAGGCCCAGAGAGATTAAAGAACTTGGAGTGTTAAGTGACAAACTGGTGATTGGTACTCAGCTATTTTGACTTTCAATGACTGTTCTTTCCATTACCCTAAATGACAAAAACTACTTCAAGTGCTATATTCTATCGATGAGGGCACAGTCTCTGGGAACCCCCTTGAATCTGGAATACAGTCTCTGCGAGCCCCCTTGAACTGTCCTTGAATCTTCCAACTAGATCTGGCCTTCCCCTAAGGCCACAAGCCTCACATTATCATTAGGCCCAAATCTCTACCTAAACCTTGCCCTCTATTGTTACTATAAATATGCATGCCTTCAGCTACTTCCAACCCTTAATTCCATTCTCTTGGTTCCTGGACTCTGACCTCACCTGGTCCTCCTTAGACTCCTCCTCAAGACCCTCCCTAAACCCCTCCTCTAGTCACCCCAGACCACCCCTCAATCCCTCCTACAATCTTTGTGTATATTATCTCCATCTTGCCTTAATGAAGGGGCTCAGGTTCAATCCAGCTCAGCTCAGATTGAGTCTGGCCTTGTGAAAACAGGCATCACAAAGGGTGGGATTTCTTAAGACAACCCATTATGGTGAATCCCTAATAAACTTTGTCTTTTCCCTTGGCTGAGAAGGCTTGAGTCGAATTCTTTCCGCAGGACCCGGCGTGTTGGTATCTTGGGGTCACGAGCACCACTAGAAACCTATGGTTCACTACCAATCATCATTTTTACTTAAAACCTCTTCATTTTGACTGTATTGGGTGACACTTTTATCATACTTAAGACTTACAGTGTATTCCTTGAGTTAGTTCTTTCAATAACCCTTCATGTGAGAAGGGATTTTCAACTTTCTCAGGAAAGTTCACCGAAAAATAAGGAATTCCCTCTTGAACATTTTAAAAAGTCAATATTTCTAAGAACACTAGAAGTGTCATTTAAGGTTTAAAGGTCTTGCATGCTGATCTTCGATGAATTTGATGGATGAATTCTTTATTCCTTTGCATATGGCCACTGGGACACATCTGTAAGAGAGAGATTGAGAAGTTGGGATTTTATTTGTAATGTGAACTTCAGGAAATTAATTTAATTTTCCCATTACACTATGCTATACTGGTAAACCTTAGTACTATAGTACTTTAAAATAGGAAGGAATTCACAAAAGACAATGCCAAACACCCCTCTTTCTGCTCCCCTCCAAACATTACCATGGCTTCATTATGTTAGAAACAACATAAGATTATATAGAACTAAAGCCGAGAGAGGGACCTCGGAAAAATAGTCATATCCGCTCATTTTACAGATGAGAAAACAGAGGCTGAGATTTAGAGTGACAAGGTAGGAGATAGTAAGGAGTGGAGTCAGTTTTAGAACTCCGGTCCGTGATTCCAAGTCCATCCTGCCTTCTCTCATACTAAATCAATGTAAACAAACTTCCAACTAGAAACTAACTGCGCTTAACTGGGACCAGAATCCAACCCAAGGCAACCTCTAAAGTGAGTGTAGAGTTTGGAGCTGTGGGAAGCCAAGAGCAGAGTGAAAGGGTTAAAAAGGATTTCACCAGTGTTAACCATGGGGAATCAGGGAGTTGGATCTTAGGAAATGAAGTTTTATAAAGTTTTAGCTTTAAAGGAGTTGAATGGGAGACTGGCCAGTGAAAAATGATGAGCAATTTCAAAGATACCCTAGTGAGTGAAAAGAAAGTTTGGAAAATGGACCAGATGAAATAACATCTAGACAGAAACTAAAGCTCAGATTGACTTATTAGTAGAATTAAATGTGTGATAACAGTAATGTTACATTTATACAATTAGTCTTACATGTGCTATATGGAATAGAAAGGGGATCTCAGGGCAGAATGCTAAATATAATTCCAACATGAGAGTTTGGGGAGTTTTGTTGGAAAGTGATTATCTTTTTATGTCCAAACAGAGATTAACAGGGGCCGTGAATGTTGTACATGAATATGTAGATGCTCATTTTGTCATCCAGTTATAAGCTATGCAATATTTGTGATGTTTATTGTGGTTTTAATGTTTAAGAAGCAAATGCAGATTATATTATAGTCCTTGCTACTTGTTGAGTCTACACCTGCTCTCTGGAGATGATTGTATTAAGGAAAATAAAGCATAATGATTGCTAAGAATTGGGTATTCTGGAAGAGGAGGAATAGCTACACACTTGAGTCTCAGGGCAAACAGCGGTCAATTATGCATGGGGCATAAAAGGGCATTATAAACAGCCTCCAAGTGTGTATTGATCCTTAGAAACTTGTCTGGGCAAAAAAAGAAGGCCATAGACTGAGAGGTCCTGTTGCAGTCAGAGCGAATGAATCAGTGTGTGGAGTGAGAGAATAGTACGGGAGTGAGTCTGATGTGAGAAGTGCTGTTGATGGTGGAAAAGTGATTTAAGATAGTGGTCTCCAAAGTGGGGTGTAGATAGCTCAGCATGTGCCTAATATGATCCATTCATTGAGATGTGGAAAGAAAATATTAGAATTTCTATTTTTAATTTAAAAGGAAAAAAAAATTAAGCTTTCTTAATATTGTAATCCCAGTTTCATAGTTCATTAATATGGGACTTTCTCCTCATTGGTGGAGATGAATTCCCTGCCCTTCATGAGGGATGGAGTTGACCAAGATCAGGAGAGCTCCAGTTTGCTGGAAGTTTTCTTCAAGCTTCAAGTGTCTTCGGAGGCTTCTGGCTCCCAACTCCAAGGGGAAGATGGAAGACACCAACACCACCCCCTTCCACCCCCCCACCCTCCCACCCCCAATCAGGTCACTGAAGGAAAAGACTCTAGGGAACATGAGAGGGGCTGGGAGTCTCCACAATGTCCCTATCCCCAGCTTGCTAATCTACAGACTTCATGGAATTTCCCCTTGGGTGAGATCTGGAACTATTTCTTGGATGAACTGAGTTACCTTGCTCCCAGTGGGAGAGATTCTTTCCTCTGTATTCACTCATATATACTTTCTATAACTTCTGTTTTGCTACTGATGTGGATAAATGGGTTTTCTTTGATGATTGCCACATGTATTTATTGTGGAACTGGTATTTGGTGGGAAAGGAGTCAAGCCTTGGATACAGAGCTTGTGTCCTCCTTTCTCCCCATTAATGAAACAGGGATCACAAATTAGCTTGAACCTGATCACAGCCTCTAGGTTAGCAATAGTTGAGGGACCAGGTAGATATAATTCCAGTCTGGTTACCTCCTCTCTTTCTGAGGAGAGCAGAGTGGTGACCTCCAGCCCTAACTTCTTGCTTCCCCTCCTGTCAGGAATTAAAGTCTGCCTTGGAGGAGAAGAGCCTAGAGATGCCTCTCTTTAAGCCATACAAAGATACACTCTCATGCTGCATGTGGGAGATAGGCCTCACTGTATGTGGGACTACGCAATAGATAATATAGAGATGGACACTGATGCCCTCATCAGATCTTTCCCCTGAACTAAGTGAATCACATATGTCTGTTTAATTAAAGTGAGATTGTATACCCCTTAAAGTTGCTTTTCTTAGAAAAGCAGAACAAATAACCTGTGCTGGCAGTCCTCCTGTGTGATTGTGTTATTGGCCTTACGCAGCCACAGTAGCTACGAGTAATGTTGTTGTTGTGTCTTATTTATGCTGACTTTTCCCTATGCCTGGAATGTACTGCCTCATCATATCTACCTTCTAAAATTCCTTTCTTCCTCAAAGGTATAGCCCATGTATCATCTTCTGCAAGAAATCTTTCCTCAACTACCTGTGCCCTCTTTCTCTCTCTCTCTCTCTCTCTCTCTGACTACCTTTTTCTTTATATTCTTTTACGTATTCTTTTTATATTTATTTCATATATACATATGTATGTGTACTGATCTCCCCTGGTAGATGAATAAATGTTAACTCCTTGAGTATAGAGAGTCTTTCATTCTCTGATTTTGTATTCTCTGAACCTGGAACAATGTCTTATGTCTAAGTGCTTAATAAATGCTTGTTAATTGATTTACTGATCTTCTCTCACACTCAAGCACACTTTGTACTCTACATTCACTTGTTTCCTCAAGTAGTTAACCAAATTTGTTAATAGTCTCTCATCCTGTTTTTCTGTGCTATCCTAGAAACATCAAGGCTAATGGACTGGGCCAATTAAAGCGTAACTGGGAAATAGTTAACAAAACATTTTAAATTGCAATGCGACATAGGTAATATTAATTTGTGGTTTTCTAAATCAATATGCAGTTCATAGGGATCCATTTCTATTTGAGTTTGCTATTAGTGACAGGGCAATAGAACTTAGGGTTCTAAACATAGGCCCTCTCAGATAATGGCAGGTAGAGGTCCTAGCAGATAGAGAACTGGACTTGCAATAAGACCAGAGATCAGATATGGCCAGAGACACTGTGGGCAAGTCACTTAATTGCTATCTACCTCAGTTTCCTCATATGTCAAATGAGGACAATAATAACACCTACCTCCCAGGCTTGTTTTGAGGATTAAATAAGATAATATTTGTAAAGTGATTTGCAAAACTTAAAGGATTCTCTGAATGCTAGATATCAATAATAATAGTTGTTAGCACTTTTTATAGATCCAAATGGAAGAAATGCATCTATGGTTCCTCTTACTAAAAACAGGATATTCATTTTTTTTTCAGTCCGATCTACCAATTATGCAAAGGTTTTAATTGGAAATAGTCTATTATTGTATGTATTTTCTGATGTCAATCACTTGTGGTGACATACTAAAAGACGCTAGACTTTTAGCAACGGGATTCAAAAGATGCCACATTGTTAACAAAAGGGTTAAAAAATCCTC
Source organism: Trichosurus vulpecula (assembly GCF_011100635.1). NCBI lineage: Eukaryota > Metazoa > Chordata > Mammalia > Diprotodontia > Phalangeridae > Trichosurus > Trichosurus vulpecula. The sequence goes on along the minus strand of NC_050574.1, from coordinate 450,108,940 downwards.
TGAAACTCTTTAGAAGGTTTTTAAAACTTAGAATATTGTTTCCAAGTTTTAGTGTGCAGATGAGTTTTATGCATGACACATATGTTGTTTTCAGTAACAAATACAAATGACATTGAAAACATTTCCAAATATCCACCAAATAACCGCTTTCAAAATTTTCTCCATACATGAATTTCTTTCTAAAAGGAGTTACTTTCTCATTCATTGTTAAAACTTTACCTTTACCATGGTGGACACAAAAATCAAACAAATGTATACAGACAGGTTAGGCACAGGATAAATAGGAAATAATTAACAGAGGGACAGAACTAGAATTAAGAGGAATTGGAAAAGTCTTCCCATAGAAAGTGGCATTTTTAGATGGAAACTGAAGGAACTTTCAGGGAAGCCAGGAAGTAGAGAGGAGTAGGGAAAGCATTCCAGGCATGGAAGATACTTAATATTATGTTAAATTCACATACCATAATTTGTTTAGCTATTCCCCAATAGGTGGGCATCCTCTCCCCTCAGTTTCCACTTTTTTTTTGTGGGAAGTTTTTTGCCACTGTAAAAAGAATGGCTATAAATCTTTTTGTAAATATAAGTTCTTTTCCTTTTTCTTTGATCTCTTTGGGTTATAGATGCAGTAGGATTATCATTGGATCAATGGCTATATACTGTTTAGTGAATTTTTGTTCCAAGTTCTAAATTGCTTTCCATAGTGGCTGGACTAATTCATAGGTCCACAAACAGTGCTTTATTGTGACCACTTTCCCACCAATACCAAAACATTTACTATTTCCTTTTTTCTCATCTTTGCCAATCAGATGGGTATAAAAGGGAAGCCTCAGAGTTGTTTTGATTTTCATTACTCTATTAGTGATTTGTAGCATTTTTCCTTAAGGTTGTTGATAGCTTGGATTTCTTCCTTTGATAACTGTCTGTTCATATCCTCTGACTGTTTATCTATTGGGAAATGGCTCTTTTTCTTATAAAGTTAAGTCAATTCTTTATATACCTTGGATGGGAGACCTTTAACAAAAAAACTTACTAATCTGTTCCCCAAGTTCCTCTTTCTCTATTAATTTTAGATTTTTTTGTTTTAGCTATTGGGGGTTTTGTGCAAAAACTTTTCAAAGGTTTTATTTCCAAAATACAGAAGAAACTGATTAATTCATTAGGAACTTAGGAATGGAAAAGAGCCATTCCTCAATTGATAGATGGTCAAATTATATGAATGAGCAGTTGCCTTTCACTAAAAGGGAAGAAATGGCAAAAGAATTTTCTTAACATAGGCTCATAAGATCATAAAAGTATAGATTTAGAAAAGGAAAGATGTTTAGAGGCTATCTACTCCAATCCCTTCATTCTAAAGATAAGGAATTGAGTGAAATTTTGTAAACATTGGGTTGAGTATTGCCTAACAATAAACACCACTGGAAAAAAGTAGATGTTTGTTTTCATGTTCTGGATGCTTGGTTTTTAAATGCCTTACTATTCATGATGATTTGATATTTTTAGCTAATATCTCAAAGCACAATATACTCTTTGGGCAAAGTTTACTGTTGATGACAATTAATTTAAATCTATTTTTCAAATAACCTTGATAATTTCAAACTTATGTTGGCTTTTTTTTGTCAAAGATAATTAGATCATTGTTTTAAACTTATAATGTGGCTTCTGAAGAGCTTGTACTTGGTATAATAGGAAAAGTGTTACCTCTACCATTTTCTTGTTAACTTGTACTGAGCATTATTAATATTATTTTTCAATTATGATTTCTTTGCACTGATCTCCTTAAGACAGTTTAATTTTTGTGAGAGATAGGCAATGGATACAATGAGTAGAGAAATAGCCTTGTGTAAGGGCAAGCAAAGTGGGACTTTTTGTTGTTTTTTGTTTTGGAGTGCTTCTCAGCACTAAGGAAATCATTTGCCTTTGATTGAGTCTTGCCTTTGTTGGTAGGAAGACCCACACCCTTTTTCTAATTAGGTCATGAGAGCTGTGAAGCCCTCTAGAGGTGTGAAGCCCTGGGGCCTTGAAAAAGGGTATATATATTCTGAGGGTAGTATTTTGCTTGGAGCTTGGTCACTGGAAGAGTGTCATATGATTTGACCAGATGAGACTCTGGGTAGCTGTTGGAGCCCCTCCCCCCGCCCATGGCCCCACTTTGAAAAACTGAGATGTTGGTGCTTTTTATTCTGGTAACTATGTACATAATGTCTTGGACAGACAGCTAGAAGCCTGTCTGCTGATTGTGTTATTTTGCTCTGTTTATATAATGTCTGCTTGTAATTTCTGTTTGTGTTTTTTTCTGAAGCAAGGTGCTGACTTTCCCCCCTGAACTAAGTGAATGATATATGTACATTTAAATAAAGTGAGATTGCAAACCCTTTAAAGTTGCTTTCCTTAGAAGATCAGATCAAAGAATCAGTGCTAGCAGCCCTCCTGTGTGCTGGTGTTATTGGCCTTACACAGGCACAGTAGCTGCAAGTAACGTTATTGTTACACAAGGAGACAGAAGATAGAATGCTCTGTGCAAAGAAAGTGAGAAGACCAATATGGCTAAATTGTAGACTATGGGGAGGTGAGTTATATTAAATGAAGCTGGATATTAGGGCCAGATTGTGAAAAGCTTTTAAAAGCTAAGCAAAGGAGACAATGGGGAACCCTTGGATTCGATTAAGTAGGGGAGACACATAGTCAAAAGAAATTAATCTAGGGAAAATCAGTGTGGCATCTATGTGGTGGATGAGCTGGAATTTGGAAAGTCAAGGCAGGGAGAACAATCAGAAGACTCTTGCAATAGTTTAGGTAGGAGGTGATGATTGCTTGAACTGAGGGATATCGTAGTTTTAGAAATGGTAAGATTGGGCAAATGGTAGGATTTGGGATAAATATGAGGAGTTTAGGCTAACCCTGATGTCATAAAGCTAGAAGGCTAGGAAAATGGTGATGTTTTTTGACAGATAAAGTGAAGGTCAGAAGAACAGCAGACTTTAGGGAAATGATGATGAGTTCTGTTTTGGACATACAAAGTAATGAAAGACGCACACACACACAGTGTGAGAAAGCACACATTAGTAATTGAAAGAATCAGGAAAGATTTCTGTGGAAGATGATACTTGAGCTGTATCCTGGAGGAAGAAAGGAATTTTAGAAGGTAGATGTGAGGGACCAGTACATTCCAGGTGTGGGGAAAAGTCAGCACATATATTATACAGCACAAAAAAACTAATAGTTAATGAGCAATGCTTAGCAGAGAAATTACATATATACTAGGTCAGCAGAAATTAATGCCCGAAAGCCATCTTGAGATGCCCATTGGCCCAAGAGAAACTACCAGCCATTATGAGACTGACTGAAAACATTTGACTAGAAGTACAAACTTAATACATATATACATATATGTATGCATACATATATACATATGTATGTGTATATCTTTGAAGGTATATAATGTGATAGAAAGTCCTTTGGATCTAAAGTCAGAGTTCATGAGTTTGAATCTTAGCTCTGTTAATTACTATGTCATTACCTTGAACAAGTCACTTAATCTCTGGCCCTCAGTTTCTTCATTGAAATGAGATGGTTGGATTGTATGGTCTTTTAGTTCCCTTTTAGCCCTTCGTCTATGAAGTGAGACCTTGAACCAGGCTTTATAGTGTTTAAGGGTCATTGAAGTTCTGAAGGCACCATGAAACAATAAAAAAAATAATCTGTCAATTCCAAGGTTCTGTCCAACTTGAAGTTCATTTATATTTCATCACCTGAGCTTACTTCCATTGCTAAGCTTGATGTGAAATGCCCTTCTTTATGTGTATCCCAAATGGGTACAAGGAAAATTTGTAGGTCTAGAGCCCAGAAGCAATTTTTTTTGGTCATATGTCAGTTCAACTGTGACCAGGAGAATTTTTAAAGGTTTTTGGAATAATGTTGGGAAAAAAAGAGATCCAAATAAAGCTCTGAAAATATGTTAAAGCATTCTTTAAAAGCTGTAGAAAGGGTGTTAGAGGCCATACCCTTTAAATCATCTAATTTACAGATGGAGAAATTGAGGCTCGGTGAAGCTGTTATTGAAAAAATAACATGGCTAGTAGGTAGCTGAACCAGAATTTGGACCCAGGGCTCTTGACTCTCAGTTTAGGGGTCCTTTCAATCTAAGCGTGGCTTTTGGTCTTACTGTATCTATCTTGCTTCAGTCTATATATGGTCTGACAACTGCTAACTGCAACTGGGAAAGCAATAGTGAACTCCAGAGAGCTCATATTTAAGGGTTTATCCTTTAGGCATACTACCTCATCCATATATTCTTTTCCCTCCTTGTTTATTCTAGGGATCATTCTATTTCTTGTTTCTTTCCCAGACTGTGCTGTCAGAAAGCTCTGATTTAGAGTATTTTTCATGTCACAATAACATTAGGAGTCATAAAGCACAAACAATGCCCTCAGGCTGATTAATTTTCTCTGAATGTGCTAGGAGATTTTTCAGGTTGATTGGATCAGTCCTGGGCACACGGAGATGCAAAATCTTTCTCATATGGTACTTGTAATGCACATATTGGAAGTAGTTAGACAACCTCATAGATAAATCCTCTTATTGGCTTTTAGAAGAATTGATAACATCCACCATTTTGTCCTTTCTGTGCCTGTCAATCAAATTTGTTCTTTTATCCTCAAGATTATCAATGGAATGTGGAAGTAAGTATCAGATACATCAAATCAAATCTCCTTACTTCAAAGCTTATTACAAACAGTCCACAGTTGTGTAGTCATACCTGCTAACTTGGTAAGTGCAAACCATTGATTTCAAAACCTTTAGCCTTTTGTAATCAAACTACATTGGGTTTCATCAAACAAAAAGTTAAAGATTTGTCCCACTTTAAACAATTTCTCCACAGTATAACCCCCACCCCTTCAAGTTTTACATTGCATGCTCATGTATTTCAGACATAGGTCTATGTTGAAATCCTTGGTTTTACAGCATGTGGTTGTGATCTCAGTAGGTGGCAGTTAATACCATCAATATGAGCAGGTGAAACCAGCCTCTTCATCCCCCCCTCAAAAGCTAAAGAACCTATAAAAGCTAGTCTATGTACATCTTGCTTAAACTTGAAGGATTTCTTCCTCTTGTAAGAGTGTTTAAATATTCTGCTAATTGTGGCCACTGAATAATTATAAACAGAATAGCAGATTAAAAGCACTTCATGGAGTGATGAGAATGTGTCTTTCTTGAAAGATAAAAGGAGGTGCCTCTTCTTGGGGTAATGCTCCTTCAAAGTATTTATGATAAAGTGTTGTCTATGGAGACTGAGGGCCTGATGTTTTTTAACCTAGGGGATTTGAATAAATTGAAGACCAGTTTAGGATTTGTCCTCTCCACACGTAGCGATCCTCATTCAAGTCTTTAGCAAGCCCAATGTGGTGATGTTGTAAGGAATGTTCTTAATTGCCCAGTTCATCATCTCACAAACTCCATATTGAAGTTGGAGTTCTATAAGGAAGGAAGAATATGGTATGTGTAGGAATCATGTGTTGGGTAGACAGATGTTTCTGGTAGGTTCATTCATTCAACAAAATTTTTCAAGCACTTAGCATTTGCCAGACATTGTGCTAGGCTCTAGGGATAGAAATAGGGGTGGAAAAAAGATGAAACTTTCAAGTTTAATCTGCATTATTAACATTTTTTGTCACTTTCTTAAGTCTAGAATCAATAAATAAAACAATGATTCAAGCCCTGATTTGTAGCATTTGCAGATTTCTGGGATTTGAATGTCTGAATTGAAAATTTAACAATTGGCTTTTGGAGCTGGGCTGGTTGGAGCTGGATAGAAAGAAAAAAAAAAGAAATATCCAGACTCTCAATAAAGTTACATTCCACTGGGGAGAAACAACTTGTAAACAGAAAAAAAAAATTCCAGGGATGGTAAGGATGGAGCTTATGGCCTAAACTCTTTTTATCTTTCTGATTTTTAATCATTTTTATTTAAAGTTTTAAGTTCCAAATTCTATTCTTTCCTCCCTCCCCTCACCCCTTCCTGAGATGGTAAACAATCAGATATAGGTTATACGTGTGCAATATGTAAAACATTTCCATATTAGTCATTTTGTACAAGAAGACTCGAATAAAAGACAAAAATGAAAGTGAAAAATAGCATGCTTCAGTCTTTATTCAAACAATATCGGTTCTTTCTCTGGAGGCAGATAGCATGCTTGATCATGAGTCCTTTGGGATTGTCTTGGATCCTTGTATTGCTGAGAAGAGCTAAGTCATTCACAGTTCTTCATTGAACAATATTGCTGTTACTTTGTACAACGTCCTCTTCATTTTGTTCACTTCACTTTGCATCAATTCATGCAAGTTTTCCCAGGTTTTTCTGAAAGCATTCTGCTCATCATTTTTTATAGCACAAGAATATTCCAGCACGATCATATACCACAGCTTATTTAGCCGTTCCTCAGCTCCCTTCAGTTTCCAATTCTTAGCCACCACAAAAAGAGCCGCTATAAATATTTTTGTACAAATAGGCCCTTTCCCCTTTTTTGAATGTCTTTGAGATATAGACCCAGCAGTGGTTATTGCTTGTCCTTCCTTCTTGAAGAGGATCATGACATCAGGATGTTAATGCCATGACTTGCAAACAAATTGGATTTAAGAGGGGGAGGGCTGTACAAAGTCACCAGCCTTACTTTCTCCTCTGGAGACAACTGGATTCAGTGGCAAGACATAGATCAGGACAACTTGAGATGGCCCTATTCTAGCAATGGTATTGCTGGATCAAAGGGCGTGTAAAGTTTTATAGCTCTTTGGGCTTAGTTCCAAATTGCTCTCCAGAATGGTTGGATCAGGTTACAACTCCACCAACAGTGCATTGGTCTCCTCATTTTCCCACGTACCCTCCAACATCCAACATTTTCCTTTTTTTTGTCATACTAGCCACACTAATAGGTGTGAGGTGGTACCTTAGAAATGCTTTAATTTGCATTTTTCAAATCTAGTGATTTAGAGCATTTTTTATATGACTATAGATAGCTTTGATTTCTTTGTCTGAAAAATGCCTGTTCATATCCTTTGACCATTCATCAATTGAGGAATGACTTGTATTTTTACAAATTTGACTCAGTTCTCTATATATTTGAGAAATGAGGGCTTTATCAGAGATACTTGTTGCAAAATTTTTCTCCCAGTTTTCTGCTTTCCTTATAATTTTGGTTGCATTCCTAAACTCTGTTTTCAATCAGTCTGTGCTATGTTACAATAGCTTCTCTTAGTGCTCTAGCCTGAATCAGCTTGGGCTGATGTCCCTCTGATGAATTATTTAGGGGTCATTATTCCAACGGTCCGAAGGAAAAGCAGATGGAAATCCAATGTTTGAATATTTCCAAGTTGAGGGAATGTCTTTATAGAGCAATGACAAACGATCAAAGACTACTTATCTCAAAGAGCCCTCTGCCCTTAACTAGCTGCAGGAAAGGGACTGACTGAATTCACAGCCCACATCCTCCCAAGCAGCAATCACAGCTGCCTCACATCACTTGCTTCAAAAAGGTTCGGGCTGTAGATGAGCAGGAGCCAAATTTCTCAATGTGATAAGACACTTACAAAACTAAGCAGCCGGGGGAACGAGAAAGAAGGAGACAATTGGGTGGGAGTGGAAGGACTGTGCTGGGGAAGTAGGAGTGAAGCAACTCCATCGCCACAGCGGTAGTACACAAACTGCTTTAAGATGCCAAGTTCTACCAAGTGTGAAATTAATATTTCTACATCATAATGTGTGTGCTTTTCCCCTAAGGAGGATTTAAAGAAACCCAACAAATAAAAAGAAAAGCAAATGAAGAACTGAAAATCAAGCTCCATGTGGGTCATACTTTTTGGCAGCATTTAAGGTTTTTTGGCTTCCTGTGTAATAAAAAGTGCTGAAAGTTCCAGGTGTTTGGCCTTTTAGAGTCACGATTGAGCATAGGCTAGATTTCTTTTCTAACTTTTAAACCCATTGGCTAGAGCAATGTCATTGTCGTTCCACAGTGTGAGGCTTTTTCCATCAAAACCAGAACTGTTGAGTCCATCTTCTGAGTCTAATGAATTTACCAGTAACTAAATGTAACTCCGAAACCTCATAGCTCCTCTCAATCCATAGGTGGAATATGCTGTAATACTCCTAATCCCAGAAATCCGGCTACTCCAAAGTGTTAATCAAATGGGTAAATTTATACTGCCCCAATTTGTCCAATCTAGCTCATTGGAGAAGATTCCATTGACATATTTTTATTTAAATTTTGCTTGATGCTAAAGGGTGTTTAATATTTGACCTTTCATCCAAATCTGCAGCAAAAGAACTTCCAAGGCTGCAAATTAAAGCCAGTCATGCCCAGTCAAGAGTGATCCATTCACAACAGTGATGACCACCTATATATTGGAAGTATTGACAGCTAGACGTGTGAACATTTCTGAGAATTAATTGGAAAATATTTTTGGTTTTACTAAAGGATGGATGTTATATGTTTTTTGTAATTGTTGTGCTATCATAGACGATGTGCTTTTTGGGTGCAACGATAATACCGCCCCAATGTCGTTAGTACATGTGCTTGGATTTTTTTCTAGTATAGGTTATTGGCTATTTGGATCCATCCACATTCTTATTAATTTTCATAGTGATGTTACTCCTCTTCTTAAAAACCTTCAGTTTTTCTCAATTGCTTATTGAGCATAGTTTAAACCCCTGTTTCTGGAACGGTAGGCTTTCCAATGTCTTGCTTCAACTTATCTACCTAAACTTATCAAATATTATTCTCCTGTACCTATTTTATTTTTCTAGTCAAATTGGACTTTGCTCCCCCCCCCCCAATTCTCATCCTTTCTTTTTCCATTAACTTGCTATAGTTCACAATGCATCATTTTTGGAAGACTTCCTCACTTCCCCTACTCTCATTTTATGTCTCTCTCTTCAAATCCTTACTTAGAAGCCACGTCTTCATGATCGCCCAGGTGAAAGCTATTTCCCTCATATTTCTCAAAGGTCTTTGCCTAACTCTCTTTTGCCCTTATCTTTATCTTCGAATCATGCTGATTTGCGTACATGTTGGATTCTTCTTGTGAGCTGACTCCTCCTCAAGTTCAGGGTCAATATTGTCTTTGATCTTTGTATCCTAGTACCTACTCCATTGCCTTGCAAAGGGAACATCCTTAATAATTGTTCCTTGAATTAAACACTTTCAAAATTTATACTCCCCTGTCAGCTACCCTTAGTCTCTATCTTTGGTATATGTGGAATTTGACACCTGGCCGTTAATTGATTAGTAAATATTCATTCAGTGACTACAATGCAACATATGATTGTGAAGACAGAGAAATTTTCTCCTTTTGTTGGCTTGATGTCACTGGTATTGATATTCTTGTGCCGTCAAAGTTATATAGATTAACATTTGATGAGTTAATAGTCAAATTAATCCTTGATCTCACTGGTGTGGATGTTCCCCTGCTACTGGAGATGATAGCCCATTCACATCTGCCTATGTTGTGTGAGTCTCCTCACTGTCTTATAAATTATAAATTCACAGGGAGTATGGCCAGTACATATTGTAAACTTTCCTTGATTTCCTTTGACAGTACTCAGGGTGTCAATCAATTAGTCCTTACTCTTACCACATGACCACCTCATCTTCTTTTTCAATCATATATTTCTTGGATATCATCCTTTACTTTGGTTCCTAATTGTTCCTTATTTGTTATATGTCATAGTCTTCTGTGCTACCACATGCCTCTCCGTGGCCCTATGAAGCTTGTCTATCAGTGCATATGTCTTGGACATACAATGAAGATGAACCTTGAGTTGGGCTCAGAATTAGACAGGAGGAAGGTGGTTACCTTTGGGAAATAACTGTGCTCCTTTAATGACCCTGACCTTTCTCCTGAAAGGAAGGTGATCTTTTAAGTAGCAAGATTCTACTAGTGGCTTAGGGTTCTGAGCCATGGAATACTATAGTCTCCAAAAATTAAAAATTAATATCACTTAGATGGTAATGGAAAGGTGCACGGTAGGTATGAATATTTTGCAAGAAATAGCAAATATGAGTTAGTATGAATTTAATATTTAGGTTTGGGGTTAATTATAAGGCTGATGCTTCTAAAAATGGAAATTTACAGTGGATGACACTAATAATTACTTTAATTTAAGCTATGTGTATGTGTTTTCATATACATATATAACATTTTAAAACTTAGTCTCATTTGCCCATCAATTGGGGGACAAATCATGGTATATAATGCAATAAAATGTTATTGCAAATATGTACATTGACAAATATGGAATGAGAGAGCCTTGGCAAGGCTTGAAGGAATGATGTAGTATGAAGAGAGCAGAACCAAGAAAACAATTTATACAAGAACCAGAGTAATATAAAGAAAACAACTTTGAAAGATTTCAGAACTCTGATCAATGAAGTTGTTTCAACAATCTGGCTAGCAGCTGTTGTGGGGGTGAAATCCAACACAAGCCCAATAACAAGAACACTACCAGCACGCTGCAAAAGCCAGGTCCTTTTGATCTGCTTTACTAAGGAAAGCAATGTTAAGGGGTTGACAAGCTTACTTTAATTCAGCATACAAATACCATTCACTTAGTTCAGGGGAAAAATCCAGCACCCTGAACTTCGGAACAAATACAAACAAATTACAAACATCAACAGACAGACCAAATACAGTTCATAGTTACCAACATGTAGGTTCAGCCCAGGAGCTCATAACAAGGCTGGCCCAGAGTCATGGGCACCACCATGTGGGTAAGAGCTCCAAAGAAGAGAAAGTCAACTCCTGGTTTTATATATTTTTCAGGGTCAAGGGTGAGTCACACATGCGACTCACCCATGTGACCTAGACCTAGAATCGTCACAAAGAGGCGACTTAAACCTCCGTGGTCTAAAAGCCTTTGATTCCCAAACATGTCACTCAAACTCATGTGTAAACTAGACCCTTCCCTGAAGCAAGGAGGTCACCGAGGACTGCCAAATCTAAGCAAGGAAACAAAGGCCAAATTCTTCAAGGGCACTTGGTTGAACTGAGTGCTAAGAGACCATTTTGTTTACCAACACAGAAGTTAGCAATTGTGGTGTTAGAAGACTGATAGGAAACTTGGCAGAGAGGTGATAAACCAGAGATAGACAATGATACATAGATTTTCACCCAGAGCCAGCGCATTGAAGTACTTACTTTAGATCATCTCATTCATTAAAAAGAGATCATCTTTTGGTGGTGGGCCTGGGGTGAGGAACTGGCGAGTAGTAATAGTAACGCAACACTAAAAGAAGGAAAAGAACATTTATGAAAGTTCAGAATTGTAAAGTAATCAAGTGGGACAGTTATGATATTATTATATCAAATTTAATATTCAATTCAAAGAGAAACTATAGAACTGAAATTCCCAGTTTAATATACAATCCTCTTCTCTGTTCTTCTCTGCATATTGCAATATTCATCCTTTTGAAGAAAGAAAAAATTTTAAAAATAAATTTGTTCCTATACCTGTCCCTCCACACCAGCTGAAGGAGTGTTTCTTTATCTTACCTCCCTCTCTATGCTAACTCATAAACAACCTATCTGATTATAGATTCTCCAATCCTCCCTCTTTCCCCAATTAAGCTATGATTTAAGACTAAGCCAAGACCCCTCTCTAACAAGCTAAAAGAAATGCTGACTTTGCATCAGCAACATATTAATGACTTAGTTGTATTTTCTCTATATGTGTGGCTGAGTTAAAAAAAACCCATGGTAGACAATAGCATCTATGCTTAGAAAATCCTTAAGTAGAATTTTAAACCGTGTATACAGGAAGATTTCGTGTTGGAACGTTGCTTGTCTGAAAGAGGCAATCAGGAACAAGAGCTGATTGAGGCTCAGAAATTGCAGGCATGAATTCTCATCTGCTTGCAGATACATCATTTCATCTGCTTTTGGAAATAGGGAATAATTTCAAATCTCTGCTTGTGTGACTTTTATTTTTCTTTCCTAGTTTTTTCCTAATGATTATTGGCTTATACATGGTAATAACAATTTATACAGTGCCTCACAGTTCACATTGTCCTCAGAGCAATCCTGCAAACTATATAATGCAAGTATTATTTACCTTCATTTGACAAGTGAAGAAACTGAGGCACAGAAGGATGGAGTGACTTGTTCAAAGTCACAAGCTAGTGGGCAAAGACACAAGACTTTAACCCAGGCCATCTGATTATTAATCTAGCGTTTTTTCCACTATATCACACTGCCTTTCTAGCGTAAATTTTACAAGAAAATAACACTCTTAATAATTTTACTATTATTTTTCCCTTGGCTAGGACATCAATTAAAAGCCCAAGTGATGTGCTGGCCTTTACCTTCACTTCCATAAGGGTGACATTTTTCACTGATAGAATATATAAACACAAGTTACAAAGAAATGAAAACAGAAGAGAAAGAATAAAAAGGGAAGAGTGTAAGCAGACAGGCTTGCCTTGTCTGCCTCCACTAACGCAAATATTTCTACCTATTGCATTTAAATTGCCCATAAGAGTTTACTTGAGATTCTCTTCATAACTCAATTACTTAACTGTGTGATCAACCTTATAACAACTTACCACCCCCCAAAGTAATACTGGATCTGTACGCTGTTCCCAAACCAGCAGCCTGAGACATTGCGTGGGAGAGTGTTGAATCACCTTCAAAAGCTTAGGAATCTACTCACTAGGTCCTTGTTTCTCTAAGGTTCTGCTGTGGAGCTATCATCTATTAATTGAATCTAACCCTTTTGGAACCTGTTTATTTTTCCAAACTGTGTTGCCTTTGGCCTAATGAGTTCCTTAAATTCGCTACCTGCTGGATAAAGTATTGCTTTGATCTTTCCTAAAATGATCTCTTCCAAGCGTTGAAGAAGATCCCTGTTGTGTTGGGCATTAGTAAACAGACAAAGGAAGAGCAGGTTTTCAACATGACTGAATGTTATTGTTGTTTACCTCCTCTGGAAATCATTGAAGCAGACAGCTGTGGAAATTCAAAAGGTGCAAAAAATTCAGAGTGCTGGAATAATATCCCCATGCTTCAGCCCAGTAGATACATTTAGCAGCTCTTCAGTTCTAGCATTCTGGAATGACGTGGACAGGTAGTGGGTCACACGATGTAACCTTCAGATCGGTCAGATTTTGGTGACTCCAGCAGAAATGAAATGGGAAGAGCACTGTCAGCAAATACCTGAGTTCGAATTCAGGCTCTGATACTTACTAGCTGTGTAATGATGGATGGGTCATGTGACCCCACTCTGAACCTCACTTTCCACACGTGTAAGATGGAGATCACACTTGTAGTATCTTCCTTTCAGGGTTGTTATATGGATCAAATGGAATGGTAGGTGTTAAGTGCTTTGTCAACTAGAAGATGCTGTATCACTGTATGAGTAAGGTGAATTTTAGTGTAGATAAGGTAGATGTTAGTGTGTATAAAGTGGATTTTGTTATTATTTCTTACAGTCCAGTTTCCCAGGATCCATGGCCATAACAATCTCTGTTTCCCAGGTATTAGATACGAGTTCCCAGGTTCATGGTTCAAAACATTTCCACCATGCTTGTGCAGCTTTATATAAGGATAAATAATGTAAATGTGTGCTGAAATTGTAGACATCCACTGCGACTGCGCGGTGAGATATGGGGATGAGGTGATGTAAACTTTTGAGGCTGTTGCTGGCGATATGCCTTCTTTGTCTGATGACCTATAAAACAGGTGGGCATTAGTTAGTGAGTTGGGGAAACTTTATGCTTGAATGCACAAGCTGGGATGCTGTGCGCCTTGATCGGCCCCCATCCAGGCTTGGGAGGGGGGAATCTGTGTTTGCCTCAACCGGCCCTCATTGAGGCTTGGGGGATTTAGGGGAACCCCTTAGAGTTGAATGCACAAGTTGTGCCCCTCTCGACTGGCCCCATCAGGACATAGCGGGAGTTGCTCCCCCGCCCCACTTCTCACTGGCCCCTGCGAGAAGCGTGATTTGGGAATACTGTAGGAGTTTGTAGTTCTTCTGTTATCAGCAATACTGTGTTAGAGAAATTTAGACTAGAATGAAGCTTATTATTAACCCTTTGAAGCTATCTTTCCCGTCTGACCTGATCAAGAGCGAACCTGTTAGAGATTGGAGTCCAAACCTGCAGTGCCTCCTGTGTATTATCTGTCTAACACAATGTAATCCATTATTTTTGTTACTGTCCTGATGTCTCACATGGCATAGGAGTGACCTTGAATTCTCAAGGACTGTGCCCACAGAGTTCAAGCTTCAGCAGGTGAAAAGCCTAGGGTACAATTAATTATATGTTGTCTTCGGAGGATCAAATCTTGTCTTTTTAGGAGAGGCTTGTTGCCATGAGGTTAGTGATTAGTTTTCCTGACCGGAGCAAGTCAGGAGACTACTGTTCACTGAGATATAGAGATGTTGGGCTCTGTGTTGATAGAGAGACTATACACATGGAGGAAGCTTGGGTCCTAATGTAGTGAAATATGCAAGCTGCTTCATACGGGAAACTCGAACACCTTGATTATTTCAGGGAGCACCTTGGCTGCATTCTTCGGTATCATTTTCTTGAAGTGATGTTACAGGTGTAGACTGAACCAGGGTGAAAGGATGCTTCTGGGTTTATTTCCATGACCATTTAGAATGATCTTTAGTATTTGACTAGCCTTTCAATGCAGCAGAAATGTGGGCTGCCTGCCTGCAATGATGCCTTTTCCATATTTCCTTCTAAAGCACACTCACATGACCATATGATATGAAATATTCCTGGACTTGGCTGAGAAACCTCTCTTGGTTTCCTGCATACGGCATTAGGCAACTAGTTTAGGGAGGCAGTGTCTTGGGGAGGGAAGGTACTGCTAATGTTTTGCTGCTCAACAAAATGGGCACAATATAAAACATACTCCCAAGATACATGGGAAGAGCATATAAAATAGAAAAGAAACTAAATGTGGCAAAAGATGGCATGGGGTTGAATCATGACTTTGCTATTTATTACTTTGGGGAAGTCACTGAACACCTCTGGGACCTAGTGTCGCCATCAATAAAATGACAGGATTGGATTAGATCATCTGTGAAGTCTCTTACTGATCTAAGTCTTATGACCTGAAATTAAGTGGGGCTTAGGGATCACAAGTATCCTTGCTGTCCTGACTTCTAATACCCAGGTTAAAGCACAGTTTCCATGATAATATGATCGAAACCTCAGAGCCATGTGTACCCCTTGCTAGAAAAGCAAGGAGGCTTGGCTATTTGGTTCCCTTTTGATTATGTAGTCTGGGAGAAACTCATGGTAGCTTCCAGCTTCCATATTACTTTCCTCCCCAAGAGCAGTCCCCACCTTGTCTCTTTGTTCTCTTGGGCATTTGATAGCCTCTGAGTCACTCGATGACCTTGAACCAGGTCTCATTTTTTGCCTAAGTTCTTTAGTCCCTGGCAGAGTCATGTGTAACCTCAGTCTGTCAAGAGCTCTGCCAGTCCAGGGAGTAACTCTTGGGAGCCTGGGGTGGGACCAGAGTGGCTAAGGAGCCGGCAGGACCAACTCAAGGTGAAGCTGTGGAGGTAGAGAGTTATTTGTGTTCTTTTTCATCTCCATTATGATTTATACCTAATTATCATGCAGCTAGGTAATGGTTATGCATGTCATTAAATACAGAATGGATTTAACTTTGCAAATTCAATTGGCTAACAATTCTAAACATTGTTCACCTATGATTTACTTTCATAGCATTCGTGTATATGTCTATCAGCTCACGGCAGAGGCTTATATGCTCACAATTTAAAAGAAATTAGAAGTACTCTTGCCTTTAACTCTTCTCTGGGCTTTTACTAATTGCCCAGAACCCATTCAATCAATCAACCAACCTATCAAAAAGAATTGATTAAGCACCTAATATGTGCCCTGTAATGTGCTAGGTACTGGGGATACAAAGTACACAGAATGACACAATCCCTCCAATCAAAAAAGATAATATTTGCAAAATGTCTGGCACATAGCAGGGGCTTAATAAATGTATGTTTCTCTCATTTTCCCTTCCCAGCTCCCAAGGAGCTTACATTCTAAAGGGGAAGACAACAAACACATATATAAATATATACAGAATAAGCATAAAGAGAAAACTCCATTAGTTTGTAGGCACAATTTGCCTTCTTTTTCTCCATGAATGCCTACATTGACATTTTTCTACCCACTCATTTGATCTTGGGAGATTTTCCAGAAGTGTATCCCCACTAACTTGGCATTTCACTACTCAGAATTTGTTTTATGCACACATAGGGATATTTTGCTTTGTGCTCCTTCTTAACAGATTTTTGCAAGAATGTTAAAATAAGGCTAGTCCTTGCACTGATCTCTGGGGGCCCCACTGTTAACTAAATCTAAATAAGTGTCTGTTTATCACTGTCTTTATTTAATTAATTCAGTTCTCTATCTATGCCAAAACATTTGAAGTATTAGGTGAACTAGGTCCTCTCATTCCCTCTTATCCACATGCTTATTTATCCCTTCCAAGAATACTTGCTCAATGAGGCAGGATTACCCCTTAGAGAAATCACACGACCTTTCCTCTAATAAGCTATACTTGCTAATGTTTTCAATGACTCTACCCCTTATTAAAGATTCTTTAAGCTTGGTAAGAATGAAAATGAGATTTGTGGTCTTTGGTTCACAGGGTCTTCTTTGAAGCTCTCTTTCTGGTTGTCGTTGTATTGCTAGAAAATACCTTCTAAAAAAGATTGCAGCACTTGCTAAGGTTAAAGCAAATGTCTTAATTAGGACTTCGAGAGGACATGAAGGAGTTTGCCAAAACATTTTCATTTATTGTGAAGGCTCACAGAATCCATTGACATACTAGAGAGACACAACTCAATTACATCTCCTTTGCATGTTTACAACTACAATTCTCCAAGAAATTATTTGATAGAGCCATACACTTGTTTTTTGAGTTAAAAGGCCAACAAATGAATGCATGCATGAATGAATAAATTAAAAAAACTGTACTAGCATACTATGTTCCAGACACTGTCCAAAGCTTTGAGGATATAAATACAAAAAAGCAAGATAGTCCCCATCATCAGAGAACTTAAGGTTTTGCTAGGGGAAGACAACAGATGCAGGAGTTGGAGAAATGAGTTTTGATCAAGTGAATGGAATCAGGACAACTCATTGACTGGTCCTTTTCAGAAACAGTAATGTGGATTTGGTTATTTTTTCCTCGCACTAGAGGAGAAAAGTATGTTTGGGAGGATGGGGAATGACCACAAAGCATGAAGATGGTCAAAGAGCAAGCAGTGTTTAATGGGTCTGGATCTGGGCTATGCATATAGAACTCTTAGTAGTCAGTAGCCCAGGGCTTGGGGGTGGCAGCTGGCATGTCAGGATGGAGGTGGAGGCTAAAGCCCAGAAATATGGCATGAAGATGGATGGATATTTGCTAGATTGAATTCTCATCAGTATGGATTCTCTCTCTTCCTGTAAAAACTCTGTATGATTTTATCTTTTCATAAAGTTTTCATAGAGAAATCACTATGATATAATCCTCTTAAAATTTGTTTTTACAAACATCAGTACAACACTTACTTGTCAATATATGATTGACCCAACTAATTTTCTTCATATATATATATCTATATATATGTGTATATATATATATGTATGTATAGTTGATGATTTCTTTTAGACCACTTATACTCAATTTACTGTTGTCATCAATGAAATCCAGAGTCACTTAAAAAAGGGTGGCTTAGTCATTCACACACAAAAATAAAGAATATGAAGAATTCATACTGCTTGATTGTGATGCATATTGGGAATGATGAGGCATTGTCGTCAGTATGCAGGTCTTGAATAGATGCTGCAGTGCACAGTTGAATATGAAGAGGTATGTTACATTGTATTTGGGAAGCTTTTTAAAAATAGTATTTTTTTACCAATTACATTTTAAAACAATTTTTAAAACTTTAAAAAAATTTCAAGTTCTAAATTCTATTCCTCCTTCCATTCCTCCCTTCTCCTCATACTGAGAAGGTAAGCAGTCCAATATAGTTTCTACATGTGCAGTCATATAAAAAATTTCCATATTAGTCATTTTGTATAAGAAAACTCTAATAAAAAAGAAAGGAAGTGAAAAATAGCATGCTTCACTCTGTATTCAGACAGTATTAGTTCTTTCTCTGAAGGCAGAGAGCATGCTTCATCATGAGTCCTTTGGGATTGTCTTGGATCATTGTATTGCTGGGAATAGCCAAGTCATTCACAGTTTTTCCTTGTATAATATTGCTTTTACTACATACAACATTCTCCTGCTTCTGCTCACTTCACTTTACATCAGTTCATGTAAATCTTTCTAGGTTTTTCTGACATCATCCTGCTTGTCATTTCTTATAGCATTCCATCATAAGCATATATCATAGACTGTTTAGCTGTTACCCAATTGATGGACATCCTCTTGATTTCCAATTCCTAGCCACCACAAAAAGTGGAGGAGGGCAGAATATGGTAAATTATATCACATGAAGAGATGCAAGAGACTTACCATAGTAGAAGGAAAGAAGGGATGGAGTGAACCTTGTTTGAACCTTACTCTCACTGGATTTGGCTCAAAGAGAGAATAACTTATACTCTCAGTAGGGTATAGAATTTTATTTTAACTCATAGGGAAGTAGGAGGGGAAAAAAGAAAGAAAAGGGAAAGGGGGAGCTGATAGAAGGGAGGGCAGATTAAGGGAGGTGGTGGTCGGGAGCAAAACACTGGTGAGAAGGGTCACAGTAAAAGGAGAAAGAAAAGTATAAACAGGGAGGAAAATAGGGTGGGAATACACAGTAATCATAACTGAATGTGAATGGGATGAACTCTCCCATAAAACAAAAGTGGATAGCAGAGTAGAGTAAAAACCAGAATACTACAATATGTTGTTTACAAGAAAAATGTCTGAAGCAGAGAGATGCGCACAGAGTAAAGGTAAAAGACTGGAACAGAATATATTATGATTCAACTGAAGTTAAAAAAAGGCAGTGGTAGCAATCCTGATCTCAGACAAAGCCAAAGCAAAAATAGATCTAATTAAGAGAGATAAGGAAGATAACTATAGCTTGCTAAAAGATACTATAGACAATGAAGCAATATCAATACTAAATACATATAACAGAGTGGTATAGCATTCAAATTCTCCAATGAGGTATTTTATGTTTCCTTCTTTTTTTTCTTCTTTGATTTTTGTTTAACTGATTCTTGATGTCTCATAGAGTCATTAGCTTCCACTTGCCCAATTGTAATTTATAATCAATTGTTTTCTTCAGTTGGCTTTTGTATCTCCCTTTCCATTTGGCCAATTCTACTTTTTAAGGATTTGTTTTCTTTATTGTACTTTTTTTCCCATTTTTGTCAATTATATTTTTAAAGGAATTGTTAAATTTTTCTTCTACCTCTCTTATTTGACTTTTAAAATCCTTTTTGAGCTCTTCTAAGACGGCTTTTTGGGCTTGAGACAAGTTCATATTTCCCTTTGAGTTTGGGTATGTTGACAATGTTGTCATCTCCTGAAATTGTGTTTTGATCTTCCCTGTCACCATAATAATTCTCTACGGTCATCGTTTTTCTTTGTGGTTTTTTGTTCATGGTGTTTACCTTTTTCCTGGCTTTTAAAGTTGATCTCTGCTTCTGGGGCATAGGGGGCACTCTTACACTTCTTGTACTGGAGTCTAGGGGCCTGGTTACTGGTTTTGTGTGCTGGGGCCTCAGGTGCTGGCAGCTGGAAGCTGTAGGGGTCTGGTAGCTTACCTGGTGCTGAGCTGGAGCTGGTGGTGGTTGGTGTGTGCTGAGGCCAGGTGTGGTTTTTTTGGGTTTTCAGGGGATTATACAGAAGTTCATGGAATGGGGGGTGGTAGTGGGGGTGGTCTGGCCACAGGAAGTCACCTCCTCACCTGGGGCTGCCCTAGAGCGTGGGTAGGTTCAGCCATTGGTGGATGCCTATCCATTTACACATGCGATGGTTCTCCATGCTGGCATTTGCTGGTTCCCCTGCCTGTGCCAAAACATGTGGGGGTCCTGGTGTTGGTGCTTGCCTGCTCTACTACCCTAGGTCTCAAGATCTCCCACTGGTTTGCTGAGGTGGGGCTTGATGCTAGCTTGCTGGGATGCCTCCCATCCTCTACTGGTCCCCTTCAGCCACAGCAACTGTGACCTTTCCTGTTAATCCCCCTAGCCTGCTGAGCTGAAAGACTGCTGCACCTCATCTTTCTGCTGGTTCCACTGTTCCAGGATTTTTCCTGGGGCAGTATTTTCTGCGTTTTTCAAAGTCAATAAGGGAGGATAAGAGTGATTTACTGATTTCTCCACCATCTTGGCTCCCAGAAGTAAGCATCCAAATTCTTAGAGAAGTTAAGTGAGTTACAGGAAGAAATAGACAGCAAAACTATACTAGTGGGGGACTTCAACCTCCCCCTCTCTGAACTAGATAAATCTAACCACAAAATAAATCAGAAAGAAGTTAAGGAGAATTTTAGAAAAGTTAGATATAATAGACCTCTGGAGAAAATTGAATGGGGAGAGAAAGGAATATGCCTTTTTCCCAGCAGTACATGGCACATACAGAAAAATGACCATGTATCGTGACATAAAAACCTCACAGTCAAATGCAGAAATATTAAATGCATCCTTTTCAGATAATGATGCAGTAAAAATTACATGGAATAAAGGGCTATGGAAAGGTAGACTACGAAGTAATTGGAAACTAAATAATCTAATCCTAAAGAATGAATCAGTCAAACAACAAATCATAGAAACAATCCAAAGAGAATGACAATGATGAGACGACATCCCAAAATTTATGTGATTCAGCCAAAGCAGTTCTTAGGGGAACTTTTAGGGGAACTTAGGGGAAATTTTATATCTTTAAATGTTTACATGAAAAACATAGAGAAAGAGAAGATCAATGAATTGGGCATGCAATTAAAAATCCCCAGTTAAATAGCAAATAAGAAATTCTCAAAATCAAAGGAGAGATTAATAAAATTGAAGGTAAGAAAACCATTGAATAAATAAATAAAACTAAGAACTGGTTTTATTTAAAAAAAACCACCAATAAAATAGATAATCCTTTGGTTAATTTGATTTAAAAAAAGAAAGAGGAAAACCAAATTACCAGTATCAAAAATGAAAAGGTTGAATCCCTTACCAGTGAAGAAGAAATTAATGCAATAATTATGCACTATTTTACCCAACTATATGCCAATAAATCTGACAATCTCAGTGAAATGGATTAATATTTACAAAAATAAAAGTTTTCCAGATTAACAGAAGAAGAAATAAAATACTTAAATAACCCTGTTTTAATAAAAGAAATTGAACAAGCCATCAGTGAACTCCCTAAGAAAAATTTCTCCAGGGCCAGATGTGTTTACAATTAATTCCAATACTATATAAACTATTTGGGAAAAAATAGGCAAAGAAGGAGTCCTACCAAATTCCTTTTATTACACAAATATGGTATCACCTAAACCAGGAAAAGTCAGAGAAAGAAGACAATAGACCAATTTCCCTAATGAATATAGATGCAACAATTTAAAATGAAATCTTAGCAAAGAGACTACAGCAATTTATCGTGAAGACAATATACTATGACCAAGTGGTTTTTACACCAGGAATGCAGGGCTGGTTCAATATTGGGAAAACTATCAGCATAATTAGCCACATCAATAACAAAATTTATAGAAATCATATGTTCATCTCAATAGACACGGAAAAAGCTTTTGACAAAATGTAGCGCCTATTGCTATTAAAAACACTAGAGATCATAGGAATAAATGTATTTTTCCTTAAAATGATAAGTAGTATCTATCTAAAACCATCAGCAAGCATTATATGCAATGGGGATAGGTTAGAAGTTTTCATAATAAGATTGGGGGTGAAACAAGGATGCCCATTATCACTAGAAGTGGTAGTGTTAGCAATAAGAGAGAAAAAGAGAAAGTGAAGGAATTAGAATAGGCAATGAGGAAACAAAAACTATCACTCTTTGCAGATGACATGATGGTATACTTAGAGAAACCTAGAGATTCAACTAAAAATGACTTGAAACAATGAACAACTTTGGCAAAGTTGCAGGATATAAAATAAACCCACATAAATCATCAGCATTTTTGTGTATTCCTGACAAAGCTCAGCAGCAAGAGACAGAGAAATTCCATTTAAGGTATCTATAGACAATATAAAATTTTGGGGACACTAATGCATTGTTGGTAGAGCTGTCTGATCCAACTATTCTGGAGAGCAATTTGGAACTATGCCCAAAGGGCAACCAAACTGTGCATACCCTTTGATCCAGCAATAGCACTACTAGGTTTGCATACAAAGAGATCATGAAAATGGAAAAGGACCCACATGTACAAAAAGGTTTATAGCAGTTCTTTTTGTGGTGTCCAAGAATTGGAAATTGAGCCATACCTATCAATTGGGGAATGGCTGAACAAGTTGTGGTATATGAATGTAACAGAATACTACTGTGCTATAAGAAATGATGAGCAGGTGGATTTCAGAAAAACCTAGAAAGACTTACATGAACTGATGCTGAGTGTAGTGAACAGAACCAGGAGAATACTGTATACAGTAACAACAACATTGTGCAGTGATCAACTATGATAGACTTAGCTCTTCTCACCCACTCCATGATCCAAGACAATTCCAAAAGACTCATGATGGAAAATGCTATCCACATCCAGAGAAAGGACTATGGAGTCTGAATGCAGATCATAGTGTACTATTTTCACCTTTTTGGTTTTTTTTCTTTCTGGTGGTTTTTCCTTTTTCTTCTCGTTCTTCCTTCACAATATGACGTGGAAATATGTTTAACATGATTGTACATGTATAACCTAAAAAAAGTGCAGAAAAGTGATTCGAATGTATATCAGGGGCCATCCGCAACACCTCCCTCCCTTTCCTTGCCTCCTCCTGATAACCTCTGGAAGTATGCCCAGAATTGCCATTCTTGGTTCTGGGGACCATGTATATGCTTTGGAGTTTGTTTCTGGCCATGTGATGGCCCAATGCTTAAAGGATTTTGCATTTTACTGAATGATAAACCCTGATTTTTCTTTGGTTGTACCATTTGCTCATGTTTGCATCTACTATGTGTTAGGCATCATTTTAAGTGCTTTACAAATATTATTTCATTTGATCCTCGCAACAATTCTGCAAGACAGGTACTGTCATCATCAACATTTTACATTTGGTGAACCTGAGGCAAACAGAAGTTAAAGGACTTGGCCGCAGTGCTATTAGTAAGTATCCAAGGTCAAATTTGAATTCAGTTCTTCCTGACTTCAGGTCTAGCACTCTAGCCACTTTGCCACCTAGCTGCCAAAGACAAGTAGCGCATAGCAATTCCATACCCTTAAAACCAAGTTGTAGATATTTTGTAGCAAACCATGTCACCTACTGTTTATTACACTGGGATAACTTACAGTTTCATTAGACAATTTGAAGGGATGCTCCAGAAATATTTTAGTTTTATTTACCTGAAACCTAGCATAGAAATCTAGGCATATTCAGGGGCATCAAAGGAGGTAGAAATCCAATAACTTTGAAAGATACAGGACGTCCCGTATTCCAGTTCACCAAGTCTCTGAGCCCTGGGAGTCCATCCTGGGAAGTCTTAGCTAGGTTTCACAAAACTTTATGATATAGCAAATAAGGAAATTTATTTCTCAGAGAAGTTACAGCATGAAGGAAAGAGCTTTAGATTGGAAATGAGGAATCATGAGTTCTCATCTTGACTAATGAGTAATGAGTAAATCATTTCACCTCTTTGGGTCTTAGTTTGCTCCTCTGTAAAATGAAGGAGATATTATATGAGGCTTGCCCACCTTATAACACTAAGCTTTCCTCTTTTAAGGTAAAAAAAAAAATTCATGAACTTCCATATGATAATACTTGTACAATTATAACTTTTAATTGATAAAATGCAACGTCACTAAAAGTTAGTATTAATTAAATAATGCCTTTAAAATGAATTTTTGTCTTATTAGTTATAATAGCATCTACTTACAGCTGGGAAATACGAATATGCATATATATGGGACATTTATGTATGCATTTATCCAGTCAACAAACCTCTCCTTCATTATGTAACACTTAGGATTTGAAGAGCTTTATCTCTATATTGCAAACAAATCTGTCTTCAGATAGAATTTTAGCCCAGAATGAGACTTGTTTAGATAGTCATGTAATAGGAGTTTGTAATGCCAGCACCACTGCAATTTTAATTATAGGGTTCCCTCTTCTAAACACTATCATTACATTGCTGTGGGGTTTGGACAAGCACAGATACAACCTTCTGCAGAGGCCCAGACAGTATCAAAAACAAGCACAGCCTTCCAACTTGTTTCAGGTTGTTGTAGCTTCCGTGTGGGTAGATACTGAATGGATACATCCCACTCGATGCTGATGGTTCTTTTACTCTGCCTCCTTAGTGCTGAGGGATTTGGGTTTTTGATATATGATTTGGTATTTGCTGACATGTTTTGTATTTGCTCTCAAATAATCAGCTTGTTTTGTCTCTGACAAATGGTTGGTAAGAGCTGGGACTTCTGTTCTGAGTCAAATGTGGAATGTCATATGGAGTGAGAGCTGGAGGACTTGGGTTCAAATTCCAGCTCTCCAGTGTGTTGTCCATGTGACCTTGGGCAAGTCACTTCATTTTTCTAAATGTCAAGTTGCTCACTGCAAAATGAGCATATTGGAGTGGACTACAAACCCAAAGTACTGCCTAGGTCTTAATCCTTGATTCTAGGTGGGATTGCTAGGTACTGCAGGGGATACAAAGGAAGTAATATGAAACATTCCTGGCCCCCTAGAAATATAAATTCTTCTTGAGGAGATGAGATTTATTTTTTCATTTGATCTAAATCTGTCATTTCATTGGAGGTAAAGATGTCTCTATGTAAAATACTGCTTTGCAACTTATAGTCTTAGGGAGCTCTCTATGGATACTGGGAGTTATGATTTGGCCAATGTCCTATAGGTGCCGTATGTCAGAAACGGGACTTGAACCCAGGTTGTTCTGACCCCGTAGCCAGCTCTTTATTCCTAAAATCTCCATATTGTCACTCATATACAAGTAGCACATAACAATGTACTGAAAAACTACTGAATTAATTAGTCCTCAATATAAGCAATCCCACTTTGTCACTGCAATAGGTTCTGGGAACACACCATAATTAGCCTTTATGTTCTTGATCAAAGATTTGGCCTCAGCTATGACCAAAAATGGCCAAATGACCAAAGCAAGGCAAGGCTCAATAATTACAATATTACAATATTTTAATAATATTTATTACAATATTATAATTGTAAGAAATACTCTAATTATTTAAAATGGCAAAATCATGCTTTACATTTCATCCTAAAATCATATTCCACGGTAGGTCACAGAACCATAGAACCTTAGACAGAGCGGACCTTTTGGGTCATGATATGTGAAGATATCTGTTTATGATTCTTTTTGGAAGTGCTTTAACTCTGTTTAATCAAGTAAATTGGAGTTCAAAGTAGGGTGGTTCTTAAGAAAACTATCTTTAGTCTTGTACTTGGTGACAAGTGAGCAGGTTAATTGAAAACATCTGAGGGCAATGCCTCCAGGATAAAAAAAGGAAGCCAAGAGTCACTTGAGGAAATCTCAGATGCAGAGAAAGAGGGCAGTTAATGGAAACTTGAAAGGGTCTTCCAGGGAGCAGGCATTGATTCAGAAAGGAAAATGACAAGAAGGTTTTGTTTCAGGAATAGAGTTACTCCAAGCTATTCTAAAGGAAGCGATAGACAGGAACATTAAAAACTTTTTTTTTTTCTAGCATAATGAAGAGGAAAGTAAGGTTAATTGGAATTGTCAAGAGAATTGCCATAAAAACCTGTAAATAAACATGAAGCAAATTAAGTTTTAGGGTGGAGTGAGGAAGGTGGAAATGTAGGAGGGTACATTCAGGCTGACTGGCTTTTGGGTAGTCAGTCAATAAGCATTTCTTAAGCTCTTATCATGTGTCAGGCACTGACGTGGTGCCTGACTTTAAGAACAGCATTTTAATGGGAGAGATGACATACAATTAAATACATACAAAATATATGTAGTGTAAATGGAAGGAAATTTAAAAGGGAAAGCACTAGCAATGGGGGTTGGGGAGGACCAGGAGAGGCCTCCTACAGAAGGTGGGATTTAAACTAAATCATGAAGACAGCCAGAGAAGGTAGGAGGTCAAGGTGAGGAGGGAAAGCGTTCCTGGTATGGAGAATAGTCAGAGAAAAGCATTGAGTGGGGAGATAGAGTGCTGTGTGGAAGGAACCCCAAGTAGGCCAGTGTAGCTGGATTACAGATTAAATGAATGTAGGAACAGTTGTTTTAGGAGGGAACAGCTTGTGTCCCTGTACAACTTTTGTCCTCTGGAGGGATTTAGAGCAAAAGTGGCCTTAGGAAAAAGGACCATGAGGACTCCTTGGCATCCTAGAGGTGACAACCATGAGTGTTTGTGCTGAATATGAAGGGAGAGCTAGGGATGGTGGCTGTAGGGGGAGCAAGCATGTATTCCCTGGCTCCAATAGATATCAGCACCCTGTGACAAAGCCTAATTCCTTCTGTACTCATTATGGCTCTGAAGACAGATATGTTGATTTCTTTAATTAAGAATAGAAAGAGATGATAGGGCACCAAAGAAGACAATTATGCTCCTTTGTACCCGGTCTTTTTCTTTTCTGTCTACATTTTGGTAGTTTGTTTTAAATTTAATATAGTTAATTTGGTTAAAATATTTTTAAATGTCTAACATGTGTAAGACTGTATGTTAGATGGTGGAACTTCAGACAAAAGGAAGTTGTCCCTATCTTCCAGAACTTTCATTCAAATGAGGGCTACAACATACATAGATAACAAAATACAAGCTAATTGGATGAGGATGAGAACAAGAATAAGTGGGAGAGGGCTACTGGGGAAAGGTTCACAAAGGAGGTGACGCCTGACTAGGGTCTTAGAGGGAGGGAAGAATTCTGAAAGGTGGAGATGAGGAGCAGCACATTTCAGGCATGGAGGACATCCTATACAAACACATGGGCAATGAGATGGAGTTGCCATTTGGTTACCTTGGTCCTATCTTCTGCTTGCTGGGGGCAAGAGGCAGATTAAAGAGAACATAGTAAGGAGTGCTGCTCAGCATGGATGGAATGAAGAGGAAAGATTTCAAGAGAAGGAAGGGCTACTTAATTAAGATTGAATATTTCCATTTTCCCTACCAGGGGAATTGTCTTTGGATTAGGAAATATAGCATAATAGTGATTAAAAGGGAATCGAAAAGAAGGATAAGTAAGGAAATGATAGACGAGCCCCCGGCTGCCCTCGATGAATTCATGGTAGACTTAGAAAAGCTATGGCTCTGAGAACTTAACTAATAGGTGTAATTGTTGAGTCACTGATAGTAATCTTTGAAAAAATAATAGGAAATAGAAGAGGTGCCCTAGGACAGGAGACGGGTAAATAGTCAGACTTTCACAATTAGGGAAGAGCAAGAATGAAAAAAACAAAACGTTTTACCTTAAGGCCCTTGCTACAACCCCATGAAGAAGGTATCGGTATTTCCATTTTATAGATGAAGGGTCTGGTGGTTTTAGGAGACTGAAAATTCTCTGACTCAGCAGTGTGATATAGTGCCAAAAAAGCAACCATGATGCAATACTCCAATGCATCTGTGAGCGTACCGAAGGGCATACGCACCTGTCCGTTAATTTCTTATCTCGTGCAGCTCCTGTTCATGTTGTCCAACTCACTGGGCGTATTTTTTCAAGGTTTCTTCCCATCACAGGGGTATGTCAAAATGCACGCGCACACATACACACACACCCCAAACCAAACCTGCCCATCTGTTTTTTCTTGCTTTGGCTATAGAATCAGTTCATCCACTTTTCCCATCATACATCTTTTTGATAATATCTTCTGCACCATTTCTTATGTGTAATTTATTATTGATAATAAACTATAGTCTGTAACACCCAACATCTCACTCTCCATTGCCCTTTGGAGATTCTTTTCAAAAATGTGATTTTTTGGAAATTGTGATATTCCAAGATTTGCATCCCCAGAAGAATATTAAGGGGTCTATAAACCTCAAACCCATTAACTAGAGACAGAATTTTGCTTGAGGTGGAAGTATTTAGGAAAAACCATGCAGAGAAATCCCTTACTCAGTGAAAATATAAAATCACTCATATATAATGAGGATTTCATCCTTAAAAATCATTCTAAAAATATAAAGTACATGATTATTCCTGAAAGAAGGATGGTAATGGGCTTCTCTTGGGCTTGGTTCTGACTACTTTCATATGAATCCATATGAATTTTTATTTTTGAATAATCTTGGATAAATACTAATATAAAAAATCTCTGGGTAGTTAATAAAGTTTCCTTTCCCTCTCCCCTTCCCTCTCCCCCTTTTCCTCTCTCTCCTCTCCCCTCACTCTCCCTCCCTCTCCCCTTCTTCCCCCCGCTTTTCCCCTTCCCTCCCTCCACCAAGCTTCATTTAACTACAGTTAAAAGGAACACACACACTCTATTTTCTAATTTCATCTGAGGATGTCTTAGCTTACAATGAAATGAAATGTAGTGGAAACAGCATTGGATTTGAAATCAGAGGATCTGAGTTCAAAACCCAGCTATGCAACTTATTATGTAATAACCTCTGCGTTTTGGCTTGGATAAATAATTTTGCCTCTCTGGGTTTCAGAGGTCAGACTAGATGACCTCTAAGGTCCCTCCTAGTTTTCAATCTAAGATCTACTGAAACAACCTTCTCTTATTATAACTTTGGCAATGTCCATCTAGTCACGCATCATATTACTTACCTTCTTAAGACCTCAGTTTCCATGCCTGTATGGCCCTTTTCCTTTTTTGTAAACCAAAGGTTTTTCCTTTTACCATTGAAAAATGAATGGAGCCCTGGAACACTTAGAGAGTTATGACCCTAGGCCCTTCCTCCCCACCTGCCTCCATATTTCATCATACTAAAGTAGTTCCATAGGAATTGAAGACAAGGAGGGGGAGGATGAGCTTCTGCTCTAGGTGAGCACCTGTGTAGCTAAAGCATTTATAGTTTTATACTTGGGCTTCCTGGCTGAACAACCAGATTTAGGCTGTTATGACTCAATTGGATATTTTTTTTAAATTGGGCACAATTTTGAGTGTAAGCATTACATTTTCTTTCAACTCTTTCCTCTATGTTTAGTCATTCAGCTGAAAGGCAAACACCTGGTTGCTTCTTCCTAGCTTTGCTCCTTAGTGTTGTAGGATGCTTATATTTAGTCTATCGGTTTGCAACATTTTGCACCAAACATTCTGTAATTCCATTATTAAGTATTTATTAAATGTCTACTTTGTGATGGGAACTATGCCAAGAATGGGGAATACAAAGAAAATGAGCTGGTACAAACACATTTCATGACTCATAAATATGATTAAGGACTTTAAACTTTTTTTTTAAATGAAGAAAAGTGCCTACATAGAATTGACAATTCAAATACCAGACAACAATCCACGTAAAAAGTATCTTGGGTTTTTATGGACTACAAGCTCTAAATGACACAACATTGGGACATGACAATCAAAAATACATCTTTGGTTGCGGACAATCCAGACCAAGGGAAATGATAATTCTTCTATTCTTTGTCTTGGTTATACAGCAATTAGAATATTGTGTTCGGTGCTGGGCACCACATTTTAAGAAAAAGACAACTATGTTGAAGAGGGTGCCCGAGATGGGGAGAAGACTGGAGATCATTGCATGTGAGGATTAATGTGAGGATGGTTTATCTGGAGAACAAAGGACTTAAGGGCAACATGAGAAAGAGCCTCAAACATTTAGAGGCTGTCTGCTTAGCTCTGAAAGACATGACTACATAGGATTAATGGATAAGAGCTGTAGAGCATCAGATATTGGCTTGGTAGAAGAAAACCACTTTTTCCTAATTAGAGCTATCCAAAAGTAATATGAGATGTTTTGGGGAGGGGGTAGTACGTTCTACCTCACCAGAAGTCTCAAGCAAAGGTTAAATGTCCATTTATAAGCAGTTTGGAAAGAATTCTTGGTTAAGTACAGGTTGGACTAGATCAGTGCCTCTCCAAAGATATATTTTCATATACTATTATGCCTTCAGTCCTTCAGGCCATGAATTATATGGACCTTACATTTGAAGTTGCATGTATGTGTATAAATCTTCTGACTCTTCCATGGTATGCCAAAATTCTTTATGACAAAGAATAATATTGTGCCATGAGCAAAATCTTTTGAGAAGCACTGGGTTAGATAATTCTGTGAGGTTCTTTCCCATTCTTAGTGACTTATAACAGACACAAATTCTCTCTCACAGGATTACTGTAAAGAAAGCACTTCATAGACCATAAAGTATTGTGTAAATGTGAGCCATTATAATTGTTGTCACATACCAGCATGCTTCATTGGTACCCTTGGGGTGACAAGAGAATGCAAGGAAGGGCTCTGACACATTTAGTGCATTACCTACGGTGAGCTGATGGGAGGACATGGATGCAATCACACAGGTTGGGCAGGATGCACTGCTCTATGTATTGCTGGAGGAAATGTTGTGTTTGCCCTTCGTTCTCGAAGAGGACCATGACATCAGGGAAATGATGACATGACTTGCACATGGCTTTGATTTAAGTGAGGGAAGGCTGTGCAAGGTCACCAGCCTCACTTTCTCCTCCAGAGTCATACGGGTCCAGTGGCCTGATATTCACCAGGATGACTGGAGATGGCCCAGGATGCGTTGGGAGACCCTGGCCCTTTTAGGCTAAGGTCTTTTTAGGTGCTCCCTGTGAGTGAGGTAACTCCCATTCAGTGAATAGTCCTCTTTAAGAAGTGAGTCAAGGGATGGCCCCTTTAATCAAAAACAAACAAAAAAATCAAACTAGGAGGGGAAGACCCTCAGGGTTCTTGCCCAAAAGAGAAACAGCTATTATTTAGTACTGACATTCACTCTTTTCTAGGAGGGCAGGGACCTATTGTCTGATCTGTGAGCTCCAGAGCAAGGTGGGTTTTGGCTTGGTTTTTTGAGAAAGAAATCTAGCCAGGAAACCCAAAGTAAAGGAGGTAGCCTTTGACCATTGAAATGTGTGAGGAGAGGAGAGGCTACTCACAGGTTGTGTTTGCCCTTCGTTCTCCAAAGAGGACCATGACATCAGGGAAATGATGACATGACTTGCACTTGACTTTGATTTGAGTGAGGGAGGGCTGCGTAAGGTCACCAGCCTCACTTTCTCTGGAGGAAATGTACCTTCATTAACAAGATCAAAGGTCCAATATAGCAAATTGGGGAGAATTGTCAACATTTTCTGTGAATTTATTTACTCCCATGGGCCTTAGGATCCTTATCTGTAAAATGAGGTAGCTTGGTTAGGGAATGTTTGCAATCCCTTCTCAACCTAACATTTAATGATTCTTTTCCGTTCAATAAAGTAGATATTCTGAGTGTAACAGGCAGACCTTAAAATCTACTGTACCTTTCAAAAAAAAGATGCACAAGATTCTGGACAAAGGAAAAATGGCCTTGTCATTTTGGGAGGCCCCACTTTACTTTTAGAGGTTTGTAAATTATTATTTTGAGTTTGATGTAATGACACCTTGGGTTTATAATTTCTTTTCTCCACTATGCCCAGTGTTTGTTTTTTAGACCATGTCCTTTTGGCGCTATTACTTTTTAGTCTGTAAGATGAAGTTCAACATGGGTGCTCTAATGTTAAGGGGAATTCTCTTATCCCTATTTGTAGGGACAAAGTTATTATTTTGTCTTTCTTTTGGAGGGTGGGACTTTCCTTTCCCAAGAAGTTAAAAATTTCCAGAGGAGAGATAGTATCTAGTACAATACTTTGATATTGACAGGTCTTCGGCCACTCTGTGGCAGCAGTGGGTGTATGATGGATGCTCTCTGTCCCATCTGTACTCATACTTGAGTCTGCCACCTGCTAAAGGAGTCA
Organism: Trichosurus vulpecula; assembly: GCF_011100635.1. NCBI lineage: Eukaryota > Metazoa > Chordata > Mammalia > Diprotodontia > Phalangeridae > Trichosurus > Trichosurus vulpecula. The sequence goes on along the minus strand of NC_050574.1, from coordinate 450,076,924 downwards.
ATTGGTCCATCAATTAACTGGAAGAGGTACTCGGCATGTTTAGATGGTGCTAATTATCTATCAGGCTTTTGGATAGAGAGAAGTCTGACTTGTTCAACATCTAGGTGATCTAGGAAATGACCTCCTGAAGATCTCTGTGTATGTGAGGCAGGGGCTTCTGGACAGTTTGCACTGCTTTGTAGCAAAAGCTGTGAGTGAAACTCCTGAGCTTCAGGCACCCATTTACTCTTCACCAGCTTTAAAAAGTCTAGTTTGTCTTAATCAGTTCACCAGAGGCTGAATTAGAGACCAGTATTGTCAAGTTGTGTACAAAGCCTCTTTATTAGATGAGTTTCCAATTTCTTTCAGAATATGGAATACCCACTTATTCATTCCCCAAAGTCAAGAACTATTAAGTAAGGAAAAAAAGAAAGGAATAAAGGTTTTGAGCTTACACAGTGCCCTAGGAATACATTCTGACATTAGGTGGAGGCTAATGGTAAGTATGAATTGTAAAGGCACAGGCATAGATGTAACCATGGGCCTTATAAATTCCTATAATACCAGGAAGGACTTCTTTGTTCATGTGTAGAAAGTTCTGTAATTTAGCTAGCATTATTTTAAAATTGTAAGTAGTTGGGGCCTCCCTGATGCCTGACATTCTGTGACTAAGCACAGCTCCAGTATTGGAAGGTGAAGAACCAGTAGTTAATATTCATTAACCAGTAAGCAGCAGTTAATGGTCATTGTGATGGAGCAGCCCAGATTCAGATGTCAACATTTGACATTCTAGAAACTCATGCTGGTTCTCAAGCTGCTAATGCCTTGGAATGTTTGTAATTCTTTAGTATGTCCCAATACAAGCATTTTAAGCAGAGGGATCTATTCATGAGGAAGGCCATATTTAATTGTTTGCAAGTAATACTTATGGATGGATTGTGTTCTTTGAGCTTGTCTCATTTAACAGTATCTCATCCTTACGATGGAAAATGCATCGTATTGGGGATCAGCAAGAGAGGCAATGGATGAATAAGACTTCACCATGGCCTTCCCTTTATTGCTAAAATATACTTTGTGAAAACCCTAGTCAAATATTACTTCAATGTACAGTTACAGGAACTCCTACGGAATAAAAATTTATCATAAGGCAAAGGGCACAGGATTTAAAGTCAGAGGACCTGGCTTTCAATTCTTGCTCATCTACATATTCCCACTATGACCATGGTCAGCAATGAACTTCCCTGGGCCTCACTGTTTCCGCCTTTAAAATGAAGGTGATAGACTAGATCATTTCCAGTGTTCCTTCTAGTTTTAAAGCCTAGAATCTGCGCTAATGTTTCACGACAGCACCCCCTGGCATGCGTAGGGGCAATCCCAGCTATCTTTGGGAAGATTTTGACATTCATGAAGATATTCTAATCATATAAAACACAAATCATTATCCCACTCTCATGATTTAAAATGATACACCCCCAGATAAATTACCATAATAATTTTGCTTATTTGATAGCCCTTACATTTTTTCTAAGATGATGACTGCTATTTGGTTTATTACTTAAAGCAACTTAGAAGTGATGTAAATATCTCTTTGAAGGAGGTGCATTATTTGCCCAAGTTGTAAAACCTGTGGGAAATTGCTTAATGTTAATGAGAATGTGAGCTCTTCAGTTCCGTGTCACCAGTTTAATTCCAGTTAAGGTTGAGAATGACCAAGAATCATTACTAATTCACTGCTGTTTGGTGGCCTTTGGAACATAGAATGGGTCACCCCCTAGTTCATGGTAGACAGATGTCCACATCATAATTAGTATTAATTGGCAACACTGTTAGTAGTATCAGTAGAAGATAAAGACTGAATAAACTATATTCTAAGCTTTGGTAGGAAGGCTGCTTAGGTGGAAACGTAATTATGGAACAGTATGTAGGCACCCGAATCCTTTCTCTACATAGAGAAAATTATTTTGGAATAGCTAAAAGAGAGGTGTTCAGCTCATTACTATGTTGGTAATTTTCCTATGAGTTTGTGGATGATTTTTTTTCTCAGAATTCCACATTCTTTATAGCTAGTAATGGGCCATGTTATCTTGTTTTCTGGTTAGGAGTTGTAAATGGATCCTATTGGACACTTAAAGCATTCTTCTTTATTAAGTTATTCTATCTCACTAAAGTGTGTAGTGACCTTAATAGAATGTCACTTAAAAACCTTTCATTAAAATTTTCTTCCAAATATTTTAAAAATTATGAACTTCACAAACCTTAACAAATACGAACATTTCCTTATACAAGGAACTGAAAAGGGGGATTGTGTATGAAACTACAAATCTCTATTATATATATATATATTCTTGATTTAAAAATAGATATTAAATTTAACATAGTAGAATCAATGCTAGTCTGCTTGACTATGTCCCCATTTGAATTTCTCTCCACTCTTTTCATTGGCATTTTTTTAATCCGTATCTACCTATCCGTCTCCATAACTCTCTTACATATAAAAGGCCCTTCCTTATAACAAATAGTAGAGTCAAATGAAGCAATTCTTATCTGAAAATGTCTTATTCTTCACATATAGTCTATTACTTCTCTATCAAAAGGTAGGGAGCATGCTTTATCACCAGTCTTTTGGGGTTGTGGCTGGTCGTTTCATTTATCAGAGTCCTTAAATCTTCTGAAGTTTTTTTAATGTTATCATTAAAATGATATAAAATGATATAAAAATGTCATAAATTATTCTGATTTTATTTCACTTTGCATCAGTTCATATAAGTCTTCCCAGAGTTCCTTGAATCTGCCTCTTTTGTGCCAAATCTTACCATTTTCACACTTACAACATCTTTCTCTTATGTCTCCTTTCCAGTCATACAGCTACAACCCTACTTGGTAGCATATTTGCTTAGTCTACTGTAATAAGCTTTTAACTGGTGTCCTTGCTTCAATTCTCTACTAGGCTGTTGAGGAGATGATTCTAAAACATAGATATGACTATGTGCTACCACTCTGCTTAATGAACTCCTGTGGTTCCTATTGACTCCAGGATATAATATATACCCCTCTGTTTGACATTTAAAACTCATTATAAGCTGGACCCTTCAGAACATCACCGGGACTCAAGTCCATTTGTATAAGATGTTCCATTCTCCATGCCTGTAAGATGGGCAGACCTGGTGAGAACTCAGGAGAAGAGAGATCTTGTTGTCTCCTGGCTTCCAGCTTTCAGAGAAGACACATGTAGTTCCAGTTAGGCACAGTGGATCAAGTGCTGGGCCTGGAGTAAAGAAGACTTGAGTTGATATTTGTGACCCTGGGCAAGTCACTCAACTTCTTTCACAGTTTCCTCAACTGTAAAATGGGGATAAAAATATCATCTGTGCCGTAAGGTTGTTCAAATGAGATAATATTTGTAAAAGTGCTTCAAAAGGGCAGGCACATAGTAGGCTCTTAATAAATGCTTATTCTCTTCCTTTTCTGCCAGTTTCTTTGGAGGGAAAGAGACTCCAGGAAGATGATATTTAAAGGTACTGGATCCCTAGCTTATCACAGTAGAGAGTTTGGGAAATGCCTCTTTTATTGAGATCTGGAATTCTGGCCCTTGGTTGAGCTAGGAAACCTAGGAATTCCCTTAATTTTAATTTTTCTAATTATTAGTGATTTGGAGTATTTTTTTCATATAATTTCTGGTAGCATGGATTTCTTTCAAAACTGTTCATATCCTTTGACCATTTATCTATTAGGGAATAGTTTTTATTCTTATATATTTATATCAGTTCCTCACATATATGTACCCACACATATTCTGTGTTGGATATAAGTTCTTTATTTGAGAAATTTTCTACAAAATTTTCTCAGTTCACTTTGCCTTCTAACTCTAACTGAATTGATTGTGTTTGTGCAAAAACTTTTCAATTTTATTGAATCCAAATTGTTCATTGTAACTTTTGTGTTCATTTCTGTTCCATGGTAGTGTAAGTTATCTCCTTCATTTCTACACTAATTTTTAGATGACATGACCTTTTATATTAAGTTAATAATATTCACTTGGTACTTATCATCTATCTATCTATTTAGCTATCTATCATCTATCTAGATATGCAGCATGAAGTGTTGGTGTAAATCTAAATTCTAATAGACTGATTTCTGTTTTTTTTTCTTCCCCAGAAAATTTGGTCAAATAGGGAGTCTTTAAGTAAAAATAATTATTCGTATAGGTGTTTGCATGTGGCCTTCCCTAAACGAGTGTGAGTTCTCAGTCTTTAAGTAAAAATAATTATTCATATAGGTGTTTGCATGTGGCCTTCCCTAAACGAGTGTGAGTTCTTTGAGGACAGGAACTATTTTTACCTTTCTTTGTATCTTCAGCTTAGTTTAGCACAGTGCTTGGTACATAGTAAGTGCTTAATATATGTTTCTTGACTTCAGCAATTTGTATCCTTTGGCTGATCACATGCAATACTATTATGTTCAGTTGCTTCTGGGTCTTTACAGCCTAATCTGTAACATTAGTTGACTTTAAAAAAAGGTCTACTTAATGATTTTGATAATTAACAATTTGTAATATAACTTCAAACCTGGTATTGATAGGCTCCCTTCCTTCCCACTTTTTAAAAATTATGTGTCATGAAACTCTGTGCTGTTTGTTCCTCTAGATATTGTATATACTCTGTAGTATTTTGAATAGTATTTCTTTTTTTCTCACCCTGTTGGGTTTTGTTGATAATGTGCAGAAAGGCTGATATTTTTTGAGAGTTTATTTCTTGCTATTTTGCTGAAATTATTTTTTCAGTTGCTTTTTAGTTGAATCACATTGTCCAAATCATCATTTCATCTACAGTAAACAATAATTTTGTTTCATTTTTGCCTATTCTTATTTCCTTGATTGCCTTTACTTCCCCTATTGCTGTAACTAGCTTTTTTTAGAGCTATATCAAACAATACTGGTGACAATCGACACCTTTGCTTTACCCCTGATCCTATTGGCAAGGCTTTTAGTACTTCTCTGTAACAATGTTTGCTCTTGATTTTAGATAAATACTACTTACTATCTTAATCAAATGTCCATTTATTTATCTGCTTTTTAACTGTCAATGACATAAATAGGTATTGTATTTTGTCTTGCGGTCAGTAAATGTTTTATTTAATTTCTTCTTTTTGATATTCAAAGACATTCACAACTTGTCCCCTGCCTACCTTTCTAGTCTTCTTACCTGTTACTCCCCACCATGTATTTGGCAATGCAGATACACTGGCCTTCTGACCATTCCTTGAACAATACACTCCATTTCCTGACTGAGCATTTAGACTGGCTCTTCCCCATGTCTGAAATATCTTGCTTTCTCATCACCACCTCTTTGTTTACTTCTAATTCTATCTAAAATCCCATCTATTACAAGAAGCCTTTCCTAATGCCTCTTAATGCTAATGCCTCCTCTTTTTTGATTATCTCCAATTTATCTTGTATATATCTTGTTTGTACATAATTGTTTTCATGTTGTCTCTTCTATTAGACTTTTAACTTCAGAGCAGGTATTATCTTTTGGCTTTCTTTGCATTCTCAGTACTTAGAACATTGCCTGACACATAGTAGGGAGTTAATAACTGCTTATTGACAGGTACCTTTATAAAATTCTTTTCAGGTCCTTAGCTTGTTTATTTTTCATATTTTTGTTATATTTTCTATGTCTGGAAGGGGCATATTGAGAAACTGAACTCTTACAGTTTTGCTTTCTATTTTTCCTTCCTTTTTTTTTTTTTAAAAAGTATTTAGATATTATGCCATTTGCTGGATCTATGTTAAATATTGCTATTATTTCTTTATTTTTACCATGGCATTTTCTAAAATCATGATTGCTACCTATCTTTTTATGTTATTCTGAGGTATTCCACATTCTGTTCCAATACTTCATTTGAACTCTGTATCTTTATTTTTTAAGTGTGTTTCTTGTAAAGAACATTGTTGTATCCTGCATTTTAGTCCATTCTGTTATCCTTAGTTTTATGGGAGAGTTCACCCTGTTCACATCTATAGTTATGGTTGTTAATTATGCATTTCCCCCTCCTGTGCTTTTATTATTATTATTTTTCTGTTCACCCACCTTTGCCCTATCCCTTTGAAATGAAGAAAGTGGTGCAAGAGAAGGGATACAAATGTACTTGTGGTCTTCTGGTTTTCTTATCCTGGGTAGAACAAATTGATGCTATTTCTTTTTGGTCTTCCTTCTCATCTGGTTTCCTTTTAGACCTTTACTGGAGGGTATGTGTGTTGGCAACCAAAAATGGGCTCCTTAGCACTTAGTCAACAAGTGCCCTTGACTAGTTTGGCTTTTTCCCCTGAACTGAATGCTGTTTGTATGTTGGACTGGAGTAAGCTTGTCGGCCCCTTCACCTTGCTTCCCTTGCTTAAGCTGATCGAAAGAACCTGTGCTTTCCCTGGCGTACCTTACACCCCCGCAGAAGCCGGATGGTTAAAAACAGCTTCCGTTGGAGCCAGAGGCTGCTACAGCTACAGCCACAGCCGAAGCTGAAGCAGGAGCTGCCAGTAGCAGAGCTGACCTACGGGAGGAAGCTGAACAAGGACTTGAGGCCAGTGGGTAATCTTTTCACCATAGAGGGGGAAGTATGATTTTGTTTTACACCATCATGCTTCTCTGTAGCCTCCTGGTTACTCTTGTAAGGCGTACTTATTGGGCCTGGAAGCTTTTGATCAATATGTCAAAATGGGAGAAGGCCCATGGGTTTGGTTGAGGGTGGGAGAGCTTACAGAGGAGCCATCTCACCTGGCATTTCATGATGCCAGTTTGCACAGTGTGTGGATTGTAATGCACTAGTTAATAATTCCCTGTTTACCGGAAAATAACACACTGCAGAAAAGATTGTCCTGGCAAAGGTGAACAGAATGACATAGAACAGAGCAGCGCCCAGACCCTTTATTTAATAATTACAAACCCTCCCAGCTTCCCCCACCCCCAATCTAACATCATCATTCCATGGAGGTCCTTGAAGACCTCCTCGTTATCTGAAGGCATTCTCTGTGCCAGAGAGAAAAGAATTGCCCTTGTACATGGCTAGAAAGGAGAGAATGGGAAGGTGAAAATGAAGTTCTTCTGAAATGTGAGCAGTCTCTCCTGGATATGGGCCCAAGAGGCCTGGCTCCGGGCCCAAGAGTCCTGGCTCCACCCTACCCCCACCCCACAGCACCTCCTTCCACCTCTCTCCACATTTTCTAAAGCCTGATACATTAAAGCCCTGCTGAGACACAGAGTCCTGACATTTTTTGCCCCTTCTGGCAACAAACAAAATGTTTCCTGCCAATCTGCATTAAAATAAACAACCTAACAAGCCATTATAGAAGATGGAAAGCTTAGAATGGTTGAAAGACAAAGCAGTTGAGTCAAAGTCCAGAAATCTGCTGAGATGGGGAAACTGAGGCTGAAAAAAATGTTGGGTTTGCAGAAAAAGTCTGATTTTGAAAAATGAAAATCACAGACCTGCAGTTTCAGTAATAATGGCTAAGAAGGGGCCTTGAGCACCCCCACTGGGGAGATGCATGCACTAACACGGGGGCATTAAGTACTAATTACAGAGAGAATCCCAATAGAATCACACAGAACATTCAGTGATACAGGAGGGATAGAAAACATCTACAGTCATAAATATTGGACGTATTTCTTTGAAGTCTCTTCAGATTGGTCCAACTATTTATGACTGTAGATGGGGCCTGGAGCCAGGCCTCTTGGGCCCATATCCAGGAGAGACTGCTCACATTTCAGAAGAACTTCATTTTCACCTTCCCATTCTCTCCTTTCTAGCCATGTACAAGGGCAATTCTTTTCTCTCTGGCACAGAGAATGCCTTCAGATAACGAGGAGGTCTTCAAGGACCTCCATGGAATGATGATGTTAGATTGGGGGTGGGGGAAGCTGGGAGGGTTTGTAATTATTAAATAAAGGGTCTGGGCGCTGCTCTGTTCTATGTCATTCTGTTCACCTTTGCCAGGACAATCTTTTCTGCAGTGTGTTATTTTCCGGTAAACAGGGAATTATTAACTAGTGCATTACAATCCACACACTGTGCAAACTGGCATCATGAAATGCCAGGTGAGATGGCTCCTCTGTAAGCTCTCCCACCCTCAACCAAACCCATGGGCCTTCTCCCATTTTGACATATTGATCAAAAGCTTCCAGGCCCAATAAGTACGCCTTACAAGAGTAACCAGGAGGCTACAGAGAAGCATGATGGTGTAAAACAAAATCGTGCTTCCCCCTCTATGGTAAAAAGATTACACACTGGCCTCAAGTCTTTGTTCAGCTTCCTCCCGTAGGTCAGCTCTGCTACTGGCAGCTCCTGCTTCAGCTTCGGCTGTGGCTGTAGCTGTAGCAGCCTCTGGCTCCAACGGAAGCTGTTTTTAACCATCCGGCTTCTGCGGGGGTGTAAGGTACGCCAGGGAAAGCACAGGTTCTTTCGATCAGCTTAAGCAAGGGAAGCAAGGTGAAGGGGCTGACAGGCTTACTCCAGTCCAACATACAAACAGCATTCAGTTCAGGGGAAAAAGCCAAACTAGTCAAGGGCACTTGTTGACTAAGTGCTAAGGAGCCCATTTTTGGTTGCCAACACACCATGTAAGAGAACTATGGTTTTCTGCAAATGTTCATGTCACCATCTTAACTGAAAATTCAATTCATGCCATTTTCATAGGTGTCTAACATGGTGTTGGTCAGTGGAGGTAGTGATTGAATCAGGAATTATCAACTCTGCCTAGACCCAGTATTTTAGCTGACAAACAGTAGGGAGAATCATCATCTGGAAAAATTGATCAAATTAAAAAATTAAATATATATAATAGATTATTAAGACAAAAAAGCAAATGTTATAATTTATCAGATCACCACACAGAGGAAATTCAAGAAATGGGATATGCTTAGAATGTTTATCTCGGTCCATTTCACATTGCCCACTTTTGTGGTTTTTTCATGTTTTGCACACTTGTGTGCTTGATTTTTATCTGTCTTAGGGAATCAGAGAAGAGAAATGATCTTTGTGCTAACCAGGGCATTGAGGATTCAGAGATGGAGACATTTCAAACACTTGTAAGTTGAATAGTAATCTAAAGGTCCATTAATTTTATGCCATTTATGGCTTTCCAGGGAAGGTGATTTTTAGATTCTGATAATAGTGTACTTCATGATGTATTTATTCACTTCCTTGACAAACATCAAATGGTGTTATCAGATAATTAATTAGTTAACCAATAAGATTTTATTAAGTGCTTGGAATGTGTTAGGTACCGAGGATACAAAGACAAAAAGGAGCATATATCCTTTTGGAAGCATACAGTATATTCACACATAAGTTAACATGGGATGTAAATAATATAAATACAAAATGGGATGAGTGGCTCTACCAACTGGGGAATTAGAAAACACCTTTTTATGGGGGTGGCACTCAAACTGAACCTTGAAAAGAGCTCAGGATTTTAAGAAGCAGATGTGAAGATGGACAGCACTCCAGGCATGGGGAAGCACTCTGGGCAAATGAAAGATGTGTAGATATTGATGAAATATATGTATCTATATGTGTGTATATGTGTACATATGCATGTGTGTGTATATACATACATGTATACGTATGCACACATATGAAAGTAGTATAATTGATTTAGCTATGTGGCTCAGTGACTAGAATGCTAGGCTTGGAGTCAGGAAGATCTGAGTTCAAATCCATCCTCAGACACCTATCAGGAATAGGACCCTGGACAAGTCACTTAATCTCTCTCTTTCTCAGTTTTCTCAACTATAAAATGGGGGTAATGATAGTACCCACCTCCCAGGGTAGATGTGAGATTTAAATGAGGTCATATTTGTAAAGCATTTAGCACAGTGCCTGACATAGTAGGTGTTTAGTAAATGCTTGTTCCCTGCCCCTTCCCTTTCTCCCTTGAGTAGGTTGAAGTTGAAGATCTAAACAATTTTAGCACAGGAAACACTGCCCTTCAAACTCTTAGCGAAGGTTTACCAGGGGATGGTTAGCTCAAAGTTCAAGAAACTCTATGAGTCGGCCTTTGCTGAAACTGGAGCTCAAAAGTGCCCATGGATTTGGTTCCTTTTAACAGCCATCCAGAGGATACAAAAGCATTTAATGAAATGGTATCTTAAGGACAGTACCAATAAAACATTTCCCTCCCTTGAGCTTATGGCACACATTCTCACAAACATATATGGGGGCATGGGTAAAAGCACACACAGGTATAGGGGAACACGTGTAGAGGTGCATACAGATGTGGTCAGAGTGTATTTGTGGAGGGACATGTATGTAGGAAATATGTATGGCTGGTGCATATACATGGAGAGCATATTCATCTTACTTGTCTCCCATACTACAAGGCCATTGAAGTCTTCCATTAATGTCATCACACTGTTTCTTCTGCCAGATCTGGTTCCTTGTCTTAAAGACCCCACTAGATTAATCTCTTCTGGAAGCTACAAGGTAGTTCCATAGTCACTACTAGATATTGCTTAGCCAGATACTGCTTTGTGGGGTGCTGTTCACCTGACTTTCTGCCACATTCTACTTTATTATAGTCTCTGTCTTCAGCTTTTGGCTCAGTTGCAATTCTTGGCTATCTCTTCAGGGCAGAGCAGACATGGACATGATTTCTTAGCATAAATACTGTAGGCCTTTTCTAATTCTTTTAGAAAAGACAGAAACTCCTTGTTCTAGGATCAGCAAAATGCCTCTGTAGTTTTGTTTTTCCCTCATAATCTAAGCTGCCTAGGACTTTTATCTTCCCAAGCAAGAGATTCTTGGCACCACACACCTTAGATCCTAGCATGGTGATTTTCCCTAGTTAATGTCCTTACATTTAGATTTTCTTTGGATCCTTCCTCCTGATCCAGCATTTTGAATCTGTCATCAGAGGCCTCACACTAGCTTATGGTGATCATTCTACGTGTTTTCCAATTGTCAGTGTCTGAAGGGAGACTATTAGCCAGCTATTGGCTATTTGCCCAATAACTACCAAATTGCTCTGGTTTTCAGGGTTCATTGAAAGTCTCCCCTCAAGTTTCTTTAGTTTTTTTTTCTTCAGAGGGAAGATCTTGAGATTATTTGTGCCATGATCTTATCTGACTAATGCACCATGTTGCTATCAAAATGGGATCTTCTGAATTGAGATTCTGTTCCTGTTTAAGTAAACCCTGTATTATTGATCTACGCTAACCTATTCTATTTCCCCTGGCTGCATCCCCCATCCAGTCTTAGCTTAGTGACAGAACTGAGATGATAGACAATAAATACAAGGATGTGCTGGAGCCAGCTTGAACTCCTGAGAATTCTTGAGAGCTGATTGTTAAATTCTCACTGTGAGCATTTATACCTCAGAAATTGGCAAATGCTATAAATCAGAGCTGATATTGTTTTGTTGATTATCTAGACTTAAAGTGATAGATAAAAAATGTTAATAATACAGATTAAAATTAAAAGTGTGTTCACAGGATTTTACTGAGCCAGTCTAACCCAGGAATACTTGGAGCCTCACAAAGCAGGCTTGGAGAGGAGAGGGCTAATAACCAGGTAGCAGTTTAATTAATCAATTTCAGATTGAGGAATGCTAAACTGGAATAAAAGCACAGCTTGTATATGTAAATCACAAACTGGAAGGGAGGGGGAAAAGTGGATTACAAATAATCATTTTCAGGGCCTCAGCGATTTCCCACAACAAGCCCACAAGTCCACAATACAGGTGTTCTGGAGTCCTGTGGGAACAGCATTCCTCAAATCTTTGAGGGTCGTTACTTGGTGGGTCACAGCGTTCTGTGATGGGAACAGGTTCTACAATCTTTGATTGGATTCACTTAATGTACACAAGCACGGGGAATGAAGTGACTGTGAGAGTGTTGTCAAGGGTTTGATTGATAATCCAATCTGCATTGGAAGTCTCAGACTCCCAAGCCAGAGTCTCCCGAGAAACCTAAATTATTAGTATACCCATTACACATACCATATTGATTAATATGAAAAATCGTAATTCCTTTCATAGGGTGTCATGGGAGTATCGCTTTCCCCCTCCCCAAAGGGGTGGTTGTAAAATATTTACACCCTTGCCTCAAAGTCAGTGAATACTAGACAGCTGGTATTGGCCCAACTGCTGGCTTCAATCATCTTCCATCTCCCATGGTGCTGTCCACCCTCTTAAGGGAAGTAGTTTATTAGATTCCAGTACAACATTAGAAAAAAAAATACATAGATGTTGTACCAGAAGCAAGCGAGACACACCACAGAGTATAAGTTTTAAGTGGAGAATTTATTAGCCGGCGGCCATTGGGGTACGGCACCACAAATCAATGGCAAATGTGTTGGGGTGATGGCTTGGCTTATATAGGATATGGGGGTACAGAGTGGGGGAAGAAACAGGAACAAAGGTCCTGGCTGATCAAAAGATTCAGTCAGGTTATCGTACTAGTGGAATAATCTCATTTACATTCCTTGGTGGAGTCACGGAGCCCCAGGGATATCTGCTAGAAAGGGTCTGCCAGGTTATCCTTCAGTGGGATGGTCCTATCTACTGACATTCCTTGGTGGAGTCATGGAGTCCCAGGGGGTTTGCTAAATGCCAAAGATATCTGAGTCCATTCTTTCTGGGGGTGCTTGTCAATAGCTAGGGGTTTCTCAGGGGTTCCTAATTTTCCTTGTATTACATTAACATAAAGTACCAGTGAGCAAAACCTTTCTTCTAGTTCTCCATATGTGAGGAAAGGTTATACTGTGACTATGCTAGAATGTTATAGTGTATGTGTGTGTGTGTGTGTGTGTGTGTAAGTATGTGTGTGTAAGTTGTGAAATCAAACAATGACATCAATAATAAATAATAAGTAAATAATAAAAGCTTTATATGTCTGTAGTAAAGCAACATTTATGTCTAAACCAGGTGGTGGACTCTAGGAGGCATTATCATCCAAGGAGTTGACAAATTTTCTGATCTACCAAAGAATCATGTGTAAGAAACAATCTGCACATGTTTTTGAATCATAGGATTCATAGGGCCTAGAACTGGAAAGGATCAGAGAGACTTTCTACTCCAAACTCTTCATTTTACCAATGGGGAAACTGAGGCCTTTGGAAGTTAAGTGACTCATCCAAGTTGACACAGGTAGGAAGCATCAGAGACAGGATGTGAACCCACTTCCTCTGACCCTGGAGCCGTTGACCTTTTCATTATGCTGAGTTGTACAAAGTACCTGTTTTTTAGTGTTAAGAAACTTCCCTTGCCCTTCTCTAATGGAATTCTGGTAATTGTGTTGGAGTCTGATCGTGTAAGCAGGCCCACAAACCATTTAAAACTTGGGGCTTGGAGACTAGATTTATTTTTTCAATTTCCTATTTATTTATCTCTCCTCCCCCCCCCCCCCAAGCTGGGACAATTAACTCTTCATCTTATCCAGTTTTCATTGTGATTCTTTGAAATACAGCTCTAAAATAACAGGCTTTGAAAGAGCCCATTGTGAGTCAATGAAGCTACTTGACTACACTTTTAAACTCAAATCACCCTGGCTTTCATTAAATGGCCAATAAGTCCCCACCCAAATCTCTTTTCCCCAATTGTTTGGATTTGGATGGCTCAGATTGAGTGTAAGTAGCAATTGTTTTCAGAAACTCTGAGGGTCTTCCCCTCCCAGACTGAATCCTTTCCAATGGTAAACTAGGACATCTTTTTTCTCAATTCTCACCTAGCCCTTAATCATTGAATGGGTATTACCTCAGACAAATCCGGACCTAGGAAAGACCTTGGGAAGACCTTAGTTTAAAAAGGCCAAGGTCACCCACTGCATCCTGGGTCATCACTGGTCCTCTTGAATTTTGTCTTGTCACTAGACTGTGGAGAAAGTGAGGCTGGTGACTTTCTGTGGCTCTGCCTCACTTGAATCTACTTCACTCGGGGGTCTAGATATCACTCATGACGTCATTGGTCCTCTTCAAGAACAGAGAATGAACAACAGTAGCAGCATCAACAACAACAATTTTTATTTTTAGGACAGAAGGTGAAGCTCTGGGTCAAAGTGACAAAGTATAATCTGGGGTGTGAATCAAGTCTAGTTACTATTGCATAGTATGTGCAAAAATACTTTAAATAATAATAATAAAATAATAAAAAATAATAATTTAAAAAAGATGCGTTTAAATACATTAAAAAAAGAGTTAAAAATGAATACTATAAGAAGGGCCTTGGGGAAGAGCATAGTAGGTGCTGTGCATAGGCTGCAACATATAAACAATGAGGAATTTTAAAGAACAGAAATAAATGATATCAAGGGATCGTATGATAGGAGAAAGAGTCTGGTCATGTGGTGAGTGTACGGGAAGACCAGTGAACGGTTAGAGGAGAGGACTCTATTGGTACTTTTATCATGTTAAGAAAATGGAAGGAAGACCTCCAGAATATTGGGTGGACCCCTGACAGAATTTATGGGATGCCATGGGTAAGAGTCATACAGGATGGGCAGGCATTGGAGGATAGGGATCAGGATAGGAACTAGATTTGTGAGTTCGCTGGAGTAAGGAAGACCTGATGAGGGCCTCCCTTTAACCAGTTCAAGCTGTCACATTCTCTGCAAATCATAGTCTTACAGAGCTGCCTAGAACACTGAGAAGTTAAGTGACTTGCCAGGTAGGACTTGAACCCAAGCCTTCCTGGTTCTAAGGCCAGCTCTCTATCTACTATAACTGGTAGTGCCTCTCCTATTGTAGGAGGAAACATTCAATTGATGCGATCATGCATCTATTTGAATACTGAGTATTTGAGGACAGTAAATCCAAATTTGGGGGCCATGGGGGAGGTAACCAAATAGATATTCCTTTGTTTTCTTGTTTTCCCCTAAGAACAAAAATGAATAAAACAAAGAAATACATTCTCCAACCCTTGGTGAATCACTGTGGTTTCTTTTCCTTTTGCTTTGTTCACTTACATCCCTGTTAAAGTGTTTATAGATATTACTATGTTAGGATAATTGTAGCATTTTATCAAGTTGGCAGATCCTCTATAATAAATTTTTCCCTGTTAGGCAAGAATAGATGTGCGGTGATACCTTATCTTGGGACATCTTTTGGCATCCTCACAGCTGTGGATCAATTGCAATGACACAGTCCTCATTGCTTCAGACACTTGGTGACCCAAAGGAGATTCGGCCTTTTAAGTGAAGACAGGTTTGTAAAAATGCTGGGATCATTCTGGAAGGCCATGCCCAGAGCTTCTGATCAGGAACTCCCTTCTCTAGCTCCCTTGATAAGTGTTTGATGATTTATGGGACTGTGGCACCAAGTGCTGATATCACAAGTCCCTCTAATCTAATTCCTATAGCCAGGAGACAAAAGAACAAGAAGGTAATGATTTCTAACTTATGTAAACATCATCAATTCAATCTGAGAGCATGTATTTGCAATGTTTGATAAGTGACCTTTTGTAGGAGAGCAGCTAGTTCTCAGATGATACTGGCATGAAAAATTCAGTCATCTGGAGAGGGGCTGCTCACTGCTCTGTGGCGGCAGTGTGTTAGTTATTCAAGTGGGCATCTGTTACACTGGTCAGGATTACACAGGGTGAAGCAGAACAGACAATTAGTTGTTTACAAGTATTTCTTATTCACTCTCACCGTGTGAGAGGAGAATAAAGAATACTGACATTGATTTTTTTTTACAAGCATACTAAGAACATCTAAATGTGTGTTGTCCATCAAAATAGTTCTCCCTGAATTGGCTGCCTTGATATTCCCTGCCCATCAACTAGTTATAGCAAAGGTCCAAATCAGCACCAAACTGAAGCAGGGAAAAAGATGGGAAGAAGGTACTATGTGAAAATGCAATAGCTTCAACCTGAAAGAATCAAGTGTGTGAAAATATTTACTGTGGTTAGCATAATATTTGCAATGTCTAACTCATTTCTCAGAAATTTAGTTTCTGTAGTAAGAAGCCCGCCTCCCCAAACCCCCAGACTCTGACGTCACTAACCAATGATTGATCTCCTTACCAACAGGAGAGGGCCTGGTAGCCAAGGAGGACCCTGGCAAATATCACAACCTTGATTCCCTTAGTTCCTAAAAACTCAAAGAAAATGGTCACACCACATTCAAGACAAGCCTTGTCCATTCTCAGGTAGCATTATGTAAAATCCATTGACCCAGTAACTGTTGGTATAAACTCTTGGACTGAACTAGTTAACAGATTGCAATCTTGGTGCCCCTCAACAGGAAGTTATGAGCCACTATTATTATAACTTTCTCTGACCAAGACAGAAAGGTTTAGTGGGTGGTCTAATTGGCGTTAGGAAGAATCGGGTTGGAATCTGACCTCAAACTTTTGCTAGGTATGTGACTCTAGGCAAATGACTTCTCTGACTGGAGAGGATCTTAGAGGTCATCTAATCCCTTCATTTTTTATATGAAGAACTTGAGTTCCAGAGAGATAAAATAATTCACTCAAGGTCACATGAATAATAAGTGATTAGGGTGAGTCATCCTTGACTATGCACTTACCCTCATTGTCTTTTACCGTCCAACAAGTTGTCATGTCTTTTCTTTTCTATTCTACATATACCACATCTCTCACATCTCTTCTATCCACTCGTGGCTGCCAAATTGATTCAAGTTCTCATGATCCCTTACTTGGACTATTGCACAAACCTCCCAATGGGTTTCCCTGCCTTCAGTGCCTCCTCTCTTCAATATATCACACACAGCTGCTAAATGGATATTCTTAAAGTACAGATCCAGCTATGTTGCTTCCTAGTCTGGAAGCTTTAGGATGTTTTTAACCATCTCTAGGATTTTGTATGAGCTCCTTTGTCATTTAAGGTCTTTTACGGTATGGCTCCTACTTGCTGATTTCACATTATTACAGACCGTTTTTAAAAAAAACAGCAACACCATTATTCTCATCCTATTGACCTACTTATGATTTCCTGATATATCACAATCCATGTCGCATCTCTATCCCAATCTATATAGATTGTTCCCCAAAACGTGGGATGCGCTCTCTCTTTGCATCTACCTTTTTTTTTGAATGCTAATAATAGGTTTTTTATTTTAATTTTTCGTTTTTTATTCTTTTTTTTTAATTTATTTAACATATTTAGTTTTCAGCATTGATTTTCACAAGAGTTTGGATTACAAATTTTCTCCCCATTTCTACCCTCCCACCCACTCCAAGATGGCATATATTCTGGTTGCCCTGTTCCCCAGTCAGTGCTCCCCTCTGTCACCCCACTCCCCTCCCATCCCCTTTTCCCTTCCTTTCTTGTAGGGCAAGATAAATTTTTACGCCCCATTGCCTGTGTATCTTATTTTCTTGTTGCATGCAAAAACATTTTTGTTTGTTTTTGAACATCTGTTTTTAAAACTTTGAGTTCCAAATTCTCTCCCCTCTTCCCTTCCCACCCACTCTCCCTAAGAAGTCAAGCAATTCAACATAGGCCACATGTGTATCATTATGTATAACCCTTCCACAATACTCATGTTGTGAAAGACTAACTATATTTTGCTCCTTCCCAATCCATCTCCCTTTATTGAATTTTCTCCCTTGACCCTGTCCCCTTTCGAAAGTGTTTGTTTTTGACTACCTCCACCCCCATCTGCCCTCCCCTCCATCATCCCCCCCGTTTTTTTTTTATCTTCTTCCCTCTTCTTTCCTGTAGGGTAAGATTCCCAATTGGGTATGTATGGTATTCCCTCCTTAGGCCAAATCTGATGAGAGCAATGTTCACTCATTCCCCCCTCATCCACCCTCTCCCCTCCTCCCACAGAACTGCTTCCTCTTGCCACCTTTATGGGAGATAATCCATCCCATTCTATCTCTCCTTATCTCCCTCTCTCAGTATGTTCCTCTCTCATCCCTTAATTTCATTTTATTTCTTTTAGATATCTTCCCTTCATCTTCAACTCACCCTGTGTCTGCTCTCTCCCTCTCTCTCTCTCTCTCTCTCTCTCTCTCTCTGTATATATATATATATATATATACACATACACACATAGATACATACATACACATTCACCCATATATATATACATAAACATATATGTATGCATATTCCCTTCAGCTACCCTAATACTGAGGTCTCATGAATCATACACATCATCTTTCCATGTAGGAATGTCAACAAAACAGTTCACCTTTAGTAAGTCCCTTGCAATTTCTTTTTCTTGTTCTTTTTCTTGATTATCTTTTCATGCTTCTCTTGATTCTTGTGTTTGAAAGTCAAATTTTCTATTCAGTTCTGGTCTTTTCACTGAGAAAGCTTGAAAGTCCTCTATTTTATTGAAAATCCATATTTTGCCTTGGAGCATGATACTCAGTTTTGCTGGGTAGGTGATTCTTGGTTTTAATCCTAGCTCCATTGACCTCTGGAATATCGTATTCCAAGCCCTTCGATCTCTTAATGTAGAAGCTGCCAGATCTTGGGTTATTCTGATTGGGTTTCCACAATACTCAAATTGTTTCTTTCTGGCTGCTTGCAGTATTTTCTCCTTGATCTGGGAGCTCTGGAATTTGGCGACAATATTCCTGGGAGATTTCTTTTTGGGATCTACTTGAGGAGGTGATCGATGGATTCTTTCAATTTCTATTTTGCCCTGTGGCTCTAGAATAGCAGGGCAATTCTCCTTGATAATTTCTTGAAAGATGATATCTAGGCTCTTTTTTTGATCATGGCTTTCAGGTAGTCCAACAATTTTTAAATTATCTCTCCTGGATCTATTTTCCAGGTCAGTGGTTTTTCCAATGAGATATTTCACATTATCTTCCATTTTTTCATTCCTTTGGTTCTGTTTTATATCTTGATTTCTCATAAAATCACTAGCATCCACTTGCTCCAATCTAATTTTTAAAGTAGTATTTTCTTCAGTGGTCTTTTGGACCTCCTTTTCCATTTGGATAATTCTGCCTTTCAAGGCATTCTTCTCCTCATTGGCTTTTTGGAACTGTTTTGCCATTTGAGTTAGTCTGTTTTTTAAGGTGTTGTTTTCTTCAGTGTATTTTTCGGTATTTTTTTGGGTCTCCTTTAGCAAGTCATTGACTTGTTTTTCATGGTTTTCTCGCATCCTTCTCATTTCTCTTCCCAATTTTTCCTCTACTTCTCTAACTTGCTTTTCCAAATCCTTTTTGAGCTCTTCCATGGCCTGGGACCAGTTAATGTTTTTCTTGGAGGTTGTTGGTGTAGGCTCTTGCACTTTATTGACTTCTTTAGGCTGTATGCTTTGGTCTTCTTTGTCACCAAAGAAAGATTCCAAAGTCTGAGACTGAATTTCGGTGCGTTTTCGCTGCCTGGCCATATTCCCAGCCAACTAACTTGACCTTTGAGTTTTTCAGTGGGGTATGACTGCTTGTAGACGACAGAGTTCTATGTTCCACGTTTGGGGGGGCAGTGCCAGCTCTGCCACACCAGCACTGCTCCTTACCCAACCCCCAACCCGGACTGGGCTTAGATCTTCAGCAGGCTGTGCACCCCTGCTCTGATCCGCCACTTAATTCCTCCCACCAGGTGGGCCTGGAGCCAGAAGTAACAACAGCTGTAGCTGCCCCACCTCTGCTGCCTCCGGGGCTGGAAGCCGAACTGCGAACTCTTTCTACTCCCGCAGCTTTTCCCACTAACCTTCTCTGCAGTCTTTGGTGTTTGTGGGTTAAGGAGTCTGGTAACTGCCACAGCTCACTGATTCAGGGCGCTAGGGCCCCCTCTGCCCGGCTTCTGGTCTGGATGGTCCACGCCGCTCAGGCTGGACTCTGCTCCACTCCGTTCCCAGCTCCCAGCTCCCAGCTCCGTGTGGGATAGACCTCACCCAGAAACCATCCAGGCTGTCCTGGGTTGGAGCCCTGCTTCCCTCTTCTGTTTTGTGGGTTCTGCCATTCTAGAATTGGTTCAGAGCCATTTTTTATAGGTTTTTGGAGGGACTCGGTACGGAGCTCATACTAGTTCCTGCTTACCAGCTGCCATCTTGGCTCCGCCCCTTTGCATCTACCTTTTGAAATATTAAGTTTCATACAAGGCTTAATACAAGTAAAATTGCTTATGGTAGGCCTTTGATATCACCAGTTGTGGGTGATCTCCCACTCTTCAATTCTTATATATTTTACATTTTCTTATCTAGGGGAACGCTGTTTCCTTCAGTAGAATGTAAGTTCCTTGGGGGCAGCATGGTACATAGAACCTAATAACTATTTGTTGAATTTGTAGGATGTTATGGAAGAGGACAGGAGAAAGTTATAAACAGTATTGACTCACAGAGCTGTGAAAATCAGCAGAAGAAAAAACAAATCTGCAGAAAGTTTGTTCTGAGGTACACCAAACCCAAATAGTCTCAAAGGCATTTATAGTTGAAAGTGGGAGTTATTGTTCACTCGTGCCTGAATCTTCATGACCCCATTTGGGGTTTGTTTGTTTTTTTTTTTTTTTTGGCAAAGATACTGGAGTAGTTGGCCATTGGCTTTTTCAGTTCATTTTACAGATGAGGAACTGAGGCAGACAGGGTTAAATGACTTGCTCAGGGAAACACAGCTAGTAACTGCATGAGGCCAGATTTGAACTTAGGTCTTCCTGACTCCAGACCTGGTACTTTATCCACTGCTCCACATAGCTGCCCCTGAAACTGGAAGGGGGAGAACATATATTTAATTGCCAACATTTCTGCTATAGTCATCTATTTTCAATATCGAGGATGGGAGAAACCATTATATTTGGGCTCTAGTATAAGATTAGGATAGGAACATGGAATTTAAGAATTGGGAAAGAATGGCCTGTACACACAAAAAAGCTAGTAATGATAAAATGTTAACATTTCACTGAGGGATCAATAGTTCAGAGAGGAATGGATACAGAAAAGATGAAAAAAGATAGTATTATGAAAAGAACATATGAGAAAATAGTAGCTACCGGCCTAAATACACCTTTTCATTTCTACAATACGTTTAAAAGTCAAAGAATCTTAGAGTGGGATGAACTGTCAAAGGTCATCTGGTCCAACTCATCCCTGGCCCCAAATCCTTTCTACAATATTTCCAGCAGGTGGTCATTTGTTTAAAGGCCTTTATTGAGAGACAACCTCTTCCCTCCCCAGGGCGTCTATCTCTTTTTTGCCCAGTTATAACCATTAGGAAAATTTTTCCTTACGTAAAACCTAAATCTTTCTGCCATTTTCACCCACTGATTCTTGTTGTGATATCCGGGGTCAAGCAGAACAAATCTAATCCTAATAGTTTTTCAAAAATATATGAAGAGGGGTATCATTGTTATCCCCAGGTATTTTATTCTTAGGCTAAACATCCTCAGTTCTTTCAACCAATCCTCATATTCTCTAATCTTTGACCGCCATGTTCCAGACAAACTTCAGCTTTCTATGTACTTCCAAAAATGCGATACCCAGGAATGGACACAATACGCTATATGTGGATGAACCAGAAACAGTGGAACTCTCCTCTCTCTTCATCTTCACATTATGCCTCTTTTGATATGTTCTAGCATCAACTTTTTCAATAGCTGTGTTATGTGGTTGACTTACCTTTAGAGCGCTCGCAATTGACTGAAAGACAAGTGACTGCAGGCTCACAGGATAAGAGATATGGAATGGACCTTGGAGGTCATTTAATTCAACTCACTCATTTTTTCTCATGCTTCTGTGGTTATTTGTTGATTACCAAAACTAAACAAACAAGTAAATAGCCTACTTAGAAAAAAGTGCAGTCTCAAAGTCTTCCCTCCAGTGAAGTGCTTTTCATGCAAAATTTGATAGATATTCTTTGAAATCATAGAGAATTATCATCAAATTTTCTGAGTTTTAGTGTTAAACAAGACATAAAACATGTCATGAATATTTCATGGCATGCATAAGCCATTTCAATGTCATAGAAGATATCTTGCACAGAATCTAAATAGAAGGGGCATTCCACATAGGTTATTAGGTCTTCAGATTTTTCTTATTTGTTTGCCATTTCTTGGATAGCATCAATCTTCCTTCTTCAGTGAAATCCACAAAGAGATCAGCCACACAGGAAGAACCAAGTGGATGAAAATGTCTGTTGCTTATGTTATGAGATTCAGTCATATAGGCAGCCTAGTGAGTTAGTCTGTCAGTATGCATATTTTGAACAAGCACTGTAGCTGGACAATTAACTGGGTCCAAAATTGAATAAAGGAAGAGTGGGTTGGTTTGTACTTGTGAAATTGTGCAGAGTTGTAATGATCGCAATCTGTTCCCTGACATAGAATTCCATCTTAAAAAAGGAAACCCACCCGTATACTTCTAGTCATGCTAATACAGTCTGAATCATGGAGTTTGTGGGTGAACTAAAAGATATTAGGGAATTATACAGTAGGTTTAGGCAGGCTGCGGGATATTACCAAGGTTGATTTTCAGTCAAGAAGGGACATGAGATACATTATCTAGGAAATTCATGATTAGGAAAAGAAGTGGACTAGTCATGTAGTAAAGGCAAGGAATAACTTGGAATGACAAGGAATGAACAGACTGAGTTCTCTACTAGTAGCCTGGAAATGTCAAAATATGGAGAGAATAGCCTCCAGAGCTTTGGCTTTCGCTTTGAAGGATTTGTGGGAGAATGTGAACCCAAGTTGCACAGGGTTAAGATGGCATGACTGGCTTGCAATCTGCTTTTTTGGAGGGAGTCGACACTGAACTGTGACTATATTTCTTGAAAAGAAGTATATGAATTAAAGTATTTAGAATTATGGAATATTGGAGCTAGGAAATAACTAAGTCTAACTCACCCATGGATCCATTGAAATACTGATTTTTGTTGGCCCAAATGAGTATCTCTTCTAGATACTGCTCTTACATGACAGTCCTGCTTCCATTACTTGACACATTTTTGAAGTTACTTTTTTAAATTTTTGAACTGCTTTCAGAACCAGTTTATAAGTCACATAATAAACCTAGTTTCATTTCTTTATAGTCATTCTTTATTAATTAAATATTCAAATTTCTTTCAGCAAGATGCTGTGATTTCCTTACGAAAACAGATCATTATTTTCTAATCTTGGGAAAAACAAAGAAACTAAAAATGCGATGTTAGTTGCCTTTTTTCTTTAAAGTGAATTTTAATTATTAGTTTAAATTGAAAGAAGTAAAATTGGGCATAGTAAAACATTGCTAACTTTTTTTGCGTGCTTCTATTCCAGCATTGAGCAAAGTACCTTATACAAAGCAGCCGCTTAATAAAGATTTATTAAATCGAATTAAGACCATTGGATGATAATGACTGTGATTGTGGGTAGGTCTGTCTGGAATTCTTTTTCTTTGCCTCGTGGCTCATCCCCATTCTTTGACTGAGAGACAACACCCCTTCTACCTTTGATTACTAAAGGCTGGGCTGATGTGACTATAGCCATTGTCTGACATAGTCTGTCTATGGCTGTGGTTTCCCAGGAATCTGCAATTGTACCACACTGTACAAAGTGGTGTTGCAGGAACATCTTTGGTTCATTGTACGTCAATGCTGTGGACTGGGTAGATGCCCAGTAAATGTCGATTGTTGATAATATTGCCCTTGACTTCTTCCCCACCATTTCCCTGAATGACAGAACATCATACCTTCTTAGATACACGCATTAAAAATTAACTTGACAGATGACAATTTTCATTTTCCCCAAAGCTAAAGAACATAAATGCTGTCTAATTGTATGCAAAGCCATATGCCTGGTGAATGCTTTTTTTCTTATGAAAATGTAAGAACACTAATATCTTTTCTGAAAGGCTAGCTTTTCATATCTAGGCTTTCCCATATCCTTTATGAACTAGTATAGCATATTGTCACATGCAAAATTCTGAGAGACAAAGTTCCAAGTATTAAAAATCAATTTATTAACTGGATGGCCAATAATCAGTAAATTGATGGTCACTGGTCTCAATGACCAAAGATGAAAAGACACCTTCTCAACCCTGATTGGTGGATATTTAATGAGGAGGTGGGCTAAGAGCTCTTCGCTGAGGATTTGCCCAGGTCATGAGATTTAGCAGCCTCTAACAATCTGGGCATCTGGACCTTTCTGGCTTTTTTTTTTCTCCTTTGTGAACTAGGTCTCCCCACTTCAACGAAGGTAGCAAGGACAAAACTCATGCTCCCTGAAAGAAGGCCTAACTCAAACTTTTATAGAGTAAATTTATAGAGTAAACAAAAGTCAGGGTCCCATTTGGGTGAGGCCTAGCCCAAACTAGTTAAAAAGCAGTTGCTAAAGACATTGTTTTCCCTTAGTTCTCCAAGAAGACCATGACATCACGACTTATAAGTGAATTGGATTTAAGTGAGGCAGGGCTGTGCAAAGCCACCATCCTCATCCTCACTCTCTCCTGCAGAGCCATCTGGGTCCAGGGGAAAGATATAGATTAGGATGACTAGAGATGGCCCAGGATGAAGTGGGAGACCTTGGACTTTTTAAGTTAAGGTCTTTCTCAGGTCTCAAGCCAAAGAATGACATCTTTTACCTAGTCAAAAAAATCAATCTGGGAGGGGAAGACCCTCAGGGTTTCTGTCCAAAACTGAAAATTGCTTTTTATACTCACCCTGAGCCATCATGGCCCAAACAATGACCAAGTGAGGGGCCTGAAGGGTTTTCTCTGTAAGCTAGTATAAGGGATAGCCTTTTGAACAGAGAAAGACAATTATAAATTGGTATTAATAATCAAATGATACAGGATTAAAAATTAATTTTCTTCAATATAGATGCCCAGCAAAGATTATTCCATCCACAGCTCAAGTGGAACAACTGCTTCGTGGTCTTTATAACAAAGTTCTAAAGCAGAAGATATGAAAAAATGTTGAAAAAATCATGAATATGCCTTTCAAAAAGATGTATATGAATTGAAGTGTATGAAATCATAGAATATTAGACTTGGGAGGTGATTAAGTCTAACTCACTCATTATGCAGATAAGGAAAGGCCTAGAAAAATAAATAGCTCATCAGATAAAACCAGTAGTCATCTGATTTCTAAATCTTAAGACAAAAATAAGAAGTAATATAATGCAGGGGATATATGCGTGAGATGATGAAGAACTCTTAGAGGCTAAGAATTATTAAACTTTGGACCATGTCACCAGCGGTAGGTAGGAAATTTCATTTTCTTGAAGTTTTTAAGGTCAGGGTAAGAAAACGATGTACGTACGACAGGGCTATAAAACCACACATACTCTTTGACCCAGTAATGTCACTACAAAGTCTGTATCCCAAAGAAATAATTGAAAAAGGAAAAGGGCCTATATATACAAAAATATTTATAGTAGATCTTTTGGTGGTGGCAAAGAATTAGAAATTGAGGGGATGCCCATTAATTGAGGAATGACTGAACCAGTTGCTGTATGTGTTATAGAACACTATTATGCTATAAGAAATGAAGAGCATGATGCTCTCAGAAAAACCTGGAAAGACTTGAATGTACTGATGCAAAGTGAAATGAACAGAACAGGAAGAATATTGCACACAGTAGCAGCAATAATTTATAATGATTAACTGTTAATGATTTAGCCATTCTCAGCCATACAATAATCTAAGATAATTCTAAAGCACTTATGATAAAAAAATACTACCCATTTCCAGGGAGGGGGTGGAAACTGATGGAATCAGAATGCAGATGCAAGCATTAAAGAACAAAAGTAAAGAAAACCTTTTTCTTTTCATTTGTTTGTCTGTGTTGTCTGTGTCTCTGTTTCATTTCTGTGACTAATATGGAAATATATTTTGCATGGCTGCATACACATAACCTATGTCAAATTGTTTATCTTGTCAATGAAGTGGGAGAGAACCAGGGAGACAATTTATAATTCAAGATTTAAAAAAATGTTATTATATAACCTATATCAGATTGCTTACCATTTTGGGGAGGAGGGAGAAAGAGAATTTGTGACTCAAAATTTTAAAAAAATGTTAAAATTTGTTTTTTATATAATTGGTGAGAAAATAAATACATTAAAAAAAAGAAAACAATGTGCATGGAACCAAGTAAACCAGTTTAACTATCAATGGTTGCACTTCGGTGAGACTTAGAAGAGGCAGTTGGCTCATAGAGGTAGCCTGGGAGGTACAATTGAATCTGTATTATTGCAGGGAAATACCTATAATTTAAAACTGAAGTAGTAATGACAAATGAAGAGTCAGTAGTGGAAAGAGAGAGAGAAGAGGTTGGCTTACAGGAGGAAAAAGGATAAAAGGCAAGCTTAGTCCTTTGCTAGCATTGCCACCATTTTCCTGACAGTTTCTCCTTGCAATCTGTCAAATCAATGGCTCCCTAGGACCTCCTGCAGTGGTGGCCTTAATATGTTCAGATTAAATCATTCAATAAATGAATGAATACTTTCCAAGAGTTTGCTGACAATTCAGTGACTCTATCAAATGAAACCAAGTGTTAGATATCTAGATGCTGTTTATCGTCCAGAAAACTCATGTTCCTTTTCATTTTCCCTAAGCTTTTCTTCCTGTGCAAAACTCGTTTTTCAAAGCACTGGTAATAGTGGAAGAAGTTGGTCTTCAGGAATACTAGTGACTTCACGTAATTGGGAGTGTTCCAGTGGGCAGAAATTTAAACATCTCCTAGCATTGGCTCAAGGAATCTATACAGCACATGAAAAATTGAGCTTGGACACCAGGGTCATGTTTTTTTTAATCATTTCTAGAGTGTGATTAAAACTTTGGCAGGTCAAGAAAATGTGACATTACCTTGTCTCCCATCTTGCTGCCTCCTCAGACTGTCTTAGATCATGCTCGTCTTGCCCCAATGCCTGACAGCTCAGAGCCAATAGCATTGGAATAGTAATTTCATCAGAATAACACATTGTTAGCAATGGACGCATGAAGAACTGACCATTTCCAATATGTCCTTTTATGAGATTTTTTTCCCTTTTTATAACTGTTCCTCTATGAAGTGATATATCAAGCTGTATGGGTAAACTGATAAGATTTTGTATTAGTATTTTAAAATTTATTTTTTGCAATGTATGTGGTATCTCCCCAGTAGAAGTTAAACTCCTTGGGGGCAAAAGACATTTACTATTTCTGTCTTTGTAACCAATGCCTAGCCCTTAATAAATGCTTGTTTACTTGACCTGAACTGAATTTCATATGCTATATCAAAACCATGTAAAATTTTTGTTGCCAGTCTTTATCTTTCTTCTAATTAGAGTCAAAATCATATTTGACCCACCTCCTTGTGTTGGTAAGCAAAGTGGGCTCTTAGCACTTAGTTTGGCCTTTGTTTCCTTTGAGTAATTCAGTGTATTTCATTGAGCCTTACTAGGTGCTAAGTCCCAGGCCCAAACCCCTATTAGGTGTGGAACCTATGTGGGTGTGGATTGGTGACTGGGGTGGGACCCAAGGTAGGGCTGGCTAAGGGGAGGTGCTAACTCCAGAGCCATGCCAGTCTTGAGTCTTACTAAGTGCTAAGCCCCAGGCTCTAACCCCTATTAGGTGTTAATCTAACCTATGTGGATGTGAGCCTCCCAGGGTCCTAAGGGGAGGACTAACTCAAGAGCCAATCATAGCAGCCTAAGTTCTGGTCATTCAGATGATGTTTGATGACGTCTGAAGCCCTATAAGAAGAGAGGACAGGGCCATTTGTGCAGGGCTCTCACTTGTGCTGGTGTGCTGATGCAGAGACTCGTGCAGCTGTAGCTAAGGGCCCTCCAGCTTGTAACCCAGATGCTGAAACTTTGTTAAACTCTGGTAACTATGTATTGGGATTTGAATCGGACAAGGTCTGTCTGTTGATGTCTGTAATTTGTTTGTATTTGTTCTGAACTTCAGGGTGCTGACTTTTTCCCCTGAACTAAGGGAATGATATTTGTATGCTGAATTAAAGTAAGCTTGTCAACCCCTTCATGTAGCTTTCCTTAGTTAAGCAGATCAAAAGAACCTGTGCTTTTGCAGCGTGCTGGCAGCTTTCTGGGTGCTAGCTGTTGGTGGATCTTACACCCCCATAGAAGCTGCTAGCCGGATTGTTGAAACACTCCTGCAAGCTCAGCATTGTGTCCTGTATCCTGTACCTAAGCACTGTGCTAGATGTGGGAAGGTGAGGAAATTCCAAATATTCCATAAGATATAGTCCCTGCCCTCAAGTAGTTTATAGTGTCTTTGGGGAAAAAAAGACTTATATTCTACTGTACTTACAATTAGTATCACACACTTTGGCACATAAGCTATCATCATGTTTATGATCATATTAGTCTCTCTGCCTTTTTTCTTTTTTCTTTTTTTTAAATTTATTAATTTATTTTTAGTTTTCAACATTCACTTCCATAAGATTTTGAGTTCCAAATTTTCTCCCCATCTCTTCCCTCCCCCAAGATGGCATGTAAATTGATATAGGCTTAACATATACATTCATATTAGACCTATTTTCACATTAATCATGGTGTAAAGAAGAATTAGAACCAATGGGGGAAACCATGAGAAAGAAGAAACAAAAAAAAGGAGAGAGAGCAAATAATATCCTTCAATCTGCATTCAGACTCCATAGTTCATTTTCTGGATGTGGACAGCATTTTCTATCATGAGTCTTTTGGAGTTGCTAAGAAGAGTTATAAGTCAACCAAAGTTAGTCATTGCATAATGTGTCTGTTACTGTGTACAATGTTCTGGTTCTGCTCATTTCACTGAACATAAATTCATATAAGTCTAGTGTTTTCTGAAGTCTGCCTGATGATCATTTCTTATAACACAATAGTATTCCATTATACTTATAAACCACAACTTGTTTAGCCATTCCCCAAGTGATGGGCATCCCCTCAATTTCTAATTCTTAGCCACCACAAAAAGAACTGCTATAAATATTTTTGTATATGTGAGTCCTTTTCCTATTTGTATGATCTCTTTAGGATACAGACCTAGAAGTGGTATTGCTGGGTCAAAGGGTATGCACATTTTTATAGTCCTTTGGGCATAGTTCCAAATTGCTCTCCAGAATGGTTTGATCAGTTCACAACACCACCAACAATGCATTAGTGTTCCAATTTTTCCACATCCTCACCAGCATTTATCACTTCCATGCTTTGTCATGTTAGTCAGCCTGATAGGTGTGATGTGGTGCTTCAAAGCTGTTTTGATTTGCATTTCTCTAATCAATAGTGATTTAGAGCATTTTTTTCATATGACTATAGATAGCTTTAATTTCTTCATCTGAAAATCTCCTGTTTATATCCTTTGACCATTTTGAATTTGGGGAGTGACTTGTATTCTTATAAATTTGACTCAGTTTTCTATATGTTTTAGAAATGAGGCCTTTATCAGAGACACTGGTTGTAAGAATTCTTTCCCAGGTTTTTGCTTCTTTCCTAACCTTGGTTGCATTGACTTTGTTTGTGCAAAAGCTTTTCAGTTTAATGTAATCAAAATTATCCATTTTGCTTTTCATAATGCTCTCTATCTCTTGTTTGGTCATAATTCTTCCATTCTCCATAAATCTGACAGGTGAACTATTCCTTGCTCTTCTAGTTTGCTTATAGTAAGTATCAGCCTTTATCATATATGATATACATCATATATCCTATATAGCCTAAATATATAGTATCAGCCTAAATCATGTACCCATTTTGACTTTAGTTTAGTATACTGAGTAAGATGTTGGTCTTTGCCTACTTTCTGCCTTACTATTTTCCAGTTTCCTCAGCACTTTTGTCAAATGGTGAGTTCTTATCCCAGAAGCTGGAGTTTTTGGATTTATCAAACAGTAGGTTATACAGCCATTGGCTACTCTGTCTTGTGTACCTAACCTATTCCAGTGACCTACCACTCTATTTCTTGGCCAGTACTACATAGTTTTGATATTCTGGAACTTTTGTTCTTCCAGATGAATTTTGTCATTATTTTTCTAGCTCTATAAAATAGTATTTTTTGGTAGTTTGATTGGTATGGCACTAAATAAGTAAATTAATTTAGGTAGAATTGTCATGAGCAACTGACGTTTTTCTCATTATCTGGATCTGACTTTATTTGTGTGAAAAGTGTTTTGTAACTGAGTTCATATAGTTCCTGGGTTTGTTTCTGGCAGGTCGACTCTGAAATGCTTTATAATGTCTACAGTAACTTTAAAAGGAATTTTTCTTTCATCTTGGCCTACTGAGGCAATTCTTAAAAAAAAAAAAATCATGTAATGGAGGGCCTGAATTTCAAGACTTAGTATTTGGAGTCCATTCAATGGATTACCCATGTAATGATCTCAACCAGGGGAATTACTCGATGAAAGTGGTATTTCAGAAACATTAACCTGGCTAAGTGACCGTAACAACAATGTTGCTGGCAGCTGTTTTGGGGGTGAAAGACCAACAACAACAGCACACAAGAGGGCTGCCCGCACAAGTTCTTTGATCTGCTTTTCTAAGGAAAGCAACTTTAAGGGGTTAACAATCTCAGTTTAATCAGACATATATACATCATTCACTTAGTTCAGAGGGAAAAGATCAGCCCCCCTGAACTTCATGGCAAATATAAACAGAAATTACAAGCATACATTATAAACAGATCAAATAACACAAACCAGTCTATCTATAACAATACATAGTTACCAGAGAAGCACCAACAGCTGGATTGTCAAAGCTGGGGGGCTGTTTCAACGGCTTGCCCAGAGTCTCATCACTCTTTCAATAAGTGTACCCCCAAAAGTCAAATGCAAACCTTGCAGTATATATACAGCTGTTCAGGGCCATGGGGGCTCGAGGATCGCCATTTAGGATGTGGGAAATCACTAATGCCAGGGTGTGGGAAAGTTAGCTAATCACTAGTACCACATCATATACATTGTTTCCAATCAGTGACTCCTGATTGTCTTAGTGCTAAGAAACACTCCAAGACAAAAAAGGTCCCATTTTACCTGCCCCATTCAAACAAAGGCTAGAGTCATTAAAGGCACTTGATAACCTTAGCATCCCCAAAGAGAAGAGCAGCAAAAAATCCTGCTGTGATTACCATTACATAATCCACCACTTCCGGGATCCTTGGCCTTACAATATCTAAATGGCCATGGATCCTGGAACAAATAGAAGCATTACACACTGCAATCACATTCAGGGAACTTAAGCATAATATTTACAACATAATAAAACATATCATTCAGTATCATTCCCCAAAATACTTGTTCACAATACAAACACCATTCACCCCTAGGTCACAGCAAGTTACAATCTCCTCAGGCAATATAGAATGTCTAAGTAAAGTCCTTCTGGAGGGTGTGTCCTTCTCCCCACACTGCCCTTGCAGGCTTCCTTCCAGTATCCTCAGGTCCGGGCATGCTTTAATTAGCAAAATCCCAAAGCAAACGAAAAAGTCCAAATAAAGTTCTCTTGGGGGTCTGTCCTCCCCACACTGCTCTAGCACCCTGCTTCCAATCCTGAGGGATAGCTGGGCAACAAAGGCAACAGGGTGGGGTCCTTGGGGGTCTACTGCCCTTCCCCCCACCCACTATAGTCAACTCCACCCTCCTCCTGGGTCCCAAATCATTCCAGGAGAAGGCAGCAAAAAAGTACACTCAGAACCTTGCTGCAAAGTTTGCATCTTGCCCCAGGGCTGAATGCCAAGCTTCTGGATTCCTAGTCCTTCAGCAGGAGCCCACCACTCACGGTTTCTCCCTGAAGCCTAATGCAGGCAGCTCCCTGCTCTCAGCTTTCCAAAATTCTCATGCAGGCAGTCCTCTGCTCTGGCTGGGTCAGTATGTTGGCAGCTGAAGAGAAGAACAGCAAAAAATTCTGCCCTTATTACCATTACAGTGACATATAAGGTAGATTGAAGGAGAAAGATGATAATGATGGTAAATTTTTCAAAGAGAATAAACTGGATGCTGTTGCACTGATGAGAGTATGCTGAAGGCAGAGGGAATGACAAGGGGAAGGCATAAGAAATAATAGAAGTTGGCATCAGAAGAAGAAAAAAAATCAAAGATAATTTCAAGATTGGACTTAATGCCTAGAAAAATGGGAATGTTATCTAAGGAAATGCATAAACTGAGGGGAACAAGTATGGGGGAAAAGATCACTGCTTTGGTATTACGTATATAGTAGATTTTCCCCTCTTTCTCCTACTCTACAAGCTGGGGAAAATTCTTGACTTCCCTTCTCTGGACCCCAGTCCTTCCCCTCTTCTGGCCTCAGTCCTTCTCTCTATCCTAGATGTGGTTGGTAACATCCTAGGGCAATTTGAATATTACTGCCCAATTGTCCCTGAAGAGATTCTAGAATACAACAAGGGAGAAATTGGGGTGCTTTGTCTAGTTCTGCACTCCTGGGAATGCTCACTGGCCTGGATGACTTTGGAGTCACCATCTGACCCTGACATTGGTAACTGGTGCTCTTCTAGAGGTAAGAGAGATGGCGTGTCATGGCCTCTGTGAAACCAGAAGGTGGCAAGAACTGTAGCACAAGAAAGAAACTTCAGAACAGAGGTTCCTTGTCCAGCATTGCATTAGAATTGTGATGGAGGGAGAACTGTCTTTTTGAGAAAAGGAAGTTCAGCGGTAGTCCCTTCCATAGTGATGGCGAGACACCCAAAAAAGCCAAATAGCTAAGCCCCATGAAGAGGTACTGTGGAGAAGGATCAGAGGAACCCTGATGAGTGAGCCTGGTGCCACCTGCTGGTAGTTGTGCAGAACTCCAGGAGGAGCCACTCAATAAAGCAATACCTACTGGGAGTCCTGTTTGATGCCTTATTGTCAATGACTGAGGCTTCAATATAGGTCTGGGGGTGGGGGGAAAGAATTGCTCCTTGGAAGACATCTTCATTTTCCACAAACTCTGCTGAGAATTCACATTCGTTTTCTTCAACCTGTCAATACAGCTTCTTTTCTTCGTGTTTTGTGAACAGTATGTTTGGAAAAGAAGTCGGTGACAGCGCAACGGGTGGTGTCATATGGTGGTGCATGGGTTGATGTCATAGAGTGAGTCTCTTGGACCATTTGGATGAAGGCTATGAGCCAAGGAGTGGGGAAATCCTACCAGGGATGGGGAAGCTGCAGCCTCGAGGCCACGTGTGGCCCTCTAGATCCTCAAGTACGGCCCTTGGACTGAATTTAAAGAGGATCTAGAAGGCCACATGTGGCCTTGAGCCTGCAGGTTCCCCTCTTCAGTGCCTAGACCAAATTATATCTAGGCTTTTTGAGTCATATCAGAACCTCTGATAAGAAGGGAACATACACATTGGGTGTAAGATAACAGCAGAGATACCCAGAGAATTGGAGTTGGGGACCTGGAGCTCCAACTGAAAAGTCAAGGCAGCTAGAGAGATAGATCTAGATTTATATAGCATAGTTGAAGTCACAATAGTAGATTAACCTTTTGGTGTTTTAAGAGTAGGAGGAGAAGAGGACTGAGCATAAGACCTTATAGGAGACCTACAATTTGGGGGATCCAAGTAAAGAAGGGAGCAACATAGGAGACTGGGAAGAATGTCAGAGAAAGAGAGGGGGGGAATAAAACTATTATTATTATTAATAACTAAGACACTAAAATGCCAACAAACCAAGGAAAAGGTTTCAAGAAAGCGAAGGTGATTAGCAGTGTCAGATATAGCAGAGGTTGAAGAGAATGAGCACTGAGAAAAGGCCATTATTTGCTCATAAGTGCAAATTCTGAAAACTTGTTTTCATCTAGCATCTTTAATTTGGATCTCAGAGGACCTTGCAAGTCTGTAATATACTTGCTCTTTATTATTCTCAAAAATAATAAATGACAAGTTATTTTATTGATGTCCCCTGGGACACATGAAGAACTCTCTTTGAAGTCAGTAGGAGTTGCATTTGCATAACTGGAGCAAGGATTTGGCCCCTGGTTTCTTAGAATAGCATAATAAAAGAGCATGCAAGAGAAAAAGCTCTCAACTAAAAAGCCAGGGAATTATCAATATGACAAGTGACAATATGAAAGTGAATGTTTTTGAACATGCAATGTCAATAGAAAAATGTTACTTGAAGGAGAAAGTTAACATTAGGGACTTGGGAAATATTTTTTTTTTTTGTCAGAAGAGTAACTATAATGGATCTGAAAAAATGGGGGTAGGAAGACAGATATTGTTACATATGGAAGCCAATGTCAAGGGCTGGCCTCATTTATAGGTAAAGTAGGTGGTCACTTAAATGACATGATTTATGGGGTATTGTAGAGCCATGATGAAGTCAGGTCTTTGTCCTAGAGCAAGGGTGGGGAACCAGCAGCCTTGAGGCCACATGTGGCCCTCTAGGTCCTCAAGTGCAGCCCTTTGACTGAATCCAAACTTCAGAGAACAAATCCCTTTAATAAAAGGTTTGGCTCTGTAAAAATTGGACTCCGTCAAAAGGCCACACCTAGGGACCTAGAAATGCCACATGTGGCCTCAAGTTTGTAGGTTCCCCACCCTTGTCCTAGAGAGATGAAATTTAGAGAGCCCTTATACTTCTTTAGCAAGTAGAAAGTATTGAATTTAGCAATCTCTTAGCAAAAATATTTAGCTAAGATAGGAAGATATGAGATTGCTTGTTTCTTCTCCCCGCAGCGCAGTGCTCTCCCCTTCCTCCCCTCCTCCACCCCTGCCCTGGGTCCCAGCAGTGTCCTTATAGTGCCTTGAGGTTTCTGTCTCCCTCCTTGGGTCTTTCCCACACAGGACCTTGTCCTGAGAATGTAGATCTCTTTCCAACATTTTTCTTCCTCTTTCAAATGGATTTCGCAACTTTAGGATTCCTTTTTTTTAATTATTTATTTTATTCTGACCTTAAGAAATAAAACAAACATTTCCATAACTTAGTAGAATAGAAAAAAAAGATGATTACACAAGAAAACTGCAAATCTATTATGTACAACTTGCTATTCCTTTTAAATATATGATAAAATTAATCATGTAAATTTCTTTTTATTTCCTTTTTTTTCTTTCCTAACTCTTCCTCCTCACTCCCATGGCTACCATTAGACAATAAAATCATTCTATACGCACTTCTATTTATCACTCTTTTCTCTGGATGCAGATAGCATCTTCCTTCATAAGTCCTTTGTAGTTAATCTTTTTGTGCTACCTATCCTTGCCTCAGAAGACAGAATTCCTAGCTATAACTCTGGGTGCCTCTGAAGACAACCTTTTGCAAAATATCTCTCTTGCTAACCTGACAAGGTGCATGAAATTGTGGGATTAAGTGATTACTTTAAGTTAATGCATTGGAGTTCTAGGGGTCCTTAACTAAAAGAAAACATGTTTTATCTGGAAGGTCTAACAGATCATACCATTATCCTCCCCCAAATTTATTTAACAGAATAACTAACTAGCCGGGCCTTTACTTGCCATCAGAAGATGTCATTATGGTCCAGCAGGAAGAGCAACTGTTTTTGACTTAAAAGATCTGGGTTCAAATTCCTGGTGCTGCTACTCATTCTCTGGGTAACTTGGGTAACTTACAATCTCTCTAGGCCTGATTCTGTAAAATGGGCTGGGAGGAGGTGGAAGGGACAGAAGGTAGATTTTCATTAGTTGAAACGTAAAGAAACAAAAGAAAAATGAGGTGTTAACGCTGAACAAAATGATCCTTATGGTTCCTTCTCTTTCTAAATCTGTAATCCTACCTGTGTGACCTTGTATGCTTCTTGAGGTTTTAAGCTTCAGGATCCTCACCTGTCTAATGAAATATTTTGCATAAATGGTGTTTTAGGCCCCCTTTAGCTCTAGCATTTTGAAATAAGTAGGATCATAAGATTTAGAGTTAGGAACTTAGAGATCGTCTATATCAGCCATTTTTTTTAAATCCATTATTTTGGGTAGAGAAGAATGAATGGATTTGTCCTGATCATGGGTTGTTCCTAAGGAGGGCAAGCCTCGTTGGAGGTGCTGGGTATTTGGTAAGGGGAAATGCAGACAGAAAAGGTGGAAAGACACTGAAAATAAACTCCTGGAACTCTATAATTTTGCCCAGGACTGGCTCTGCTAGCAAGCATTTCAGCTGGACAGACAAATGCAAATCTATTTCCTGTAATTCCCTTCTCTATTCACAGTGAATCGAGGGCATCTGCTGGCAATGATGTGGGTTCTGCTGTTTGCAAACACAAGTAAATATTCTCCATTGTCTGGGCAGTTTGCAAAGCTAGCTGCTGTAACATGAATAAGAAGGACGTTTATTAGGAAGTAGGAAAAGTGAAAGAAAGAAGAGGCAGGAAAGAAAAAGAAAATAAAGACACGAGGGCACTTCTGCCATCTGCTCCCAGAACAGGCCAAACTCCAGCCTTGGGTCATTCCCATTCTTCCACAGATTTTGGTAGATGCTTCATATGAAAAGTGTAGAGCGGTCTCAGCCCTGAGATTAAAAAAAAAAAAAGGCTTTGCTTCTAGTTATGACCAGAAGCAACTTCAGTCCTGTTGGGGGTATTTTGGAATAGAATCTTTCTTAGAAAATGGAACTTAAGAAAGCCAGACCCCTATATCATGGAGAGTGAAAATCGTGTTCAGAATAAGAATGCAGCTGTACCTTCTGATTGACAGAAATACTAAACACACGCACACACACAAATACACCCTTACACAGGTTATAACTAGGCCCCTGAAGAGATTATTCCTACTATATTTTCAACCAAGTATAGCACAAAAATCCCAGAATGGGAATTGGCAACCTATTGCAGTATGAAGATGTGTTTTTAATAACATAATTAGAATACTTAACTTTGAAATAATAATATTAATGATGAACATGATATAGCTAGCATGTATCTAGTGATTTAATGTTTGCAAAATACTTTATAAATATTATTTCAACACCAGTAAATGCTATTAGTATCCTCATTTTACAGGCAAGGAAACTGAGGCAAGCAGTGGTCAAGTGACTTGCCCAGGGTTCACACAGCTAGAAAATATTTGAGATGAGAATTGAACTCAAGTCTTCCTGACTCCAGGTCCAGCTCTCTATATACTACCGCATGTTCTGATAAGGAAATAAGGAATAATAAGGAAAAGTACCTTGGAATAGTAAATACAGGAAAATCTTGTTTTAAATCCCACTCCTGATATCTATTAGCTATGTGACCATAGGCTGACTTCTCTGAGACTCAGTTTCTCAATCTGTAGAATGGGGAAAATCATGCCTTGATCACCTAACTCAGAGCATCATTGTCAGGCACTGAAGGAGATAATGTATGTAAAGTGTTTTGCAGACTATAAAAGTGCCACGTAAGTGTTGATCGTTTTCACCATTTTAGGGAGGGGACATTTAAGGTATGGAAACACTTTAATACTTCAAGGATATGTGAATTTTTTCAAATGAAGCAATGTATTTTAAAGCATTTTGAAAACTTTAAGGTGCGATGCCAAATTCAGCTGTTTCACATGAGTAGGTCTTTATCTTCGTATGTAGATGGTGATCTCTCTGTGCTTCAGTAGGTAATTTCCTGAGTTGCTATGGCAAACAAAATCTGTTCCATAGTTGGCTCCACTTCTAGTACCCAACTAGTGTCCCTTCTAGAGGGATAGTAAGGTTGCATGTTGGATACAGTGCTAGGCGCGGAGTCAGGAAGACCTGAGTTCAAATCCAGCCTCAAACACTTAATAGCTAGCTGCGTGATCTTGGTCAAGTCACTTAGCCCTGTTTGCCTCAGTTTCTTCATTTGACAAATGGTGGTTATAATGGCTTGGAGGGTTGTTGCAAGGATCAAATGAAATGATATTCATAAAGCGCTTAGGACAGTGCCTGGCACATAACGGGTACTACATAAATATTAGCTATTATTACTAGTAGGGTTGATCCTCTCTGAACTCCTGGACCAGTACTTTGAGGTCAGACCTATAATTCTTACAGGGGTGGCATCTGAAGCCTTTCCAGCAAGGTAGTCGTTAGTCAGCAGCATTTATCGAGCACTGTGTGCTTCCTAAATTCTGTGCCATTCATTGTGCCAAGTGCTGGGATACAAAGAAAGGCCAAAAGGACAGTCCCTGCCATCAAGGACCCCACTACCTAAGGTAAACAACTCTGTACCAACAAGATCTATACAGGATCTACAGAGAGCAGTACCAGAAGGAAGGCAACAAGATTAAAGAGGACTGGGAAAGCCTTCTCCCAGAAGCTGGGACTTTAGCTGAGACTTGAAGGAATCCAGAGAAGAGAGGTGGTGGAGAGGAAGGGGGAGCACTTTCCAGTCAGTGAAAATGGGTGATGTTTAAGGAACATCCAGAAGGCCAGAGTAAGTGGAATGAGTGGAATGTAAGAAGCCTGGCAAAGTAGGAAGGGGCCAGTTCTGAAGGGCTTTCAAAGGCACACAGAAGCTTTTAGATTTGATCTGAGAGGTAAGAGAGAACGGCTGAAGTTGATTTGAACAGAGGTGGTGGTGACAAAAACAGTCACACTTGCGTTTTAGAAAGGTAGTTTGACAGTTGTGTGGAGATGGGAGATGGATTGGAGTGGGGAGATTTTATATTTGTTCCCTTATATCCGGGGTCACCTATGATATCATGATCAGGTTTCACAGGAGGATTTTAGTGGCAGTGTCTGAGAATGTTTGAGTTACTTGAAAGTTATATATCATGCACAGACATCAATTTTAGGAGAATCAGTGCTATAGTATGGCACCCCTAAAAGGGGGATAGAAATAATTTGCATGACTAATAAGTCTATTAGGCATAGCCTCCAATAATAATTCAACAAACATTTATTAAGAACTTACTATGTGTTAGGTATCATGATATACAGAACAAATTGAAAATAGTACCTACCTTGAGGAGCTTACATTCTAATGGGGGAAAGGACATATATGCATATACATAAATACAAACCAATGTATACACGCATCACACAGGGCTCACGTGGCAGAGTCAGGATTTGAGAGCAGGCCCTCCGAACCTAAACCCCACATTCTTTCCACAGGAAGAAGTTGCCTGATTAGGTGGTGAGGGGGTGGACGTAACACCCAAGAAATTCTACCAGTCCATGGGTTTATTTTTATCTGGCCAGTTTATGATAGATAAACTCAAAGATAACTAAGTCTGACTACCCTAGATTGGTGTGTGTGTAAAAAGGTTCTATCTTTCTCTGACTGCAAAATAGGATACCACCATGAATTCCTCTAAGCTACTTGGAATCAGGTTGCAGAGTCTGGGTTGGGCTGGTTGCCTTGTAGCATTGTGGTGCACTTAATCTCAGAACTGATACCAATACTGAGACCCCAGGTAGTAGCGAGGTGGCCAGGGAATGTATATTCTCAACATATTTTGTCCACTAAATTGGTTTGAATTCTAACACTAAAGTTCACAGTTAGATCACTTAATCAGAAGGCTCTATTTCTGTTCTCTGAAGCCCCAGACTATCCTGGTGGAATTAGTATAGGATAAAAAATAACTAACACAGAACCTATACTGAATATAATTTGATTCTGGATCAGTCAGAAGACTCATCAGTGTCATCCTTAAGAACATTAGTTTATTTAGCTAGCATTTACATACCATTTTAAGGTTTGCAAGGTACCTAACATTTGCTATCTCTTTTGATCATTCATTATCTCATTGGATAAAGGAAGCCCCAAAAGCCTGTGCTTTCTGAGATTTGTCTCTTTTAATTAAAATTTCCGTTTTGCTATATTCTGTTTTCATGTGACCCTTCACATCCAGATATATCCTTTCTTCTTCCTTTATGTAGAAAGCCATCCCTTGTAATACAGAATGAAAAAAAAAAGAAAAATGTTTCAGGAAACCAACCCAAATGGCTGTGTCTGACAGTATATGTGATTTTCTATACCCTTAGTCCTTCACCTTTGCAAAAAAGGCAAAGAAGTACAATTTTTCATCTCACTAGAGGCAGCTAGGTGGTCCAATAGATCAAAGTGCTGGGCCCACCCGGAGTCATTTGGCCCAATACTGACTGGCTGTATGACCTTGGGCAAGTCACTGAATCTCCCTGCCTCACTTTCCTCAAATGCAAAAAAAGGGATAATAGCACATCCCTCTGAGGACTGTTGTGAGGATCAAATGAGACAATGTCTGTAAAGTTCTTAGCAACTGCCAGGCACATAGTAGGTGCTTAATAAATACTCGTTCTTTTCCCCTTCCTCCTACCTTCCTTTCTGCTCTACAACTCTTCTTCACAAACTCTATATTCTAGAGGAACTATATGACTACTGTTTTTTCTCACACTGAATTCTCCATCTCCCCACTGTGTGCATCTATACAGGCTGTACCTAATGCTTGGGATGCATGCCTTCCTCACGTGGACCTCTCAAAATCCTTGTCTTCCTTAAAGATGTAGTTCAGATGCCTCCTGCCTGCTCCATGAAGTCTTGCCTAATTCCAAAAGTTATTATTAATACTGTCTCCTTTAACTTATCTCGGATGCAGAGTCAGGGAGTTGAAATCTGACTTTTGACACTTACTGCTGAAAGTGACTCTGGACAACTCACTTAATTTCTGTGTGCCTTAGTTTTGTTGTAGTTCAGTTGTGTTCTACCCTTTGTGACTAGTGGACCATATCATTCCAATACTCTCCATGGGGTTTTCTTGGCAAAGATGTGTGGTTTGCCATTTCCTTCTCCAGCGGATTAAGACAAACAGAGGTTAAGTGACTTGCCCATGGTCTCATAACTGGCATCTGAGGTCAGATTTGAACTCAGATCTTCCTGACTCTTGGCCCAGCAGGGGTAAGGAACTTGTGGCCTGGAGGCCACATGTGGCCTTCTAGGTCGTCGGGTGCAGCTTTTGGACTGGGTCCAAGTTTTACAGAACAAATCCTTTTATTAAGAGGATTTATTCTGTGAAGTTTGGATTCAGTCAAAGGGCTGCACTTGAGGACCTATAGGACCACATGTGGCCTTGAGGCTGCAGGTTCTCCACCCCTGTGGATTCCACTAAGCCATCTACTGCCTCTAGTTAACTCATTCACAAAGCAGGGATTACAACAGCAGCTCTCTCTCTCTCAGGGTTGTTGAGAAGGTTAAATGGATTCATATTTGTAAAGTACTTTATACAAAGTGCAATTATCATTGTAGTTATTATTATCTTTTACTTTCCAATCTTGTGTCCAGATTCCATCTCCTTCAGTAGTACATAAATCCCTCACGGTAGATACGGTTTGGTTTGGTCTTCGTGTTTGTAGTGTCTAGTACTGGACTGGGCACATGGCAAGCATTTGATGAGTATTTGTTGAGCTGAATTGTTGTTGAGTTGAGGTGAAGAATCATATACCATGTTTTACTTATAATTCTCAACTGCGATTCTATCAAATCCCTTAGGCTTCTGAAAACAGTACTTCATTAACAAGGCTTTTCTCAAATTAGCTTGACTTGCCGCTGATGCAGCAGGGGACCACGGAGTTAGAATCAGCAGTTCTGAAGATTTTCTTGGAGAGTTCCCTTAGGGAGATTTGCTTGGGACCTGAAAGAATTTTGCCAATGGTTACAAGAGGGAGTAGGGTGGGTGGTGGGCAGGCTGCATCCTCTTGGCAGGCCTGGTCAGTTTTCACCTTGGCAGGAAGACCACCAGATAGAATTTGACAGGGTAAAGGTTTCTGGTACTGGTTTTTTTTTTCTTTTCAGAAGTCTGTGTGAACTACCTAGAATTTTTTTTATTAAAATTACTATAGAGAAAGGAAATAAGTAGGCTAAAATGGTTTAAAGATGTTTTGTATATTAGAATTAATGTAGAGACAGAAAACACAAGGAGGCTGAAAATGGCTTAAAGATACTGGTAAAATAAAGCTGTGGGGAACATGCTGTATAATTATACCAAGGAATTCTATCTATCTATCTATCTATCTCTCTATCTATCTGTCTGTCTGTCTGTCTGTCTATGTATCTATCTACCTATCTGTCTATCTGTCTGTCTGTCTATCTGTCTATTTAGTTTAATGGAGGCATTCCTCTAGGCCAAAGGTTCTCTGGGGAAGTCTGGGTAAGCCTAATGGCCTCCTTTCAGAATATTATTAAAATGCATAAATTAAAATATGTAAGATTACAAAGAAAACCAATTATATTGAAATGTAGTTATCAAAATATGCAGATGTATGTTTGTGTATTTTATATGTGTGTGTATATATTTCATTTCAGTTTTTGAAGTATACTAGAGGTGTTCCATTCCCTCCACCCCCATTAAGGTAATTATAGAACTATACACACACACACACACACACACACACACACACACACACACACGCGCGCGCGCGCACACTTCAAAGTATGCTGAAGTTATTCTGCAACTCCCCAGCCTCCAATTACTGTAATTATTGAAGAACGAGTTGACTCCATTGAATCACTCACCAATCAAAAGTGTAAAGTAGGTGTGAACACATCTAGACACCTTTATTGAACCAATCAACTAATCTAAAGTGTTATCTCAGTGTGAACAAGTGCCTAACCAGTTTGGCAGGTTATTGGATGAAATCAGATGGTGCCACACAGGGATTTTATTGGGTTTGGTTGAAAGAATCAGTTACACCTCTGGGCCTATGCCTTTTAAAGCAAGCCATTTTGGAAAAGAGCATTGCAGTAATGAGCCGGTCTAATGGTGTTGGATGGAAGATTTGGAATTCCCCTCTTCAGCATCAGGAGCAGTGCCTCCGGAGTAGCTGTGTTTGATGTCTATATCAGAAGCCAAAAGACGTACCTGAGATAAACAAGAAATACCTGGGAAAGGGAACTTCAGGACTATGATGGCACTTAGAGAAAGCTGTATCTTCACAAAAGAAGAAAAAGGACTTCTAGGAACCAGGAGCTGTGAGTGACCCCTTTGCCAGATACACTTTCTAAGCTTTAGTTGACTTTCCTTATCGACTCTGTGCATAATTGTGGAAGAGTGTATACCAGACTTTAGGGGAATTTTTTTTTTACTATCTGTCTCTGCTTAATCTTGCTATAATAAATACCCTTTTCTAAAAGCCTAGCTGATAACGAGTGGGGATCACAGAGGATGGGGACTCATGGGCAAAAATACTAGAAACCCTCCAGCTTCTCAGGGTTATTCATAGATCTCTGAGGGAAAAGTAGTCTTTGTCCTCTGGAAATCCAATTTGCTAAAGGGAATGGGGAGTTGGAGAAGTCCAGGGAGGGGGGCTACAAACTCATAAAGGGAATATTCATGCATCATAAACCACACAATTCCCTT
The DNA here is from genome assembly GCF_011100635.1 of Trichosurus vulpecula. Classification (NCBI taxonomy): domain Eukaryota; kingdom Metazoa; phylum Chordata; class Mammalia; order Diprotodontia; family Phalangeridae; genus Trichosurus; species Trichosurus vulpecula. The sequence continues at coordinate 450,033,914 of NC_050574.1, read as the reverse complement.
TCCCTCATTTGAATAACCTTCTAATGGGGTCAGTGAAACCCATGTATGTCCTCTGCTTTCAGAACTTTGGAATGGGGTAAGTTTTTAGGGGAAAAAGCTTCCTAAATTAATTATTCTGGAGAAAGTAAAACCTAGGACTGTTTTAATCAATGCCACAGTTATGAATCTTTAATAATAACTCTGATCATGTGAAGAAAAATCCAGAATTTAAGACTTATGAGGAAGGTCAATGGTTTCCAAGAATGTTGCTTTGAGCTCTTCTTGCAATCCTTTATCTCTATGCCTTTGGCTATTTGGGGACAGAGCAGGTAACACCTTCATATAGTACATATATGTACTGGTGGGTGGATAGCAATATCAATACTGGGAATTCTGCATTTCAGTATGGTGCATACAAAACCATCCAGTTAAAACGTCTTAGGAGGGGGTTAATCTTAGTGGCCAAGCATCGTCCTACCATTTGCAGCAGGATGAATAATTCCACGCTCCCTTTGGAGGGATTCAGATGCTCTTTTTTATGATTCACTTTAGGGAAATTTAGCAGTTGGCACTCCAAAGCGTTCATTTGAAGAGCTGCACCAACATCTACTCAGAGGGGACCCATTCTCCCCACTGGGGTGTAGACAATCAGCTGCATTGACTTAACTTGAAATTGGTTTGGCTCTACCATTCCTGAGTTATCACTTTCCCAGTTGTTTAAGTAGGTTTTTGTTCTTTCATATAAAATGAATGATAGGCTGGTTCTTTTTAGACAAGGAGAGAGACTACTCTAATTCACATTATAAGTGGCCATTACTTAATTATTTTATAAAGGTCTTTTGCTGGAGTCAATTAGTGTTTCCAACACTCAATTCACTTCAAAAGGTATGTGAAGAGCAATTAGGCTGCTGGTAGAAATGCCGCATGGTGTAACGGCTAGAGTCCTGGCCTTGGAGTGATGCAGACCTGGATTCACATTCCAGCAGCTCCTTTTCAGGGCTTGCTTGATGACCTGCATCTGCTCTGGCCTGGAGTTGAGCATAGAAGCAAAAGTCTGGCTTGTGATTCTCCCTCTGTATTTTTGTCTCAATCTTTCAGTGTTTCTCTTTGTCTGTCTCTGTCTCTGTTTCTGTCTCTCTCCTTCTCCTCCTTCTTCCTGCTTCTAAACCTCATTGGATGTACATAGCTATGCAGTCTAGAAATGCTAAAGTGGGCCTAGAAGAAGCAATCTGGTACCATCTACTTTATAAGAATCATTATATGGTTTCTATATTAAGAGTTATTTTTAAAGATTATATTTTTATTATATAGAAATTCTTATTTATAAATTTGTATGCTTATTGCATTAAGGATCTCCCTGGTGAACCACACACTTGGTATTTCAATATAGACTAGATTAGCATGTTCATTTTTGAGGTCAAAATTCCCCTATGCTCTATTTTCTGATAGTACCTATTAGATATTTCTCTTGAGAACAAAACTGTGTAGTTATTTTGTGGGTTTAGATTTGCCGGTGTCCTAAGATTAAAGGGCTAAAAGATTTCCACAGTCCTTTAACCCCAATAGATTTAGAGGTACAGCAGACTCGGCAGCTGGTGGAAGTTACTTTGTGTCCCAGTACCCAGCAGGTTCACTAACAGCCTGATGCCCTAGTTATTAGGTACCTCCCCTTATGGAAATTACTTTTATGAATCTTTTAACTTAATTTTCTATTTGGCTACTGTTTCTTCCAAATAGAATCTAAGACTCTTGAAGGCAAGAACTGTTTTGTTTGCATTGAATGTACTCCCAGCACAGTGCCTGGCACATAGTAGGTAGTTAACAAATACTTGTTGAATGAATGAATTGCACAGTGACATTTATTATGTCTGTGCTCATGGGCAATTTACTCTCTAGGGACATAGCACAAGATAAGACTACAAGTTACAGATGGGTTGAGATCTTCCATGGATGGAAAGGATTGCCATAGCAATGAAATCACAGGTCGTTGATGTATACGACTAGCTTAGATATGGTGTGACAGTAAGACTTTCCCTGCAGTCTCATCTGGAAGGCGCCAAGTGCCCAGTAAACAGAGAATAATATAAGACAATAGACTATATATTAAAGTGCCAATGTCTTGAAGACAGTGCGTGCTATCAGAGAAGAGAGGGGATAGAGGTCATTGGTCAGTCAACTAGCATTTGTTAGGCACTATATTAAGCATTGGGATATGAAGAAAAGAAAAACCAAACCAGAACAGGAAAACAGTCCCTGCTCTCAAGTTGCTCATAGTCTGAGAGGCTTCATAGAGGAGGCTCTTTAAAGATGGTCAACATTTGAAAGGAAGAGGGCATTTCAGGAACAGAAAAAAGCATGGTGGGTTCTATGGACACTCTGACGTATTTCTTTCCTTTTGAACTTTTTAATAGGTATTTTTCTAATTGCTTTCTACAACACCAGGTATAAAAAGAAAACTCCAAACTATTTTGTAAACCATGAAAGTATGTGATCGATCAGAAATGTGGCCACCTGGTTTTAAAGAAAACTGATCACATAGGATATATTTTTGCATGCTCACACATACATGATCATAGGTTATTTTAATGAATCAATTGTGTGTATGTATGGGGGCCATTGAGATACCAAATGATTTCCTAGTCTTTCTTTGTTTTTAACTCCATATAAGTAAATATAGACATTTCAAATTTCCCATTATAGCCGTTTCCTCAGTAGTTCACGCACTGAGACACCTAAGCATCGCTACACATGTGTACAGATGTTTTCTAGTACTTTGGACAGAAGAATAAGTGCCTTAAAAACACCACACCTGCTGTGTCATGCTTGAATCATTGATTGAATCATTCAGCTCCTTGAAAGATACGAGGTGAAATATTAATTTAAAAACCCAAAGCCTTCACAGCTGCCAATGCGTGTCAGCCTAAGGAGTGAATATTCAATAAAAGTATACGTAGCAGGCTGAAGCTGCCTTCATGGATAGGACTGTCAAGTTATTTTGAGTTTGAATTATCTGAATTATTGCCTAGTATTTATAGGCGGATCACTCCGTAAGTTAAGCTCAGGCTCTTGCTGCTTTTCTGAAAATAGCTCTAGGAGTTTGGAACCTGTCTTCCTGGGTTCTCACATAAACTGACTATTTATGGTAGTTGAGTGATAAATGGCGAGATAATGGTGTTTTACAGGCAGTGAAATGACAAGGTCAGTTTTAATTAAGCTGAGATCAACCTCAGTCTGTATTGCACACTTCTGATTAGGTTATTTCAAATTAACATAAGTTTTTGGAGACTTGGGCTGAAGTCAGTGGTGTTAAACACCAGCTGTGCTGGCAGATAAGCGTGGGATATGAGAAGGAGATAGCATTCACATTGAAATTAGCACTTGGCACAATATAATTCTCTGATTGCAAACTATGTGAAGTTGCCTGTGCTAATTGGTTGATTTTATTTGAAGCAGATGTTGTTAGCTTTCCCACTAATGATCTGGAGAGAAATTCTTTTGAAAGACATGCCATGTTAGGTTCTCTGCAGTATAATAAGCTAATTACAACTTTAAGTACTTGCAGTAATTAGCACAATGTGTATAAAGTGTTCCTGATCTTTTCACCCTGCTGCATTATTGTTAGGGCATCTTGAAAAACAAAAAAGAAAGCTTGCTGGATTTAGTTTCCCCAGTCTAGCCTCTTCGCTTCCCAGACTTCTGTACTAAAGAGATAATGAACTAGACTTTAATCTTCTCTTTCAGGCATGCCAAAAAGATTTAATACTACCCCTAAAAATAAAAGGGCAGAATGTGCCCAATGGAAATGTTACCCCACCACATACATATGCTTTTAAGAAAGCTCATCAATGCCCTCAAAGTCATCCTGTCGTCACATTAACAAAGCAAAGCAAGATACTTGGGGAAAGCAGTAGCTTATTTGTTTTACATTAATTGGTTTTATTGTTTGCCCACCTAGTCCAGAGATCAAAGCCCTGCTCCCCATTTGTTAACCTCTCCCCCATAACCTCCTTCCCCTGACCTCTGCCTAGAAAGCTTAAAGCTCTATGTATTTCAGCGAGACTTTAGTCAATTTTGTATTGTTTTAATCATTAGTTGTTACACATGAATATTTTAAATAAATGCTAATCATCAGAGTGGTGACATAATATGAGTTTACATACACTGTGGGGGTGGGGGAAGTAACTGGGAAGAAAAGCACCGATGGCCATGAATTCCAAATATCCTCCTGGGTAAGCCACACTTTGCAGTGAATTGCTATTATGAAACCTGAACTGAGTTTGAGCTCAGTGACTAAAGACAGCCTTAGAGCTCTGTGAAAGGGCTAATTTGATCAGTAGAAATCCATTTGGTGCCAATTCCCAAGGTCTCACTGGGTCTTTCTGGCAGATATGGAAAGATCTTCCTGAGTGCGTCTTTGTATAAATCTAGAAAGGGAAATGCATGTTCTCTTGGAAAATACAGCAATTTAAGGAGCTATCTCCAGGAACTAGGGAACATACCTGACTACTTGCCATCTCCTGGGCCTTTCTTTAGCTTTAGCCATTTGGAGAGGACCCAGAGACAAAGAGACAACTCTTCCTTAAAAGTGTCTTTGAAGCCTAGCCTCCTTAGCCCTTATTTCTGAGGAATGAACAGCTCCTCTCTCGTTCCCCATCCTCTTGAAACAGTGGCAATAGAAAATGCCCTTTTCTTTATCCCTCCCATCCTATTTGTTAGCCTTTCAGCCCGGGGATTCAAAGATGAAGAATTCTATTCTCCTTCCACCCCATCCCACTCCCCCTCCCAAATGTCACTTCTAGCTTCCAGAGCATTGATTGGTGAGGTACGAGTTACTCCTGATATCCCATGTTTCTTTATAGCTTTTACTTAATTTTGAGGGAGGTTGCTTAACCACTGAGAAAACTGCAGAGAAGAGGAGATTCCTTCTTGATTAAGGATTAGATTGAGTAGAGTTATAATAGAGCACTGCTTTCCATGCACATATCTCTGCTAATAGGTTTATGTTTTCATGTTTTCATACTAGATGTTGGAAGGAATGGGGTAATGTGTCATAGAAATACGGTGCAGCAGAAACATTTAGAGCTGTTTAGAGAGGAGCATGGTACAGTGGTTACAATGCTAGATCTGGGGTCAGAAACACCTGGGTTTGAATTTTGCCTCAGACTGTTACTAAACTACGTGACTCTGGCAAGTTACCTCATTGAGCCTCTAGGATTACGATCAGGAGGATGATTCATATAGCATTTTGAGGTTCTCAAAGCACTTTACATATCTGATCCCATCTGAGCCTCACAACAATCCTACAACTTAGGGGTTATCATTGCTCCCATTTTACAGACGAGAAAACTGAGACTGGGAGAAGTCAAGTGATGTGTCTTAGGTGAGATGTGAACTCAGGTCTTCTTGATAATGATAGCATCTGCCTCAGAGAATTGTGATGAGTATTACTGTGCACTCATTGCAGATTCCAAGGCATAGACAGGAAATCATTTTACTTGATTTTCCTACTACTCACATTGTCATCTCTGGACCAATACATCTTCCAGGTACTTCTTCAAGAGTAAAGTGATAGGAAAACTTTGAAGTTTGACAAAAATGCTATTAAGCATAATCCTGATAATAATTTTTCAAACTATTAATTTACCCCCAAAGGTAGAGACTAGCAGTATTGAAATGACATAATTTTTAGTACTCCAAGTAACTCTGAAATGTTGTTTCAGAGATTTGCATGAAGATCAACTACCTTTATCTTGTAATGAAAGTTTTGTTCTAGTTTAAAACTTGCCGATATAAATTCATTGAGAAATGCCTTAATGATATATGGTGCTCATCGTTGGCTTTTTATATGTAATCTCAAAATGACGATAAGAAGAGGATTACTGTTAGTAGTAATTTATTCAAGGAAGTGAAAAGAGGACGGTGATTTATATAACCAGGAAGCGTTTGTTTTCACCGATAGTTTCACACAAACATTTTTGTGGCCTTTTGCTTAACAATAATTAAAAATTATTGCCACAAAACAGTATGTACTCACTACTCCAAGGTACCACGTGCAATTAATGTTCTCAAGATTCTTCAGTATACTTTAGTAACCACCAGGAAGCCAGTGTTGTGTATTTTCGGTGTTGGAGTTAGAAATGTTGAAGTCTATTATGCCTGTTTAGTGATAGAACACAAGCTTTCCTTTGGTTATGGAGTCAATCAGTTAATGCTATGGTATTACTCAACTAATAGAAGTTGTGCTTTTATGGGGTCAGACTCACAATCTGATGTTGAGCCGGTGACAATGTAGTGCCTACATTTGACCTATTAGTAATTTATATTGTTTCTCCCTAGTTTATCACTCCCAAGATTTTCCTTCTCCACTTTCTAATTATTGCATTAGTCATGTAAATACAAACTTTGCCCTTTTTCTAGGTTCAGTGAATAGACAGTTACATTTTAAAAGGCCTCATTTGATCCTGCCAGTGGGGAGAAACTAAATTATCATAATTAAAAAAAAATAAGCTTTTATGAGAGAAAGCACAGCTTCATAGACAAAAGGCAGTCTTCAAAGTCAAGGAGACCTGGGTTCAAATTCCTGCCTCTGACATGGTATTCAGGCTCCATAACCAGGTGCAAGGGACTTAACTTCTCAGTGCTTCAAGAAACATTCTAAGAATATATGTTACAAATGAGTTGCTTATCTTTGTTGGAAAGGAGAATTTCCGAGATGGAAATTTTAGGTCTGGATCCTGTGCACCCCTGTGCCCCCTGTGAGATTTTTACACTTGTTTTTTAAAAAGAAAATGATAAAGTTTTTGGTAACACAAAATAATGGCTTTATAGGTTATGGTTAATTTTTAAAGATGGAACCAAATAAGCCTGTATTCAATTATGGTAGCATTCATAGCAGTGGGGTGGTGGTGGCCAGTAGTTCGTTATGCTAAAATCTTCATGAAAAGGAATGAGTTAGGGATCCAGAAAGGCAAAACATTTTTTATTGAATCTTCCACTTTTCTAGGAGAGAACAGCTTTCCTAAAGATAATTTCTCTAGCCTTCAGGAGGTTCTGAAGATGGAAAGATGCCATTTTATAATGCATCTGCTTGCTGTTAGCTCCACTGGTTTCCACATGGCCCTCGCCTGTACTGTCAATGTCTAATGAAGTGTAGAGCTCCATGTGACTTACTTCTGATATTCCAACAAAAATGATCAATAACGTATTCAACAATGTATCATCTCTTTTACTTCCAAATGGTGCACGCACAGTAGGGACAAGGGTCCTGATTTCACCATAGAAAAATAAAAAAATAAAAAGCATCCCTCCGATTTTAACATCAAACAACTGAGCCTATTTGATCTTTAGGGAATATAGCAGTTCCTTAATGAAAGTCTTTTATCAGTTATTTTAAAAAAACCTAGATATAATGCTTGGTATGTATAAATGCTATAGATTGCCTGAATATAATTAAATAGGAAGATCATTTTATGGAGTCTTTTTCCCCTTTTTTCTTCTTTGTCTTTTTTTATGGTCACAAAAAGCTTGCAAAACAAACTCCCTGAGGCTCCATGAGCAGGAGCAAGCAGGGTGGCTTGGCTGAGACCCAGAGTTAGTACAATGTTTCTCTGCTTCCTTTCTGTTCATTGTCTCCCCCCTCCCTCCAAAGCATACAAAGCCCTGCATGACTTTCTGTTTTCAGGCTTCAGTTTTGCAATTTTTGCCCCCATGATTTGGGAAGAAATTGAAATGTAAAATTATATCCCTGAAACAATCGTATTGTTTGGGAGGGGGGGCATGGGAGGAAGGAGGGGGGACAGGAGAGTAGTTTTTTTCCTTTCCCAAAGAAAAGCTGCTGCCATGGAGTCACGATATATATATCCCTTGTGTCTCCCTACACCATCACCACTTGGTTTTCCTCATAACTCTTATTTAATTTTGAGAAAGGTAGCTTAACCACCGAGAAAATTGCGCAGGGGAGAGAAAATTCCTTCCTGATGAGGGATTAAACTCAACAGAGGTGCAGTAGTGAGATGCCAGGTTACTGTCTGTTCTCCAGTCTCCTCTGGGTATAGCCTGGCTGTCACATACATACAGCAGTTCACCTGGCTGAAAGTTTTGCACACATACAAGTGGGGAAGAGCTGCTTTTCACTCTTGTTAGGGCAGGTAATGCACTTTGGAAAGCAGGCTTAGGGTTTTTTTTTCTGTAGGGAATGAGAAAATGACTAACGCTTGCAGTGACTAACAGCAAATTTTAAAAAAAAAAACTAGAGCTATGTGTTTAGCGAGAGGGATAGTGAGTGACCTTTTTGGATTGGAAGAGGGAGGAAAGAGGGTGGGGAAATCTGGGGGAAGAAGATTTCAGAAGAAATTGACCTATAATGTTGGTATTTAAATGTAATTTACTCATTCGGTTCAGTGGATAATGTCTTAATACTCATGTCACCTGTGGGCAGGCCCAGAAGAATTATAAGCATTAATTTGGTTTAAATAATTTGAAAAAGAACAGTTTTACCAAACAGCACAGTCATCTAAGTCAACATTTGGAAAAAAAAAACTCCAGTCAAATAGTCTAATCAGTTTGGAGCTGAAAATTATTACCAGATGACACATTAGTTCTTTTCAAAGTCAGGACAGAGAGCAGATGATGAGGTGCATTTCTCTCCCCCCCCTCCCCGCCCCGGAGAGAGTAGGAGACTACAGGTGTGTGCAATGCTACATACATCGTCATATATTGTCATATTGCTGGTTGATTTTACTCAACTGTTCTTCGCTATTACAAAGTACATGCCTCTTTTCCTGCCCTGGCCAAATCATGATTATAATGGGGGTTTCGATTGGGGGAGAGTATATTGGGAAAATGATGCCATAAATACAAAAGACGTCAATAATTATTGCTGCAAACTGATTGGATGTCCCACACTGTGGAACTTCAAGACTATTGGGTTCTTAAATGCAGAAAGTCCAGCCTCCTCTTTATGCCACAGTGCTGTAGAGTATTAGAGACAGCAAACATATTAGGGGAGCTCAAAATGGAAATTCCCTAATGTGATGACCTACTTCTTTTTCGCTACCTTTTAAAAATATCTGCTATTTGGTACTAATGGAAAGGAATTCTAGTCTCTGAAATATTATTTATCGTTGACAAATAAACTCAGCTTTGTCATCCGCATAATTCAATTCCACAAATGCTTATTAAAAGTCTGCTCTGTGCAAGACCCCGTGCTAGGTGTTCAGGAGATGAAGATGGAAACTTACACAGGGAAACTCTTTAGTATATCTCTGAATGGCTCAAATGGTTCTGCTTCCTTTCCCTCCCCTCCCCTTTCCTCCCTTTCACTTCTCTTCATCATTGCTATCCTCCTCCTCTCTGATGGAAAACAGAAAAAAAGCACACTTTGTAATAAATAAGCATAGTCAAGCAAAACAAATCTTTACAATTTAATCTTTCTTCATCCTGAGTTCATCATCTCCCAGCCACGTGGGGAATGAAGAGATGGCTGGCCTAGGTAGTATCTTTAAATACGGACTTTGGGAGGAGTTCTCTATTCTGCCCTCTAATTACGAAGAGGGTACTTAGGAGGCATGAGTTCCAGGGCTGATCTGATCTTGTAAGGATGGAGAGGTACCTGGGGCATGATTGAGAAGTCCAAAGGAGGACAGTGTTTTTTTTTCTTTTTTGCTGAAGTTAGATATATGGGAGTTAGGTTTTCTGTCTGTAGTTAGTCATCCTGGCCTGAAGTCCAGACCCCATTTCCAGGTTCCTATAGGACTCCTTTAATTGGATGCCCCACTAGTACCTTAAACTCAACGTGCCCCATAATTCTGCATAAACCTGCTCCTACTTCTCACCACTATTTCTGTCTGTGACACCATCATTCACCCAGCCTGGCATTTTTATAACTTTTAAAGAACTCGTGACAACAGTAAAATACCAATTACTGCTGCTGATATCTTTTTGGGATGTCATAAGACTGCTCTTCACTGTCTCCCTGCTGTTTTCACAGTTTCCGCTGAATGCTGCTCACATAGATTCAGAGTATATTAGAAGAGGAACGGTATTTTATCTAAACTTTGTATTTGTCCTGGTATCTGTCGCAGCGCTCCACACAGCTTGGTGGTTAATACATACTTTTGAATTTATATCACTTGGTTTTCCTGACCCTCAGTTTCCCCATCCGTAAAATGATGATAATTGCATCAAATGCCTAATAGAGTTGTAACGATCAAATGGAATAATCTCATTAGGGCGCTTTGTAAACCACTAATTAAATACTGATTATTGTTATCATTTCTGTGGTTGTGGACATTGGTGTCCCCAAACGGCAGGGCAAGGTCTCCAGAGGATGGCCACCCAGGTTCAAGGTCATGAGTCTGTCAGTATGGCGATCTTTAATGGCAGCCAGAGGACACGATTCATTCCAAGGAAAGGTGTGTAATCAAATGGCATCGTAAGTAAGCAGACAGTTTGTCACATAAACCTGGGATGCACTCACCTGCAAGGATGAACTGCATCAGTGGGCGGGATGAACACAGCCACACACAGGCCCAGAATGTGTATATATACATATACATACACACACACACACACACATATATGCACACACACACACATATACACACACACACACGTGTATATATATATATATATAATAGAGGGAACATGTGTGGCCACGACACATCTGAACATTCTGGGCCTGTATGTGGCTTCAGCATGTGTGTAAAGAGACATACCTAGGGAATAGGAGAAGTCAGGGTACATATGTGCAGGGATATACATGTTGAAAACACGTGTGATTAGGGGACATGTGGAGGGAAAGTCATTCTTTCAAAGCTGTAGGGCTGCTGATGTGTCCTAGTGATGTCAGAGGACAATTCCCACATGGTCTCTCTGCTGGCCTTCATTGAATGTATAGTATTCATCACTGGATGGTGCTTTGTTGTAGTTTCTACTAGGTTGTGCTCTGTTGGACATGCTCCATTGGACACTTTGCTGGACACCAGATGTTGCTCTTCTAGACATTACTTTGCTGGACACTGCTCTGCTGCTTCAAGCTCCAGGTTCAGCTGAAGTCCTGGGCTTTCTTTTCCTCAAGGGAAGAGTTGCTACTATCATGCTCTTTTAGTTTAAAGCATATAAGCTTTTTCTAGCTCTTTTAGAAAAAGGAGAAGCCCTTCTCTGGAACAAATAAACTATTTTTCAAGTTTGCCTCTCATTCTAGAGAGAGTCCTTGGCTAGAGACCTTTCAAATATTGTTACATTTTCATTCCTTTCAAATCAATCCATCTTCCAAACTTCCCTACTTTTGAGGTCACCACCATCTTTCCAGTCACACAGGTTTTCACAACCTTGGTACCATCTACTCTTCACTGTAATCACCTCTTATCCATATATGCAGTCATTTGCCATCTCTCCAGGAAGAGATACTCAGATCCGAGCACCAAATTATCTAGAACAAAAGGCAAGATCTTCCCAACTAGCTGACACCATCTGGCTTAGTCTTTTCTTAGGAGTCTTCTTTGTCCAGAGGCCTGAGTTCCTACACAGATGTTGCCCTAATTTATGGTGTACGCTCCATATAACACCTGATTTAATCTCTAAAATAAAGTAAAATAAAAAACAACTCTAGACTATAAATCAGGTAACTCATCCTCTGCTCCCTTAAACAATGAACAGCTCTGGGTCTTACTGGGTTTCTAATTCCTCAACCCCAACTCTTCCACTCTCCTATGTAGATCAATGGTTAGGAAAAGTAGTGTATTTAGACAATCAAATCTATGTGCTTGTTTTACCATCTGCTCTGCAAGGTTCTTGCCTGACTCTGTAGATGAGGGCAGAAAGGCCTGAAAGTGATTTTGAGGCATGTCATTTTTATTTATGTATATATATGTATGTATATATATTTCTCCTATTCATTTCCCTATTTAAAATGCAAAAACTTTTGCTACTTTTAATATACTGTGAACTGACAGCTTAGCAAAGATTGCTATTCAAGTAACACTAATTAGTTTAAGAAGCTAGGTTCCCTGGGAATGGGAAACAAGTAGGGTCCCTGAATATGCGGCAGAAGGGGATTAGGAAGTGGGAGTACATTAGAATGGGAGTCAGGGAAGGGCGCCAAGTCTAACTAACTTTGCTAGCTTCACGTAGTATTTGTCCTTGTTGATAGCATCTTTCAGGGAAATTGTCTTGAAGATAGGTGAAGTGATCACATCTCAAGACTTGCAGACGGTAGGCATTCAAGAAATAGTGTATGTTGATGGTGATGAATTTATTGGACTTGACACAAGTGGAGTGAAGTGGCAAGTAATGATAATACTAACTGACATTTACATTGTGCTTTCAAGTTTGTGAAGTTTGCATTTCGGTTCTTACAACAATCTTTGAGGTGGAACCACAGGGATTATTAAGATCAATTTATTGGTGAGAAAAACAGGTTCCAGTGGGATCAGTGACTTGACTTGGGGCACACAGCTAGGAAGAATCAGGGGTGGGATTTAAAATGAATTATTTCTGACTTCAAGTCCAGCATTCAAAACTCAGTCTCCAAACTTTTTTTGATTGTGCACCCTTGTTGATAAAAACTGTTTTTTTTTAGCATATACCTCTAATATGTGTCTATTTACTTATTCATAAATTATATAAACTTATTACTGAACTAATGATTATATATGATGAAGTTCACACAAAATTACAGAAGATGAGATAAAAGTGAAATCATATTGATCCTGGGAGTGCTCATGGATTTTATTAAGTAGAGAAGTGCCATGGTCAGGCCTGCCTTTTAGATATTTCACATTGTCTTCTATTTTTCACTTTTTGGTTCTGTTTTATAATTTCTTGATTCCTCATAAAGTCATTAACTTCCCTTTGCTCCATTCTAATTTTTAAGAGTTTTTTTCTTGAGTGAGCTTTTGGATCTCCTTTTCCATTTGGCTGTCTGCTTTTTAAGGCGTCCTTCGCCTCATTGGCTTTTTGGACCTCTTTGGCATTTGGGTTAGTCTATTTTTTAAGGTGTTATTTTCTTCAGTATTTTTTGGGGCCTCCTTTAGCAAGTTGTTGACTCATTTTTCAAGATTTTCTTGCCTCACTCTCATTTCTCTTCCCAATTTTTCTTCTACTTCTCTTACTTGATTTTCCAAATTCTTTTTGAGCTCTTCCATGGTCTGAGACCAATTCATATTTTTCTTGGAGGCTTTGGATGTAGGAGCTCTGACTTTGTTGTCTTCTTCTGGTTGTATATTTTGATCGTCCTTGTCACCAAAGTAAAATTCTGTTGTCTGAGTTTTTTTTTCTGCTATTTGCTCGTTTTCCCAGCCAATTACTTGACTTTTGAGCTCTTTGTCAAGGTAGGACTCTGCTTCCAGTGTGGGGAGTAAACTGTCCCAAGCTTCAAGGGTTTTGTGCAGCTATTTTCAGAGATACGTCTAGGCACCTGTAAAATTTCAGTTCTTCTAAGGTGGTATGATCCAAGGAGAGGTGTTTATTCCTTTCTTGGCCTTTGCTCTGCTCTATGAGTGACCTAAAGCACTCTTTTCTGTCTTAGAAGTGTGAGGAGGATTCCCTCTCCATTGCCACCATGACCTCTGCCACACCCATGCTCCTCTTCACCCCAGGACCGCCACCCAGGACTGTGACCCAGATCCAAACAGGGCAAAGCAAGAGGATCCTGCCTCAGAACCAGCAAAGAGATCCCTGCTATCCCCTTCTGATTAACAGCTTGATCCCCCCACTGTCTGTGGGCCTGGAACTCTGGAAGCAGCCACTGCTGCTGTCACTTCCACAACCACTTCCGCTGCTCCAGGCCTGGTGCCAGACCATGCTCTTCTCCCACCCAGGTCTGATAGAGTTTTCCCACTGAACTTCTATGTTATCCTTGGCATTTGTGGGTTGAGAAGTCTGGAAACAGCCACAACTGCCAGTGATTCAGTCCACTGAGGCCTGCCCCAGACCCATCTGTGCTGGTGTAGCCCATGCTGGACTGTGCTCTGCTCCCAGCCCCCAGTGCTATGTACCCTGTCAACCTTCCAAGCTACCTTGGGCTGGAGATTTGCTTCACTCTGTCCTTTTGTGAGTTCTGTAGTTCTAGAATTTGTTGAGTCATTTTTTACAGGCATTTGAAGGGTTTGGGGGAGAGCTCAAACAAGTCCTTGCTTTTACTCTGCCATCTTGGCTCTGCCCCCCAGGGCTGCTTTTTAGAAAAATCACTTTGGTAGCTATGTGGAAGCTGGATTGGAGTAGGGAGAGTCTTAAGGTGGTGAGACCATTTAGAAGTCTCTTGTAATAGTCTAGGTACCAATCTGAGAAAAGTGTAGAGGTAGAAACTGGATTTGGCAACTGATGGGATATATAGATAAGAGGTAAATTACAGTGAAGAGTAGATGATACCAAGGTTGTGAAAACCTGTGTGACTGGAAAGATGGTGGTGACTTCAAGAGTAGGGAAGTTGGAAGATGGATTGATTTGAAAGGAATGATAATGTAACAATATTTGCAATCCATGCTGGTTGTGTTGTTGAGTTGTTTTATTGAATCTAACTCTCTCTGACCCCAACTGGGGTTTTCTTGGCAGAGATACTGCAGCGGTTTGCAATTTCCTTCTCCAGCTCATCTTACAGATGAGGACCTGAGGCAAACAAAGTTAAGTGACTTGCCCAGAGTCACATAGCTAGCAAGTGTCTGAGGCTGATTTGAACTCAGGTCCTCCTGACTTTAGGGCTCTAGGGTGCTCTATCCACTGCACCACCTAGCTGTCCTTTGAAATCCATTTATAAATCCATTTATAAATCCATTTATGCCAATTCATCCTATGGGACATACTTTAACCTAAAGTAAGAAAAGGTGAGTGCTGGGGGGTGTTGCTCACCAGTCACAGTCCCCAGTGGAGATTCTGCCTTCTAAGGGCACTTTCTATAACCACAGAGTGATTTGCATAGCATGGGTGGGGGCAGGGTACACAGAATTTTCCTAATGGCCCCTCAGTATCAACTATTAGTAGCAGTTAATTTAGGTTTTAGATAAGGAACAAAATGGTGCTGGAGATAGCATACTGGGCCTGCGGTCAGGTACCCTTGAGTTCAGATTTGACCTCAGATACTTCCTGGCTGTGTGACCCTGGGCAAGTCACCTAATCTCTATTTGCCTTGGTTTCCTCAGCTATAAATGGTGATGATAATAGCACCTGTCGGGTTAGCTAGGTGGCGCAGTGAGTAGAGCACCTGCCCTGGAGTCAGGAGGACCTGGGTTCAAATCCGGCCTCAGACACTTGACACACTTACTAGCTGTGTGACCTTGGGCAAGTCACTTAACCGCAATTGCCCTGCCTTCCCTCCTCCAAAAAAAAGTAACAAAAAAAATAATAGCACCTGTCTTCCATGGTTACTGTGAGGACCAAATGACATGATAATTGTAAAATGTTTAGTGTAGCATTTGGTACATAGTACCATGTAAATGTCAGCTATCATTATTAACCTCCCTGAGGTACTTACCTGGCTCAGGAAGAGGGTAGGTTAGGAGCTTGTACTAAAGCAAGGGCATGGGTGGGATTTGGGGATTGGGGGGTGGAGAGGAAGTATTGGGGCAAAAGGATAGATGTGGTTATATTACAGACAAGTCCCACAATTCTCCATTACACTGAGAATGGGATGAGACCTGCTTTCCTATCCTTTAGTTGGTCATATACTCTTTGGGATGAGGTCATGGGTACTCTGAAGTACTGGTGCCATGTCCTGGCACTGCCTACTGGGGTGGGGGCACATGTCTGTACTTTGGATAGCACCAACAACACACCATGAAGATTCTCATACATCGTGTATTCACACATACCTTTGTACTGGTTCCAGACACAAGTGATAGCAACTAGGATAGGGACTAGATACAGGATTGTGTTGTTATGAGGAGCACTAAGATGAGGGAAAGGCAGCCAAATGGTTCAGGGAAGCTAGATGGTGTAGTGGATAGAACATTGGGCTTAGAATCAGGAAGACTCATTTTCATGAGTTCAAATATGGCCTCAATTACTAGCTGCGTAACCCTGAGCAAATCACTTGACCCTCTTGGCCTCAGTTCTTCATTTGTAAAATGAGCTGGAAAAGGAAATGGCAAACCACTCCAGTATTGTTGCCAAGAGAAGCCCAAATGGAGTCATGAAGAATAAGACATGACTGAAAACAACTCAACAACAGCAAAAAAGTGAGGGAAAACTTCTCTTAATGTAAGTCTTCTCTGCTATTTCTAACTTTAGAGAGTTATCTAGAGCACCTACAGTAACCATTCAAAAAAGGGATAGATGAAAGTGAAAGCATTATGAGACAATGAAACGCAGGATAATTCATACGCGTGTCTGACAGCCCTATGTGTGTCCTTGGATCAGATGAGTTAAATAAAGTCAGTGAACAAATCTTGTCAATAGTACTTAGGCACTCTAGGAATTCAGAGTTTCCCATTAATTTTAGGATGGTGGTGATTGTATAATTGGAAGGAGAATTCTTTTTAAATATTCACCAAGACATGGATTATAGGAAAACTTTTTCCCCTCTAAAGGAACGTGTTGTTAAGTGAGTTGCCATAATGTTGATGCCTGTGAAAAGACTGCAGTTGGGTTGTGAAGGAGATATGACATAGTTGCTATAAAACATGTGAGGAAAATTGTATGTGTGTATATATATATACATATATATATATGCACACACATGTTTGTATGTATATATTGAAAGTGTGAATGGTTTGTTTTGGGAAATCTTTAGACAGCAGTAATTAGGATCTTCCAGTTAATTGATATATACAAGTCAGTTTTCACATAGAGCTCTCTCTCTCTCTCTCTATTTCTCTTCCCCTCTCTCTCTCCTTCTCTCTCCCCTATATAAATACATAGATAGATAGATAGATAGATAGATAGATAGATAGATAGATAGATGTCCATACATAGACATGCATAGATTCTCATATATCTACATATTACTCTAGAACTTTGGAATTGGTTGTATGACACGGGAGACACTGGCATAGGACTGCTCAGCATGGCATATCTGCATCAGGGAAGGTGTCGTGTTCTATGAGCAAAGCAGAGTTGAAATAGCTCAAAGTTAGTGCAGGATGCCCAAATTTAGAGAATCTACCCCAAATGTTCACATGGACTATTTGTGCCTGACCTGTGGTAGAGCATTCCGAGTTCCTGTTGGTCTGATCAGCCACAGCGGGACACACTGAAGCTTGACTCTAGCATACTGATGTCATTTTGGTCCTCTTCAAGAAGGAAGGGCAACAACCAACCAACCAACCAACCTTATATTACTATATATATGTAGATACACACATGTATTATATGCACATATACCTCTCTTTAGAGATGAATGCGCCTCTCCTTAGATTATTGTTTTATCAGTCACTGCAGTGAGTGTGGTAGCCCTTTAAACTGAAAGCAAATGCCCAGGGGGAAAGGAAACCGTCCAAAATGGCTAACGTCATGGTTGGAACAGATGAATGTTGGTGTCTCTCTCTCTCCCTCTCTCTCTTTTTACTTTGGGTTATCAGTTTCTTTTCTTTCATTGAAGAATCATAGGACTTAGAAGTAGAAGAGAATCTAACTGATTACTTGGACTAATCCCTTCAATTTTTACATAAGGACACTGAGTCACAGGAAGAAAAAATTCTTTGCCCAAGTTCACAAGACTGGATTTGAACTCAGGCCTCTGACTCCATTCCTATTATTACATTGATCTTTCAGGGAACTTTCAAATCAGTAAGAATTTACTAAATGCTGACCATGTGAGTATGTAACAAACAATACGGCATACTGGGGTAACACACTTCAGAGGTAATCAGGACCAAACTTTATTACATCACGTGTCAAAGTGACATGGTCAAGGTCAAACAGCAAGATAGTAGTGGAGCCCAGTTCTCTTGACGCACACTGTTGTTTTTAATGCTGAACTTCACCAGCATTAAATAAAGGAACTGGACATTTCCACACACATAGTAGAACAGAAAGGGATTGCATATGAAATTGTTGGTCTCTGTCATGGAAAGCTTATTTTTCTTTTAAATACAAAAATAAATTCAACATAATTACACTTTCAAAGCTGTCCTAATGATCTGTGATTCTAGCCTAGTTGTGGCCTCAGCTCAGAAAACCTCTTATTCAAACAAGCAACAGTCCAGTGTTCAAGTACATTGTCCAGACTTTTGTAAGGTGATGCAGTTTTGCTACAATACCTTGATGCGCAGGAAGAGACACAACATAGCAGACTGATGGAAAGCAATACTATACCAAATAATTGAAAGACTGATCAACTTGCCAGTCAATAAGGCAGATCCAGAGAATAATCAAGATGACGCAAACACTATACATGGCAAGCACCTATTTCCCTAGTGGGGGCAAAAGTTAATTGAAAAGCCCTCTCACCAGTTTTAGAGGAATGGTCAGAGCCAGATAATGGCTCAGAAGATGATGACTCAGATGAAAAAGAAACTCTGCTTAGTGTCAGTACCTAGTAGAACAGAGTTTCTAACCTTTTTGTGTGTCTTGAATGCCTTTAGCAGTTTGGAGAAGCCTATGCACTTCTCAGAACAGTGTTTTTAAATACATAAAATAAAATATAGAAGTTTACAAAGGAAAACAATTATATTGAAATAGTTTTCAAAACATGTATTGAAAAGGAAGGTCACAGACTTTGGTTTAAGAACCCTTTTCATTTTGCTTTATAAGAAAAACTTCCTGAAAATTACAGCCTATCAAAAGTGAAAAGGGCTGCTTCCCAAGGTAGTGAGTTCACCATTAATGAATATCTCCAAGTGGAAATTAGATTACCTTGATTTTTAAAATTAAATTTCATTTTATTTTCAGTTTTGTTCTCTCTCTCTCTCTCTCTCTCTCTCTCTCTCTCTCTCTCTCTCTCTCTCTCTCTCTTTTTCTCTCTCTCTCTCCCTCCCTCCCTCCCTCTCCTTTCTTCCTCCATCCACAGAGATGGCAAGGAGAACAAACCCTGTCACATATATGAGTAGTCAATCAAAGCAAATTTCCACTTTGGTCAGGTCCAGAAATTATTTGTCTCAGTCTGCTTTGAGTCCTTCACTTCTCTATCAAGAGGTGAATAGCAGCATGCTTCATCATTATTTCTCTGGAATCCTGGTTGGTCATTACACTGATAAGAGCTCAATACAAAGGAATTTCATTTTATATACCACAACTTACTCATCCATTCTGCAATTTATGGATTCCCATTCTTTGCCACCTCTAAAATAGCTATAAATATTTTTGAACATCCTTAAGTTTGGTTTACTTAAGACTTATTCCTCCATCAATCTACCCTCCCTCTAAATATTGCCTCCCCTTTTTCTCTTTTCTACCTATCCTGCTGTAGAGTGTATTTCTTACACAAATGTATTTCTTAACTCAACTCGTGTGTGTGTGAGTGTGTATATATTCTTCCTTCTCTGGACAAGTTTAGCAGAATGTGAGGTTCAAGTGTCAGCTGTCTCCCCTTGCCCCCTCCTCCTTGTTTGAATATATGTCTACTTGTTCACCCTGATTATGTGAGATAATTTCCCCTAACTTTCCTTTCTTTTCCTCCTCAGAGTATTCCTCTTCCCCACTCTTTCTACTTTTTCTTAAGATCATCAATCACTCCAAGGCCTTGTCTAATTGGACTCCCTCTATGAACCCTGATGATGATAGGAGATGATGTATCGTCTCCCCATATTTGAATGTAAGCAGTTTATCTTTATTTGGTTCCATGTCATTACTCATTCATGTTTGCCCTTTCATGTTTCTCTTCACTTCTGTGTTTGACCTAGAAAGTTTCTCCACAGCTCTGACCTTTTCGTCAGGAATTCTCCAAAGTCCTTTATTTTATTAAAAATCCATTTTGCCCCTTATAGCATTATCTTCAGTTTTGCTGTATAAATTATTCTAGGCTGCAAACCCATATCTTTTGCCTTCTAGAATATTGCATTCCAAATTTTCTCCCTTTTAAGAGTGGAGGCTGTTATCCTGTAATCCTGAATGTAGGACCTCGATAATTGAATTCTTTCTTTCTGGCTGCTTGCAGTATTTTTCCTTTGACCTTGGAAGCTCTGGATTTTGATTATGATCCTAAGAGTTTCTATTTGGGCGTTTTAAAAAGATGTAACTGGTGGTTTCTTCTGTTTTTACTTCTCCTTCTGTTTCTAAATGATCTGGGTAGTCTTTTATTTCTTGAAATCTTGATAACTAGGGTCTCCTTTTGGTCATGATGTTCAGATTGTCCAGTGATACTTAAAATGGTTTTACTTGTTCTCTTTTCCAGGTCCGTTACTTTTGCTATGGGAAACACAACATTTTCTTCTATTTTTTCAACCTTTTGGCTTTGTTTTGATGTTTCTTGTTGCTTCATGGCTATCTATTTGATCCATTGTAATTTTCAGATAGTTTGTTGCCTGGGCAATGTTTTGTTGCCATGGTATGTATTCTTTCCAATTCCTTCTTCCACAACTGTCATTTATTTTCCAATATTTTCTTCAAGCGCTGTCATTTCACTTGTAATATATTTTAGCTCTTAAAAACAATGTTTTGCTTCATCTATTCCAGGAAAACTATTTGAGTTTCTATCCAAGCTGTATTTTTCTCTGAGGCTTTTCTTGTAAATGTTTGGAAATCATTTTTTTTTAGTTTGTGTCTTGAGCTTCCCTGCCACCACAATAAATTTATGGTGTGGGGTTTTTTTTGTTTGCTCATTCTTCCAGCCTACTTCCTGAGTTCATATTTGATGTTAGTGTTGGGCTCTGCAAAAATTCTGGAGAGAAGGTCTGGGCTGGTAATATTGCTGCTTTCTTGGGGATATTGAGTGTTGTTTTATTGTAGGATCTCATGGACAGGATGGGGACCTGGGAGCTTTCAGTGCTCATGGAACAGTCTGATCTGGGGCAGTCTGATTGCTGGCCCCCTAGTCTGAATGCTGTAAGTTCTTAACCTGGGTTTCAGTCTGAGATAAGAATAGACTTTTGCTAGTCTCCATCCTTATCACTCAGCTGGAAAATTCATTGACCCAGGGTGACAGAAACTGTAGGCTTCTCTTTGATTTCAATTCCTGCTATGGTTATTTTCCTGTAGGTTGGGCTAAGATACTGGAAATGAGATCTTGCTCTGGACCTGTGGTCTGAGTGATGCTGTCACTGCTGCTGGGCTTTTTTATCTTTCTTCCTTTTTTGTCATGGACCCCTTTGACTGAGGTGAAACCTGAAGATTCTTTCAAAGGATAATGTTTTTAAATGTGTAAAATAATTATATATATTACAAAGGAAACCAATTATATTTAAATATAGTTGTAAAAATAATTTTTAAAAAGTTTCATAGCCCTCAGGTGAGGAACCTCTGTGGAGTTAGGAAAATCAACTGACCCCAGGGGGACTCTGTTAAGACAGGAGAGGAGGAGTGAACCTAGGTGCAACCCTGTTATTACTTAATCCTCAAGCTGTGGAGACCCTTAAGAGGACCCATTTAAGTGATGAGTCTAAACCAAGCCAAAAGTTCGGGACCAGGATAGCAGGCTAGTAGGTCTAAGTCTGCTAGCACATAACCCGGGTCAAATGCAGTCCGTGATGCAGTCTGTGTGTTGCCTTACACTATAGATGTGGAGTTGTAGTGAACAGAGGGGCAGATAGGTGGTGCAGTGATTGAATGCCAGTCCTGAAGTCAGGAAGACTCATCTGGAGTTCAAATCTCTCCTCAGACGCTTATTAGCTGTGTGACTCTGGACAAGTCACTTAACCCTGTTTATCTTAGTTCCTCATCTATAAAATGAACTGGAGAAAGAAATGGCAAACCACTCCACTATATTTGCCATGAAAGTCCCAGATGAGTTCATGAAGAGTTGGGCATGACTGAAATGACTGAACAACCACAACAACAGTGAACAGAAGGCCCCCACTGACTCTGGAAACAGGGACAATGAAAGCAATCTGCAAATTCAGGATTGGGACTCTGGGCCAGTGACACTGATGATGCTGAGAGGTAGTCAGGACTGTCCATAATCTCCAAAGGTCATGGCAGAAGTTCTAGGCCTATTCAATTAGTAATGATGCTTATTCATTAAAAGAAAAACAGGAAATGTGCTTAACCACGTATCGAAATGAAACTAATTGTCATGTTGAGGGTACTGTGTGATTTCTGTGAGGTCATGACAGGAGTTCAAAATGTGTCTTTAGTGCTATGTTAAGAATCATTGCTATGTGTCCTATTTTGCAATGTTATGTATGTAATGCTGCTAGTGATGCTATCTTGTTTCTGCATTGGATCTGTATATTTGGTCACTGAATGTAGCTCTGCTATTCATTTTGTGCTGTGTTGTATTCTTAGTGTATATGTCGTGCCCTCATATGAGCATGTATTATATAATAAATATCATATATATGCATTTTTTTGCATGTACTGATACTAGCTGTATGGAGTTCTGGTGTGCGTGACATATATTAGGCATGTGCATGTATGTGATAGGATTGATATCTACCAGCATTTCCCCACAGTGGGAAATTGAGAGTCCAGGACCCCCTTCTTTCCCTCTTGCTTTGGGATTAAATTTCCCAAAAAGAAGACAAAGCTGTCCCTAGGACCTGATTGGCTTACTGGTAACCTAAGGACATTAAAAATCCCAGCTACATGCAACCTAGACTTCTTAGACTTGGTGGGTGCCTGAGACCACAGTTGATATAACCTCTCCTGATGACTGTCTCACCAGACACTTTTCCATAAGGACTCAAGGAAGACCCCATCTGTCATTCAGTCATGACCAACTCTTCACGACCCTATTGACCATAGCATGCCGATACTGTCCATCGGGCTTTCTTGGCAAAGATACCGAAGTGGTTTGCCACTTCCTTTTCCAGCAGATTAGACCATGTCTACTGAAACTGAAAATATGTGCCATGGTATTCTGGTTACGTATCCTTGCTGTGTTAGGAAAAAGTAAACCTCCTTTTTAAAATTGTTCAACGGCTTATGAGTGCCTCATTTCATCCCCAAATCAAACCTGAACTAAAAGAGTGCTGGCATTAGTCTTGCCTCTAATAATGTTCATTGTACTATTCCTTGTTTGCTATTATCTGTCAGTTTTATGTTGTTTATAATATATGTTCCTGTGTAATTCATATAACATAACAGGACTGAAAATTCTTAATTGGGGGATTAGTAGAGAGACAGTGAGGTTTTTCACTGGACAAAATATAGCATGAAAATGACAAGGTTTTGAGGTAGATATAGGCATAATATAGGGAAGAAAGTGGGCTAGGTGCGCTAAAAACAATGACCTTGCTTCTTTAGCTTACTTTTTGTTTTGACCCAAATTTATTTCCATGCTAAGCTAGAGAGGACCTTGGGAGTGTCTAACTCTAAATTAGAGTTACCTGGAAGAGAGTTTTGCCCAAAGAGATAAAAAAGACTTATTCTTAGCGCGGGAACGCTCTTCCTGCCTTTCATTGGGTGTAGTGGCTACAGAATGCCTGCATCATAGACAGGTTCTAGCTATTATGTCCTAGACTTAAGAGCAAAGCTAAGATGATGTTCAGATAGCCCTGAAGAAAAGAAACTCAGAAGCTAGTAATAGGGAATAATACCCATAAGAAACTACTATGATTAGCAGGTATGTGACTGGCAGACAGCAATGCCCAGCTGAGAATACATGATGAAGAGTCACTGACAATCAGCTGTAGTCACCACAAGACCAGCAGAAAAATGTCCCCGTGGACACTCGACCAAGTGGGGAGCAGGACTTGTTAGAGCAGCTCCGTGACATCACCAGAAGATAGCCCTGAACCTGAGGCATTATAGGCGTGATTTGTCTCTCCATGCTTGTTTCCTGGGCCCATGTATTCATTATGCATGTGTCTCTCATGCACGATACCCATAAGTGCTCTATCTCTCACTGATGGAGTGGATATTTGTGTCAGGTTTTGCCAAGGTTTTTATTTTCTTGTGGGGAGGATGTTCTATTTTAATTTTTCTTATGATGTTATTTCACTGAATGCCTTTGCTCTGAACTAATTTCACCTATAGAGTACCTAAAGCCTGGGACGGCTATTAAGGGGGCCCCCACATATGGGTACCCCATGAGGGTTCGGGTAATTCATGCACTAAAATTACACTCAGGATTGGGATGGACTTTACGTCGCCACGTTCAGTCGAATACAGGGTAAAGACTTAAGGAGATGAAAAACCATAGTTAGAACATCAAACAAACCATTAACTTCTTGTAGGACTGGTTAGAACGAAGGATAATGGTAGATAACTAGTCATGAATGGTGCTCTTGAGAGATTTTGCTACAATTGATCACCTGTGTAGACTATGTTGTCAGTCTTTTGAGTGGTTTCTAGATCCTCTTAGATGGCTTTAAATTTCTCCAAATAATTTTTCTTTGATCATTGAGCTATTGACATAAGTTTCCTTTTTCCTGTCCCTTATTTCAGTCTCTTACAAATGAGATGGCTTTTCTCCTTGCCAAGCAAACCCTTCTATATGTGTCCTTCATCCCATCTCTTCCTATCTTTTCCAAAATATGCCACCTCAGTCATCCCTTTCCTCTAACCTTTAACCTCTCCCTATTTCTCAGTTCCTTCTCTGCCATCAAATATATCTCTATCTCCTTAGATCCTTAAAACAAATCCCTTAATATACCCTAACACCTCCTCAAACTATTATCTTATATCTCTGTTAGTACAGTTTTTTTAATGTGTATTAAATGAACAAAATAGTAACAAAGCTGACAGTTTATCTATGTAACACAGGCTGCCCAGGCATTGTGCCAGCCTTTTCTTCTGCTCTAACAGGAATGCTGACATCAGACCTTTTGGAGAGCCAGAAGGCATGCTCATATAGGCTTGCAGTGACAGTGGGTGCTGACCCCTTATCCTGCTGTGGTTCTGATATGCCCTGGGCCATATCCTGCATGTTCCTATAGGGCTTTCTTCTCCTTCTTCTGGTACATCCCTACTCAGAGATTCTTAGGGATGGTTATGTCTGATGTCTGGTTGTAGACTTGGAGTGCCATAATCAGAATGATGCATAAGTATGATATGAATTGGAGTTCTTAGTCTGAAATGAGATGGGAGGGAAATCCAGAAGCTGAAAGATCTCTTGAAGGAAGAGTTGAGTCATTTTCTCACCAGTGGGTGTGTTGCACAGGGAAGAAAGGGAACCAGTGATTTCTTTCACTGCCAGAATGACATCCTGACTCTGTGAGGCTGGCAGGCTTATGCTAAAGTCCAGTGAGGTGGCAAACCAGAGTTTATGTGGCTGAAGAGGAAATCTACATTAATCCTGCTTGTTTCCCTAATAGGTCTTTGGTCCAGACAGATGTCTTGAATGTTTTCATATTTTGGACAACTTAATGGCAGTCATGGCACCACTAAAAATCCCCTACAGCCGATGATGCTGTTTTGAACACTAATGTCCCTGGCTCTTCACTTGCCATCTGACTTCTGGAGGACTATTTCCCACCTGTTATGATAGGTGGAGGAGGCCTTGCACGTGAAGGAGAACTACCAAGATAAGGGCAGATGTGGAGCTGGTGTTCAAGGCAATTATCTGGGGTTTTGCTTATGGGTCTTATGTTTCTTTTAGCCAAGCTAAGGTCAAGTGATTTTGAAATTCTCCCCTAGGAAGAAGATTTGCAGGAGTTATAGTGTCATAGATTTAAAGGGAACTTTAGCAGACATCTAGTCATAGTGCAATATAATTTGAGAGTTGGAAGGGACATCCATAGCTATTTAGTCCAACCCATACACGACAGGAATACCCACTATATGATCCCCAATAATTGATTATCCAGCCTCTGGTAGAAGACTTCACATGAGGGGGAACCTGTCATCTACTGAGGTAGTTCTTTCTAGTTGGGGACAACTTTTCCTGACATCTAACCTAATTTTACATCTTTGCAGCTTCCACTGACTATTCCTTATTCTGCCTTTTGGGGACAAGGAGAATAGAATCCCTCTTCCACATGAAAGTCCTTAAAATACCTGAAGACATTGTCCTATCATGTCCCTCTTGAATCTTTTCTAGGTGAAACATGCTCAATTCTTTAAACTGATCCTTATGTAATGTAGAATATAAGTTCCTTATGAATAGGAACTTATTGTATTTGTATTCCCAATACATAGCACTGTGCCTGGTAAATAGTAGTTGCTTAATAATGCGTATTGGTTGACTGATAGATTTAAGGCTCTTCACCATCCTGGCTACCCTCATTTGGACACCCTCCAGTTGGCCAAGATCTTTCTTAAACTGTAGCTCTCCAAACTAAACACAATATTCCAGATGAGTCATGACAAGAGAAGACTACAGTGGGCCAATCACTCCTCTATTTCTTGGCCTAATTAGTAGGGAAGTCATGGGACCAGAGTTCTAGTCAATTTGAAGCCTCAGCTACGTGGGCAGATTCATAAGCAATGCTGATCTCCTGAGGAGGCTGACTGTGGACCCGTGTGCCTTCTCTCCAAGTCAAATAATTTTCTTTCTTATGGATAACTACCTGGTCCGATGAAGTTACATTCTCAGGTTGGTCCTGTCCCTCCTGTCCTTGAAGGGTTGTGTCGCTCTTTAGGAATCTGAGTAGACCAGCCTTATGGGCAATAACCATGAATTCAGTATCTGCCCTTCCTACTTAGTGAGGGGTGTAAAAAACAGCTTCAAAAGTGTTCTGATGTCTGAAACAAAATGGCCCCCAAACAGATAATCCTTATGTGGAGGAAGCTTGGAGGTTGAATCCCAGCTGGCAGAAGGGAAGAGGGTAGCTGATTGCCAGATTGTGTGATAGAGCCACCACAGAGGTGAAATCTGGGTGTGAAGGAGGCAACGGAAGCAGGAGGAAATTTGAAGAGGTGGATTTTAGTCTGTGTTGGAGGATTCTGAATAGTTAGAAGAAGGAATGATTTCAACAAGTTGGGCTGAAGTACCATGGAAATTAGGGGAAGGAGGTGGGAAATAGAGGGGGCTATGGAAAGTCCAGACTACAGTGCCTCAGAGACGGATGGTCTGAGCCATCAGGAACTTTGCCTTTTTTGGGTCAATTGTCTGGGCCCACTTTTGAGGAGTTGTGAACAGTGGTTGTGACAACAGCTGTTCAAAATAGATATTTTCTTTCTTTGACATTAGCTTGTGGGTTATCCAGGGACTGGCCTAATTTCATCTGGTCCATAGGATTCAAGACGCCTATTGCTGCCTCAGAAGTTGATGTCTCTGTAAAGTAATTTTCTTTCTTGTTCTTTCCTCCCTCTTCAAAAAAAACCCACCTTTACTCTTCATTCATTTTTTTTTCTATCTGATGTCAAGGGGTTATAATGTCCATAAAAAATTCAGTTTCAAATAGTAGAAAATCCAGTATGTACCACAGTAGTGCTAGTTAATCATGTGCTCACAAAAGAGCTAACATATTGGGTCAGAGAGCCGGCATTAAAATTTGATGTGCTTGGGCGAAAATAGATGAAAAGGGATTGTTGGAGTCTGCGTTGTAGAACTCTTTCTCAGCAGTCTGTCAGATGAGGCATAAACCTGTGACCTCATTTGTACCCAATTGCAATGTATCTCTTCTATCAAAAGTCAGATAATTACAAGGTTACATAGTCCCTTGGCAGATTGAATAAAGGGTTACTTTAATTTTCTTTCATCAGCTTTAGAGTTATGTTGTAAGCTGCAAAGGTACTGCATACTCTTCTGTAGTCTGGCTAGAATTAAGCTCTGTATAAATCAATATCCCCGCTTAGTTACCAGTAACCCACCCAGGTATATGAGTACCTGGTCTGTAATTCGTCTTTAGAATAAGGCATGACTATATTTGATGTCATTTTTCATCATTACTGTTGGGAGTGTTTTTTTTTTTTTGCATACCTTGCTGTACAAATCAGGTCAAACAGACTGGGTCTTTATACTCATAGGAGCTCCATGTGGCTAGATGGGAGAGGTAGCCCGGAATAGTAGATGAACATTCTGATTTGTGTCAGAAGAACTGGGTTAGTCTCCACCACTTACTAATAGTGTGGCCATGGAGAAATCACAGAAACATAGACTTTCAATACTAGAAGTATTAGAGGATCATTGATTTAGAGCTGTAAGGGACCCTCAAGACCAATCCCTTCATTTTATAGCTAAAGAAACTGAGTTTGCATGGTTAAATGACTGGTCCGGGGTCAAACGGATAATATGTTTCTGAAGCAGTATTTGAAATCAGATCTTTGTGACTCTAGGCCCTGTACTTTATCTATGGTACCACTTAGCTTCCAGAAATCGTCTAGTCCAAAGAGTGGCAAAAAGAGGTCACCTCTGCCAACTATTTTCATATGACCTGGGAGCCCTTCCCTCAAAGAGTTTTCAGGCCAAAGAAAAACAGGTGGTGGGCTGCAGTTTGCTGACCCCTGATATGGTCCAGTGGGCTCAATTTTATGGAGAAGTTGCATGAGTTGACTAAAGTCATACAGCTAGTTAATAGGTTAGGCCAAGAATAATAGTGATAGTTAACTATGCTCATGCCCCCAAGGAGGTGAAAGAAAGAGGAAAGGGATCTATATGCACAGAATATTTATAGCTCTATATGCACAGAATATTGTAATAGCTCTAAGCTGGAAAACTAGGATGTTATCCTTTTATTGTAGATGTGCTAAACAAATTATGATTGTAATAGAATATTATTTCACCATAAAAAATGATGAAATGGACAGCTTCAGAGAAACTGGGAAGATCTCCATGCAGAGCAAAGTGAGCAGAACTAAGAGAACAATTTATAAAGTGATAACTGCAAAAGACTTTAAAATTCTGATTGGTGGAATGACAAATTCTGAGTCCAGAAACATGAAGTTGGAACATATCACTCACCTCCTGCCAGAAAGCTGAACTTAAACAGCAAAGAAAGAAATTAATGTATTTTTGGCATGGCCAATATGTGAATCTGATTTGATAGACTATACATATTGATGATGAAAGCTCTATTTAGCATCTGTCTACATATTTATCTATGTTATATATTTTGTCGTTCAGTTGTGTCTGACTCTACATGACTCCACAGACATTATCTATGGGGTTAGCTTGGCAAAGTTACTGGAGTAGTTTGCCATTTCCTTCTCCAGAATGTCCTCGTTTACAGATGAGGTACTGAGGCAAATAGGGGTTAAATGACTTGCCCAGGGTCACACAACAAATAAGTTTCTGAGGCCAGATTGCACCAACTAGCTGCCTCATGTTTATCTATCTACCTGTCTGTCTGCCTTTTTATCTATCTGTCTGTCCATCTGTCTGTCTACAAATACATACATATACATACATACATACCTACATATATAGTAGGTGTATTTAGGAAAAGCCCAACTGCTTTTCTACTTTCCTGATCTGAAAATGAAAAAAAAAATACCCAAACTACCAACATCCCAGAGCTGTTTTGAGGAACAAACCAAACAAAATAATTTATATAAAAGCTATAAAATCCTACAAAAAATAAAATATTACTAGTAGGAATAGTATTAATGGTACCATTAATAAGTTATAGCTTGTGGAAGAACAAAAGATCAAGAATATCAAAGGAACTAATGGAAAAAAAGAAAGGAAGGAGGTTGGTTAGCTGAGCCAGATCTTAAACTACATTGTAAGGCAGGAATTATCAAAACTATCTGCTACTGGCTAAGAAATAGGTAGATGAGTGGAACAGAACAGACAATATACAGCAGGAAATTACTATAGCAATCTTGTGTTTGAGAGGTGCAAAGACTTAAGTTTTAGGGATAATAATTTGTTATTTGCTAAATATTATTAGGAAAACTGGAAAGCCGTGTTGCAGAAATTGGCCATAGATGATTTTTAAATCATTTACCAAAGTAAGGTCAAGACGGATACATGACCTAGATATGAAGGGAGATATTACAAGAAAATTAAAAGAACATGGAACATATTGCCTATCAGACTTATGGATAGGCAAACAGTTTGTGAATAAACAAGAGACAGAGAGCATTGTGAGATGTAAATTGAATAGTTTTGATTACCACAAATTAAAAAGTTTTTGCACAAATAAAACAAATGTAGCCAAGATCAGAAGGAAAGCAGAAAATCGGGGGGAAATTTTTATAGACAGTTTCTCAGACCAAGGTTTCGTATCTCAAATACATGAAGAACTTTGTCAAAGTATAAGAATATAGTCATTCTCCAATTGCTAAATGGCCAAAGGATATGAACAGGCACTTTTCTGATGAAGAAATGAAATCAACTTATAGTCGTGAAAAAATGCTCTAAATCATCATTTAAATAAAAATGCAAATTAAAACAACCTTGAGCTATCACTTTACATATCATGTTGGCTAAAATGATAGAAGGGGAAATCAACAAATGTTGGAGGGAATGTGGAAAAATTGGGACACTAAATCGTTGTTGGTGGAGTTATAAACTAATCCAACCATTTTGGAGGGTAATCTGGAATTATGTCCCAAGATTTATTAAATTGCCTGTACCCTTTGACCCAGCAATACTACTGTATTAGGTCTATTTTCCAAGGTGATTAGGGAAAATGGAAAAGCAATTATATGTACTAAAATATTTATAGTTCTGTTTGTGGTAGCAAAGAGCTGGAGGTTCCAAGTGTGCCCATCATTTGGGGAGTGGCTAAAGAAGTTGTGGTATGTGATTGTGATGGAGTACTATTGTGCTGTAAGAAATGATGACCACGTTGATTTTAGGGGGAAAACACATGGAAAGACTTGGATGAAATAATCAAAGGCAAAACCAGCAGGACCAAGAATAATAGCAATATTGTTTTAAGAACAACTTTGACCGAATAAGTCATTTTGAGTATTATAAATACCTAAATTAACTGCAAAGGACATATGAGGGAAGATGCTATCTGCCTCCAGAGAAAGAACTGAGAAACAGAAATATGTATAGTATGGTTTACACACATACATACACACACACACACATCTGTGTCTAATGGTAGCCTTCTCTAGGGTGGGGGGAAGGAAAAAATATAAAAATTGCACAGCAGAGAATAAAAGAAAATGTAGAAAGAAGTATAGAAAGAAGAGTGTCGACGAAAATGAGTAAACTGTGAAACGTAAGTGTAAATCCATGATGTCATAGTGAATCCTCTTTTTAGGTTGTTCTGTATACATGGAAATGTTCTTTTTATTGTCTTTATGTATTTAATTTCAAATTAATAAAAAACAAAAAATAAGTTATTGTTTTGTTACTATGTATAATGAATGCACACTCATAAAAATCCAATCCCATACATACCTGAGATTCACAGCTTTATGTACAATCTTCTTTATCGTTCTTTGTATTTTGAAATGTTTATGTTTGTTGGTAATTGAGTTCCTAATAATTTTTAAAGTGGCACATAGACTCCTAAATAGTGAGCAAAGATCATAGATTTAGAGCTATAAGGAACCATTGAATTGAAATCTTACGTTTTATAGATGAGGAACCTAAGGCAGAGATGTTGTGACTTACCCAAAGTCCTGTCACTAATGAGTGTCCGAGGTTGCATTTGAACTCAGGTCTTCCTGACTCCAAGCCTAGTACTCTATCCACAGTACTAGTCTGCTTCTTCAAGGGAAGTCAAACACTGACATGTACAAAGAACAGGCTAAACATGCTTTGGGTGGATGGTTAAAGTGGGAGACTTAGAACTTTTGTTTGTTAGCATAGTGCCTTGTATATAATAGGTGCTTATTAATCATTGTTTCACATTATTTAGCCAGGGCAAATCTGAAAGCTCTGTTTCTATTAGTTTGGAAAGGTCTTTATGACAGGGCTGGGAATAAACAGATTCAGTGAGTAGAAAAACATTGAGGAGCAGGAATCAAATTAGAAAAGGGACATTTAAAGAAAGGAAGAAAAAGAAAGGTGCTTTGGTAAAGAACTTTATGACTTAACGTTCGAGGACCTTAGCCTTGATCTTTGGATTTTTGGATCAATGAGAATATTGTATTTCTGACCTGCCCTTTTTGGCTTTATCGGGTAATGGAAGATCAGTTAAGAATATAGCACCATTTTACTCCTTCTCTGTTCCTGGATCATTCCTCCTGCTTCATTACCAGTTTTTTCATTGCCACTTTATGGGTTACACCAAAAATACCCATATGAGGTGAGAAAAAGATGTATCATTTCAATTTTCAGCAAATCATATATTAATAGATGGTAGAGATAAAAGGAAAGCCACCAAAATGATTAGAAGAGAGGAACAAAAGACCCATTAAGAATGATGAAAGTAATTGCTATTATCTTACCTAATGAAGAGAAGATTGAGCGACGGCCATGTTTTTTCTGGCTTTGGGGAGACTATTAGTGATCAAGTGGTTTTCATCTCCGACTAGATTGCCTGGGGATGGTCTAAGAAGAAAGGGTTTGCATTGTAGCTTAAAGGATTGAGGTCAGATACTTTATAAAACTATTTATCCTATATTGGCCATGGTTAGTGCTAGCATGAGACTTACTTTGTAAAGCCTTCAGAGGGTGAATTCCTTAATTAGAACTTAATCTAAGCCACATGAATTATTTATCTAAAATGGGATAGAGAATCTTATGTGAGCAGGCTCTTTCCTGAGTCTCCAGCAAGCCCTTTATTCAACCAACCATAAATGACATGTAAATAGCCTTCCCTGAGAATTTGCTTCCTGAGGATTCCAGATAACAGTGGAGGAAGTAACTGAAGGAAAAGAAAAAGATCTTTTTGATACTTGCAGTTATATATATTAATATAATACAATTAATATATTGATATAATCTATGGTATTTAAAATGAAGAAACTGATAGACAATTATCAGTACTTTTTTGTTTTGTGTTGTTCTGTTTTTACCTTTACCAAACAGGACTATCCCAGATGATCTCTGGAGGCCTTTTCATGCTTTGTTATTCTCAGTCTACACCGAAGAATTTTCTCAACAGTCAGGGCTGCTAAACATTGAAATGGGTTTCTGAGGGAAATTAGGGAATCTCATTTAGGAGATTTTAAAATGAGGCTAATTTCTCATTTGTGCAGCATAATTTAGGTATTTTTCATGAGGGCAGGGGATGCACTATATTGATGTTAATGTCTTTAGTGAAAAAATGTCTTTTGTTTAAAAAAAGGCTTTTTCTCAGTCTTCATCCATCTTGAGCTATGTGTGTCATTTACACACTGCTGACCACTAACTATGAAATTGTCTCCTTTCAGTTTCCATGACTATGATTTCCTGATTCTCCTTCTAATCTTTAATCAAATCTTCTATTTCCCTTCCTCAATCCTGTTCCTCCTCCTTGACTAAAAAAGATCTGTGAGACAACTCTCTCGCTCTGTCTCTCTCTTTCTCTCTCTCTCTCTCTCTCTCTCTCTGTGTCTCACCCTCTCACCCCTCCTCCCTCTGTGTCCTCTCTGTCTCTGTCTCTCTGTCTCTCTTGGTCTCTGCTCATCTATACTTATGATTTCAATATCCCTCAATAATGACTCCCAAACCTTTTACTTTCACTTAAAGTCTTTAGCTCTATCTACTGTTTGTTTTCACTTGGATTTCCCAATATTATTTCAAACTTGAGATAGAATGGTACGAGAGGGTTCTGGGCTTGGAATCAGGAAGTCCTGGATATAGAACCCAACTGAGATATTTACTAGCTATGTGATCCATATCTAGTCACTTCACATCTCTGGGCTTCCCATTTTCTTCATCTATAATATGTTGGGGTTGGACTCAATGACCTTGAATGCCCCTGCTAACTTTAGATGCACAATCCTATGATACTCTTATGGAAACCTGATACCCTTCCCAACTTTTTCATTTTTGTGAGTAATATATCCTTGGCTGGACACTTTGAACTTTGGTCCTTCATGCTTCATCATTTATAGACATTTAGCCACCAAGACCTATTATTTCTTCTTTAAAAATATTTTTCATAACTTGTTCAGAGTCTCCTATTCCTTGAACATGCTCCATACTTTTCAATTTCCATGCTGTGGCTTCTTCACTTAGATCATTCCCTGCACCCCTTCCCCAGTCATAACCAGCACTCCACTTCTTGGATTTAGTTGTCAGCTTTTTCCTCATATTGCTGTGGTCTAGGCCTCTATACCATGTCTTAGATTGCTTCGTGGCTTGCCTTCGTGTGTGTACATCCCATCTCTCCTTTTAATTTCCCCTTTTTGTGTTATATTCCCCCATTAGAATTTAAGATCCTCATGGGTAGGCTTATTTTTATATCCCCAGTACATACACAGTTCTTGCCTAAGCATTTAATAAATGCTCTCTCCCTTCTCCCATTCCCTTCTCTCCTCTCCCCTTTCCTTTTCTCTCTCCTCTTTTCCTTTCCCCTTTCTCTCCTCCCTTTTCCCCTTTCCTTTGTCCCCTCTCCCTTCTCCCCTTTATCTTCTTCCCTCTCCCCTTTTCTCTCTTTCCTTTCCCTACTCCCTTCTTTTCTCCCCTCTCCCTCTTCCCTTCTCATCTCTCCTCCTTCCCCTCTCCCATTTCTTACCTCCCATCTTCCCCCCTCACTCTTTTAGTCATGCTGTTTTCTCCAGCTAGAAATCTCCTTCCTCCCTCGTTCCACTTTTCCAATTCCTATCCCTTTTCCAAGACCCAGCTCCAAAGCCATCTCCTTCATGAGATCTTCTTTGAGACCCAATACATACTACAACTAGATAATACTTATTATCTTTTGCTTCTTACCTTTTATAAATGTGTTATCTTTTATACTTGACTGCAAGTTTTGTAGAGGCCGGGAACATGATTTGTTCTTTGCATCCTGCATCCTTGCAATCCATACTTAATACAGTAAGGATTTAAAAAGCCCGAATGAGTCAACAGACAAATGAAGGCTTCTCTGCCGGCTCTAGCTCACATTTATCTTTTGCTTCTTTCATCATTTTTACCCTCATTGTCCCGTACTTGCTGTCTTTTTCGCTTTTGTTAGTGTTTTTCCTCCCTAACTAGACGGTAAAGTCCTTGGGATTCTTGTAAGGTTTTGTGTATTCTATAGTGCCGAGCATAACACTCGTGACTGAATTGATTCCTTCCCTCCAGTCTCTCATTGCTCTGCTTCACCCATCAGATTACTTTTTGTTTGGATTGTGTCACTCCATTAATAAGGAATGTTAGATGATATCCTATGGTCTGTTGAACATAGGTCATATTCTTCAGCTTGAACTTCAAAGACTTCTAAAACTTGACCTTAACCTGCCTTTGTAGTTTCATGTCCAACTGTTCTGTGCTCCACATACAAATATGCTGTGCTCTAGCTAAACCGAGTTACTTTGTAATTACCCTAGCTCTGCTTCATGATTCCCATTTGCCTTGCCTTTGAACTGTCATTCCCTCCTTTTGGAATATGAACCATCATATTTGTTGGCTGGATTCCTCCCTAATCTTCTAGCCCAAGCTCACGCATCAAACCTTCCCTTATCGTCCCAACTTTAACCTTGTAGATTGTATGTTCCTTGATGTTAGGACTCATGTACCATATGTACATCTGCTAGAGGAGCAAGGGGTTATTGGACAGAGCATTAAGCCTAGAATCAGGAAGACCTAAGTCTGAATCTAGATTCAGTCACTCACTGGTTGTGGGACCTTTGACGAGTCACTTAACCTATATGATTCAGTTTCCTCAACTGTAAAACGGGGATAATAATGGCCCCTTACCTCTCAGCGTTGTTGTGAGGATTAAGAGAAATAATATTTGTAAAGTGCTTATAAGGCACAGTGCCTGGCACATACATAGGTGCTTAATAAATGCTTATTTCCTTCCTTCCTATACACCTAACTCATCCTTTCCCCATCACGCCTAACACAAGGCCTTGTATATTGTTGTGGTTGTGGTCGTGTGTGGTTTGTCCTTCGTCTGGAAGAGGACCATGGCCTCAGGGAGATGATGATGTGACTTGCGATAAACTTCGAATTGAGCAAGGGAGGGCTGTGCAAAGTCACCAGCCTTACCTTCTCCTCCAGAGCCATCTGGGTCCAGCGACCAGATATCAGTCAGGATGACGGGAGATGGCCCAGGATGCAGTGGGAGACCTTGGCCCTTTTAAGCTAAGGTCTTTTAAGATTGAATGAGAGTATATTATTAATCAACAGTGATGCAATGGATAATAGTGGTTCAGTGGCTTTTTTGGATCAAAAGTGTTTTCCCCATTCAAGTTACAATATTGAATTGTTCCAACTTAGGTTTTAATTATGTTCTGGAGACATGAATACTGGATGGTATAGGAGAGCATATGTATCATCAGTCCCATTGGCTTATAACCTCTGGCAGAAAAATAAATAACAGCAATAAAACAGAAACTTCTCAGATCTTCCATTTGTGAAATACTGATTGGGTTTGGGATTTGGTCGGGATTTGGTTGTTCATTTATGTGAACTAGTCAGCTACAAGGTCTTCCAGGATTGTAAATGTTACTATGCGCATTTTATGATGTGAAATTATGGTGAACTTAATCTATTTTATAAGCTTGTTATAATCCTGGTTGAAAGACTAGCTTAAGCCAAAATTCTAATTAGAGTGGTTTCAATTGCACTAAAATGGAAATTTGACACACACTAAAATATTTTGTCTTTAACCTTTGAAATCTAGATTAGTGGTTTCAGTCAGATAGTCCAACTAAATCAAAAATCAACTAACATGTATTCTCTGTCCCACAGGAAAAGACAGTCTTACTATTACTGATAATGAAAAGAAAGTTACTATCATGTTCTTTTAATTCTTTTCAAGGACACAGTAAGGGCCAGGTAGTAACAAGGCTGTGAACTCTCCTGAGCTCAGAGACAGGTGTGTTATAAAGCATCATGTTGTTGGTAATGAAAGTAATAGAAATATGTCAGATTAGAATAAGCAATCATGAAGCATCCTCATGGTTCTCTACCAGCAAGACTATAATGCAATTTTAAAAAATCATCTATAAAATCAGTGAACCAGCCTAGACCAGGAGTTACTAACTTTTTTTGGTGGCAAGCACCTCTCTGGCAGTTTGGTGCAACTGATGTACCACTTTTCAGAATAATCTTTTAAAATAATTGAAATAAATGCTAAATTTCAGTTAGAGGTTAGTGAAAATAAAGATGGATTTTTTTTCCACATCTAAGTTCACAGGCACCCTGAAATCTACCCACAGACCCCTTGGGAGTCCATATAACCTGGGTTCACAACTCCTGATCTGAATGAGCTAGGTCCCTTCAGGTTCTAAGGTTCCATAATTTTTATAAAGGCATGAATGATGAGACAAAATGACTGATTTCATTTGGGTACACATCTACACTTGTTCCATTGGATCATAGGATCTTGAGCTAGAAGGCTTATTCAATTCATCAAACTCTTTCCTTCTATACATGAAGAAATTGAGGACCTAAATGATTGTCTAAAATCAACCAAGTAGTTAGGAGCAGATCTTCCATTCATGCCTAGCTCTTCTATCTGTAATTACAACATAAACAATAGTTTGTTTGAGTTGTTATTCAGTCATATCCAACTCTTTCCTTCCCCCGTTCATTTGACAGATGAAGAAACTGAGGCAAACAGGGCTAAGTGACTTGCCCAGGATGCATGATAAAATGTAAGAATACTGTGTGCTGGAAAACAGAGGAGGACATGAGTATTTGCCAAGGAAACTCTTTTTACAAGTATTAGAACCTTAGATGTTTAGCTGCCCTAGATTTTGTGGGAAAAGTCATACCGGGAATGTAAGAGTGCACAAGATACAATGAGGGACACTTAAGTAGAAGGGGCCTAGGGATTATAATGAACCTTTTGGTTTCAATGGTTGTAAGGGCAAGCAAAGTGGGACTTTTTGTTGTTGTATTAGGAGGGCAGAGTTTATAATCTCAAAGAGGATCACATATATGTCTGAAAGGTTCGGAACCGCCGGATATAAGAAACTCTCAAAGTAGAAGGCAGAAGAATCAAAACATATATTTAGGCTCCACAGTAACCAACCCATGAACCAGCAACCCCATTTTGATATATTGATCAAAAGCTTCCAGGCCCAATAAGTACGCCTTGAAAGAGTAACCAGGAGGCTACAGAGAAGCATGATTGCGTAAAGCAAAATCATGCTTCCCCCTCTATGGTAAAAAGATTACCCACTGGCCTGAAGTCCTTGTTCAGCTTCCTCCCGTAGGTCAGCTCTGCCACTGGCAGCTCCTGCTTCGGCTGTGGCTGTGGCTGTGGCTGTAGCAGCCTCTGGCTCCAACGGGAGCTGCTTTTAACCATCCGGCTTTTGCGGGGTGGGGGGGGGTGGGGGGCGTGGGGGGGTGGGGGGGGTGGGGTAAGGTACGCCAGGGAAAGCACAGGTTCTTTCAATCTGCTTAAGCAAGGTGAAGGGGTTGACCAGGAAAGCACAGGTTCTTTCCATCAGCTTAAGCAAGGTGAAGGGGTTGACCGGGAAAGCACAGGTTCTTTCCATCAGCTTAAGCAAGGGAAGCAAGGTGAAGGGGCCGACAAGCTTACTCCAGTCCAACATACAAACAGCATTCAGTTCAGGGGAAAAAGCCAAACTAGTCAAGGGCACTTGTTGACTAAGTGCTAAGGAGCCCATTTTTGGTTGCCAACACAGTTGTCTTTTGTTTGGGAGTGTTTCTCAGCACTAAGGCAATCAAATGCCTTTGATTTAGTCTTGCCTATTTTTGTAGGAGGGCCCACACTCTTTTGCTAATTAGGTCATAAAATGTGTGAAGCTCTTGAGAGGTGTGAAGCTCTCTGACCCTGAAGAAGTGTATATATGCTCTGAGGTTAGCATTTCTACTCATTGGAAGAGTGTTGGCGTGGAGACGCTGGGTAGCCATTAAGAAGCCCCCTGGCTTTGAAAACCCAGATGTTGGTGCTTCTCTCTGGTAACTATGTATGTAAAGCTTTGGTCAGACAGCCAGAAGCCTGTCTGTTGATTTGTGTAATTTGTTCTATTTTTATTTTCTCTGTTTGTAATTTCAGTTTGTATTTGCTCTGAAGTTCAGGGTGTGCTAACTTTTTCCTGAATAAGTGAATGATATATATATATATATATATATATATATATATATATATATGTTTGATTAAAGTGAGATCATAAACCCCTTTAAGTTGCTTTCCTTAGAAAAGTAGATCAAAGAACCTGTGTTAGCAGCCCTCCTGTGTGCTGGTGTTATTGGCCTTACACAGCCACAGTAGCGGCAAATAGTATTGTTGTTACAATGGTACTTATCCATATAAGGAGTTAAGAACATTTATATACATATGTATATATGTACACACACACATATGCATCTACACAATATATAACCTCACTGGACCTTACTGTGCCATTAAAGGCAAGAAATTTTAATTCCACGCTTACAAACAAGTTAAATGAAGTTAACTAACTTGCTCAGGGTTCCTGCCATAGCTGGAAATAGTCTCTAAACTCACTGACTCTGTTACCCACTAGGAAATGAGTGTGAATTAATTACAAGTTGAACAGACATTAAGCTAATCCCCAAAATGGAACAAAACGTAAGTGGTGTTCTCAGTGTTAGATCAGGGTGGGGCAAGAATAAAATTGGGGCTATGAGAAAATGGCTTAGATCTTACAGCCAGTTTATATGGGGTCCTTATTAATGGGACTTCTGTAGCTTTTTGGGTAGTAAACATTTCCAATTACTTTTGGTGATTTATTAAGACCTATTAACATATCATCTGTACTCAGTTTCTAAAAAAATGGGGACTTCAGAACTGAAGAGTTGTTTTTTGAGTATAATATAGTTGTGTAAAGTTTTCACAGACTTAAATGTTTAATACCATCTGTGTATAAAGAAGATATAACTTTATGAAAATATAGGGCTTATGAATACAGGCTCAGATGGCTTAGTGCTATGCTTCAACTCATACCAGGTGAACCATCTAAAAACCAGGTGGATTCCAGAAGTGGGTGTAACTCAGATCTCAATATGGTTTAAATCCTAGCTCTGATGTGACCTGTGTAACCTTGGACAAGTCACTTAACCACTTTGGGCCTTAGCATGTATCAAATGAAGGATCTGGGCTAGGTGGCCTCTGAGGTTCTTTCTAGTTCTAAATCTAGGATAATGTTATACATCGTCTGACCCTGACCAGCATATTCAACAAACATTTATAGATCATCTGTCACATGCTGGGTGTTGGAGATGGACAAAAAGAAAACCTGTTCCTACCAACAAGTAAATACAAAATATATTTAAAGTGAACACTTGCATTTTCAAGGGATAACGCAAAAACTGCTCACTTGTTCCTGTGGCTGATGGATGCTTTCTGCCAAAACCCCACATTTTGTGGGGATGGATTGGGAGTATATGTGGGAGAAGAGAAGTATTGATTAAACATTCACTATGTGCCAGGCACAGTGCTGAGCACTTTACAAATATGATCTCATTTGATCCTGACAAAAATACTGGTAGGTAGGTGCTCTTATCACCCCCATTTTAGAGCCCGGTTTGGGGAAACCAAGGCAAACAGAGATTAAGCAGTTTGCCTAGAGTCATACTGCTCTTAAGTATCTGAGGCCAGATTTGGACTCAGATCTTCCTGACTCCAGGCCTAGTGTTTTATCTTCAGAGCCACATAAGTAGGGGTGCGTGTGTGTGCGCGTGTGCGCATCTGTGTGTGCACATGTGAACCCTTGAACAATAAATCAACAAGAATTTATTAAACAATTAGTATATGCCAGACACTCTTCTAGGCACTGGGGAGTCAAAGTAAAACTAAAAGCAGTCTACATCCTCAAGGAGCTTACATTCTAATGGAAGAGAAAGGAATAATGATTGGACTTGTTCATTGATAAAGGAAACTCCTGAGTGTGAAAACCCCTTCTACCAATGCTAATTCTTGCCTCTATCAGAGCAACTTATTTAGAGTGCTGCCTAGAACACTGAGAAGTTAAGTGGCTAGAGTTGAGTAATGTGACTGACAAGATGGAGTATTGGGAATTTTCTCTAGTCTCCACTAGATACAAAAAAAAAAAAACTCTCCAAAAGAGGAATTCTTCACTATAGGACAAAAAAGCAAGACGCCCAAGAAAGTAATAGCCTTATGAATTAACAGTAGAGGATGCTAATCCCTAGTGCTCATTTAGCACTCATTCCATACCAACCTCCATAATCCAGTAGGGACCATAAGCTGATTCATTGGCTTGAGCTTTGTGACCTACCAGGGAATTCTCTGCTGTAGCAGTATTTGCTGATACACAACGCCCCTAGCCTTACTGGCATCATATTGCAACAAGGAGCAGACCTCAACTTTACCCAGTCATGTCTAGAGGACATGACTATCTGAGGCAGCCTTTAGGTTAGAGGACCCCAAGGTGGCAGAAATTCTGTCTAGAAACACATTGTATCCTCCCCCAAGAGAGCTAAAGAATAAATGGAGCTAGAACAGGGGGCTGCACCAGAACTGAAGGAAAAAGGGTCAATTCAGTTGGGGTCAATATTATCCCCCAGAAGTTACTTGGGAGAGTGACCAAAGGCAGTGAAAAATGAAATTCCTGACATGGAAGGACCCTGAGAGTTTTGAGGTCCAGCCCTGGGGAGAAACCTACCATTAAAAAGGGAAGAGTCAGAAGGGGAACAAAAGGGAATATAAAGGAGGAAAAAGACTAAAGCCATCAAAGATCTCAAGAGAAAAAAGAAAAATTAATTAAAAACACATCACAGGCAGATAAATCTACAGGGAAGATATAGAAATTAGAATGGATGATGATAACCATGACATCTAAAAGGCTATAGTTGACTCTGAACAAATATTGCAAGAAAAAATTTATCCCAAACTTGATAAAATATTGAATTCTGTAGATTCCTAAGGATAATCAAACTGCATCAAGATATTCTTGAGTAATTTGAGAGAAAAATCAGAACCTCAGCAGAAATATTTAGGTAATAATAAATAGCAGAATTTCTGGCCTGCATAGCAGAAATAATTAGCAAAAATGTGAATCTACTTGGATTATTTTCTCCAAAAAAAGTCAAATGGAGGACAATAGTTTGGGAATGTCAACATGTTGAAGTGAAGGATAATCTGGAAGAAGAGAAACAAAAAACAGCAACATTAAAAGAGTTCATGAGTGCTATAAAAGCAAGTATCAGGGAAATATACATTACTGGGTGATCTTTTGATGTTTCTAAGACTCCATTTTGTAATCTGGGGTCCATCTTGTAGTTTTACTTTGTGATGTAGTTTTACTTTGCTGTAGAATTTGCTAGCTGGATTTTGCTGAACTTACTTCTGCTCCATACCTTGGCCTTCTCTCACTATGTATCCTGAGAAGTGACCATCTTCTACTCTACTTCTTAGCATAGGGCCATTATCATCAAGATGGCTAGAGTCAAAATATTAAGCAGGCCTTCATTTACCCTGCCCCTGGAGATAAACCTCAAGACCATGCAGATAAGTGAGTAG
This sequence comes from Trichosurus vulpecula, assembly GCF_011100635.1. NCBI lineage: Eukaryota > Metazoa > Chordata > Mammalia > Diprotodontia > Phalangeridae > Trichosurus > Trichosurus vulpecula. Next base: position 449,991,615 of record NC_050574.1, on the reverse strand, counting down.
GGAAAAGGTCCTTTAAGAATCCTATAAAACCTCACTCAAATCTTTAATCAGCAGAGTGGTGACTGCCAGATTGGTTGCTTCCCATCCTCAGCTGATGCTGGGGGATCACTTCTTCCTTCCCAGAGGTATTACATAATTAACTCCCTTAGTGAAACAACTGATATGGAGAACAGATCATGAAGAGAAAACTTAAGACTAATTGGACTACCTGAAAGTTATGATCAAAAAAAGAATGTTGATACAATAATACAAGAAATAATGAAAGAAAATTGTCCTGAAACATTAGAACAAGGGGGCAAAGTAGAAATAGAAAAAAATCCATCAAACACCATTTGAAAAAGATCCTATGAAGAAAACTCATAGGAATATTATAGTCAAATTCCCAAACCCCCAGTTCAAGGATAAAATATTAAAAGCAACAAGGAAAAAATCAATTGAAATATGATGGTGCCACAGTTGGAATCACACAAGACCTAGCAGCAGAGACACTAAAGGACTGCAGGTCCTGGAACACTATATATCAAAGAGCAAAAGAATTGGGGCTCTGGCTGGAAATATCATACCCAGCAAAGTTAAGTGTAATCCTGAATGAAAAAAATGAATATTTGATCAACTGTCAGACTTTCGAGACTTTGTTAAAAAAAACTAAACTTAATAGAGAAACATAAGGTACATACTAAAGACTGATTACCAGGACAGACTGTTTACTTTTTATATATGTAAAATGTAAAACATTTGTCTAAGATTATCATTAGTAATTGGGTAGTTTGTAAGAAAGATTGGGGTAGACCTGAATGTGATATAACTTTAAAAACTAAAAACATTTAGGAATAGCGAAAAATAGTAATTATTTTATACAAATGAGGTGTAAGAGGAAGAATCAATACAGAGGAATTAGATGGGGGAAGAGGGCTGGTAGTTCTGGAAACCTACTTTCCTTGGGAATGGGTTTAAAAGGGAATAATACATATATATTTAGAAGAGTATAAAAGTCTTCTAAATTCAGAAGAAATAAAATGGTAAGGGATAGGGAGGGGGGAGAGGACAAAGGAGGGATCTCTGGAGGGGAGGGTGAGGGAATAGGTTTTAGGGTGTTTAGATTTATGGGAATGGGAGGATAGGGGAAGGATCCTTGGAGTAGGGTAGGCTAAGTAATTGGAAGCAGGGTAGTGGGTAGAAGTAAAGTAGAGGAGTCAGGAGGGATAGGAAACAAAGACATACGTACAAACATAAAAACAAAGATCAGGAGTAGAATTTGTTAGGCAAATTACATGTATATATATGTGTGTGTGTATATGTATGTATATACATATATATTTACATAGAAATATATCTTCACTTAATTGTAGCCTTCAGGGGGGCAGGGCAGGGAGGAAGGACAAAAAAAGTAGTAAAAACTGTGCAGTGGAGAACAAAAGAAAACTCACAAGGAAGCTTCAAAAAGATGGACAACCCTCGGCACAACGTGTAGTATTTATCATACAGGTTTTCTTGAAATAAAAATTTATTGTTACATATTTTGAGTCCTCTCTTATATTCTGCTATGCACATGACATGCTTTCCCCCTCTTTCTCACTTTGTATTTAAGTTCCAATATTTAAGTTTATGATATTTTTTTTCTTTTCACTATTTTCTATTTGTGTTCTGGTGTTTGAGTCTAAAATAAAATTTTTAAAAAATTCCACATCTTAAATTTAACAATTTATTGTAAATTTGTGGATTTTTTCTGCATTGAAATTTTGATGATGCAATATTTCATCATGTAACCATGTAGGATCATATTTTAAAGAAGCCATTGCATGCATATATTCCTGCTGATGCAAGCTGGACTTCCTGACAACATATGACCCACTCACTTGCCAACACTTGTTTGTTAAGACCTGTCAGTAGACTTGACCACTGATCAGTTATAACTTGAATTTGTGTTATGTATTTGGAAAAATAATATAATCACTATGACTTTAACTCTGTTACACAACAGATGAAACTTCTATGAATGTTTTTTCAAAATTTTCTTATCTTCTTTTCTTTCCTTATACTTCCACTGCCCCCTTATTTTTATTCAATGACCCCACCGTTGCACTTGAGGCTACTATCGCCCCCCTGGGTCATTCCAGCACCCCCAGCGGGCTGTATCACCCACTTTGAGAAACTATGACTTAGCTGATCAGGGCTAGGAACAGGACTTTTGGCATTAACCATTTATTCCAGTGGAAAGGAGTTCCTCCCATACTGTGATCAAAGTGAGGATTGTGTCAGTATCAATAAAGCAAAGTACATTAATCCTTTAGACAGGAGACAATTTAAGGATAATAGGCTTCCAAGAAGAACATGATGAGTAAAAAATCCTGGACATCGTAATGTCCATCATAATACGACAGAACTACCATACAGGCATACCTTGGAGACATTGTGGGTTTTGTTCCAGACCAGAGAAATAAAGTGAATATCACAATAAAGTGAGTCATGTGATTTTTTTTTGTTTCCTAGAGCATAAAAATTTATGTTTACACTATACTGTAGTCTATTCAATGTGCAATAGTATTATGTCTAAAAAAACCCAATGTACATACTTAAATTAAAAACATTTTGTCACTAAAAAGTTCTAACCATTATCTGAGCTTTCAGCAAGTCATCTTCTTTTTGTTGGTAGAGGGTCTTACTTTGATGTCTACGGCTGCTGACTAATCAGGGTGGTGGTTGCTGAAGGCTGGAGTGGCCATGGCAATTTCTTAAAATAAGACAATGATGAAGTTTGTTGCATAGATGGACTCTTGCTTTCACTTGAACATTTACAAGGCCATTATAGGGATATTAGTTGGCTTAATTTCAATACTGTTGTGTCTCAGAGAATAGAGAGGCCAAAGGACAGGGAGAGAGACAAGGAATGGGCAGTCCCTGGAGCAGTCGGAGCACACACAACATTTATTGATTAAGTTCCTTGTCTTATGTGGGTATACTTCATGGCACCCTACAACAATTACAGTAATAACATCAAAGATCACTGATCACAGATCACTACAACAGATAATAATGAAAAAGTCTGAAATATTGGGAGAATGACCAAAGTGTGACATAGAGACACTATGTGAGCAAGCACATGCTGTTGGAAAAATGGTGCCAATAGACTTCCTTGACTCAAGGTTACCACAAACCTTCGGTATGTAAAAAATGCAATATCTTTGAAGTACAATAAAGTGAAATGCAACAAAAGGAGGTATGGATATATACAGAAATCAAATCACTAATTGAAAGAATTTACGGATTACTACCAGAAAAAAAAAAAGCTTTATGCTTAAACTCCAAAACACATAGTGTTTAAATTTAACAGTTCTAATAACAAATAATTTCTGCATGCTACTGGGGAAAAGACCTTTAAATGTAAAGGAAAGGAAATTTGGATGTACACAAGATACCCTCCAGAAACTCCAGAAGGGACTGGGATACAGTTTTCTGAAAATCACAAAAGCTCAAAACACAACCCCAAATGACCTACTCTGCAAACCCATAATCATTAATGGAAAAAAAAGATCTACAATAAAAGGAAAAATTTGAAGTTTTTTATGCAAAAACAACAAAAATAAAATGCAGATTATTCAACTTGTAAACATTTCAAATAGCAAAAATAGAAGAAAGGTAAATAGATTTAATAACCAAGGAAAACACAAGTAATGAAATAATTATTCCATCTCCAGAGACTATTAAAAACCAGAAAAACAAGAAAACTTATCAGGTTATAAAAAGGAAATGAGAGGAGCCATTAAGAAATTGATTTCTAAAAGTACACAAAGGGATTAAGATGAAGGCAAAATTTAAAGAAATAGCAAAAGTGATAGTGGAAAGCAGGTCTGAAACACCATGGACTAAACTCTACAATGCCCTGTACAAATGAATCGATGTATTTTGTGTGACTAAATTATAGGATGGAAAGGTTCCTAAAAGGAGAGCCAGGAGGCGAAGGACAGAGGGGAATGTGTGATATGTCCTAACCTAGTGCCTGGTAAACAATGAAAGGAAAACAGTTCCTATATAGCAAGAGGACGGGCTTGAGGAGAATGGGTGAGAAGGCAAAAAGAGGGATTGAAACAGAGGCAAAGAAAGGAAGGATCTTGGTTTGATGGTGGGAGTTGGTGCCAGTGAAGACCACTGCCATGGGGGAAGAGACACATGGTGTAATGGAATCCATAGGGATCTGATATTCTCTAAGAAAGTGTTGTGTCTCCATGGACTATATACACTGATGCAGACCAAAGGAAATAAGAGCTCCTGAGTGCACGAGGCATCCAGAAATACGGGAGAGCGTGAACAGGGAGAGTAAATTGAGTGGCAAATGGGAAAGAAAATGATTGTTGGGAAAGTAGGGGATAAAATTTGGTCGATGACTTGGGACATATGGAAATTTCTACCATGTGCCAATGCTTCTATCTTCATTGCCTTGTTCGGGAATTAATACTTCTAAGAATAACCCGTGATAGAAACAAAGGCTCAACAGGGTAGTCTCTACTATTAACGTGGAAATTATTTTGGTGAAGGACTTCACCCTTGGTATTTCAGAAGCTTTAATTCCATGAAGACCAAAAAGATATTAGTATGCTAATTAATAAATATAAAGATCATGGATGAAGAACAATAAAAGTTTAGACTAGAAAGGGAAGAGAATTAATGAAGAAAACAATTATTATTAACGGCCGGCCTTTGAAGCTTACAAAGCACTTTACCGGTATAGTCTCATTTGATCCTCACAACAATGGGACATACGTGACATCATTGCCCCAATTTTGCAGATGGGGAAACTGAGGCAGGGAGTGGTTAAGCGATTTCCCCAGAGTTACATAGCTGGCAAGCGTCTGAGGCTGGAGTTGAACTCAAGTCTTTCTGACTCCAGACCCGGTGCTCTCTCCAATGTAGCGCATGTCTCTGGTATTTTTGCTTCTCAGTACCACAGTACTTCATATCAAAATAAGAGCTTTGAGAATGTTTGCTAAATTAAATTTAATTGTAGATCATTTTTAAAAAAGAAAACACCCATAAAAAGGTAAAATCAAGAGAGCAAAGGTTCTTGAAAGGGTTAAATTTCAGTTTTCTGGAGGTTTCAGCATGTTCCCTTACTCTGGTGGATGAGTAAAGAATTACTCTTCTCACACAGAAATACATAGTCTACAGCGTATGGGTTACATGCGTATGTCAATTTATTCTGGGCCGAAGGACTGTTACTTTAAATGAGAGGACATCGTAATGATTGAGATGGAGCCTGAGAACAGTGATTATGCCCACAGCATGATAGCTCTGTGGTCTTTTTTTTTGGTTCTGGGAAGAGTGAGGTTGTTGACTTCTGCATTTCACCAAAGAAAAATTGCAAACTGCTCCTCAGGCTGGCTATCGAACCTGGCTATGCCAGGGCACAGTGACACTATCGCTTCCACTTGCTAGTGAAGAGTTTTTGATACTAAAACAGCTATGCTAGGTGCTGTGAGCACAATGGGCAATTCCAAGGAGAAAGTGGAAGAGGAATGATGTGATTTTGTTGCAAAATAGAAAGTAGGCACGTGACATTAAGATGGCAGGGGGCAGCCCAAGATGAAAGAAGCCTGCATCATTATTCTGAATATCAACTTGGCAATATCTCAAAGGAATGCAAATTCTTTGCTTTTGTGCTTGTGACAGGTAATAGTATTTTGCTCTGGTGCCTGAAATATCTCCTTCACTATGCTCCAAAGCAAAGAGGAATCACTCTTGCCTTCCCCTGTCCTCCCCTCCCCCCTCTTCTCAAATATGTATATCACAGGAAGGGTTGTTGAATAGAATGTGAATAAACCATAGAGTAATGCCAACTTACAGTGTTGGAATTTTCTCAGGTGTTCTTTAGGAAGAACATAGGAACATAGACTGTGGGCGCATGCATGCGTGTGTGTGTGTGTGTGTGTGTGTGTGTTGATGCTTAATGAGACTTCCCTGAATGCATCCTGGGTGCAAGTTTTCCCATATTTATCTGTTGTTGAGTCATTTCAGTTGTGTCTGACTCTTCACAACCCTATTGGGGGTTTTCTTGGCAAAGATACTGGAGTGGTTTGCCACTTCCTTCTCCAGTTTGTTTTATAGATGAAGAAACTGAGCAAACAGGGTCAAGTGGCTTGTCCACGGCCACACAGACAGTATGTGTCTTAGGCTGGATTTGAACTCAGGTTTTCCTGACTCCAGGCTCTGCGCTCTGTCCACTGCTGCCATCTAGCTGCACTCCCATATTTATACTTCTCCACATTTGTTATCTATACTATCAGGTCCTCATTAGTTTGAACAATTACTCAACTAAAACAGTTGTATTATATGAATTTGCACTATTCAAAGTTAGGATCATATAGCTTCGAATATGGTCGTTTGCACCAGCTTAATGGAAAAATGCAATGACATTTGAATAATATGATTACTTCACAGCATTCCTTATTTACACCAATCCAGACCTAGCTGTACATGTCCACTCTTCCTATTCATTTTGCTTATTGTAGGATATTGTGCCTCAGTTTATAGGATGAATGTTTTGTTGTTACTTGTCTTTTTTTTTGTTTTTCTTTTTTTTCATTAAGATTTTTTATTTTTAGTTTACAACACTCAGTTCTGCATGATTTTGATTTCCAGATTTTCTTCCCCGCCCCCTCCCCAAGACGGCATGGAATCCAATATATCTTCTACATATAACTTCTCATTGAACTTATTTACACAATAGTCAAGTTGTAAAGAAAGATTATGACCAATGGAATGAATCTTTTTATGCCATTTCATTAAATGCCATTATTAAAGGAAAAGAAAAATATTGTTGGGGGCCCTTGAGTTATGGTTTTAGGGAATACTGATGCAGAGTATAACTAGAACCAAGGGTAGCGATTATCTGGGGAGCCTGCTTTGTGATTTGGGGGTACCACTATCTGTTACACCAAGATGTTAAAATTCTAAGTATGATGGAAATATATTTTCCAGGTTTTCTGGGGAAATCTGTAAATAAAATTTTTTAGAAATTATCTCAGTTTTCCTTTGGATTGTCTTAATCTTGGCTTCTGAAATGTCCCTTTCCCTTCTCTTTCTCGCTGTTATTTTGATCTATAGTACCCTTTCTGGAACATTCCCCTAGCTCTAACTCATAACTGCATTCATCATTTGGGTCCCCAGAGGAAAGCTGCTATCCTTAAATTCGAGGGGTAAACCCTCGGGGTTGATACTCCTCCAGCTCCATTGCATGAGTTTCCACAAGTATTCATCTCATTAACAATCGGTCAGTGGGCTTAATCAGCTTTTTAAGCAAAGGCATTTAGTAAGATAGTATCATGAGAACATTTGTATAAAACTTTCTCTCCAAAACTTAAGGGTTTGTTATCTTAAAAATACACATAGCGACCTTGAGAAGAATGGGCTCAAACTTAGATTATAGTGGTAGAAAGGTCACTTGTAGGATACTCGTAAGGCAAAGGTTAGCTTACAACTCATGGTCTTACAAGACCTGGAAGGTATTCCCCACGTTATGCAGTTTGCCTTAGCTTCAGGGTAGCTGTAGCTGGACTGCTCAGCTGGGCTTCTAGGGACTGCTCCTTTCTGGATTCCACAGCCAGCATTCTTCTCTGTCTCTCCTTAAAGTGGCTTCCTTTGTTAGGTGACATCTTTATCCACGTCTACCTGTAGGTGTGTGTCTCCGCTTCTGGGCAGATGTCTTGTTTTAAGGCACATGGGCTTCAAGGAGGAAAGAGATTCCCCATTGCCCCATAAAGTGCTGACCAGCCTAGACTCCTCATCTGCTTGTGGTTCTTATGAATAAGCCCAAGGGGTATGACTGATGTTCTCAGCCAGTCACAAGATCTTTCCTTTGTGATACCTTTATCCAGTGACTTAGTCCTTATAATCTTTCAAGTTGATGAAAGACTAATTCACTCATTATTGCAGGGCTGTAGGAAGACTCCTTTACACCACCATAATTCTTTGTGATTACATTTTGGGTGCTCTGTAACCGTATCACTTAAGGTGGGGAGAAAAATCTTTCACTGATTATATTCTGACCTTCTGTGACTACATTATGGAATAGCTGTTGCACACGTATGAATGCACACGTTGTAGTTGGAATGGTGGCCTGGAACAATGCTGATTTTACATCATCTAAGTGAATAAGACAAAAGAGCAAACTCTCTTTTAACCATGGTTAGGAAATTAGGATTCCTGGGTGTAGCCTTGTAGCAGGTACAATCCCATGGCTAGCGGCAGACAGCCAGCAGAGAGCCAACTTGGTCGGCACAGTAGAGCAGTGAAGAAAGCAGGTAACAGCAGCCTGGTGACATCTAGTTCTGGGCCAAAGGACAGGCCAGCAAATGACATCATTTATTTTGGTTAATAGATAATTATGCTGCACATAGTTTACCGATGTTTAAAGGATTTGAATACACATTTGAGATTGTAATAAAATATACTTTACACTAAAACTGTGCTGATAAGTAATTCAATTTTTCTTTAATGCAAAAGTTACTTGAGTATTTTTCAGGGTAGAAGGGCCATTGTTATAAGATATCACTAAACCATTCAAGTCTGAAAGGACCTCTTTACGGAGATTTCTGGTTAATAGAATGAATAGCTTTTGCTATAAATCTAGGCCTTAGGGAACTGGCTTTCACATGAATTGGAATATAGTACTCTTGCAGTGAAGATGAGAAGAATGGAGTGAGAAAAGTTGGAAGCAAGGAGGTTGGGAGATTCAGATTTCTTTTCTTTGCTTCTTAAACCCCAAACATGACATTGAAATAATCAGAATAAGATCTTTGGGTTGAGGGAATTTATTTGAGCCAAGTTCAGAACACTTCCTATTTCAGAGCAAATAAGATCTATAGATTGCTAATTGCAGCTTGCTGTCTTTTATATCAATGCCTCATATTGTGAATACATTGTCCCTTCACTAAACAAGTAGTGATTATCAGGGAGATTACTGTGATTTATAAGCTAATTTTTCTCATTTTGATTTACACATGCCAGACACTGACTCATACGGTAAGAAAACAAAACAATCTTGATTTTTTTATAAAACTTTTTTATTATTCTTATTCACACCACAAAGGTAAAATATTATTAGGTTTTGAGTACATAGCATAATAAAGCAGACTTTTTGAAAAGAAAGCCTACAGGAGGAAAAAAAAACACATCTTAGCAATAACTGAGAATGGCCAATTATGGTATACTACAGTCACTGTGACATTTGAGTTTAGGACTAGCAGAAAATAATGAGTGTCCCCCAAGTGGAATAGGAACATTGATTAGTGTTATGGAGGTGAGGTAGTTTCGTGAAAAAGGATCCCACTGTTGGGAAAGATGTTCTCCATAGACATTAAACTTGACTTATCCTTATCTTTTAGGAATTTATGTTTTTTATATTAATGGGGCAGAAATATCCAGATATCAAATGTCTAACATCCCAAGGTTCTCTTTCATAACTGTCATTTCATTACGCATTAATAAAGTTCTTCCCAAAATTTAAGTGAATTGGTTAACCTCCTATGTGATTCATATTCATATTCAAGTAGAGAATTATGACTATTATGCAAATAATTTGGGCAACTGGTACAGAGTAGTGGATATTTCAAATATGACACAGCATTCTGACATATTATATTATATTACATTATATTACATTATTATATTAAACAGGCAGACCAGAGGTTCTCAAATTTTTTGGTCCCTTTGTAGTCTAAAGATGACTGAGGTTTCCAAAGAACTTTTATGTGAACCACATTTATCAAAATTCACCATATTAGAAATTAAAACTGATTAGATTTAAAAATATTTATTGATCCATTAAAATAATAATAAACCTATATCAAATGAGATTTTTTTAAAGGGCTTAGCATAGTGGCTGACACATAGTAGGTTCACAATAAATGCTTTTGCCTTTTGCTCCTAATACAGATTAACATATTTTTGAAAAATAACTTTATTTTCCAACCCTCCCAAAAATGAGTGAGAAGAGTGGCATTGTTTTGTATATTTTTACAACTCTCTTTAGTCACTGGCTTAATAGAAGATAGCTGGAGTCTTATATCTGCTTCTGCATTCAGACTGTTGCTATACGTTGTTTTGGTTAAAGTATATGAAGAAAATCTGACCTCACACAGATCTATATTTGGAAAAGGGAGTATTTTAATAGCCAAATAATAGCTTATTATTATTATTATGAAAATTTTTTTTGATCTTGTAAACTCTAAAAAAGTCTTGGGGACCACCAGGAGTGGCTGACTTAGAACAATATTGCAGTTTTTTCCTTCTTGATGATGTCTAAAAGTCTCAGTTTTGATTGGCCTTCAGGACTGTATTCAATTCAATTCAGTGAGTATTTGAGTGGTGCCTTGTACCAGGCATTGTGTTATGTGCTAGAAATACAAAAATGATTCACCCCTGTCCTCAAGGAGCTCATATCTGCATCAATACTTCCTTAAAATTTCTTCCTCCTCTCCCAAGAGTTATTCCATTGTTTCAGAATCCAGATATAATAAGAGGTGAAGAGAATTAACATATTACATGGAAGAAACAGCACACAACTACTTTTAAAAGCAACAGGCTTTCATTTTTCTTTTTCATTTGGTACCAATTAAAAATCAGGGTTTTACACAATTCAGCCAGCAAAGATAGGATTATTCTGGTTGTCTCTTTAGGAGCTCACACTGTACAGAATCAGTGTTAATACACGCATCTATAAGTTTTGCTAAAACACCTCTCTTACAATCCAATTGGGAGCTACTTTTACCATCCTTTCATCTTTAAAAAACAAAATGGACTACTCTGGTCATCTATAAACTTACTTCAATCTTATGCTTTTTTAGTGAAGTTAAATGGTCTTTCTTCTACAACTGTAGCTTCAAACATGAGAAAAGACAAGTACAAATTGTCTTCTCTTGAATGCAGGCAGACAATTCTGCTGCGGACAGCCCCAGGAAACATCTTGGCTAATTCATTTCTTCCATGCACCAGCTACCACTGCATCCCAATTCTTGAAATTCTCAGCACTCATTTATCTTTTTGATTTCTTATTTGACAACAGTAAACGGGACTACTCTTCTGAACATACGTTTAATACCCTGCTATTCCAATCCTGTTGAGTGGCTTTATATTGTTGCTAACTAAGCTTATACAATATTCAGTCCAAAAAGACTGTTCCTGCTATGCATGGTTTTCTCCTGTGTGTCATTTGCTGATTTAAGATGTATTTTTTTATATTTATTATTTTATTAATTTTATTTTTAATTGTTTTATTTTATGATATTATAAATATAAAATAATTATAATTTTATTATATTTATTGTTATTAAATAAATATATTTATATATTTTTATTTTTAAGTATTATTTTTTCATATTTAAGTGGGAAATTAAAATTATACTTAAACATTAGTGATATTTAAAAAATAAAAATTACAATGCATTCTCTCTACTGGAGTTATTTAATAAGACTTTTCTGTTTATATTTTTATAATATCAATCTCAATATTTAATTTACATCTAGGTCCCTGATTAGAACAAATAATGAATCTCATGAAGTGATTGCCTTATTTAAATTCACAATGAGACTTACCTTGGGCTGGAATCAATGACCATATTTTACATAATTATAACTTTCAATAGTGTAAATTTGAATGTGCTTCATAGAATTCACTATTTGCACTAATTGAGGCCTAGATAGATTGTTTTCTGTAAGAAAATTTTGGTTGAGATTTTAATAGGTATGTCATTCTTTCAGGGGCATAGATGATCATAGGCTCCTGCTTGACCTGCTCATTTTATAAACCAGAAAAAAGGCACCAAATGGTAAAATGACTTGTTCAAAGTCTATAGATAGTGAGTGGTAGAGCTGATGTTTGAAATTAGACTATCTGACACCCAAGTCAAACTTGTGTCTGAAGCTTGGTTACACTTTGGGGACTGCTCATTTTTATGTCTTTGCCACCATCCCGATGATCCAGGAATATTAACATTTGTCATTCGCCAAAGAATATGCACTAATCCTCCTTACAGACACTTAAACTCTCAATGCTTGAAGTATAAAATATTTGTATTTGCAAAGTAAGAAACCAGAAAGAATTTGAATCTGAAATTTTAGAAACTCAAGGGACAATCTTCCCCCACACTCTCTCTCCCACATTCCCAAGTGGGCCACCAAGCCTCTGGAGGACTATATACAGTCATTGTGAATTGCAATACTGTTTTAGCAAGAAGAGAAATCGGGGTTTATGTCTCCATTCCATTGCTTCCTTCTGGGAGGCCTTTGTCCATGCTCTGTTACTCTTTTCCTGGTAGTACTTATCAGGCATCGCTGGTTATTGCTCCCTATCACTCTCTGCTTTCTATGGCTCCTTATAGTTTTCATTAGGTAGTAATCATTCTTCATAGGTCCTACTTACTATCCTTCAAAATTCTGTTTCCTCTAGACATCTCTGGACTAGAATGCTTTTGTTCTTCAACAAATCTCTTTTGTATCTAGAACCCTTAGCTCTTGCCCTCACTCATAAAGGATTCAGAACTCAAGGAATGTTCTCTTCTGGTACTGAGGAGTCTCTGTTTTCAATTCTGTGCTGTAACTAAGTCAGTCATTTTTGCCCCATGGACATTATGTCTCTAACTCAAGTTAGCACCTTTCACAGCACACTACTTGGTTTTTCCAAACTTGATTGTTTCTCAGTCAGTCCTTTTCCTCCAGGGCTTCTGGACTGTGTTATTCAAATTACTCTGCTACTGCTTAGCAAAAGATCTATGAAGGGGAAGGAGGAAAGCAGAATTGATGATCTGTAGCAGGGTAGGGAGAGATTTTATAGCTTAGCTTCTTATATATTAATTCGTAGGTCTGATTTAGATTTTAGAAGATCTTAGTGTTAATTTGGATTCATTTGGATTTTTAATGGCCAATTTCTTTTGGATATTAAAAATATACTTATCCATCGACAAGGGGCCATCTCCAGTCATCCTGATCTATATCTTGCCACTGGACCCACATGACTCCGAAGGAGAAAGTGAGGCTAGTGATCTTGCACAGCTCTCTCTCTCACTTAAATCCAATTCACTTGCAAGTCACAGCATCATCTTTCTGATGTCATGGTTCTCTTCTAGAACGAAGGACAAACAAAGACAACATCATCCATTGACATTTGCTGTTTTTTGTGACTTATATGAAGAATAGAAAGAATACAAAGGAGACAGAGGCTAACAGGGTCAGAAAGAACCTTAGAATCTATCTTGTTTAGCTCACATCTGAACAAGAATCCTTTCCACAGATCACAAATGGTCTTCTAGTCTCTACTTGGCCTTCAGTGAAGTAGGGAGAACAATCACCTCCCCTAGGGAGCCTTTTCTGCTTTTGATATGGTCTAAATCTCCGTCTCTAAAACTCATTCTGCCCTTTGCTTCTAGTTCAGCCCTCAGAGGCTAAGATGAACAAGTGTAAATCCTTCTCTGCCTGACAACTCCCCTTGATACTTGATTATACGTATTACAACTCCTTCTCTCAAGTCCTATCTTGTCCAGGCTAAACAGCCCCCATCTATTCCAATGAATTCTCTTAAATCATGTTCTCCTGTTTCCTTACCATTATATTCATTGTCCTCTGGAGGCTCTCTACCTAGTTAATACGTTTTTTAAAAAGTGGTACTCAGAGTTGAATGTAATTCTCCAGATACAGTCTATATAGGGCAGAGTACATCAGGACTGTCTGTCCCTTTTCCTGAAAACTATGCTTCTTTTAATGAAATGTAGGATAGCTTATTTTGTTTTATATTTTTTTTTGCTAAAATGTTTCATTGCAGATTCTATTGAGTTTTCATTCCATTAGTACCTCTCCCCTCCAATATATTTTTCTATTAATGCCTTCTTCCTTCTGGCCTTACATGTGCTTTATGAACAAAAATTTCTTTTTTTCCTGGTTGTTTAAACTTTTTTGCTGTTTCTGGGCCTTCAAAGTCTTCCAAGATGTGCTTATAACTAATAAAATGTCTTCTCTTCATGTTACTCTACGAATCAGCTGTATCTCTATGCATTTGAGCCAAGTATTGTCTGAGAATCAGTCAAAACAATGGTCCAAACTGAAAGTGATTTTTCTGTGAATGTGGCATGTCATATGCCACCCTTGTACCTGTGCAAGGTTGCCCTGTGCCTAGAATGCATTTCTTCCCACTTTACTTTAGATAGCTTGTTTTTACATCATCATTTGCAGCTTGTCTCCCCATTAGATTGTGAGTTCCTTGATGGTGAGGATTTTTTTTAACCTTCCTTTGTGTCTTCATAGCATAGGTGCTGAATAATTTTTTTCTCTTAGATTTTTCTCTCCTAGAATCCTTAGCTTACTTCAAGCCTCAACTCAGGCATTATCTTCTGCCTGAAGCCTTTTTCTGATCCCCCTAGGTGTTTGTGCTCTCCTGCCTAAAATCATATCTTGTTTGTTTTAGTAGAATGTATGTTTCTTGAAGCATAGGCTGCTTTTCTTCCTGTGTCCCCAGCCTTAAACCTCTCAAAGCACTTAAATACTTGTTGAATGCAGCTATTGTATCCAAGTCGATATTCATCTTTACCTTTTGCTATATATTTAGTATAGGTTTTTAATATTAAGACTAATGAGGTTGATTTTTCCAGTTTCCATGTACATTGTTTAACTGAAGGTTGCCTTTGTTCAGTTGTTTTCAGTCATATTCTATTCTTCATGGTCCCATTTGGGGTTTTCCTGGCAAAGATACTAGAGTGGTTTGCCATTTCCTTCTCCACCTCATTTTACAGATAAGGACCTGAGGCAAACAGGGTCATACAGCTGGTAAGTATTTGAGGCTGGATATGAACTCATGAAGATGAGTCTATCCAGGCCCTATCCACTGTGCCATCTAGCTGCCCCTTATGTGAAGGTACATATTTATATTTCCCCCAAAAGGCTTAGCACATTCCTGAGAACATAGAAGTCCTATCTATATTCAACAATGCTTGTTGCTTATTTTATTGATCATAGATCACCAGGCACCACTTGCTTTAGAGAGCCAAAGGAACATTTTGTGTGTGTGTGTGTGTGTGTGTGTGTGTGTGTGTGTGATTTTCCTTGGGTGGCGTGGCCATAGTTTTTACAGGAGCAGCTATGTGTATGTGACAGGCTACCCCAAACACCTTGCCTCATATAGTCAATCTTCCTTGTTGGTGGTCTGTATCTTATTGGCAGCAAGGAAAAGCTCACCACCGAGGATTATCTTGCCTATGTTATTCCCCTCCCCACCCCCTGTGCCCTTTGGGTCCTCCACAATAGCTATGCAGGAGCACTGCTTCTCCCATTCTGAAGACGTCGGGGTGCTATTGTCGTCATCGTAGAAGTCGATTTTTCTCATCTGATGTCCGTGTAGTGTGTTTCTCCCCATTCAGTGCTTGCAGCCCTCTTGAACTTCATTCTGGAAGGGAGAATAGGAATTCGAGATGAAATTCATGTTATCCTAATCTATTTTAATAACAACAGCAGCTGGCATTTGCATAGCTTTAGGTTTAAGGTTTACAAACGTTATCTCATGGGACCCTCACCACAGTCCTGGGAAGTAGGCACTATTATTATCCCTATACGACAAATGAGGAAAGTGAGATCAGCACAGATTAAATGGCTTGCCCAGGGTCACATGGCTAATAAGTTTCTGAGGCAGAATTGGAACTCATATCTCTTTGGCTCCAGACCCAGTAATTTATCCTCTGTGCCTCTTAGCTACCTGTTTTCCAATCACTCTCCAAAATGAGTATTTCGTCTTGTGGGAGGGTTAATGTGAATGTATTAAATTTGTAATTTATCAATATTATTAAGCAGGTCCAGGTCTGAGCCCTCTTCTTAGCTCTCCGTAGGTTGAACCCAAATTAGTGGACAACCCTTATTGGAACAGTTCCTTATTGCCAGTTGGGGGATCAGGCCATGATATGCAAAATTCCACAATTTTTATTCGTAATATTTGCAGTGAACTGCCCTCAAGATCCCTTGGACCATCCATTACAAAATAAGAGCTTGGAGGGGGCAGCCTGGGAAAGGTCTCAGCAGCCGCAGGGCCCAGTTTGAAGATCAGTTATGCCTGCTATCTACGTGACATTAGACCCTTAAGCCCCCAGCTCTTGTTGAATTAGGTGACTTCTGTGGCCTTCGGGACCTGTGATCCTGTGAGCCATGTTTACATCCTTATTATCCAGCAAGTTCTGAGGCTGATTATCCGTAGAATTGGCCTAATGGATAGACTAGTGGCCTTTGGTTTGGAAAGGTCTGTGCTTGAAGTCTGCCTCAGATACCAGCTGCACGACCTTCACACAGTCACTTATCCCCTCTCAGATTGTTTTCTCCTTTGTAAAATGGGGATAATTAATTTCACCCACCAAACAAGTTGTCGGGGAGGTAAAGCAGGGAACATTTAAATAATGTTCTAATGTGCTGAGCACTTTACAATTATTACCTCATAACAACAGGTGCTATTATCGCCCCCAGGTTACAGATGAGAAACTGAGGCAAAGAGAGGTTAAGTGACTTGCCTAGGGTCACACAGCTACTGAGTGTCTGAGTCTAGATATGAGTTTCCTGAGCCCAGCTCTCAAACTCTCTCTTTTTGTCTTACAAATAGCCTATTATTATCACCATTATTACCAATCTTGTTCCTAGGCTTTTTTTAGTGTAGTTCAGATAGAAAAGGTCCTGCTTGCTATTCTACTACTTATCTATAATACATAAAGTTCCATGAACTTTTAAATAAGTGGATAAAATAACAGCTTTTTGTAATTAAATAAAAGTGTCGACATGGAAGCTTGACTTCATCGCTCACTTCGAGCATCTTCAGGACACTCCAGTAGCTGACAGGCCATCTGTATTACATGTATGTAATTCATTCTGTTCCCACATGGTTTTGATTTCTTGGGCTAGGCCTCTTTGTTTTGAAAGCTTTTCAATCCATGAAACCTGAAGATTATGAGTATTTTGTTTGGGAACATCTATTTGGGTTGGAGGTTTTCAGGTTTTGCAGAAAACTAGCTATACCCTTCATCTTCTCTCCCCACCCCCTTTCTTGTGGGCAGAGCCACCCTCTTCCAGCTCCATTTTTACCAACAAGAGATGTGATAAACATCAACTCCTCAGTCAACTCCTCCACTCTGCCCCATTCTCAGGAATAAACTAGCTCATCAGGAAATTGCCTGAAGCGTTGCCTCCTTTTAAATCTATTGGCCTCAGCTTTGTGCATGGGGTGGTGGAGGGAGCGGAGAGGAGTTTGAAGAGAAGTTGGGGATGAGGGGAGACTGGAATTATACGATTCAGATTCATATGGTCTGTTATTCTAAGTACAGAGTTTATAAAATTTTTTTTAAAAATCAATAAACTGCTCTCTTATATTCCCACAGAGCCCCCAACTACATCTCTCTGGTAAGATTCAGCTGCCAAAGATCCTTTGTTCACTTCTCTCTGGCTGCATAAAGTGTCAACCCTCTTCTGACAAGTTCACAAATAACGAAATGTACCACAGAGAAACAGTTAGCATCAAACACTTTATCTAAACCAGCTTTAATAATTAAAACAGAAAAGTAAACAATGTTAAGGAACAGAGATAAGCTTTGGTTTTAGCCTCTGCCTTTTGGAGCATCAAGAGAGGAGATGGAAAGTAAAGACTAGGCTTCTCTGGTAGAGAAAGTTCTGTGAGCATCAGTCTTCTCCAGCCATGCTCCTCCTTGGCTTCCTAAAGGCTAAAGACAGAACTGAGGCAGCAGTAGCTATTAAGTAAATCAATTAATCAATTGCTTAACAAGCAATTATTAATCCTACTCTCGTGCCAGGCATGGTACAAGTACAGATACAAAGAATGAATAAATCCTTATTCCAATTCTCAACATATTTTCCAGCCATCTTGGAGTCATTCCCTGTTTCTCTCTTCTCCAGTCTGACGCTCTCACATTACCAGCTAAATTTCTTAACTCTCAATTGAATATGGTCTCAAACTCTCTACTCACCCTTTGTCTCTGTCAGTCTCTTTAACACCAAGCCCCTCTTTAATCTGTATCAGAGAAGATGACAGGCGACCTATTAAGAATAGTGTTGTAAAAATTTGTATAGATTAATTTTATATCCAGGAGATGGAAGGTTCTGTCTCCAATAATGGTTTGGCTCTGGTACGATTAGCGTGTTGAACTCTCAGTAACCTGACGTCTGTACTTGTAAGTGTGAGCATTTGTTATGTGCTAGTTTGTGAAAGATAGTGAACTTCTCATACATATGCAGCAGAAGAATGGGGCCCCATGAGTAACAGAGGGGCCTGTGAATGGCGAGAGCTGTCACTATGTGGCCCTAAGGGAGGAAGAGTAAACATCCCTAGCCCCTTCCTCCTCTTCTCCAAGGGAGACTTAATTTCTGTCAGAAGGTGAAGCAGGAAGTTGGGGTAAGAGGTCTCTTCACAGAGAAGGGATATTGGCAGGAATAATATCCATCTGCTCCCTGAACTATTGTTAGTCTAGGCAGGGGATATGATTCCAGTTCAATCTAGCTTCTGATTGCTTTGCTATTATTGAGGGAAAGAGTGGCCCCAAGCTCTGGACCCAAATCTTGACCCTTTTCCCACCAAGTACCAGTGCCACAATGAGTATACGTAGTGAATAGCAAAGATACTTATCCAAGTCGTAGCAAAACAGAAATCAGACAAGGTATTTACATGGGCAAATACATACCAGACAATATAGAATGAAGGAGCTCTCCCACTGGGAGTGAGATAATTCAGCTCCATCAAAAGAAATTGTCCTTGTTCTCACCCAAGGGAAATTCCTCACAGTCTCTAGAGTAGCAAGTTGGGGACAGGGACATGATGAAGACTTCTGCTTCCACTCTTGTTTTCCCAGAGTCTTTTCCTTCAGCCACCTGAAGTGGGATTGGCCTCTTCCACCTTCTCTCTCAAAGTTGGAAGCCAGAAGTTCCCAAAGTGACCTGATGCTTGAGGAGTCTCAAAGAGGTCTTGAAGCTTGAAGAGTCCCAAAGGGTTTCCTGCTTGAGATTCCTAAAGAGAACTGGTAAGGCTAGAGCTCTCTTGCCTCTCACCAACTCTGCATCACCCCTCACGAAGAGCAGCACATTCATCTCCACCAATAAGGAGAGAATCTTACAGATGGGCTTTGGGATAGGGGTTACACGTAATTCTAGTCACCAGGCCCTGTCTCGCTAGGTTGATTGTGGGTTCTAAATATGAGAATACTTTTGAAATCTCTTAGGATGCATTTTATAGTTCCAAAAGTTTACAACAAGACTATTATTGCATATGTGTTTATGGCTTTAAATGGGGTTCACTACAGTTGCTTTTCCCATTAGTTTCAGGATGCTAGTAAGTCTTGATATGCATTGCCGTAGCTTTCTTCTCTTTTTTAGTTACATGATTCATTGAAAAATAAATACTGAACCCAAAAGCAACGAGCTAAACTTAAGCTTGATGAGTTTTGCCTGGAGGAGACTGTATTTTTGTAAAGTATCACCATTATCCATTTGGTCAATTTGACTTTCTTATGAACATTAAGGATTTTATGCTTATTGAGTCCAAATGACATTTTGATAGGATTGAGAAAGATTACATGAGATGAATAAGTTGCTTAGTGTATTTTCTATTGGAGCCACATAACTCAGTCATACATGTGATTAAGATGTTATTAAGATATTTTGGTATGGTTCTGTCTTTAAAGTAGAGAACACATGTAGTTCTGTTTTAGAGTAAGTGATAATGGATTTAAGACTGAACAAAACCACAAGTGCTTAAAACCATCTCCCTAAAAGGTACCATATTTTATAGCAATTACTTTTGATGTTATTGGGTTGGTGGTATATTTAAAAGAGAATACTTCTTTTCTGGTAGGTATGAAATACATTGCATTCTTACTATACTAAGGTTTGTTTTATGTATTTGAAGAAGATGAATAAGCCATGAGTGCAGAACTGAGTCAGTGGCTTCATGATAATCAACAAAGACAGCATAAATATTATGGTATTTTTGGGGGAAGGGAGTTGTTTAATAGGTCCAAAATCAATACTATGTTTCTCTTTATATCTCTGAGACTGTTGTGTGTACTTCTTTTTGTTCCTTAGCCAATTTATTATTTTCTTATCTTTGTAGTTTTTTTTAGTGACATAATCTGTTAATGATTTGTCACATAATTGGCCTTACATTTGGAGGGATCCTTGGTGTTCTGGTCTTTTGATAGTAGATATGTATGACTTCTTTTAAGGAATGTGGGATCAGGCTTGTGTCAGAGAGGAATCTGGCAGAGCGATCTACTAGTGATTCATGTGCCATCAAAGCAGTTGAGTCCAGTTTTGCCACTGTTCGCTTTTGCGGAGGAGCTCAAGTTTCATTCATTGTATGAATAGTGCACAAGCTTTTTGCTTCATGTTTGACCCAACTTGCAATTTGTTTTGTTGGGCTTCTTGAAACCATATAGATGACCAGAAATTTTTGGTAATTTCCTTCCAGGGTTTTCCCTCTCTTCTGTCATCACTGTTTCTTCAGCCTTTGTTTGTAAAGTTTTGATTGATGTTGATTTTTTTATACTTCTTTGACCCCCATCACTTAGCATGTTAACTTGCTTTCAATTGGTGATTGAGGAAATCTAGATTTCAGACGCACTTTGGATTATTGTGGTAACTGTGGCTTACTGCACAGATTTACGTCTCTTCCTCATTTCTTTTATTTTGCTGCCTTTGCATTTTCTTTTTCATGCACTGAGTAGATATTGATACACTCTTCCCGTGCATTTCTATCAAGTTTTGTCTGCCATTGCGGTAGCTGACGCCTGTTTTTAGGGATATTCTTTCATAAATCCATCTTTTCTTTCTATGGTTTTTATCAGAGCAATGGTCTTTGCATATACTGTTATGTGCAGGTCCTGAAATCATTTTTTATACTGGAAGGCTTTTATTAGTGGAGATGACCTTAAAGATGTCATTACCATCGGCTTGCTGCTGTTCTCTAGGGACTAGGAGGCCTTTCCATCCACTTCCAACTTAAACCTTCTATATGCATTATCTCCCTCATTAGAACATGAGCACTTCAATAATGAGGACTGTTGGGGCAGCTAGGTGGCGCAGTGCGTAGAGCACCGGCCCTGGAGTCAGGAAGGATCTGAGTTCAAAATCCAGCCTCAGATGCTTGACACACTTAATAGCTGTGTGACCTTGGGCAAGTCACTTAACCCTAATTGCCTTGTCTTCCCCCCCTGCAAAAAAAAGTATTTAGAAGCAAATTAATGTTCTTTAGACTTACTGAAATATCCTTGAATCATTCAATTCAGCTGAATTCTAGAAGCATTTATTATTTACCTACTATGTCGCAGGTCCTAGACAATGTGTTGGGGATACAAACAGAAAATGAAACATATTTACTCTCAAGCAGCTTACATTCTATGGAGGTGGAGAATAACATGTACACATACC
This sequence comes from Trichosurus vulpecula, assembly GCF_011100635.1. Lineage (NCBI taxonomy): Eukaryota > Metazoa > Chordata > Mammalia > Diprotodontia > Phalangeridae > Trichosurus > Trichosurus vulpecula. The sequence goes on along the minus strand of NC_050574.1, from coordinate 449,970,177 downwards.
TACATATGTGTATACATGTATGTGTATATACATATATGTGTATATATATATATATATATATATATATATATATATATATATATATATATATATGAAATTATGGAGTACTTTTTAAGGAGAAGGCACAGGTCTAAAATGTCCCTGTATTTTTAATTTTTGAGTGTTTGCTTTTGCTTTGTCAGATAGCGTGATTGCAACTCCTGTTTGTTTTTTTAATTCACTTGATAATGTAGTAAATTTTCCCCCTATTCCTTCAGTTTTAGTTTGGATATGTCTTTGTTTTTCAGATATGTTTCTTGTAGGGAACAAATTGTAGGCTTTTGTTTTCTCATCCAATCTGTCACTCCTTTTTATTTTATTGGATTGTTTAATCCATTTACATTTTCTTCCATTTGTCTAGAATACTGATTTTTTCCCAAGGTATGAGTTTTCCCCCTCTTTTGCTGTAAACACAGTATTTCCTGCCTTCAGTTATTTTAACTTAATCTTTTGAAAGATGGCCTTATTTCCACGGCCTCTCTTCCCTTCACCCCTCATTCCCTCCCCTATTTTTATGCCCTTCCCCTTTGGAGTTTTGCTCATTCATTCCTTTTTCTTTCCTGCATTTATCTAGTTATTTAATTCTCCCTCCCCACCCCATTCTTTCTATTAGTCAAGAAGATTCCTCCTTACTTCCTCCCCTTCATCTAGTCCTTTTCATTAATTTATTTTTAAATTTTAATTTTGTGTGCCTCTTCCCAGAAAGGATTTCTCTCATTCCCTCCATTTTCCATTTTCTCTTTTTACTCTAGACCTTCATTCTCTCATTTATGGCCCCTATAATTATCTAGTATCTATATGTCTATATTCTTCATGGAATCATAACTTCTGAGGTATTCTTTCTGGGTCCTCCCCTCTAATCAGTTCTGCCACTGGCTTGAAGAGCTTGCCTTGTGGATTCCCCTTTTCCATTGTGCCTCACTCCCAGAACAATGCCAATTCCTATAGCTGACAGAAGATACTGCTCAATGGTAGAACCTCCCCCATCCCTCCACATGCTCCCTCTCTCCTCCCTCATTGCCTCAACATCCCTGATTATGCAGTCCACCACTGACCTATAACTTTTCACTGTTTTTTTTCCTCATTTTTTTCCTCGTTTACCTCAAAATCTCCTCCCTGGGTCCTTGCCTTCCCACTACTTTAGATGCCAGTTGCCTCCAGGACTTCCAACTTCCTCCTTCTTCAGGAGAGTCTTTTCAAGCACCAAATTCCCAGCCCATGTCTAACACAATGGCCTCATCTCTCTTCACAGAACATCTCTCTTCACCCATAGAAATGTTCATCAGTGGAATCCTTCACTCCATCAAAATAAGGCCTTCCTTTTCCCACTTCTTTTCAATCCTCTCTCCTCTTCTTTCTATCTCACTCCACTGTAGGATCTTTTCTTGAGAAATCACAAGCGTAACTTTCCCTTGACTAATATCCTTTGATTGACATAGGCACATCACACAATTCCTCCTATCCCCCTGCTAGTCTCTTCCCCTTTCAAGTGTCCTCCCATTTTGTAATATAGACCTCCACCCAAAATAATTGATTCATGGGTAGGCAAGGTATCCCCAGATTCTGTCCGTAGTCCTTCATGTTTGTCTTTCCACTGTTACCTCTTCCTGACTTCTGCTTTCGCCCCTGTCTCACTGTGTACATTTAGAAAGGAGCCTCTTACTGGTCTCTCTGATGTCATGGTGTGGCTATTGCTGTCCTTGGCTGCTGTATTAATTTACCCTTTCTGCATTTCTCTTTTCTAGGGTGTTGGAGAAACAAATAATCTCCACAGGTCTGGTTTTTGTTCTAAGAATGTTTCAAACTTGCCTTTATTACTGAACATCCATTTTAAAAATTATGATAAAGTGCATATTTGTAGGTAGATAACTCTGGGCTGCATCCAGAGCTCCACTGCTCTTTACAACACATGGTTCTATTTCCTTCTACATTTTTTGGTGGGTTCAGGCTAATCTTGTGTTATTAAAATTTCTTTCCCTTTGTATTTGGAAGTGTTTCCCCAATCTGTTTCAGAACTTTGTTTATGAATTGAATCGTCAAATTTAACCCCTATGTCTCTAGAAGTTTGCAGCCTTGCTTTTTTTTCCTTCTGGAATTTATCTATGAATTCTTTTAATTGCTATTTCATTTTCTGTGTTCAGAAGGCCCGAACAGTTCTCTTATATTATTTCTTGCATTTCAGTGTTAATGTTTTTTATCTTGTCATTTTTTCTTTTGGGAGACCCATAATTCTAAGTGCATATCTTTGAGTCAGTATGTTTACTTGGATAGTGAGCGTATTTTCTTTTAATGTTTTTTTAAAAATTTTTCTTCTTCTAGATTGTCTTTTAGTTCTATGTATTTGCACTCCCAATTTATTGTTATCTCTTTTGTTTCTTTGGTGAGACTTCCCATTACACATTCAAGTTTCTCTATTTGCTACATTATTTTTGCAATGCAGGCAACTAATTCTCCTCTTATATTTCTTATTTCTCTTTTAAAACACTCAGGAATTCCACAGGGTCCTCTGTCCCATCAATTTTTGGTTAAAAAAGGATCACTTTATTTTGTTTTACAGCATTTATTCATAAATGCTTGAACCAATTTCTTAGATTTGGAAGCCATATTTCCTTCTGCAGTTATTTTTCCTGTTGATTTATTTGTTTGTATTCAAAGTCATTTAGTTTTCTTCATGAGATTTTTTTTAGTAATTTCAGTCTTTTTTTTTCTCTTTTTCCCTATTGCTCACTTTCTGACTCCCTTTCCTCTGATGGTAGTTTCTCCAGGGACTGGATCTCAAAGCATCTCAGCCACCTCCCACACTCAGCAACTTAGGGTACACCAGCCTAGGTGACTTTTGGGATGATAAAACTGAACCTAGCTGGATTCTGACCTCTTTCCCTCAAGCTTAGTTAAGTTCCACAAAGTTCTCACAAACACACTGACTGTTCCATTGTCCTATCTTACTCCCTCTTCTTCTTCTCCTTTTTTTCCAGTTTCCTGGCCCAGCACCAGCAGTTAAGAAAGCTGCCACATTTGTGCCAGGGGGTGATTTCCATAGTTTGAATCTCCAAGGCTCTAGGAGGAGGGGGGTGTGGGATGTGGTATTGAGCTCTATTTCAAGCCCAGACATATGTAGTCTCAGAGGCATTTAGATCACAGGAGACTGGAAAAGACTTCTTACAGAAGAAGACTTTAATTGAGATTTAAAAGACAGAGAAGCTAGAAGGTAGAAATGAGGGAGAACATTTCAGGCATGGAGGATAGCTAGTGAAAACACTTGGAGTCGGGAGATGGATTATCCTATTTAAGGAACATCAAGGAAGTCAGTGTCACTGGATCACAGAGTATATGGATGGAATAAAATAGAAGAAGAATGGAACAGGTGTGGGGTAGGTTACAAAAGCTTATAAAACTCCTAGAAGATTTTATATTTGATCGTGGAGGTGATAGAGATCTACTGGAGTTTATTGAGTAGGAGAATGAAATGCTCTGACCTGTGCTTCAGGAAGATCACTTTGAAGGCTTAGTGGAGAGTTGACTTAGCGGAGAATTGACTAGAGAGGGAAGAGACTTATGTTGGACAGGCCAACCAGCATGCTATTGCAACAGTCCAGGCATGAGGTAATGAGGGCCTATACCAAGGCAGTGCCATGTCAGAGGAAAAAGAGCGAGAGAGAAAGAGAGAGAGAGAGAGAGAGAGAGAGAGAGAGAGAGTATGACACCCAAGTTGTAAGCTTGGGTGCCTGGGGAGCTGGTGTTACTTTTGATAGGAATAAAGAAATTAAGAAGAGGGGAGAGGGTTTTGGGGAAAATAAGAAGTTCAATTTTGGACACTTTGACTTTAAGGTGTCTGTGAGACTTCCAGTTCAAGAGTCCAAGAAGTGGTTGGAGATGCAAGACTAGAGATCAGGAGAGAAGTTAGGATTGGAAAAGTAGATCTAAGAATCATTTGCACAGAGATGATAATTGAGTCCATGGGAACTGATGAGATTATCAGCTGAAATTACATGGACAAAGCCTTGGCAGGGGAGGGGCGCACCCATGTTTAGTGGGTCTGTCTTAGATGAAGATACAGCAAAGGACTCTGAGAAGTAGCCAGACTTGTAGGAGGAGAACCAGAAGAGTGGTATTGAAACTGACAATGTGTTGAAAACCTAGAGAAAAGGAGAAGATGGTGATTGGCAGTTTAAAAGGCTGAAAAGAAGTCAAGAAGGATGAAAATTAAAAAAAAAGACTATTGGATTTTGCAATTAACAGATCATTTTGAAAAGAGCAGTTTCAACGTGATGATGAGATTGGAACACAGACTGCAGAGAATTAGGAAGAGAGGAAAAGTTCAGTAGCTGAAGTACACATTGTAGTTGGCCTCCTCAAAAAGAGATAAAGATAAATAGCTAGTGGGTATGGATGAATCAGGTGAGAGTTTTTGATAAGTATGTTTGTAGGCGGCTTCGAAACTACCTGTAAGGAGAGATTGAAGATTAGTCAAAGAGTAAGGGTGATAGAGAAGGGCTGTTTGCTAGAGAAGATGCGATGGAAGAAGATCAATTGTGCTTGTAGAGGAGTTAGCCTTGGCAGGGAGAAGAGCCACCTCTGTCAAAACCTTCACAGTTGGAAAGATAATCTCTGAAAAAGAAAAGAAATAAATGGAAGAGGAGTGGGGTTCATGCTTGGTGACAGAGCAGATTTCCAGTCCCAAATCCTGACTGACATTGAATTCTAGGACCAGGGTGGTTTTTTTTTTAAAGAGAGAATGAGGAATGTTTGAGATATTCTTCCTCAGTTCTGCCCCAAGGTTCACTCTAATGTTAAGCAGATTATTTTGTGGGGTGGGGAGAAGAGGAGAGGAATAGGATAATCTTTGTTCAAAGACTGGTGGCAGGGAGGACAATTTTTTCACCCTCACTCACAGTTTACACTTTACATCCTTGGTACCCGGTGGCCACATACTCAGTACCTTTTTATTAATGTCTTATCACTAGCAGCATCTCTGTAATTTCTAATACCACTCATCTTGATTCCCGGACACATGAGCTATGTGGAATTTGAGTTAAAAAATAGGGCAACTTCCACTGGGGGTTCAGACACCGAGTTAGCTGGTGGGAAGGTGACTCATGATGTGAAAGCTGTTCTAAGTCAATCCTCTGCCCACTGAAGTGCTGGCTCCTTGACAGTGCTGCCTCTCTGAGAATGAGGAACATGTTGATCTGTATTCTTATTAGTGTATAATTTGATGTCACAGAACTTACTAAGCTCATCTGCAAGAGTTTTTAAATTAGTTTAAAACAGACTCCTGCTGAACAGAGAAAGCGCATCCTGCCCTCTTCAGGGCAACTTGTTGTCTTTAGATTTTACCTTTGTAACATCCCCTGCTTGTTTCTCTTACCCCGCTTTGTGCCTGGGTGAGGTCTGTCTATCTGTCTCTTTCTCCCTTTTTCTCTGTCTCTTTCTTTCTGTCCCTGTCTGTCTTTGTCTCACTGTCTCTCTCTGTTTCTCACTGTCTGTCTCACTGTCTCTGTCTCTCTTTTTCTCTTTGATTACCATGGCACTTGAGTTAATCCATTCTTGTTTGCATTTCTGTGGCTTAGACATCTTTGGTAAGAGTTAAGAGTTTTCTCAAGCCCCCTGTTTTCAGAGGAAAAAGAGCCCAAGTTCTTTCTTTTGAGAAGACTGGCTTCTGGTGAATTTCCTATTTCACATCCAATGGTGGAAAGCATGAGACATTAGCTGATCAGGCATTAGGGAGAATAGGACCCTCTTTGAAATACACTGCCATTGTCCTATCAAATTTATGAGTAAGACCAAAGTTTTGGACGGTGTAGCTCAAATGCATGTGTGATCACAATCTAATCTTGACTGAATCTAATCTGACAGTCAATTTAGTCAGAAATATCAAATCCTTCCATGGATGATGCCAATTTCCTGCCTATGGATGGCCTTCCAAAACTTTCTGTAACTTATAAGCTTTCAATTTAGTCTGATCCTTTTAATGGCTCTTCATTTTCTTTTGGGTAGAGGATAAAACATACAGGAACCTTCCCCTGTATTTAGATAGGAAAGGGAGGATTTTCATCCTAAATATCAAAACCTTCCTGAACACCTTGATTTCTTTTTTCAAGTTGCTAATCTGCATGATTAAGAATATGTAGAAAACAAAACAAAACCACAACAACAAACAAACCCCATTAGGATACATAAGCCATGGGAGATTTTTCTAAAAGAAGAAGCTGCCAAGCCCTTAGAAATGCCTCACTTGAAATGAGGAGAAAGATGATCCTCTATGCATCCTGCTCTCTCTAAAATTGGCAGGGGAAGACTAAATTTGCTTCATTTTTGAACAGTTTTAGATATTATTATGAAAATCTCATGGATTAATATTTATTCATACTAATGAATACTTAAGGAGATCTGTAATCTCTTTGAAATAAGTTTTACTTTCAAAGGGGCAGATTGTCACCCATCTGGACCTTCTCATTCTGTGTAATTCTTGCCAATATCCTGCCATACCTCTTCTACCATAGGTCTATCTGCCTTTAGTCTAGATCTTTTGACACATGTGGATACTAATGAATATGTGGTTTACTCATAAGTTATTCCCACAGCACACTCTGCCAAAGCACTCCTCCTCCCTCCCACAAGAAAAGGTGAATATGATTAAAAACCTACACCTTTGGCCTTTGCTCATCAGCAACACCTCTTGGAGACAGTGAGATTTGTTTTTCACTTACCACATACTACCCCTGTGACTAACAATTTCCTACCAACTATTTCTCCCTATCCTATTTTAGTTAAACACTAGACCTATAAGAGAAAACTATCCCTAACCCCTACTACCTGTTCTCTCACCTCTACCTTCCTTAAGCCCACCCCACCAATATCTACTCTAACCCTGCCCACTCCTTCTACTTTGTCCTTTGGAATTCATGTTTCCTACTATACAAACTTCCCTTTATTCTGGACTTCTTTCTCTCATACACCTGCCATCCACTTGTTCTCATTGGGTTGCCCCTATGACTACATCCATGGCCCTAGCTCCCTCACTTGACTCTACCTTCACTCTTCCCAACCCTACCACTGGTAAGAAGAGAGAGTCTGAATGTTCCTTGCTTCCCACTGAAGTTTGACTCCCTAACCTCTTGTCGTATACTAGATCTCATTCAGATCATGAGAGAAATGTTCCATTTCCCTAATTTAAAACTTTTATCTGAAGAAATAGACAGCAAAACTATAATATTGGGAAACCTCAACTTCCCCCTTTCTGAACTTGATAAATCTAACCTCAAAATAAATAAGAAAAAAGTTAAGGAGGTAAACAGAATTTTAGAAAAGGCACATATGATAGACCTCTGGAGAAAACTGAATGGGGATAAAAAGGAATATACTTTCTTCTCAAAAGTACATGGCACATACTCAAAAATTGACCATGTACTAGGGCATAAAAACCTCACAATCCAGTGAAGAAAAGCAGAAGTAGTCAATGCATCCTTTTCAGATCATGATGCAATAAGAATCATTTTTAATAAAGTACCATGGGAAAATAAGCTAAAAACTAATTGGAAACTAAATAATTTAATTCTAAAGAATGAGTGGGCCAAAGAACAAATCAGAGAAACAATTAATAATTTAATTCAAGAGAATGACAATAATGAAACAACATACCAAAACTTATGGGATGCAGCAAAAGCAGTTCTTAGGGGAAGTTTTATATCCCTAAATGCCTACATGAATAAAATAGGGAAAGAGGAGATCAATGATCTGGGCATACAGCTGAAAAAGCTAGAAAAAGAGCAAATTGAAAACCCCCAATTAAATACCAAATTAGAAATACTGAAAATCAAAGGAGAGATTAATAAAATTGAAACCAAGAAAACTATTGAATTAATAAATAAAACAAAGAGCTGGTTTTATGAAAAAACCAATAAAATTGATAAACCTTTGGCCAATTTGATAAAAAAAAGAAAGAAGAAAATCAAATTATCAGTATCAAAAATGAAAAGGGTGAGGTCACCTCTAATGAAGAGGAAATCAAAACAATAATTAGGAATTATTTTGCCCAACTGTATGCCCATAAATTTGACAACCTTAGAGATATGGATGAATATCTACAAAAACATAAACTGCCCAGACTAACAGAGAAGGAAGTGAAATTTCTTAATAACCCCATATCAGAAAAAGAAATTGAGCATGCCATCAATGAACTCCCTAGGAAAAAATCTCCAGGGCCAGATGGTTTTACATGTGAACTCTATCAAACATTTAAAGAACAACTAATTCCAATACTTTGTAGACTATTTGGGAAAATAGGTGAAGAAGGAGTCCTACCAAATTCTTTTTATGACACAAATATGGTACTAATACCCAAACCAGGTAGAGTTAAAACAGAGAAAGAAAATGATAGACCAATTTCTCTAATGAATATTGATGCAAAAATTTTAAATAAATTATTAGCAAAAAGATCGCAGCAACTCATTACGAGAATAATACACTATGACCAGGTAGGATTTATTCCAGGAATGCAAGGCTGGTTCAATATTAGGAAAACTATTAGCATAATTGACCATATCAACAACAAAACTAGCAGAAACCATATGATCATCTCAATAGACGCAGAAAAAGCCTTTGACAAAGTACAACACCCATTCCTATTAAAAACACTAGAAAGCATAGGAATAAGTGGAACCTTCCTCAAAATTATAAATAGCATCTACCTAAAACCATCGACAAGCATTATTTGTAATGGGGATAAACTAGATGCATTCCCAATAAGATCAGGGGTGAAACAAGAATGTTCATTATCACCCCTATTATTCAATTTGGTACTAGAAACATTAGCTGTAGCAATAAGAGAAGAAAAAGAAATTGAAGGAATTAGAATAGGAAAAGAAGAAACTAAATTATCACTTTTTGCAGATGATATGATGATTTATCTAGAGAATCCTAGAGAATCAAGTAAAAAACTACTTGAAATAATAAACAACTTTAGCAAAGTTGCAGGATATAAAATAAACCCACATAAATCCTCAGCATTCCTATACATTACTGACAAAGCCCAACAGCAAGAGATAGAAAGAGAAATTCCATTCAAAGTTACTGAAGGCACTATAAAATATTTGGGAGTCTATTTGCCAAGACAAACCCAGGGCCTATATGAACATAACTACGAAACACTTTTCTCGCGAATAAAATCAGATCTAAATAAATGGAAAATTATCAGTTGCTCATGGTTAGGCCGAGCTAATATAATAAAAATGACAATTTTACCTAAATTAATCTATCTATTCAGTGCCATACCAATCGAACTACCAAAAAATTATTTTACTGAGCTGGACAAAATAATAACAAAATTCATTTGGAAAAACAAGAGGTCTATAGTATCTAGGATATTAATGAAAAGACATGCTAGAGAAGGTGGCCTTGCCATACCAGATATTAAACTGTACTACACAGCAGCAGTCATCAAAACTGCCTGGTATTGGTTAAGAAACAGGAGAAATCAACAAGTTTAGCAATCTACTCTTTGATAAACCCAAAGAGGCCAGCTTCTGGGCTAATAATTCACTATTTCACAAAAACTGTTGGGAAAATTGGAAAATGGTAGGGCAAAAACTGGGTGTAGATCAATATCTTACACCATATACCAAAATGAAGTCAAAATGGGTTCATGATTTAGGAGTAAAAGCTGATACTATAAGTAATTTGGGAAAGCAAGGAATAGCTTACTTATCAGATTTATGGAAAAGTAAAGAATTCATGACCCAACAAGAGATAGAGAGCATTACAAAATGCAAAATGGATAATTTTGATTATGTCAAATTGAAATGTTTTTGTACAAAAAAAGCCAATGCAACATGAATTAGGAGGGAAGCAGAAAATTGGGAGAAAATCTTTGCAACTAGTATCTCTGATAAAGGCCTCATTTCTAAAATATACAGGGAACTGAGCCAAATATATAGGAATACAAGGCATTCCCCAATTGAGAAATGGTCAAAGGATGTGAACAGGCAGTTTTCAGAGGAAGAAATTAAAGCTATCTATAGGCATATGAAAAAATGCTCTGGATCACTACTGATTAGAGAAATGCAAATCAAAACAACTCTTAGATACCACATCTCTCCTGTACGATTGGCTAAAATAACAAAACAGGAAAATGATAAATGCTGGAAAGGATGTGGGGAAATTGGAACATTGTTGCATTGCTGGTGGAGTTGTGAGCTGATCCAGCCATTTTGGAGAGCAGTTTGGAACTATGCCCAAAGGGCTATAGAAATGTTCATACCCTTTGATCCAGCAATACCACTTCTAGGGTTGTATCCCAAAGAAATCACACAAGTGGGAAAAGGACCCATATGTACAAGGATATTTGCAGCAGCTCTTTTTGTGGTAGCCAAGAATTGGAAATCAAAGGGATGCCCATCAATTGGGGAATGGCTGAACAAGCTGTGGTATATGAAGGTGATGGAATACTATTGTGCCATAAGAAATGGGGATGATGCAGACTTCGTAACAACCTGGAAAAACCTACACAACATAATGCTGAGTGAGCAGAGCAGAGCCAGGAGAACATTGTACACAACCACAGATATATGGATTCCGTGAGGACCAACCCTGACATACTGCGCTCGTCTCAGCAACCTAAGGGGCAAGGACAACTCCAGGGGACTCACGATGGAGAATGCTATCTTCATCCAGAGAAAGAACTGTGAAGTTTTAATACGGATCGAGGCACACTACATGCTCGCCTTTTTTGCTTCTCTTTTGTTTTTGTTTTTGGGTTGTTTTTTTTTTTTGGTTCTGTTTCTTCTTTCTCATGATTCATTCCATTGGTCAAAATTCTTCTCCACAACTTGACTAGTGCATAAATTAATTCAATGCGAAGTTATACATGACAGTTATATGAGATTCCATGCCGTCTTGGGGAGGGAGGGGGGAGGGAGGGGAGAAAATCTGGAACTCAAAACTTTGTAGAACCGTGTGTGGTAAACTAAAATAAATAAATAAATTTAAAAAAAAAACTTTTATCTGACTATAAACTTCTATCATTCCATCTTTCCTTATGTTTTATCTTTTCTAAACCCATTTTTTGCCCTCATCAAGACCTTCAGTCTCTCCACTCATCGGTACTTTTTTAGGGCTTTACCCTGGCTTTAACTTCACTTCTCTTCTTCTCTAATCTTAATCTAAATCAACTCTGTACCTTGCCTCTTTGTACTATTGCTGCTTATTCTTTGCTGAACCTTAGGCCTGGGTTGTTCCCACAATGTCAGTTGTCCTACTTACCATAATGTTCAATGCAGCTGAAGGAAGTCACATAATCATATTGGCTGGGCATATTACAAACTCATGTTTTCCAATTTCAATTGAGCTATCAATGAAGCAAGGCAATCCTTTTATTGCAAGGCAATCCCTCTTTCTCAGCTGAAGACTTCACTTCCTTTATAGAAGAAACTGAAGCCATTCAATATGAGCTTCATCTCTTCCCCTATTCTTCACCTCAGAACTTTTGATTTTACCCCCAGTTCCCCTATTCTCCGACAATCAAAGAGCTTTTTCTTGTCAAGGCCAACCTTTCTACATCTGCCCTTGATCCAATCCCTTCCCATCTTCTTTGGCATGATGACCTCTATCACTCCTCTCCTCCTCATCTTTACCCTCTTCTTATTTACTGGTTCCTTCTCTACTGCCTTCAAACATGCCAAAGTTTCACCCATAAAAAAATGTCTGCTAGATTCTACCATCCCCTCATACTAATGTCTTTTATCTCCTCTCTCTTTCTCAAACTCCCAAGAAAAAATTGCCTATGCTTGCTGTCTCAACTTGCTTTCCCCTCACTCACTCCTCAATCTTTGGTAATCTGATCACTCAACTAAAACTGTTCTCTTCAAAGTTACCCATGAGTTACAGGTGATCTCTTAATTGACAGACTTAATGACCTTTGTCCACTCTTCATTCTCGATCTCTCTGCTTCATTTAACATTGTTGACCACTCTCTTTTTCTGAATAGCAAATATCTCCTCTCTGAGTTTTCATGACATTCCTCTCTCTGCTTTCTCAATACACTTGTCTAATTCTTCTTCTTAATATCCTTTGCCGTTTCATAATTCAGATCATGCTCCTTACTGTAGATAACCCCCAAGATTCTGTCTTCTGCACCTGATTCTTTTGTCTTTATAATCTCTCTTGGTGACTTCATCAGCTCTTATGTGGTTCATTATCATCTCTATGCCAATAACTCCCAGATCTATATATCTAGTTCCATTTTCCCCAGTGGGCTTCAATACCACATCACCAATTGCTTTTTTAATTTCAAAGTGAATGAGCCAAAGACTTCTCAAACTCAATATATTTAAAATTGAATTTATTTAAAACTGAATTGAACCCCCCCTCCAAATTTTCTTTTATTTGTCAATGACACCACCAGTCTTCCAGTACCCTAGGTTAGTAATCTTGCAATTTTCCTGATTCTCATTCTCTCTCATTCCTCACATTGTTGTCATTCATCCTTTGTTCTTGAAGAAGACCAAGGATGTCATGAGGATGGTATCTTGACTTGCATGTGAATTGGATTTCAGTGAGCCAGAGCCATGCAAAGGCATCAGCCTCACTGTCTCCTACAGAGTCATCAGAGTCCAGCAACAAGACAAAGATCGAGATGACTGGCAATAGCCCAGGATGAAGTGGATAATCTTGGCCTTTTTAAATTAAGGTCTTTCTCAGGTCTCAGTTTGTCTGATCCCACTCCCATTCAATGACCAAGGGTTAGTCAAGAATTGAGACAAAAGATGGCTCAATTAACCACCACAAGGATATCAATCTGGGAGAGGAAGACCCTCAGAGTTTCTGGCCTGAACAGAAAACAATTGCTATTTACACTCACATCAAAACCCAAACAATGAGCAGCATACCATCCCCCAGAAAATCAGTTGCCAAATCTTTCCATTTCTACTTCTAAAGCATCTCTTTCAACTTATTCCTCTCTACTCACATGGCCACTATGTTTCTCCCCTAGCATATTACCTAATTAGCCCCCTAGCCATATCACCAATAGTCTCCCAATTGATTTCCCTGCCCCAAACCCCTTTCCACGTTTATCTATCCTCCAAACTGCTATGAAGGTGACTTTCCTTAAGTCAGATCTAACCATATCATTTTCACAACTCAACAAACTATGGTACTTTCTTTTTGCTTCTAGAATAAAATATAAACACCTCAATTTGGCTTTCAAAGCTCCTCATAGCTGGGTCCCACCCTATCTTTCCGGGATTGTTATACATAACTCTCCTTCCAAACTCTATGATACAAACTGGCCTTCTCTTGGTTCTTCACGTACAGAATTCCATCTCCTGTCTCCTTCCTTCTGTACTAGCTGAAGGTCTTGATAAGGGCAAAAAATGGGTTTAGAAAAGATAAAACATAAGGAAAGATGGAATGATAGAAGTTTAAAGTCAGATAAAAGTTTTAAATTAGGGAAATGGAACATTTCTGGGTAAAGGTGAGATCTAGTACATGATGAGAGGTTAGGGAGTCAAACTTCAGTGGGAGCAAGGAATATTCAGACTCTCTCTTCTTACCAGTGGTATCATAGGGAAGAGTGAAGGTATAGTCAAGTGAGGGAGCTAGGGCCATGGATGTAGGCATAGGGGCAACTCAAGACTCAGTGAGAACAAGTGAATGGAAAGTATATGAAAGAAAGAAGTACAGAACAAAGGAAAGTTTATACACTAAGGAACATGAATTCCAAAGGACAAAGTAGAAGGAGTGGGCAGGGTTAGAGTGGATATTGATGGGGTGGGCTTAAGGAAGGTAGAGGTGAGAGAACAGGTGGTAGGGGTTAGGGATGGTTTTCTATTACAGGTCTAGTGATTAATTGTACATCCTTGATGATATACTCTAAAGTGGATAGAGTGCCCAGGCTGGAGTTAGAAAGAATTGAGTTCAAATCTGGCCTCAGACATTTGCTAGCTGTGTGACCTTGGGCAAGTCTCTTACCCTCTGTTTGACTTTGTTTTCTTATCTGTAAAATAATAGCATTTACCTCCCAGTATTGTTGTAAGGATCAAATTGTAAAGTGCCTAACACAGTTAGTAGATAGCAAGTACTACATAAATATTAGCTACTGTTATTGGGCAGTTAGGTGATGTGGTGGATAGAGTGAAGGCCTGAAGTCAGGAAGACTCTTCCTGAGTTCAAATCTTCCACAGACACCACCTACCTCTGTGACCCTGGGCAAGTCACTTAATCTTGTTTGCCTCAGTTCCTCATCTTTAAAATGGTTTGGAGAAGGAAATAGTAAACTACTTCAGCATATTTGCCAAAAAATACCAAAATGAAGTCACAAAGAATTGGATGTGACTGGAACTTCTGAACAAGTTGTTTTTATTACTAGTCTCCTGCACAATTATTGGAATAGTAATATGTTACACACTACTCACACTTACACCCACCATATGCCTCTCCATTGACTTTTTTGGTGACTACCATTAATTCTTTGGAGATTGTGGTGTTGTGTATGAGTCACAGCCATCACTGGAAGAATATTGGTATTAGATATTTCTATATATACTTCAAATGAAATTTTCCCAGCTCCAATTTATTCTTTATCAGAGCTTTGTGACAGGTTTCATCTCTGGATGCTTAAAATTAGTAATTAATTTGCAGACTATATTGAAAAAGAATTCTATTTTTGTTTCCTGAGTAACTGTCTAGATCTCACTCCCTCCCATCTTCTTTTCCCCTCTTTTTGCCAGTAGCTGTGATTTACCTCATTCTTGTGTTTCTCTTTATAGTTCCTCTACAAAGTATCCCACAGATCTAGGATGATTATCTCCATTCTTCTAAGGTCAGTTACAAAAAAAAAATCATCCTAATTGTCTTTCAAGATAATTAAAGGAAGCTGGGCTCCTCATGTTTAATAGAACCATTTAGATTCATTGAACGAAAAAGCTCTAGATCAGGAAAACAAATATTCAGCTTTAAAATGCCATTAAGAACTCACTATCTTGCTCATCTAAAGAGAGATGGAAAAAGCAAATGTCATTCCAGATTAACTGAGCTAGGGAGAGGTAAACATGCATAATCAGCAGTAGAGGAGAAGGTAGGGGATGTAAGAGTAAGACTTGGATAGTAAGAATAAAATAAGATGGATATGAAAATTTATTATCAATTACAAGTAAGCAATTAACTGAAAGGTGAGAAAATATAAAATCCTATGCTGATTACTGTTTATTACCAAAATAAAAAGGCATTGAATTTGATTGACCTTTTAAAGGCTCTCTTCCAGCAAGGTGTTTCCCATTCATATGTCAAAATCCTACTAATTCCTTGAAAAATGCAACAGAGATAGTTTTATTCAATGAGCTCTGATTATTGCTATCAAGTGAGGAATAAGCCCGAGTAGCATGTGCTCACCAATCTTGTTTGTTGCTGCCATTCAGGTTTCCAGTTTATAGTCCAATAGAAGACAGATTTCCCATAGGTCACAACAGTGGCAATAGCTGATATTTATGTAGTATTTTAAGGTTTACATTTTTTTCCCCCACACATAGGGTTAGGTTTTCCATCCACTTCTGTTTCATACAACATTGTGTTGATCATGCCATGCCCTGGAACACTGCAGATCCTCCTGAGACCCGTAATCACTCCAGAAAGTTAGCTCTAACACTCCACACAGGAAAAACCAAATGGGCAAAATGTGCCTGTTTTCTAGACTCATAGAGACGGATGAACAGACCTCATAGCTCCTCTGCCCGATCTAGCTCTTTCTCCCTCCTTTCTTCCTTCTCTCTCCCGGTTTCCTTCTCCATATATATTCATATGTATATACATGCACACATACAGCCATAATATGGATGCATATTTGCATATGCATAGAACAGGAATGGCCATCATGAATAGAGAGCCTACTATGTGCCAGACACTGTTCTAAGTGCCTTACAATTATCTCATTTGTTCCTGGCAACTCTGGGAGAGCGGTGCCATTACCATTCCCGTTTATAGATAAGGAAACTAAGGCAAACAGAGGTTGAGTGACTTGGTCAGGGTTATGCAACTGGTATCTGAGACCAGATTTGAGCTTAGTGCTTCTTGATTCCAGCCACCTAGATGTTCCCTATATACATACATGTCTATACACAAATACACACACACACACACACACACACACACACATACACACATGGCAGATACTGGAGATGGATTGGTTTTGGGAAATTTCATAGTGCTTTTAATCACACAAGTTTATCTGTGAAACAAAGGCCCATTTAAAAATAACTATCTATATGGTTGCAAATCACAGGATAGTGCAGTTCCTGAAGAATTAAAATTGTGGGCAATCCAAAGGGCAATGAAGTGGTTTATGGTGAATATGAGTAGGCTGAAATGTACTATCAAATAAGAATTATGAAGAGGGGGCAGCAAGAATATCCTCAGGGAGATGGACGGCAGGCTAAAGAAATGTGCTGTTCATGTAGTGAAGGAAGGGAAAACTGATGGGCAACTCTATTGGAATCCACGCATTGTAAAAAAATCTAAAGGAAGGAAGGAAGGACGCCAGCAGGATGTACTTTCCCTTTGTGAAGGAGAGTCTATGGAAGCAACTGGATGAGCCGCACAGAATGAGAAGGTGTGGGTGGGCAATGATCTGTACCATTTGAGAGTGGTCACCCCTGCCATTGAAGCATTTAATTGCAGGCAAATGTCTCTAAGGTGATTAATAAGGTGTCATCTATTTTTTAGGAACAGGAAGGATAAAAATGATTAAGTTGAACAGTTAACATAAAAATGATGACCAAATTTGTGAAAGAAGCAGCTTTGCTTATCTGCATACCCATTCTTTCTCTGATGTAATTGTCCATCATATTTTAGAATGAATTCTTCAAAAGAATCGTAAAAACAAACAAACAAGGATATTCAAGTGTACCTGCCAGCCTGCTGTAGTGAGAGAGATCTAACCTTGTTGCCAGGAAGACCTAGATTTAAATCCTTTGACAGATAGTGGGCAAGTCACTTAACCACGCTCAATGCTCTAGGTAACTCTGGAAGGTAATGAGTTGTAGAGAAGGTGCGAAACTGTGTTGCTAGAGTTTCCTCATGCAGGAATTCTCTCTATGACTGAATTATCTACCCAATCTTTAGCCTTTTAGTATTTATTTATTAGTGTAAGGTAGGGGTTGATAAGTGGAGCCCCTGGGCACTTTGATGAGTTCCCTAGTCAACTTGGTGACATAATAGGTATAGGCTATACACACATATGTACATATTTGTCTATACCTAATGTACACATGTGTGTGTGTGTGTGTGTGGGGAGAGAGAGAGAGAGAGAGAGAGAGAGAGAGAGAGAGAGAGAGAGAGAGGGAGAGAGGGAGAGAGAGAGAATAAGAGTGAGAGTAGATACACACACGTAAGCCTACTGTCATTTTGCCAGTAGGGTACAAAAAACTCCTGATGATTGGTTGACTGACTGAGTGGTCTGTTCAAGCAAAACACTAGACCAGCTCCCTCTTGTCAAACGGCATCCAAAGTTTGCCCAGGTGGCAGACTCAAGTTATGTTCTCTTTAAAGGAGAGTTAGTGACTTGCTATTTGAGTAGTTTATTTATTTCTGTATCTGCTATAGTCTTCTGTGAATAATTTGTGTCTTCTGTATTTTTATGAGAACAAACATAGGTTGTCCTATAATCTAGTTGCATATGATACCTAGAAGGCTTGTACAGGAACTAAAGATTCCTTTTGCTCTCATTTGGAGGAAACCTAGATACAAGCTTTATCATGAGTATGTTCAGAGATTTTTCTAGATTACTCAAGGCAGGGGCAGTAAATAAAATAAAAAGACAAGGACCTTCTTGGGGATACTGTTCCTAGGATCAAAACTGGTGAACTCCGAGTTCTAAGGGGTTTGTGGACCTCCCTAAAGTTGGGGTAAAATGATACACGGATGGATGAAATAAGCGCAGGTAAATTCAGAACCAAGTTTTCCTGTGCCTAGAATTTAGAGCTCCACTACTATTTTTGAGTTGTCTTAGGTAGAGAGTATATTTCTTTCAAAAAAGTTGGAAGATTAAATACTAGCTGAGAAATACTGCGGTTCTTAGTGACGCCTTACATTTTCTTCAGTAATCTCAATGCATAAATAAAATAAAATACATTTCCATCTAGAAACAACCCGACGGACTGAGTACAATACATGGGAGTCTGAGCACTAGTTTTGGTACTAATCTGCCGAATGATAGAGTCTGATTCTCCATTATTTACTTTGTTGTTGTTCAGCTGTTTCGCTCACATCCGACTCTATGACCCCGTTGGGGTTCTCTTGGCAAAGGCACTGGAGTGGTTTGCCGTTTCCTTCTCCAGCTTATTTCACAGATGAGAAAAGTGAGGCAAACAGGGTTAAGTGACTTGTCCAGGGTCACACGGATAGTAAGTGTTTGAGGCCGAATTTGAACTCAGATCTTCCTGACTCTAGGCCTAGCGCTCTATCCACTGGGCTACCTAGTGCAGTCTCATATATCAACTTTTGCATAGTGTCATATATAAACTCTTGGACTACCAATGTGGCAGTGAGAAAATATTGTTGGATGTGGAGTCAAGGGACCTGGGTTCAAATCCTGCCTCAAACATATGTTAATTAGCAATGTGAACTTGTGAGACTTGGTTTCCTCATGTGTAAAATGGGGTTAATAAAAATTTGGACTACTTACCTTGCAGGATTGTTGTTTTTGTGGACAGGGCAATGGATTTCGAATCAGAGAAGCTGGGTCTGCTCCTTACTACCTAGAAGCAGCATTTTGGGCAATCATTTCACCTTCAGCGCCTCAACTATAAAACGGGGGCGTTGGGATAGATGATGTCTAGGGTTCCTTCCCATGCCAAATCCAGTGATCCATGACCTGTGAACGTTCCTTGTAAACTTTACAGCCTATATAAATGGGAATGATTTTTATTACCTTCAGATCTATTTTAAGCCTCTGTTTAATGCCTTGCTTTTATTGACATCTCCCTCTATTGATACATATTTAGCACATATTTTATTTAGTTAAGAGGTAGCTTGGGCTTGTAATCAGGAGCCTCTGGGTTCAAATTCTGCCCATGATCAGTGACCTGATCCTCACATTACATCAGTTCTCTTCTATATTTACCCAAGATGTTTACCATGACACAGTAGTCTGCAGTGAATTCCCAAAGAGGGAAGGAAATCACAGATCCTTCTTATTTCTTATTTCTGTTCTAAGCAGGTCTGAAAGATAGTAGCTCTGCTTAAACTAGGATAGGGCAGCAGTCCCAGAGATCAGGACTTTGCCCAGCAAGTAATCTGTTTCAGGAAAGAATTGAGCTTGGCATAGAATGAGAAAATTGAAAAGCATTTTAGCTAGTCAGGTCTGCACAGTGTGACTGACCTGTTTTTGAAGTGAATTCCCAGAAAGTCAGACATGCTAATATTCAGACCCAATTACAAAAATACCTTCCAAGGTCAAATATGAACTATTAAAATTATTATTTAGTGTTTTGAATTAACTACTAATCCTCCTATTGGTATATACAATTTAAATTTGTCCCTGTCCCCATTAGTAAATGTGGATGGCATTTGTTGTTTGCAAGAACAAAAACAAATCTCAAAATCTGAAATAGATTCAGAAAGAAATTCATTAGGTCATTTGACAGAGAGAGCCAGAGAGAAGTGATTTCCTTTCTGAGTTTTTCTGAGGTTATATCACATAGAGGTCAGACATTTGTCTGAATAGCCCCAAGCATGTAAGCAGTAGGTCATCTCCAAGAAATGGGCAGTTTGACATGAGTATCATCAGGTAAGTCAATCTATTTTCTTAAATTAATTAATTAATTATTTTAGTTGACAACACTCAGTTCCACAAGTTTTTGAGTTCCAAATTTTCTCCCCCTCCCCCCAAGATATGTCAATCTATTTGGGGGAGCTCAAAATACAAGCTTTCGGTGGACTCCCAAGAAGGCTTGACTAGACTCAAAACAAACACTGGGTGGGATCTAAACATTTCTTACAGCCGTTTGGTTTCCCCCAGTGTCTCTGAGGTCAGCCTGACCTCTACACTAAGCTTTTTCAGTTAGACAATTTTTTTGGCACATAAAACTAGGTTCAAAGAATATTAATAAATTATAAAGAATAATCTACATATCCTTATGCCACATGTCTGAGTAGGAGAGCTGTCTTGTTTAAAGGCTAAAACTTTGAGGAAGTTCACCCTCTCTAAAGTGATTATGTGAAAACGATTTAAAATTCATACATATATACATTTATACACACGTGTGTATATATATATGTATACTTGACATGAAATAAATATAGAGCTGAATTCTATTGACCATATCTAGAAATATTTTAAAAAGGAGGACTGTCTTCTTTCTCGTAGAAAATATGGGGACCCACACATTCCACTCTTCCCTAGCATTCAGAAACTACGGTATTATTAAATGATACACTGATAGGTTGCTTTTCTATCACTGAAAATTAGACTCTTACAGAGGTTTTCTAATAGGGTGAGATCTACATGTTATATGACTACTAATATTTAAACTAGGTAATAGACAACAAAATTAATAGCTGGCATTTTGAGGGCCGTAGCTTGTCACCAAATATTGCAGTCACCTAAGGAATTAGCTGCCACCTCATGTATGCGGCAGAATGTTATTGTATTGTACCACCATTACTGTAATGTTCTCTAATGCCCTCAGGCAATTTTCTGGACTATTTTTGGTGTTCCACTTTACTTTTTTTTTTTGTGCCAAATCTAAATTCCGGAGGTTTGAGCTATTCAAATGCTACCCCATGCTAGGCATCAGATTGATACTAATTACGTTAATTAATAGTAATTTCCCCCATCCGAAAAATTTGGGAGTGATTTACTCTTGGTGAGACTTTTGAAGTCATTTAGGTACCACCACCTGAAGGTGCTATGTAGTACAGAAAAATCAGATACATGGACCAAATATGTGCGGGGGAAAAATCATATTAAAATCACATTTATTCATAAATCTCCTTATCCTCCCCAAGGACGCCTCTCCACCTCTGCTGTAAAAAAGTTGACTTCTGTTGCTCAGTGTAGGCTCTGAGATAATATTTTCACAGTGTGCATTGTTGATAGAGCTGCTAATAGACAATGGGCTTTCTGCACGATAATGGTGATGATGAAGGTAGTGATTATATAGCACTTTAAGGTTTATAAAATATGTTACAAGTATTATCTCATTCTCCGCCCCTGCCCCCATCCCCACCACAACAACCCTGGGAGGTAGGTGCTATTAATATCCTTACTTGACAGTTGAGGGAACTAAGACAGATAGAGGTTAAGTGACTTGCCCAGGGTCACCAAGCTGTTAAGTGTCTGAGGCTGGATTCGACCTCAGGTCTTTTGACTCCAGGGCCAGGGCTCTGCCCACTGTACTCCCTAGAAGTTAACACAACATAATAAAATATGCACTTCTAGTTCACACTTTGTTAGGGTTTATGGCATTACACGGAAGCAACGAAGACCAGAAATTAGTCAAGATCCCTCTGTTAAATTGGCTTTTCTGGAAACCTTTTAGAATCTATAGGCAGAAATAACAGTGGCAAAACTACGGAGTCAGGAAGCTTGGGCTTTGATCCTAGCTCCCCTCCTTGCTAGCTATGAGACCTTGGGTTGGCTGCTCAATCTCTTGGAGCCTCAGTTTACTTGTCTATTAAATGGGGCTAATAATGCTTTGACCTACCTCCTAGGGTGGTGGGAATATCAGAAGAAAAATTATTTCTGATAGTGACTGTGATGGCTATCTGACGAGAGCTAGCTACTCCCTACAGTCCGTCCATACCCTAGAGTGGCCAGAGCCATTCTTTCCCATCTTCTCTGTTCAGGCGTCACTCTCTCTGTCTCTCTGTCTCTGTCTCTCTCCGTCTTTGTCTCTCTCTTTCTGTCTCTCTCTCTCTCATTCTCTCATTGGAGCCCTCAGCTTCACTCAGCAGGGATAGAAGTTTCTTTGAATATGCTTGGAGCAAGAAGAGAAAATTGCCCTAGGCTACTCCCTTAAAGAAGATCTGAGTTCAAATTTGACCTCAGACACTTACTAGCTGTGTGACCCTGGGCAAGTTGCTTTTTTTTTTTTGCCTCAGTTCCTTATTTGTAAACTGGGGACACGTTGGAGAAGGAAGTGGCAAACCGCTCCAGTATCTTTGCCAAGAAAACCCCAAGAACAAAAGTCCACAGGATCAAGTAGAATCAGACATAACTGAATGACTAAACAACGACTGCCTTTTTTTAATTTATTTTTTATTTTTAGTTTGCAACACTCAGTTCCACAAGTTTTTGAGCTCCAAATTTTCTCCCCCTCCCTCGTCTCCCCCCTCCCTCCAAAGACAGCAAGTAATCCGATATAGATTCCACATATACCTCCACATTAAACTTATTTTCACAATAGTCAAGTTGTAAAGAAGAATTATTACTAATGGAATGAGCCATGAGAAAAAAGAAAACCAAAAAAGAAAAAAAGAGAGAGCAAATAGTTTGCCTCAGTCTGCATTCAGACTCTGTAATTCTTTCTCTGGAGGTGGATCGCTTTTTCCATCATGAGTCTCTTGGAGCTGTCTTTGAACCTTGTACTGCTGAGAAGAGCCAAGTCTATCAAAGTTAGACATCCCAGATACCGTGTGTCTGTAACTGCGTATAACCTTCTCCTGGTTGTGCTCCCCTCACTGAGCATCAGATCATGTAAGTCTTTCCTGGTTATTATGAAGTCTGTATCACCCCCATTTCTTATAGCACAATAGTATTCCATTACATTCATATACCACAGCTTGTTCAGCCATTGCATCCGCTTGATTTCCAATTCTTTGCCACCACAAAAAGAGCCGCTATAAATACATTTGTACATGCAGGTCCTTTTCCCACTTGTATGACCTCTTTGGGAAACCACTGCCTTAAAGAAACATTTTCCTTATTATGTCTCTTTCTCCCTAGAGCTCTACACTCACTTTCTCTCACTCAGTGGAGATGAGAGTTACAATAATATTTATCAATAATAATATTTGTCAGTAGAATCTTTTTGGTTTATCTTGAGTCCCACCATCGGCTGATGAACCCAGCAAATTAGAAAAGAGAGTCTCTTCTTTCTCCGGGTCCTCAAGGATACACATACACTGTAAGTGGTATTTTTGAGTGACCTATTTTCATTTGAGGAACACATGGCAGGTTAAATGAATAAGACTTTTTAAAAAATTCGGAATGTCATGTATTGATTCAAGGTAAGAGAAAGCTCAGCGTAAGAGATAGGAAATTAGGGGTTTCACCATGTGAAGCTCTCCCTAAGATGGGAGCCTACAGCCCTTTCCTAGCTTCTCTGCCCCATTTGAGGCAGTAACAGTAACAGTCAGAGCCCTGGTGTCTCTGGTAATGCCCACCCCCTTGGTGTGGCAGCTGCTCTCCCCTCCTCTCCTTCATTCTTCCTTTTTTCAGTATAACATTGAGCCGACTCAAACCCCACAAACCTTCTGTGCTCTTGCACAATTCCAGCCTCCTTTTTACAGTTTTGGCTTCCCCCACTCTAGAACATGAGGAAAAGAAAGCTGTCTCTTTAGTCACAATCCCACAGCTCCTTGGACTCAAGTAGGGACAAGAGCCAGAATCCTCCGCCTGACGGTGGACAGTTTCTCCAGTGACTTTCATAAAGCAGTTGGTAAACCAAAAGGAGCTGTTGGTAGGCTGGAAGTTTGAGTCAGGCCGTGGTGCAGTTAAGTAATAATGAGTGCAGCGGGCATGAGCCTACGGGGAATGTCCCCCAGAAAGAAGGCCTAAGAGGAAGGCAGCCTGTGGGAGTACCGAAGGGTCACCTAGCCTATTCCTCATAAATGATACTCACTATGCGTTCTTGTACCACTGCTTCTGTATCTCAGTAACGTACTTCCTTGTAGTCCCAGAGACCGTGTGCTTCTAAACACCTGAAATAATCCTTTTCTAAAAAGTTACACGGATGTGCGATTATTATCATCAGCTCAGAGAGAGTTTCACTCATCTCTAGTTCTTCCTTGTGCCTTTTACCTCCCTGTCTTTGTTGTTGTTGAGTCACTTCAGTCATGTCCTATTCTTTGTGACCCCATCTGTGGTTCTTGGTAAAAATACTGGAGTAGTTTGCCTTTTTTCTTCTCCAAATCATTTATAGATGAGGAAACTCAGGCAAACAAGGTTAAGTGACTTGCCCAGGGTCACACAGCTAGTAAGTGTCTGAGGCTGGATTTGAACTCAGGAAGGTGAGTCTTCCTGACTCCAGGTCAGGTGCTCCACCTACTGTGCCACCTGGCTGCCTTGCCTCCCTGTCTACTATTTGTTCATTCATTTGTTTATTTGTTCATGTTCAACATGCATCGATAGACTGCCTTCCATGACTGAAGTGCTATTTTTGGGAAGGGAGACGGAGGAAAGGAGCAGAAAGGAGTCAAGGACGGTTTTCTACTGTTAAAAATCATTCGTTTCTATTGGTTCCATAGGATGCAGGCTTTAGTATCAAACTATTATCTAGTACAAAATAATATAACAAGAGAGGATAAGCATCAAAGAAACCAACGGTCTTCAGCCACTGCGAAGTTTCAGAGGGGACATAATATCTATCTTCACAAATCTTAAAGACTATTATGGGTAAAAAGGATTGGATTTGGAAGGCCGAACTAATGCTAATACTTTAGGTGGAACTTGTGGAGAAGCATTTTTAGTTTCCATGTAAGGAAAAAACTTCTTCACAATTAAAGCTGTCTAGAAGGGGATGACCCCTTCCCACCTTTCCAGGATGTTGTGGGTTTCCTTTCACTAGAGATTTTCAGGTGGGGCCCCAGATGACCTCTTTCGGGGGCAATGTGGCAGACAGTGGGTTGTTTTTCTTCCATATTTTCTAGATCCCCACTTGGGTCTATGATTTTTCTGTGTGTATTTAAATTTTTTAAAAAAAATTATTTTATTTTTAATTTATGGAATAAAACAAACATTTCTATAAAATAGTATAATAAAAAAGATGGTTGTACATGAAACCACACACAACTTGCTCTTCCTTTTTAAATCGATAATAAAGTTATTATGTAAATTTCTTTTTTCTCCTTCCCCCTCTAAGTGAAGGAGCAACAGGGATCAGACAGTTATTCAGGAAAGAGTTTCCCATTTTCCTCCTTTGCTTCTCATGCGTTCTTGATTCCTATCATATTTTGGATACTGTCATTGGGTGAACATGTATCCTTCAAGAGTCCTTACCACTAAGATGACTGGAACATGATAAATACGGTAGAAGTTGCCATCAAGTGATGGAAAGAACGGAAGATTCACTTTCAACAATTTTTTCCACCCTTATATCCTTACTCCTGTCCCAATCTATAGTTTGACAGGGGTTTTTCATTACAAAGTGCTTACATTTTCAGCGATGTGTACAGATTTCTCTACTGTAAAAGGTCTATCTAATGGCAAATTCCTGATGATAACTTAGTCTCCAACCCAGTGGTACAATTCTGTCTGCACTGGTAGATGTCCTGTCTCTTAACGCCTTAAAAATGGGAATTTGCTCCCAAATGGGAGAACAGTGACCACTCTAAAATGATTCTAATTCTCTTCACACAGAGAATAGAAGTAGGGGTGGAGAGATCCTTTTGTTTAAACCTGTCACATTACAACTACAATCACAGTTCTCAATTAAGAGTCTGTATTGTTTAGCTTTCAGCCACTTTTCATCTCGTAGTGCCCTCTACTGAAGAAGCAGTGAGGCTTACAGAAAAGTCTGAAAATGAATGGCACTCCCATGATTCCTACCAACTCCTTCCATGGCTTACTTTCAATGGCCTGTTGTATTAATTTGTATCGGGCATTCATTAAATCTATTAACTTCTCAGAGGCCAGGAAATTCTTTTTTGCTCTTGCTCTTTCTACCTTTGGCAACATGGAAAGTATTCATACTTAGTGTTTCAAAGATCACACGCCTGTTAAGATTCATAGCACCAAAAGCAATTTCTAGAGCACAGAGCAGCAAAAAATAAAGAATATTAAAATGCAAAAGTGGTTATCCAGACAGCTGCAGGGAGTGTCCTTCCTTGGCTCAGCATGTTTGCAGTTTTCTGTCTTAGAAGCCCTCCCTACCTTTGGCAATTTGTCTTCTAAAGAAGATGGTTTTCTTTCTTATGGGGTCTTGTCTTATCTGTGAATTCTCTTTTCTATTGCTGCCCTTGTATGGAAAATTCTGAAATGCAGTTATCGGAGCAACCACCCCTGCTGATTTGGCTGGCTTACTTCCAGGTTCTGACACAGTGTTTTTGTGGCAAAGACTGTTTAGTCTTTTGCATAACTTTTTTTTTTTTGCATTAATGGCAGAAGGGGTTAACTTTATAATTGATACGTGCACACATGTGGGCATATGTCAAACTGGACCAATTTATTGGTGAAAGCTTCTTTGCTTGAAGTGGAGACAAATATATTTCTTTTCCTCTGAACATGGAATATGGTTGAAAGGCTCTATCTGGACTGGGATCTTACTACTTTATTGATTCTGTGGTGTGTTCTTTATGCTGCTAGTTGATGTTAAGTACACAGGAGGAAATGTCAATTTTGTTCGAGCCAAGAGCAGAGCATCACAAGATTCTATCCTGCACCATCCGTTTTCTTGTTTTTTTATTGTCTAATGTAACATGTAGCTATTTTTAGGGCACTTCTTTTGGGTAGGCATAGGCCTTTTTCTAAACAAAACTTTTAATATTTAAGCTTCTTTATTTTTTTTTTAAATTTAATACCCAAGTAGCCCAGGAGGCAGCTGGCTAAACTAACAGAGTTCTGGACTTAAACTTAGGAAAAGCTTTATTCAACTCTCCTCTCTGACATTTGCCCACGGGCCTCTCACAGCTGTAAATCTTTGAGTCCATGAACCTAGATGGCTCCTCACTTATCTGAACTTGAGGCAACTCTCTTAGGCCTTTGTCCAATTAAGTTTATAGACTCAAAGTCTCAGAAAGGAAAGAGACTAGGGTAGGGCTGTTGGAGCTTCGCCCAAACGTCAACACTGGGGTCAGGGACACCTCCCCCCCACTGTGGTCCATTGTCCTCACTTCCCACGTTTCCCAACAGCCTTCACCTCCCCCACCCTCGCCCCCATTCCTCATTCTACTTCATGTATTGTGGGAGTTAGGGGAACAGGAGGCCCCGGCAGAAGAGTGAGGGAGGGACATCATGAAGAGGGAAAGGAATGGGTCGCTCCTTTTTCCCCACGGCTATACCTACAGTTGGATCTCCTGTCCTAGGGTCCAAATGCCTTCAGCCCTAACCGCTTGGTGGGCGCAGGCTGGACTCTCTAGGGGTGAAGCTAAGTTTATCCCCAGAATAATTTCTATTCATGGCCGACTTTAGAGGTCATCTTGTCTAATTCCCTCATTTTGTAAATAAGGAAATTAAGGTTTAGAGACGTTAAGCGATCGGCCCAAGGTCACACAGGTAGCAAGTTGCGGCTCTCGAATTTGAACCTAGGTGTTCTGACTCCAGACACATTCCTCTCTACCTGACTACACTGCTTCTGTGCGTTATCTTCAATTTCCATCAATTTACTAGTCAATTAAAGGGTTGTAACGGTGTGGGCACCTCAATAGCCTGAGTTCTCCTGAGTTCATGTGACACTTTAATCCGTCATAATGAAGAAACTGAAGTGTTAAATTGCACTGCCGGATGGAAACGCCTTTCTGTGCTCAGATTATTTGGGTCGTCATTCTGACGTTGGAAAAAGTTAAACACCTTTCCCCCCCCCCCCTCCCGAAAATGTTTTCCTACCTCATGAATTCCCTTGCTCTAGTTTACTAATTTACATAAAGAGTATTGTTTGGAGAAGATGTCAAAATAGCTCCAAATATCTTCCGTTATAGTCTTTGCTGCTTACTCGTATTTCCATCTCTGTCTCTGTTTTCTTATGAAGAGTTTTTCTTTTTCTCTAAGGATTTGAAGTCTGTCAAAACAGCGCATTAGACAATTCTGAATCATTATGAGCCAATGTTTCATCCGTCCTCCCTTCCCCCACCCCAAGATGGGCCAGGACTCGAAAGAAACATCATTTACTTTGGGGTGGCTCGCATGATTGAAAACTCTCCACATCTTGACCCATACAGAGCTTTTTTTTTTTTAAAGGTCTGTATGTTTAGCATGTGAAGAAGTTGCTTGTCAACAGCTGGAATGGTTTCCTTGCAAATGGGACCTTTCATTGAAATGCATGACTATTTGTCGCTCTCTGACCTGAAGATATATACGTGTAGTCACTTAGGATATATTCTGACCTCTTTCTTTATCAGATACAATGAAAATCTCCCTTTTACCTCCTATAGGATTATCGTTGTCTCTTGATAAAAGAAAAGGGAGAGTATACTAAAGGCATGAATTTTAGATAAATACCTGTTTTTAACATTATGCAAATTACATTTTTATTTTACTCTCTGTAAGGGCTTGTGGGAGCGTGTCACGACATCCCATTACAGAGCTGTTGGATAGGAAGTCAGGTGAACCTGGGAAATCCGGCTGACTTTACTTCCCTCTCCAGCTTTTGGGCCACCTAAATTCTTACTTAGCCTTTTTTCTGTTAGAAAGGTGTTCCCCCTAGACGCAGCTTTTAATACTGTGATCCTAAATGGTCACCTCCTTTCCTTTGAATGATACTTGAGCAGCAGATGGTGCTGCATATATTTTTGGGATCAATGTCAAGTTGAAGTCTGCGTCAGTGTGGTGGAGAAGTCTGTAATGGCAACATAGCTGTAAAGTGTTAGCATTGAGTGTTAGACTTAATTTGTTGCCATCTGTCTTTATTTTGCTAACCCATTTGATCGGACATCACACTCATGTTATAATTCCTTTCTGGGAACTTAGTATCTAGAAACTAGTTGTTTATATGCTACCCAATGGTATACTATGATGCCTATATTTAGAGTACAGAGCAAAAATTTGAAAAAAAAACAATTTTGGCAGATTGTTTTTCATAATGCCCAAAGCTTTCTTTTCAGTCTGATTTATTAGCAGTTTTATATTAGTGGCAATAGGATGATTCACTGGATTGAGAAGGCAGCAGGGGTTTTGCCCTGGATGGTTCAGCAGGCAGATCATTGAAGCTTTTTCATTCATATTTCCTCCTCTGGTCATTTAGTTTTCAGCTTAGAGGTGTTCAACATAACGAATGGTGTGACTTTTTTGGTATTGTTTAACAATGTGGAGAAAAGTTTCTATAAGAATTTTATCCATGTCAAGAGTGAATGTTATATACTCTTTGATAATTCTACGTAGAGGTTATACTGGAAACGAAATGAATGCAATTGGCAGACTTACTACAAATGTAGGGAGATAATGATAAGATTGAATAGAAACTAGCTTTATTTGCAAAGAATTCAATAATATCTTTTCCTCTTCCGTCTCCTTCATCCATATAACTAACTCACTATATTTGGAGAAGAATCTTAAAACTGCATTAAATGGGTTTCCTTCCTTTTCTCCAAGGAATTTGGGCTCAGTTCTGGAAACTGGTGCCTAGATACTGGGCAAATGACCCCAGTAGTGCTAGGCAATACCTCTTTTTGGCCACCATGTACTTGCATGCATATTCGCACACTGATAAACCTGTTGTATGCCCTCAAAACTCTGGTATCAAGTAAGGAAAACTCAGTTGCTCAACAAGTTCAGATCCATATTCTCATTTCTTGCCCTTGTTTTATATTTTCTCTCTGTGTGTGTATGTGTGTGTGTGTGTGTGTGTGTCTGTCTGTCGGTCCATCTGCCTGTCTTTGTCCCTGTCCCTCTGTCTTTCTTTCTTGCATATGCACACATGCATATACATACACATGCACACGCATCTTCCTCCCATGCCTCCTTAAAACCAACTCATTTCAGCAGTGAGCGGGAGCATACTATTAATTTCAACTCAATGATGTGACGTTGAATTGAGTATTTTACATTTGAAGTTTAATTTTGTTTATCATGTTAACTACCGTTTTCTGCTGATGTTCTGTGGAATAAGTTTGTCTCATCTTCTTCAGCTTCTGCTTAAAGTAAATTATTTCAAATTTTTAACAATTGCGTGATTGTTTTTTTTTTCATGGTTTCATGAGAGTGTCACCAAACATAGTTTTAAGAAGCGATAAGTCACCTGTGCTTAGCATTAATATGAAGTGTGATTTAGCCTCCCCAGAGGCACTAAGCCCTGCAGTAAGCAAGACCAGCCTCCTTCTTTTCACAGTATCCTAGGCGATCAAATTATTACTAATTACAGTTGCCAGGACCCCTGCTTACTTGTCTTCTTCCTTCTCGTTATCCTTGCTTTGAGAAGTTCAACTTATAGCTTCCTGGACCTCACAAACTCCCATATTTGGATACTGACTTTGCCCCAGAGATGGAAGGCTTATGCTGGGGTGGGGGTAGAGGGATTTCATCCTAAATCATCAGAGATTTATTTCTCTTTTAATTTCATTTGAAACACCTCCCCATATAGAACTGAAAGGCCTTGAAAACTCATTTCAGTCATGATTTCTACATAAAGCAAGACTATTGCTATTGGGACACATTCATGCTTTCCTTAAGGAGTTCTGCTTACTCACATTTTCTCATGCAACGTTAGAGTTTTAGGACTGGATCATCTTAGAGAGCATCTATTCCAGTGATGTCAAACTCAAATAAAAATGGGGGCCATTAAATGAAAATAACACATGTAAGGACCCCGGGGGCACTAGAAAATTCACGTAATTAGAAAATTGCATGAACATGATGTTTGTTTTTTTGTATTTTATTTATTTTGTTAAATATTTCCCAATTGAATTTTAATCTTATTCAGGCCACACTCAGGTGTGTTGTGGTCCCCATGTGGTTGGAGGGCTTCATGTTCTTCACCTTTGATTGTTACTGTCTCATCTTACAGATGAGTAAAATGAAGACCAGAGAGATTTAGCATCACAAACTGATTACTTGCAGTTCTGGCATGAGACTCTAGGTTTCCTGATTCCTAATTTGAGGATCTTTTCCCTTAAGGACACTGCCTCGGTTTAACATATCTTAAAATTCCATCATTACCTAGTTTCATCAGATTTAATCATTTACTAATTTTATTAAAAACAGAGGGTAATAGGATATATAGTATAGTGGATAAAAGGCTGGCTGACCTGGGAGTCAAAAAGACTTGGGTTCAAATGTTCTTTTTGACATTTTCTAACTATGATCAGTCACTTAAATTCTCATTATTCAAGGCAATTCTCTCTCATCATAAGAGATGAGTGGCTGATATATGGGTGGATGGAATTTCCACACCGGGAATTCTTTACATTGGTAACAACAGTACCAGCAGCGATAGCATGAACTCAAGAGGCCAGAGCCCTAGAGACCGATCCTCTAAAGGCTCCTTCAGCACCAGCAGTATTTATTTGATTGTCCAACTTGATGAGGATCATAGATTCATAACTGGAAGGACTTCAGAGACCATGTTAAATCTCTTGATTTTTACGTGTAAGGAGGACAGGGCCTAGAGAAGTTGAATAGCTTGCAACAAGGTCACGTAGACATTAAGTAGAAGAGCTGCCATTTGAGCCCATGACCACTGATTCTAAATCTATTCTTCTTTCCACTACTCCAAATTGTCTATATTTCTCCCTTTGTCTTCTTTATAAGCTGGACCCAGTAATTACCTGACTCTCTGGCACACAAAGGGGTGTGTGTGTGTGTGTGTGTGTGTGTGTGTGTGTGTGTTGTAGTGGGGAGGGGAGGGGAAGGGAATGGCTTGAACAGTTATTTCATATCTTTATCTAAAAAAGGGTTGTATAAGTACCAAGTCTCATATTACCTATTGCTTGTACAATGTACCATGCTTCTTTGCAGTCCAATCTGATGTTCCTGCTATAAAACTTTGTCCTCCTGCTTGCTAAGCCTTCCCTTTCATTTCCTAGATGTTGTCTTCTCTCTTCCCTCAGCACATGCTGGGAAAAAAATCACTATAGTTAAAGCTAAATTCAAAGCTTTTAAAAACCTAATTAAGTATTGTTCTTGCTATCTATGAGAAAATATCACTGACCTGCAATTGAGAGAGTTTAAGGGGAAAACAAGTCCTTCAGTGGAAGGATACATAGGGAAAGAAAGAAAAACAAGTTCCTGAAGGGCTCTGCCATGCTGGGGGGCTTGAACCAGATTTATGCAGAAAGTGGTACCTTTACTGCCCTAGGCAAAGATTATAAATGGCAAGGCTCCTCCTGCAGCTACGGCCTTTGAGCTGGCGTCACAAACAGGCATATCATACTTGCTCTCCTTGCAGTCAGCAGAGGCTATAGCACTCTGCTGGTGGGGGAAGCCCTAAAGTGAAGTGGAGGTCTGTTTAAGATCCATAGACTCTAAATCATCAGGCTTTAACAAAAGAGGTTTTTCCAGAAGTTGGACTATTTTGGTGAATTATGACGTCCTTGAACTGTTGCTGGGGTCTATAATTTTTCGGGAGCCTGGAAACTCACCAACCAAATGCCTGAGCAGCCTTTTAATGCGTTGCCATCTAGCTGCTAAAGTTCAAGTGGTAAACAAATAAAGGATGGAAATGTCATTCTGGTTTCTAAATATACTATAATTTCTTTGAGATTCCTCTTATCAGGAAACTTCCGCCCTTAGGACACTTTGACTTCTAATTTGTTGAATTGTTTATAAAACATGGAAATGTGAAGATGCATTAGAAGTCAAGTTTGCAAAATATTCGTGGACAAAACTGGGGGAAAAACACTCCTCACTTTAAATTCAAAACAGTTTTATAAAGTCGTTGAATCGGAGTTTGTTCCTGGGCAGCCCATTACTCTGAATTCCCCTCTTCCAGGGGGAAAAGTGGACTGGCATTGGACCCTTATCATTTAGGGTCTATAAACAGAAAGGCAGCACTGGAGGTGGGGCATCTGTGTCTTCTCTTGCTTATATCACTCTTGGCAAAGGGAGTAGGCCATGTGATTTAATTGGAATTTTCTTCTGTAAAATGGGATGGTAGTAGCAGATATGAGTGTGTGTTTGTGTGTGTGTGTGTGTGTGTGTGTGTGTGTGTGTGTGTGTGTGAGAGAGAGAGAGAGGGGGGGGGGAGAGAGAGAGAGACAGACAGACAGATCCATAGAGATACAGAGACAGAGAGACAGAGTCAGAGACAGAGAGGAGAGAGCTTGAATTTATGTTGATTTCTCTTTAGTTTTATGTGCTACAAAGACCGTTCAATTCTCTGCTAATTCAAAGGCTTGATCCATCATATTCTGCTTATGCCTTGTCTATTTATCACCCCCATGGTGTCCAGGGAAAGAAGTTTTGGCAATTTCTCTTGTGCGGTTGTTATGGGGAAAAGAAATGGTGAGTTAAGTCATGTAGCGTTGAATGAGACATAACATATTGACATACCACATATTATATTGGTACCTCTGAGATTTGAAATAACCAGAGAAAGACCTCTAGCATGTTGGATGAATTCTCTATAGAAAGGTGTAGGAACAGATTACAAAGGACAAAGAATAGTAGAGGGGCCAGAATCTGTATTG
Organism: Trichosurus vulpecula; assembly: GCF_011100635.1. Lineage (NCBI taxonomy): Eukaryota > Metazoa > Chordata > Mammalia > Diprotodontia > Phalangeridae > Trichosurus > Trichosurus vulpecula. The sequence continues at coordinate 449,936,652 of NC_050574.1, read as the reverse complement.
ATTGGGGCAATATTCTCAACCAGAATATCATTCATCTGTAAGTATGCCATCATGGGAGGCCCCAAGGGGAGATACTTCAATGAATGATCTGCTCTTGATCCTTAACAATCAATATGACCCTAATAATTAAGCCTCTAGGCTTTTTTTAAAAAATGTATAATGTTCCATAGAATCATACATTTGGAGCTAAAAGGGACATTAGAAACCATCCATAATCCTCACATTTTATAGGAATGGAGACCCAAAGAGGTTAAGTGATTTTCTAAAGGCCATAAGAGTAGTAAGTATGAAAGGTCCTATGGCTCCAGACTAAGTACTTTTTCCACTATGCCATTATGTCTTTTTGATATGACTAGTATCCCTCGATGCTGAGAAAGTCTTTTATTGAACTGACTCCCATTTTGGAAACAGTCACTTTGGAAAGCTAGTGTAACTGTGGTTAATAATGTATTTATCAGGACACATTCAGAAAAAAAAATAGCCAGAAGAGAGAGGAAAAGTAGCAACTAGGGTTGGTTATGGACTTGTGGTCTTTGCATAGATGTGCATAGAATGTCCGTTGCCTTCATAGAATGCCCCTTGGCAATCTGGTCCACATTCTATGCACACTTATGTCCATTATTAGACATTTACTCCATTATTAGGTATTTATTTAGCACCTACTATGTCCCAGGGATACAAAAAGAAGAGAAAAGATTTCCAAGGTTCAACAACTGAATCTGCGGCAGGCAGAAACGACTCCAGGAGTGGGAAGAGGAGGTGAGTATTGGCGTTATTTGTGAAGAGCGAAGCAAGCTATTGTTTCAAACAAGTAGGTGAGGGTTGGAGCCAGACAATCTGAGAAGGGAAGAATGACTTTGCAGAAGAAATCAGAGTTTAGTTAGGGCTCAAAATAGATGGAGAAATGCCAAGGGTTTATACAAACAGATATCAGAAGGAGGATACAAAAAGCAAACTGGAGCAGAGAATTTATTGCCTCCCTGGGTTTTCTACACTCTGGGCTGCAGGCTCATAGCTCCTTCTTTTATCCTTTGGAGGCAGCAGCACTGGAATGGAAAGAATCCTGGCCTGAAAGCCAGCAATCCTGGCTCAATCTTTAACTTTCTGCTTGACCTTGAGCAATTCAATTCTATGAGTATTTAATCAACATCTGCCATGTGCCAGACATCATACTAGGTTCTGGAGGCAGAAACACAAAAAAGAAAGTCTTTCCCCTCAAGGAGCTTCCATTCTATTTGGGAGAAACAACAAGTTCACAGACAAGTAAAAGCATAATAAATACAAAGTAATTTTGGGAGAAGGGAGACACTGACAACTGGGGAGGACAAAGAAAGGTCTCTTTTAGGAGATAGCATTTGGTTTCAGCCATTAGAGCACTTATGGCTTCCAAAGATGACAGTGAGCATTCCAGAAATGGGGGAATAGGTTGTATAAAAAGCATGGAGTTGAGAGATGGGGTATCACATTTAGGGAATAGCAAATAGGTCAAAACTGGAACAACTGAACATAATATGAAGGGGGCATAATGTGTCTGTAAAACAAGGAAGCACCTACCAAGTGCCAGGTACAACTTGTACTTTACCAAAACAGTATCCCATTTGATATTCACAATGACCTTAGGAGGTAAGTTCTATTATGATCCCCATCTTAGAGTTGAGGAAACTGAGGCAGGCAGAGCTTAAGTGACTTGCCCAGAGTCATGCATCTAGGAAATGTCTGAAGCAAAATTTGACCTTTGGTCTTCCTGACTCTGTCTGGGTCCAGCCCCCTATCCACTGTGCCACCCCGCTATCGCTAGACAGCTGACTTGTGAAGGGCTTCCTATTATATTCTTATGGTAACTTCTCCAGGAAGTAAACTTCCACATCTGTAAAATAAGTGGGCTGGATTAAAGGAAGGCACTAGCATTTTATGATTGTGTTACAACCTCTGTGTTGTAGAGTCATAGCCATACTTTTCTAAAGAGGCGTATCATGACTCGTGAGTGTCGAACCCCAAGGACTTCATAGCTATCAAACCTGAGGGATGAACACATCAGTTGGTGCCTTCGGATATTTGGGACTCGTACCTGATCACACTATAGTAATGTGATGTGTCCCTTGTTTGATTAGAATAAAGATTCTCTTGTATTGAACAGGAAAAGATTTTTTAAAAAATGTTTAAAATTTCTTATTTTATTCACAGACTTCCTAAAGGCCATAAAAAAATCCATAAATCTATGCTGTGCTCTTACAAGGTTGTTATGAAGGAAGTACGTTTGCAGTAGGTAAACTAGCTGTGGTTTGTAACTAGTAGGAAGCAGAAAAACGTGTGTGTGTGTGTGTGTGTGTGTGTGTGTGTGTTTAACAGATTATCTTAAGACTAGTTCCCATGAAAGACCTTCATGGATAAATGCTTCAAAGAACCTCAGATGCCCTTGCATAATAAACCTCTGTGTCACTATTAATGCTCTCTCTGTGTTGATTCTTGACAGACATGTGAAGTAGGTGAGTTTGGTATTAGAACCTCTATTTCTCACTTTCCAAGTCTTTTCTTACTGCTAGATGTCTAGTGCTTCTCTTTGGGCTCTCTCTATTGAAGGGTCTGTAAATACAGGCCTGGCTAGTTTGCCTGCCTTAATGTTTTCTCTTTTCCCTTGTAAGTGAAGAGATTTGAGACTCTGAGGCCCAGTAAACTGGTATATTGGCATAGCAGCCTTTGTGTGTGTTTTTTAATAGCCAATTTGGTATCCATGTCCCAAGGAAGAAGTAGTAACTTTCAGGACCCAACCCATAGGTAGCTAGGATGAGGATTTTTCTGGCATCCATGACACATTTGGATGTCCCATATTGGTGGGGCCAATGCTAATAGGAAGTGAGCTTAGTTTGAGCCCACTCTTCCCAGATAGAGAGGAGGGATAAGACGAGTGTGCCACTGGGGTACTGGAGGGATGTTTGGTTTTTTATTCTTGCTTATGCTTTGAGATAAAGATTCCTTTATAAAACTGAATTGATGTTAAGTAGTTAAGTAGAACTGGAATGTTACTCACTGGTGGCTAACAGTGAGGAGGAAATAAATGGTAGGGGCTCCAGCAGAAGACAATACAGAAGAAAGACCTCAACTCCTCAGGGGAACCCCTAGAACCCTGAAGGAGAGACATAGCAGCTTGCCTCCGGGATAGTATGTCACAGAATACTTGCTACATGTTTCTGCTCATGGAGGAGAGCAATCTGTATAGCTCCTTAATATTATGGTTTCAGGCAGATCTGTAACTAGGGCCCTAGGGTCCTGAAATTAGAGGGTGTTAACACTTGTAATCCTCCAGTAGCTTAGCACCTAGTTAGCAAGAATAATTATCTAAAATGGGGGAAGCAACCAGATGGTGGGCTGGAGTGAGCGCTCTTCATCACTCCTTCTCCACCCCCTCCCATCCTACTCATGGAAATCTCTTCACCTCTAGTGGAGGGAGGGGGGAGGCAGGGCAGTGTGCTCTCCCCTCCCCTCAACTGAGGGAACACTTTTGGCCACTTGCCCTAGGGTTTGCAGTTACCTCTTCTGAAACTAAGTCCATTTTAGAAAGGAATTTGAGGAAAGGAGCCTCCTTGTGCCCCTCTGATTACACCATGTAAGTAAGCATTGGCTTTTAAGCTGATTCAGCTGAAGGTTTTCCTTCACTATCATAAAGTCATTCTGACCTTATACAGAAATCATACTTTTTTTTTCTGGCCCTAATACCATTAACCATTCAGAAGGTAAAACATTTATGTTATCTTAGTCTCCAGAAATTTCTTATAGCATAGATAGATACCCAAGCATTGGAGTGAATCAAACTGAGGTCAGTATATCTGTGATCCATACTTTGCAAATTGGAAGTTCTCAATTCTCTTTGGCCTTACTCTGGAATTGGATACCACTGTCTTATTCTTGAGTCTCTACGGACATCTCTTCAATTGAACTTTGTTGGGAGAGTTTAATCAATGTCACCCAGTTGGATGCTTGACCCTGGGATGTGCTAAATTAAATCTGATGCTGTGCTGGTTTATTCAGATGAGAATCATCTAATGTCTGGCAGACTGTGGTCTTCCTGTTTGTCTTGAAACCCATTTGCTGTGTATCTTTAAAAATAAAGCAAACTTAGCTAACTGCCTTGCAATGTCTGCAATCCAATATTTTAAAAGGATATCATGTTAATTATGGACTTTTAAAGGATAGTTCAGTCTTCTGATTAAAAGACTTGTCTCATTCACTAAATCAAGGTTTAGGCCAAGTTCCAGGAAAAGTCTCTGTCTCTGTACTAGACACACACAGATGTCTGATTTATCTAAACGACATGCCTTGTTGACCAACATTATATTCTCCATGATCCAAAAACAACATGAAGAACCTACGGTAACTGTAGGAAAGATAAATTAAAGACCTATGGAAGTCCCTGAATGGGTCATCTCAGCTCACTCCTGACATGATTAATTAGCTAAGCTGGAAGATTGACTGGGTCCAAAAGCTTACTTTAGGTGGTTTTTTTAAGGCAATAAAGTGGGTAAATATTTAGTGATGTTACTAATATGGGGTCCTAAGAGCCAGAGAAAGCCTTCTCCCTTCTTTCAAAGAGAAGAAATATTAGTAATAGGGATTTCATATCTACAACAAGATATTTTAGTTATAGCAATATAAAGCAATGGGCCTCACAATTAATTAGGTAGTAAGTAGCTTTAAATGAAATTTATTAGAAATATTAAATATATAAAACCAACAAACTCTTTTTCTTTTGGTCTATAACTGTGAATTTATTAGTTTAGAGAACTCATTTCTCTAATGGAAACTTTGTCAGCTAATGAAGAGACAGCTTGGCAACTTTGTTTGGAAATAATGGTTTTAGAGTGTTGCCTGGGGCACTGTAAAATTAAATGACTTGCCCAAGGTCACACAGCTACCTTGTGTTGGTGTTACTACTCAAACCTCAATGCTCTCCTCAACAAGGCCAGCCATCTACCTATTTTGCAACAATGTTCTATCAACAGTTACAATGAAAAGTTCTTTGACTATGATGCCTGAAAGGATGGTCATTGTAGCTTAGGGATGCAAATTATGGAGGCGGTTTAAAGGATCAAGTGATTAAAAATGTGCTAAGTGAATGGGGAAAATTGGCAACACAAAATTTGTTTATAGAACTATAAGGCTTCCTAAGACCTCTGGGGAATATAGGCCAGACATTCAAAGAAAACTAGGGGTGGGTTTTGCAGGAGACGATGAATATGGATCAGTGGAGATGAGGAAGGGAAGTCAAAGTCGGGAAGTAGGAATAAGCTACATAATATGGTAATATGGTATGCTTTAAGGAGCATAATGGCACTAGAGGTTGGCAAGGGGCAAGAGTGCTGTTAGAGGGCTTTGCAAGTCAAGGTGAGGAGTTTGGATTTTATTTGAAATGCAATGTGTGTGTTAACATCTATATAGATAGGGGTATGCTGGTAAATGTTTAATAACTGGCTCTCCAAAAAAGATATGCATAGCACAATTTTAGTATCTCTTTATTAACATTTTCTCTACCACTTTAAGTTGAGACAATCAATAAAAAATGAATCCAGATTAAAAAAATTGCAATGGAAATATGCCCAGTATGGTGGGCCATGCCTATAATGCATGCTATTGGGGAGACTGAGGCTTCTACTAGATTGCTTGAGTTTGGGAGCAATGGGCTGCAATGGGCCAAGCTCATTGGATGTCTGCACTAAGTTGGGCACCAAGATGGTGAACATCCAAGCTGCCTAAGGATAGTAATAGAGCATCCTGTAACTCATGCTGATTAGTGGTGGGATTGAGCCTATGAGTGCCTCTGCACTGCCAGCCTGCACAAGAGAGTACAACCCAGTCTGGGGGGAGCCAAGGGGGAGGAGGGAAACTCCAAAAACAAAACAACGGCAAAACAAAAAGGAAATGCAATGCAAATATATCAAAGCATCTTGAGCAGGGTAGTGAGATGATTATTGGAGCTACTGGATAGGGGTCAGACGAGAAAGGAGAGATATTGAAGATGAGAATACTGGTGGGTGATTTCCGATGTAGTCTGGACATGAAGCAATTAAGCCTTGGAAGCTACTAAAATAAAAGGGAAGAGCAAGTGGCATTGGATTGGATGTAAATGGGAAAGAAGAATGTGGTAAAAACAAGTTGGTCCTCTAAGAATCTGGATGGATACTAATGCCACTGACAATTAAAGGAAATTAATGGTACAGAGAACGTGATAAACTCAATTTATGGCCTATGGAAGGAATCTCAAATGTCAGTGGAAAAACCAAGTTGAGATATAATTCAGGCAACTGGGACTTTGGCCTTCACTAGAATGTAAAAAGACAGGGGTACAGATGGAGCAAATATTTGCATACCCACAGCTATATACTAGGTGCTATGGGGGATATTGTTCTTTGTATCAAGGAGCTTAAACTCTAATAGAGGAGTTAGCCATCCATATACATGTAATGAGTACTGTGAAATTGAATTCTTCCTGGTCAATGTCAGGGAAGTGCTTGACTTTCCTTTGCTCCACCTTTGAATGGTATGGGAAGTTGTCTTAGGTAATGTGAATAACCTCATCCTTCTGGTGTCAGTGAAATACTGGGGGGTTTAATGGTCAATCGAAGGAGAAAACCAGGGGTTACACTGAGTCTTTAGATACGTAGGAAATGGATGGAGTCATGCCACCAGAGTACTAGGGAAGAAATGACAGCAAACCACAGTCATCCTAAACCAACCCAACAGCAGGAATGGATTGATTTTGGAAGTTGTGAGCTCTGTTCTTGACCACTACGCATGTTTCTAAGGGGCTAGAGTTTAGAGTACTCACTTGACATAAGGGAGAAATTCAGAGCTGGGCTCCTTTGGTGCTTTCCTAAGATCTCAATGCAGGGGATTCAACAGTCTCTGCCAAAGAAAGAGAGTTCTGACATATCTCTCATAGTTATAAGACTGGAATATGACTGGTACTGCCAACTGAGGGTGGTAAGAAGACTAATGCCATGTGCTAGAGAACTTTAATTCTACAGGCCTATGCAAAAGAGCAGAAGAATGGAAAAAGGAAGAGATGATGGAATTCAGTGACTCCAGTATTTTATGGGATCAGTATAGAACTGTTGTCAAGGTGATTAGATATATTGCACAGATCCATGGGAACTCTCAAAAGGAATACTGATGAGAAATGAACATGGGACCTCACTAGGAGATATAATGAGTAGTTACAATAGGTGCTACGCTAGAGGGGAGCCTACATGAGGCATGACTGTGAATAGCATTAATTACTGTGGACTTTAACATGAGTGCTATTTGTTTTATTTACCTAGAAATAAATCTGGTCATTCTTTGAGCCTTGTGACCTATGTGCTTGTAAAGGGAGTTGGTGACAATACACTGAACTATTTCAGATAATGCAGTTCCCAGATCATCTGGGTAGGGACAATGAACTAGAGAAGTGAAAAATAGCTTGAAGTATTTCTGGGCAAGGGATATATAAAAATGTAACAATCATGTAAGGTACAAAGTGAAGCCTGAAGAGAGCATTGCAATCAGTGGAAAGAGCACCAAGAAAGACACTGTAGTATAGTAGGATGAACATCAGACCTGGATTCAGGATTCCTGGGTTCATGTTTTACTTCTGAAATTTTCTAAGTTCATAGACAAGTGTTTACCTTTTCTGAGGTTCTGTTTCTGTATCTGTAGAGTGGAGACAACAGTACTTACAATATCTTTTTCATAGGACTGTTGTGAATGAGTGCTATAGAAATGGGAGTTAATATTTAGAGGAGGGAGAAAGCAGTATTAGCTTAAATACTGGAGAGGGAGGGATCCAGGAAGACTTCTTAGGAAAGGTGTTTTTCACCTGGGCTTGCATGATAAGTAGGATTTTGCTAGAAATACTGGTGTGGCTAATGTCAAAAGATTGGAGACCATTCTTTGTGAATAGAATTGTGCTGGGGGAATCAGCTGAAGTGACAGCTTCCAGAATTGAATACAGTACTCTAGACGTGATCTGTGATCTGACAAAGTGAGAGTCTAGTAGAGCTATTATGTCCTTCATTCTGGACACCAGGCTTCTCAATGCAGCCTAGCAGAGCTTTAGTTTGCTTGCCCTCCATCTCATAGGGCTTGCAGCCCACTAAAACCCCTAGATCTTTTTCACAAAAACTGTTTTCCAGTCATTCCTTCTCCAAATTCTACTCAGGAACTTGATTTTTTTTCTGGCCTAGATGTAGAACTTTAAAATTCCCTTGCATTTAATCTTATTTTAAGAATAAAATGTGGTCTCAAAGAGATGAGAACTGAATGGACATGAACACTTGGACCCCTTTTCAAGAAGTTATAGGTGCATAGGATTTAGAGCTAGAGAAATTAGGAGCATATTTTTATAAATATTAAGCTGTATATTTTCTGCTCGATGGCACAGTAGATAGAGCTTTGGACCTAGAGTCAGGGAAACCTGAATACAGGTAGCCTCAGACACTTACTAGCCGTATGATCTTGAGTAAGTCACTTACTTTCTGTCTGCCTCAGTTTCCTCATTTGTAAAGTGAGGATGTTAATAGCACCTACTTCCCAGGGTTTTTGTGAGGACAAATGACATAATATTTGTAAAGTGCTTTGCAAACCTTAAAGTGCTTTATAAATGATTACTATTATTATTAACAGCCCATAGGCTGGTTCCATACCACCCATGCTATTCTTCATAAAGTTTTCCTAATTATGCTTTTCTATAGAATTTCCCTTCTAGATTGGCTCATAGAGTACTGGTAGACTCTTTCTCCAAAAATTTGGTTTTGTTAATTGATCTCCCATGAATTTCTGATACACTACCTGCATTATACTGCCTTCCTTCGTAAACTCAGCTCACCAAAAACATCCCTGCAAAAATGACTGGTGTGTGTGGTGGCAAGAAACTCAGAAAACATAAATGTGCTGGCTTTCCTATATTGTTGAAACATCAGATCATACCTCGATGTTGTAGGGCTTTCATATTTTTTACATGAATTGTAGCATGAAATAAAGAGCATGCCTTGTTTCCTGCCCACCAAAGTCTTTCTGCTTTGCTAGGTCAGTGCCTTCCTTTCTAAGACCTTCATCATTCTAGAACTTCCTCTGCTTCTTTACTTGACAAGGAGATATGACCCCATGAAATGCATCAGCTGGGGGTAAAAAAAAACCCCAAACCAACCTGATTTTAATGCATGTAATAAAGCCCCTGCTGAGTAGATTGATGGGTGTTTTTCATTTCAACAAAAGGCAATTTCCTCCTGGATGGGAAAAAGTGACCTTCAGTGAGTAGTAAATAACTGAATGAAATGAAGGTCCCATCAGCTCCTGGTTTCCTGAGACTTGTCTAACTGCTGATCACTTTTTAAACCTGGGCTTGTGGAGAAGTGCTCTAACCATCTACCCATCTCAAGTCTATTTTTTTTTTCCTTTTCTTCCCTGACTGCAAACAGGCCCATATGTTTGCTCGTAGGAGACTGTGACAAACAGGCATTTCAATACTATTTTAGTATTTCTAAATGTACACTATGTAATCTTTTTTTCCTCTCCTCTCCACCACATCTGTTCCTACAGCATCACATTTTAAAGTATAATGCCCCCTTTCAATAGAATACTATTGCTATCTTTACCTTCTGCCTCCCTAGAGACTGGCTTCTCTCTCCACTCTCAGTCTCTTTTTTTTTTTTTTTTTTTTTTTTTTGCAGCCTGGTTATCAGGATTAGGTCTGAACTTAGATCAGTGGCCTTGTTCAGCTCTTTCTTTACATACTTTTGGAACAACAGGAATTTTGCCCCAGCACCTTGCAGGAGCATCCTTGTATATTCTGGGGAGGCCAGCCAATGCCCATTACCAAAGCACCAGGAGGTCTTCACCATCTTAGAAAGACTGTAAGTCACCTTTGCTATTTACATTACAAAAGGCAGTGATTAGAATCTATTTCAAGAGAAAAAATGTTTCCATAGATTTGTAGCTGGTCCTGCTGTTATCTCTTGAAATAATAGGAGCAAAAAAGAGTGAGCATTGAGGCCTTAAAGCATTGATTCCTTGATGCATAGGGATGAGTCTATCCAGCAGATTTTTCTGCATGAAATTTTGGTTTGCCCTAAGGGAGACAGAGCTCCAATCCCTCCTCCACCACCCCTCCCCAACAGTAGCCCAGTGTTCAATTAGCTCTGTTAATTAGAGCACAGGGTTAATGAGGCCAAAGTTATGGGGTCATTCTCCTTGCAGACCATAGCTTCGCTATCTCCCAAGGTCATAGACTGAACCCTTAACTCATTTTGCCCTGAGGACAGTCTAAAAGATTGTGACAGGATTAGAGCAAACTCATTAGTAGAAAAATGACTCAAAGGGCAGGTCCTATTTGACCATGGATCAGTATCATCATCTTTTTATTCCAAGGGCAGCATAACATTATTATAATAGTAATGCCTTGGGAATATTAAAAAAAAATAGTGCACTAGAAAATATCTTTAACTGTCCATCTATTTGTTCTAGATTATCTTTCTAATAATTAAATGTTATTTTACAAAGGATGACCTCATCGGTTAGGTATATTTAAGTGGTAGTAGATTTTTTAAGATGCCACATTTAAAGACTTAAAGTTTCACATTTATAATTTGAATTAAAATGGAGATTAAATGTAAAGATCCTAAATTGTTAGCTCTTCACCCCCTGCAGTCCCCTTCCCTTTTCTCCTCTTCTTTCTTTTTCTCCACACTCCCCCTGCTTTCACCACTTTTATTTTGATGCCATCCTACTTATTGACTAGGCTCCTCTTCCTGAGTTGGAATCAGACAGAAGATACCATAGTAGCTGGGTGACCCTGGACAAGTCACTTAATGCTGTTTGCCTCAGTTTCTTCATCTGTAAAACGAGCTGGAAGAAGAAATGGAAACCACTCCAGTATCTTTGCCAAGAAAACCCCAAATGAGGTCACAGAGGGTTGGACATGAGCGAAAAGAATGACTCAACAACTGAAATAATGAAGAAGCTAGAACGAGCCTAGATTCTTTAGTCTAGAATTCAAGGCCTTCTATAACCTTCCCTCTCTTTGTTTATCTAATCTTATCACATACTCTCAGGACTTAACTTCCCTACCTCCAAACCCCTCCAGAACCCACTCATTCTTGATTCTGTGCTTTTGTTCATTTAGTTTCTTTTTTTGGGAATGTACTTCCTCTCCTTCACTCCTGTAAAGTGAATCTTCCTAAAAGCCCATTCAGTCTTTACCACCAAGCTGTCCATCCCTAATAAATGCAACGTGGTATATGTGGAGGAAAAACAAACTAGCCGACCAAAGGTTAGACTTGGAGTTACAAGAGTGGAGCTTAAATTGAAGTCCAGCTACTTTACACAATAGTTATATGACTTTAAGTAAACTGCTTTACCTCTCTTGGCTTCAGTTTGTTCATCAGTGAAATGTGGGGGTTGGCTTAAGGATACATTGGAACTGGGGTCCTCTTAACTCCAGATCCACCACTCTATCTACTCTATCCACTGCACCACCTAGCCGCCTAGGCACAAACCCTGTGCAATAGTCTGATTCACTCTGTTGTAGTTGTGGAATGCCATAGAATGCGTCTGCTGCTACCTTCACTTCTTCATGTTGCCTCAATTGAGGAGTCATACCAAGAAGCATAATGATAACTAAAATTTATGTAGCACAATGGGGCCTCAAACTATAGTCTGAACCCCAAATGTAGCTCCCCTGTTTTGCATACCCAGAGCTAATAACTGTCTTTAGAATCTTATAGTTTTCTTTTATTTATTTAATTTATTTTACGATATAATATTATAAATGTTTATAAACAATAAAACTTTATTTAAGAATGTAAAAACCATTCTTAGCTTGTGGGGGACTGGATTTGGCTGCTTTTTCCTACACCTGATAGAACTCTTTAAAGTTTGCAAAGCCCTTTACATTTTACCTCATTTGATCCTTCAAACAACCTCCTGGGGTAAGTGCTATTCTTATCCCCTTTTTTAGGAGAAGAAACTGAATCAATTTACCCAGGTCATAAAGCTTGTTAAGTGTCTCAAGCAAGAGTTGAATTCTGACATTCCTGACTCTCAAGTCCAACGCTACCACTAGGCCATCGTGACAACCAGAAGATCACAAAACAGAATTTAGGAGTTGGAAGGGGCATAATTGGCCATATATTACAAAACAGGCTAAAAAAAATTCCCACCACAATAAACCAACAAATGGTCATGGTGGGATTTAGACTATGGAAGCCCCCTTGAACTACTTGAATCTTCCCACTTGATGAGGCATTTGCCTGAGGCCATAAGCCTTGCATTATGGCTATGCCCAAATCTCTAGGTTACTCTTAACCTAGCCTAGCCCTCCATTGTCTGGCTACTTCCCACCCTTGATCCTATCAATGGCTATGCCCAAATCTGTTACCCTCAAACTAGCCTAGCCCTACATAGTTTGTTAATTCCAGGTGGCCTTCAGCTACTTCCCACTCTTAATCCTTTGGTTTCTGGAGTCTGACCTCACCCCAGTCCTATCAAGATCCTCTTTAGACTCCTCCTCCCATCACCCCAGGACCACCCTGGATCCCTCCCACAGCCCTTCTGTATATAAGTCTCATCTTGCCTCCACAGAGGTGCTCAGATTCAATCTAGCTCAGTTGATGGAATCTGGCCCGTTCCACAAATGGTGAGATTTCTTGAGACTACCCATTATGGCCAATCTTTAATAAACTTGGTTCTTCTTTGGCTGTGAGAAGGCTTGAGTCGAATTCATTTGAGCAGAACCTGGCGTGTTAGTATTTTGGGGTCTCGTGCACCGCTAAAAACATGGTTCCCTGACCTCATCAGTCATTCAGGCTTTGCTTGAAGAGCTCCCCTAAGGCATAACTTACTACCTCTACTTTTGGATAGCTCTAAATGCTGGGAAGCTTTCTCCTTACACAGAGTAAAAATTTCCTTCATTATATTTTTCACCTGTTACTTCTATTTAAGTACATGATAGATAACCTTTCAAATACTCTAATATGTCTATTAAATCATCTCAGCCTTTTCTGTTCCAGGCTGAACATCACCAGTTTCTTCACATGTCATTAACTTGAGGGCCCAGCCGGAGTGGAGTAGTGGGTCTGTAGTAAGCTGGAAGCTATACCTCTTCATGCAGCCTAAGATTACATTAGATATTTATGGCTGCTACCACCCCACCCCACAATGCTGACCCATATTGAGTTTTCAGCCCATTGAAACCCCCACAACTGTTTCAGACCATATGCTATCTAATCATGCTTCCATCTTGTACTTCTGAAGTCGGTTTCTTTGACCCAAGTATAATATTTTATGTTTATTTCTAATCGATTTAATCAAAACAGGAAATTAAGTCAATTCTTTCAGGAAAAGGAGGAAAAAGAAAACATGGTCCTGGAAGATTCCGGAAATGGGGCTATGGGAGCTGAAAGAACTTGAAATCCAATGGCGGGATAAGAATAGGGTAGAGAAGTCAAGAGATACTGATTTTGTGCAAGGCTTGTAAGATATAAGACCTATAGGTTAAAGATAAACATGCAAAAACTTCACATTTGGATGTCTGAACAAAAATATCAGAGAGCCAGCCAGCATTATGGGATAATTACTAGCATATGTTTCCCAAGAAAAAGTAAAAATAACCAGCAGCAGGGCAGGGTTTTGGATCAGGGTGAAAAAATGATGAAAGATGAAAGATTAGCTTCTGAGCTTGAAATGGGTTTTCTTTACAATCTGATAGTAAAATAGTGAAAGAGAAGAAAAAAGCATGTTTGAACAGAGCTCATGAGAAGTAGTTTGCTTCAAACCATTCCCTTTTGCACACCATCTCTATATTCTGAGAGTGGGAATGCATCATTGTGTGCCGTATTAGATTATTTATGTCTCTCTCTAGGGCAAGGTTTTGTGAGGCCTGTGCTTCGATCTAGTCTGTCATTAGCCCATCTCAGGCAGCCCAACTGCTTACCAGCAGGGGCACCAATGCTGTTTTCATGCTTGACTAGGAAACATTTGTAGCTAAAATTTCATTTTGTGTGCAGCTATTGGAGATTGTGGGGTCCTCTGATGGCACAGTCATGGAGGTTATCGATTTCTATTTCTTGCTAATGGGGACTCTGGTTGGGGGCTTCACTGGGGTGGCTTAAAACAATTACAAGCTGGACAGATGGAAACTAATTAAATCCTCAGAGAGGAAAAGAACCTCAATGATGAAAGGTGCCAGTGAATTGCCACATTACAAAACCATTGTCTTGAAAATGGGGTTACAAATTACATCTTATGATTTCCTCCAAATCTGGAAGAGCTCTGTCAAATATGATTTTCATCAGATGATTCCATGTCAAGATCCAGAGCCCTGAGCCAAAGCAATAATTGAAAAGATAAAGGAAGAAAACAGTTCTTCTTTTCCCAATGTACATTGATGAACCATTTCTAATTCATCAGAGTCCAAGAAAATACTACCAGGGAAACAGAGCACCTTGTATTCATTTCTTTTCAGAGCCTTCCACATTCTTTTTTTCCAGGTGCAGAGGTTCCAACAGTCATTTTCCCAAAGATAAAAAGCATTCCAAAGATATCTGTCAAATAAGTAGAGGATCACTTTAACCAATGAATCTTGGTATGTTAAGTAAATATAGAGAAAGTCTACAGGATTCTGACATCTCAATGACTATGATGATTTTGTATAGAAGACTTAGGAAACACAATGAACTTTGATATTCTTTATCATCGTCCTTGGAGTCAGAGATCTGAGTTTGGAGTCAATGTATGCAGTGAAGAGAAGTAGGCTGCTTGAGATCAAATAAACAAGTCTACCATTAGGCTCCCTGTAAACCGATGAATATATTGGGCCATCACATAATAAGCCTGATTCATATGTCATTAAAATATGTACTTTTGCAGCTATAAAGCCAGAAGTTCTTAGAATTAATTCCAACTAATATTTACTCAAAATCAGTTCTAGGGAATGTTGGTAACAGATGTGTATATAATTTTGAATCTCTCTCTTTATGCTGCATGCTTCAAAAATGAGAGCTAAAGTTATTGCACATATTGCTATCAAACTGATAGCGATATCTCTTTGTTCACCCTGGGCACTTTGCTACTTGGTCTGTAGTTACCTTTCTTCTCTCTACCAGGAATGGTGCTCACAAGACTGAACCTCTAGAAGCTATGTCTCTATTCCTTTGGAAAGTTAATCCATTCAGTTTTGAAACTACCACCTTGGATTGAGTTTTCTGGTTTGGTGATTGTAAACTCATTTAAATCCACTTGACCTAGCTCTGTACCAAACCAGACTTCACACATCATCCTGCTATATACCTTAGGTATTTTACCATTTATTCTACCATGAATGTACCACTGTGCTTCACCTTCATCTCTTACTTTGGGAACAATAACTCAATGGATTATATATGTCTCTACTCACCATTTACTTTCTTCCCAGACCAAAATTTACTTCCTTGGCCACCATGACTCTACTTGTTTTCTTTCCCTATGATAATGCTAACTTCCTATGGGTATTGATTTTTTGTACTTGTTATCTCTAGTTTATAGTATGGAGGCACATAATAGTCACTTAATAAATTCTTCATTCATTCATTTATACATGTATCAAAGTGATTCCTTCTATGAAACTACTTTTGAAGTGTTAAATATTTACACACTTTGTAGCTTACACATATGTTTATAACATTACCTGTTCTTTATTTTGTAAACCTTTTAACAAAAACATGAAATCTGACCACCAAATCAGACCTCTGCATTCATCATCAAACATTAAAGCATTGTACAACATTTCATAAGCTATGGCAAAAAAGTCTATTTGTTAAGGACAGCTTGTCTTTGTATTGCTTTCATCCTTCTGCAGAGTATGTTTCCTGAGTGAACAGAATCAGCTTTGAGCCTTTAAATCAAATCGTGGATCTCATGTGCCTTCAGTTATTTCTGTTTGCAGATAAGGAATAGGTTTTGTTTGCGATCTCTACCGTAAAGCATTGGGATAGGGACCAGAGTTGTTATTTTATTGGCAGGGGGATCTGTCTAATGAGAGATGGCACCTCTATCGATGAAGATCCTCCACTTCTCTGTAACTTAAAGTCTTGGAGGATTGCCTAATATGCTAAAAATTTAAATGATTTGCCCAGATCACAAAGCCAGTGTATGTCAGAGTTGAGACTGAACCTATGTTTTCAGGCTATCTCTTTACCCATCATACCAGATCATATTTCTATAGAAAAATAACTCACATAAATAATAAGGTTTGTGAAGCACTTTACATTCAGGGTGTCCCTAAAGTCTGGACACACAGGAAATCTCATAAACATCTCATTAACCATTTCACTGGAGACGCTGCTGTTCAGCAACTTCTTTTTCTGGGGTACGCTAAAGGAGAAGGTGAATGAAAATGAAAATAAAAATCACAGATGCAACACACTTGATTGAACGCACAAAGAGTGAATGTGCTAAAATTGACGGCAATGTGGAGTTACTGCATCTAGTTCACATGACTCTTGCAAAGCGCATCAACCTTTGCATCACAAATAATGGAAATCATATTGAAGATGTTATTGGTTAATATTCCAACTAAATAAAATGTTGAAAATTGCATTCAATTCATTTCTTGAAAATACACGCTTTAGCCTATGTGTCCAGACTTTAGGAACACCCTGTATAAAAGTCAATCAACCAACCTGTGAGGCTGTTGCTATTATTCCTTAGCCTCTGTTTCAGTTCCTTATTTGTCAAATGGACATAATTATCGCACCTGCTTCATGGAGTTATTGTGAAAATTAAATGCAAAGTGCTGGAAAATCTTAAAGTGTCACAGAAAAGCCGTTACTGTTGCTGTCGTCCTTGTTCTCCCTTGACAGACGAGGAAAATGAAGCTCAGAGAGCCTTGTGACTTACTAAGTATAACCACGCTAGGGTCTAAGGCAGAATCCAAATTCAGCTCTTCCTGAATACATGTCCACCCTCTTTCCACTAGGCTACACATTAATACTGGTTTGTGTGGAGATATCTAGTGTGAACCCAGGACAAAGACAAGACACAAAAACCAACACCTCACTTCTACTTACAACTTGGCTATTGACTTGGGCATCATGCGTTTCCTGTCTACTATATTGACTTTTGGTATCGTGCGTTTCCTGTCTACCATATTTACATAGATATTTCTGGTTGATTTAAAAAATTAATTTGTGTGTCTGTAAGTCATGGAACAGTACCGGATCTGAAGAATCCCCACTGGGGAGGTTCCTGGTAGGTGTGAGCAGCCTGCAACACATAACAAATAAGAATTACAAAGATGTACCACACTAAAGGATGTTATTAAAAACACTCCTCAAGGGGAAAAAAAGGATGCACTGGCCATGTGGCAAAAGAAAGGGATAATTAGACCATACCTGGGCAGCTAGGTGGTGCAGTGGGTAGAGTACCAGGCCTGGAGTCAGGAAGATTCTTCTTCCTGACTTTAAATCTGGCCTCCAACACTTATTAGCTGTGTGACCCTGGCTAAGTCACTCAACCTTGTTTGCCTCAGTTTTTTCATCGTGAAATGAGCTGGAGAAGGAAACCATGCCAGCACCTTTGCCAAGAAAACTGCAAATGATCACAAAGGGTCATGAAGAGTGAGACACAACTGAAAATGACTGGACAGCAGCAGCAGCAGCAATCTGTGCTTTGATGATATCTTACTGTCAAGAGAAAGCAAGGCCGACTCCTTAGGTAAACCTCTTGTGGTGGACTCGGGGAAGGACCTAGACTACAATTCTGTAGGAAGCACAGATGTTACTGCACCACTCAAGGGAATAACCACATTGCTGCTTTGGGGTATTTGTGAATTTTACCTTAATAATTGTGTCTGAGTTGAGAATGGTGATTGCAACAAGAGGAGGTACTTAAATTGGAGTTCCTGGGTCCCTATAGGCTGCTATCCTGTTGATTCTCTTTCAGAATGCTGTATGCCTCCCCACCCCCACACGGAGAGGCTCATGTAGATTAACTTTTGTTCATTTGGAGGAACTCTTTTCACCACTCGTAACAATGATGGTGCCAGTAGCTACTGTGGCTGTGTAAGACCAACAATACCAGCACACAGAAGAGCTGCCAGCACAGGTTCTTGGATCTGCTTTTCTAAGGAAAGCAACATCAAGGAGTTAACAATCTCACTTTAATCAAATATACATATATCATTCACTTAGTTCAGGGGGAAAAGCCAGCACCTGAACTTCAGAGCAAATATAAACAGAAATTACAAACAGAGACAATCTAAACAGACCAAATCACAATACATAGTTACCAAAAAGAGAAGCACCAATATCTGGGTTTTCTTCAAAGCCAGGGCGGTGGGGAGGGGGGAGCTCCAGCGGCTACCCAGGGTCTCCACACCAATACTCTTCCAGTGAGAGCGAGCCCCCAAACAAAATGCTAACCTCTGAGTTTATATACTCTGTTCAGGGTCAAAGGGTGTCACAAACATGTGACTCAAACCCAGGTAAACTAGGCTTTCCCTTGAGGTAAGCAGGTCAAAGACTCCCCATTTAATCCAAGAAACAAAGGCCAGACTCATCAAAGGCACCAGATTATATAAGTATTCCAAAAGAGAAAACAATAAAAAAGTCCCACCCTGCTTAACCTTACCTTGGTATACCCAATATACACAGTGGCTGACAAATAGAAGTTGCTTAATAAGTGCTTGTTGATTGATCTTTCAAAATTCTCCCCTCCATTTTCTAAAGAAAAGGAGTCATTGGTAATTACTCTTCAGACCAACTTAAGTGGCAGTGCCAACTGGAATTTTGATCTAACATTTCTTCCCTTATTCAGCAAGTTCTCAGTGTTTGGAGCCACAATCTTCATTGAAGCTGCCTGTGTTTGAGACAAAGGCAAATACGTGAAGATCGGTGAGTCATTCAGAAGGGGCATTTTGATCTCAAATGTCTTTGCTTAAGAATTCCAGGTTTAGGACTTACAGACCTCTGAGCAGAGTGGTAAAAAAAAAAAAATAGGAAGCTGCTGTAGTTAGTGCTGTTCAAAGTTTGTATCTGCCTCCAGGGTAATGGTGTGTTCTTACCAGAGTTGGTGAAATGTGGGGTTGGTTTTACATTCCCTAATGAGCAGAATTCCACCCTGAAGTTTTCAAATTGAAAGGAACCCTAGAAGACAAGTCCTTCTAATTCAGTGGTTGGATATTTGAATATTTCTTTAAGGCAAAGAAAGGCTTCTGCAAGACTTGAAGAGAAAAGAACGGATGATAATAATGATATAATAATAGGGTACATTTACATAATGCTTTTAGGTATGCAAAGTACTTTACCCATGCTTTCTCATGAGATCCCTTATGCTGTGCCAGTGCTTGGTTAGTTCCACCAGCTTAGTAATCACCAAATGGAGATGAAGAGGCAGTTAGGGAAGGTCAGAGGAGTAAGAGCTGACTAGCTTTCTCCTACTGTATCTTCACTCCAATCCAACAATTACACAGACCAAATTTCCGACCAAACTGTACCTCATTCTTTTGGCATTTGGTTGGTTCAAATACCTCCAAGTGACAGGAAGCTCACTAGCGCCTAAACCATTCTGTTCATATGACACTTTTACTTTTATTTCCAGTGCTGTATCACGTTAGAGTACTGCGCTTGGGCCCAAGAAGACGTGAGTTCAAATCAAATCTAAATACTTAATAGCTGCGTGACTCTGGGCAAGTCAACTAACTTCTATGTTTGTGGGCTCAAAGATAGAGAACTAGAAGGGGCCTAAAAGACCCACAGCTCCCCCTATTTTGTAGATGGAGACAATGGGGACCAAAGAGGTTTTGTGACTTACCTAAGATTACATAGGTAGTCAATGGAGGAGGTGGGATTTCAGCAGAAGTCTTTCCATATTTTGTCTCTGGTCAACTCCCTAGGAGTTAACAAATATAGCTGACATTATTAATTGCCATGAAAATGACAGAGATATGTAGTCTCTGAAGAATTGAAAACAACTATTTCCTTAGAGGGTGATGGTGGGGTGCACAATGAACATCAGCAGGCTGTGCTATATATTACAAATGAGGAACTACAAACAAGAACCGTAGTAAAGGATGTAATCGAAGAAATGTAATAAGGTGGGTGGCCAGTGGTGTGAGGCTATGCATCACTAGGAGGTACATTCTAGAGAAAACTGTGACCTGGCTTAAGCCCGTATTTCCATAGTCTAGAATCACCTCCCTCTCTAGTTGTGACTTTGAAATTCCTAGAATTTGACAACTCACTTTTTATAACCATGTGATTTATTAATGTACTGAGATATCATTGGAAATTCAAACAAACCCCCTTCCCACCATTTTCAATGAGCCATTTCCAATAATGTTACAATGTAAGCTGATTTTTCTCCCTATTCCCACTTCTTCTTCTAGATATTCAAAAGGAAATAGAAGGAAAAGGTGGGTTTATAAGACATTTCTTCGTATTCTAAAGAAAATAGAAAAGGTGATTAGGATTAAAATTAAAAAGCAAACGCTCCTTCCTGCCCCGCCCCCCACCCAAACCAAACCAAACCAAAAAACCAGAGAAAACATTCTGAGGATGCAGGGGATTAATAAACTATGGTCAGGATTAGTACTTAATTTCATTGATGGCAGCTGACTGTTTTATCCAGCTCCATCTACACTTTCCGCTTGCTCCAGCTGTCTCTAGGCTATATCCCATCTGGTCAGCACCATGTACCTTTTTTTTTTCTATTTGCCTCTGTGAATTGTTCCACAGAGAGATTTCATGTTCATGTTTAACATTTTCCTGTTCTACTCACATAGGACACCATCCTCAGCTTTTTGTCAGGAGAAGCCTGAAGGCTGGGGAAGCTTCTTTTCCCTGTTTCTCCACCTCAGTCCTTGAGGAAAAAAAAATGATTGGGTGAAAATATGTGAAAAGTAAGGGCCATGGAGACCTCTAATAACTCTGGGAAAAGTTATACCTGCACACATCCCCCAACAAAGAAGTACCCATAACTGCCTTCATAGCAGCATCATCAAGTCTTAGATGGGGTACATTCTGATTGAAAAAGTGGTCTGGTCAGGTGGCAAGAGGAAAGGATGACTGTTAGATTGCCCTTGTCTTCCACTGGTATCCTTACAATGTCAAGAGGAATTGAAGAAGGCTTCTGGCCTGGTGAATCAACCCACTGTGATAAAACTTACTAGGAAACATGGAACAGAGTTGCACAAGAGGGACAGTTATGGATATGTTGTGATCTGAATCACTGGAGGGAACGAGATCGTAAATGCATCTGAGTGTTTGAGAGAAGTAGATCCTGCATTTGTTACTGGTCAGACTCTAATTAATTGTTAGTTTTTTGTTGCTGTTGCTGTTGGTTTGGTTTGGTTTTGCTTTTGGGAAGGCAGCTCCTTTTATGTTCGTTAGGTACCATCCACTTTAATGTTCGAGAATGGCAATACAAAATACTTCACCTCCTGGCTTGACGCGGGGGGCAGCTGACATTAGTGATATCATACTAGGATGGCCAAAATTCATAGTATAATGATACTTACATTCACTCTGGAAGGATTCCTCACAGGAAACTCAAATTCTCTTAGTCCATGAGACTCACCACTCAGAGGACTTTGAATAGAGGACACAGCAAATTCTAGAGAAACAAGAACTAGAATATTCTTTTAAGTGAGAGGTACTCTTGGTAAGAAATTTGCCAAATTAGTCTGGAAAATACTTATGTAACTTCTATGGCAGTACCACTCTGATGGCTTACTGTGATGTGGAGGCAACTAGGTTCTTCAAGATAAATCTGGAAATGTTTTGAGCAGCCTAGATAAGTTTAAAAAGTCTTAATACCAGAAGTTGGCCATGAGGTGATTTTTTTTTAGCTGTGACAACTCATTCAATTGTGTACTAAAGTGTGTGCGTGTATGTGTGTGTGTGTGTAGTATGTATGTTTAATATTGTGGTTGGCAAATCTGAAGAGAGGACTCACATGGATCCTTGAATTACTGAAGTATTGCAATTGGTATTCCACCACCAACAAATGGTATTATTCAGGTATTGCTGTATTAATCCGTACAAATTGCTTCTTTTCTAGTATTTTTACTTAAAAGTACGATGTGTGTGTGTGTGTGCGGGGGGGGGGGGGGGGGGGAGGGGGGGGGGTGGTGGTGAGCTAATTTAGACACTATGCTAACAATATCTTTTGGACTCCTGTTGCCAGTGACAACTGTAGCTGCCTTCTTTGGAGTCCAGCCACCTTTTTTTCTTCAAAGTCTCTTTCTTACAAACCTTCTTGATTTTTTACTTTTTCCTCTTCTCTCATGTTCCTTTTGCTAGTTTCCTTGTCTACACCAGGTAGGTCTGACTCACTCTTGGTCCCCTTGGCTTTAATTTTCAGATTCTATGGAAAGCGTTTACACTGGGACTGTCCATCTTCCCTTAGCCCTTGTCAATACAATGAGCTGTCTCATCCACAGAATATATAAATTTTTCCTCCTAAAAACATCCCTTTTGGGGGAAGGGCAGGACTACTGATTAATAGAAACAATCCCCCCATGAGATGCTTTTACCACCTTCTACTAATAATTCACTTTCATGCTTCTGACCATTCATAACCAAGCTGAACATGGGGCACTTTCAATTACCCCTGATTGAGTTTAAGAGGTGTAACTGGTCTATACCACATATCACCTTCTCTGAAATAATTTTGGCTTTCAGTATGTTCCAAACTACTTTGTGACTGTGCTTTTTGTTCTTTTTGATCCACATGTCTCTTGAATTCCACTCAGCATTTAGAAATCTGACTAAGCAATTGGGATTTCAGAGGAAGGATTTCCTTCTTCCTACCTTCACATGTAACATTTGTCAACTGTAGATTTTTGGGTTTCAGATGATCTGTTTTGTGTGTTGCCCATGGGGAATTTTTCATTCTGAAAAGGCTGCCTGCTGCTTATCCAGGAACTCCCAGGCCATCCCCCCCCTCCAGTTCTTCTGTGCTATTGGAATACAAACTAATTTGAGAGCTATTCTGTAGCAGAATATAATTAGGAAAGTGAATCTGCTGAGTCGAAAAGAAAATGTAAATTCCCTTTGGTATTTCTGCAGTTTAGGATTATCCAAATGACTACTCTCCTCCCTTTGCATGAGAAATCAGGAATCGTCTGCACCTAGGGTACACTGCTTTTATAGGTATTCATTCATATTACTATCACCCTGAGGGCAGTGGTGTTAAAGAGGATCTTTTGCTATCTGGAATTTAGTGTACTTAAATAGAGGTTTAAATATAGAGGATAAATATAGTAAGTTAAACCCTTCAAGTATTTTATCATGTTACCTACATAAGCCTCCATTAAGTCCTACTCGGATTCCTCTTTGGATTGTGGAGGTGGATCCAGAGTTCCTGAGGACTATATCAGTGGTGCATAAGCTCTGGTGGGTTCTACCAGGCTGGAAAGACTTGACCATGGCCCAAGCCAACAGACTATCTTTTTCCCAAGAGACAGAATAACTTAGGCTCTTCACCAGTACTCTGACCACTAGGTGATTAATCCTTTGGCCATGTCAAACAAGCAAAACTCAGAGTAGTCCTGTGCAGGCCACTTCTAGTTCTTCACTGATGATAGCAAAGCGGAGGAAAGGGGGACAAGAAGGAGCTAAGAATCACAGTTTTTATATCATTTAACCATTAACTTAGCTACTGTTCTAAATGTGAGATACTTTCCAGTAACCAATAAGACATCATACTATTGGAGAAAACAAATCATGTTCGTGTGGACATTCTTACTGTAAATGCAATCCGAAGATAAACGAAAGTATTTCTGTAATTCTCAAATAATTTTGCTGGAGAAGGGAGACTGGGGAACCTGCCAAGATTAGGAGGTAGGGTGAAAAGTAGATATCACCAAAATATGTTCTCTCCTTCTGAAAATGGGAAAAAAAATCAAGTCTCCCATAATCCCCTGCCCAGGGAAAGATAGCAAGTTCCTTTGGCAGGCTCCTGCACCCTCCCCAGTATAATCAATATTTATCAGAGTTCATCCTCTCTATGAGATCAAAACTGTCAGTCCTACTAGAAGTAAAAAAAAAAAATCCCCCCGTTTTTGAGTGTATTTTTTACAATCTCAATCATAAAGATGCTGTAACAACAAGGCTGCTAGCAGACCAACACGAGCAAACAGAAGGGCTGCCAGCCCAGGTCCTTTGATCTGTTTTTCTAAGGAAAGCAACTTTAAGGGGTTTACAATCTCACTTTAATCAAACATATATATCATGCACTTAGTCAGGGGGAAAAGGCAGCATCCTGAACTTCAGAGCAAATACAAACAGAAATTACAAACACAGAAAAAATACAAACAGCAAATAATACAAACCAGGAGACAGGCTTCTAGCTGTCTGTCCAACATCTGGGTTTTCAAAGCTGGGGGGGGGGGGGTGGCGCTCCTTCAGCTACCCAGAGTCTTGTCACCAACACTCTTCCAATGAGTGTGTCCCCAAAGGCAAAATGCTAACCTCTGAGTTTATATACATTTCTTCAGGGTCAAAGGGCATCACAACTGTGCGACTCAAACCCATGTGACTTAGGCCTTCTTGTGACTTAAATGCTTACTCAAGGTCAGAGGGCAAAACTAGGCCTTCCTTTGACAGGGAAGCGGTCATCAAAGACTCCTGATTCTATCAAAGATTCCTTAGTGCTGAGAAGCACTCCAAATCAAAGACAACAAAAGTCCACTTTACTTGCCGTTACATTTGAAAAGCAAAACTCATCAAAGGTACTTGATTACCTCAGCATTCCAAAGGAGAAAACAGTAAAAAAAAAAAAGTCCCACCCTAATTACCATAACAGATGCCCAGAACTAACAGGAGCACTTTGATTTCTCTGGAAAATGGTTTCATTGTCACTTAAAGTGTTTCATCAGTAAAAATGATTTTTTTCTAATCTTCAGGAATCCAGCCTATCTATCATCTTGCCCATGACAAGTATTTTTTCTTCATAGGAAGTGTTAGTAGCATTTTTTAAAACTGGTCTTCTCACTATTCTTCCAATTTAAAAGAACCTGACTCAGATAGTAAAGAAATTAATGACAACACTTTAGCCGCCAGGTCCCTCTGAAGGTCTTTTCTGGTTTAATGAGGATTAATTACTCTCTGTTTTTTAGCTGTAGTTTGTCAATGTTTCAAGTTGTCTTTCATTCCTTTGTGCTTTGGTGTGACTGATCCTATTTCATTGCAGCTTTGAATGATTATTGAAATACTTGACTTTCTCACACCAAAAGACACTGTGATATCTCTAATAGTCACTAGGAAACTCATTATTCTGGAGGTTGCTTCAGATTTGGCACGCGCATCTCATTAATACTTATAGTTGTTTCTGCCTCTCTGATTGGAGGGAGGAGCAAGAATATCCTCCCAAAGCCTCTCTTTATGGAGGGCTCAAAATCCCAGCCATCTCTCCATTTGTCATCCTTGCTGTGCTTGGTTTTGACTCTACCCACACCATCATGCTTCTGAGTCAGGTGCCTTCTGGCACTGTTCCCTCACCCTCCTTCAGCTTCCTTTTGTGTTTTGTCTTGCCGGGGTAGATTGTGAGCTCCCTGAGGACAGGGACTGACTTTCTTTTTTCTAATTTGTGTCCCCAGCACTTAGCATAGTACTTGGGATGTAGTAGGTGCTTAATAAATGTATATCATTTTGTAGTATATTTAATTGCTCTATAAGAACTACAACTTTGGGCAGCTAGGTGGGACAGTGAATAGAGCACTAGCTCTAAAGTCAGGAGGACCTGACTTCAAATCCTGCCACAAGTCATTGGCTCCCCCATCCCACAAAGAGCGACAACTTCAGTATATTTCCTTGAAGTTATTTCCAGTCTTCAGAACCACAGAATTAAAAACACAACAAAAGAGCAATGCAGTATATTTAGATGACAAACTAAGATAGGGGAAATTTACTCACCAGTTTTATCTCTGGTCAGGGTCAGACATTCTTGGTCAGCCCTAGCATCTGAAGAAACACACACGTGGCTATTGGTGTCACAAAATGAAGCCCCACAAAAATTTTTGTTTGTCCCAACTAATTTTCATAGCACTGGATTCATGAATTTCATGCAACAGTGGGCACAGAGAAGGATGAGGAAACATATGCCAGGAAATATGGCTCAAGATTAAGAGAAGAAAAGAAGGAATGGGTGAAAGGTAGAGGGAGTAAGGAAACAAGAGATATCAAAAGCTTGAAGATGATCGGACAATTTATAACTATACCATGAGTACTTTGAGGAAGAGGTGAGAAGACAGCAAATATGGTGAACATCAAATAAAAAATATATATTTTAACAGGAAAAATGATGTTAATAAATGGAGAAGACATTACCAATTTAGCTGTCTAAACCTGGGATTTGTAGACCATGGGTTTTTTTTAAAGCAAAGATAAGAAATAATACAAAAATAGAAGAAAGAAAAAAAAAGTAAAAAAGAAATAGTATACAATTAAAACAGCTTCACTCTGACCCCTTCAAACAAGCAGTTGCTGAGAAATGGGAAAGAGTAACAGACTGGCACAGAAGTTTTAACCTGATATAAATCAATCGCCCATAGGACAGCAACTGAATTTAGAAACTGCTTGAAAAAGCAGACACTTAATCTCTTCGCCAAGTGGAGTGGTATGGAAACCAAGCCGTACTGGCGTAGAGCATGAACTGCTTTGTAAAATCTTACCGAGGAGGATGGCACAAGGTTATCAGTAACATCCCCTTGTTAGAAACCTAGGAGCAGCTGATGGAAAAGTCAGTTTCATGGAAGGCGTGGTGAAAGGACAAATAAACAAGTTAACCTGAGAGCATTTCAAGATGAAATGGGAAGAGAGAGATCACATACTGCAAATAATAGAGAAAATTTACGCAGATTTTTATAACCAACTCTCTTTATCACCAAAGGTACTAGGATCCTAATTCCAGATGTGCTGCATGAAGCAAATGGAAATGTCATTCAGGGGAACAAAAATGAAAAGGGAGGCTGGACTAGTCCAAATAGACACAGTGAAGGTCTATGTTGGAGGAGGTGAAATTATCAGCATATTGAGGGACCAATTCTGAAGGTATTTGAAAAAACGGAGGATACCAAAGACACAAAAAAATCTCAACCCCCTGCCCCCAAGAGGAGCCAGAAAGAATATCAGTAACGTCCAAGTCACATTTCTGCTTTCCTAGACCTGTATTTTTTAAAAGAACATTCTACATGGATCTAGTGCATCCTTAATGAAGTTATTAGGAGGAAACAGTTGTATTCTATAGTAGACCACATATTTACAGTCACACAATTGACCCAATAGGTAGAGAATCTCAAATCCTACTCTGCTAATTGTTTATTGACTATAAAAGACATTTTATTTAGTAGAACAAACCATCACCTTAAAGACTCTGCATAGTGAGGTGTCTCCCATTTATATGACAAAATCATGCAAGATTCCTTGAAAAGGTGGCAACAGCTTTGACTTTCCGGGGTAATTCTCAGATTATTAGCATTTAGCAGGGAGAAGAATAAGCATTTATACAGCACCTACTGTGTGCCAGGCACTATGGTAAGCACTTTACAAATAATATCTCATCTAATCCTCAAAATGACCTTGTTATCACCCCCATTTTGCAGCTGAGCAAGGTGAGGCAAACAGCGGTTAAATGGCTTGTGTAGCTAATAAGTTGAAATCACATTTGAACCCAGGTCTTCCTGACTCTAGACTACAATATATAACTCAATACACCTAGTACAGATACTGCAGAAGGACAACGAGCTGGGTCCTGAATTGAAGAGGAAAAAGGGGCAGTTGGGCTGGTTTGGTTCTTTTGAAGACCCCTAATCTTTTACCTGAAACAAAGGACTGTCTTTTTCCTCCTAATATTCTTCAAATAATATTGTATTACTGTTAGGCGTGGAATACCAGTTTCCAAATAATTGAGCTGAGGATTATTCAAATACCCTCTGAGGGTAGGTGGGTGGCTGCAGCACATTTAAACAGAATAAGTAATGTCAAGGATGAACCGGCCACATAACAAGCATGAGAAATAATTGTTAAAGAGTCATAGACTCCACTGCTATCATGCATTATCAAGCAATCTGGAGAAAGGCTCAAACGCAAGTTGGATAGACAAATGTGAAGGAAGAAATGGGAAGGAGTCACATCCATGGACAGAAATCTTAAAGTTACGAGCTGTGTCATTGGGAGAAGTATTCACATAGATGAGACCATGGAGTCATCAAAGTCCTGGAGTAATTAGTTACACAAGGATCTGGCCCCGTTCTGTCTCGTCTTTACAGCCTTTTAAGTAATAATGAGACCTAATACCTCATAGTGATTCATACTCTTGGAATATTTTTCACATTACCTCATTTGTGGAAGCTGGCATTATAGACTGGAAAGAACGTGGCCGTGCAGTTGGATGACCTGTGTTTGACTCTCACCTCTGATGAGGATTTCTTCCAGTGTAACCTTGGGCTTTAATTTCTTCACCTGCGATAGGTGAGGGCTGAACCTCTGAGGTCCCTTCTAGCTCTAAGCTTATGATCCTATTATGATCTTGGATAAATCTTCAGTAAATGATATACCCCACATATTAGAGGCCTTCACTGGTTAATTTTTTTTCTCCCAATATCCTTAAGGGAACAATATAGAATTCAAGGTGTTCATTTATTGTGTCTCCTGTTGTATGACTATTTAACTTTTTTCCTGTTTTCTTTCTATTTTCTATCTATCTATCTACTTCTTTATCTATCTATACCATCTATCTAAATCTATCATCTTTTTGATGTCTTTATGCTGCTTTTTGTGCACAAGCTGGTAATGTACAGTAGCCTACTTAGACCCACTGCATTTTTCTCTGTTGCCTTTAGTTGTCCATTGATTTATTCTGAGAGTGTGATATTCTATGACTTTTAGTCTTGTAGCCTCATATTTTATTATGATTAAATCAGGTCAATTAACAAGCATATTTTAATTGTTGACTATGTGCCAGGCCCTGTGTTCTGGCTATGTATTTAGGGCTGTAAATGAAAGAGTTCTTGCCCTGAAGCAAGTATATATAAATATATACAACACACGTGCAAAGAAAATACAAAGTAATTTGGTGGAAGAAGACTGTCCTGAGCCGAATGTCAAGTGGCATGAGAGAATAAAAAAAATGGCTTAAGGAAAATAATAAAATGTATTAAATAACAGGAGGCTTCTATTGTGGGTTGTTTTCATTTATGTTTATTCAGAAAAAAGATAATACCAGTTTTATCATTCATTCATTTATTAATTAATCCATCCAATCATTTATTTATCTCTTCATCTATCTTTCAATATCTATCTATCTATCTATCCATCTATCTATCTATCTAGTAGTATTTTTAGAACAGTGTAAGATGCAACCAAGAAATGATCTCAGCTAGGAGAAAAATTCAAAAATTCAAATATAAAGAATGAGTTATTACTTGGACCATCTCTGGTTTAAGTTAAATAACATTGCCTCTTAAGTAAGTCTATTAAAATATTTTTAGACAGCAAAAACAAATGCTCTGAGAATCAAGAAAACAATATAAATATTCTATCTTCCCTATCTGTGCCTTATACCTAGTAGGTATTTAGAACATGTTTGTTGTGTTTGTTTTTGAGATTTTTATATTACAGACATTTTCATACTATTAAGACTAATAATACATATAACCTTCTATGAAAATGTGCACAACATTCTACATCTGTTAAGGTATCTCAAATCTAGAAAAATAAGCAGAAGAAAGGAAAGTAAAGATTATCTTATGAATTGGTCAATTTTAATTAAATAAATATTTATTAAGATGTTAATGTTAAAGCTGTTAATGTTAAGGTATCTCAAACCTAGAGGAATGAGCAGAAGAAAGGAAAGTAAAGATTATCTTATGAGTTGGTCAATTTTAGTTAAATAAGCATTTATTAAGAACTTTATCTTTGTAAGGTGCTACAGGGGATATAAAAGGAAGGAAAGCCAATCCCTAACCCTTTGAAAATAACAATAAAATCGTCATCACGATATTTATTATTTTCATTATTGTAATCCTTTGGTTTCTGTGTAAACTGGTTGACTCTTGATGGGTACTGTTAAAACTCACCCATCTTTGCTACTTTATTCAGAAGTGGAGTTTAGATAAACGGTGAGGTTCTCAGGCTCAGTTTATTTTCTTGTCAAGCTCTTTAATAGCTCTTTGTGTGTGGTTGACTATTATGATAAAATTCATCTAATTAACTATCAATATTTGACAGACCACTTTTCAGCAGTGTCATTCATCTCAACAGAACAGTAATTTCAATCAAAGAAACTATGCCAACCATTCAAATGAGAGAACTCAGCAGTAGCTCAGTCTCATTTTAATGGGTTCAATAAATAAAATCAAATCTCAGAGTTTCTATCAGCCAATGGACCTCATTCGTATTGTGACTGAGGCTGTCAGTACCCATTCATAAAGCCATCAGTGTGCAGAACTAGTCCCAAAGAGGTAACAGAAAAGGGAACCATATGGAAGAAAGCAGCACAAGTAGTCTCATCTGAATTTTTCATCTAGTAACACACAGTTTATTTTCGTCACTTAGATACTGGTCTGGATCAGTGATCTCATCACTGTGGCTGCTGCCCTTCCCAGTGAAGATCAGAACTCTTCCAGTCCTTTTCATCCTATGAGATAGATGGCAAAGCGGTTAGAGCTCTGAACTTGGGCACTTATTAGCTATGAGACCCTGGGTAAGTCACCTAAGCTGTTCTAACCTCAATTCTCATACCTAGGAAATGGGAATAACAGTAACACCTACTTTTTGCGAGGAGTGAATGAGAAAAACACTTTGCAGTACAGGAATGTTGGCTATTATCCTTATGGGATTCTTATCCCTGTGTTTCAAGAAATATCTTGTGGAGGATCTACTCCACATGGCAGAGGCCTTCCTCTGGTCCTATTAATATTTTAATATTTCGTTAATATTTCTATCAGCATTCCCTGTCACTACATGACCAATCTACCTCTCTTTCTTGTTGCTAATATTAAGTATATGTATGTGTATATATATATATATATGTATTTATGCTTCTCTCACTCCTAGGCTCAGATTTACCTTAAAGCAATGATCCAAGCAATTACCATTATCTTTGCTGCTATCTGGGGTGGGGGGAGGGGGACATCATAGAGCCCTATGCACAAAGGCTTGTATTTCTTTGATATATTGAAGGATTTCCTATGACAATGACTACAGTATCTTTCCCACCTCCTTCCCCTCCCCAGTCAATGTTTAAAGCTTGTTAGCAGCTGTTAACTCAGGGCACTGAGGTATCACTGCATATTATTGAAGTGGGAGGCTAAAAACCAGGAATATCTATTACAGTCTAGGATGATTAAACTACTTCTTGGCTTCCCATAAGATTTTAAATTCAAGGAGAAAGCAAGCAAGGGAGAGAAGATTACGCCTGAACAGTCTTCATGATAAAATAGTAGTAATTAGTTTGAGCAAAATCCCATAATAGGTTTTTTTTCACTTTGCAGGAAACCAAATGGCAGACAGATAAAACAAATTACTTCACTCAGGGTAATTAGCAAGCTATTATAAGGTTCTAACCATGTTCCTCCATGACTGTAAAGATCATGCTCCGTTTTCCTAAGAACTTTATGTTCCTTAGTGCTAATCCATTCAAACAACTACAAAATCCAGTGGCTACTGCTCTATAAACAGAGCAAGCTGGCAGTGTTAAAACAGGAAAGCTGGGACATGGCAGCGCCTCTAATGGCTTCTTCAGCGGCAGAAAGAAGGCCCAGATGAAATCTGAAGGTCTTTCCTACCTGTAAGGCTTCCTTGATTCTCCCAGCTGGACTGCTGTTCTCTATATCTCTTCATACCTACCCTATGCAATTTATTAAGCACTTAATTGTAAGGAATTGTACTAGGTCCTGAGGAGACGATGACCAAAGAAATAAAGAACAGTCTCTGCTCTCACAGATGGGAGTGAAGGGACGGAATAGAATCCCAGGGGTGGGGAACTTGTGGCCTCAAGACCACAAGGCCCTCTAGGTCCTCAAGTGCAGCCCTTTGACTAAATCCAGACTTCACAGAACAAATCTCCTTAATAAAAGGATTTCTTCTATAAAACTTGGACTCAGTGAAAAGGCAGCACCCAAGAACCTAGACAACCATGTGTGGCCTCTAGCCTGCAGGTTCCCCACCCCTGGAACAGACCACGTAAACAAGTATATACGGGGAGTCCTTGGATCCCTAAGAGGTTCATAGATTGCAAGGGATCTGTGAATGAGAACGGGGAAACTGCATCATTATTTCAATGCAACTGGTTTGCCACATATTTGATTTTATGCATTTACAGACCTTATTCTGAGAAAGGGGTCAGTAGGCTTCATCAGCCTGACAAAGGGGTCCCTGAAGCCAAAACACCTAAGGACCCTATTATTCAGACAATTTAAGGACAAGAGAGAACCATCCATTGGGGAATCTGGAAGGCTTCCTATAGGAAGTAGCACATGGGCTGAATCTCCAAGTAAGCTAGGAGTTCTTAGAGCTGGACGTGAGAAAGGAGAGTATTCCAGACACGCGGGGCAGTCTGTGTAAAAGAGGAAGGCGAGAAGAGCATGACATTGCTGGTTTCACCTGCAGTTTCCTATAATAAATCTATAGAAGACTCTAGATCCAGAAAGCCTGGGACTTGCATGGTCAAGCTGAGGAGTTCACATTTTATCCTAGAGACGATCATTCAGTCAAAAATCTTTATTAAACACCACCATAGATCAGGCCGTGTGCTAAGAGATAGGAACAGGTATTAAACCTACGAATTTATAGTTAACATGCAGATGAGAAAGCCTTCTCTCTTGGTACAAGTTAGCACCTTCTCTTCAATTTACAGTTTTAAGGTTTCCTAGAGCACTGAAAAATAAGTTATTTGCCTAGGGTCACTCGGCCGGGATGGGTCAGAGGTAGTACTTGAATCTAGGTCTTCTTGACTCTAATGTTAATTTTCTATGTACAATGCCATGGCTGCCTTCATATAGGTAAACAGAGACAAAACCAAAATTATCCCTGCCCTCAAAGAGCTTAATTCTATGGAGGGCGTGAATCATAAGTCTTTAAGGATTGTTGTTGTTCAATCGTGTGTTTTGGTGACCCCATTTTGGGGTCTTCTTGACAGAGATACTAGAATGGTTTGCCATTTCCTTCTCCAGCTTATCTTATAGATGAGAAAAGGAGGCAAACAAGGTTAAGTGAATTGCCTAGGGTCATACAGCTAGCAAGTGTCTGTGGCCAGATTTGAACTCAGGAAGATGAGTCTTCCTGACTTCAGGCCTGGTGTTCTATCCACTGTGCCACCTGGCTGCCCCCAATGAAGGACAGGATAATTATGAAATATATGATATTCCATTTTGTATTACACATATTATTTTTTGTGTTACTTTCCTCTATATTAGATTGGGATCCCCTTAAGGGCAAGAACTATGTTTTATTTTTCTTTGTATCTCTAACAGTGCCCTGTACATACTAGGTGCTTAACAAATTTTTAACTTGCAGAATTCGAGAATTCTATGATATATACAGAACAATTTTCTAGGTTTTTATTTCCTATCCATTTTTTCTAGTTCATTTGCTTTCCCATCTTGTATAGTGTAAAATTCATAAGTCTCTCCAACCAGATATTACACAATCATGGGGAAGATAAGGTTATGGGTTGAGATGTACATTTATTTACCAGGGCCTGGGATTCTGAGTTAAAAGTCTTATTTTTTTCCCCATGTCCTGGCCATTTGATTTGAGACAAATAGCATCTTGAAAAGGAAGAATTGTCCTCCCAATGGAGGTCATAGAGAATTCAAATTAATTCCTAATCAAAGATGACTCAGGAAAACAGATCTTTTACATAATGGTTTGATTGAAGGACACTGAGACCTTCAGTTTGGTATGCTTGCTAGCTGACAAAAACAAGGACAGCTTTTTGTACCAAAGGAAGGGAAGAAAACACAGTGGTGCAAGTTTTCATCTGAAAATAGACATAAGACAGAGCTATGTTATACAAGTCAAATTCAAAGATAACCAAAGTTATTTTCCTAATACATGTGATTAAAATAACTTCATCTACAGAGAAAAAGGAGTAACATCCGTAAGGGGAAAAATCGAGATGTACTTTTCTTTTTTTTTTCAATATGACCAAAAAACAAATAAAAACTTCTCATTAATTTTGGTTTTTAAATCTTGTAACTATATTTTACCATTATTTCTTTTTCTCTGTATTCCTCTGAGAATTATATGTATATGTAAATAACATATACATGCATACTCAGATACATGTGTATAGATGTGTTTATATATCTATATATGTTTCTATCCATCTATATGGCTAAAGATATGTATATATCTATTACAGATATACCCATCTCTCTCTTTCTTTCTCTCTCTCTCTCTTCCTCCCTCCATCCACACAAACACATATATGCAGATTACAACCTCTCTATTTCTTAGTAGACTGTTTTATGAATTAATGTATCTGGAAAAATGCAGGACTAGGTACTCAACCTTCTGATGATGAACCACTCCAAATTTACTTAGGCCAGTCTCAGATTAAAGACAGTTCACCACTAGGTCCCTACTTGAAGTCATTCAAGCTTGGTAGGGACTTACGGGACCTTTTTTCCACTGGCATAGCAGCCTTGAACACAAGGCTACTTCCTCACCATGAGACATGGTCGACTTTAATGGAGAATTATTACATGATCACACATAATTTTCATTTCAAAAATTAATTGTTACATGCATATATAATTGCCCAAGGCATTACAGGGTATCCCAAAATCTCAGCATAGTTTAACTGTGCTAAGACTTTTGGGATACCCTGTATATGTGTGTATTTATTGATCTACTAAGTCAGTCCATGAGCATTTGGTAATTGATTTCTGCGTTCTTGGCACCGAATTAAATGCTGAGGATACAAAAAAGTCCAAAATACAGTCCCTGAGAGATATGTTTCCATATATATGGAAGGCAGCATTTATATGGGAGGCAGCATAATATAGCAGTGATCAAATTGGGAAGCCTAACTTTGAGACTTACCTTTTACGTATATTGGTTCTCTAACCATTGGACAGTAACTTAACTACTCAGAGTTGCTGCCAACTGCCTCCAACCATGCTAATCTGCCTTGGAGAAGGGTATTTCCATGGTACAAGTTCTTTATGCCAGGGAAATCCCAAGTCTGGACTCTCCCCCAATATGTTTGCATATGTATACAGATATCTAAATATTCCAATAGCTTGATTATATTTGAAAACTTCTTAAAATAGTTATCAATTTCATTTTTTGCAAGCAGTTATTCTTTTAGCCTACTGCTCATCATGCTCTTTGCTGTGACTTGGGATTTCTATAAAAAGTATTTCTTCTCTCCCCTCATCCCTCCCACCATTTCGCCATTTTAGTTTTGCATGCGCACAGTGCACCTTGGGCCTTGGGAGATGTCCAGTTCTGTTCCATTTTACACTCAACCTTCATGTATACACACTCTTCTACCAGTACATTGATACTTTTCAGACTAGGCCAAATTAAAGCATTAACCTTGGGAAAAGTATGAGTGGGAACAAAGAGAAAGACGAAAAGAAATAAAGAAAGACGAGGCATCTGTGACTCTCACATTAAATAGCAAGATAATGAAGGCATAAATAAATAGACTGACCACTGCCCTAGAAGCGATGCTTGCGCCCTAAGTCCATTGAGCAAGAAAAGGGCTTTAGACGAATGACAGGATAGGTGGGCAGCTTTAAGAGGTATAGCTAGGAATTGTAGTGTCTGATGCAAGTTAAGTTTGGAACGGTATGCAGAAGACAGTATGCCCTGGTCTGGTATAGTGGTCATAGGAGTGTGGATTACACATTCCTTACAGAGTCTGGATCAAGCTTCTATTTGGTTATTGACAGCGATGGAGAAGTTGGAAGCGGCAATGTGGAATCAAGGGTGTGAGTCAGTGAGGAAGTGTGATCCACAGGGATGGACGGGGGCCTTTGGAGGTGATGCACAAAGCTGCTCGAGGACTATGAGCTGTGGGATCGGCCAGCGAGGAGTCTACCGAGGAAAGAAAGTGATTCCATCCTGTATTTCAGCATCTTGTGAGTAAACACTAAGTCATCCTGTCTAGTTATGGTTTTGACATGAATCAGAGTCTTCAAAGTAGTGGGGCAGTAAGCAGGGAAAAGAATTTCTGAAAATATATACTTTCCCTGGTGTCCTGGGACAATGGTAACTATAATTAGTGGTGGTAGTAGAGGGGTGTGTGTGTGTGTGTGTCTGTGTCTGTGTGTGTGTGTGTGTGTGTGTGTGTCTCTGTGTGTCTGTGTGTCTGTGTGTTGGGAGGGAGGGAATAGGAAAAGAGCCAAAACACCATTACTGACATACTGCCACAAGAAATGGTTGTATTGCAATACTGCCTTTCATCAAAAAAATAGTGAAAATTGTATTCTCCAGCAACTCAAATAGGCTATTTTATTTTTGTGTGTGTCGTCCATTACATATATCACTCACATACCAAAACAAAATAAAGGGATTGAACTCTCTATTTTGCCCGATTATGAAAGAGAAGGACAAGGCTTAGATTTTAGTTACTTCAGAGAAGACCTCATTAACAATGCCAAGAAAGCTGTAGTTAGAAATGCAAATGGGGGAAACCAATGGGGACAGAAGAAATCTGTTCTAGAATTTTGGAACTAGTAGGTAGTTTTAGGATGAATTAATCTAAAAGTGATATCATCATATGGTCATACCCATCTTTCCTACCATGTGTTCCCGGAAATCATGGCATAAAAGAGACCATTGTAAAAGAAGTAATATTTTCTAATAGGAACTGTATTATTAATCCACCATATTGTGCAGGCTTACATCCCTGACTAGGGAGCTGGCATCAAATAAAAATGCAACTGACAATAGATGTTAGAGACTAATAACAAACTTTATAATAACTGAAAATGGTCAAATTATACTCAAAGGCATATATTCTTACAATTGGAAGGGCCCTTTGTGATCATTTGGTACAATTCCTTACTTTTATTGAGACAATGCAAGTCCAGAGAGTTTAAGTAACTTGCCCCCCCCACTCCCCACCATGTAGCTAGTGATAGAGCTGAGACTAAAATACACCCCTCCGGATCTCTAGTTCATTACTTTCCCCCCATTCTGCTATATTATCTCCTTTAAATTTTTTTAATGAAATAAGCATACATGTATTTTTATATACAAATTTTCAAAATATCCCAATATCCTAAAAAGGGCATGAGTTATAGTTCTATTATATCATAGACTAATAGCTATAAATTAATTCAGACCTGGGATTTTATCGGTGTAGGGAACTCATTCTTTCCATGAAGACTGACAATTCCCTGCCTCTCCGTACTCTAACTTACCTTCCATATAGCAAGAAGAGTGATTGTCTCAAAACAAAGCCTGACCTTGTCAGTTCCACACTCAGTAAACTCCAGTAGCTCCATATGGCCTTTAGGATCAAACACAAACTTTTCTGGTTTTTTAAATTCTTCCCATCCTGGTCCTATCCATTATGTCCAACCTTATGATACATTATTCCCATTCCCACCCTCCAAAATCCAGCTAGATTGGCTTCCTTGTTATTTAGCACACATCTCACCCAGCTCCTATCTCTGTGTCTTGCCCTGATTGTTCTCATGCCTAGAATGCACTTTCTTTACCTCTGTCTTTTAGAAATCACTTTGTTTCCTTTAATAGTGAGCTCAAATGCCCTGCTTCTGCATGAAGGCTTTTTTCATGCCCCAGCTACTAGTGCCTTTCCCTCCCCACCAACTCATTGTATATAATACACACACACACACACACACATTCATATATATAGTTAACTCTTCCACATAGCAGGGATTAGAGGAGCATGTCCCTTGGGTCTGGAAAATCCAAGTAAAATTTTGTTGGCCCTCCCTTTGTACCAGAGAAGAAGTCTGAATTTTTTGTTTTTCTTTTATGGGGCACTTACAGTACCTTATTATAAAATTTGGTTTGATATTATACAATACTATAAATATATTTTATGCATTTCTGAGTTTCTGAACTTTTTTTTGTGTTGTCTGCTGGCCTTTGCATGTTATCTGCGACTTTTGCAAAACTCCCTCAAAAATTACAATTTAATTTCTTATGCCAACCTATGATATATCAAAACTATTGGTGGGGGAAGTTGCAGTGTGAACAGGATAACTGTACATGTATAAGCTTGTGCTGCATATATCTGCATATTTTATATGTACACACATATTGCGTCCCTTGAAAAAATGTAATCTCCTTGAGCACAGGGACTTGTTCATTTTTATATTTTTATGTCCAGTGTTTACCACAGTGCCAGGAACATAGTTGGGTCTTAGTAAATGCCTGCTCATTGACTGCTTGATAGATTTTTAAAATAGTCTCATTGGAAGGCACTGAGAGGTTACATGGTTGCATGACCTGTATATAGTCATAGATCCAGTATACATTAAAAGCAGGAATTGAACCTGTATCAGGAGGGCAGAGTTTATAATCTCAAAGAGGATCATAAACATGTCTGAAAGGTTCGGAACCGCCGGATATAAGAAAC
Organism: Trichosurus vulpecula; assembly: GCF_011100635.1. NCBI lineage: Eukaryota > Metazoa > Chordata > Mammalia > Diprotodontia > Phalangeridae > Trichosurus > Trichosurus vulpecula. The sequence goes on along the minus strand of NC_050574.1, from coordinate 449,898,075 downwards.
TCTCAAAGTAGAAGGCAGAAGAATCAAAACATTTATTTAGGCTCCACAGTAACCAACCCATGAACCAGAAGCCCCATTTTGATATGTTGATCCAAATCTTCCAGGCCCAATAAGTACGCCTTGCAAGAGTAACCAGGAGGCTACAGAGAAGCATGATTGCGTAAAGCAAAATCATGCTTCCCCCTCGATGGTAATAAGATTACCCACTGGCCTGAAGTCTTTGTTCAGCTTCCTCCCGTAGGTCAGCTCTGCTACTGGCAGCTCCTGCCTCAGCTGTGTCTGTGTCTGAAACTGAAGCTGCAACTGTAACTGACGATGTAACTGTCGCTGTAACTGACGATGTAACTGTCGCTGGCTCCAACCGGAAAAGGAAAAGAGAAGATCTTCAAGCTGTCCTCTCCCCTCTTATAGGGTTTTTTGACATCATCAAGCTCCGCCCGAACGACCAGGGCCGATTGGTTCTTGACTTGGCCCCTCCCCCTAGGGTAGAGGTTAACACCTCCCCTCAGCCAGCCCCATGACTCATCACACAGGAAGTTGTCTGCTTCCCGGCATGCTCCCCGGGCCTCCTGCCCCGGAAGAGCAAGCCACAGTGTCCAGAGGCTCAATGAGGTAAGCTGAGTCATTCAAAGAAAACAAAGGCCATTCTGGCTACAGAACCTAGGTCATTCTTGATTCCAAGGCTGCTTTTTATTGTCACTATAATGAACATTTAAAAATTAATTAAATGTCTAATTAACATTCACCATCATGGTAACTGGGGCAGCTAGGTGGTGCACTGGAGTCAGGAAGATTAAATCCATCCTCAGACACTTCCTAGCTCTATGACCCCGGGCAAGTTACTTTACCCCTATTTGCCTCAGTTGCTCATCTGTAAAATGGAGTCACGCTGAAAAAGGAAATGGCAAACCCTTCCAGTATCTTTTCCAAGAAAATCCCTTGGAAGAAGTCCATGGGGTCATGTAGAGTCAGATATGACTGAACAACGGAACAAAAACAACAGTCAGGGTAAATAAAACACCAATTGTTATTAATATTAATATTATTATCGCATTATTATCATTACTATTCTGCCTTAGAATTAAGAAAGACTTTTTCAGGGATCTTTCACATCTTTCTGAAAACTTTTTGGAAAGTTCCCTATCTTCTAATCTTTTAAATCAATTTCCTTGTTGCAAATACAAGCAATGGACATCATGAATCATGAATCATTCTATTTGAAAAAGTGCGATTGTGGCATTTAAATATTCAAAAGCCTCACTAAGGACTTTCGTGGTGAGGATTAGGAGAATTTGATTTCCTTGCCTCCCATCCTCACATTCATCTTTTCTTTGCCCTTCCTCTACTGCCTCTTCCCATTCTCTTTCCCCAATTCCTCCATATTTCAAGGGTAGATTTCAAAGTGAAAATAAGTCACGAAAAGGGTGGCCTAAGATATTCATGTGGAAGGGAACAGCCTTAGTTATAGCAAGTAGCATTTATAGGCTGATTATAGGAATATGAGACTGAGGGTGTTTTAAAAAAGTACCTTATAATTCTCCTGAGTACTTTTTGTATTTATTTGGTGTCTTCTCTTGCTTTTATCAGTTACTCTATGTGGCTGTCAGTGGGTCTGCCTCTAATAATAATACTCCTTGCTTTTTTATGCTTTTAACCTTCCAGCCATTATAACCTTAACAGAGCAGTTTTCAAAGTGTGATCCATTGACCCCAGAAATTCCCTCAGAACCTTTCAGGGGATCCACAAGGTTAAAACTATTTTAATAATGATAGTGCTGTGATATTATTTGCTTGTTAAAATAATCCTCTTTTTCACTATGTAACTATGTGAGGCGAGATTTTCACCATATACTTCAACCAAAACAACATACAGCAACAGATGGAATGTAGAAACAGATATAAAAATCCAGATGTTGTCTGTTAGGCCAGACATTAAAGAGAGTTGCAAAAATATGTTACGTAATGCCGTTCTTCTTACTAAAGTTTTTTTGGTTTTCTAAAATATAATTATTTTTCATAAAAAGTGTGTTAGGTTTATGTGCAATGGGTTTATTATTGTTATCTTAAATGGATCGAACATTTGTTTTAAAATTTCACTAGTGTTAATTTCCAACAGGGTAAATGTCAATAGATATACCCCATATATACAAACTCTCAATAGGTCCTCCATAGTTTATAAAGGGGTCTCTATTCCAAAAGTCTAAGAACTGTTTCCTTTGAAGAACAGAAGGCTGTTTGGGGAAGTGGTCATCAAGTTTGTTAAAGTTGGTAAACTTGTTTTACCCAGAAGCAGCTAGGTGGCACAGTAGTATGCTGGCCTTGGAGTCGGAAAGACCTGAGTTTGAATCCTACCTCTGACATTAGTTATGTAGACCTGGGTTAAGCACTTAGAATTTCTGAACCTAAGTTCTGTCATCTGTAAAAGGAGGGGATTGGACTTGCTAGTCTCTAAGATCCATTTCACCTTGAAATTTATGGCCATATCATCCTAGATCTTTAAAGGATTTAATAACAGAGGTAACTTTGTTCAATGATCTTCTGATTACTAATAATGAGTTAGGCATTGTGGTAGGAATGATGTTTGTTTTGTGTAAATTAGGCTGATTTCCCTTGAAGGGGATAAGAAGATGATTCTTGGGCTGCTCATTAGTTTCCTTGCTTCCTGAGGCATAAAGGAATTGCCTTTGGTGAGTTAGTGTCAGAAATTTTAGGGGAATTCCCACTTCTCTGCAGGCCACTGTTTTTTTCACCTAACATAGTAGCTTGATTTAGTGAATGCTCATTTTGTCTAAATAATTATCTTTTTAACCTTAGGGATTGTATCCTTTTTGTACTTTAATAGATTTAATGTTAATAATATTTTATAAAAATAATACTTAACATTAATATTTAATAAAATAGCTTTTCTTGCATTTTATCCATGAATATCTGATTGCTTTTTAACCATTAACTTGAATCACTGAACAGATCTGTGTTATGTTTAATTCTGAATAGGCATTAAACAGTCACATTGTGTGGGACACAAGATTGTTTGTGAAAGCTTCCCATGAATAAATCAAGCAAGGTAATACTCAGATAGTACAAATTTAGTTAGGATGTAGACCTCACTAGGCCTAAGTTTCGTTTTCCTGTAAATCATATGATTTCGGGGAAATCACGGGGTCTCCCCCTCTCCCCCTCCCCTAGCCTACTCGCATGCCGTCATCTTAACATTGAGATTTCCCTATAAGGTAATTCTGTAGTTTCTGTGCTAGTATTGGATAAACTTATTCTGGGATAGATTGTGAGGCCACCTGTCCCAGCAAATAGGGACAGGGGTCCAGCCTCTAGGGGTGGAATTTCTTAGAATTGTTTGTACAAGGTTATATATCCCCTTGCTTGCCTTCTCCCCCTTGCCTCTCTGCACTACCATCCCACCCTGGTAGTGGGAGATGCCCAATTCTTGCGAGACTTGATCAAATAAAGCTTCTGTTTTGTTTCTACCTTGAGAAAACCGAGACACCTCTGTTTTTGTTTATTTTGAGCCTGTGGTTTGTCCCACACAACATGTATCTCTTTTAAAGGTATATACTACTATCGTGGAAGAGATTCAGTATAGAGTTCAAGTATAAGGGGGATTCCCCATGTATAGTGAGTTCCTCTAATCTAGATGCTCTCATTTGCAGTTGAAATTATGCTTATTGAATCAAGCCATGAAATTCTACAAAGTTCTACTATATACTTCCAAATAAGAATTGTATAGGAGAAGTGACATAAAAGATGTTGTCAGGTTGCTATATGAAAGAAAAAGAGGTGGGCTGTTCATGTTGTAAGAATGAGAGGTGATCAGCTGATGGCCTTTGTGCTTCACTGGTAACCACAAAATGGTAAGGAATCTAGGGGAAGCCCTCCTCCCCCATGTTACTCTGAGTAGATTGGATAGTTCATGGGAATTAATGGACTAGAGCCACATAGGAGGGGAAAGCACAGATGCATAGTGATTTGCCTCATTGGTGGGAACACTCATATTTATAAGATCACAGGTCCATGAAAATCTTTAAATATTTTACTATCAATTCTAAGTCAATATAAGCTGAGTGAAAGACTGAGGGTGGTCCTGGCCATCTCATACAACACAGGTTGTGGGGTAAGCTTTTTTTTAAATAAGCTATTCAAAGGCCATTGTGTTCTAGATGGTCGAGGTTCTCTGGAATCTGTGTATGGGATGTCACTGTACTAATAGCCCTTTACTTGAATGAATTACTGCACAATTACATGTTATGTCTTAGGATCAGGCCCTTCACTTCTTAATCATTGTATTGGACTTTCAGGTTTTTGTGTCCTGTGCTTTCACAGTCAAATGTTAAGATCTCTTCAAGCCCCTGAAAATTAATCTATAATTTCCCACTTTCTTTTTGTTAACAAAACAAAACCAAGCAAAATTCATGGGCACAATAATGCTGGGAATCCCAGACTGCAGGTACTGCAGAGGAATCCTGTAGAGGGCAAAGAGCTGATTTTCAAAATTCAATATTTATGTACTAACCTTGTAGAACTGACATGAACACTCTATTAATTATATCCTATTATTCTGAAATAGTAACCAGTATCAAAGGCTTCTGCAGAACCCACTAGACAAGTGCTAATAAAAACAAGTTAAAAAAATCAGATTGCTGGTGACCTACCCTCTATGTATATTTTTCACTTAGTAAGGTCAAAGAATCCTATCCTGCACCAGTGCCATATTCATCCTTTTTGAAAACCCTTTCAATAGATATTAGGTTCTTATTACTTTATTGCTGCTATAAAACTTAGCGCCAGAATTATGGAATAAAAGAGCTCCTGCTATAGAAGCTATAATAGAGGCAGTCATAACTTAAATGTAGGCTTGAAAGATTGCCATAAAGGCAATCCTTTATGGAGAAAATACCTCCTAATGTCTCAATGTGGAATACAAACCCCCACAAGAAGAATTTTGCAGATACTGACCTCTTCCAAATGTGGGGCATGCAGCACTTTCTAATGGCAGTTGCACCACAGATACATTTTTTAACATAAGGCAGGGGAAGAATTATAAGATTAATGTTTCTGTGATGTTGTAACTGGCAATTATTAGTATGGTGATTAAAGACAATACCTTGGGGATATTTTCTTTTGGGAAAAGAGAGAATGTCTTTAATCATGTCCCTTTTATTGCTTCCTCTCTCTATTGTGTCTCCTCTTCAACTGAAGTCGTTCTTAGATCTCCCAGTTCCTCTGATCTGACACTTCGTCCTTGTTCATTTTGTCCTTGTTGCTTTTATTTTCAGAATTAGTACACTCAGCACTTGTTAAGCGCCTACTTTGTGCCAGGAGTGTGTGGGAGTCTAGGAGGACCAGCACCTCTGATGTGAGGGCTTGCTGAGCCCTTTACAAGGCAGCTCATTTACCTTTTGTGTCCATCTGTCACCCAGCTCTCACCTGGGGCTCCAAGAAGCCGTAGCATATGCACACCCTCATAAACCGTCTTGGCAGATGGGCTAAAACCAGGCTAAGGATAACCAGCAGGCCTCAAACCCGTTGATGAATCAGGTGGATGTCTACCCCAAGCATTCGAATACTTCCCCTGGTGGAACGGGTCAGTGAGAACAATTTGTTCCAAAGGCCATGAAGGCAGCCAAAGCAGGCACTGTGGAGCACTCAGAGCTTGGTCAGACACCAAGGCTCCAAGGTCATCTGCCAGTCACCCTGACTTTTGTCCTGCCATTAGACTTCAATGACTCTGGAAGAAAGTGAGGCTGATGACTTTGTGCAGCTCTGCCTCACTTAAATCCAATTCCTGCACAAATCAAGATATCACCTGTGATGCCATTGGTCCTCCTCAAAAAAGAAGGATGAGTAGCACTTTATGCCAGAGACTCAGCTAGCCACCGGAGAGTCAAAGTCTCTAGCTTCAAGGGGTTGAATAACTTGGATAACTCATACAGGCCATTTACTGAGCAGCACACCAAGGAAGAGAAGGTGTTGCCTAATTGAGACAAGTCCTGGGTTCAAGTTCAACTTTTTAAATGAGCTATGTGACTCTGGATAACTCTCTGAACCTTGATATTTCTCAAGCAATTCCTTGGGACTCATTCAATAAGTCCTAACCAGGCTGTGCTGTGCCTTACTGAGGACATTCCTACCCTGGAATCTCTACTGAGGAAACCACAGATTCTTTCAGTATTTAAGCACGTCAGGGGAAATAGATTAAAAACTATGGAGGCTGAGAAGGTATGAGGGAGATTCACACGTAGAAATCACAGATTCATTAAAGATATCAAGAACAGGGCAATATTTATGATGGGTGCCATTCATATTTTGCTGCAAATGTTGCCTGTGAAGTTAAGAGAAAATTCAGTAACAGAACATACTCTATGGCCCCTGAATTAGCCTCAATATTTGGGTGTGTGGCATACTAAATAGACCGGAGAGATTTTCCTTAAAAGCAGAACAATGTTAAAAAAAAAAGGATAGAAGAGATCATCGAATCATGGATCTATAACTGGTAGGGACCTGAGAAGTCATTTAATCCAACCCCCTCATTTTACAGATGAAGCCAATGTGGCCCAGAGAGATTGGATAATTTGCCCAAGGTCATACAGGCAGTAATCAATCAACCAACAAGCATTTATGAAGGGCCTACTATGTGCCAGGCACTCTGTGAGGACTTGAGGATACAAAGACAAAGATAAAATTGTGTCTCCCCTCCAGGAGCTTACATTCAGTCGAGAGAGATAATATGCACATATGTCATTATATACAAAATAATTTTGGGGAAATAAAAAATAGTTTGGGGGAACCACTAGCAGATGAGAGGATTAGAAAACACTTTATGGAGGAAGTGACACAGGCTAGATTTGAACCCAGTCCCCTTAGACTCCAAATCCCATGTTCCTTTCACTGAACCACATTGCCTCTTTTTTTAACCAGTATCATACTTGAGAACAACACATTGAAAGGAGTTACTCATAATCTAAAATGTGCTTCTGTATCGTTCAAAAAAACCGTGAAATAGCCAATTGTATTTTTAAAATATTAATCAGACTCTATAAGGGAGATTTCCCTTTCCCCTAGCCTCCCGTCGCTTTGAAGCTCCGCTTGTCTCATCTCCCTTTCTGATGCTTATTTGAGCATGTAATAGAGAACTGAGGTAGATTGGTCACAGGGGATGAGTGCCCACTCTTGTCCCAAGATGGCCCATGGAGGGGGGACTAGAGGAAAGGGGGAAGCTCCACCAAACACATCCAACCGCCCCCTCAAGCTGACTAACAATCAATTTGAGTAGGGCTTTTTACAAGCTAACCACTATGCTGAGGGCCTATCCTTATTTTCTCATTTGATTTTCACGACCACCCTGGGAAGTAGGCGCCAATTTTATTCCTATATTACAATATTACAATATATTCCTATATTGAGATGAACAGAGGTTAAGCGACGTGCTCAGGGTCAAACGTTTCCGATAGAACCACTTAGTCAAATCTCTCCTTCAAGAGCAGCTACACGGCCCTGGGTTCTTTTCGCCAGGTTTAGGCCTTACAGCTAACTTCACCCCCAGACGTCAGTGTGTCACGATCATCTACCTGGCAGTCGTCCTGGAACGGTGCAGCTTTGGAGGGGAGCGTAATTCACATTGTGCCTGGTCTACACTCCCGAGGATATAAGACCCAAGTGCAGGTGCCCCAGTGGTGAGCAGCCCCTTGTCTGTGTTTTAACACTGAACGTATCCACCTCTTAATTTTTTAGGAAATGAGATGCACTAGGTCTACAAACCATTTGCTTGCTTGTTCATTTGTTTCAGTCACGTCCAAATCTTTGTGACCCCATTTGGGGTTTTCTTGGTAAGGATATTGGAGTGATTTACCATTTCCTCCTTCAGCTCATCTTACAGATGAGGAAACTGAGGCAAAATGTCCAAGCAACTCCCAACTGTTATTGGGTTCAATTTTGCAAGGTGTCTTTGCTTCTTGTATCCTTTAATGATTCTCTGTAAAGGTAAAATTAGGATTATTATCTCTGAGAATGTTCATTCTAAGACAAATCTGCAAACCGAGGCCCCTCAGGACAAATTCATTTGTTTGTATCATTCTCTTGGTGTTCTCTATAAGTAGGTATTGTTTTCCATTGAACTGACAATTAACTTGTGAAATTATGAAAAGGGGGGGGCAGGCACACCTGGTTCTTGGGGTACTACCAGGGAAAGACCATGATTGGCAGTAGGAAACAGGAAGATTGAAGAGGTGTTCAGAGCAAATGATCCAACCACGTTTCAGCCACTTGGGTTGACTTATCAGGCCTCATAGAGGGAGTTAGGGTTTAGGACCTTGAGTGCATGGGACTTCAGGTCTCAGTAGAAAGAATGATGGCGTTAGTGATGGTCCACCATAAAGGCTGCCCTCCGACTTGGCATAGATTGGTTCCTCTGAGTATTGTACTTCTGTTCCTCACTGCTGTGTGGCATCCTCTGTTTCCTACGCAATAGGGAAGCTCACACCTTAAGGGTGATCTTGCTTTTACATAGAGAAGGGGAAACAATCTTAGTTTCTCCGTCTTCGTCTTCATGCGTCACAGTCAGGATCTTGGCAAGGGGTGATGGGTTTGCTTAACACGATGTTTATTGTTCTCACTAGGGAAACTGTTTCCAATAAGTTAACACAAATAGTTGAGACGATGTGGTTATATAAGGTGAGCTCTGTATGTGTAAGATACATACATACATATATATACACACACACACACACACACATATATATACACACACACATACACAAACACACACAAGGTATGTCTAAACATATTAAGTGATAAGGAACTATATATACATATATGGAACACTGCCTACTTTTCTCTAAGAGAGGCTGCTAGTCTTGCTTTGAGGGGAGCAAGAGAAAAGGACCATGAGGCTCACCACTCTGTTCTCCTCTGAGAGAAAGGGGTATGGGATTAGATTATATCTGTCTTCTCCCCCAAAGCAAAACAAACAAACAAACAAGAATACCCTGTTAATCTCTCTCATCACTGCTCCTTAAAGGGCAGGGAAGGGGGGGCAGAGAATATCTCACACTTATGCTCATGGGTTTTGCCATTTCCTATCAAATGCTAGTTACATAAAGGACTATAAAAAATGTGAGTAAACCCATTTATCCAAGTAAATAGTGAGTAGAAACTGGAGAAGTTACATAAATTTGAATATATCAGGAAATATGCAAGGGTGAATGTGCTCTTCAGATGGGATCTTCATCTCATCCCAGCCAAGCAAAAGTCCTCAATCCCACTGAAAGGGAAATTCCTCAAAGTCTCTGGAGAAGCAAACTGGAAACCAGGGATATGTTGAGGAGGTGTTTTTGCCTACATTTCTGTCTTTTATAGTCCATCTTTCTCCCTCCTCGTGTTTCAAGTTAATCCCCAAGCATCTCTCAAAGCATTACTTAAGAATGTCACTCTTCTCTAAAGATCTTGTACCAACTTTGCCCTTTATTCAATGTCGTGGCATCATTACCCTTGCCAATACAGAATTTCATTCTGAGGGCAGCAGAGGGCTATTCTTCCTCCACCTAGCTTGGTTGAGGGGGTTGGGTTATAACTACAAAAACATGGCTTTTAAGGTATCTGCACTGGAGTTCAGAGGCCAAGAAAGTGGGTAAGAGGCCTTACTGTTGGGCAATAAATGTCATATGACAGCACAGATCATCGCAGTAGCTAGCACTTGACCAAAATATAAATTAATACTATTATCTAAGTTAACATAGTATGTCAAAATTGGGCAGGACAGAACTCATATCTAAGTTAGAAAATCCAGTGAAATGTTTTCACTGAAGGTTCAAATGATTCCATGAAAAGACACAGAACTGGGTAGATAGGAAAGGAAGCTATTCGGGGTTAGTGGACATCTTTGGATTGAATGATGTCGCAATAATGCGCATCACTGGCAGGTAGATGTCTGAACAAATGATGCTGGACATAAAATCACTCCAGTTGTCAATTGATTTTGAAAGACCATAAAGAAAACTTGATGAATTTTATCCTAGAGTTAAGTGTAAAAGCTCTTTCAGAGAAAAGGAAGGACAGAATCACAAAGCTGAAGCCGTTAACTTATGTGTGACCACAAGATGCCAAGCATTATGATAAATACACACACATGCGTGTATATGTATGTAAATATGTATATGTATACCTATAAACATATACACATAATTATAAAATACATGTAAATATACATTTGTTTGTATAGATATAAAAATAACTATATCACATATTAGAATGAAATGAGTGCATGGAAGAGATAAGAAAGAGAGGCATGAAGAATTTAGAGAAGGAAGCATCACTTCTAGTTCCAGAACATACATAGGTACCAAGCACAGAAAGCCTCATGAAGGAGTCAGAACCTAGGCTAGACCTTGAAGGAAGAGGACAATTTTAACAAGTGGTTCATGTGCCATTTCCAGGCACAAGGGATGGTATGTGCACATGCATGGGGGTGGCCGAAGGTAGTGTGCGGTCTGTTCTATTTGAAACTTACATTGAGTGAAGGGCAATTGTGTAGAAATTATACGGAAATCTGTTGGTGAGAGATTTTGGAAGGCCTTGAATATCAGGCTAAGGAGTTTATATTTTATCCGGTACGCAATAAGCTATTTTTTGGTAAAAGAATGTTATGATTAGATCTTTGCATTAGGAAGATTACTTGGGTGGTGAATGTGGCAACAATCTGCTAGCAGCTGCTGTAGGGGTGTAAGATCCACCAACAACCAGCACACAGAAAGCTGCCAACACAGGTTCTTTGATCTGCTTTTCTAAGGAAAGTAACTCTAAAGGGTTAACAATCTCAGTTTAATCAAACATATATATATATATATATATATATATACACACACACACACACATACATATATATGTATATATGTATATATATGTGTGTGTATCTATATATATCTATATCTATATATCTATATCTATCTATCTATCTATCTATCTATCTATATATCATTCTCTTAGTTCTGGGGGAAAAGATCAGCCCCCTGAACTTCAAGGCAAATACAAACAGAAATTACAAACATCAACAGACAGACCTTGTCTGATTCAAATCATGATACACAGGTACCAGAGAAGCACCAACATCTGGGTTACAAAGCTGGGGAGCAGTTACAGCTCAATGCTCCTTCCATGAGTGTGCCCCAAAAGTCAAACACGAAGCTCCCCTCAATTATTTCCTGTTCAGAGCCCTGAGGGCTGGGTGTGTGAAAGTTCCCCATCCCCAGTATCACATCATATACAAGTCAATGACTCCTGACTGTATAGTAGAGAAACATTCCAAGACAAAGACAGCAAAAAGGTTTCCCACCCATTCAAACAAAAGGGAGACTTGATAGTCTTAGCATCCCAAAAGGGAAGAACAGGGAAAAGCCTGATTGCCTTAACACTGATATAAGAATTTTAAATAATAAGAAATTAGGTAATAAGATTCTGAATCCAGTTGGTTAATAAAATGGCAAGGAGGAGACACATATATAAGATATTATAAACCTATAATTGATAAAAAATCACAACTGACTGGGTATAAGAGGTAAGGAAGAAGGAAGAGTCAAAATTGATTCCCAGGTTTTGAGAGCTTGTATAACTAGGAGAACGGCTATTAAGGGAATTTAGGAAGGGCAACATTTGTTAGGGGAAATAAAATTTTAGACTTATTGAGATTCAGATGTTAATGAGGCAATTGGATGGAGATGTCTAACAGACAGCTGGAGATGCCAGGCTAGAGTTTACAGGAGAGCCTGGGGAAGCAGGTTTAAGAGTTATTGACATGAGAGTTATTATTAAAGTCATGGGAGTGGCTAAAATCAGCAACGTTCAGTATGGAGATAGAAAGGAATACGGGGTCTATGACAGACTTTTGGAACATACATACTTAAGGGGTGAGAAGAAGAAAAAGGAACCGGCGAAGGAGACAAAGTCAAGTGTTCAAGAAACCAGTAATGCAATCAGCAACAAATTCATGATTCATAATTGTGTAGAGGGTTTCTTCCTGTCACCATGGTCACTGATGAACTCTTCCTTAAGGGTGTGATAGTATCTCTAAAAAATTAGGCAGTCTATTGGCATTGAAGCGATGTTTGCTACTATAAAACTCTCTTAGGCTAACTAGACATCAATCGATCGATCGCCTGTAAGCATTTTTTGAGCACCAACAAGTGCTTAATTTTAGTCTCTTTAAACAGCACCTCAGATTTTAAGGCAAAAGATTGTGCCTCTCAGTGAACTCTATGGACTGATGGGTAAACATTTTTTTCCAGGCACATCTAACAATGTGCAGAGCCATTAAGATGATTTTATTTCATTTTGTTCTGTTCCTTTCAATTTCATTTCATTTCGCATTTGATAAGCATTACATAGTATGTGCCAGGCATTGTGCTAGTCAGGGGTGGGGAACCTGTGGCTTCGAGGTCACATGTGGTCTTTTAGGTCCTTGGATATGGCCTTTTGACTGAGTCCAAGTTTTACAGAAGAAACCTTTTTATTAAGGGGATTTGTTTTGTGGAGTTTGGATTCAGTCAAAGGGCTGCACTTGAGGACCTAGAGGGCCACATGTGGCCTTCGAGGTTGCAGGCTCTCCACCTCTGTGGTCAAGCTCAATGAAGTCTTGCATCTTGACAAGACAAGACCTTTTGCCAGGGTATACTAAAGAGGTTAAAGAAAAATTATGATAATAGGGAACCTTAGGGCTGCTTGAGACCCCAAAATACCAACATGCCGGGTCCTGCTGAAAGAATTCGACGCGAGCCTTCTCAGCCAAGGAAAAAGGCCAAGTTTATTAAGGATTTGGGGCATCAGAAAAGCCTTCATGGAGGAGATGGCCCCTGAATAAAGCCTGGAAGAGAGACAAAGTTTCCAAAAGGCAGAGATGGGGAAGGAGTGCACTCTGGGGGGGTGACTTCTTGGGGAAGGACTTCTTGGAAATAAGATCCATAAATTTAAATATATACGACTATTTCACTGGCATTTGCAATTTCTGGTTAATACTTAGGGATAGCCAATTGTCAAATTGGGTTGAAATGTGGAGTTTGTGAAGAGAAGAAACAAAGTAAGGAATTTAGGTAGAAGTTAGATTGTGAAGGGCCTTAAATGTCACACTTAGTACTTTTCTCCAAGATGTAACAGGGTGGCAAAAAGAAGGATTTTGAATGGGGGAGTCACATGATCGGATCTGTGCATTAGCAATGGGTGGCAAAGTTGGGCCTCCACAAATGGGCACTGGTTTGTAAATGAATGCTTCACCCGCCAGTCTTTCAAGTCGCCACTTACTATTATGTTTTCCTACGCCCCTTAACCCTTGCGCCAAAGAGTCAACCGCAAACCTGATCCCAAGAGCTCGATGCCTTCTCCCACGCACCCACTGCCCACACTTACCCTGTCCCTCTGGACATGGGAAAGGTGGCTGCCTCCTCTTCCACAGTCCTAAGAGAGAATCCACCTGGCTATGGTAACTTCTTTGAGCCATAAAAGTGATCACTGTTACAGAGGGCCGCCATCCCGCCTTTCATTTGAATTACCTTTATTTTCAGGACTTCGATTGTCCCTATATCCCCCCACCGCACCTAGAACAGCCCCCAGCGCCCAGTAGATAAATACTGAGTGACTTTAGCCCCCGACAAGGGTTCTCAAAAATTCTGGAGCTGCGGCACCCTTAGGTGGCTTGTTTCACTTGGTGATTCCCAATGGTAGCGCCGATGCGATAGTCACAGCACCCACGGCAGCTATGAATATGCCGGCTTAGCTCTGAATGGCAAAACAGAACAGACTGTCCGCAGGAAGACAGAACCAGAGCATTTATCCCAACACCAGAAAGCCAGCTCCATCACAGCAACCTAAGAAATCCATACACAATATCAAGGCAGGGGGCGCCTCCAGCCCAAGGCCCTCCCTCTGTGAGGACCCGCCCACAAAGCAAAACCACTCCCAGGCTCTCACTCACCCCGGCTGCTGCAGCTCTGTTTTCTCTCCAAGCCGCAACTCCCACCTTCTCTCTCCCAGCTCTGCCTGCCCCACCCTTCCTGCTTCCTGCCCCGCCCCTTCCTGCCCCGCCCCTTCCTGCCCCACCCCTTCCTGCCCCACCCCTTCCTGCCCCACCCCTTCCTGTTCTGTTTCACTCATTCAGCAAGCTTCCCCTATCTCAGGCTTCATGTGACTCAAACTCATGTGACTTAGGCTTCCATGTGACTTAAGCCAGTCACGTGGGCCTATTAATGGATGGGAAAGATCTTCCCATTTACGTTACCATTACAGTTTGCTTTTTGGGTTTAAGTGAATTAAATTAATTTTTTTGTTTTGAAATTTAATTGGGAATTTTGTGATACCTCTTAAGATAATTAGAGACACCCTGGGATATCATAAAACCAGGATCAGAAATCACTGCTCTAGCAATATTACTCAAATCCAGCTTTGCAAATAATTTTCAAAGAGCATTAACTTCTCCCTATCTTTTCACTCTTTCAGCCCCCCTCTCCCATCCCCACCACGTCTAGCCGTTGCAAAATTTAAGTGAGATCCATCTATGATGAACAATTTGCTCCCCTGCCTTTGTCAATTTCTATAAAAGCAGAAAGCTCTGCTAAAAATTGGGTGTTTCCCTCCTTGGACACATTCCCATCAAAACCAAACCAAAGGGGTCTAAAGAGGAAAGGGTGACCTGTGTTTCATTGAGGCTAGATGCTTTCTTTTGCATTAGGTTTGTTCTGGTTTCTGGTCAGTGCTTTGTTTTCAAAGCTGACCTAATATCTCTCTCCTAAGTAAGCATTATGGAAAATCCAGAGTAATTCATTGTATTAAAAGTCACTTTCTTAGAACTTGTGGGTCTTAAAGCAATTGCAGCTCAAGGTGACATCATCTTATTCATGCTTATGAGAATTCTTGTTCCCCTAATAAGGTCCATGCATTTTTTGAAAATGAATTGATGACCTGATAAAGTAATGTACTGTAGAGCAAATACATTTAGATGGGGCTCTTGAACAGTATTCCATCTAACATTTGAAAGACTGCATTAGTCAAAATTGAAGTCATTAAACATTCCTAGGGTGCTCATAAATGAGATGGTAATGAATAGAAATCCCAATGTGATAGGGAATATGAGATGGGGAGATGCTAGACTACAATTTAAAGTGTTAGGAATTATAATTAATTGTCACAACGTGTAGGATTCTTCATCAATTGGATCTCATCTCTTGAATGTTCATTAGAGTGATGCACAAAGAAGTATGACTCATGGTTCTTGCCTTCAGGAAGATTACTGTTGGGGGAGTGAAGAGAGGGGATAAAGTACTGAAACATGAGAAGATAAAGCATTAAATAAATGGAAAGATAGTGGATCAGTTCAAATCCACCTCTAACACAAACTAGTTATGTGCCCAGACAAGCGATTCAGCCTCTCAGTGTACCAGACTGAATTGCTAAAACTGTAAGTTACAGATGAGTTAGTGGAGGGAGTTTCCATTCCACTCATTTCCCACAACTATAAAATCACAGGTCTGGAAACTCCTTTTCGAACAAAACACAAAATTTTTAAAAAAGTGCCAAATGCTTGGGATGGGCAATAAGTGTTAGCCTTCAGAGAAGTGAGAGGTCAATGCAGTTTATGGCTCTGTGAAGGAGCAGGCCTTGCGCTGGACCTTAAAGGCCAGGATGGCTTTGGGCAAAGATATAGATGGTCATATAGCAGTAACTCTTTATAATGGTCGTCCATTCGTTTCCAATCACACCACAACAAAAATCATGCCACCTTCTAATTAATTTGTTTTCTTCTTTGTATCCTTTCCCTTGTCAGTAAGAAATTGAATTGAAGGCTATGGCTATGCAGAGACTCTATTTGATTGTGTTATCCAACTATGTTATCTATTTTAAGATGCCTATTTTCATAAGATGGCCTTTCTCACTGTTATTAGCTTTACACTCACATCCCCCCAATCCCAATGAGTCCACTGAGAGGACTCAGTTATGGAGATGCTAGTATTAAAAGGCACATTTGCATAAGCATCTAATTAAACCCTAGGCTCCAACAATCTACAAACTTATCTGTAGTTGATGCTTCCCCCGATCGATGGCTAACATATTCTTACCTTTTATTCCTCCAATTTAAGTGATTCAGAGCTACTGCCTACCCAGCTACCTTTCTATACAGTTTCATTCCCATCTGTATGGCTCTGCTATTTGCACGTCCCCATCATTCTCTGGCTGCCTCTTCTGCTTCATTCTCTGAAACTCAGGCTCGATTGTAGAACGATCACTCCCTTTGGAGTCAGAGGACCTGAGTTCAGATTCTGCCTCTGTCACTTTCCTTGGGTAAGTCACTTAATTTCTCTGAGCTTAAGTTTCCTCACCTGTAAAACAAAGGGGTTCATGTAGTTGGTAGCTAAGATTCCTTCCGGTTCTAAATCTGTGACCCTGTTTTCCTAGTATTTCCTTCATCTCTTCCTGGCATCTTCTGGTTTTCATGAAAACACGGCTTTCTCGATCTTTCTCAATGAAGTAAGAGTTGGCATAATGCCTCTTGCAGATTCCCCTTCTGCCAGGAGCACTCAGAGACCTCTCCTGTTTGGAAGGGCTGGTCCTTAGGCTGCTCTGAAGCCTTGCTGTTGTCCTCTATCAGCTTCCTCCCTCCTTACCCATCATGGAGTCACCACACGGCTCACGTATTCCTGTGCATTCATCCTCAGCATCTCAGCCTCCTCCAGCTCACCTTCCGTGATCACCGTCTCTATGCAGCTTCTGGCACTCTATGGGGCGGGGCCATTTCAGACTTCACCATCACCCCAAACTCTTCCACTTTCCATGATCTTGCATTCACAAATCTCCTTCCCTAATAACATTCCCCTGTTTTCCACTCTTTCACTCCTTCACTCCTTCACTCCTAGTCAATCTGCTCTCGTTGAGACTGTTGGTCCCTGAGCCCTTTCCTGTTCATGGCTTTACTTTACTCTTTTCACAGTCTTTATAGTTAGCGAAACAAGGCATTATCTGAGCTCCCTTTCTTCCTTTGCCTTCTTCCTTGCGCTTCTCCAGCTTAAAACCTGCCAAAAACCTAAGCCGATGTCACCTTCCATGTAACTTTGCTTCCTCCTTTACTGAGAAAATCAGTGATCTGCTCTCAATTCCCTCATCTTCACTCTTCCAAGACTCAAATTTCTCTCTACTTTCATCCATCTTTTCCTTTTTCACTTCACTCACTTGGCACTGGAAAGGACCACAGAAGATAATGAGTCTAACTCCCTCATTTCACAGGTGAGGAACCTGAGAGAAGTTAAGTGACTTCCCCGATATCACAAAGCTACTAAGAGTTTAAGGCAGGATTCAAACTCAGGTCTTCCTGGTGGATGGTTACTACCTCTATTTACTGTACCCTCCAGATCTTTCAGTCTTCAGAGAACCAAGGCTAACTCCTAAACATGCACCCCTGATTATATCACTCCCTGTCTTTTTTGAACGTTTCCTCTGTCTTCCATTTTCAAACTCTATTTACTCTGTCCTTGCTGCTTACAAACATGTTCAGATTTTTCCTCTCCTTAACGATTCCTTTCCTTGACCTGGCCATCCCCTCACACTATATTTATTCTCCTTTTCCCCCTTTCTACTTCCAGTTTTTCGCCACTCAGTCATTCCTCATTATCTTGTAGTCACCATTAAACTGAATTTACTCTCACAGATACCCAATGGTCTCTCGATGACTAAATCCAATGGTCTTTTCTTATTTTCATCTTTCCTGCATTTTCTCAACTTTTAGCCTAGTCAAGAGAATCTCACATGATGGCATGTTCATCCTCTACAAAAGAAGAAAGAACCTGCTTTTACATCTTTTCTTTTGACATTTGGGAGATTTGTTTTAAAGTCTAATTCAAATACCACCTTCTCC
The DNA here is from genome assembly GCF_011100635.1 of Trichosurus vulpecula. Classification (NCBI taxonomy): domain Eukaryota; kingdom Metazoa; phylum Chordata; class Mammalia; order Diprotodontia; family Phalangeridae; genus Trichosurus; species Trichosurus vulpecula. The sequence continues at coordinate 449,880,183 of NC_050574.1, read as the reverse complement.
ATGGAGTATTCTCTGTTTCCCCAACTGTAATAACCTTTGGCCTCAAATGTCATCTAGTCCTTTGTTTTGTATCTCTCTAAAGCACTTGTTTTTATTTTATCTTAAAAATTCAATTTTCTTTTATTTTCAGTTTGGAATTCTTGTTGCCTCTTACCAGAAGGGGAGAAAAAATGAAACCCATTACATAGTCATGAAAAACAAATCCTCACACTACCCATGGGGTGAGAAAGAGAGAGAGAGAGAGAGAGAGAGAGAGAGAGAGAGAGAGAGAGAGAGAGAGAGAGAAGGAAAGAAAAAAAAAGAAAAGAAAAAAATCTTCCCATTTCCATTTGTATTCTAAGTCACTTGGCCCTCTAGATGGAAGTGGATAGCAGGTTTCATCATGAATCCTTTACATTTCTGATTGGCCATTGTGTTGATCAGAATCCCCAAGTTCAACGGCATTTGAAAAAATATAATATTATGAGTTGTATCAATCTGTGTTTGTGTCATTCCCCACTCTCCATCTCCACCCCCCCACACACATTAGATTGTTGTAAGTTCCAGGAAAGTGGGGGTCATTTATAGTTTTATATTTTTTTGTGTATGTATCAGATTTCAGATTTCAAGGGTATAAAACGAGGAAGTCCTCCATAGTGATGAAGAAATTCCCTCTACCAATGACTTAACTTATTGGCACCTGCAATGACACTTATATACCTAGAAAATGTCTGAGGCAATGAGAAGTTAGCTGACTTGTTCAGAATCCCACAGTCAGTATGTCTGTAGCAGGACTTGAACCCAGGTCTTCCAAGTGTCAAGACCAGCTTTCTATTCATTTAATCATGCTGCTTTTTTACATAGTAGATGTATTTAATGTTGGTTGCTTGAATTGTACTGGTGCACTTTGTCACCTTGCATAATCTCCACAGTCCTTAGAATATTCTAAAGGAAATTCCCCAAAGCCACCCAAAAGCTTTTTTAAGATGAGGTGGGGAGGTGTGACCATCATGATGACTCTTGGGGCTTGACTAGGGGCTCTGCTTGCTACCTCCAATAAGGAATAAAAGTAAATGAAGGAACACAGCTCAAACGATCACTGGTATAAATGGACTTTTTGCACATCATTGATTTTCACTGCTCATTGAGTCATGTTCACTTGTCGGTTGTGGGTCACTTCATTTACTTTCTCTTCTTTTTAATCATCTCCTTGGCATTCCTCCTTGTTAGTGATGCACTTTGCATGGGTCGCGACAACTGCTATTGACTGCCTGTGACAGGGCTGTGTTTTCCCCTCTCTCTATTGATTATCTGCAAGGACCATTATGACACAGAGGGAGAGAGTGAACACAGATTTGTGTGTACACTTTACTGTCAGGTGTTTTGGAGAAAGCTTTCTTTTTCTTTTAAAGAAGAAACACATCGCAGACTTTAAGTCATTAGCTTTAAAATCAAATGAAAGTCAATCTGGCTGAGATTGGGGTAAGTGATGATAAGAAGGGAGGAATGGATAGAGATAGAAGCAAAGCAACTCATCCAGCACAGAGGTGGAACCTGGAAATTCAGTGTACCCAGTAGAATGTAAACTCCTTGAGGGCAGGGACAATGTAATTTAATCTCGTATATTCGGACCATATTGATGACTTTAAAAATGTTTGTTAAGCAGAATAGAATAGAACTGAAGCTAGTTAGTGGATAAAGTAATTTTAAAGGGCTGTCTGAGGTTTCATCAAAAAAGCTGAGCATGCCATTTGTTTCCTGATACCGTGGGGATAACACAGAGCACTCAGATATACTGCAGAGACAACAATATATGTGTGTGTGTATATATATATATATATATATATATATATATATATATATATATATATTTTCCTTCATCTTTGTGTTAAGGAACATTAAATATTGGATTGTTGTTGAAATTTGATTATTCTTTTTTTAGAAGAAAGAGGAAGGAATCATAAATAGAGTCTCAGATGACAAGATTGTGGAATGAAAATCTTGGCATATCTGATAATGGAAGAGATTCTAAAGACCACAGAATGTAGCCTCACTCTCAGGATGGATGAGATAAATGAGGCTGAGAAAGGTGAAGTCACTTGCATGAGGTCATTCATCTGGGATGTGACTCAAATCCAGGTCCTCTAATACCAAAACTCACATTCTTTTCACTAAGCCACACTTCTTCCTTTTTATAGATCCTTGAAGAATTGAAAAGGACCCAGAGACTCACAGAAGTATAGAGATTTATTTGAAAAGATGTCCAAATAAATAAGGTTGGAATACTCAGGGAACCTTCAGAAAGCAGTAGAACCTGATTCATTGTTGTTCTTCAGTCATTTCAGTTGTGTCTGACTCTTTGTGACCCCATTTGGGGTTTTTCTTCAGTTTGACATTTCCTCCTCCAGCTAATTTTACAGATAAAGAATTAAGGCAAATGGGGTAAAGTGACTTGCCCAAGGTCATACAGCTAGTAGTAAGTGTCTGATGTCAGATGGGAAGAGGGATGTCATAGGCAGCTTTGCATTTTTGGAAAATTCCTTTGGCAGCTGAGTGGAGAATGGAATGGAGTGGAGATGAGAGTTGAGGCAGGGAGATTTATCTCCCTGTTAGTGGAGTAACAGACTAGGATATGTGGTTAAGAATGATGAATCAAGGATGCCACTGAGGTTGTGAGCCTGGATGATAGAGAACATGGTGACCGTCCTGGAAATAAAAGTTTAACTTTCCTATTGGCCTCCTGTTTCTCCTCTCATCTCCATCTTCCCATGTAGCCACCAGACCACCGGACCACACTAAGGGCCTTCTCCTGAGGCAGGTACAGGTTATCTCTTCCTTATTCCTGCCACAGGAAAATATAAGGTCCTTGCAGATTTACTCCTTGAGGAACTACATTTTTGTCCTTGTATCTCCAGTAACCCCTGGAGTTACTCCACTAACCTTGTTAGCTCCAGGATCAGATACAAAATCCTCTGTTTGGCCTTTAACTCCCCTCACAACCTAGCCCCTTCCTACCTTTCCTTTCTCCTCACACTTTACTCTTCTCCACATATTCTATAATACATCAATCTTTTTGCTGTTCCTCCCCTAATGCATTCAATCTCTTGACTCCATGCCTTTTTATTGGCTCTCCCCTCCTTGATCCTGCCTCCTGGCCTCACTGCCTTCCTTCAAGACTGAACTCAATATTATTACTACATCTATTTCCAGAGATGATTAGGGAAAAAGGAAAAGAGTCTATATGTTCTAAAATATTTATAGCAGCTCTCTTTGTGGTAGCAAAGAACTGGAAATTGTAGGGATGCCCATCAATTGGAGAATGGCTAAACAAATTGTGGTTTATGATTGTGATGGAATACTGCTATGTTAAAAGAAATGATGAGCTGGTTGATTTTAGAAAAAAACATGGGAAGATTTGCATGAAATAACAAAGAGCAAAATGAGCAGAAGCAAGAGAACATTGTATACAGTGATAGCAATATTGTTTTAAGAATGACGTTGAGCGAATAAATTATTTTGACTGTTACAAATACTTAAATTAACTACAAAGGGCATATGAAGGAAGACAGTATCTGCATTCAGAGAAGGAATTGATAAATAGAAGCATGTATAAACTTTTTTACACACACACACACACATTTTATACACACACACCTATTTGTATCTAATGACAGACATCTCCAGGATAGGGAAGGGGGAGGGAAGAAAAAAAGAAAAAAAAAGACACTTAAATGATAACTATATCATATATGTAAAAGGAATAGCAAGTTGTACATAGTAGATTTGCAGTTGCATGTGCAATTTTTAAATTATACTATGTTATGGAAATTCCTGTTTTATTCCATAAATTAAAAATAAAATAAATTTTTTGAAAAGACAACTCAAATCCCATCTTCTGCTTATGTCTTTCCTCTGAGATTGCTTTCCATTTACACTGTATATATCTCATATATACTTAGTTATTTGCATGGGCCTCCCCCATAAGAATGTAAGCTCCTTGAGGACAGAGCCCATGTTTTTGCCTTTCTTTATGTCTCCAGCTCTTAAAGCAATACCTGGCACATCCTACTTACTAAATTTTTTTGGCTGTTAATTGATTAGAGTATTGGCTTCAGACAGCAGTCTGTCCTGGTAAGGAATGAAGCTTGTTCCATGTTTCCTTGTACACGTAACAGTCCCTGGAAGGTGCTAAAAGGTCAAGTGCTTTCTAGAATGTAATTTTAAAATGCTCGACTTGTCTGTTGAAATTGCAATGTATGCTTTTTTAAGGAGGTACATAGAAGCACATACTTGTGCATAAATATACATGTATATATATATACATGTATATATATATGTATATATATACACATATATATACATATATATATACATATACTATATATATACACATATATATACATATACTATATATATATATATATACATATATATATATATATATATACACATGTCCTACTTAGTTTCAAGGTATAATTTCAAGTTGATACATTGAGGAAATGACATTTGCGTGTGTGTGCACATGCATGCACACAATATTTCTGTTAGTAAATCTTAAAACCCATTTCTAACTGTGTAGTGAAGCCTCAGTCTCAGTTAAGTGACTCAGTATTTAGAGCTCTGGGCCTGGAGTCAAGAAGACCTGAGTTCAGATTTGACTTCAGACACTTGCCAGCAATGGGACTCTGCACGAGTCACTTAACCTCTGTTTGCTTTGATTTCCTGAATTGTAAAATGAGGAATCTACCTCCCAAAGTGGTCATGAGGATCAAATGAGATAACGTTTGTAAAGTGCTTGGCACAGCGCCTGACGCATAGTAGGTGCTATATAAATGCTTGCTCCCTCCTGGTCCCATTTGTGCATGGTCAGTCACGCAGCTTGTAAGTGTCAAGTAGAAACCACATCTTTCTGACTCTAAGTCTCGCACTTTACTCACTGCATCACTCTCTTCTCTAGGTTTCTAACTTGTCAGAAGCAACAGAAGAAGTCAGAATGAGTAGTTTTAAATATGAGGAATTTGCTGAAATAAATAACTGACTTACCCTTTGCCTTTTCCGAGATGATCAGCTGTTGGAAAGATGGCTTTGTGGAATCACTCAGATGTTTCTGCCTCCTTGGCTAGGAAGAGAGTCAAAGGGATGGCAGTTGCAAGTATGATGGAAGGCATGGAGGCCCGAATGAACTTCTTGTCTGTAGAACCGTGAGGAGACCAACCTGACTGGAGAGGAAGGTGACTTGTTTTAGGTAAGAGGAGGAGGTTGAGAGAAATGATTATTAAATAACTAGCTGTTAATATTGGGGAGACACGAGATTTATCCCTTTCTGGAGCTTTATACTCTACTGGGCTGTATTAGCAATTTTGATTTGAAGATCTTTCCTACCCATTAATAGGCCATGTGACCTGCTTACATCACAGGAAGCCTAAGTTACCTGGTGGGAGGAGCTAACTGACAGGAAAAGGAAGTTATGACACAGAAAATGCTGAGAGTGAGAAAGATGTTATGGCTCCTGGTGGCTGCTATTGGCCACCCTGGTGATTGTTAGTTAACTTTATCCTCACTCTTGTTCATTTCCCATCCAGGTGGGGAAGCCCATTGTGTTCTACTCAGTTTGGATGGAGATAAATTCTTTGATTAGATTGCCCTAGGCAGAGGGTGATTTGGAAGCAAATTACAAGATCAAAGTCACTGGTCCTCGAGCCCCTCATTAGAATAGGTCATTATTCATTATTATAATATTCATTCTCTTTCATTACTTATTAACCAATCAGAGTCAATTGCCATCCTTAAGAACACCCACTCTTCCAAGGGCATTGAATGGATTCCATGATGGATCTTTGGACTGACTCCTTTTATTAATTATGTGCTATCATGATTAATAAAAGATTAATTACTCAGAAATTATCTGTAGAGCTTTTCATACTTCACAAGGCTAAACCATTTCTGATGGCTACCAAACTTAAGTTGTTGCAATTTTAATACTTTCCTAAGACTGCATTATTATATCCTCATTTTGTTTGATTTACATAAAGTGCATCCTCTCTCTCTGCCCTTACTTCCCAACCTTAAAAATAGTATAATAGTCTGTCATTGAGTCTTAGCAAAGTTGATAGTCTGGAAGCAGCAAAACCAGCGTATAAAGGGAAGGCCTTTCAGATGCCAAGAAATACTTCACATCTTAGAAAGGGTCAGAGGCTTGACTTGCTCACTTGTATATGAAGAAGCCAGTAAGACAATGAAATTGCTCAAGCTCACAGCCAGTTGCAATACCTTTGTCCCCAGCCAGTCATTTGCATAAACCCAAAAGGATTCTGGGAGGCGTAACTGGTCTAAGCACCATAAGTAAAGACAGAGTCCATTACTGAGGGAAGCCATCTCTGAATCAGGAAGGACTATTGTATAGGAGAGGCTGGATCTTTCCAAACTCTTGCTTTGAGTTAACAACCCTTGGAAGTGTGGTTCTGAGGGGTCAAAGAAGAATTTTGTCACTCCTAGGCTAAAAATCATCATGACTACATTTGAAAGAGCCATGGACTGGAGGTGGCAAAGGCTATAGATGCTCATCAAAGACGGAGCCCGGGGAGTCTAGTAGATTGCTCCATTCAGCAAAGAGCCATACCCTGTGAAAAGCCTGGCAGCAGAATGCCCTGCCCAGTCCAGTATGGCAGGTGTAGGAGTCAGTTGTGTAGCCAAGCAACCTGCTTGAGTCAGCCTAGGAGTATACTGACTCAACGAGCTCAGATGTGGCGGTACCTTGGCTAGCCCCACTGAGCAGCAGTCACTCATCTCTCACTGATGTCAGACACACAGAGGATTTCTAATGGACTATGATGAAAGGAAGGACAGTGAGACCCTGTGGTTCTAGAGTTAGGAGTTGCCATGGCCAGATATATTCTCCAACGTGTGCTTTACTACCATTTTATTCTAAGTTCATGCCCACTCTTACCCCACTGGATTCTGTTTGCTTTTGGGGGACAGCACACTTCAGGTATGGGGGGAAATGCTTGGTAATCATGGTTCTTACCATGCCACTTGAGGAAATGCCTTTGCTAAAAATTAGTTTGTTAAGTAATGTTAAGAGGAGGGTACACTGGCAGTGACTTGCGAGCTGTAGCAGAGGTGTCAAGCTTGCTGCCTCAGTGCAGTCATTGCCCCCACTCAGACCTGTAGCAGATTAAAATTGAATTTGGAAATATTTAACAAAATAAATAAAAGTACAATGAAGATAAACAATATTAATATGTGGTTCCCTAATTCAATATGTAGTTAGGTAGGGATCCTCATGCATGTCCCCTCCTTTCCATTTGGATTTGACATCACCGACCTAGAGTATCAGGACTCTGTAGCCCCCTTCAAGCTTATCCCTAGAACTCAAAGTAGAAGCCACCCCTCTCAGGACTCAACCTACCACTACCAAAGTGAGTTTGCCGAGGATTGGGGGGGGAGGGGAGTGGTGCAGCTATGCTACACTCCAACCAAAGTTTAACTTTTTCCATTTTTATTACCTTAGGACTGCATTACTGAATCCTCATTTTGCTTGGTTCAATGAGATATATCCTTTTCCTCTGGTCTCATCACTTCCCTACCTTAAAAATGAAAATTTCCTGTTTCCAGTGGAACATTTTGTGATTAAAATGAACATTTTTTGTATTTTCTATGACCATATTAGTGTGCAAAAAGAGCTTTGTGATTTTGGTCAAAGATATGGATTCTTCACTCTTTTCATCTGCCTCTTCACTCTAGTATGGGAGCAGCATAGAGACCTGGACTTAGATTCTAGTTCTGGCTGGCTCCATTACTAGCCACATGACCTTGGGAAAGTCATTTAAACTTTCTCAGTCCCAGTTTTCTCACTTATGAAATAGGAATAATAGCACAGAGGTTGTTATATGATTCAAATTAATCTATTAAAGGTCTTGACTCTTAACTCAATGATCTTCTTTCTATATGAAGTTTTCTCTGATTCCTCTAACCCTCGTTGGTTTCTCTGTATTCTAGACTTCTCAAAGTATTCAGTCTGTCTCATATAATTTACAGCTCATATTCTGTCTTTTATTGTTTACTGCAGTTAGTCTTGTCTCCCTAAAGAGACTGCACATTTCTCAAGGGCAGGGACCATGATTTATGTTTCTGTGTCTCCTACAATCCCTAGCATAGCAATGAGCACACAGTGGTCATTCAATAAAGACTTGTTGGTACCTTGTTTGATTTGGAGAAGCTATGCAAAATCAATCTATTTCCTAAGGAAAAATGTCTTTTATCATTGCTAACTAAGTCCTGGAGCCAGGAATCCCGCATAAGCTGTATTCTATGTATGTATTCAAGCACCTCCTTCAAGAATTTGCAATAAATCAGACTGCTTAGACTCTTTTCAAATAAATAAAAATCTGAAAAGAGAAGGAACTGTATGTTTCTAGGCTACCTACTGCTGTAATATTAACTATTTCTGTTATAATGGTAGGCTGTACCCTCTATAATCAAAGAAAAATGTACAGAATGACAATTCCTCATACTATTCAAATGTTTCTTGAAAAAAATAAAATTGGCACTGAGTAACAGATGTTTTGTGTGTGTGCTGGGTATTTTGACCTGACAGATTTGCAAATTTCTTATGATCAGAGCAAATAAAAATCACAGCTTATTTATAAACTTACATCTTGTGTGAGGCTGACAAATTCACATTTTTATTTATTCGTTTATTTGTATGTGCTGTTGAAAACCACTTAGCTGTGGTGTGTGTGTGTATGAAAGAAAGCACGTGAGAGAGAGCAAGCTCAAATACTTATTAAGTTAATAGCAGCAAAAATGTAGAAATGAGAATTGTAGACAAATCTGCTTTTAAAAGGTAATGTGAATTTATAGGGCATTAAGGAGCCATAAAGATCAGTGAGTGCCAAGAACTAAAAATAGTGGAACACATATCACAGAATGAAATCACCAAAGACCTTAGAATGGTTACAATTTTTTTTTCTCATTTGGAAATTTCTAAAATTTCATTAGGAAGTGACTTTGAAAATTCCCTACAAATAAGCCATTTTCATCCTGAGCATTTCTTCAGACCCAGCAGGTGGCCTGTTCTTCCAATTTGATGAGGAAGCTTTTTATTTTTTTTCTGGCCTTTTCAGTGAATACTGGGGAGCTGCAATGGAAAATTCTAAGGGTCGCTAAATCATTAAGTATTGTTAGTGAAAATAATAAAAAATGAGTATGGTCTAGACAGAGTGCACTCTTTCTTAAATATTATGCTTTCAATATCTCTAAGGAAGATTTCCAGCCATTAATAGCTTATCAATGTGATGTCTCTTGGGAGGTAATAAATGTTGTTCACTTCAGCCTATGACAGAAAGTCAAAATTTTTAATGGTAGTTTTCTTCTCCATTTTCTATTGACTTTTAGAAGCATATAATATATAATACGCAATACTAGATGAGGGGTTTTGACCCTCTTTTAATCTCTCTATATACAAATAATAAGTCTTCGGTTTCTTACCTGTAAAATGGGGTACTAATACTTACACATAATACTTATGTGAATCAAATGAGATGATCCATGGCAAGCTCTCAAGTCTCAGCTCAAGTACCTACTTCCTCCAGGAAGCTTTCTTTGACTCTTCCTCCCCATTAATTGGAAGTATAATTTGTCTGTGACTGTCTCTGCGATTTATCCTGATTGCCACTAAAGTTAAGGAAGTCTGGAACTTACATTTTATACAATAGAAAAATCAGTGCAAAATGATAAAATGTTATTTTCCATTACGATTGTGGAAGTAGAGCAAGAATCAACTTCAGAGGCTCATTTTGCTGATGAGGAAACTGAAGCCCAGGGAGGTGGTTATTTTCCCAAGATCACATACACAGAAAGTGTCAAAAGCAGGTTTTAAACCTCAGTCCTCTGACTCAGAAGTTATTGTCTTTTCCAGTATAGCAAGCTTCCTGGGAAGACATTCTTCCTGCTGATGCCCGGTTGTGCTGGCATACCTGTTTCTTGTTCTATACCCTTCTTTGTTTCTTTGGTAATTCCAACCAATGTCTTCTTCCCTTCTTGCTCATCAACGGCACTTACATTTTACTTTATTTAAAATGGGACCTTATCATATGAAACAACTCCTCCAATTTTTTTTTCACACTTGCAGGTTTGGTTCCCAGAAGATGTCTTTTCCTTATGTTTTAGAGGTAACCCTAGGTCTTTGCATTTCTAACCCTATAGCCCAGAGTTCCCACTGGTGTGCCTGTAATGAAAAATCGGCCAGTAGACTCAATTACCTATTAGCAAAGCCAAGTCAAGAAGGAAATGGTAAACCACTCTAGTATCTTTGCTAAGAAAACCCCAAATGGAGTCACAAAGAGTTAGACATGACTGCAATGATGGAACAACAATAAAAAGCCATTTATTCCGATGGCAAAGCAAGAGCAACAGTTACATTTCCCCATACACAAAAGAACTCTCCCACAAACACAAACAGCATCTGTGGGAAGAGAGGGTTCAAACTCATAATACAATGGCAGCAGGGTAAGATACATGTATAGAAAAGGCAACTTAAAGTTTCTTTTGTTTTTTTGAACAAGGGAAAATACATTTTATTTTCACTAACCTCTAACTGAAATTTAGTTTTTTCTTTTTTTTTTTAATTTTATTTTAGACTCAAACACCAGAACACAAATACAGCATAGAGAAAAGAAACAAAAATATCATAAATAAATACAGAGTAACAAAGGAAGAAAAAAGCATGTCATGTGATAGCAGAACATGAGAGGATTCAAAATAATGTAACAATAAATTTTTATTTCAAGAAAGCCTGTATGATAAATATTACATGTTGTGTTGAGAGCTGTCCATCTTTTCTTTGCTTCCTTCTAAGTTTTCTTTTGTTCTCTCTTTGTGCACGTTTTACTTTGTTCTTTTCCCCCCTCCTCCCCTTCCCCCAGATTACAATTGATTGTGGATATATTTCCCTATAGCTATAGATACACACACACACACACACACACACACACACACACACACATATACAGACATATATGTTCCCAAACAAATTCTACCCCTGATCTTTGTTTTTATGTTTGTGTATATCTCTGTTTCCTATCCTTCCTAACTCCTCTACTTTACTTCTACCCCCTACCTTGCCTCTCTGAAGCTGCTTCTTCCTTTGGCTCACAAACTCTTTTCATTTGTGTCTGTTGCCAGTATATGACTCTGTTCCTGACTGGATCCCATAACTCTCTTTCAATGCTACATGGCCTATTGTGGGTGGAGAGGAATAAGGTATTCTGTTTTCCCTTCCCCGAAGGAATCTCATTGCACAACTGTTCTGAGCCTTGACTGACCGGAGTTCCTTAGGGCTTAACTATTTATAATGCTCAAAGTCATTGTTAATTCATTTTCTCAGCCAGTTATGTTGTTCTCTTCTTGACTTTAGAGGGGTGTTCAAACTTTATAAAGGAATTGGGGCTAGAATCATCTCCGTAGTCAGTTTCATTAGCATCTCATGATTGGATAATATCTGTGACTTCATGAACTAAGGTGCAGAAGGGTATTCTTACCTTATATTATTCAATATGACATTATATATATATATATATATATATATGGTATTATTTTGTTTCTTCTATCACTTACCTATTGCATGAAATTCAATCAACCAGCCAACACTTATTAAGTACCTACTATGTGCCCACAGTGGGCAGCTAGGTGGTTCAGTGGATAAAGTGATGGGCCTACAGTTAGGAAGCTTCATCTTGCAGAGTTCAAATCCAGCCTCAGACACTCAGATAACAAGCAAAGGGCACATGGTTTTCCATCATGATAGCAATACTCAGAGAGACCACATTTCCTCGACATTAAGGCCGCCATCTATTTCCTGACCTCTGTAGCCTTACTTCTACCATTTGGCATAACTGCCACCCCTAGAGATCTATTACTGTAGTACCTTTCCTTCACAAATCCAGACATAACTATACCCATAGTCAGAATAGCTTCAGGACCCTGCCTTATTTCTTGTTTTTATTTTTTTTAAAGTCTGCTTTATTCCAGGCATTGAGGAGACTACAAAAGACACAAATAAATAACTTGGTCCATGACCACAGCCCACTTAGGGGTTGAGGAATATAGAATCACAGATTTTGAACTGGAAGGGAGAAGAGGTCATTTAGTCCAACCCCTTCATTTCCCAGTTTAAAATTTGACACCCAGAGAGGTCTATAAATGATTAAAATATAATAGCAAAAGACGTTACACTCTTGAAATAAAAAGTTCCAAAGTGCATTCCCATTCTTTGCTAGAAGAAGCATCAAACCACTAAAATGTTCAGGGCAACCTCTGTGCCTTTCTTCTCTGTCCATCCCAATTCCCTTGGATATACTCTCACCTCATCTCCACCTTATAAAATCTCTTTCCCCCCCAAAAAAAACTCTGTTCAGATAACATTTTCCACATGAACATTTTTAAGATTTACCCAGCTGCCATTGTCCTTCTCCCCCAAATTTTCCCCTGGACCTCTCTTTTTTCAAAGATGTATAGACATTTATGTACATGCATGTTTTCTCCCTAGTGGAATAGAAGCACCCTGAGGGAAGGGACTGTTTCATTTTTTGTCTTTTCACCATCAGAGCTTCACATCGTCGCTGACACACCTTGTCGTTCAGTTGTTGTTTCAGTCGTGTCTGGCTCTTTGTGGCCCCATTTGGGGTTTTCTTAGAGAAGATACTGGAGGGGTTTGCCATTTCCTTCTCAGCTCATTCTACAGATGAGTAAACTGAGGCAAACAGAGTTAAGTGACTTGGCAAGGGTCACACAGCTAGCAAGTGTCTGAGGCCAGATTGGAACTCATGAACATGAGTCTTCTTGACTCCAGGCCCGGTACACTATCCACTGCATTACCAGTGGCCCAAAAGGAGAGGAAGGGTAAAGGAGAAGGCAAACCACAGATCTGAGAAATAGGTCATTGTTTAAATATTCCAGGCATCACCCTGCAAGGAACCTATTCAAACGACCCCAGATGTTTATCTGGTGGGGCAAGGTTTGCCTCTAGTCATGCTTCGGTGCTGTACGTTGGTTCTCAGAATTCTGACAGTGAAAATATTTATGATGCTTTGGTGTGGTTGCTGAGCCAGAGAAGCCCCAGGGATTTTTATGTTTTGTCTGGTGAGGGCCACATGCTCAGTGGATGATTCTCTTCTGTTGACTGCACTGTCCCTGATTCTGAAACTGCACCCACAGCAAATAGGCTTCAAGGTTTCCTACGATCAGCAGAGGTGGTTCTTTTAATACCTTTATTTCATAGTCCTGAAAGAATCAGAACAATCTGAGGAAGAACAAGGAATAAAATTCCAGCTCCTTGGAATTCCTTTAAAGCATCCAACTTTTTTTTTTTTCCCCGAATGTCTATTGCCAAAAAGAGGACATAGCGCTAGGTGCTTTTTCATTTGACATCACCCTCCCAGGGAGTACTTACTACAAATATCCGAGATGCTTCATTTCCTTCCACCTCTACCCCCTCCCTTGTGACCCTACAATCCTTTAAATGGATCACACAAAAAAGGAAGCAGGGGTCAGCCTCAGAGACACTGATTGCTAATGTGATTCAGTTACCAATCATCATTCCGGTGAGGCTACGGAGTCATCTAATGAAGACAGTGAAGTTAATGAGTGCACAAGCATCAAGGGTAGCAGGAAGAGGGGAGTGTGTGTGTGCTACAAATAAGCAGAATATTGAATGGGGGGGGGGGGGAGAGAGAGAGAGAGGGAGGGAGGAAGGGACAGAGAGAGAGAGAGAGAGAGAGAGAGGCAACATGACATATAGTGGAAAAGGCGCTAGACTTAGAGTCAGAAACAAACTGAGCTCAAATCCATCCTCAGAAGCTTACTAGCTCTATGACCCTGGGCAAGTAACTTAACCTCTCTGCATCTCAGTTTCCTTATTTGTGAAATGAGAGGGCTTCTAAGGTCCCTTTCAGCTATTCATCTATAAATCTATGATCCTGCAATAGTGTGTCCCTGCTCAAGAGGTTAAATCACCCAAACTGGGGGAAACATGGTAAGCTAGTGGCTACAGGCGTGGAGTCACCTAGTAGGAGGCCTCAGAACTGGACGCTTCTGGCTATGAACCTTAACTTTTCAGGCCTGGGGAAATGAGGGCGCAGGTGGTCATACAAACGAATTGCTTCTTTGGTTAAAAATATCACCCAAGGCAAATGTTCTTTTGAATGGGAGTGATTATTGTCGAGTTGACAGGCTATTACTTTGCTGAAGAGAGGAGTCTATTATTTATTTGTAGAAATGCTGGCGACCCTAATAGTTTCTACACAAGCAAGGTGAATACTTTGTAGAACTGGCAGTGATAATGTATAAAACTCTGTCACTTTTGCACTTTGCTTTGCCAATATAGCTCATCTGTGACTATGCCTACAAGGAGCAGAGATTGGGCGAGGGGCGACACCGGCTAGATAGGTGGCTACCCAAGTTGCACCCCTGAACCTGACTTTAGGATTCAGAGAGCATGTGGGAAGAAAAAGGTGGCTACTGGAACTAAAAAAAGGATTTGAGAGAGGAGCCATAGGGAGCTGAAACCAGGAAGGAACCGTAGGGAGCGGCTTATGAGAAGAGCCACTGTGAGCTGCCAAGGTTCAGTGGGGGTAATGCAACAGTTGCTGAGTTTGGGGTGAGGTGATGATTAGAATGTGAATTATAAACTGAGTGAAAGCTATACTGCTGCTCAAATGGGAGCTAGAAGATGGATAATGGTGTAATTTTGCCTCCCAATTTCTGCTTTTGGGGTGAAGCCAAATATATTCCAGGTTAGTTAAACTTCATGTTTCCCTTTGGGGATACGAAGGCTTAGTTTTTTTTGTAAATTTTTGACCTCTAAGCTGGCAAATATGACAAAGCTGATGCCAACAAAAACTGCCAAACAATGTCTCATTTTATTTACTGCTTAGCTATTAGGGGTTCCTCTTTCTGAGATGAGGCATTTGGCTCAACTGGAACTGTACCTTGGGTCTTGGGCTGAAAGGGAGAGCAATATGGATATGGTTAAAACTTTTACAAGCCCTGCACAAGTATTCGAGATGCTTTTCTTTTGGGAGTGGTTAAATGAGGCTTTGAGCCAGAAGTAACACATAGTCGAGAAATGAAAGTAGTTGTTTCAGTAATGGCTGTTGTGCAGTACTGTCTGATTCTTTGTGACCCCTCCTATCCTCCACTGTCTCTTGAAGTCAGCCCAAGTTCATGACATTATCTAGCCTCTGCCATCCCTTTTTCCTTTTGCCTTCAATCTTTCCCAAGATCAGGGTCTTTTCCAGTGAGTCCTGTCTTCTCATTATGTGGCAGAATTATTTAAACTTCAGCATCGGTATTTGACCTTCCAGTGAATAGCCTGAATTAATTTCTTTAAGCATTGTTTGATTTGATCTCCTTGCTGTCCAAGGGCCTCTGAAAAGTCTTCTCCAGCACCACCATTTGAAAGTGTTGATTCTGTGGCACTCAGCTTTCCTTATAGTCTAACTCACAGACGTACATTGCTACTGGAAAAACCATAGCTTAGATTGTATAGACCTTCGTCAGCAAGGTGGTGTTTCTGCTCTTTAATACGCTGTCCAGATTTACCATAGCTTTCCTTCCAAGGAGCAATGTCTTTTAATTTCATGCTTGTAGTTGCCATCTGCAGTGATCTTTGCACCCCAACATCTGACGTTGCTTCCGTTTCTTCTCCCTCTTCTTCCTTTTTTGTGAAGTGATGGGATCAGATGCCAAGGTCTTAAGTTGTGGTTTTTTTTAATGTTAAGCATCAAGCCAGATTTTACCCTGTCCCCTTTCACCCTCATCAAGAGGCTTCTTAATTCTTCCTCACTTTCTGCCATCAGAGAGGCATCAAGTGCATATCAGATTGTTCATGTTTCTCCAGCAGCTTTAATTCCAGCTTATAGTTACTCAGGGCTTTTCCATTTCATTTCAAAACACTAATGAGGGAGGGCAGGTGTTAGGTGGGAGGTAGGGAATAGTGAGGACGACCTGAAGCCGAACTGGAAAGCTTCAAAGGAGTTTGTTGAGTTGGCAAATGGTGCCATAGCAACCTAGCAAGGCCATTGACTAACCTTCCCCAAAGCTCCCCCTTGTGGTCAGATAAGTATGAAAATTAATGACAAGGTCTAGCTTTGGGGCAACTTGTCCTCCGGCTTAATTAACTAACCTAGGGAAACTATGGAGAACTCATCTGGCCCTTGGGGAAAATAAGGCCTAAACTTAGGTGATCCAGGATCAAGTCAATTTGACTGTAGTATTTCAAGATCTGGGACCTTCGTTTCAGTAATCCTTGGGAAGTTGCCTCCTTCCTGAACCTTTGCCTTGTACTCTGGTTCTTATATCTTTTTTCCTAGCTTCATTGAGGTGGCAGAAGGGCTTGAATCCCATCTTTGGTTTCTAGCTGCGATCTATGCCCCGCCATTTGTTGCCAGATCTATTTGACAACCACAGGCTTCCAGCTTGGATGTGTCCTTTTTGTCTGATACTTTACTTCCACTCCCTTTCCCCCTAACACAAACACAACACTTCTCTTCTGAGATACTCACTGGAGGCCCACCAGCTAAAATCCCCGAGATGCTGACCCTTTATCTGACTGAACCTGCATAGATTCTTTGTTGCAAAATTCCCCCAATTCTCCATTCACCCGTCTAGGATTTTCGCCCTGGCTGAAACATTTCCCTGATCGCTCCTTCTACCCAGTCTACTTTTCCTCCTTGTCCAGCCCTCAGTGACCCAGGCTGCTTTACTGCTTAGGCAGTCCCAGAGTGCTGCACTTGCAGAGCTCTAGATATCAATTATTTTCAGGTCACGCGACTGGAAACTGTTCAAATGCTACTGCTGTTTTGAGGGAATTACTTAAATCAAATATTTTTTTCTAGTTGAGAGGCCAGAAATAATTCTATTGGAATCTTGATTTTTTTCCCACATCAGGCAAGCAGGAAACATATTGAGAACATTTTTTGTTGTTGTTGTTAAACAGTTTCTAATCATTATTGCATTGCTGAGGCAGGATTCATTTTAATCTTTTGGGGGGGGACTTGATAAAGGGCACTAATATTGTTTTGGAGGCTGAGGGAATAATACTTCTGCTGCATTTATTTATAGGAATATACAAAATATCTAATATTTTATAAAACTCTCCAAATATTTTCTTTTTGTTTTCTTTTTTTATTATTTAATATATTTAGTTTTCAGCATTGATTTTCGCAAGAGTTTGAATTACAAATTTTCTCCCCATTTCTACCCTCCCCCCAACTCCAAGATGGCGTATATTCTGGTTGCCCTGTTCCCCAGTCAGCCCTCCCTTCTGTCACCCCACTCCCCTCCCACCCCCTTTTCCCTTTCTTTCTTGTAGGGCAAGAGAAATTTCTGTGCCCCATTGCCTGTGTATCTTATTTTCTAGTTGCATGCAAAAACTTTATTTTTTTGTTTTTGAACATCTGTTTTTAAAACTTTGAGTTCCAAATTCTCTGCCCTCTTCCCTTCCCACCCACCCTCCCTAAGAAGTCAAGCAAGTCAACATAGGCCACATGTGTATCATTATGTATAACCCTTCCACATGTTGTGAAAGACTCACTATCTTTTGCTCCTTCCTAACCTATCCCCCTTTATTGAATTTTCTCTCTTGACCCTGTCCCCTTTCGAAAGTGTTTGTTTTTGATTACCTCCTCTGCCATCTGCCCTCCCTTCTATTATCCCCCCTTTTTATGTCCTTCTTCCTCCTTTTTTCCTGTGGGGTAAGATACCCAATTGAGTGTGTATGGTATTCCCTCCTCAGGTCAAATCTGATGAGGGCAAGATTTACTCATTCCTCCTCACCTGCCCCCTCTTCCCTTCCTACAGAACTGCTTTTTCTTGACACTTTTATGTGGCATAATTTACCCCATTCTATCTCTCCCTATCTCCCTCTCTCAATATATTCCTCTCTCATCCCTTAATTTGATTTTATTTCTTTTAGATATCTTCCCTTCATCTTCAACTCACCCTGTGTCCTCTCTCTTTCTCTCTCTCTCTCTCTTTCTCTCTCTCTCTCTCTCTCTCTCTCTCTCTCTCTCTCTCTATATATATATATATATATATATATATATATACACGTACATATATACATACATACACACTCACATATACATATATATACATAAGCATCTACATATATGCATATTCCTTTCAGCTACCCTAATACTAAAGTCTCATGAATCATACACATCATCTTTCCATGTAGGAATGTAAACAAAACATTTCAACTTTAGTAAGTCCCTTGCAATTTCTTTTTCTTGTTCTTTTTCTTGATTACCTTTTCATGCTTCTCTTGATTCTTGTGTTTGAAAGTCAAATTTTCTATTCAGCTCTGGTCTTTTCACTGAGAAAGCGTGAAAGTCCTCCATTTTATTGAAAACCCATATTTTGCAATGGAGCATGATACTCAGTTTTGCTCGGTAGGTGATTCTTGGTTTTAATCCTAGCTCCATTGACCTCCGGAATATCGTATTCCAAGCTCTTCAATCTCTTAATTTAGAAGCTGCTAGATCTTGGGTTATTCTGATTGTGTTTCCACAATACTCAAATTGTTTCTCTCTGACTGCTTGCAATATTTTCTCCCTGATCTGGGAGCTCTGGAATTTGGCGACAATATTCCTAGGAGATTTCTTTTTGGGATCTATTTGAGGAGGTGATCGATGGATTCTTTCAATTTCTATTTTACCCTCTGGCTCTGTAATATCAGGGAAGTTCTCCTTGATAATTTCTTGAAAGATGATATCTAGGCTCTTTTTTTGATCATGGCTTTCAGGTAGTCCAATAATTTTTAACTTATCTCTCCTGGATCTATTTTCCAGGTCAGTCGTTTTTCCAATGAGATATTTCATATTGTCTTCCATTTTTTCATTCCTTTGGCTCTGTTTTATAATATCTTGATTTCTCATCAAGTCACTAGCTTCCACTTGCTCCAATCTCATTTTTAAGGTAGTATTTTCTTCAGTGGTCTTTTGGATCTCCTTTTCCACTTGGCTAATTCTGACTTTCAAGGCGTTCTTCTCCTCATTGGCTTTTTGGAGCTCTTTTGCCATTTGAGTTAGTCTATTTTTTAAGGTGTTGCTTTCTTCAGTGTATTTTTCAGCATTTTTTGGGGTCTCCTTTAGCAAGTCATTGACTTGTTTTTCATGGTTTTCTCTCATCCTTCTCATTTCTCTTCCCAATTTTTCCTCTATTTCTCTAACTTGCTTTTCCAAATCCTTTTTGAGCTCTTCCATGGCCTGGGACCAGTTCATATTTTTCTTGGAGACTTTTGTTGTAGGCTCTTTGACTTTGTTGACTTCTTCTGGCTGTATGTTTTGGTCTTCTTTGTCACCAAAGTAAGATTCCAAAGTCTGAGACTGAATCTGGGTGCGTTTTCGCTGCCTGGCCATATTCCCAACTAACTAACTTGACCCTTGAATTTTTCAGCGGGGTATGACTGCTTGTAGTCTAAAGAGTTCTATGTTCCAAGCCTGGAGGGATGTGCCAGCTCTGCCACACCAGTTGTCTTCCTTCCCCAAGAACCCCCAACCCGGACTGGACTTAGATCTTCAGCAGGCTCTGCACTCCTGCTCTGATCCCCACTAACCTTCTCTGTTGTCTTTGGTGTTTGTGGGTCGAGAAGTCTGGTAACTGCTGCAGCTCACTGATTCACGGCGCTAGAGCACGCTCCGCCCGGCTCCTGGTCTGGTTGGTCCGCTCCCAGCTCTGTGCGGGATAGACCTCACCCAGAGACCATCCAGGCTGTCCTGGGCTGGAGCCCTGCTTCCCTCTGCTGTTTTGTGGGTTCTGTAGTTCTAGAATTGGTTCAGAGCCATTTTTTATAGGTTTTTGGAGGGACTTGGCAGGGGAGCTCACACTAGTCCCTGCTTTCTAGCCACCATCTTGGCTCCGCCCTCTCCAAATATTTTCTGTTGCTGTTTTCATTGTTGTTGAGTAGTCTCAGTTATGTCTGACTCCCTGTGACTTAATTTGGGGTTTTCTTGGCTAAAATACTGAGTGGTCTTTGTAATTCTATCACTCCTGTATCTACTATGCAGTCTTGCCTCTCTCCTCATCTCCAGCTGGTAGCATTAGAGGTCAGGAAGACAAAACAAAACAAAACAAAAACACTCTCTAAAAAAAGGGCTGCCCTTAAAGAGATGAATAATGGTCTGTTTTGCTCAAAGCATGCTTAGTTCAAGGGTTTGCTTTTTAAAGGGGTATTCTGGCATTCAGATGAGAAGACTTCTAGGGATAGGGAACATAGGTTAGCAGTCTTTAAGAGGAAGGAAATAGGAACACGATGGAGTGTGGTGGAACGAGTGCTGATTTTGGGGTGAGAGGACCTTGGTTTGTGTCCCAGCTCTATCACTCAGTCAATTCTTGCGTGACTCTGGGCAAACCGCTTAGCCACTTTGGGCCTTGGTTTTCTCTTCTGTAAAACGAGAGGATTGGCCTTTCAGCTCTCAGTCTATGATTCTAAGGCACATACTCGTTTGCCTTGGCCCCAGAGCAGAGAAATAGTAACGAGAGGAAAAGTCAGATTCAGGCTTAATGTAAAGGAAACATTTTTAAGGTTGGAATTCACCTAAAGGAGAAAGATCTGCTCTCTTAATCCACTGTGGTGAGTTTTCTCAACAATTAATAAATGATTCATTTAGTCTTTTAAAGTACAACCTAGGGGCCAGTCACTGTGATAGGTACTGGGCATAAAAAGAAAAAAAAAACTAACCATGCCTCACTCTTGGAAAAAAAAAAAGCTTAGAGAGACAAGATGTACACATATGAAATAAATACATGTGAAGGGAGGAGGCGACATGTCATAGACACAAAAGGCCTGAAATGTAATCACAAGGTATCAAGTAAGTTTTAAACTAAATGTAAAAGATTTGTCTTGTGCTCTGTTCCCTGCATGACTAGTAAACATCTGATGGAATTAAAAAGGGAGCAGTTGAGGTTGGCAGAACAAAAGTAAATTATTCATATCTCTGGGGGTGGGGTTTAAATAGTTAATCTCTGAATGAATTGAGGGGTTCAAGAGTGAGAGTGATTTTGAGAATTTCTTGTAGAGGAATTCGTTATGGATGGAGGAAGGGGAGGGGTGCTACTCCTTCATCTTCCTCTGGGGAGCAGAGACACCCATTCCAGATAGACACAAATACAGAGAGACACCTACCTAAAACATGAAACCACTTCAAGGGACATAACCTCTCATAGGAGAGAAGAAAATTGATCTGAGGAGGCAAGTAGTACATGAGAACCCACCTGAACCACCTGCATGCTCAGCTGAGATCTTGAACCCAAGGGATTCTGTTTGGGGATACTCTCCAAAGAGAGCAAGGACTTCCAGAATCTATGGTCTCAGGAGCTGTAATTTACCTTTATCACACATATGTCCTACCCATGTACCTCATCACCATTTTATTATAATTTTGAGCCCAATATTCCTACAATTACTAAATTTATTTGTGGGCTTGCCCACCATTGATTTCTGGGGAAAATGTTTTATAACTACTGTTTTTCCTATGCCATCTGAACAAATGCTTTTTATAAAAAACAATTGAGTCTACTGACAGATTGTTAATTGAAAGCACACTGGTGATAGCTTATAACAAGCAGTTTTAGAATGCTGGTACCACTTTTCAGCTCTGGGAGCATTCACCTCCCTGTGGACTTAACACTGGAGATTGAGTGCAAATTGGGAGAGTTTGCCATAGGGGTGCTACATAATTTTGGTTGTGGGCGCTAGCAACTGGGGAGACTAGAAAAATCACACATCTGTTTGACAACATGTTGTCAGGAAGAACTCAACTCAATGTATAAAATTAAGATCAGTAGTCTAGACATCTAGTAACTGCACTGCCTGGCAGATTCATAGACTACATTAAAAAAAGAGAGGAATTGTATCCCTTTGGAATGGGGAATAGTAACTAAGCGGTCTTTCTCTTGGAGCTTGCCAGGACCGGAATCCACAATGTCCCTCCTAAGTCTTGACTGTTCACCAAGTTTATAGATAGCATATATCATCCTGCTCCTGAGCTGACAGTTCTCTTTTATTTGACATTTAAACTCCTTCAAAATTTGGGCTAGGCCTAGGAAGAACTCTTGTTAATTACTCAGCAGAGGAAAAAGAATGATGGGTTGAAGTAAACATATGCTGTCAAGCTGCCAATAGTTATTTAATGCCACCTTGGGCAGGGAATGTGCCTTGTCAAAAGCTCTGGATGAATTAGACAAAGGCAGAAGCCATGTTTCCAAAGAGCTGTAACCATCACACACATCATTTTTTTTTTTTTTACTGGAAACTGTTGCCAACAACAACAGAAAAGGCATACTTTGATCCGTTTTGGAGTAATAGGTAACTAGTTTAGAAGCAAGCTAGAAAACAAACCTGTTTTAAAGAGGAAGAGGTTTTTATTTAAAATAGACACCAGAGCTTCCATGGGAACTCTCGACCTCAAACCCTCCTGAAGGATAAGATAATTCAATACTCTAACAAACATTTATGAAGCACTTGCTACGTGGAAGGTAGAGGACCAGGCATTAGGGATATAAAGGCAAAAATAGCATCACTCCTGCCCTTGAGGAATTTATACTTTCCTGAGGGGGAACAACATGTGCATAGATAAGAGAACACCAAATATATGCAGAGTAATTTCAGAACAGGGGTAGAGCACTAAAAGCTGGAGGGAATCTGAAAGGACTCCCTAAAGGAAATAACATGAGTTGAACCTTGAAGGGAACTATGGATTTCAGCAGGCAGAAGTGAAGAAGTGGAAAATAAATGTCGTGTATGGGAAATAGTGAATAAGCCAGTTTCATTAGGCCACAGGGTATGTGTAGGCAATAAAGTGAAAATAGCATAGAATATAGATTGTGTACAGATTGTGAAGGGCTGAAAATACCTACTGGAGGAATCTGCATTTTATCCTAGGGACAATGGGGACCGCTGAGACTTCTCAAGCAGGAGAGTTATGTAGTCAGGCCTATGCTTCACCAATGTCATTTTGGGAGCTGTGTCAAGGACGGATTGGAGTCAGGAGACGGAGAGACCAATTAGTAGGTTATTGCAATAGGCTAGGTAAGAGGTAATGAGAGCCTGAACGTGAGTGGTGGTTATATGAATGGAGACAAGGGGATGGTTGTAAAAGATATGGTAAATGTGGTAAAATGTGGTTAAAAATATATGGTAAATATGGTAAAAGATGCGGTAAGCTTGGTAAAGCTTGGCAGCTGGTTAGTGATGGGGGCTGAGGACATTTGAAGAGTCAAGGATGACTCCTAGGGTGAATCCCAGGTGACTGGAAGGATAATGATGCCCGTGAGGTTGGAAAGAGGGTTAGACTTAGGGGCACTGATAAAGAGTTCCTTTTTGGACACATTCAATTTAAGGGACCCAGCGGGCATCCAGGTAATATCCAGCAGGAAGTTGGTGATGGTGAAGACGCAGGACTAGATACGAACATTTGGGAATCATCTGCATAGAGACGGTAATTAAACCAATGGGTGTGAAAATAGTGTCAACTGTGCAAAGAAGTCAAGAATGAAATCTGAGAAAAGTATATTGAAGTTAGCATTTTAAAGATTGCTGTGAGCCTTGAAAAGAATGTTTGCAGTTGAGGGTTAGTATTGGAAGCCAGGTTGTAAAGGGTTAAGAAGTGGGAGATGAGGAAATTAGGGAAATCGGTTCCTTCTAGGGGTTTGGCCGTAAAAAGGAGAAGTGATGTAAAAATGAATGAATAAATACAATTTTAATTGCTACATGTTAAGCGCTGGGCTAAGTGCTGAGGATACAAATAAATGATAGCTTGAGGAAGTAGGTTCACGTGAAGGTTTTTTTTCTAACCTAGGCGTATGTGCAGGCAGCTGAGGAGGAGCTACTACTAGATAAGGAAAGATTGAACATGGGAGAGAGGATAATTAAGAGGGCAAGTTTCCAGAAAAGACAGGAAGGGATGGACCAAGAGCTCAAAGGAGGAGTTGGCATTGGCCCATATCTTTCCCAGAGACTTCAACAAAGGAGAGGATGAGAGATGACAAAGAAAGGCTTTTGAGATATGAAATTGGGGTGAAGAGAACTCAAGACAGATGGTTTCTAATTTCTTAGCAAAGGAGATGAAATTTTCTGCTGAGATAAAGTGGAGAGGAGGTAGCGTAGGAGGTCTGAAGAAAAAAGGAGACTCAGAATAGCTAATATGGATTGATTAACAACCATCTCTCTGGAAAAAAAATATCCACAGGACATACTTTTAAGTTTAATCTGCATCATTAGCATTTTCCCTATCACTTTCTCAAGTTAGACAACCCACAAAACAATGACTCAACTCTTAATTTATAATGTTTGCCACTTTTTGAGGTGTAAATGCTCACACTGGAAATTTGCCAATAACCCATCTTAGTAAAAAGCTGGTTGGATGTGCCTTCAGTCAACCAGAGAAGAATTAAAGGGAATCAGAGAAAAAAAAAATTCTGTACGATAATGAGAGTGCAGTTGAGAATAGATAACATAAGTTGGTAGTGAACCTAACTGGTAGGACTGCATGACTGGAGAACAGGAGTAGGAACTGCTAATTAAGGGTAATGGCGTCAGGCAACCCAGGGTTGCTTGAGTTTGACAGAGTCTCCCTGGTGATAGGCCCAGGGAGCAAGGGACTCAAGCAGAGTTGTTATTCTATGTTCCACTGGTTGACCATGAAGTTAAGACTGTGGAGGAATGTCAGAGTAGGGTAAAGGACTGGAAGATTAGGGCTGTAGTAGAGAGACACGGTGAAGACAAAGAATAAGTTTGAGGAAGTGTGAGAGAGGAAGGAAAATTAAGTACGAGACTTTGTGATTGGAGAGAGGAATTTCATAATGTTGCATCATGGAGAGAGAACAATTATGTCAAGGATGAGGCCATTCCTTTGTATGACTGGAGAAGAAGGAAGATGAAGTTTAGGAAGCCGATGAATTGGGTGATCAGCATACCTGGGGGCCTGTCAACATGCATATTGGCATTCAAGTGAGACTTTAAGTTAAGCAGTTTATTCACTGTGCCACCTATTTGTGACTTTCCCTTTTAGTATTTTTCTGTCTTTTATATGTATATGTATATATATATATATATATATATATCACACACACACACACATATATATATATATATACACACACATAATTTTATGTATATATTTCACAATTCTCAAAGTAGCAACCCTAAATCTGGGATAAAGGGTACTGTACCTCTCTGTACTGTATTATCTATCTGTACTAGGCTACTGTAGCTGGATGTCTATGTCTCTCTTTTCTGGCCCTGAACATTTGCCTCCAGAGGTCAGCTGTGATGTCTTTAACTAGCTTTGCTGAACGTTTAAAACATAAATAGCTACTTCTTATCCTTAAATTGCCTCTTCCTTCTCTACTCTCCCTTATCTGCCTTTTAAAATCCTTATTTATCTTGTAAAGTCTGGACATCTTCATTTCCTTTTAAAAGTGATCTTTTCTTTTAATTTCTCGTAACATTTTGTATCTCTTGATATGAAAATCCTATTAGGAAAAGATTCCTGAATTTAGCAGCCTGGGTAACTTCTGGTATGAGATCTCCCACCTTCACCATAGAACATAACTATGTATAGCATAATAGAACAGTTGCCTCAGGGTCTGAGCAGTTAAATGACTTGCCTGGTTTCACCCCCTAGAAAGTATCAGCGGTGAAAGTTGAGCACAGGTCCTCCTAACTCAGTCTAACACATCATATGCTGTATCAGTGCTTCTTAAACTTTTTGGTTCAAGCCCTTTTACACACATAAAAAAACTATGGAGGATCCTCAAAGAGCTTTTGTTTACATGAGTTATATGGCACAGTGGATGGAACACTAGGCCTGGCATTAGGAAGAACTGAGTTCAAATCCAGTCTCAGTCGTGTACTAGCTGTGTTACTCTGGGCGAGTCACTTAACCTGTTTGCCTCAGTCTCTTCGTCTGTGAAATGAAGACAGTAACAGCATCTCTCTCCCATGGTGGTTGTGAGGCTCAAACGAGATATTTATAAACTGCTTAGCACACACAGCACTTGGCACATAAATCATCTCCTCCTCCTCCTCTTCCTCCTCCTGCTGCTGCAGCTGCTCCTACTGTTATTACTATGACTACTATCTATCATCTATATATTAATATTTACCATATTAGGAATTAAAATCTCATTATGGAAACAATTTTGACATCACAGACCTCTTGAAAGGGACTTAGGGACCCCAGAGGGTCCCTGGACAGCACTTTGAGAACTGCTGCACTGTATCATTCTCTCTTTTTGTAATATTAGTATATTTTGTTCCCCATTAGAAGAATTGTGCCTAAGTGGATTTAAAAAAAAAAGCTTGCCTTGGAATCAAGAAGACCTGGGTTCGAGTCCAGGCTCTGACATACGTAGTACTGGCTGTATCATTTAACCTCTGGACACATCACTTAACCTCTTACTATCTCAGGAAATTGTTTCCTCTCCAGGAATTCCCAACAAGGTCACAACTGGGCCCCCCAAAATGGCATTGTAGTTACATGTTTTACAGCCTTGAATTTTGGCGTATGTTATATATTTTAGCTCTTTGAGAAGAGGGACTATATCTTAATAATTGTTATATTCCCCCCAAAGCTAAAGGTCATTTGGCCATAACAAGAACTTAAATAAATCATTATTAAAAGAATCTTATGATTTACATACTGTGAGCAGTATGCCAGAAGATTCTTTGAGTCCAACTACACTCTTAGAAATGCCATGTGAGGACATGTTTATAGTAAGGCCAAACTTTTAGCTCACTCTTAAAGGAAAAAAAAAAAGACCTTCCCCTGGGGAAAAAGAAAAAAAACCAAAACTTCCAATGATTGTAATCTCTATGTAGAAGAGCATCTCCTTTCAAAAATGAAACGCCACGTGTTTAAGTAGTGGCTCTAAAATGTAGGAGGATATATTGATTCTTTTTCAAACCAACACACGATTAGATTTTATTACAGTTCAACAAAATTGCCAATATCCCTTTTAAAGAGCACATTTTAATAGAATTGACTCCCATAGCACGGATGCAGAGAGCAGCTTTCATTTGCAATTGTTTGCCACTGGAGGTCACCATTACAATTTCTAAGCTTTCCTCGTAGCTCCGGAGGCTGCAGTAACTTGCCTAAGGGTGGAGGGGTGCGGGGGTGGGGGGAGAGAAAAAGGATTGATGTCTTTCAAGCAGCTTCTTCCCGTTAGTGTCACACAGAGGTATTGTGCAGATACAAAGATAAATATTTGTATTTTGTGGGTAGGATACTCACCTGTGGTAAGAATGGGTTCAATAAATCCCCTTGTCTGCCCAACAGATAAAACAATACTTCATGGTTATGGTCCATCCTTGGGCTTTGCTCAGTCCCCAGCACAGGGTCATCAGTATGCATTTGTGCCCTTCTAAATCTTTTTTAATAAAAGTTTGACTGCAGCATGTTTTTTAATCATGCAGGCTTGTTTTCTTTTGTTATAGATACCAAACCGCCTTGTCTTTTGCTATTAGTGAATCATAGGCTGCTTCTGCCAAGAAAATCCCTTCAGCTGTTTGCTTCTCACACATTAAATTACTGCCATTATGGTTATATAAGGGAAATCCAATGAACGACTAAAACCACCCGAAAATATCAAAGCCAGTATTCTAGTGACCAGACAACACATGCATAGACTTAGTGCATGTAGGCATAAGCCTGTGCTGGAACTGAGTCAAAGGACCTGGGTTCAAATCCTGCCTTTGAAACTTAGTAACTGTGTGACTTGAGCAAGGCACTTAAACACTCTGGGCTTCAGTCTTCTCATCTGTAAAACGGGGAGAAGAGGGTTCGACTAGATGGTTTCTGCAGTCCGTTCCAGCTCCACTGTGATTCTTCATCACTGACCTCTGGGGAGTAAAATCCTTTTTTATTAAGTAGGAAGAGAGCGTATCTTACAAGTCAGTCTCTAAGAAGCCTCCTTCTGCTCCAATCAATACCTATAAGATATAAATAATAAAAATAGTAATAACTGATATTTACATGGCTTTTTAAAGTTTGCAAAGTAATTTACATGCATTATTTCATTTGGTCCTCATTGTAATCCTGAGAGGCAGTCACTCTTATCTCTCCTATTTTACAACATTATACATCTGTCTGTCTATCTATCTATCTATCTATCTATCTATCTATCTATCTATCCATCCATCCATCCATCTATCTATCTATCTATCTATCTATCTATCTATCTATCTATCTATCTATCTATCCATCTATCTATTTATCTATCTCTCTATCTCTCTATCTATCGGTCTCTCTGTCTGTCTATCTATCTATCTATCTGTCTGTCTGTCTATGTATCCATCCTCCATCTGTCTGTCTCTCTATCTAATTGTAGTTACCCAGATGAGGAAACCAAGGCTCAAAGATAACTACATGTTTGTATAGAAGGGTAAAGGATTGAGTGGTTTTTGCATAATTAGGTAAGACACAGGTCAGTCCATTGAGTGTTTTTGACTGGTCTCCTTGATTCCAGTTTTCGCCCTCCCCAATCTATCCTACACTCTGCCTTCAGACATAACTTCCTAAATAATGATACTTTAGTTACATTAATTCTTGCCCTATTTCTTCACAAGGCTGTTGTAAGCATCAAACGAGATAATCTATGTAAAGTGCTATATAAATGTCAACCATTATTATTCATTATTATATTACTCCCTTGATCAGAATCCTTAAAAGGTTCCCCATTGGCTCTAAGACAAAGTTCAAACTCTTTAGTGTGACAACCCAAGCCCTCTATAATCTGGACCCCACCTACCTGTTAAATCCCAGTCTTACCCTCTAGTGGAATGCAGAGTAAGCCTCATCTTTCTTCTTCCTATTATCCATTCAAGCGTTTGTAGATGGTTATTATGTCTGATGTAAAGCTTCTCTTCTCCAGGTTAACTGCAGTGGATCAGGCCTGATTTAGTCTGGCTTGGGGATTCAGGTTCAAAATTGAAACTAAATGAAACATTTGTAGATCATCTAACAGTAAAGAATTTTTTAAACCTATAGCTTAGATTAGCTCCAAACCTCTTCTCTGTATAGAAATGTGTTTGGTCAGTGGGGAGAGGCATGGCGACCCCAGTTGCCATAGGACATCTGCCAAGTCTAAAGGGACTCCTCTTGTGCAGGCCTCTTAGCGACTTGGAAATGGGTCCTCGGTGCCTGGAGTCCGTCAAGAATCAAATCCCTTTTTGTGGAGGAGAGGTAGGAGGCCTTTACATGAGTCACTCCCAGTTTGGAAACTCCCTCTACTGATTTTACAAAAAAATAGTTTTTGTTTTGAAGTTTACAAACAACAAATTGAATGGATGTTTGCATAGAACAGAAAAAAGAGATTGTACACGAAACTGCAGGTATCTGCTATGCAGCTTGTTTTTCTTTTTAGTTGGGAATAAATGTGTTTAGGTCTTTCTTTGCATCCTCAGCACTTAACACAATGCCTGGCACTTGTCACTTAATAAATGCTGTTGATTGACTGACCGATTGTAACTTTCAAAGCTGTCCTTCTCATCTGGCCTCTCTGCTTAAAAACCCAAAAAACTAGTTTTAATACCTTTTACCAAAATCCATATGGTTTTAGCCCAACCTGCATGGAACGGGGTACTTTTTGATATTTTTCCTATCCCATGAACTCACTGTAGAAACTTCCAGTGTTCCTTTCATGTAGATTTTAGAATCTTTACCATCCTTGTCACTCTCCTCTGGGAGTTATCTTGCATAGAGTGTCTTCAGTCTTTGGGCACGTGTCAGGTTATCTATGATGCCTTAAAGATTGCTGATGGTAGACCTAAATATTATCTTCAGGTTCTTTTCAATGCCCTCAGGTATAAACAATTAAAAAGCAGTTAGCTGCTGTCTTACTTCCTAATATATTTTTAAACCATATTTGTTTTATGCTTCCCTTCTGGACACCTTTCTCCTCAATATAAGAGTAAGCAAAGTAGGGTTTGATTAATTCTGCTTTCTCCCTTATTGACTGACATTACACTGATATTCACCAACAGTGGGCCTATTACCTTGATTCTTCCTTTCCTTATCCCAAACATAGCTGAAATAGCCTCTTTTAAAAACTGTCTTGAACATTTTACAAGCTTATTTCCAGTTTTAGCCTTCTGTGTTATATCCATCAAATATCCAGTGGCTGAGTAGGTCCTCAAATAGCCCATGGATGTAGCAGTCTTTTATTGCCTCAGAATTAACCTGGGCTGACAATGACTATAGAAACTCAAAAGCAACAAAATACTAGAATGTTCCTCTGTATAAACAATATCTCTCTGCACAATATCCCTTCCCTTTCTCTGTGTCATCCTAGCTTGTGCAGAGCACTAGAGAATCCACTTTGGCCAAAGAATGTTTCTTTCACTCTGTGAACCTGGTAGGTATTCAGGTAGTATAGTTTTAAAAAATGCCAAATAGTTCTTAAACAGTTTTTTTAATGTTCTACTGTTTTTAAGTCACTTGAACATTTTCATAATTGATCAACCTGGTGGTGCCAGGTCGTCCCACTTCCAATCTATGCCTTGTATGGACACAAACCTATGACTTCAGACATGCTGGCAGGAATCCAGTTGGTCTTGCTGCAAAGCTAGCTAAGATAGCTATCTTAGCATAGAACACTTTTTGTGGTGAGAATGAGGGTATTGTAGGTGCAGACAAAGAAACATTCAGAACACACTTTTGTTTGTCTTTAACTTTCATCTCTGCCTAGGTTTGATGAGGATGTCTTTGGACAGCTCCAGAAATCAAAATAGATTTTGAGCAAGAGAGAATTTTCCATGTATCCTTCCACTCATGAGGAATATGCTCCTGTTCAACATGAAGTGATGTCTCCGGCCACTGAAAGCTTTGTCATTTTATTAGCCAATCTCCTCCAAAAATCTACTTTGGCAATTCCCTACTAGACTAAAACCACCCTTTTAGTCAGATCATTTTCTTGGGATTGATGAAGTATGATGGTGACATCTTGGCTACAGGAGGCTCACGTCCTTAGATTACTTTAACTCGATAAATGTAGTATTATCCTTGCTGTTAATATTACTAACTTACTACCTATTGCCAGAAATGCTAGCATCTGGAAATCTATGTGTCGTAAATCACTGGTCTGAGCTGTGAATGTTGCCACAGAGGTCTATGATGGAACCAGGTAGCACTTGAATCATTTTGAAAAGAAGTCTTCCTTAATTAAGGAAATACTTGGAATGGTCCTGCAAAAATACTATGGGATGTGGACTTAACCTCCTTTGGTGATCAGACTGGCATAACATTTTCCACTACTTTTTTTTGACAAGACTTGTGATTTTATTGGCATAGGAAACTCTCAATGAACATATGCCCTCTGCACGTGTAGATCAGTGATTGTTTTGTAACTTGTCTTAAAGAATTACTTGGGGCACCAGAGAAATTAAGTGTAAGTTCAGTGACTCAACAAGCATTTATTAAGAGCCTACATTAACAGCAAGGGCTCCATTCTCATTTTGTGCAGAGATCTGTTCCAGAGATGTCATTGTTCTTGAATGAGAAGTAAGTGGTGTTTTGGTGCCATCTGGGAATGTAATCAAACTTAGTTACCACATTATTTTAAAAAAAAAGTGTCATTGTAAGAAATCAGGGTCCAGTAAGTCAAGTCAACAACCATGTGTTATACTATAGACAACTCGGTGGTACTCAGAGGTGCGGGACCTGGGGGCAACAAGACCTTAGTTCAAATCTGACCTCTGACACTTACTAGTTGTATGATCCTGGGCAAGTCATTTAACCACAGTTTGCCTCAGTTTCCTCAACTGTAAAATGATGATAACAATAGAACCTACCTTCCTGGGTTGTTGTGAGGGTCAAATGAGATAATATATGTAAAGTACTTGGCAAGTCTTTTTTTTAAATTTTTTTGGAAGGTGGGGAGGTAGGGCAATTGAGGTTAAGTGACTTGCCCAAAGTCACACAGCTAGTAAGTGTGTCAAGTGTCTCAGGCCAGATTTGAACTCAGGTCCTCCGGACTCCAGGGCTGGTGCTCTACTCACTGCACCACCCCACTGCCTCATTGGCAAGTCTTAACACGCTATAAATGCTAGTTATTATTATTAGCAGAATTAATATCCTGGGAAGCAACCTCATGCTAGTGAGTCCAAATGCCATAGACTTCCCTTTTCCAGAATATAAGGAAGTGGTTCATCAAAGAATGTGCTTTTGGAAAGAAGCACAAAATAAAGATTGAATAGTGCTAGGGACACGTACCATTCTTTTCTCCTTGTGGAGAAGGCCTGTTGTGGATTGCATGTACTCATGTAGTAGCTGAAAGAAAGCATCCTGTAATTCTGTGTTTCCCATTTCTCTCCTTTTGCCTCAAACACGTGACATTTCAAAACTGTTGTAAGATTTCTTGAAATGTTCCTGTGAATTTGTTGTCAGATATTTAATACCATCACTGTGATCTTAGAAAGTGTGTCTCCTTGAGGCCCTGACAAATTACAGGGTCAAAAGAGCTCTGCGCTTATGATGTTCAACTGGGGATATCCCTTAATACGTGATGATTACTTCAGTCATCCCTTCAACTAGCTGTTGAGCCTGCGTTCCACGTTAAATTCTCCAGAAAACTTTAGCCCGGCATGAAGAAAAAGGAGTAAGCCGATTGAAGATTATAAATATGGGGGATAATGAAAATAATATGTAATCACATATTTATACCTAAAACTAAAGTACCCTCATGTTTTTTTCTTATTATAAAATCCAAGAGGGCATGGGCAGCATCTTATCTAAACTTTGCATTTCCCCTTTTCTGCCACCCCCCCCCCCCAGGGTTTACTAAAACACTAAGTTAATGGTCGGTGCTGGATAAATGTTTGTTGTCATCGTTGTAGACCATTAGATTTTACTACCAGCACATTTGGTCATACCTTGGTAATTTGTGACTATTTTGTTTGTTCAGGTGTTCAAGTACTTTATTTTTTTCCTGTTAGAGCACCCAAAAATGTATTTCTAGCATTCAGGTGCCTTGGTTCAATGACTGGATCCAGATGCGAAGATAATGGTTCCCATTTGTAAACATGGAATATCACAGGGGACAGTGGGAACTTCGTGGACAACTTCTGGTAATTTTACTTTTTTAATATTAATTACAACCAGACCTAAAACCTTGGTCCTCCAACACCAAATCAAGTGCCAATATTTTCTGTCTCTGGCCTCCAGGAGCTCATATTGATACAATGCTTTACAACTTAACAGTGTCATGGACACTGACTTCTAACAGCATGTGTGAGTTCCTTCCTAAGAGACTTCTGTGTTGTCTCCTTGCAATGGCAAATAGAAATGTGTATATCAAGGAGCCATACTGTGTAGTACAGGATAAGTTCCAACAATGTTAGCTAGGGGATCATTGAAAACTTGAAAAGTGCATCCTGGTCTTAGCAGCTCCAGAAATTGGCCTTCAGAAAAAGTGACATGGAGTGTGCTGAGGGCCAAGCCAGAGGAGCAGCAATGGGCCCCATCTTTCCCCAAACCAAAGTTTTCCCCACCTGGCTCCTGCAGCCATCATCCAAGAAAGCAATCCCTGCAGAGATTTGATGGGGCAGTCACTTTTGCAGGGGGTGCAGCCCCTTTCTTCTCAGAATCCACAACTATTGAACATCCGTAAAAGAAAGCTTTTGCCAACAAAGTCTTTGCTAGTATCAAATGTCTAATCATCGAAACCTGGTAAAGTTTTGTTGGTGGATTTGAAATGAAAGAAAATACATTTCCATCTGCGTTGCTCCTGCACCATAAGGACCATGAGACCTTTCCATCTGATTTGGGGTTATTGAACGCTCCTTTAAATTTTGTCTCTTTTACTAGAATGTGAGTTCCTCAAGAGTAAGGATTGTCTTTGCTTTTTCTATTTGTGTCCCTAGCACATAGCATAATGTTATTTAATAAAAAGTTTTTTCTTTTTTTCATTTATTGCTATTCATTCATTCATTCATAGTAACCTTTCTTCACAATAATTCTGTGAGATAAAGGATGCAAGTGTTAAAATATGTAAGTATTAAAAACATTATTAAAATAAGTATTATTAAATTAAGTATTATTTTAATTAAGTATTATTAAGAATTAAGTATTATTAAACTAATTAGCATTATTAAAATAATAAGTATTAAAACATAATAAAATACAATATTTAATATAGATACAATTAAAATACAATACAGATAAGGAAACTGAAGCTCAGACAGATTAAGAGTCCTGCCTAAGCTCACAGCCTGTAATTAATGGAGTTAGTACTTAGGTCTTTTGATTCAAAGTCCAATTCATTTTGTTCAGTATCACACTGTCACTCTTAATCTCAGTAATTCATCAATAACCCTAGTGGTAAGTGAAGTACAGACAATCAAGGGTCTTATTATGTCAAATATTAGGGATCCCAAGCTGTCATGACTGCAGCATACCGATGTTCAGGTTTGTTTGCTTTAAAATAGAAGGGAAGTCTCTCTGTAAACGAATCCTAAGAAGGTGGCACAAAATGCTTCAATATGCCTTAAAAGCAGGCATTTTAATAAGTGCGTGTTCTTAAGTGCTTATTTTGAGAAGGTCATATTCAGTTTCCAGGATGGAAGGCATATTTAATTGTTTACCATCGGCATTTGAGAGTCTACAATTGTAGGCTCCTACTACCACATTAAGAAAAGCCATTGACTTTGAGGTTACAGATGCAAAATCCTTCAGAGCCCTGGAATATAATTTATCTGAGACTGGAGATTTCTGGTAGTTAAAGAAGCCTGAATGATTTACGGAGCTCCTTAGAGCTTTTGCTCAGTCAGTTCTATATTGAGTTGCCAGTTTGTAGTACACTATGACCTTTGCCATCTTATTGGATGAGCACTTTCAGTTTGAATCCCTGAATGCTTGGCGGTGACTAAAGATCCTCATGCATTACATTAACCCATTGTCTAAGCCAAATACAACTCTTTGAGAAGTGCTAGCTATAGGTTTTCTTCATTTCCCTTCAATGTAATGGAATCATAGGATGATTGAGTCTTTAGAATTAGAGAGGGACCTTAGAGAGAGCTGGAAGGACTGGATTCAAATCTGGGCTCTGCCACTTAAAAGTTATGTAAGCTTGGGCAGATGGCTTCATTTCTCCAGGTCTTGGTTTTCTTTCTGTAAAACGAGGAGGTTGGACCAGTTTATTTCTAATCTGCCTTTCAGCTGGAACATTCTGTGATCATCCATTTCACTGTGCTCATTTCCCATATGAGAAAACAGAATGACAGCGGGATCAAGTGACTTATGCAAGGTCTTTAACACTTTTCCTCTTCCCCACAGAGACTGGCATGCTGTAAGTGTGGTAAATACTTGCTGCCTGATTGACTTCCTTCTTTTCCCCTTTATTCCTCTTCCTGCTGTCTCCCTCCCCCAATGTCCATCAGCGAGTCATGGAAATATTTTTATTAATTTGTATTAATCCTCACTTATATGTTATATACTTGTCACTTCTCTCCTTTGTGTAAGCTATTATCCCAAGATTATATATTCCTAGAGAGCAGGAACTGCCTTGTTTCAGTTTAATTTGGATATGGTACCAAGATCAGCAGGCACTTGATAAATGTCAGTCGGAACTGATAATTAATAATATGCACTTTTTGGAAATGTCATTTTTGGCACAAAGTGCCAGTCTAAGTCTATGGCTTACTTTTAACCTGAATGCATTAGTGTTCTGAGTCTTTTCAAGATGAAAGGTGCTGCTTCTTATTATCCAGCACTCTGCAGGACTGTTTAATTATTAGGGTTTTCAATTTACTGTCTCCAGAGGAGATAAGTAATTTGGTCATATCTCTAAGGTGTCTTTCAGTTTCCACCCAAGCATTAGGCTATTATTTGGAATTCTGGTTGAGTGGATCAGTTCACAGTTGCAGGCCGCAGAATGCCACCCAGTATTAATGTTATGCCTCCATTTCTACTGACCAAATCATTTCAGATTTTGTATCATTCTGTGGAAATCCAATTGTCTTTCCAAGGGAAAAAAAAAGTCAAGGTATTTTGATAAAGTTTGACAAAGAAAATTATGTCACAGATGACATTTGAACCATATTTGTTGAAACCTAGGCTTTTTTGCTTCAAACACAACACAGACACGTATAGTCATTACATCAGATTTCTTAGTTTTGTCCTAAGTCTAAATACATGTCTAGTTACCAACTACATCACATACAATGTGTGGTAGTACAGTCTTCTAATCTCAGGTGTTTAATCCCATTTTTAATGCTGACTACTAAACCCAAGATATCAAAGACTGTACTTTTTATTGGGTGAATCTAGGAAAGTCTCCTTAGCATTTATTTCCATATGAGAAAGTCTAGGCATATAGCCATTTTTAATTTATGGCCTGAACACTATAAATGCCCTTTTGCAAGAGTGAAAAAAGGGAGAGGGGAGAAGAGGAGGAAGGAAGAGGTCAAAGGGAGGGGAATAGAGACAGAGAGAGAGACAGTGAGAGAGTAAGAGAAATAGTTTAAAGCATCAATAGGACTTTGACAGTGTCATGTTTTATTTGACTTTTCTTCCAATTTGGTTTGTGTGTAGCATCTTAATTTATTTTCCATAGTTATTGATAATAGTTCCCTTGCCACTGGGAAAGGGCAAGGATATTTAGTAGAATGATGGGAGGCCTGATATCCATCTTGCAAATAGATTAGCAAAAATCATTAGGCTTTCAGCATGATATTAATACTCTGTTTTGTATGGCATTTTATTTTTTCAAGGGACTTCTACATCCATTATTTCATTTGATCCTTTGAGACAAGGCTACAACATAAATAGGGAGAGTTATTATTTTCACTTATATATGAAAGAATAGCCTCAGAGGGGGTGGATGGTTTACCAAAGGTCATAGAGCTAGTTAAGGACAGTGTTTGTGTCAGTGCTTGTGATAGAATTCCTGTCTCTCATCTTCCCAGAGCCATTTCCTCATGGCTTTCATTCTAAAATCTCCTACTCATTTGTCCATTATCGTGTATTCATATTCTGCTTATCTGTATATCCTTCCATTTCTCCATCCCCTAAAATGGACTATAAGCATCTTGACTATACTACTACCTTTAAAAATGTTTCACGTTGGTTTCATCCTTTTACTTGGTGATGGTGGAGATTGTGGTCCTTTAATCTACAAAAATCTGTCACCATTTCTGCCTTACTAAGACTATATTACGTCCTGGGCAGGGTTTACATTCCAGAAAAGATTTTCTTAATTTATTTTTGCGTGTGATAACTGATAACCAGACATACTTGCAAATTATTTATTATTCCTACCTATTATTTTTGACAGAGAGGTAGCGGCCTGGCATGCCGAGGTCAACCAATTGACTTTATTAATTACCATATTCCAAGAAAGTATTTTTTCAGTAAAGGACAAAACTCTATTGGGCCCCAACTAAATTAAGAAGGCACAACAAATAGGCCCAGTTCCTTAGGACCTAAAAAAATTAAGGTGGATGTGCAACGGGAAGTGGGAATCACCATATTGGGGCAAAATTAATCAGGAGGTAGCAATACTGGTACAGAGGAGATAGTCTGGTTGTATATCCATCTGCCTCTCTCCAGAAAATCTGGCTCTGTCTTTGGGGATTGGGGAGAAAAGCAGATGGGGGAGGGGTGTCATGGAAATGGAATCCTCAGAGTGGTGGCACCATAGTGGTACAGGCCAATAAAATATTGGAATTAAAGCTAGTCAGCATGGATATGATGGAAAGATCATTGTCTCTGGAGTTCAAAGCCTACCTCTGACACTTCCTATTTGTGTGAATATGATCAAGTAAGTCAGCTAAAATGGTCCCTATGGTCCTGGATCCAGCATTCTATGATTTAGAGATGTAGTTGCAGCTCTGGGTGGGGCAAAGAAAAATCAGAAAAAACTAAAACAAATGTAATGCTGCCTTTAGCATCGTCCACCTTTGAGGGTCAGCTCTGAAAGTGCTTAGTATGGCCAGGTCAGGCACTTAAGTTCTCTTCTGGCACAGGGAGAGGTTGAAGGATGCATAGGGTGATAGGAGGCAAACAATAGCAAATGCGCATTTTGGGGGAGAGTGAAGCATGACCTAGTGGAGAGAGCTCTAGATTCAGTATAATATGCCCGGAGTGCTAGTCTTGGCTCTGCTACTAGCTAGTGTGATTGCCTTTGCTAATAAGATAAATGTGAATGAGATGTTGACCTTGGGATTTTTTAGCGCCAGAACTATAGAAGAGGGGGGAGGAGCTTTGAGAGCATTTCAATTTTACAAAGAGGTAACTATGAGGCAAATTTGACAGAATATTTGATGGTGACAACATTGTACATAAAGAAGAGCACTGCGTTTTAGTAGTTCGTAGAAATAATTATTATTATCGTCTAGTTTCAGTGACAACGGTTTTCTTTATCCTGAAGATGAATGGAGAGCTCTGGGAGATAAACACATGTGAACCTATATGGGAATGATGGAGAGATTCTTAATGGTTCAGCATTGTGTTTTGGCCTTTAAAAATCATAGCTATAATTTCCCCTCTGAGCTGGCAGCTTTTGAAGAGGTTTTCTCGACTTCAGCACTTTCACTGCCAAAGGGTTAAAGGTTCCCAGGAAGACTGAGGAAGAAAAAAGTCTCAAAGCCAACTCTCTGTTCTCAGCCCTTGAAGGTCTCATATTGCCAAACTGTGACATGCTGATTAAGACAAAAAGGAGCCAGAAAAGTTGTGCAGAGCAAACTAATGACAAAGAGAGCCTGGCTCCTGTGATAACAATGGAAACCGTTCTGGTGTAGTATCAGCTTTTGGAATGGAAGTGGTTTTAAAAAAAAGTATTGAATGCTACATAATCCTTACAGAATGGACCAAAAATTTATATTGATCCTGGTTGACATGATAGGAACAATTACCTTTTCAGAAAGGAAATAATCATTCCAGATTTGAAAGTTCTGAGTATCTTTCTAAGGTTTTCAATTGGAATGGGACAAGCCAATGGACAAGGGAATACATGAACTTGTAAGGAGCAACTATATGTATACATACATACATATATATATATATATGTGTGTGTGTGTGTGTGTGTGTGTGTGTGTGTGTATATATACATATATATATATATATATATATATATATATATATATATATATATACACACATGTATATGTATAAATGGCTTCTGGAGAGTCAGTATACCAAGACAAATCTAAAATAAGCAAAGACAACCAACCACACATTGACAAGAGACTCCTATTCCCAAATCTGAGATCAGATAAAGAACGTTTCTTAATTTCAGTCACTACTGTTGTTTTCTTTGAGTAAGAGGCAGGGGGATATAATACATAAAGCACTGGTCTTGGAGTTAGGCAGTTACATAGTACAGTGTTAGAGTACTGGATCTAGAAGTCCTGAGTTCAAATCCAGACTCAGATACTTACTACTAGCTTTGTGATCCTGGGCAAGTCCCTTAATCTCTGCCAGCCTAAGTTTCCCCATCTATAAAATGGGATAATAATAGCACCTACCTTCCAGAGTCTTTGTGAAGATAAGGTGAGATAATGTTTGTAAAGTGCTTTGCCAGCTTTAAAGGGTTGTATCAATGCTAGATACTAAAGTCTAATTCTTCACTGAAGCAGGAATCTCCTCAACAAATTTGTGGCAAATGGAATGACGACCTCTTGTAAAAGAAGAATGCATTAGCTACATTCTTCAGTGTCTCAAACTTTTATATGTGGTAGAATAGAAAGATGGATGGATTTTGAATCAGAGGTCATGGGTGTGAATCCTGTCTGTGCACCTTAATACTCATGCGAGCTTGGACCAATCATGTAATTTTACTTGATTTGCCTAACTTTATATCCTCTGCAACAAATATTGGTGCGTAAACCACAGTTATCTTCATATCTTCATAAAGCAGAAGCTTGTGCTCTTCAAATGTTCTCTCCAAGGTAGGACTGACAATAATCCCCTGAAATGTTGGCATTGCGTTCATTAAAAGGTTCTCTGCTAACTCCTTTATTTGCGTATCCAAGAAGAACCTCTGAACCAGTCTTACATTTAACTGCAACCTTCTATCTTTTGGTGTCAATTATAAAAGGAGTTTCGATATTAATATGGATCATTTCCTCAGGAGTATGTTACTCATTGGTCTTTGGATAAGGATCCCATGTTCAGATTATCAGTATTTAGGTTTAGATTATCAAAATCCAGCATGATTCTTGGTACCATTGTCCTTTCCCTCCTTCTTTCTCTTCCCCTCCCCCCCTCACTACTGAAAACATGGAATGGTGGCAGAAGACAGAAGCATTTTAATTATTATTATGTTTTACTTTAAGGGTTTTTATGGACAAATAATTTATTGTTTTGTGGCCGGCCCACTTGTAATGAAGCTGGCTATATTTAATCATATCACCTGACATTTATGTAGAATTTTAAGGCTTACAAAGGGATCCCGTTTGATCTTTACAAAATGAGGTAGGTGAGTATTACCTGCATTTTATAATTAAGAATACTGAAGCTGAAAGGGGTGAAATGACTTTTCCACAGTCATACAACTAATAAACATCAGAGGCAGGATTTAAAGCCAGTTATCTCCTGACTTCAAGTTCGGTGTTTAGCCATGCTGTGTGGAAAAGTAAACACAGTCCATTGCTCAGACCTTTCTAGAAGTCTTTCCAAGGTATAACTTGCTTATCACTGGAATTGCTTATCACTGGAATAGTCTTTGAGAACGTTGGAACACCTCTCCACCAGAATGAAGTATTCTTTCCTCCATTTCTTATGATTAAGAAGTGAAAGGAGAAGATTCATTCTTTCAATGAATTCTATACTAAATGCCTACAATGTACAAAAGCATTTTGCTAGACTCTGGAATGCCAAAGAAGAAAAAAAATGGCAGCCTTTCTCATAAAAAGAGTTTACAATCTATCAGGAATCTTAAGCATCTTTGCAGTTCTATGTAGCTAAGTATAAATGCATGGTTGAATGTGATATCCAGATAAAAATATTTTAGGAAAAGAAGGGGAACAGTTTGTTCATCTCAGGAAGCTGGGCAAGGAAGGCTCCATTAAGAGGTGATACTTGAACTTGACCTTGAAGGAAAAGGACACATTTTAATAGTCAGATATGAGCACAGAATGCTTCCCAAGACTGAGAGATAGGCTGCATGATTACAAAGAGATGGGAGAAGGGAGGTCAGGTTCAGGTTGGCTGAAATAGAGTGCATGGAAGGGAGAACTGTGAAAGAAAGCTGGAGAGATAGGTTGGAGACAGGTTTAGTACCTTAAATGCTGTGCTAAGTAGTTTGTGTTTTGTTTTATAGGCCACAACAAGCTGCTGAAGGTCTCTGAGTAGGAGAATGACTTTAGCAGGATTATTTTGGCAGCTAAGTTAAACATAGATTGGAGCGGGGGGGAACTGGCAGCAGAGATACCGGTTAGAAAGCTCTTACAATAAGTCCTGGCAAATGTAATTCATTGCTTTTTCCTTCCTTTTGAGTTTGTGCCTTGTCCATCAGCACAGTCACCACCATTACTACCAGGTGCACCAGCTGATACAAAGCATTTCATCATAGGTCAAAAAAAACCTGAGAATTACCTTTTTTGACCAGATGTCAAGAGATAAACAATAATAAATCAGAACCTTTTCCCTTCCAGAGAAGGGAAATCAACCTCATTTATCTTTGCTCAAGTTAATTTTAAGACTGTCCCAAGGCAATTTCTATTCCTATCCTGTAAGTATTGATTTTGGTCATATATAAGCTTCTTGTTTTTATGTAATCGAAACTATTTTATCTCTTATGATCTTCCCTATCCCTTTTGGTTAAGAATTCCCTCCCCTCTCCCAGTTGCAGAAGATGCCTTTTCAAATTTTCTCTAAAGTTTAATGACCTTATGTACACATAAGTATTATATCCATTTGGAGCTTAGTATCATATATGGTGTAAGATCCTGTTCTGAACCTAATTTCAGCCAAAATAATTTTTGGTTATTCTAGCAATTCTTACCAGACTGGGATTTCTTCTCTTAGATGTTGATTTTCCTAGGTTTATCCAACATTGTTCAATTGCTTCTGGGTCTTGTTTATCCAATCTGTTGCATTGATCTGGTTTTCTATTTCCTAACCAGTGCCATATAGATTTATGTTTTATAGTTTAGTATGAGTTCTGCTAATGCCAAGACTTTCAAATACCTAATTTTTTTATTATTTTCCTTGAAATTCTAGAGTTTTTGTTTCTCCAAATGAAATTTCTTGTTTTCTTTAATTCTAAATATTTCTGAAAGTTGGATAGTTCCAGCACACCACCAGTAAATTAATTTGGTTATTATTATCATTTTCATTATATTGGTGTACGGTGGCCTTTTGCCATTTTCTTCTCCTTCATTGCTTTCTTACATGATGAAGTGGCCTTATTCCTTACCAAGGCTAACCCAAAGGATCCTCACTCCATCTCCTCCAACAGATTGCCCCCTCTGTCATCCCCACTCTTTCACTTATTTTCAATCCTCCCTGTCTACATTCCCCACTGCCCATAAAGATGCCCATGTCTTGCCCATCCTGAAAAAAACCAAAACAGAACTCCCACACGTGATCTTTCCATCCCTGCTAATCATTGTCCTATATATCTCTTCTGCCCTTTGTACCTAAGCTCCTCAAAAAGGCCATCTACAATAAATGCCTCCTCTTTCTCTCCTCTCACTCTCTTCTTAAATCCTTATAATCTGACTTTATCATTCCACCGAAACTGCTCCCTCCAAAGTTACTAATGATCTCTTAGCAGCCAAATCCAATGGCCTCTTCTCAGTCCTCATTCTCCTTGACCTTTCTGCAGCTTTTCACACTGTTCTCTCCTCCTTGACGTTTTCTTTTCGCTAGGTTTTTAGGACATCACTCTTTGGGTCTCCTCCTTCCTGTCTGAGCACTCCTCTATATCTTTTGTTGAATCTCCTTCAGATGACCCCCTCTAACCATGGGTGTCCCTCAGAGTTCTCCCTTGAGCCCTCTTCTCTTCTCCTTCTCTACTAATTTCCTTGTTGATCTCCTCAGCAAGGCTTTAATAGCCATCTCTATGTTGGTGAATCTCAAATCTACCTATCCTGGCCCAGTCTCTGTGCTTACCTTCAATCTTGCTTCTCCATCAGGCTTTCAGACATCTCAAACTGGATTTCTGGTAGACATCTTAAGCTCTATGTGTCTCAAACAGAACTGAATACCTATCCCCCTTTGCCCTCCTCCCTCTTACCTTCTCGGTTGCTAGAGAGGGCAATACTTAAATCTAATTCACTCACAAATGAAGACATCACTCTCCTGATGTCATTGGTCCTCTTCAAGAATGAAGGACGAACAGTAACAACAGAGAGCAACACCATTCTCCCAGTCCCTCAGGATTGCAAACTATGAGTCACCTCTCCCTGTCTCTCACTCCACCCATATGCAATCTGTTGTCAAGGCCTATGGATTTCACATCTGCAATATCTCTCCTATCAGCCCCCTTCTTCCCTCTGACAGGGCCACTACTCTAAAGCAAGCCCTTATCGTCACACACCTGGACCATTGCAATAGCCTGCCGATGGGTCTGCCTGTCTCAGGTTTCTCTGTACTCCAATCCACTCTCCATTCAGCCACAGAAGTGATTTTCCTAAACTGCAAGTCTCACCATGTCAATCCCCTTCTCAATAAACTCCGGTAGCTCCCTATCGCCTCCATGATCAAATAGAAAATGCTCTGTTTGGTATTCAAAGTGCTTCATAACCTAGCTCTCTCCTACTTTTCTAGTCCTATACCTTGCTCCTGGACAAGTATTCTTCAATCCAAAGACTCCATCCTCCTGGCTTTTCCCTGAACAAGATACTATTTCTTGGCTCTGGGCATTTTCTCTGGCTGTCTCCCAGGCCTAGATTGTTCTACATCCTCAACTCTATCTACTGATTTTCCCAGCTTCCTTTAAGCCCCAAATGCAATCTTATTATTTACAGGAAGCCTTTCTCAACCCCTCTTAATTCTAGTGCTTTTTTTGTTAATTATTCCCTATTTTTCCCGTATATAGCTTAGTTTGTATATATTTGTTTATGATGTGTCTCTCCTGTTAGAGCTCCTTGAGAACAGGGACTGTCTTTTGCCTTTTTTGTATCCCCAGTGCTTAACAAAATGTCTTGCACATAGTAGTTGCTTAATAAATGTTCATTGATTGGTTTAGCCTAACTGTGAGCAATTAATATCTATTCAATTATCTGTCATTGTTTATTATTAATATTATTATTTTGCAAAGAATGTTTTGTGATTGTCTTTATGTAAGTCCTGAGCTTATTCTAGTAGGTTAACTCCCAGATAATTTATGTCTCTTTAGAAAGGAATTTCTCTATAATTTTTTTCCGGTTTTTGTTGGTACTGTACAGAAATGCTAATGATATATATGGTTTATTTGTCACTCTGCTACTTCATTTTTGAACTAATTCTGTTATTTTTAGTTAAAGAGGTTGTACTGCCCATATTCCAAATTATGTATAGCATACGTAAGGTCAAGGTGGTTAATATATTTTTAGAGATTCAACTTCCATTTTTCTAACTAATCAATGCCTTTATAGCTTCTTCAGTCTCTCAGTTTAAATAAACAGAAGCTTGATATTTTACTCTGCACGAATTTTTCATTTCCCAGCTTTTGATACATTTTCAAAGAGCCAAAGTTGGTAGGCTACACCCCATTTTTAGTAAGCACTTATTGAATATTTTTTTCTAATGGGGATGAATTGAATTTTAAAGGGACAATGAATAAGTAGGGATGTTTTCCAGTTGTGTTGACTATAACACTAATTTCTATCAAGAAAAATTGAATCCAAGGTATGTCAAATTCAGAGCCCATCCAAATCAGATGGTCACCAAC
Organism: Trichosurus vulpecula; assembly: GCF_011100635.1. Taxonomy (NCBI): domain Eukaryota; kingdom Metazoa; phylum Chordata; class Mammalia; order Diprotodontia; family Phalangeridae; genus Trichosurus; species Trichosurus vulpecula. The sequence continues at coordinate 449,835,324 of NC_050574.1, read as the reverse complement.
CAATTACTTATTGATGACTTTTGTTTCCTATCATTGTACTAAAAACACTAGGGAAGATACCCAAGAAGCATAAGACAAAGTCTCTGACCTCAAGCAAATTTCAGTTTAGTTTCAGAGCCTATAGTGCAAATCAACATGAGCAATGATTAAATAAAAATATTTTGTGAATATATTAGACCTTAATCCCTCAAAAGATCATTGATTTCAATAGTATGAGTCCTCTGCCTTACCCACAGCATCCCTGATGCAGATGATAGCTCCTTGCCATAAGAGTAAATGGTTTTTCTATGGTCAAAAAATTCATCACCTATTGTCCAGTCTTCAAGTAATGATACAAAATATAAATGTATAGAAAATAAAGATTTCAGAAAAAAGGAGAGACAGCTATGGGTGTGCAGCTTGGAAAACAATGGGATTTGAATAAAGCTTTGAAGAATTTGTACAGGATTTAGATAGATATTGGGGAAGGGAGAGGGCATGAGCAAAGGTATGTGCAGGGCTAGTTGTATATTAGTTTAACTGAAGCAGGGGGTGAATGTTAATGAATAGTAGGGAATAAGGCTTTCTAAGAAGGACTAAAGTTGTGAGGAGCTTTGAAAGCCAACCAAATAAGTTTAGAACACAGTGGACAATTAGGAGATCTGAGCAGTTGGGATTCTGAAATCGGATGACAGGGAAAAGGTAAGGACTACATATATGTATATATATATATATATATATATATATATATATATATATATACATACATACATACATATATATATATATATAATATCTCTCTATATATAGATATAATAATTGAAATTGGGAGAATGGGTATGCTCTTTTAGGGAGAGAGTATAGAAAACCAACAGCAGAGAGCAGAGTCTTGGAGAACATTTACAGGTAGAGAGTTGGAAGAAAAGGAGTCACAAAGAGATAGAGAAGGACAGAGAAATAGATGAAGAGCTAGAGAGAGTATAATGTAATTGGAGCCAAAGTAGGAGGTAATCTCAAGAAAGGGATTGCTCGTGGCTAATACAGAGTAGAGGGGTCAAGAAAAATTAGAATGGTTTAAAAGCAATTAATTAATTCAAATGATATTACTTTAAAGTTCATTATTTACAAGGTACTTTGGTAGGCCACTATTATCCTTCAAAGGAAAAATGGAGACTGAAGGCAGATGACAGAGATAAAGAGGAAATAGTGGTCAAAAATAGAGGCAGACAGAAGCAGAGAAAAATATATACATGCTATCTACCTGGAAAGGCTTATCTGAAAGTACCTTGTATCCCTCTCCATTCTCACGCTTCTACGGTAGTACTTCTGTTACATTCAAGACTCCTCGCCTGAGCAGACTAAACGATCTCTTTATTTATTACTATAGGAGGGAGGGGGAAGCTCCTTATAGGAAAACCGGAAAAGGCCAATGTTTCACATCCTCAGGTGGCGACTGCGCTTGAGGTGTCTGTGAAGGCAGCACATCTGAGCCTGATGCTTTTCTTTGTGTATTCATTGATCAAAGCACCCAAAGGGCTGTACTGTAAGACATTCCCAATTATAAGATGATTTCCCTAGCATGGACATTAAGGGTTACAGTGAGGGTTTGATGAATTGTGGCTATCACCTTGATGTTACAGATCACTGTTCTCAATATTGTCCTTTTATGACCTCTAAATAGCTTAGTCCCCTATAAAAAACCTGCATTAAATACTATTTGCCTGATGGGCTTTCAGAAAGCCAGACTTAATCTTGGACTGGATTTGTTCTGCAGTGAAAATCCTTGATCCTGATCAATACCTAGAAAATTGCTGGAGGAGAAAACATGCATGTCTGGGATTGGTTTGAGCTTAATTTACTTTTCGTTTTTGTTTTTGACCACACTCTCTCTGTTAGCCTGTCTTAGCTGATCTAGGGTGCCTTGAATTAGATTCACATGAAAGGCACTGAAAACCCCAGGTGTGATTTTTTTATACCATCCCCATGACTGCAGTGATAAAGAAATCTCGATGGAGAGTCTCAGAAAGAATTCTTTCTCATTCTGTGCTCATGTTGTAATTCTCTTTGTGCGTGATGAGATGATTTGGGCCACCTAACAGAAAGAAGCACGAAGTGTTTCATGCAATACAAATTAATATTTCGAATTGAATGTTGCCATGTCAGTGAAGCAAGATATCTGTTTATCAGGATCATCCCTGTAGGCTCACCTGCAACGACCACAGTACGATTTGGACAGTTCTTTCCCCATCAAATGCTCAAACCAGGGTCTGCTCCTTCTCACTTGGACAGATGAAACAGCAGGAGATTCAGGGTAACGAGCTGTAGTAGATGTCCCTGAAGTTGAGTCCCTGCGTGCCTTTTGCATTAACAAGTCAGTGAGTCCAGAGAAACCACAGAACAGAACAACAATAGATGGACCTTAAAGAAATTAGCCTGCTTGACAGTGACAAATGAAGGAGCTACCACCCCTGATGGAATGTTAGACCGTGAGACACAGTTAGAATTGAAGTTATACACTCACAAAATCTGGGAATATGGGGGCATTGTTGTGATGGGCTTCTCACAAGGGGAGGAGAAACTTTACAAAGCAAGACTCCAGGCCATCTGTTATGAAATTGGTTTAAGGAAATGAACCGATTGCTTCAGCACAACAGATGAGGTTTAAATAGAGTAGTGTCAGGTAATCGTAATAGAAAGGTGGCTGGATATTTCATTTTTAATATGACAGTGGAAGAGGAAGAATGACTGGTGCTAAGGCATATGGAGGTCACGTTTACTTTTCAGGATTCAATCAAGTTGATCAAAATCATGCTTTTCTACTATATCCACGGCATTATGTTAGGCACTGGAGACCTAAGATCTATATAAAATAAATACAAAGTGATTTCGAGGGTGGTAGTGGTGCTACCAACTGATGATATCAGAAAAGGTTTCTGGGAGGAGGTAGTATATGAGGTGATATGGCAAAAGGGGTATATTTGATTGGCTGGAGGTCTGTCTCCTAATTTTCTTTAATTTGCTATGAGGGCCGACTAGGGGTCATTTTACATAGAATCCATAACTTTGTACCAATTAATTTTTATTTTAAAAGGCTGGTGGTCTCCCTATCTCTGGCTGGAAGTACAGTAGCCACTCATAGGCTTGATCTCCCTCTGATCAGTTTGGGAGCTTTGATTTCTCTGTTTTAGCTCACCTCTGACCTCCCTCATTCCCCAAGGCTCATTATGTTGGTGCCACTTAGTATGGACACCTCAGCCTGCTGCAGGCCAGAACTGAGTTCAAGAGATTGACTAGCCTCAGCCTTCCTTGTAGTAGCAATTAGAGGCATGAGCCACCATTTCTGGCTACAATGTTCATTTATTCTGCTCGTTTATGTTTTCTTATCAGCATGGTATGTTGAGCTCTGAGCTAGAAACCGATAAATTTTAGGTTCCAAGCCCAGTTGTGCCACCAACTAGTTATGATTTATCAAGATGGGCAATTCCATCCTAGGGCTTAGCTTCCTCATCTGTAAGAGGAAAGGAGGTACTACATGGTTTCCAAGGTCCCCCTTTAGTCTGGGACTTCTAGGAATTTTAGTGGCAGGAGACAGATGATGGAAGTATGGGAAAGGGAACTGGGAAATGGAAGGCTTTGGTGTCTGGTAACCTGAGGAATGCAACTTATTTTTAGTGGGTCATCCTCCTCTTAGATGTGACTCTGGGTAAGCCCTCAGTAGAAAAATTAAAGTTTTGAGTAATGTTTAGATGTTTTTTTATGTTGGCGGGGAGAAGGGAAGGTAGTGAGTTCCATATTGGAGTTTAAGATGCCTGTAGTATTTATCCTACAGTCTGTCTAGTAGGAAGTTGGTGAGGCATGCCTGGATCTCAGAGGAGAGATAAGGACCAGATATGTCTATTCAGGATTCATTTCCTTCAACCCACAGGAAATAATAAGATGAACAAAAGACAGAGTATATAGAGAAAGAGAAGAGAGCCCAGGGGAAAGTCTTGGATACTACTCATGGTTAGGAAGAGAAAATAAATAATAATCTAGTAAAGAAACTGAAAACAATTGGTCAAACAGGTAGGAAAACCAGAAGATTAGAGACATGAAAACCCAAGGAGAAGATGGCAACCAACAGGAAGGGACAGTTAACAAAGATCAAGAAAGAAATGTAAATAATATTGCTGGTGTCATAGAGAGCTAGAAAAGTTAATTACTTTCTATTTAACTTGTATACAGCTTGTTATGTATATATTTGTTTGCATATTATCTGGTAGGATATCAGATTTAATAATTAAGTGCCTTTGGAGAGGGCAGTTTATATTGAATGTTAAGGTAAGTAGAGACATTTGAAGGGGTCGAGAAGTATGTAGCTGCCATAGGAATTCAGAGAATGGAATGACCATTGTAGACTATCATAGTTAAGAAAATCTTCATGAAGAATATTGACTTAAGCCTTGACAGAAGAGTAGTATCTGACTGACAGAAAAGAGAAGGAAGAGCCCTCTTGGGGCATGGAGTAGAGGGAAGGTGAGAGAAGAAAATACAGAAGGAAAGGGGAATAACACAGTATAAGCAAAGATTTATGAGAGGAAAATAAGGATGAGTCAAATGAATTTGAAAATCTAACAAAATAATTTTAAAAAGAAATTTTAAAAAAGATTTTTTTTAGACAATAGACATATTTATTAATTTATGTTACATAAATTATGTAGGTACACCTTGAAAGTATCATGTTTGGAAGAAACTTAAACTCTTTACATACGTCATCTCCTTTATTCTCCCTTTAAGGTAGGGGGTATACCTATTTATTGTGAAATCTTTCTGTTCCCCTATCCTATACCTCAAAACCCCTTAACAGTATACCCTGTGGTGGGATTCAGCCAGTTTGCACCGGTTTGGCAGAACCGCCACCTAATGTTAGGTTGAGTTCGGCCAACTGGTTGTTAGCCAGGGCAGGGCCTGTGGCCACCAAGTCAGCAGTGGTAGCCGTGCCTCAGCTGGGTTCTGTGGAGAATCGCTTAATCTATTTGAATCCCACCACTGAGCGTACTCCATCATCTTCTTCTTTGCTCTGGTCTTTGATAAAGAGGTGACCCTTCTTCTCACCAAGGCAAATCCCTGAGCCTATTTTCTCCCTCCGGCACTTATCCCCGTAATTGTCCCTCTCTATTCTGCAATATTTCTCCCAACTACTGTTTGTTTATCTGCTACTTCCCCCATTCTACAGAAATGTTCACTTAACATTGCCATCCCTTCAAGCTGTAGTATATTCCTGACAATGAATTACTTGTGAGAAACGTAAATATGACTGGTGTCACAGCTAGCAAATTAGTTACTTTCGATTTAATTCGTATACAGCTTGCTCTGTATATATTTGTTTGCATGTTATCTTCCTCATTAGGTTGTAAACTTTTTGAGGTTAGGAGCTATTTTTGTCTCTTTTTGTATCAGGTAGCACAGTACCTGGCAAGTGTTTAATAAATGTTTAAGTGTATAGTAGGTATTTAATAAATGTTTGCTGACTGATCAATTAAAGAGGAATTAAAACAATTATATACTAAGGGTCAAAGATGACAGATGGAAAGTCCAAGTTCTTCACTGCTGCCTTTGAAATTCTAAAAGAACTAGAGAATACCTCTACCTTGTTGAGTAGGTTTTCTATACGGAGAAAAGGTATAGAGGAGCTGTAATCTGCACTGGTAGAAGGAGTAACCACACTGATGATATCATATATTCATCAAAGGGTCATATATTGAATTTCTAACTAAATTGCAAATTCCTTGAGTGCTGAGCTTATGTATCCAAGGTTTTCATGGACCATAATGTTAATTTGAGTCTATAGGATGACATAGCAACCAAAAAACTAATTCAGCTTAATGTGGCATTGAGACATAGTGTTTAGTTAGTGTGTTCTTTCCTGGTCCAACCACACCTGGAGTGTTGTGCTCAATTCAGAGAGTCATACTTTAGGAAACAGATTAATGATGTGGAGGATGTCCCGACAAGGGTGACTAGAATGATGAAAAGCCTCAAACTGAGGACCAGTGGAAGGGACTTGTGGTGTCTAGCCTAGAGGAAACATCAAAACAGTTTTAAGGTTAAACTGTACTAAGATATTTGGAATAATATGAATTTGAAGACCTGCAGTATAGAAAGTTAGACTTGTATTCTCTAGTTGTAGAAAGTAAAACTATGGATAATGGACAGAATTTTTTTTTAAAAAGTCAATTTTGACTTAATATAGGGAAAAGCTTCCAATAAGAAGAGCTAGCTGAAAGTGGAATGGGAATTTCTTGGAAGTAAGGGTTTCGCCTCACCAGAAGTTTTCAAGCAAATCCACCATCCATTCACCAAGTAAATTAAGTGTCTATTTTTGTAGATACTGTGCACATGAAGATAAAATAGTCTCTGATTCCAAATAACTTATGTTATATTGGAGGAAATAACATGTGCATATTCAGAGTATCCCAAAAGTCTTAATGCATTTTTAAGACTTAATAGCTTTAATAACTTAAAACTGTACTAAGACTTTTGGGACATGCTGTGTAAGTAAATAGTAAAGATATGAATTTAATATGGGATAATTTGTAGTGGCAATGAAGGGACTCCATTAGCTTTGGGGATGAGGAAAGGCCTCAGGTAGGAGATGATGCTGGAGATGAACTTAGAAGGCAACTAGGAATTCTAAGAGGTGAGGAGGATGTTAAATTCCAAGTATGGAAGATAACAGTCCAAAGTCATAGCAGCAGGAGATGAAATATCCTGTGTGAGGAAGAGCCAGTAGGCCAGGCTGGGCTATTGATTGTATGAAAGAGAGAAATGGATCATATGCCTGGAAAGGAAGGTTGGAGCTGGATTTTACAGATCCCTGAAAGCTGGACAAAAGAGCTGGCATTCTTATTCTAGATCTAATAGGGAAGCAATGGAACATTTTTAGCAGGATATTGGCATAATCAAACCTGTGTTTTAGGAAAAATTACTTGGGGAGTTTGTGTACAGGTTGGATTGGAGTTGGGAGAGACTTGAGGCAGGAAAACCAATTCTGAGGGTGTTACAATAGTTCAGGCAAGATGAGAAGACAGTCTGAATCAGGGCAGTTTCTGTATAAGTGGAGAGAAGGGAATAGGTCTTGAGAGATGTGGAGGCTGTGACTTCTGTGAGGGAAGAATTAAGTCAAGGATGAGAGGTAGCATGGGTGTCCTCAATAAAACGTCGAACTTAGAGTCAGGAACCTGGCCTGAAATATTATCTCAGACACTCATTAGTTGTGTGACTCTGGGTAAGAGACTTAACCTCTGTCTGCCTCAGTGTCTTCATTTGTATAATGAGGGGGGTTGGACTTAATGACCTTCTAAGGTCCCATCCAGATAGATCTATGATCCCAGTATATTGAAGTTTTGAACCTGCATAATGCAGGATGATGGTGACCTCAGCAGATACAGGAAAATTAGGAAGAGGCTTGGATTTGGGGGGAAAGATAACAAAAAGCATAAAGTGGAAGAAATGTCAGGTTTATTGTGGAGGAGGTCTGAATCAGGAATGGATTGGAACAGATGGCCTCTGAGGTTCTTCCCAACTCTGAGATTCTTTGGGTTAGGGGACCGATCTGGTTGTAGTTCTAAGCTTGTTTTCTCTCAGCCTGTTGATTCAGACAGGAGGAAAAAGGAGAAAAGACTTGCTAGAAGGGGATGGGAACTCATCCCTGCGAACGAAGAAGGAAAGAGAAGTGGATGTTTTTCAGGCCTAAAAATTATTGCCTATATCCCTGAGGCTATGGATGTCCTTACTGAATTTACCTGAAAGTGGTGGGGGTTTTTTCTACTGATTTCTTCACTTTCTACTTAGCTTTAACATTTTTATGTGTATGTTCATTGCTTACTATTTATTGAGCGCCATTATCTTGATGGCGTTATGCTGAGCATTTTATGGAAAATGTAGACAGCATAGTCTCTGTCTTAGAGTATGGTAATATTCAATCTTCATATAGCCCCATTTAACCTATAAATTGTCACTAACACCATTAGCACTCTCTCATATCTTCCCTGAAAGATAAAAGCATCACTTTATAAATGTAAAGTGAAATACTCCTTTAATTTTTTTAAAGCAGAATGGGAAGTAAAATTGAACTGTGAATCATTAGGTATCTTCTTGAAATCAAGGAACAGGTGCTCATATATTTCTGAGGTTTGTATCTCCTTAAGTGCATGGCAATTCCGTTCCCCAAAAATACTGCTACCTTTTTCAGAGTTTCAGAAGGTATATTTGCCAGTGTGATAACTCTCTGATTTAAACCAAGCTACTGCTAAATCATTTAGAATAGACATGGATCAGGGGCAGGGAAGGGTTGAATGAACTGCCTGGATTGATATTGCCAGGTAGATTACAGATATGGTACCATGGTCAATTCTAGTGACAGCATTTTACTTTGTCCTGATGGGCGCTCTGTACCCCATCAGACTCACAAGACTTTCAGATATTTAGGAAGAAAGATCTCTCTCCTCCTTGAATTCTGTATGTAACTCTTTTCCTTGCTTCCTTTCCCTATTCTCACTATATTTCTACCTCTGTGTCCTTGGTGACTATCAGCCGAGCTAAGACAATTTGCTATATGTACTCTGGCCTTCAATAATGACTCTGGAGACTCTGAATCTGGGTACCCATTTTGTACCAACACAGTGTTTTCTTTCCTAGTCAAAAGTAAAGGGTATTAGTGGCACATACACCTTCAGGGACCTGATACCAGTTGGCATCAGTCTAGTAAAGTCTCGTGGGATTGGGAAGACTGGAGAGAATATACCCCTGAGGATGTGGTTAGCATAAATTAGTCCCTTTAATAGGAAAAGACAAACAACTGAGGGATATATTTTTAGGGGCAGGCATAGGTGAGAGGCATGAAGAAGTCATTTCCAAATATTGATTTCTTTAATTCTTTATGTTGCCTCATATCTGAAGCTTCTTTGCAATGTTCAAAAAATAAATCCTTGAACTAGGTAGCCCTAACCTGGAATCTTCACTTAAAAATCACTTTCAAACCTTATTACTAGGATTGACTTTCTTTATTCCTTCTTATTGCTTCGCTCTTACTGCTTCCTAACACAGCGATTATTAACACAATTTTTAACCATGTTACTATGGGTTATCTAACTTAATTTGTCTCCCTGGAATTAGTTTCTTTCAGTTTTCCTACCGCAATGTTATCTCCCTTTGAGGTGATGGAGCCAGACCATTATTCTAGGTCTATCCTACCTCTTCTTCAAAGTCCTGCTAAAGTCCCGACTTAATTACAATGGAGCACAAGGTTTGTAACTTTCAAGTAAGAAATTACCTTGTGCGCTACTCCATGTTGCAAAACACCCACAATACGTCTAATGTAACTTTTCTCATAGTATGTTCAAGGGTGTGCTGGTAAATGTTTAACAACTGGCTCTCTGAAAAAAATATGGGATGGATGACACGCTTTTAAGTTGTAAAAGAACTAGCATTAGTACAGGAAGATGAGATTACCTTCTGTATACATTACATACATTATATTATTAAATAACAATTATAATATTAAAACATTACAGATATTGTATTATAACCTATTTTATATTAAATAATTATTTAAAAACTAACATATGATATATATGTAATTATAAGGGAAGAGTGTTATGAGCCTAGAACTCTTGGAGTGTAGTAGTTCTATTTACATAGAGATGATGGGTGGAGGGATAGGTTTGGAAGAGAGATGATGAATTCAGTTTTTAACTTGTTGAATTATAGGCATTTGGAAGTATATCCAAATGGGAGGAAATACCCAACATGCAGTCAGAAGTACTGGCCTGGAGTCTAAGTTATAACAAAAACCACTGAAGTATATTAGGTGACCAAGGGAATGAGAAGAGGGCCAAAGAGGAAGCTTTGTGGGACACAAAGGGTGGGAGGGAGATGGAGAAGTAGCCATAATAAGTGACAGAGGAGTTATTTGAGAAGAAGCAAGAGACTTCTAGTTATTTGAGATAGCAGTACCAGAGACCCCAAAGGAAGAGAGGCTATCAATAAGGAAGAGATAGTCCACAGTGTTAAATGCCATGGATGTTAAAGACAATGAAGTCTAAGAAGAGACAATTGGTTTTAGCAAGAAGGAGAACATGTATAACCTTCTAGAGAGTTGTTTATAAGAGAGATCTGATTATACAATAAATAGGCCACATTTTCAAAATTCAAAAATTGCATAGCACATCCTTATTAAAGGTCATCGTTATGAATGCATTAAAAAATTAGTCTATGTAAGTGACATTTAGGGCAGCTAGGTGGTGCAGTGGATAGAGCACTGGACTTGGAATCAGGAAAACTCATCTTTGTAAGTTAAAATCCAACATCGGACACTTACTTATTAGCTGTGTGACCCCTAGGGAGGTCACTTAAGTGTTTGGTCCAGTTCCTCATCTGTAAAATGGGCTAGAGAAGGAAATGGCAAATCACTCCCATAGTTTTGACAAGAAAACTCCAAATGGGGTCATGAAGAATCAGATGTGACAAACAATTGAACAACAAAAAGTGACACTTATTTGAGTGATTGGAGAAAAACATCCACTGCATCTATAGTTATGATTCATCTACCATGTGTAAAAAACAATAATTGATTGAATTCAGTATACTAGACACACCAGGTAGCTTATATCAAAATAATGTCTATATTAAAGTTTGAAATGGAAAACAAATATGGAAAACAAAAATGGAAAACAACCCAAATATACAGTTGGGTGGGGATGACATCAAAGGTATGAGAGAGGCAGTTTATATTCTAACATTTGTTTATGTTAACATCAAAAATTATTTCTTAATAAGTCTATGTGCTTTAGAGGAAGGTGGTGAAAGTGAAATGTTACTTTCCTTGTATAGAGGAAGGAAAGAAGGGGGATTTAATTATAGGTCAAGTTAGTGACTGTTTGGTTTAGGTATGAGTTCAGCTTATGTGTGACAAAAAAAATAGAAGACCCAAAGTAATGACAGAAATGTTTGCATATTATTTAAAAGAACATACTGAGATACTTTGTTTTTTCTCATATTTTTAAACTTCAGAGAAAAGTCTTGCTACTGAAGAGGTCTATCCAGTAGAGCTATATGGAAGTATAAAATAAGGGTATCTAAAAAGTCCATGTAGCTACAGGCCCTATTTGTGTACTATATGTGACAAACTGCAAAGCTAGCCACACCTGAGCCAGGTCACTTCTCGACTTCTCAACCAGGAGGGCTGCTTCAAGGCCTTAAGTCATGGATCTTGAAGGGGGAGGGGTGATAATGAAGACAGGATTTCAGGGATGGAAGCCCTCTTAACTCTAAGGCTAAGTCATTCTCGGAACTGCCACCCTTTCCACAGATGTTCACGGGTGCCATTGGTTTGTGAGTGGCTCCACAGGCCTAGAAGATAGTCCCCCTGAGTAAACTGAACTGGATCATTTGTGGAAGTAGAAGGCAAAGGAGGGGCCACATTACATCTTCACTGGGACCGGTCAGCTTACAGAGAGTCTCTTTGGGGGTCATTGAATAAACACAAAATCAAGGACACCCAAGAATGGGCATTCATTGTATGTGGGCTAAGAGGAGTGAGTACTACATTTTTGCATGATACAGACCTCAAAGGTGGGGGCAACCAGTTGCCTTACTCACCTTAGCAAAACTGACCACAGAATTTTCTTCTGGTTGTGCAAGTGTTGTAAACTAGACTTATAAAAGCCACAAAATATACCTGACCAACACTTACCTCTCTCTCTCTGTGAACTTGTCAAAGCACTTATTTTACTTTCTATATCTGTGTTATGCTTTACAATTGCTGCTGCTATTGTCGCTAATTCAAGCCCTTAATCAACATTACTCGTAAAGAAGGAAGGTAACAAGCATTTGTTAAGTGCCTAATATGCGCCAGACATTGTCCTGGTGCTTAACAAATGTTTTCTCATTTTATCCTCAAAGCTAAAGTAGAAGGTAGGTGTTATAATTGTCCCCCTTTCATAGTCGATAAAACCGAGGCAGACAGAAGCTAAGTGACTTGCCCAGGATCACACAGTCACTAAATGTCTGAGGCTGGATTTGAACTCAGGTTTCCTTGACTTTGAGCCCACAACTCTAGCCACCATGCTACCTAGCTGCTTCCCTTCTAGAAGTCAGGGATCATATTTGTTTTGCTCTTTTTTGCTGGTGCTTAATAAAGTCATGTGTGTGTATGTAATATATATGTACATGTATACATATATATGTAAAATATGTGTTCAAAAATTCTGTGTTGAGAGTGAGGGGAGGGGCATGAAAAAAGTGTATAATGTAATAGGATTGCTGTTACAGTATTTAGACAGGCTGTATCCCACCCCCACCCCCACCCCCTTCCTCAATTCAGCTATCCTCTCCTCTCCTCTTTATCAATGTCTAAAGTAAGCCCTCCTGGCTGAGAGTGAATGTCAATGGTAACTGTTTCTCTTTGGAACAGCAACCCTAGGGGTCTTCCCCTCCCAGCTTGATTTTTTTTTCTAATTAACGGGGCCATCCCTTGACTCACTTCTTAAAGAGGCCTATTCACTGAATGAGGTTACCTCACTCTAAGTGAGTACATGGAAAGGCCTGAGCCTACAAGGGCCAGGCTCTCCTAATGCATCCTGGTCCATCTCCAGTCATCCTGATGAATATCAGGCCACTGGATCCAGATGGCTCTGGAGGAGAAAGCGAGGCTGGTAGCCTTGCACAGCCCTCCTTCACTCAAATCAAGGTCAACTGCGAGTCATGTCATCATCTCCCTGATGTCACGGTCCTCTTCGAAAGCGAAGGACAAACACAATGACAACAAAAGTAACTCTGCCTCTGACTTGGCAGTCCTCAAAAGTGATCAGCACCTCCAGCAAAGCATAGGTCAAAGTGATCTAGAGAACATGGTTCTTGCCTTACAGTCAAATTTTGTTTTTATAAAAAGCTTTCTTTCTCCAGTAACTCGTAAAAAGGGAAAGTCTCAACTCTGTTTCTCATTGTCACTGTGGTCTTGTTATTGAGTGGCTGTCACAAATTTAGTTCTCTTGAAAGTAATGGAATGAGGTTGTTAACCAGAGTTTGCTTTAATGGGATGACTCAGTGCCCCTAATAACTACAAAGTCTGTATTTGGGCCGTTCATCTTTAGTCATAATTTCAAAGTAGTTGTGGGTATTGGAGTCTACGTCATGGTCATACCATGTCCCTAATCATGGATTTAAATGTGGCCTAAAGGCATTCTGGACATCCATGAAAATAGGCTAGAAAAATATGTAGCATTTTCTGGCCAAACTCAAAGATGATCTTGGGGAAAAATAAATAGAGACACTTTTACTGTGTCATTTAAATGATAGCATAAGAAAACATAGAAAGGAAAGGCAATGGAAGGTATCATTTAGGTATCTTTTCTAATGGCCAAAAAGATAGCTATCTACCAACCTTGGGTAGAAAACTTTATGAAGGATCACAAACTTCTGGCATTCAGGTTTAGCTATATGTACGCAGTGAAGTTTCTGACCTTTCTATTCCTGGAGTTATTACAGAGTTAGTCTCACTCAATTGGATTTTTATTATTAATTTGTCCCTGTCCTTGACTTTTGGAGATTGGGAATGTCTCCTTTTTCTATTATCTTCTCCTCCAGCCCCCATGTAAGGTATCTTTTTGTTCTGGGGAAATATTGCGTGGAATTATGGGTTTTTCCACTTAAAAGGGAAAGCATTGTAGCTGATTCATCTGCTTTGTCTTGTCACACACTTCATTCACGCTGACATTTGCCGAAAGCTTCAAAAGTGTGTCTTGTATTAGTAATATTAAAATGCCATTGCTTCTGTAAACTTCAGCCACATTCGAATGAGTTTCAGAAAGTTACTAAAATGTCTGACTCTGGCATTTGTTGACTGTATGAGGCCCTGTCACCAGCACTAGCGCTCTTTGTGATTCTCAAAGGATTAGTAGTTGGCATCTGTAGTATCAAAGTGAATACATTTTCTTTCCTGTGACCATCTTCTCTTTCTGCCATATCTCCTTGAGTTCTATAAGCATCAGGTGTGATAAATTATCTGGTTTTAACCCTGTCCACTTCTTAAAGCATTGCTACCATAATGATCCCACATAGAGCATTGTTCTTAGGATCCATGCCATAGGGGACCACCTTACAGATGAGAATGCCTTTTAACGAGATACTTAGGGTATTTCAGGAATTTACATCCCTTGGATGAGGTCTGGCAGAGAACTGTCTCTCCCTCCTAACGCCCCTACCTCATATTCTGTTTGATAAGTAAATTGCTACTGTGAGGTCCAACTAACGTTAATAATGTAAAGCTGATAAAAATGATAGTGAGAATCAGAGTGGCACAGTAGATAGAGGACTGGCCTTAGAGTCAAGGGGACCTGGGTTCAGTCCTTGCCTCCTACACACACTTCCTGTGTGGCCTTAGGCACATCCTTTAGTCTCTCACTGCTTAAGAGACAATTCTTTAAGATTGTAAATTATAAACAATTTGTCTATCTGAACTGGTGGGAGGAATTTCCACAAAGAAATTTCCCACACCAATGAAAGTGCAGGTGCAGACCATAAACTTACTCTTCCTAAACAGTAATAGCGTCATTAACTTATATTTATATAATGCTTTAAGGTTTACAATCACACTCATTATGATACTCATGTAAGGTAGATAGTACCAATATTATAATTTCCATTCTACAGATGAAGAAACTGAGGCTCAGAGAAGTTCAGTGACTCACCAACAGCCACACAGGGAGGAAATACCATAGGCAGGAATTCATAACAGATGACTCCACTTCCAAGTAGATAAAGGTGAAGGCTAATAAATGAACATACAATAATTGCAACGCACTGATTGGCTTTGACTTATTTGGATTGGGTTTCCATGAACAGCTGCTTTTGGCTTTGACTCTTACCTAGGCTGGTGCAAGGAACTATACCATTGCAGCCAGATATTCAGATTTATTGCAAACCCTGTTGGTGTCTGACAAAGCAGCTGATCTTGTATGTTTAATATACAATAGGGCTTTGCCCTGCACAATGCTAATTTAAGGGATGGAGTAAATATTGCAGGTTGTCACTAAGGCCAAGTATACTACCTTGTTTGCAAAATAATGGAATTGCAAATATCTTGCTCCTTTAACCCAAGCACAGCAATTATTTATCCTTCCTACAGAGGGGTGAAATGTTAAGCAATAAAACATATGGAACCCGTAATCAAGTCAGTTCAGTTCAACAGACATGTATCTTTCATTAAATAGGTTATTATTTAAAATTGATAATTGGGATAAAGAAAGAAAATGACATTTTCCAATTAGAGGAAAAAATAGAGAAAATTCCTCTGCTTATACCTATATAAAATATTACTCATGGATGAATGATTATAGGTACCATCATGTGTAGAAGGGATTATAAAAAAGACACAGTTTCTGCCCCCATCAAGCTTATATTTTCAGAAAGTGAAAGATAGAATCAGATGATTTTTTTTCTCCCTTTCTTCAGTTCAGTTCAACAGGCAGTTATTAATCACCTAGTATTCTTCAAGAATTGTAGTAGGTGCTGGGGATTCAAAGCCAAAATTATGGTGAAGACTTTGAATCTGAACCTGTCCCCAGTCTCTGGCTTGTATGAAGATGCTAGTTGCATGAGGTGACACCAAAATCAAGCCAGATGATCTTCCTGCTCTCAAGCCCCAAGAATGGCAGCAGATGAAACCCTAGGAAGTAGCTATTCCAGATTTTGCACTGAGCTCATCAGCGAGAGGTGTTTCTAATTTGGCAGGAATTCCTTTCCAGGCAATCCTATCTAGAAGCAAATGTAATCCCTCAGTGGATTCTCATGTCTTCAGAGCAAGTTCTACATGGAGGTAAAGAGATTCCAGGGGTTTTCCGGAATGTAAAGGCAAAGGAGAGTGCTGAGTAGGGACTTGGGACCCATGAGTGATCTTACAGGAGGGCTCTAGCATTGGGGGAAGCACAAGTATGGTTTGGCTTACTGCCATAGTATTTTTCTGTAACCTCCTAGTTACTATTATGAGGTGGGCTTATTGGATCTGGAAGGTTTGGACCACAATATTGAATTTGGGACATTGGCCCATGGGTCTGCTACTTAGGAGATTGAATAAATGTTTTAATTCCTCTGCCTTCTACTTAGAGAATTCCTTATATTCTGCAATTCCGAACCATTCAGGCATGTACATGATTTTCTTCGACGTCATGAATTCTGCCTTAATGCTATATAGATACATGAAGAAGATGAAATCCAAATATGGGCATAAAAATGTGACTCAGTTAACATAATACTTTACTTTTTAAATTGGGAACTTTTTATTTTGTATTATTGTTATTGTAGTGGGGGGCAAGTATCAAATTTCAGGCTGAAATTTAAGATTTTACAGTTTGATTTTAAAAGGGTATAAAGTGCCAAGATGGTGCAGTGAAAGCAGGGACTTCCTTGAGTTCTCCCTCAAACCCCTCCAAATACCTGTAAAAATGACTAAACAAATTCTAGAGCAGCAGAACCAACAAAATGACAGAACGCAACAAATTTTCAGTCCAAGAAAACCTGGGAGGTCAACAGGAAAGGTCTGTGGTGCCAGGCTGAGAGCAGAGCCCAGTCCGGCATGGGTATTGCCACCACTCATTGGGTCTCAGCAAACCTGGAGTTGGCCTTAGGGGACTGAATCACTGGCAGCTGCAGCAGTTTCCAGACTTCTCAACCCACAACTTACACAACTTCTGAGACAACTTAGAAGGTCAGTAGGAAAGGTCTGTCGGGACCTGGGTGAGAGAGGAACATGGTCCAGTACCAGCCCCAGGGTGGTGGCAGCAGCAGCAGTGGAAGCAGCTGTGGCTGCTTCCGGAGCTCTTGGCCCACAGAAGGTGGAGGAATTGAGTGGCTGAACAGAGGGGGATTATGGGGATCTCTTTGCTGGCACTGAGAAAGGATTCTCTTGCTTTGCTGGTGTTTGGATCTGGGTCACAGTCCTGGGTGGTGGACCTGGGACAAGGAGTGCTGGCATGGTAGAACTTGTGGCAGTGGTGGAGAGGTAATCCTCCTCACAGTTCCAAGGCAGAAAAGAGTGCTTGTGGTGACTCACAGACCAGAACACAGATCAGGAGAGGAGTAAACACCTCTCCTTTGATCATACAAACTTGGAAGAATTAGAAATTTACAGGTCCCTAGAAATATCTCTGAAAACAGCTGCACAAAACTCCTGAAGCTTGGGAAAGTGAGCCCTCCACTCTGGAAGCAGAGTTCTATGTTAACAAAGAGCTAAAAAGTCAAGTAATTGGCTAGGAAAATGAGCAAACAGTGGGAAAAAATAGGACTATAGAGTCTTATTTTGGGGCCAAGGAATATCAAAACATACAACCAGAAGAAGACAACAAAGTCAAAGTTCCCACATCCAAAGCGTCCGAGAAAAATATGAATTGGTCACAGGGCATGGAAGAGCTCAAAAAGAATTTTGAAATTTAAGTAAGAGAAGTAGAGAAAAATTGGGGAAATTAGAGGGATGCAAAAAATCATGAAAAAAGAGTCAACAGCTTGCTAAAGGAGACCCAAAAATCCTGAAGAAAATAACACCTTAAAAAAATAGAGTAGCCCAAATGGCGAAAGGGGTCCAAAAAGAAAATGAGAAGAAGAATGCCTTAAAAAGCACAATTGGCCAAATGGAAAAGGAGGCCCAAAAGCTTGCTGAAAAAAATAATTCCTTAAAAATTAGAATGGAGAAAGTGGAAGCTAAACACTCCATGAGAAATCAAGAAATTACAAAATAAAACCAAAAGAATGAAAAAACAGAAGACAACATGAAATATCTCATTGGAAAAAACACTGACCTGGAAAATAGATCCAGGAAAGATAGTTTAAAAATTATTAGACTACCTGAAAGCCATGATGAAGAAAAGAGCCTAGACATCATCTTTCAAGAAATTATCAAATAAAACTGCCCTGATATTCTAGAACCAGAGACTAAAATAGAAATTGAAAGAATCCACCGATTGCCTCCTGAAAGAGGAGGAAAAGGAAAACTCCTAGGAATATTGTAGCAAAATTCCAGAGTTCCCAGGTTGAGGAGAAAATATTGCAAACAGCCAAAAAGAAACAGTTCAAGTATTGTGGAAACACAGTCAGGATAATACAAGATTTAACAGCTTCTACATAAGGGATAGGAAGGCCTGGAATATTATATTCCCGAAGGTCAAAAGAGCTAGGATTAAAACCAAGAATCACATACCCAGAAAAACTTCAAGGGCCAAAATGGATATTCAGTGAAATAGAGGACTTTCAAGCATTCTTGATGAAAAGTCCAGAGTGGAATAGAAAATTTGACAGAGGGCACAGGGTGAGTTGAATATGAAGGGATGATATCTAAAAATAAAATTAAGGGGTGAGAGAGGAATGTACTGGGAGAAGGAGAAAGGGACAGGTAGAATGGAGTAAATTATCTCATGTAAAAGCAGCAAGAAAATGCTTTTGCAGTGGAGGGAAAGAAGGGGGAGATGAGAGGGAATGAGTGAACCTTTACTCCCACCAGATTTGGGTTAAGGAAGGAATAACATACACATTTAATTGGGTATGGAAATCTATCTTACCCTACAGGAAAATAGTGGGGAAGGAGATAAGAGGGAGGGGATGATACAAAAGAGGGCAAATGGGGGAGAGGTAATCAGAAGCAAATACTTTTGAAGTGGGACAGGGTCAAATGAGAGAATAGAATAAATGGGGAGGCAAGACAGGATGGAGGGAAATATAGTTAGTCTTTTACAACATGCCTTATGGAAGTGTTTTGCCTGACTACACATGTATAACCTACAGGGAGGAAGGGAGAGAATGTGGAACTCAAAGTTTTAAAAATGAATGTTAAAAATTGTTTTTACATGCAACTGGGAAATAAGATATACAGGCAACGGGGTATAGAAATCTATCTTGCCCTGCAGTAAAATAGAAGGGTAGCAGATAAGAGAAGGGCGGGTGATAGAAGGGAAGATAAACTGGGGGAAGAGGTAATCAGAATGCACACTCTCTTGGGGTGGGGGGGGGGAGGGGACAGATGGGGAGAAAATTTGGAACTCAAAATCTTGTGGAAGTGAATGTTGAAAATAAAAATAAATTAATTAAAAAAAGAAAAAGAAAGGATACAAAGTGATTTCTTCATAATATCCTTGTAAGGAAGGTAGTGTCAGAATTACTATCCCGACTTTACATATTAGAAAACTGAGGCTTAGAGAAGTTAAGTAACTAATCCAATGGAAGAGAGCTAGGAAATGTCAGTGTTATTTCAACTTTTGGTTAAAGTTTAATAGGAAGGAAAGTGGGAGAGATGAGTAAAGGCAGGAGAAGTAGGAAAAAAGGAAGAATAGAAGAAACAGGGATGGGGACATAAATAAGGAGAATGTGAGTATGCATATTGTATGTCTAAGTCTGTAGGAGTAACAGTAGTCAATTCAACATATTCCCAGAAAGGCATGTCAATTAATTGCCCTCTGATTCTACTCACCACCTTTGTTATTACTTAGACCAAAACACCCCTCCCTGGCCACCACTCCCCTATATTTGTTTTCTTTTTCTTTTAGAATATAAGCTACCTGGGATCAAGGACTCTTAATTTTTTCTATTTGTGTCTCTGGCACTTTGTATAACCAGCGTATAGTAAATGTTTAACAAATGTCTATTTGTTCATTAATTCATCTCTTCATTTCCTCCTATGCCTGATAGTAGGAAAGGGGCCATTATTGCTAAAGTCTAATGGTCTAAATGTCTAGGCTTCCCATAGACTAAATTAATTAAAAGAAAACATTGAGAGTGCATTTCCATTAAATTGTACTTAAAACTTTCTAAAATACAACTATTAGCACAGATGAACATAAACATTGACTAATATTTCTAGCCATTTTGGTTAAATAACATATGCAATTATAAAAAGATTTAAAAAGAACCATAACACCTAATTATAATTGGATTCCTTTATTACAAATTCATCAGTCATTTTTTAACTTACTTCTGGTTTTCTACTACTGTTTGAGTAAAGTGTCTAAGTAAATATGTTAATTTAGAGGTAACACTGTCCCCATACTCATCTTTCAAAGTAAGATTGTTTCCCTTACTCTAATCCCTCTGCCTAGCCTTATATTAGAAGCTATTGCAGAAAATTTTCCTCATTTTCTAGGGTCTTCTGCCTAGACTGGGATTCTCTTTGTAGTGAGAAAGACATTTTCAAACTACTAAGCTTTTTTAGTGCTGAAAATGATTTCTGGAAGTACCTAAATGCTTGTTCTTCCACAGCCAAAGCTAAGTGTAAAAGTAAACCTGTAGCACATTTTTTTTCATTAGCTAAAACAAAATTTGTGACATTACATCATTTACACCATATCACTCACTGAGGTTTGCAAATATTCTCTTTGAAAGAGCTTGGTGTTTTAAAACTAACCTTACTGGTACATCATTTTCTGAAAATGTATTCAAAGAGAATTTCATGATACTTCAAAACATTGATTGCTTTTTCGCTAGAACGAGGTCCTGGACGTCAGTGGCCATACATGTCTGATATGTGCATTGTGTTATGTAGTGCTATTTATAACTGGATGATAATTATATCTTTCTTGATGACCATGTATTAGAAGTATATAGGTTTAGGTACTAGAATTTCTCAACCCATAGTTATTGATACATTGCATCTTAAAAGATGATATAAATTGTGCCCGGCTGGGCCCACAGTTATTCTCTCTGCCCTAAATCTTTCCGTTATAGCACATAATTTCAACATAGATATTGATAGTACCTCAATCCCTCTAATTTCCCATTTCCTCAATTTACCAATTTCTTATGTCCAATGATTATAATTTTAATCTTGCCATTACTTGTAAGTATTCTACTTCCATATTCCTGAAGTATGATTTTTTTCAATTTTATCATAATCTTTTATGATCATAACTTTTCCTTTGCCTTATGACCCCTCACCCTATTTTTCATTCTCTTTCATCCACGCCATTGCCAGCTGTCTTGACCTATGTCTTGCCACTGGACTCCAATCCCTCTGAAGAAGAGAGTGAGGCTGATGACTTTGTGCAGTTCTGCCAAACTTAAATCCAATTCACGTGGAAGTTAAGATATCACCCTCTTGATGTCCTCTTTGAGAATGAAGCAGGAACAACAGTTTGTGAGTAGTAGTAGCTGCCCCTTGAGGACCCAACTGGCCAATTCCAGTGAGTCAATTCTGCTGTTTCCTCTTCCTCCTCCAATTAAGATCACCCTTCTGATGTCATTGGTCTTTTTCTAGAATGAAGGACGAACAACGTCAAAATTCCCTTTCATCTCTTTACCCCTCAGAATTTACCTCAGAACATCATACTTGTTTTCTTCTCCAGGTTTTGTGTGTGTGTGTGTGTGTGTGTGTGTGTGTGTGTGTGTGTGTGTGTGAGAGAGCGAGAGAGAGAGAGAGAGAGAGAGAGAGAGAGAGAGAGAGTGCGAGAGAGAACGAGCTTGCTCCCTCCTCTCTCTCCTCCTATCTGTCTGACAGCACCTTCTCAGTAGTTGGATCTGTCTTTGGCCTTCTCTTTTCCCTCACTAAATCACTTGTGATCTCATCAGCTCCCATGGATTCAATTATCTTTTCTTTTCAGATAATTCTCAGTTATATTTAACCAGCCCAAACCTGTTTCCTGAATTCTAGTTTGTCATTACCAATTGCATATTGGACATCTCAAAACAGAAGTCTCACAGATGTCTTAACTTCAACTAGCCCGAAGCAGAACTCATCACTTCCCCTCCCCAAACACTTTCCTTTTCCAAACTTTCCTATCATTGTTGAGAGATGCTCCTCATCATGCATGCTTCAAACCTAGATGTCATCCTTGACTCCTCACTCGTGCTAACCCCATATATCTAATCTCTTGTCAAATCTTGTCATTGACAACTTTGCAACATCTCTCATATATGTCCCCTTCTCTCTACTCACACTACTGTTACCATGGTGCAGGTTCTTATTACCCCTCTCTCAGACTATTACGGTAGCTTTCTGATTTGTATCTCTGCCTCAGGTCTTTCTCAACTCAGCTGCCAAAGTGATCTTCCTAAAATGCAGCCGTCGCCATGCTGTTCCCCTGCTCAATAACCTCTAATGATTTCCTTTCTAACTCAAGAGCCAAATAGAAATCCTCTGTTGGCTTTCTAAACCCCCCCATAACATGGCCCTCTCCTACCTTTCCAGACTTCTAACACTTTACTTTCCTCCTCATATTTTATGATCTAGGGACACTGATTTTATTTCTCCCATGACAATCCAAGTCTTGATTTTGATTGCTATCTCCCGTGGTTGGAATGTTTGTCCTCCTTACCTCAGTCTCTTGGCTTACTTGGTTTCTTTCTCTTTTAAATTTTATTTTTAATTTATGGAATAAAGCAAGCATTTTCATGACATGGTACAATAAAAAGATGATTTTGCATGAAACTACAAATCTGTTATGCACAATTTGTTATTCCTTTCAAATATACAACAAAATTATCATGTAATTTTTCTTCTCCTTCTACCTTTTTCCCCCTTCCCCCCCAAGATGGCTACCATTAGACATAAATTATTTTTATATATGTATAGATATATACATATACATATATATTTTTATATAATTCTATACATACTTCTTTATCAGTTCTTTCTCTGGATGCAGATAGTGTCTTTTTTCATATGTCCTTTATAGTTAATTTGGGTATTTATCATAGAAAAAAATAACATTCACTCAAAGTCATTCTTGAAACAACATTGCTGTTACTGTATACAATGTTCTCTTGGTTGTGCTCCTTTCACTTTTCATTATTTCGTGCAAGTCTTTCCATGTTTTTCTAAAATCATTGAGCTCACCATTTCTTATAGCACAGTGGTGTTCCATCACAATTATATACCACAACTTGTTCACCCATTCCACAATTAATGGCCTTCCATGCAGTTTCTAGTTCTGTGCCACCACAAACAGAGCTGCTATAAACATTTTAGAACATATAGGTTCTTTTCCTTTTCACTAATAATCTTTGGAAACAAACCAAGTAGTGGTATTGCTGGGTCAAAGGATATAGGTAGTTTAATAACCCTTTGGGCATAATTCTAGATTGCTCTCCAAAATGGCTGGATCATATTACAATTCCAGAAACAATGAATTAGTGTCCCAATTTTTTCCACATTCTCTCCAACATTTGTCACTTTTCCCTTCTATCATTTTAGCCAGTCTTGTAGGCATAACATGATATCTCAAGGTTGTTTTAATCACCATTTCTCTAATCAATAACGATTTAGAGCATTTTTATATGACTATAAATTGTTTAGTTTTCTTCATTGGAAAACAGGCTGTTCATATCCTCTGATCACTTATCAATTGGGGAATGACTTATATTCTTGTTGATTTGACAAAGTTCTAATTACTATTTGTGAATTTTCCTCCGTCTTATTTGTACTCACTATTTTCCTTCTCAGCCTCTCTTTTTATCCCAACTCTATTATCTTTTCCCCTTACCCTCCTTTGCCTTATGTTGTACATCTCTCTAAAATTCACTCCCTTATTTTCTGCCCGACCCTCCTAATATACACCCTTTTAAAAGTCCCTCCCCCTCCTCATCTCCCAGTTTTCTCACCTTTCTAGAAGTTCAGAAGATTTCTAAACATCTTCAGATGTACACTTTGTTTCCTCTTCAACCCAGATGAGAGTAAGGTTCCAACATTACCAGCCCTTCACCCCTACCTGTTTCCTTTGCATTAGTTCTTCTTTTCACACCCCATTTTATGAGATAATTGCTCCTTTTTACCTTTTCCTACCCAATGTTTTTTAGAGTCACCCCATCATACACAACTCAGTCACGATCTTTCTTTCAAACTACCTTAGTGAGGATAACAGTTTTAAGAATACTGATAATAGAGACCAGCTGGCCAGCCGGAGACGTTCCTGAGGCTGGAGGCTCCTTGAGCGCAGGAAAGGGGCAGCCTCATGCCCTCCTTGCCCGCCCGGGGTGGGTGCTGGACCAGACTGAACCAACTCCACACATTGTTCCTGGTTTGGCCCTTTGAGGCCACAAAGAGCAAGATGAATCTGAGTCCATGCCCTACATTCTACCTACTGCATCGCCTAGCTGCCCAGATTGGGGGCTTTAATACATTGCAAACTCACTGCAAGTCAACAGCACAGTATGTCATCCAAGAAACCAAAGCGATCTTAGACAGAACTTCCAGCAAGAAAGGGGTGATAATACTGCTGTGTTGGCCCTGCTCAGACTATACCTTGAATAGTGGACTCAGCTCTGGGGGCCACATTTTAAGAAAGACATCAAAAAGCAAGTATCTCAAGTTGGGTAACCAGGATGATGAAGGGCCATCCTTTATATGAGCTCACACCATATGAAATCAGTTAAAGGAACTGGGATTAGTCAGCCTATAAAAGAGAACCAGTTGGTGAACATATAACTATCTTCAAGTATTTGAAGGGCTGGCCTAGGAAAGTGAGATCCGACTAGCTGTGTGACCCTGGGTAAGTCATTTACTGCTGTTTGACTCAGTTTCCTTATCTGTAAAATGAGCTAGAAAAGGAAATGGCAAGAAAACCTTAAATAGGGGTCACAAAGAGTGGGACGCAACTGAGAAAACGACTGCACATCACTTTCAGATGAATCACCAATCAGCCACGACTTCTCCATCTTGATCATAATCATAACTGAAATCTGCCAGAGATGCATTGAAAACTGGAAATCACGTGGTAGAGTAGTGAGGGTGCTGGGTTTGGAGTCAGTGGACCCGCATTCAAGTCTCGTTTTTGCTACTTATAAAAGAAGAGGCTGTCTTGGGATAGAGTGAAATCGTAATATTTAAAGGTGGAAAGAAGCCTTAGAGATTATCTATTCTCGTTTACATTTTACAAATGAAGAAATTGATGCCTAAGGGATGACTAGGTGGCATAGCAGATAGAGCACTGGACCTGGAGTCAGGAAGATCTGAGTTAGAATGTGACCTCAGCTATTTACTAACTGTGATTTTGGGTAAATCTCTTAGCCTCTGTTTGCCTCAGCTTCCTCATCTGTAAAATGGAGGAAAATAATGGGACCTACCTCCTGGAGATGTTGTGAAGATTCAATGAGACGATATTTGTAAAGCCCTTAGCACAGTGCCTGACACTTAATGAATACTAGTTATTATTATCGTTATTAATAAAATGACTTGCCCAAGCACACACAAATGCTAAGTAACAGAGCTGGATTTGATCCCAGGTCCTCTGAGCCCATGTCCACCCCTCTTTCCATTGTGCCGTACTCTCCTCCTGGGAGACTTTAAATGGAGACTGGATGACCACTTGTTAGAGTTACTGCAGAGGGCAGACCTATTGAGGTAGGGATTGGATTAGATGGCCTCTGAGGTCTGAGAGTGGGAGTCTGTGATTCTACCTTTGTGACCCTGGAGGAGCCACATCTCTGATCCTCTATTACTTCATCAGCAAACTGATGGATGATATTATCCTCTAAGGTTTATAATTAATAGAATTGAAGTTCCAGTTTGCCATTGTTTCCTGAATTCATGCTTGAGAAGGGCGAGTCTCAATTAAAAATGCCCCTGGGATTCTGCGTTTGTATTTGCCCTTCAACTGCTTATGATATTGATTTTCCTTTTTCTTGTTTTTCTCCCCTCTTTACAACAAACTAGTCCACTGGACAAACCAACTAAGAAGAAAAACAGATTAGAAAAATTTGCTGGTATCATGTGAATGTTTCCAGAAGTATAGGGAATAAACAGTTTAAAATGTGCTCACTTTAAAATTAAACAAATACTTTATATTAAAAAAAAAGAATACTGATAATATTTTCACATATAAGTAAATGGTTTAACCTTTATCAGTACTTTATAATTAGTCTTCAATGATTTCCTTACATTTCTTCTCAATCTTTTATATAAATTTTTCCATTGAGTTCTGATCTTTTTGTTACAAATACCTGAAAGTCTTTCAGTTCATCAAATGTCCATTTTCAGGATCATACTCACACTCAGTTGAAATCCCACATTCTGCAAAAAGCTATTCTTCCCTCCAACCCCCATGCCTTTCCTCTGAGATTACCTCTCATTTATCCTATGAATGAGGTCAATACAAAATAATTCTTTACATGTTGTCTCCCCAGTAAGAATGTGAGTCTTTGAACTATGGGGGTTTTTTTCGCTTTCTTTGTATCCTCAGTATTTAGGACAGTGCCTGACACATAATAGTCACTTAATAAATGCTTACTGACTGACTGATTATAACTTATAAGACTCTATTTGACTCAGACGTTTTAAAAACATTGAGCAAAACCAGAGCTGGTGATGTTTACTACCATTTAATAAGGTTGAATTTACATTGGGATTCTCTTGCATATCTCTTCTTCGTAAAAGGTTTGGCCCAAGACACTATGATTTTATTTCTGGTAGCTTAAACCAGAAAAGAGGTGGTTCTCTGCATATGGCTACAGAGGCATTTACCTTGGAAATGGACAATTGAGAAATATTCCTCAGTCATATGATGTCTTGGGCAATATATTTTTCTGCTTATGTACACTCTGAGGCTACTTAGCCCTACATTTCCCATCTATTTTCATTAAGATGTGAATAGTACAAAGAATGAACAATGAGTATCTGTGACTTGTGAAGGGTGGGATTATAAGTGTCACATTCAAATTTCTTAACTACTAATAAAAGGTAAATAATATAAGAGAGCAAGATTTAAAGAAATGAAAAGCCCTGTGTTCAGGTAACTTCCTGCTTAAACCTTGACTTGATCAATACTTAACTAGGCCTTAGCTCTCATTTTTTATGTTGAATTCCATACTTTATTATTTAATACTTTTTAGTTTTCAGCATTGATTTCCACAAGATTTTGAGTTACAAATTTTCTCCCCATTTTTACCCTCCCCCCACTCCAAGATGGCATATATTCTGATTGCTCCGTTCCCCAGTCTGCCCTCCCTTCTGTCACCCCACTCCCCATCCCCCCTATCCCTTTTCCTCTTACTTTGTTGTAGGGCAAGATAGATTTGTATGCCCCATTGCCTGTATATCTTATTTCCTAGTTGTATGCAAAAACAACTTTTTTTTGAGCATCTGCTTTTAAAACTTTGAGTTCCAAATTCTCTCCCCTCTTCCGTCCCTACCCACCCTCCCTAAGAAGGCAAGCAATTCAACATAGGTCACACATGTATCACTATGCAAAACACTCCCATAAATAGTCATGTTGTGAAAGACTATATTTCCTTCCCTCCTATCCTGTCCCCCTTTATTCAGTTTTCTCCCTTGACCCTGTCCCTTTTCAAAAGTGTTTGCTTTTGATTATTTCTTCCCCCATCTGTCCTCTCTTCTATCGTCCTCCATTTCTTATCCTCTTCCCCCCACTTTCATGTAGGGTAAGATACCCAATTGAGTGTGTATGTTATTCCCTCCTCAAGTCAAATCCTATGAGAGCAAGATTCACTCATTCCCCCTCACCTGCCCCCTCTTCCCTTCCAATCAACTGCTTTTTCTTGCCACTTTTATATGAGATAATTTACCCCATTCTGTCTCTCCCTTTCTCCCTCTGTCAATATATTCTTCTCTCACCCCTTAATTTAATTTTTTTAAGATATCATCCCTTCACTTTCAACTCACCCTGTGCCCTCTGTCTATATATACACATGTATATTCCCTTCAATTACCCTAATACTGAGGAAGATTTCCTGATTACACACATCATCTTTCCATGCAGGAATGTAAGCAAAACAGTTTCACTGTAGAAAGCCCCTTATCATTTCTCTTTCTTGTTTACCTTTTCATGCTTCTCTTGATTCTTGTGTTTGAAAGTCAAATTTTCTATTCAGCTCTGGTCTTTTCACTGAGAAAGCTTGAATGTCCTCTATTTTATTGAAAATCCATGTTTTGCCTTGGAGCATTACACTCAGTTTTGCTGGGTAGGTGACTCTTGGTTTTAATCCTAGCTCCTTTGATCTCCAGGATATCATATTCCAAGCCCTTTGATCCCTTAATGTAGAAGCTGCTAGAGCTTGTGTTATCCTAATTGTGTTTCCACAATACTCAAATTGTTTCTTTCTTGCTGCTTGCAGTATTTTCTCCTTGACCTGGGGATTCTGGAATTTGGTAACAATATTCCTAGGAGTTTTCTTTTTGGGGTCTTTTTCTGGAGGCAATCAGTAGATTCTTTCAATTTCTATTTTACCCTATGGCTCTAGAATATCAGGGCAATTTTCCTTGATAGTTTCTTGAAAGATGATGTCTAGGCTCTTTTTTGATCATGGCTTTCAGCTAGTCTGATAATTTTAAAATTATCTCTCCTGGATCTATTTTCCAGGTCAGTGGTTTTTCCAATGCGATATTTCACATTGTCTTCCATTTTTTCATTCCTTTGGTTCTGTTTTACAATATCTTGATTTCTCATCAAGTCACTAGCTTCCACTTGCTCCAATCTCATTTTAAGGTAGATTTTCTTCAGTGGTCTTTTGGACCTCCTTTTCCATTTGGCTAATTCTGCCTTTTAAGGCATTCTTCTCCTCATTGACTTTTTGGAACTCTTTTGTCCTTTGAGTCAGTCTATTTTTAAGGTGTTATTTTCTTCAGCATTTTTTTGGGTCTCCTTTAGCAAGTCGTTGACTTGCTTTTCATGATTTTCTTGCATCACTCTCATTTCTTTTCCCAATTTTTTCCTCTACTTCTCTTACTTGCTTTTCCAAATCCTTTTTGAGCTCTTCCATGGCCTGAGATCAATTCATATTTTTCTTGGAGGCTTTTGATGTAGGCTCTTTGACTTTTTTGCCTTCTTCTGGATGTATGTTTTGATCTTTGTCACCAAAAAAAGATTCCAAAGTCTGAGTCTGAATCTGAGTTCATTTTCTGTGCTTGTTCATGTTTCCAGCCAATTACTTGACCCTTGAGCTTTTCGTATGTGTACGACTGCTCGTAGAGTAGAGAGTACTTTGTCCCAAGCTTTAGGGGCTGTGCTTCTGTTTTCAGAGCTACTTCTACTCAGCGAACTGCCACAGCAGTGCTCCTCCTCCCCCAAGAACTGCCAACCTGGACCGTGACCCAGATCCAAGCAGCCTCTGCACTCCTGCTCTGATCTGCTACTTAATTCCTCCCACAGGGTGGGTCTGGGACCAGAAGCAACCTCAGCTGGCACTCTGGAAGCAGCCCCAGAGCTGTACCACTTCTGCACCCCTGGGGCTAGGGCTAACCATGCAGTCTTTTCACTCTGAGTTAGCAGTTTTTCCAATAACCTTCTCTGTTGTCTTTGGCGTTTGTGGGTTGAGAAGTCTGGTAACTGCCACAGCTCAATGATTCAGGGCCCTACTGCCTGTTCTTCTTGGCTCCTGGTCTGGTTGGTTCTGGCATGGCCTATGCTGGGCTGTGCTCTGCTCTGCTTCCAGGTCTGTGCGATAGACCCTTCCCAGTGACTATCTAGGCCTTCCTGGGCTGATGCCTTGCTTCCCTTTGCTATTTTGTGGGTTCTGCAGCTCTAGAATTTGTTCAGATCCCTTTTTACAGGTGTTTGGAAGGACCTGGGGGAGAGCTTAAGCAAGTCCCTGCTTTCCAGCCACCATCTTGGCTCTACCCCCTTAGCTCTCATTTTTAATCTTAAGAAAACTTTTATCTGTAATGCTTCCAAGTGTTTAAAAACATGACCAGAACACAGTTCCCTGAAAAACTGCTTTCTATGGGTGTTAAAGACATTTTCTTCTGCTTCCTGAGTTGATTTAATGGTATTGTATGGCTACAAGAAGCTCTGTCCTAATATTGGACTATGAGGGGGGCGCTGACTCTCTGAGCTCAAACTAGTGACAGGGACTTGTTCTAAGAAGATAATGACTGCATCTTACCTAAGGTGGTATAGATCAAAGAAAGAGTTTATACAGAGACAAGATTGTACTAGGTGAAAAGTTATCATAGGCAGTTTAATAGAACAAAGAAATCAACTCAGAGTCTCTAGAGCAGGCAAGAGTCTTATCAGTCAAGCAATTGGCACAGGCATCTTAGTTTAACAGGAGAGACCGACTCTGGTCAATGCAATGACTAGTAACAGTTGCAAAAGATTGATGATGAAGCATGCAACCTACCTCCTGACAGAGAGTAGGGATGATTCAAGGTGCATAATGGGATCTACATTTTTGGACATGGCAGATATGTGTATTTGTTTTGCATGACTATGCTTATTTTGAAATTTTTATTGTGTTTTGTTTTCACATTAAAAGTTACAGGTTACTCCTATTCTGTGAGAGGTATATTGTAATAAAACAGTTAAGCAACATTAACAATACAGGGACATTATCTGAAAGTGCATGTGATAATCCACATTTGTAGCACTCCCTCATCTCTCCATTTTTAAGCTTTAACAGAAAGTTTATTTTTTTTCTCCCTCCCATTCCACTCCATTAAAAAAAGAGAAAAGAAGACAAATTCCTTATAATAAATATGTATAGTCAAGACAAGAAAATTCCAAATTCTTTCATTGAATCTCTCTAACTCTCTCTCTCCCCCTCCTTCCCTCCCCCCCTTTCCTCCTTCCCTCCCTCTTGTTAAAGTAATGTTTCTCCTGCTTCTGCTTATTGCATTCTTTAGTTTATTAAAATTTCCAAAACTGTTCATTTTTATAATATTGATGTCATAATATAAATTCTTCTTTTGGTTCTGCTTATTTCACTCTAAATCAATTTATATGTCTTTCCTTGTCTCTTTTAAATCATCAAATTCCTCATTACTTAAACACAGTAGCATTGTATCACATTCATGTATCTTAATTTATTCAGCAATTCCTCAATTGATGGGTATCCCTATAGTTTCCAGTTGTTGTTTTTTTTTTTTGGCCACTACATAAAGAGCTTCTTGTAATGTTAATACAATTTGAAGATCTTTCCCATCCATTAATAGGCTCATGTGACCTGTCTAAGTCACATGGAAGCCTGAGTCACATCAGCCTGTGGTGGGAGGAGCTTGCTGAATGGGTGGAGCAGGAAGTTGGAGTGTGAGCTCAGAGCTAGGAGACAGTGGGACTTGCAGCTTGGAGAGAGAGGAGGCAGTCAGAGAACAGAGCAGGTAGCGTGGGTGAGAGAGGGGCATTTTGGGAGGTTGCTTTGTGGGAAGGCCCTATGGAGGCAAAGCTTGGGGATGTCAGTTCCCCTTTCATTGATAATGTGTCTGGATTTTTTTTACTTCTATGATGGATTTGGCTTTCTGGTGTTTGAAGAGAGTCTGTTATATTTTGTGATTCAGAACTATGCTGGCATATTCATAGCTGCCATAGCTGCTGTGAATATTGCTTTGGTACTACACTTCTATAAATATTTTTGTACGTATAGGATATTTTCCTATTTCTTTTATCCTTTTAGGAAATAGGACTAGCAGTGATATAATTAGGTCAAAAGGTCACTATTTAGTGACTTTTTCGTAAATGGTATTTTTTTTCCTCTTTGTTGTAGTATACTCAATTTTTTTGAGTACATGATTTTTGGTTGTAAATCTTTGTTTTTTACATTTTGGAATATCTCATTCCATCTTCTCTATTCCTTCAAAATTATATTTCCTGAATCTTATGCAATCTTGATTATAGTTCTTTGATATTTAGAAATTCTTTCTTTTTGGTTACTTGAAGTATTTTTATCCATTCTCTCCCCCCACCCCCAGTCCAGAGTGTAAAATTGGGGGTTTCTTTCAGAGGGTGATCAGTAGTCTTTCTATTTTCATATTGCCTTCTTATTTTAATATGTCTGGGCAATTTTATTTTGAAATATGATTATCAGGTTCTTTATTTGGTCACAGATTTCAGGCAATCCTTTGATTCTTAAGTTATCTCTCCTTGATTTGTTTTCTTTTCTATGAATAAAACATATTTTATTTATTATCTTTTTAGTTTAAGTTCCAAATTCTCTCCCTTCTTCTAGACCCTCTCCCACCCATTGAGAAGGCAAGCTATGTGATATCAATTATATATGTGAAGTCATGCAAAAATATTTCCATATTAGCCAAGTTGCAAGGAGAAAGAAAGGAAGGAAGAAAGAAGGAAAGAGAAAAAAAGAAAGAAAGAAGGAAGGAAGGAAAGAAAAAGAAGGAAGGAAGGAAAGAGAAAAAGAAAGAAAGAAAGAAAGGAAAGAAAGAAGGAAAAGAAAGAAAGAAAAGAAGGGAGGGAGGGAGGAAGGAAGGAAGGAAGGAAAGAAGGAAGGAAGGAAGGAAGAAAAGAAGGAAAATGAAAAAAATATATTTCAACATGCACTCAGAATTCATCAGTTCTCTCTCTGGAGGCAGATAGCATTAATCATCATGAGTCCTTTGAAACTGTTTTGGATTATTGTATTGATTGAAATAGCTAAGTCTCACACAGTTGTATATTGTTAAAATATTGCTGTTACTGAATACACTGTGCTCTTGGTTCTACTCACTCTATTTTGCATCAATTTATATGTCTTCCCAGGTTTTTCTGAAACCATCTTCCTCATCATTTCTTATAGCAGAATAGTATTCTATCACAGTGATGTACCACAACTGCTCCAGCCATTCCTCAATTGTTGGACATACCCTCAATTTCCAATTCTCTGCCACCACAAAAAGAGCTGCTATAAATAGTAGTGATATTGCTGGGTCAAAAAGTATGCACGATGTTGTGTATAGTTGCAAATTGTTTCCCAGAATAATTAGACCAATTCCCAACTCCATCAACAGTACATTAGTTTACCTTGATTTGTTTTCTAAGTCAGTTTTTCATATGAGTTAGCTTAGATTTTACTCTATTTTCTCATTCTTCTGTTTTAAGAATTCTTGTTGTCTCCATAAGTCATTAATTTCTATACAATCCATTCTTATTGTTAGGCAGTTTTTTTTTAAGTAGGGTAAGTTCTTGACTCTCCTCTGTTATGCTACAGATCATTTCCCTAAGTTTTCCTTCATAATTCTCAGGTCTTTTTATAACATCTTTCAAAACTTGCATTTTTTTAAAGAATTCTAATTGTTCTTGTGGGCAATCTGCCTTTTTTTTCCTTTGCAGTTTTTGATCGCAGGTGTTTTTGAGTTATTTCTTTCTGACAGATTTTTATCTTGGTCATCTTCGGTATCATAAAAGTCCTTTATTTTTTGTTCTTGTGGATGTTATTTTATTCAGCCATTTTTGAGTAAACAACAAAAACTTCATTTACTCATTTGTTTACTCTTAAGCTCATTCATTATTTTTCCATATTACTGTTGAACGTGCCACCATTCTTTTAGTCCCCCAGGCTCACAATTTAGGTGTCTTCTTTGACTTCTCACTCTCTTTCTCTCATCACTCCTGTATCCAATTGTTTGCTAAGTTTTATTGATTCTGTCTTCGCAGCATCTTTCGTATGCTTCCTTCTCTTCTCTGGTGCAGGTCTTCATCACCTCATGTTTAGCCCTGAGGAATTGAATTCCAGAAATCAAATTGAGTTGAGGACTTTGCTGGGGGAATGGGTAAGTGGAGGAAGGGAGTCTTTCTTTAAGCCAAATTTATACTTCCCTTTGACCTATACCTTCACCACAGACACTGACATTCTCCTATCCTGTGATCTGCCTTTGTTGAAGCTTTTTAATGAATAATGAAAAGAAGTAGAGGCCTTTTCTTTAATTTTCAGTTTATTTTGGCCTTGGAAAAGTCCTAGGTGAGGCCTTTTCCTTAATGGGTGGAGGAGAGACTTTTTATCCTTATTAATTTCATTACCATAGCCACCTAAAGCTCATTTTCTCTTTCTCTCTCTCTAAAAACAATCTGCAAATGCCTCAGCACAGAAGTCTTCTTTCATTTTTGTTTTCATCTCTGATGGGATTTCTTAGTCGATGCTTTTTTCTTCCCCAAAGTCTTTTACTTTTCTCCCCTAGGTGATCTGAATCATATTTACTGCTTGTATAAGGAGTCAGTTGTTTTATAATTGAATTATTTAGTGGCAGGACAGAACTGAGCTCTATTACTTCCCTCCACTTCACTAACTTGGTCTTGTTCCTTGACTATGTTTATTTGTTAACAATGATTGTGTTTTTCAATTTTTATTAGGGGCGTTTTTTTTGGTGAGAGAGGGAAAATAAGATAGTGATATGTTGCTAAAAAAAGAACATAAATGAGGATCATTGAAGCATATTAAAATTGTACAGAAGATAGTTCAGAGGGAAACAGGAAAGATAGGTTATTTTTGTCAGTGGAAATAACATTTGTTTTTAAAAATAGCATTTTATTTTCCCCCAATTACATGTAAAGATAATTTTTAACATTTATTTAAGAAATTGAGTTCCTGATTTTTCTCCCTCCCTCACATGCTCCTGTCCTTGGAATGACAAGCAATTTGATATAGGTGATATATGTGCAATCATGCAAAACATATTTCCATACTAGTCATCTTATGAAAAAAATACAAACCAAAAGGGAAAAAATAAAAAAAAAAGTGAAAAATCGTATGCTTCGATCCGCATTCAGAATCTGCCAGTTCTGTCTCTGGATGTGGATAGCATTTTTCATCGTAAGTTCTTTGGAATTGTCTCGGATCATTGGAGTGCTGAGAAGAGCTAAGTCATTCACAGCTCATCATTGTACAGTATCGCTGTTCTTGTGTACAATGTTCTTCTAGTCCTGCTGACTTCACTTTGCATCAGTTCATATATGTCTTTCCAGGTTTTTCTGAAATCATCTTGCTTGTCATTTCTTATAGCACAATACTACTACATTACAATAATATGCCACGACTTGTTCTGCCATTCCGCAGTTGATGGGTATCCCTTCAATTTCCAATCCTTTGCCACCACAAAAAGAACAGTTATCAATATTTTTGTACAAATAGGTCCTTTTCCCTTTTAAAAAAAATTTCTTTGGGATACAGACCTAATAGTGGTTTTGCTGGATCAAAGGGTATTCACAGTTTTATAGCCCTTTGGACATAGTTCCAAATTGCTCTCCAGAATGGTTGGATTAGTTCACAACTCAACCAACAATGCAGTAATGTCCCAATTTTCTCTCATTCCCTCCAACATTAATCACTTCCCTTTTTTGTTCTGTTAGTCAATCTGATAGATGTGAGGTGGTAGCTCGGAATTTTTTTAATACGCATTTAATATGCATTTTTCTAATCAATAGTGATTTAGAGTATTTTTATATGATTATACATAGTTTTGATTTCTTCATCTGAAAACTGCCTGTTCATGTCCTTTAACCATTTATCAATTGAGAAATGACTTGTAAGGTAGCTTTGAAAGTAAAATGCTGAATTCATCATATGCTTAAAAATAAGCTGTATATAATAAAGACACACAGTTTCACTTAATACTTTTTCTCTTCTACTTTCTGTGTGGAAATATTCTATTTCCTCTATTTCCTAGTGACGTTGCCTGTCTATCCAGACTTCTGTCTGTCTGTCTCCATCTCTCTCTATATCTGTGTCTATTTCTATCTGTCTTTCTCTGATCATCCAGCCAATGGAGATACCTGTTTTTCCCTTGCCCCCGACACATTTTCTCTTGTTGCACAGCTGCGACATTGGATTAGTGGTAAGTTCCAACAAATGCTTACTTCTCAATAATTTACTGCTTAATAAAGAACCTCTATCTCTTCCATGTGACAAATTGAGTTGTCTAATTCCTGTATCACATCTCTATGAAAAAAGAAACATGGATGACATACCCTACTATCTCATCAAAAGGAAGCCTCAGATGGGGAGCCTCAGACAGTTTTGTTACATCCTGTCCTTGGGACTCACGGATGTTGTGTGTACTCCTGAATGTCTCATTTCCTGACTTCTGCTCCCTGTCCTTGCTTCTCTTGTCTCTGCTTGCCTCACTTGATCTGCTTCACTTGATGTTTCATTGAAGAAGGGTTTTGACATCTGTATCCTATGGTGGTTGTCTCCTCTTTTGCCTTCAACATCAGAAATATAAAACTGGATAAAATCCAGCACCTCTGCATATCCTAAAGAAGTTCTCTTCCTATAGCTTTCTTTTAAACATGAAAAAGCCTTGTTAGCAACCTAGTTACTAGCTCACTAATTTAACTTCCCCTTTTCCTTTGATATGTGATGTACCTTCATAGAAAATGTGCTGCAGGTTGGGCATTTTGCAAACTAATACAGGCTTCTGGCATAATAGCTTTCAACAGTGACTGGTGTGTGTGTGTGTGTGTGTGTGTGTGTGTGTGTGTGTGTGTGTTCTTCTGAATGCTTTAAAACAGTTTTATAGCATGCTACTGATGAGAAAATTGAGATTTATATAGGCAATGACTTTGGAAATAATAACAAAGTTGGTTTTTTAAAGCCCTAAATTGCTTGGATGGCTCAACAGTTTTAAGCATGCTCATATCACACGTGGAATATTGTGCCTACTTTTGGATAACACATTTTTTGGAAGGATATTGACTAAATGGAGTGTATACAGAACAAGAGTTCTTAACTTTTTTATGTGTGTCAGGACCAATTTGTCAGGCAAAGGAAGCCTATCGACCACTTCTCAGAAGGTTTTTTAAATGCACAGAATAAAATGCACAGGATTACAAAGGAAAGTAGTTTAATGAAATAATTATCTATCTATCTAACTATCTATCTATCTATCTATCTATCCATCTACC
This sequence comes from Trichosurus vulpecula, assembly GCF_011100635.1. Classification (NCBI taxonomy): domain Eukaryota; kingdom Metazoa; phylum Chordata; class Mammalia; order Diprotodontia; family Phalangeridae; genus Trichosurus; species Trichosurus vulpecula. The sequence goes on along the minus strand of NC_050574.1, from coordinate 449,798,776 downwards.
ACCACCATTTCTTTCTATTTCTCTCTCTATTTTTCTTCGTCTTTCTCTCTCATTCACACTATTTGGGTTAAGAACTTTTGGTCCAGAGGAACAACTATGATGTTGAAAACACTTTAAATTATTACGTTGGGAATGAGTTGATGATGAAACTGGGGATGTTTTGGCATGGAGAAGATATAGATTTAAGGGCAGATTGTCACAGTCTTCAGTCTTTTAAGGACCTTCATGCTTGGTTTCAGTACTCACAACTAACACCGCAGGACATTATGGGAATAGAAATTTTGGCTGAAAAGCTCTGTCTTTTTGTTCTCTTAAATTCTGAGTCCAGCTCATTGCCTCACTAGTAGTACTTGTCTAAGATATTCATTTACATATGTATTGAAAAGAGTAGTATGTGCACAAGCACTCAAAGAAGAGCGGCCTAGTAATGCCATCTGAAATGAATGGAGCATGTCGATTCTGAATGGAAAATGTTGATGCCAGACCATTATTATTTTGTATGTATTGCTTATTCCAATTACAACAACTTGTGTTATGCTTGTCTAAGTAACAAAAAGTGCATTGAGTGCAAGAACTTCTCAAATTAAATGATCATGCCATAGTCTTATTTTTGGCCTAATATTATAATACAATTATCATAAGCACCAATGACTTTAGAAAAGTGCTTATATTAAATATGTATTGGCCCTAATTTTTGTCTTTGAGGTTTCCAGGCTTTCTTTGGGATAATCACTTTTCTAACTCCAAAAACATGTATAGCATGTTTAATCTCCCTTAAAATGTATGCCACAGGGGGCAGAGCCAAGATGGCGGCTAGAAAGCAGGGACTAGTGTGAGCTCCCTGCTGAGCCCCTCCAAAACCTATAAAAATGGCTCTGAACCAATTCTAGAACTGCAGAACCCACAAAATAGCAGAGGGAAGCAGGGCTCTAGCCCAGGACAGCCTGGATGGTCTCTGGGTGAGGTCTATCCTGCATGGAGCTGGGAGCAGAGGGGAGCGGAGCCCAGTGTGGGCTGCACGGGCCAACCAGACCAGGAGCCGGGCGGAGCGTGCTCTAGTGCCCTGAATCAGTGAGCTGCAGCAGTTACCAGACTTCTCAACCCACAAACACCAAACACAACAGAGAAGGTTAATGGAAAAAGCTGCGGGAGTAGAAGGAATTCATGGTTCAGCCACCGCTCCAGGGGCAGAGGAGGTGGGGCAGCTACAGAACTACAGCTGCAGTTACTTTCTGCCCCAGGCCCACCTGGTGGGAGGAATTAAGTGGCGGATCAGAGCAGGAGTGAAGAGCCTGCTGAAGATCTAAGTCCAGTACGGGTTGGGGGTTCTTAGGGAAAGAGGAGTACTGGTGTAGCAGAGCTGGTGCATCCCCCCAGGTGTGGAACATAGTTCTCTTAACTCTACAAGCAGTCATACCCCGCTGAAAAATTCAAGGGTCAAGTTAGTTGGCTGGGAACATGGCCAGATAGCGAAAACACACTCAGATTCAGTCTCGGACTCTGGAATCTTTCTTTGGTGACAAAGAAGACCAAAACATACAGCCAGAAGAAGTCAACAAAGTCAAACAGCCTACAACAAAAGCCTCCAACAAAAACATGAACTGGTCTCAGGCCATGGAAGAGCTCAAAAAGGATTTGGAAAAGCAAGTTAGAGAAGTAGGGGAAAAATTGGGAAGAGAAATGAGAAGGATGTGAGAAAACCATGAAAAACAAGTCAATGGCTTGCTAAAGGAGACCCCCCAAAATACTGAAAAATATACTGAAGAAAACAACACCTTAAAAATAGACTAACTCAAATGGCAAAAGAGCTCCAAAAAGGCAATGAGGAGAAGAATGCCTTGAAAGGCAGAATCAGCCAAATGGAAAAGGAGGTCCAAAAGACCACTGAAGAAAATACTACTTTAAAAATGAGATTGGAGCAAGTGGAAGCTAGTGACTTGATGAGAAATCAAGATATTATAAAACAGAACCAAAGGAATGAAAAAATGGAAGACAATGTGAAATATCTCATTGGAAAAACTACTGACCTGGAAAATACATCCAGGAGAGATAATTTAAAAATTATTGGACTAGGGGGCGGAGCCAACATGGCAGCTGGTAAGCAGGGAATAGTGTGAGCTCCGTACAGAGACCCTCCAAAAACTTATAAAAAATGGCTCTGAACCAATTCTAGAACGGCAGAACCCACAAAACAGCAGAGGGAAGCAGGGCTCCAGCCCAGGACAGCCTAGATGGTCTCTGGGTGAGGTCTATCCCACACGGAGCTGGGAGCTGGGAGCTGGGAACAGAGTGGAGCAGAGCCCAGCCTGAGCGGCGTGGACCATCCAGACCAGAAGCCGGGCAGAGGGGGCCCTAGCGCCCTGATTCAGTGAGCTGCGGCAGTTACAAGACTTCTCAACCCACAAACACCAAAGACTGCGGAGAAGAAGACCAAAACATACAGATGGAAGAAATTAATAAAGTCAAAGAGCCTACAACAGAAACCTCCAAGAAAAACATGAACTGGTCCCAGGCCATGGAAGAGCTCAAAAAGGAGTTGGAAAAGCAAGTTAGAGAAGTAGAGGAAAAATTGGGAAGAGAAATGAGAAGGATGCGAGAAAACCATGAAAAACAAGTCAATGACTTGCTAAAGGAGACCCAAAAAAACACTGAAAAATACACTGAAGAAAACAACACCTTAAAAACAGACTAACTCAAATGGCAAAAGAGCTCCAAAAAGCCAATGAGGAGAAGAATGCCTTGAAAGGCAGAATTACCCAAATGGAAAAGGAGGTCCAAAAGACCACTGAAGAAAATACTACTTTAAAAATTAGATTGGAGCAAGTGGAAGCTAGTGACTTTATGAGAAATCAGGATATTATAAAACAGAACCAGAGGAATGAAAAAATGGAAGACAATGTGAAATATCTCCTTGGAAAAACCACTGACCTGGAAAATAGATCCAGGAGAGATAATTTAAAAATTATTGGACTACCTGAAAGCCATGATCAAAAAAAGAGCCTAGATACCATCTTTCAAGAAATTATCAAGGAGAACTGCCCTGATATTCTAGAGCCACAGGGCAAAATAGAAATTGAAAGAATCCATCGATCACCTCCTCAAATAGATCCCAAAAGAAATCTCCTAGGAATATTGTCGCCAAATTCCAGAGCTCCCAGATCAAGGAGAAAATACTGCAAGCAGCCAGAAAGAAACAATTTGAGTATTGTGGAAACCCAATCAGAATAACCCAAGATCTGGCAGCTTCTACATTAAGAGATCGAAGGGCTTGGAATGCGATATTCCGGAGGTCAATGGAGCTAGGATTAAAACCTAGAATCACCTACCCAGCAAAACTGAGTATCATGTTCCAAGGCAAAATATGGAGTTTCAATAAAATAGAGGACTTTCAAGCTTTCTCAGTGAAAAGACCAGAACTGAATAGAAAATTTGACTTTCAAACACAAGAATCAAGAGAAGCATGAAAAGGTAATCAAGAAACGGAAATGGCAAGGGACTTACTAAAGTTGAACTGTTTTGTTTACATTCCTACATGGAAAGATGATGTGTATGATTCATGAGACCTCAGTATTAGGGTAGTTGAAGGGAATATGCATATATATATGTTTATGTATATATATAAGTGAATGTGTATGTATGTATGTATCTATGTGTATATGTATGCTTGTGTATGTATGTATATATATATGTGTGTTTATATATATATATATATATATATACACATATATATGTAAAAGAGAGAGAGCAGACACAGGGTGAGTTGAAGATGAAGGGAAGATATCTAAAAGAAATAAAATGAAATTAAGGGACTAGAGAGCAACATACTGAGAGAAGGAGATAGGGAGAGATAGAATGGGGTGGATTATCTCGCATAAAGGTGGCAAGAGGAAGCAGTTCTGTGGGAGGAGGGGAGAGGGCAGGTGAGGGGGGAATGAGTGAACCTTGCTCTCATCAGATTTGGCCTGAGGAGGGAATACCATACATACTCAGTTGGGTATCTTACCACACAGGAAAGAAGAGGGAGGAAGATAAAAAAAAATAAAAGGGGGGGGATGTTGGAGGGGAGGGCAGATGGGGGTGGAGGTAATCAAAACAAACACTTTGGAAAGGGGACAGGGTCAAGGGAGAAAATTCAATAAAGCAGGATGGCTTGGGAAGGAGCAAAATGTAGTTAGCCTTTCACAACATGAGTATTGTGGAAGGGTTATACATAATGATACATGCGTGGTCTAGGTTGAAGTGCTCGACTTCTTAGGGAGGGTGGGTGGGAAGGGAAGAGGGGAGAGAATTTGGAACTCAAAGTTTTAAAAACAGATGTTCAAAAACAAAAAAAAAAGTTTTTGCATGCAACTAAAAAATAAGATACATAGGCAATGGGGCGTGTAGAAATTTATCTTGCCCTACAAGAAAGGAAAGGAAAAGGGGATGGGAGGGGAGTGGGGTGACAGAGGGGAGCGCTTACTGAGGAACAGGGCAACCAGAATATATGCCATCTTGAAGTGCGTGGGAGGGTAGAAATGGGGAGAAAATTTGTAATTCAAACTCTTGTGAAAATCAATGCTGAAAACTAAATATGTTAAACAAATTAAAAAAATAAAAAAAATAAATAAAAAAAATAGACTAAGTCAAATGGCAAAAGAGCTCCAAAAAGCCAATGAGGAGAAGAATGCCTTGAAAGGCAGAATCAGCCAAATGGAAAAGGAGGTCCAAAAGACCACTGAAGAAAATACTACTTTAAAAATGAGATTGGAGCAAGTGGAAGCTAGTGACTTGATGAGAAATCAAGATATTATAAAACAGAACCAAAGGAATGAAAAAATGGAAGACAATGTGAAATATCTCCTTGGAAAAACCACTGACCTGGAAAATAGATCCAGGAGAGATAATTTAAAAATTATTGGACTACCTGAAAGCCATAATCAAAAAAGAGCCTAGATATCATCTTTCAAGAAATTATCAAGGAGAACTTCCCTGATATTCTAGAGCCACAGGGCAAAATAGAAATTGAAAGACTCCACCGATCACCTTCTCAAATAGATCCCAAAAAGAAATCTCCTAGGAATATTGTCACCAAATTCCAGAGCTCCCAGATCAAGGAGAAAATACTGCAAGCAGCCAGAAAGAAACAATTTGAGTATTGTGGAAACACGATCAGAATAATACAAGATCTGGCAGCATCTACATTAAGAGATCGAAGGGCTTGGAATATGATATGCCGGAGGTCAATGGAGCTAGGATTGAAACCAAGAATCACCTACCCAGCAAAACTGAGTATCATGCTCCATGGCAAAATATGGATTTTCAATAAAATAGAGGACTTTCAAGCTTTCCCAGTGAAAATTTGACTTTCAAACCTAAGAATCAAGAGAAGCATGAAAAGGTAATCAAGAAAAAGAAATTGCAAGGGACTTACTAAAGTTGAAATGTTTTGTTTACATTCCTACATGGAAAGATGACATGTATGATTCATGAGACCTCAGTATTAGGGTAGCTGAAGGGAATATGCATATATATAGATGCTTATGTATATATATATATGTATATGTGAGTGCGTATGTGTGTATATATGTATGTGTGTGTGTGTGTGTGTGTATATATATATATATATATATATATATATATATATACACATATATATATACAGAGAGAGAGAGAGAGAGGGCACAGGGTGAGTTCAAGATGAAGAGAAGATATCTAACAGAAATAAAATAAAATTAAGGGATGAGAGAGGAATATATTGAGAGAGGGAGATAGGGAGAGATAGAATGGGGTAAATTATCTTGCATAAAAGTGGTAAGAAAAAGCACTTCTGTGGGAGGGGAAGAGAAGACAGGTGAGGAGGAATAAGTGAATCTTGCTCTCATCAAATCTGACCTGAGGAGGGAATACCATACATACTCATTTGGGTTTCTTACCCTACAGGAAAAAAGGAGGAAGAAGATAAAAAAGGGGGGATGATAGAAGTTAGGGCAGATGGGGGTGGAGGTAATCAAAAACAAACACTTTTGAAAGGGGACAGGGCCAAGGGAGAAAATTCAAGAAAGGGGAATAGGTTAGGAAGAAGCAAAATATAGTTAATCTTTCACAACATGAGTATTGTGGAAGGGTTATACATAATGATACGCATGTGGCATATGTTGAATTGCTTGACTTCTTAGGGAGGGTGGGTGGGAAGGGAAGAGGGGAGAGAATTTGGAACTCAAAGTTTTAAAAACAGATGTTCAAAAACAAAAAAAATGTTTTCGCATGTAACTAGAAAATAAGATACACAGGCAATGGGGCATAAAAATTTATCTTGCCCTACAAGAAAGGAAGGGAAAAGGGGATGGGAGGGGAGTGGGGTGACAGAAGGGAGGGCCGACTGGGGAACAGGGCAACCAGAATATATGCCATCTTGGAGTTGGGGGGAGGGTAGAAATGGGGAGAAAATTTGTAGTTCAAACTCTTGTGAAAATCAATGCTGAAAACTAAATAAAAAAATTAAAAAAAAGTATTTGCCACAACTAACTAGCTCATCGTATTTCAGGTAACTTTTCTTCTCAACAAGTCCCACTAGTTTATGAAAGTTGATGTGGTTGAGAGAGGACTAGGTCATCTGGTTTTGCTGTCTAATGGCAACATTTGAAAGTAGTTGTTGACAACTCATTCTGAATGACTCCTCATTAATTTCGACCAATATTTATTGTAATGGGAAGCATGCAATCTTTTTTTTTTCTCTTTTACAGAATAAATGATTTATTTTTCCATTAAATTATAGAGTTCATGGCCTTAACATCCTTCCTAGACCCTTAACCATCTTTCTCGTGACTCTTCTTTAGTTGCACGGATAGAGAGCCATTTAGGATGAATTACAGTGTGAGCCCTTGTGGAATTACTCGTTGCAATTTCTGTTCAAGAAGAGATGTGCTTAGAATACTCCTAATAATCAGCCTGCTTCTTAATAGGCCAGCCCCAGCTAGACTTGCATGGTGCTGGGTCCTGGGACTTCAAAAAAATCCCAATTTCTGATGCCATTTGTCATGTGACTATTCATTACTGGGTATAAATTGGAACTTCTCAGAGACAGAATTTATTTCTCTTCAGTTCCACAGTCAGAGGAAAAGTTTAATGCTTATAAGAGGAATGCAGGAAGTTACCCTCTCTGCTGGTTTCAGCTCCTTTACAAATGGGCACGGACATGCCAATAATACTGCAGATGTTGGTTCCTTGTGGAATTAGATCACCTTTTTAAGATTCCGCTTTTGTGTAATGAACAAGCATTTGACTCTGTTGTATACAGGAAGAAACTTTCTTCCCTATGCTTATCAGCAATGATAGATCTTCAGCCAACATATTCAGTTAGTTTGAAAGGCTAATATAACATGAGTTGATCCTTGAGGCACTAGAATTGTGTATATCATAAACATTACAGTTTAATTTGGCCTTGAATTTTTTGGCAGGTGAGATTAATTTTTTTTAATGTCAAAAGTTGCTGGATCATTGTTGTAGACTGACCTGGCCTCCAACACAAAGTAGAGATGAGTGGTCAAGAAAATTTGGGGGTAAAATAGAGGAATTAAGCCTATTTCGTACTTAAAATTACTGTACTTCAGTATTTTTGATGTATAGGCAATGGTATTTCCCAAGCTGACTGATGACCAAGCTTCTCCCCACCTGGGGACTTAGAATGCAAAGGAATTTGATAAAGCGTTGTTCTGTTGCCATTGTAAAGATCGTTTTTAACCCCCCTTCTTACCCTTGTGTAGTGCCTTAGTGCTCACCTCAGCTTTATCTGTGGCTTGGGGAGGACTGAAAGGAAGGATTGGGCAGCACAGCTTAGTGGGCCCCTGTTGTGGGCAGTCAGTTCAAGTTAGCTTGAACTTGACTTGAAACTTGACTTGAACTTGAAAAAAACACATTTTTTAAGTGCGTATTCCATGTGAGACAATGTGATGAGCTTTAGGGATTTAGAAAAACGTAAAAATAGTCCCTACCTCCAGGAGCTCACATTCTAATGGGAAAGACAGAAAATAATTTTGTTCATGCAAAATACATAAGATAATCTCAGAGGGAAGGCATTAAATGTTGAGTACAGTCTTCTCCAGAAGTTGGGATTTGAGTTTTGTCTTGAAGGAATCCAGGGAAACCAAGAAACAGAGGCGAGAAGGCAGATATTCTAGGAATGGGAGGACAGCCAGTACAAAGGCCCAGAGTCAGGAGATAGGAGTATCATGTCAGAGGAACAGCAAGGAGGGCAATGTCACTAGATCTCAGAGTATGTGGGAGGAGGTAAAATGAAAAAGAAGAAAAAAGACTGGAAAGGTTGTGAAGGGCTTTAAAGACCAAACAGAGGATTTTTTTATTCGATCCTGAAGATGATATGGAGTCACTGGGATTTATTACAATTTGAGCCTGAATTGTTCTAGCATGTATAGTGAGGAAGCTCTTCTTATATCAGTTGTTATCAAGAAAGCCCCTTTCTCTACAAATGGGCTTGAAAATCTATCCTAGTTAATTGGCTAGAAAGGAAATGCTTCAGCTTTCGAAGAGTCTTTTATGACTTCTAAGTGGCCAGAGCACACAGGCCTAGTTCATGAACATTCCTCTCTGTATTTGTGATTGGTTTCTGACCCTCAGTAGCCTTAAAAGTAGGCACCTGTTGTACAGGAGGGGAGGAAGGGACAGCTTTTGATAAATTGGTTCCCATAACTAACTCAAGCATGACAAGTTGTCAATAGCATTAAATTATCTCAGGATAGGCCGTTTATCCTGATGGGTTACTAAAATAAGTCTCAAGAACAAACTTGACAGGAGCCACTATTACCTAGAGTATTGGGGGAGGGGGAAGTCCTTTTCAGAAATTAGAAGAAAAGAAAAAAAAAAACCTCAACCACCTTTTAGTTGTCATTCAGTCATTTTAGTTGTATCCAACCCTTTGTGACCCCATTTAGGATTTTCTTGACAAAGATACAGGAGCAGTCTGCCATTTCCTTCTCCAGCTCATTTTACAGATGAGGAAACTGAGGCAGACAGGGTTACGTGACTTGCCCAGGGTCACACAGCTAGTAAGTGTCTGAAGCCAGATTTGAACTCAGGAAGACAAATCATCCTCATTCCGAGCCTAATGCTCCATCCCCTGTGCCACCTAGCTGTTCAACAACCTGTCAAACTTTTGACCTAAAAATTTAAAGATCCACAGGTATCTCGATTAACTAAACAATAATAGGGGTCTTTAATAGCACTTGAAACTGTATGTTTTCTCATTTGATCTTCCCAAACAACTCTGTCAGTACAATGCTGTTTTACAGATGAGGAAAATGAGAATGTGAGAGAATAAGTCCCTAAAGTTACACGGCTGATAAATGTCTGAAGCAGGGGAGGAGCTGCATAAAGGAGTCTCCTAAAACAGGAATCACAATTACAGCTATGTTAAACCATAAAATAATAGTGAAAACAAAAATAATGAGATGGGATTGATCATCCCCTTCCTTCTACAGGTAGAAATTCATATGTGAGTAGATCTCTAGGGTGAGATGGGTCAAAGCATCAAAAGGAGGTGCTGGGCTAGAGCGAAGAAGTCCACCCAAGAAAATCAAATGCCTCATCGTAATGATCTTGGCTGAAAAGTGGATGTTGACGTGCCTTTTGTCTTCTCGTAGGTCAGGAGCTTGAAGATAGCTCAGAAATCACTTCAGAGAAACCTATCATTCTGTAGATAAAGAAACTGAGTTCCAGTGAGGTGAAAGATAAGTTTAAGGTCACATAGCTAGTCAGTTAACCTAAGTCTTCTCATCACAAATTCAGTTCTTTCTCCCTCCTCCCCCTCACTGTGATGCAGTTTCTTTTCTGTACCATCATTTCTGCAGATTGATTTCCTAGTAAGACTTCTCATCTGAGTTTTGCAGTAACTCCTGGCTAAAGGGACACTAACCAGTCAATCCTAGGCCCTTCTCTTCTGTATCTAGAGAGGGCCTGGCTAAGACAACCTGCCAGGCCACAAAGCCCTGACTCCGAGACCTCATTATTTGTAGTTTGGTGCTTGTGTCTCTTGGGACAGCTATGCGATGCAGTGCACTGGGCTTGGAATCAGGAAGATGAGTCTTCCTAAGTTCAAATTTGTTCAGACATTTTCTAGCTCTGTGACCCTGGGCAAGTCACTCAACTCTGTTTGTCTCAGTTCTTCATCTGTCAAATGAGCTGGAAAAGGAAATGGCAAATCACTCCAGTATATGTGTCAAGAAAACCCCAAATGGGGTCACAAAGAGTCAGACACAACTGAAATGACTGAACAACAGCAACAACTTATGCCACTTCTATAAGAATTTGTCTTCCTAAAACCGCAAAGTAGAAGTGGACATTTGCATATAATGACAGTATCCCTAGTACTCAGTGGAGCCCCTGATCGATTTTATGATTTGCTGAATCAATCTGATAAGATTACGGGGTATGGCCCTTTGTTTGGATATAGCCTCATTTGGCTCAGGATGAAGGGATCACACTGGTTGAAGAAGCCATCTCTATCAGTAGTATATCAAAATGAATACTTGGACCACACTGACTTTTCTGTCTTTATCCACTTCCATCTCTTTCTCTGTGTTCCTGTTTCTGTCTCTCTGTCTCAGTGTTTCTTTCTCTTTCCCTCCCCTCTTTTCATCTGCCTCTCTCTACCTCCCTCCTTCTGCCCTACTCTGTTTGTCTGTCTCTTGCAGTCTCTTCATCTTTCTATCCTTTTATGTTTCTGTCTTTCTCTTTTTCTGTCTCTGTTTCTCTCTGTATCTCTCCCTCTCTATTCTTGCCCTAAAACCCCCTTAATCTCTCAGACTTCCATACTTGAGTTCTACAGAGTAGATGGCTGCTCCGGCTTGGGGGCGGGGTGAGGGGTAGACTTTGTTTTTACGCACAGTTTCCTGTGCTTTGGAGTAGTAGTACTTCAGTAGAAATGGATGCCAGAGGCAGAAATACACTGAAATAGAAGTTATGGACAGGGATTCTGATACCCAACCTTCCGTGTAAAGGAGAAGGGATTTTTAACACAATTTTTGCAAAACAATTCAGTTATCTGCCCTTCTAGCCAGAGAAAGTAGATATCTTGGGCAGCGCCAACTTTGGGAATTGCCTTGTGGGTAATTTTGAGTTAGAGCATTCTTAAATGCCAGGGTTTGGGAATTAGGCAATCTAGAGAAATAGAAACATTTCCTGATGCAGCACACTTCTGGGATAAGAAGGTGGTCCAAAGAATTCTTGCTCAGTGCGGAGAACAAAGTCTGTGAGTTATGGAACAGCACAGATCTGATGAGAAATCAGTGATACCCAAGGTGTACTTTTTCCCTAGAGAGAGAATCTAAACCACAGGGAATTACTTTAGGTCTTGGTAAAACTAGAAGCATATAGATGGCTCAGTAGTTAGAGTACTGGGCCTGGAGTCAGGAAGACCTGAATTCAAATCTAGCCTCAAACATTTACTAGTCATGTGACCCTGGGCAAGTCACTTAACCTCTGTTTGCCTTAATCCACTGGAGAAGGAAATGGCAAACCACTCCAGTATTTTTGCCAAGAAAACCCCATAGACAGTATGGTCCATGGGGTCATGAAGGTTTGGACGTGACTGAACGACAACAACAAAACTGTAAGACTCCGTGTGGAAGAGGAACTTGCTGGAATGTCAAAGGTTGCCCTGTAGAAAATCTAAGTTTGGTTCCCTTGGGGAGGAAGGCCCATTTATAAAAAGAGTGTTGACAGCCTGAGTATTTTGTATTTTTGTGTCTGAGTGTTCTTTGTATCTCATGCATTTTTTGTAGGATGAATTAAAAGCTGTCCTGTACCCCAAATGCATTTGGTACTTTTAATTCTCATAAAGGAGCTGGGGATCCCATTATCCACATTTGAGGAGACCTACACACAATCTATCCCATGTACAAATGAGAAGATTCTTCTGGACCACCTCAAGGTGGGGGAAATAATCATAAGAGAGAAACTAATTGTCTTAGAGTCAGGTCCCTGGGATTGCACTCAGTCTGTGTGAGCCCAGAATCTTATGGGTGCTGGCTCATATTAGCCAACGATGCATTCTAGAGTAGGGGTGTCCCACACCAGAGTAGAAAGGTACTCAATGTACAATTTGAATTAGGTATAGGACAGGTACTTATTTCCTGTGCACAAAAGATATACTCAACCCCCCCCCCCCCAAAGAGCATGTTGATAGAAAGATTTTAAACAGGATTAAGTAACTTAAGGTATAATTAGTTATGTTCTCCCAGGAGGTTGGTAATTAAACCTCACCATCAAATAATTTATGGGACTGCAAAATAGACAGTTCACCTTAGAGCTTCACCGTCTTCCACATGCTAGATGTCTTCTGGCAAGCTGGGTCAGGGCTTGGATTCATTCTCTTTTTGGCGATCATCTGTTCCAAGAGCAATGGAATAGTTGCCTGCAAGTCTCTTTGCCATCACTTAGCTTTTACCAAAGCACCTCGATCTCAAATTCATGATTTGGCCTGTAAGCCTAGACACTACCATTTTGGGATTAATGATCGGGAAAGATACAAACACAAAAGAGTCATTCCAAAACCCAAGATCAGGCTTGTCTAAGAGAGATAAAAAAGACTTTAGCTGTGATGTCCTTGTGTTTGCATGGCATCCGGGTTGGGGTGTAGATTGACCTTTGCTTTACTCTCTTTTTGGGAAGTCCAAGAATTTCATGATGTCACCTGGAGCACCAAAGAAAGATTGGGTCAGGGACAGAATGACTCTCTCTCTCTCTCTTTTTAAGATCCACTGAATTTTTCCTTTCTACTTAGCAGCTAACAAGGCAATTATGTTGTCATCTCAAAGTGTCAAGATAACTCACTGCTGAATCAGGCACAAGTGGTCAGCCATCAGTAAGAATAACTCTGTACATCTTTTCAACCTTTGATTATATAAGAAAATTGAATCACAGACAACCATTGTTCTTTCAGCTCTTAGCTTCCCAGTTTCCCATCCCTCTATGATTTTACTTCATACCCTCTGACATCACGGTCTCAGAAGTATCTTATTCAGTAATGGTGTCATACTACCCAATATCGTTTTTCAAGAAAGGACTTATTGGGAAGTATTGCTATTATCTACTGTCCTCATACGTCCTACTCTTCAAAAGATGAACAAGTCATTGTCATGGTCTCAGTGATTAAGTGTTTAACTGTGTTCCAGATTCGGTGATGGTGGTCTTGTCTTGCTATTTAATGTAAGGTGGTGTTGCTGCTATTTTGTAATTAACTGACAGCAGAGTTAAATGTGGTAGTGGTACTCACCAATCGTAAAAGGTTATTGGACAGCACTGCAGCTTGGCCTGCCTTCCATTTTGGCATGGCAAACTGTGGTCAGCTCCTTGCATTCAGTTTCTCCATTGCTATACTATAACCATTGTCCTTATTCAAAGGGTTATCTTGGCAAGCATGCAAGGGGGATGCCTTGGGAGCAGATGCACACCTAGCTTATAGTTAACTCAAACTCAAAGCTAGTGCACAGTCTGATGTGGGTCTGATGATTCAATTTAATTAACATTTATTGAGCACCACAGGAGCCAGACCCTGTTTTGTTTCTAAACAATGAGACGAGGGCACCTGGAAGCTGGGTGTTCACTTGAGAATAGGCAACTGTATTTAGAGCAAAGCATGGCACAAACACAGACCAGTGCTGAGCAGGTAGAAAAAATATGAGTGGAAGGGAAATGGAGTGACTTTAAATGAGAAGGCAAATAAGATGCAATCAACATAAAAAAACAAGGTGAAAATGCTATGCTTGTGAAAGTGTACTCAATGTACTGAGCCTTCTTCTCTTCTGAATTCATAGACAAAATGGAAAAGTAGCATAGTAGCTGACCTCGGGCCTTACTTCATGTAAGGTCTCAATTTCCTCATGAAAAACAACAAAAACATAGATTCTATGAGTCTCCATGTATACTTACATCTCTAAAATTCTGTGATTCTAGGTACTATTAAGGACACAATCACAATAGTTAGCATTTACATAGTGCCAAGGGGCAGCTAGATGGCACAGTGAATAGAGTGCCAGGCCTGGAGTCAGGAAGACTCATTTTCCTGAATTCAAATCTGGCCCCAGACATTTCCTAGCTGTGTGATCCTGGACAAGTCATTGTTTGCCTCAGTTTCCTCAGCTGTAAAATGATCTGGAGAGGGAAATACTCTAGTATCTTTGCCAAGAAAACCCAAAAAGAACTCATGAAGGGTTGGACATAATTGAATAAAATGACTGAATAATAACATATAGTGCCTACTCTGTGTCAAGCTCTGTGCTAAATGTTTACAAACAATATTTCATTTGATCCCCATAAAATCCCTGTGAGGTAGGTGCTATTATCCACACTTTATAGTTCAGGAAGTTGAGGCAAAGATCAAGTGACTTGTCCAAGGTCGCACAGCTAGTTAGTGTCTGAGATCAGCTTCTGCCTCAAATCTTCCTGACTCCAGGTCCAGAGCTCTATCTAGCACCACCTAATTGCATGTGGGTCTCCTTATGCTGATTCAGGGTCCCCTCAGAATCTTTCAACTATGTTCAAAGACTGTCCATGGTTCCATTTAGATAGTTCATTCCTCTGTTGCTTCCCCAACCTTTATTCTTCCAGATCAGACCTATAATGACTCTAGAGTCTGAGAATTTATGGAATGTTAAAAGTAAAGACTGTCTATATCAGTGGTAGGCTGAGAAGGGCTTAATAAACAGAGTTCTAAAAAACAAAACATGGATGCACAACACTTTTTAAAGTCGAATTCTAGACAATCAACAAAACTATAACTCACTCCCTGATTTGTAACATTTGCCTACTACCATGGTATAAATACCATGGAAATTTAACTATAGGACTCTCACAAATTGGTATGAGCTGACTCCAATACGCATTTGGTCTACAATATCCCCTTTATTTTATAGATGACAAGATGAGGCCCTGGGTACTTAAACGATATGGATCATGCATGCTATTGTCAATTTGCATTGGCATAGGCCTTATGCTTCCAAATGCTGTTACAGAATTCCAACATCCATGGGAAAATCCAACTTATTCCTGAAACTATCGTATGTACTCCTTTTCACATTATATACTCTTGCTACCACCATAGGGTTTTCTAACCCAGCCCTATAAACATACTCATGTCTTTTTAAGGATGGTCCTTGGAACTACCTCATAACCTGCCCCAAGAATAAAAAAATACTAATAGTATTTTGAATAATAATATATTTAAAACAACTAACACCTACGTAGTATACTAATCTTTATAAACATTTTCGAAATTGTAAAATGGACAATTGCAGCTTGGGAAAGTATCTTACCAAAACAAAACAGAGACAAAAACATTAATAAAACAGAGGACCAGTCACCCTTAGGGAGTTGTGGAAAGATTAAAACTTCGTTAAAAAGGAGAAAGAAGACTGGCAGAAGTTATCAGAGCACATTTTAAAACATGATAAAAACTTAGAAAATATGTGTGGAACAAGATGCTATTACTTCAGACAGATAGAAAATGTCATTAGATTTGTCAAATGTAAATGAAAGTTGTTTTTCTTCCAAAATGAAATGACTAAGATCCAAAAATGGACACACTGGTCTCTCCAAGAGATCTCCATGAAAGCCAATAACATGTTGTAGATTTGTTTGTGGAAATGGAATAGACATGATGGCAGTTCTGGAACAGGTCATTGACACCATGAGTTGCAGAAGGGTTATTCTAAAGGACCTCAAACTTAGTAATTACTAACATAGATTATTAATAATGTACATTATTTAGGAGGAGGGTAGAAACTTTGCAACATACCACTCTAAGCTATAAAAATTTAACACTTATTGAATATCTATCAAGACATAACCTTATGTTTAGAATTATTTAGCAGAAGCTTGCTACTTTCATGAACTGACAGACAACTCCTCATGATATAAAGAAAGACTTCAAAATACAATTGAGGACCTATTAAATAAACCATCTTGGAACCAGACGATTATCACAGATCAGCTGTGAGAACTGTTGCTCACAACTACCTGGATGTGAAGTTGATCCTTATGTTCTTGAGAACAATGTTTCAAAGAGATTTTGCCATGCTGAAATCTCATAATCTCCAAGCTATACAGAAAAAAGCTTTCAAAATACAGAGACAATTTGGGAATAGAATGAGGTTAATGGCATCCTCATTGTTCTGTCTGCTACTAGAGTTGTATCAAGTATGTTTCTAATGAGGGTACAGGCTAGTAATTTTATTCCATTACAAGAAATACTTATTTTATCACTCTACACAATAGTCTGTAGGTCCTTAGGTGTTCAAGAATAATAGCAGGATATCAGCTTTTCTATCTGAACTCCATCAAACAAGGAAAAACAGTGTAACAATAATAACATTAATAATATCAGTTACAATACTATTTTACTTTAAGTGGCAGCATATACAATTTTCAAATACTCCAATGGATCTTTGATTTCATTATTTTGGATGTTTTTCCATTAAGGCAGAGGCAGATCACAATCCATCCTAGCTTGTCCATCCTATTCTGTATCTTTCCACAAGTTAGCCATACAGAGTTGCTGGCCTTCCTCACTTTCTCCTGACATTGTGAAAGTGGCACTGGAGCAATTGGGAAGTCCATCTACCATCCCTCAAAGTGTGACTAGCTCATCATCTCTCATCATGTGTTAGGCCAGTGACATCTTTTACTTTTGCTTTTCCATAAGGATAAGATGATTGAATTTCTTAACTCCACTCCATTGAAAGTAAGGGATAAGATGCCAATCAATTAAGTTCAATCATAGTCTAAATGTGAAAGCTTCTTTGACCTGAAATAATGTTGTACAAGAAGGCTGTTTATATTGGTTGAAGAAACTTTACTATATCCCAGGGATTTTGTATAAATTATCAAGCGAGTGTAGAACATCATTTGAAAGGTATGAGCAAGCATGGCATTCTAGCACACCCCCTTGGAGCAAAGGTAAGTCTAAACTTTGTCAGAAAAAGGAGATCTGAAGTTGTGTCATCTTCTCTACAAGCAAATTGGAACAAAAGACACAGGCGAAGGAAAGTCCTGAGAAAATGTTGGCTTTTTCCTATACTTTCTCTTCTAGTTCCTGTCTAGCAATAAGTATTATAATGTAATTTACTATCTCATTACCCAAACATTTCTAGTATATTGAATTATGTCTTAGCTGCAAAGAGGCAAGGGAGAGTTATAAATGTAAAATTAGGTCAAGATCCTGACCTCTGACTAGATGTTAGGGATTTTCCTAATTGGGGGCTCAGAGTAATTGTGACTTAACATTTACTTTTTCATCTAAAATAATCCCCCTAAAGCCAAAGAGAAGAGAACTATGTGGACCTGACAGGCTATTGTATTTTCTCCTAGGCTTAAAATGAATTAATGATTATAACAAGGTGCTGCACTTCTTCAAAACCCCTCTTTGTTGTAGCCTGTTTACATACACTATATTAAGTTTTAGCTCTATAAAGATAGAACTTTGGCTCTAATTGAACAGAAAGCCTAAGGGTCTTCAGCGTCCCATTTTGATTTTTTCGGAGGGGTGGGAATTAAAGGGGCCATCCCTTGGCTCACTTCTTAAACTGCCCTAATCACTGAATCAGTCAAAGTGAGGACTCAAAGACTTTACTTAGCTTGAAAAGACCAAGGTCTCCCAATGAGCCCCGGGCTATCTCCAGTTGTCCTAAACTATATCAGGTCACTGGGCCCAGATCGCTCTGGAGGAGAAACTGAGGCTGATGACTGCATAGCCCTTCCTCACTTAAATCCAATTCACTTGCAAGTCATGGCAACATCTTCCTGATGTCATGGTCCTCTTTAAGAATAAAGGACAAACCACAACAGCTTTCCTTTGCCCTCTCTGTGATATTAGTTTCTAGCTCTATAAAGATAGCTGTGTTTCATGTCTTATAGCCGTACAACGAGGCTGCCGAAATGGTGGGATGAAAAAGGTGAGTCTTTATTTTTGGAAATAGCTTATGATCATTATAAGAACTTTGACATTTCCAAAAGGAAATCCAGCCCGTTTTCTTCCTGCTTCATTTTGGGTCAAACGCATTGTCTGTTTGTACTCTCTGATACACAAACAAAAATCTAGGTTCCATGTTACAGTAGAAAGTGCTACACGTGGGAAGTCATTAGTTCTGAGTAAGATCCCCATTCCTGCCACTTAATACATGTATTACAATAATAGTAAACAGTGCTGATGTCGTCCTTTAAGGTTTGTAAAATGCTTTACATGTGTTACCTTATTTAACCTTCACAACAGCCCTGGGAGGTAGGAATATTATTATCCTGATTTTATAGATGAGGAAACTGGGTCTGAGAAAAGTCAAGTGACGTGTCTAGGAAAAATCAGGTCTTTCTGACTCCAAGAACAACATTTTATTCACTGTACTACTCATCTATATGGCTTTGGGTAAGTCACGTAGCTTCCTTGAGCTTTCATACCTTCATCTGATGGAACAATAACTTGCCCTGCTTACCTCAGAGAGGTTTTGTGAAGCTCAACTAAGTAACATATATATATATATATATACATGTATATATATATATATATATGTAAAAGCATTTTGTGAATTGTATATTTCTGTGTAAAAATGTAAATCATTAGTATGAATCATAGCAGGAGGAGGAATGTTTCAGAGTACACTGAGTGGTGAAATCTGTCAAGCAATTAAGAACATTGAAAGAACAAATTTTCTGAGTTGGATAAATGTGTTTAAAGTTCTGATTTTATGGCAATGGCTGGTCTGAATTGAAATTGGAAATAAGGTCTTATAGGTCTTTAGGACTCATACTTTTAGAAATGTGGCCTACTATTGCAGAGGCACAGGATGTATTAATATATTGGGTCACTCGAGAAGTATGTGTATAATGAAAGATACTTTGTGAGTCATGAGCTAAGCAAAGGTAAAGGTAAAGCCATTCATATCTAAAAAATATGCAGTCACTATTCTGGGCAATGGAGATATAAAGAAAAATGTAACAGGCTACAGTGTCATTTTTAGAGCTTATATTATAAGTAGAAATGAAGATCAAAATTCTCATGTCCTACTGGATGAACTAGAGGGAGCATAACTCATTTTGCCTTTATGGACTCAGTCAACTACTCATTAGCATTTATTAAGTTCTACTTCGTGGCAGGCACTAAAGGCTAGGGATACAAAGAAAGGCAAAATATAGTCTTTGTTCTCAAGGAGTTCATAGTATGATGGAGAGAAAACATGCAAAAAACTACGTACAATCAAGGATACAGATAAATTGAAGACAATCAACAGATGGAGGGCACCAGCATAAAGGAAGATTGAGAAAGGCTTCTCGAAGAACTTGGGATTTTAGCTGGGACTTGAAGGAAGCTAGGGAAGCTAGGAGACAAAGATGAGGAGTGAGAGAGTTCCAAGCATGGGGGACAGTCAATGAGAATGCACAGTGTAGGGAGATGACGTATCTTGTGTGAGAAAAACAAGGGCAGTGTCACTGAATCAGAGAGTTAGAGGGAGAGAGTATAAAGTATAAGAAAACTGGAAAGGTCAGAAGGAGCCAGGTTGTAAAGTGTTTAGATGTCAATCAGAGGATTTTATGTTTGATCTTGGCAGTGATAAGAGGTTATTGGAATTTGCTGAGTAGGCGGTGCCATGGTCAGATATGCTCTTTAGGAAGATCACTTTGGAAGCTGAATGGACAGATAAGATGGAGTGGAGAGAGACGAGATGGAGTAACCAAAAGGCTATTGCAACAATCCAGGTCTGAGGTGATGAGAGACTATATCAGGATTGTGGCGGTGTGAGATGGGGAAGGGAGTGGATATGGGAGATGTTACAAAGGACTTGACAACTGCTTGGATGTCGACAGTAAGACTGAGGAGTTGGTAACTGGGAAGATGTTGGTACCCTCAATATTAATAGGGAAGTTGAGATGCTGAATCTAATTCTATTTCTAGCAGATCATGCTAAATCTTTCTATCTAGATTATAACATTGTGTAGATCACTTCCATTCCATAATTACTTATCATTTGAGGCAGTAAATAAATTTCCTTTGAGTGATTTATGAGAAGATGGATACCACACTGAACCACCAATAATATACTTTTTAGCTTCAATTAAATTCTGTCCACTTAGAAGTGTTATGTGGTAGAGTGTTGTCACTCACCAGATAGTTTTCCTTCAAGCTCTATAACTATATGTATGCGAATGTTCTCCTCCAATGCCTCATCATAACATGGAGATGGCTCTTGGTTCCTAAAGATTATGTCAGTGGAATGGCACTGCTGGCTGGTCCTAGAATATTACCCTAACCGTTATGAGAGACTCATCATTAGGATGAACACCAGGAGAGGATGATTTTTCCCTTTATTACTTGATGAGTCCTGTCCTCTGAGTTGTAAAGTGTGTGTGATCTGCCTTGGTGGAGCTGGATGAAATCCTCTACCCAGATACATGAAATCACAGATCCTTGAAGAGCTGAAGAAAGTATGAATAGACACAGAAGCAAGTAACAACAATTCTACAGGAGTAGAAACGATGATTGTGAGTGAGGCTTGGTGTGAGTTTTTGGGTGTCAGGCAAATTTAGAGAGATGTGGCATATGGTTGAACCAGAATAGTTAATCTGCTGGTTGGGCTAGTGGGGTTGTGTTCTGTAGTTATAAGTAGTCTCTTGCTTTAAATCTCAGCAATCCCAAGGTGGCTCCAGCAGCAACATCCTCTGTAATTAATTGCATGTGTATTTCAGTCCACTCAGGAGGCAGGTGATTACTTGCCTGTACGTTACTATGAGACATTACAATATCAATAGACCACTGATTTTAATTAAAACTTCAGTGTGCCTGTTGAAATATTCATTATCACCCTTGATTATGTGTGCATTTCAAAGTCTTGTAACTCTCATCTCACTATGTAATACTCAAGCTATTTGAGAAAAAGCTTTTACAAAGCCATTTTTCCCCTTTCTGAGACGATGACATGTGTGTTACTTTTTACATTGCTCTCATTTAACCTTTGGCCTCGATTCCAAGCAGCAGAAGTCTCCACCCTCCCCCAATAAGTCAGAATAAATATAATGGGAAGGTTGGAATAGCCATGTTGCATTTACCTTTCCTATAGAGCAAATTGAGTTCTAATTTTTTCTCAGCGGTTGGAAAGGAGTTTAGTGGATAAGGTCTTTTTGCAATAAACATTGCTTTCTGTTGTAAAATTATGACATGATTGAGAATGAAGGCATACAGTGAAACAGAAAGGGTATTCAGGTTATCTGGAATGATGGAGTAAGATTTCCTCCCTTTGTATCTTGACCTGTAAATTGTGGAAGAAACCATGGGGGTACGCAAGTATGGGTATATACTATACAAATAGATATAGTACACACACACACACACACACACACACACACACACACACACACACACATATATCCCCTTTATTGGGCTGGTTGGAGGTAGAAGTGTATTTATATTATACCTTAGATGTTTGTTTTCATCATCTATTTTTGGCTGAATTGAATGTCAGATAAGCTCTTTATTTTCATGTCTATAAGAATTTGAAAAATGTATAAATTAGAAGATGCATGAAAAATTGCATTGTTTTATAAAGCACATTACTTGAGGGGAAAGAGAATTAGATTTTAGCCTTAAGCTTCATATTTTATAATATTTGATCGTTTCAATCAAGTTAGCGAGGCACATTGATCAACTGGAATTCTGAGCACATACCTTATGCCGCCAGAAGTCTCAATACCCATGGCAAGGTGTCTCTGGTGTTATCAAATAGGTTTTCCTCTATTTCTAATCACCATTTTCCTTTTAAGCTTCTATTTTCTCAAATACCATAACTCCTTATTTCTGCCTTAGGACTAAATGACTTTTGATAAAACTTAAAGGCATCTCCTGCTCAGATTCATATTGGCTCTGTCTGGGATTGAAAAATTATTGAAGAATGGCTTATCTAGTCTAGAGTGATGGAATAAGATTCCTCCCCACCATTACATTTTGGTCTTCAAATTGAATTTTTTTAAAATGGCAATGTTATTGTACAGACTATTAGAATATTTATTTTCATTTCAGAGTCTAAAAAGAAAGTCTTTGGATAAAGTCCTTTGCATTTTATTTTTTGGCAGTGTTTAACTTTAGTTATATTCCTTAAGAACTAAAATTAATTTTAGATCTAGTTCCTCTTAAAAGCTGTTGAAGATGAGTGAAAAACAGAGGCCATCATGAATAAGTTCAATATGAAGCAACAGTGTGATATAGTAGCAAAAAAAGGTCAATTTAATTTTAGATTAAGAGTATCATAGAGATATGATAGTCTGGTTTTATTCTGCCCTGATCAGACCTCATCTAGATTGTTATATTTAATTCTAGGTGCTATAGAATAGGAAGGACTAGGGTAAACTAGAAAAATTTCAGAGATGAGTAACCAGATGGTGAAGGGCCTTGAGATGTTGCCATATAGAGGCTTATTTGAAAGAAATGGGGATGTTTTGCATAGAGAAGAGAAGATTTAGGGAGATGTGATATCTGTCCTTAAGTATATAAAGGGCTATAATGTGGAAGGATGTTAAGACTGGTTTTTATCTTCTCCAGAAGGTGAAGCTAGGAGTAATGAGTGGAATTTACAGAGACAAGTTTAGGCTTGATTTGAGGAAAATTCTAAACTAGAGCTGTTCACAAGAACAACGGGCTGCTCCAAGAAGTAGTGGGTTCACCTGCCTGGAAGTTTTCAAACACGTCAGATTATCACTTTCAAGTTATGTTGCTTGTGGGATTTTTGCTCAGGCAAGGGTTGGAGGAGATGTCCTTTTATTCGTCTAGTTCTCTTTGAACTCTGAGATTCTATAATTCTCAATAACCCTTGAATAGCATATTCCCCATGACCACTGCTAATATCCAGTTTTAGTTTCGGAACATTTAAAGAAAAACAGGCCTTTGAGATCAGGGCATGCATTCAAACAAGCACCAGGTGGTAGGCAGCTGAGTGAACAACAAACAGTTCTTTCCTGCCAAGACCATCTTTAATTTATACCCAATATATCTTACATATACATAGTTGTTTGAAAGTTGTCTTCCCAAATTAGATTATGACCTCCCTGAGGGCAGGAACTGTTTTTGCCTTTCTTTATCTCTTCAGCATTTAGCACAGGGCTTGGCACATAGTAAACACTTAACAAATTCTTATTAAGTTGTCTTGACTCTCTATGACCCTATAAGCTCTGAAGAGATTTTTTTTTCTGATTTACCACTGACTTTTCAGAATTCACTAGTCCCTAGTTTATAGGCTCAAAGTATTTAGAGCTAGAAGATTTATTAGAGATTATTAATCCCAAACATTTAAAAATAAAAACCCATAGAGTTCCAGTGGCTTATCTAAGATCACACACATAATGAGTAGGAGAACCAAAATTCAAAATCAGTCATTCTGACTACAATTCTCTCTTCATTGCACTTAACAGGTGAACAATCTCTTGACAACCCCTTCTAGTAATCTTGAACCTTGCCTTTCTCCTCTGCTCTCTGAGATTAATCCCTTTGGACAAAGACCATGCCTTTCAACCGGTCTGTTCCTTTGGTACTGCTCTCCCATTGTTAGTAAATGAATTTCACTTTGATAAGAATGTCATTGGGAGGGGGGGGGGGGGTTTGTGGAATTCCTGAAAGCAGACCTTAGGTTATATTTGTGATCTAATAGAGTTAATACATTTAAAATGTGCACAATTAAATCATATTTAGTTGATATGGAGGGAAAAGGAGTAATAGATGATGCCTACAAATATTTTATCAACACCTGTTATGTACAAGGCTCTGTTCCTAGTGGAATTATTTTGTTAGGGAGAACTTCATAAAAGGGGGATAATATGTTATTATTCGATGATGAAGCAAAGAAAGAAGTAAATAGTATCAACTGTGAATGAATCTCACCACACACTAAAAATTTAATATGGTCTTTTCCCCGCTCCCTTCTTGTCATTTTCTCTTTCTTCTGTCTTTTTAGTGTCTATAGATTGATGGATGCAGCAGGCATGTCAAAAAAGAGAAGCAGATTATGAATCATCTGTCTGTTTAAGTAACCTCCCAGGTACCTGAGATCTGTTTATTTCTCTCAGATCATGCGAGGTCTATATCTATCTCTGGTACCTATTCAGCATAAAATAAAAATATCTTAAATAGCCAGTAGATTTCTTCCTCTCAGTTTTTCTGAAATTTTCTCACACCATGGTTGTGGTGCTTTTTAGAAGTCAGCTGAAAAAAATCACATTTTAGAATTGCTAAGACAGCCAACTCATTACCCTATTTCATTGGATTTTCCAATGGTCTTCCCTCACTGAACCACGTGGCTATTGGCCAGATAGTCTTCTCAGTATCATATTATTTTACTAGTATCTATTTGATTGTGTTTCCTCTCTTGGGGGTCCTCATGTTCTTCAAATTGGACTTTGCTTGTGTCCTAAGGGAGCTGTAAATATTTATATCTTAGACTAGAGAATCTCAGCAAATATGTTATCATCACAAAGTGGTTCTCACCCCCAGAAATAGTCCAGAATTCCAGAACTGGCCAGACATCAGAATGGATTTCCTAGGGTGTGAGTTTGAGGAGGCTTCCTTGACCTCTCTTTTCCCTTGGAACAGCATTGAATCAACCAATCAATCTATTAATTAACATTTATTATTGAGGGCTCATTATATGGAATGTCCTCTTAGATAGTGGGGCCAGATGGACAGATGAGGTAGACATTGTCCTTGATCCTAAAACAGTCTAGAAGAGAAAGTTAAAACCTGTATGAAGGGAAAAAAAAGCTGTGATAAAAATTAGAACAACATAAGTGCATAAATATATAAAGTGCGATTAGAGGCAGCACACTGAAGAAAGTGCTGGGCTTAGAGTCAGAAGACCTGATGTCAAATCCTTCCTCATTTACTAGCTGTGTGACCACGGGCAACTTACTTAACCTTTCTCTGTCTTTGTTTCTTCATCTGTAAAATGAAAGAGTTGGATGGAATGGATCAAAGTTCCTTTCCAGCTTCAAATATTTATCCTATGATAAAAACAGATGGAGGAGAGATCACTTTGAGCTTAAAAAATCAAGCAGATTTCATCAGGTGACATTTAAACTGGCTGTTGTCAGATGAGTAGGATGTCAAAAAGTGGAAGTAGGGAGATGTGGGACATTCCAGGTGCGGGGGACTGAATGATAGAAGATGGGAAAAATGTGGGGCATATTCAGGGAGTAATAAATGATCCAATAAGCTTTTCTGGACCATAGTATGTGAAAATGGTTAGTGGGATAATGTTAGAAACACAGAATGGGGCTAGCTTCTGGAGGGCCTTAAAGTGTATGATAAAGAGTTTGTTTTCTATTTAGATGCCAATTAGGAGCCATTTAAGATTTTATTTGATTTTTTGCACTATAATGACATTATCGTAACAACAATAGGAAGCTGGATATTGGAGTGCATAGATTGGAGGAGGACCTGACTAGAGGTGAAGAGACTTATTAGGAGACTATTGCAGTAGTCTAGGTGAGAGAAGTAATAAAGACTCACCTAGAATTGTAGCAGTGGGAATAAAGAGTGAAACAGATGTGAGAAATATTGACCAGATAGAATTAACAAACTTGACAACAAATTGAATATGTGACAGAAATAAGAGAAACCGCGAAAGATGACTAAAGTTACAAGCATGGGTGCCTGGGAGAATAGTGGTGATCTTTAAAGTCCCTTATAATTCTACAATTCTGCTAAAATTGGGTTTAGATGAAAACATTTTTCATCAAAAGCTCAAAAAGTCTTCTAAACAAGCAAAGCCCAACTGTAACTCTCATCGGAGTTCTCCTTTTGCCCCTGTGGAACAGGTGAGGCTCTAGGTATGAGATTATCATCATTTCTCTTTCTTAGATGGAGAAATGGAAGTTCAAAGAGAAAAACAACTTCCCCAAAGGTCGTAGTACCTTGGGTTTGCTAAAAATAAAACCTGAAGGCTCTAGTTTGCTTTTCTAACAATCAATAAACCACCAGATGATCTTTAAGGTCGTTTTGAGATCTAACGTCTTATGTCTCTGACTCTATGAGGTACTAAATTGAAATCGATTTATTGTAGTAGGTTAGATCTATGTTTGACTAAAGCTATTTAGAATTTGGAAGAAATGATATATATTTTCTTTCAGGGGTGTAACAGCAGGCACCCTGGCACACCCAGGATGGTCTGCTAACACAGGCTCTTTGATATGCTTTTAAAGGAAAGGTAGCCTTAAAGGGGTTAATCTTCTTTCAATTATATTTGCTAGTTCAGGAGAAAGGTCAGCACCCTGAATGTGAAGAAAATACAAGCAGAAAAATTAGCACAAAGACCAACAGACAGGACTCCAGCTATCTGAACAAGGTAATATAACCATCTATATACACCACTGGATCAGGGGAGCATAGGTACTTCTGAGTGGTCGGGGAACTCTGAACAAATGGCTAGTCCCATCCAGGGAATCGAAAGGTCTTTCTCATAAGTGAAACCCCAAAGCAAAATCTCACCTCAGAATATATATATATATATATATATATATATATATATATATATATATATATATATATATATATATATATGCATATATATATATACACACACACACATATACATACATACATACATACATATACATATACATAAATATATATATACATATACATATATATATATTTGGCTAATAGGGTCAGAGCCAGAAGGCGTCACAACCCTGTGACTCAGTGCCTAATTAGTTTAGTACCAAAATGTGTGAAAGCCTTCCTACAAGCAAGCCTCCCCATAAACAAGCCTCCACCTAAGCAAGCTCCTCCTTAGGCAAGTTCCTCCCCCAATGGGCTCTATGTGACTCAGGATGTATCACAGCTGTGATTGAACACATGTGGTCACGCAGGCCTATTAATGGATTGGGAAGATCTTCCTATCGCATTAAAATTACAAGGGGTCAATTGTATATCACTGCACTTTCTGCCTTATCTAGGCCTCAAAACTTTGAAAATTTCATCCTATGCTCTAGATTTAATCTGTTGCATTTCTTATTGTTTTTATCTAATGTTTTATAACAATCTACTCACCTTACTACTATATCCACTTTATATGTAAGGAGACAAAGGAAACTGAGCCATTGACTTGCATAATAGCATAGGGTAGGGGGAGGAATCTTTTGAGCCACAGGGTCAGGGTTCAACAGTCTTCTATGTGATACCGGGCAAGTCATTTAAACTCTCACATCCTCAGTTTCCATTTCTGTAAAATAAAGGAGTTGATATGCATTTGATAAAAATGTAAAAATGTACAGTATTGATGTTAACCAACTCATAAGAGTTGTTAGCCTATAAATATTTTGTTGTATAAATTTTGGTCAGAATATTTGGGCTTAGTGGTGCGACATCAGGATTCCTTAATGCCATTCAGTGTATAGATCTCTTTAGTGTCTATGCAACTTGCAAAATTCCTTTAATTAGTTTTGATTCCTAGTGTTTCTCTTTGTATAATTTAACAGAACATTTTACTGTTGTCATATTTCAAAGTAAACAGTGTGTCGCCACAGGGTTGGCTCTTGCTAAATAGTTCAGATTTGTCTAGCAGAATTACAAGAGATAGCTTTCTCTTATGTTGGAAGGAGACTTAAGACACTTTCAGCCCAAATAGCTACAGTGAAGTGGCCGAGGGTTCTCTCACCCCTGAACTAAATCCTGTTTTTTAAATGGTTGTCAGATGGTAGTCCAATTACTCATTGGTACATTACTTGTGGTCCTTTTGCTTAAAGATTCACAAATGACTTGGATTTCTTGTGCCCTAAATTATCTTGGAGTGGGCAGAATGCCTACTTATGATTAGAAACAAAGGTAACTTATAGAATAAGACCTTTAGTAATTTTGACTTACAGACATTAGGAAAAAGCTGTTTTCTGCCCCTTTTATAAGCCACAATTGAAGTTTCCCATGTAGGTAAGTGCCATACTTGTCAACACTTAAGAACTTGGAGTGCTGAGACCGCTAAGGTAGTTATCTTGGGGCCAGCTAGATGAACCAGGGCTAGGGTTGGCCTAACAGTGTGGAATTTTTCAAGAAAAGTCTGTTCTGTTGACAAAACATAATATAAAGAAGCAAACTAAGGAAACAAAAGGCTATAAACATTTTAATTGTTCTGCATGGTTTTCTTTTGAAGATTGGTGTAAGAATTTTGACTTTTTATATTTGAGTTAAAATGTCAGAATAAAAATTAAATAAAACATAAGGGAGTTGAACTAGACAACTTCTGAAGTACCTTCTTTTTAAAAAATCATTATTTATTTATTTAATTTTTTTGTTTTCAGCATTGATTTTCACAAGAGTTTGAATTATAAATTTTCTCCCCATTTCTACCTCCCCCCCACTTCAAGATGGCATATATTCTGGTTATCCTGTTCCCCAGTCAGCCCTCCCTTCTGTCATCCCACTCCACCCCCATCCCCTTTGCCCTTACTTTCTTGTAGAGCAAGATAGATTTCTATGCCCTATTGCCTGTATATCTTATTTCCTAGTTGCATGCAAAAACTTTTATTTTTTGAACATCTGCTTTTAAAACTTTGAGTTCCAAATTCTCTACCCTCTTCTCTCCCCACCCACCCTCCCTAAGAAGGCAAGCAATTCAACATAGGCCACATGCGTATCATTATGCAAAACCCTTCCACAATACTCATGTTGTGAAAGACTAGGTATATTTTGCTCCTTCCTATCCTATCCCCTTTTATTCAGTTTTCTCCCTTGACCCTGTCCCTTTCTGAAAGTGCTTGCTTTTGATTACCTCCTCCCCCTATCTGCCCTTACTTCTATCATCACCCCTTTTTATCTTCTTCCTCCTTCTTTCCTGTGGGGTAAGATACTCAATTGAGTGTGTATGTTATTCCCTTCTCCAGTCAAATCCGATGAGAGCAAGATTCACTCATTCCCCTTCACCTGCCCCTATTCCCTTCCTACAGAACTGCTTTTTCTTGCCACTTTTATGCAAGATAATTTACCCCATTCTATCTCTCCCTTTCTCCCTCTCTGAATATATTTCTCTCTCATTCCTTAACTTGCTTTTATTTTCTTAGATATCATCCCTTCATATTCAACTCATCCTGTGCCCTCCCTCCCTCCCTCCCTCTCTCTCTCTCTCTCTCTCTGTCTCTCTCTCACTCTGTAAATATATATATGTATATTCCCTTCAGCTACCCTAATACTGAAGTTTCATGAATTATACATATCATCTTTCCATGTAGGAATGTAAACAAAACAGTTCAAGTTTAGTAAGTCCCTTATGATTTCTCTTTCTTGTTTACCTTTTCATACTTCTCTTGATTCTTGTATTTGAAAGTCAGATTTTCTATTCAGCTCTGGTCTTTACATTGAGAAAACTTGAAAGTCCTCTGTTTTATTGAAAATCCATATCTTGCCTTGGAGCATTATACTCAGTTTTGCTGGGTAGGTGATTCTTGGTTTTAACCCTAGCTTCTTTGACCTCTGAAATATTGTATTCCAATCCCTTTGATCTCTTAATGTAGAAGCTGCTAGATCTTGTGTTATCCTGAATGTGTTTCCACAATACTCAAATTGTTTCTTTCTGGCTGCTTGCAGTATTTTCTCCTTGATCTGGGAGCTCTGGAATTTGGTGACAATATCTGTAGGAGTTTTCTTTTTGGGATCTTTTTAAAGAGGTGATCAGTGGATTCTTTCAATTTGTATTTTACCCTCTGGCTCTAGAATATCAGGGCAATTCTCCTTGATAATTTCTTGAAATATCATGTCTAGGCTCTTTTTTTGATCATGGCTTTCACATAGTCCAATAATTTTTAAATTTTCTCTCTGGGATCTATTTTCCAGGTAAGTGGTTTTTCCAATGAGATATTTCACATTGTCTTCCATTTTTTTCATTCCTTTGGTTCTGTTTTATAATATCTTGATATCTCAAAAAGTCACTAGCTTCTACTTACTCCAATCTAATTTTTAAGGTAGTATTTTCTTCAGTGGTCTTTTGGACCTCCTTTTCCATTTGGCTAATTCTGCCTTTCAAGGCATTCTTCTCCTCATTCGTTTTTGGAGCTCTTTTGCCATTTGAGTTAGTCTAGTTTTAAGGTGTTATTTTTTTCAGTATTTTTTTGGGTCTCTTTTAGCAAGTCATGGACTTGTTTTTCATGGTTTTCTTGCATCTTTCTCTTTTCTCTTCCCAGTTTTTCCTCTACTTCTCTAACTTGCTTTTCCAAATCCTTTTTGAGCTCTTCCATGGCCTGAGACCAGTTCATGTTTTTCTTGGAGGCTTTTGTTGTAGGCTGTTTGACTTTGTTGACTTCTTCTGGCTGTATGTTTTGGTCTTCTTTGTCTCCAAAGAAAGATTCTAAAGTCTGAGTCTGAATCTGAGTCCATTTTCACTGCCTGTTCATGTTCCCCGCCCACTACTTGACCCTTGAGTTTTTTGTCAGGGTATGACTGCTTGTAGAGTAGAGAGTACTTTGTCCCAAGCTTGAGGGCTTACACTGTTGTTTTCAGAGCTATTTCTACACAGCAAGCTCTGTCACACCAGTGCTCCTCCTCCCCCAACAACTGCCAACCCAAACCAGACTCAGATCTAAGCAGTCTCTGCACTCCTGCTGTGATCTGCCACTTAATTACTCCCACCAGGTGGGCCTGGGGCCAGAAGCAACTGCAGCTGTAGTTCTGTAGCTGCATCTCCTCTTCTGCTCTTGGGGTGGTGGCCAAAACTTGAACTCCTTTCACTCTGTCCCCACAGCTTTTCCCACCAACCTTTTCTGTTGTCTTTAGCATTTGTGGGTTCAGAAGTCTGGTAACTGCCACAGCTCACTGATTCTGGGCACTAGGGCCTGTTCCCCCCAACTCCCATTCTGGTTGGTCTGGGCCCAGCCCATGCTGGGCTCTGCTCTGCTCCACTCCCAGCTCTGTGCAACAAACTTTACCCATCGACCATCCAGGCTCTCCTGGGCTGGAGTCCTGCTTCCCTCTGCTATTCTGTGGTTTCTGCAGTTTTAGAATTTGTTCAGAGCCATTTTTTATCGGTGTTTGGAGGGTCGTGGGGGAGAGCCCTAGGCAAGTCCCTGCTTTCCAGCTGCCATCTTGGATCTGTCCCCCTGTTCCCTGAAGTACCTCCTAACTCTCAATGTATAAGATTATGGTGCAAGGCCAATACTTTAATTCTTAATCACCACGTTCTCTCCCACTGAAATCCTGAAGCTGAGACTACCCAGAAGACCTTCTTTCTCAGCACAGAATCACTTATGTATTCATTCACCCCTTCCATGTCTTCTGACAAACTATGGAGGTAGGCATTTTTCTATTTTCTATGTTCCCTTTTAACTTTACAGCCTTTTCCACAATATTTGTGACCAGACCCTCTCTTCTGACATGGAAAAAAGGGTTCTGAGACATGGTTGGAGACTGCTCATTAAAGTACTTCTGCTATTGCCTTTGAAAGGCTGTGATTGCACCACATCTTCCTTCCCTCAAAGCCTTTAATACAAGGTCGTATTTTCTGTGGCTATGAACTGTCTGGTGGCTCTATTAGGAACATTTTAAGTGATGCCAAATCATGTTCAAGATAGCACTTCATTTCTGGGAAAGAGCAATAAAAATTATTGCAAAGAAAAATATACACTTTGGAAAACAACAATAAATGGTGTGATTTGAATGGATATTCAGTGCTCAGAGCCTCCAGAACTGGAAAGGGTCAGCTGCAGTGTTCCTGTGGCTTCTTTTGGGGGGGGTATGGGGGAGGGAAAATGACGACAACCACAACAACAAAAATAAGTCTTGATTCTTTCAACTCCATGTTGGCTTTAAAGAACCCTTTTAATGAAAACATTCCCCCTAGAGTTACAAACCCTTTCCAAATTTATTAAGCATAATTCTAGGATGTACCTTTTGACATGAGTAAAAGAAAAGCTTATTACATCCAGCTTGAATGTGTGGAAAGTAGAGAGAAAACCCAGATCTCTTGTTTGCAGTCTTCAAGTGAAAATGAGCAAAAACCTATGGGCGATGCTTTAATTATAGTATGTTAATAAGGATGGTATGATCCAATACACAGAACAGTGGCCCAGGACTAAAAAAAATCACTATTATATTTCTAGCATTACCAACAACTTGCTAAATAACTTTGGGAAAGTCACTTTTGTCTGCTTCATCCTCATTAGCTACACCATGACTCCTCCTTCAACCTCTCTTCTCTCTCCCTTTCCTTTTATCCTCGTTGAAACAAAGGAAATGATATTTCTGTGGAGCAATCAGTTTGGGCAGGTGGCCTACTCCATGGTGTTTGGACCCTCCATTCTCAGCATACATGGAGTTGTTCTGTCAGAGCAAAGAAATAACTTTTTATCATTTTCAGTTACAAATTGAATTCACTAGGAGAAACATTAGGACCTCTATACTATCCCTATAGCATAACTACTTGCTCCAGAATTTTCAGGAATCCCTCAGAATGTACTGGAAGAATTTTGGAATCAACTCCATCTGTTCTGCAATGGTTTCCCAACAAATGAAGGTGAGAGTCCTATTTGGGTCAAAAGCTCTCTTTGTGCTCTTTGACCTTCCCTGACAGGGGTCCAATTGAGGCGTTGAAGGAATTGGCATTATCACTTGAATGTGTAGGTGAGATGCCACTGCTAGTCTGGCAATACTGTCTATCTTGGGAGTGGAATCCTGATGGCTTCCTCAAGTAGGCATGGAGCCTCTCCAGACCAGGGACTCCCTGCAATGGCTCTGGAAGGGTGGACAATCTGGGCAGCAGCCCTAGTTGGAGTAAAGTATCCAACAGACTTCACTTTGTTCTTCTCCAATCTTTGTCACATCTTTTACACCCTTTATCATTATACTCTTTATCAATAATTTTCACACAATCATGGGATTTTAGATTTGGAAAGAACTTTGAAAACTCATGTAGCCTTTGCCCCTCTTAAGCCAAGATTCCATTTAATCCCTAGTAGCTAATACATAGTTATATACACAGAAAGGTTTCACTGGGTATATATACACAGAAGGGTATCCATTGATAGGTGGATTTTCCGAGGCGCATTAGGATCTTGCTAATTTTTGAAGGCCTAACTTATTCCAGTGTTTAGCAAGCTTTTCTTCCTTTTAGCTTACCTAAATATGCATGTGGTGGGTTTGGTGCATTTCCTTCATATTTTGTCTTCTAGTGGTAGCCTGTGGCACAATGGAGTCAGGGAAACCCTAGTTAAAATCTGACCTCACATACTTACTAGCTATGTGTCTCTGGGCAAGTCATTTAACCTCATTTTGCCTCAGTTTCCTCAACATAATAAAGGGAATAACAAGCTGGCACAGTGGATAGAGTGCTGGGCCTGGGGTCAGGAAGACTCCTCTTCTGAGTTCAAATCTGACTTCAGACACTTACTAGCTATGTCACCCTTGGTGAGTCACTTGACCCTGTTTGCCTCATTTTCCTCTTCTGTGAAATGAGTTGGATGAAGCAATCATTCCAGTATCTTTGCCAAGAAAACCCCAAAAGTGTTACGAATAGCTGGACACACCTAAACAAATACCTCCCAAAGTTATTGTAAGGATTAACTGAGATGGTATTTGTAAAATACGCTGGGCAGTGCCTGGCACATAGTAGGTACTATAGAAATGCTTATTTGCTCCCTTCTCTGCCACAGTGGAGATGGAAAGCCGTCTGCAAAGCTTTGGAATTCTCAGAAACTGGGCAGCATAGGACAGCATAGTCTTGTTATATTGAGTAAAGGTTACATAGTAAATATTACTTATAAATCCAAGGATAAATATGAATTTGCTCCTTAACATGCGTTCTGCACATTCCCTGATATTTCACTAACATTAACAGCAATTTTACACACTGATTCCAAGGCCAGCTATTGGATTTGAACTTTATATTGAGATAGTACCTTTCCCTATGTGAAGATACCTTGGAGAGATACTGAGAAAGAATACAAGCATAAAGGATCACAAGTCAGGCAGTTTATTACTTACAGGCCTGCAAATGCAGAGCGCCAGAGCCCTTCAGCCCCACAGGCTTAAGCACAGGCAGTGGTGTGGACCTAGGGTGTGACGTTTGCTCAGGTTCAGAGCCTGTCACAAGGGAACGCTCAACCACCAGGGAGGTCCAGAGCTGTGGGTCTCTCCCCTCATATCTGATTGTTGTTTTTGGGCATATTGACAGGGACTTGAGTGGGAAGGGAATCTGAAGGGGAGTCAATTAACAGGTGGCCTGGACTGTGACCTCTCATCAATCATAATGTAATTGTGGTTAGGAAAGTTTGCAACCTTGCATTTGCTACAAGGATTATGATAGGAGACTGTTGCATTCTGTACCTCAAAGAAGCTGATTGGGGCCAATCAGTGGTCAGATGTGGAGTCATTTTTAGCTAGGGCTTAGCAAATAGGCCTCTGCTCACACCCCGTGAATTTGAGGGTTTTTTTAAAAAAACTATAGCTGAAAAATGCATAGCAAGTGGAGTGGAATGAATACTGGATTTGGAATTACAAAACCTGGGATTGAATGTGGGCTCTGGAACTTAATAGCTGTACGATTTAGAGCGGGCCGCTGCATCTCTCTGAGTATGTTAAAACTTCAAGATTTTTTTGGAGGGGGAAGGGGAGGGTTTATATAGTGGAATCAAGTTGGAGAATAGAGATTATACAAAGAAAGTCTTGGTTTAAAAATTAATAAATAGTAATAGATATTAAATATAAGAAGCAGTATGATACAATGGAAAGAATGCTGGCTTTGAAGTAAGAATTTGGGTTTCAATTCTGCCTTTCCCACTTTATACCTGTATGACCTTGGTCAAGTCATTTAATCTCTGAGAGTCTCAGTTTCTTCATTTTCCTCAAAATGAGGAGGTTGGCCTAGACAGTCTCTGAGATCCCACCCAGTTCTAGACCTATAGTATTCTATAATATTCTAATAATATTTCCAAGATCCTTTCCAGGCCTAATTCTAGGATGCTTTTACTTTTACAACTAACAATGCTGGTAAAACCTTAAAGAGGAATCTTTATTATCACATAGACACAGAAGTAGTATTCTGAATGATGTGGATTGTTTCGGCATACAGTTTTTTACAGTTAAGATTTTCTTTGTATCTGTGCTGATTTCTATTTGGGATAACCCCTAGGATTATGGGGTGATTCTAAAATTACTCAGTGATTTCTAAGTCACCTGAAGATGATCCTAGAAAACTTGGCTCTGATTTAGAAATCCCAGCACTTTTCTGTGTAAACTGGAATCCGCAGAAAGATGCTGAAACCAAGTTGCCGTTTTGGAACTCTTCTAGACTTTTGGGTCTTGGGCTGGCGACCTTGAAGCAGACCAAGTCCTCCGATCCACACTCAACACAGTTGCTGAAGAGGCGCTAATCTATATCTAAGCTCAGGGCATTATTAACTAATGTATAGCACAGTCACACTAGAGGCATTAAATTATATCCAATAGTCTAGGGAGTAGTTATTTAATGGGTAGCACATGCTGACTGATCTGTATAAAGAGAGCATATGGGATCCCTGCTGGCCCTCTGCTCCCAGAACGGGAAATAGAATTGGAGATTCATTGCTCTTGTAGTGAGATATTGACTTGTGTAGTATCTCTGCTGGACGACTCTGTCTGTAGCTGCCTAGCTCTGCTGGCTTGAGTAGTGTGTCTTACCCACTGGAGCATTACTGATCTCCTGAGCATGAGGAAGTAAACTCGTCTAGGGATTGGGAATAACGGCTCTGAGACCGAATCTAGGGCTGCTTATCCTTACTCAGCTCTTCTTTTCAGTGTGACTTGTAGCCAGGCTCCAGAGTAGTAGAGGCACAGAACTGTGGATTTACACAGGGAAAGCCAAGGAAAGGGAAGATGAGAAGGAAGCGATGAATGCCAACTATAATCATTGTGACTGTTACCGTCTTGTTCTCATCTTCTATTTCATGGATTGAAGAGAGAAATGGTCCTTGGACAAGTTGCTATCCTGTTAGCCTTCTTTTATGATTATGGCTCTTGAGCAAGAGGACTGCTTTTTTTTTTAACCTGGTCTATTGCAGTGAGATGGTATGATGGGTGAGTGCATGATGATTTGAGTTCTAATCCTGCCTCAAAGTGAAGCTAAAATGAGGTAGCATTTGTAAAATGCTCTGCAAACCTTAAAGCACTACATAAATGTAACCTATTATTATTATTGCAATGTCTTCTGGTTGGCCCCTGTCAAGTCTCTCCCCACTCTAGTTCATCCTCTACTCAGCTGTCAAATTAGTCTTCCTATAGGTCTGACTCTCCAAAGCAAGAAGCTCCGTTTGCTCCCTATTACCTCCAGGGTCAAAATTTTCCAAGTCTCTATTGTAATTCAAGGCTCTTCATAACCTGGCTCCCTCTTACCTTTCCAGTCTTCTTAGATTTTACTCATGCCTATGTACTCTGTAACCCAGTGACATTGCCTTGTCCCTTGGCTGTTCCTCAAACAAGATACTCCCTTCCCTTGCTCTGGGCATTTTCACTGGCTGTTTCCAAGTCTGGAATTTTCTCCCTCTTCATCTCCGCCTCCTGGCTTCCTTCAAGTTTCACCTTCTACAAGAAGGCTTCCCCAGTCCCCCTTAATGCTAGTGTCTTCCCTCTGTTGTTTATTTCCAGCTGACCCTATATATCTTTTATTTGTATGCAGTTGTTTGTATATTGTCTTCCCTATTAGGCTACGAGGTCCCTGAGAGTAAAGACTGCTTTTTGCCTTTCATAGTGAAATAATATTTCACCTTTCAGAGCTCAGCGTAGTGCCTGGTACATACATACAAGGTCTTTGACAAATGCTTGTGTCCTTTTGCAATTGACTAAGACTATTAGGATGTAAGCTAGTCTTCTAAAGGTTCACTGACCAGATCTCTAGGACAATTCTAGTGGCAGATAAGAAATGCTGTTTCTACATGGTTTTGATTTTTTCGTCTAAGTATGTTGTAGTGCTTTTCACACATTATTTAATTTAATCCCTATGAGGTAGGTGGTTGTTGTTGTCCAGACATTTTTCAGTCACAGACAACTCTTTGTGATTGCCTTTGGGGTTTTCTTGGCAGAGCTACAGGGCCATTTTCTTCTCTAGGTCTTTTTTACAGATGAGGAACTTGAGGCAAACAGAGTTAAGTGGCTTGCCAAGGGTTACACAGCTAGGAAGTATCTGGGGCCAAATTTGAAGCCAGGAAGCTGAGTCTTCCTGACTCCAGGCCCTGCACTCTATCCACTGTGCCACCTAGCTGTCCTGTGAGGTAGGTAACCTGGTATTGTCCCTATCTATAGCTGAGGAAACAGAAGCTTAGAGAGGTTGACTTAGCCATTGTCACAGATCTAATAAATTGGAACTCATGCCTTCCTGAAGTCCAGTGCTTTGGTTTATCATTGAGCCTTTAAATTGACCTCTGGTGAAAGAAAATGAATTGCCTCTGAGGCTGCCCATTTTTTCTTGTATAACCGCCAAATTTCCCCCTTTTATCAGTCCTAAATCTGCTTCCGTAAAATTTTGTGTCTAGTTCAGTCTTCTGGGCCAAGCAAATACTTGAAGACATCAGTTATGTCTCTCCTCTCCTCTCCTCTCCTCTTCTGTTTTCTTCTCCTGTCCTCTCCTGCTATAATTGCATCTCCTTGCCTCTGCTTTCCTTTCCTCTCTTTCCCCGTTTTTCTTCCCCCACCATTCTCTATTATTTTTAAGGTCTCTTAATCCATTCTTTTACAAATTCTGTCATTTCTAATTATCATAGAATATTAGAATTGAAAAGGACCTTTGAACTTATCTAGTACAAAATTAATCAATAACGCAGGAATCACTTTTAGCACATCCTTGAAAGATGACCATTTAGCCTCTCTTCTTTTACTTTCAGGGATGGGTAGAACACTCTTTTTCAGGCAGCCCATTCCATTGTCACATAGCTCCATTATAAAGTTCTTTCTTACACTTAAACAAAATCTGCCTCCTGCAACTTCTACCATTAGTCGTAGTTGTTCCCTACAGATAAGCACCAGAGAAATTTATTCCCTCTTCTGCATTATAGGCCTTAAAATATTGGAAGCAGTTTTTATGTTCCACATAAGTCTTCTCTTCTCCGGACTAAATATACCTGTTCCCTTAATGGATCGTCATAGTGCATGGCTTCCAAGTCTTTTTATCATCTTCATTGTCTTCTTCTGCCCATAGTCCAGTTTGTCAAAGAATGCGCTAAAACTTTATACAATATTCCTCATGTGGTCTGACCAGCAAAGAGTACAATATGACTGTTGCCTTCCTTTATATGCCCATTACACCTTTGCTAATGAATCCCATGATCATATTAACTTCTTTTAGCAGCCATACCATCAAGTGCATTTATTTTTGAAGTGAACGGCTATGAATCCAGGCCTCTTGTATTCCTATATCTCTGTTATTCTTTTTTCAACTGTAATATAGGACTTTCATTTATATACTGAAATTTTGTCTCATTTTTCAATTCATTGAATTAGTTCATATCAGTTCATTACTCTGCCATTCATCATATGAGTCATCACATCCAGCTTTGTGCTATTTGCTAATTGCATAATCTTCCTTTTAAAATTATGCTTCATTGACAACTTTTGTCTTTATGTCACAGCCATTTTAGAGGGGTGGGGTGGCATGGAACACTCTACCTCTTCAGACTGAACCATATCTTATGACTAAGGAAAGCAATATGATTACTCTTTCTATGTCTTCATACCACTCATTAATGGAAATGGTAGACAGGATGTAGTAGAATGCCTCACTTCTTTCAAAACACATCTTATGTGGCACTTTCTAATTGGGACATTTCTTGATGCCCCAAGTTGATAAATCTCTGTCCCTCACGAGAATGTAAACTCCCTGAAAGGAGAGAGTTTGGGCTTTGGGTTTTTATCTAGGCACTAAGCACAGTGCTTTGTGTATGGAAGCGCTAAATAATTCTTTGTTGAATAGAACCAAATTGAATTCCAGTGAAATGTCTCTTTGCTTTTTCCTTTCTATTCATACTATCACCATCCTAGTCTTGGTAACATTTCATACTATCATCACTCCAGATTTGTTTGTTGGTCTCTCCTCCCTTCAACCCATCCTGCACACCATAGTTGAACTAATGACTTCAACACACCATTTAAATTATGTTGTCAAGAACATAGAATGGCTGCACTTTGTATCAAATCACAATTCTTACTTGAGTTTCTTTTACTTTTCTCTTTTATGTTTTCAAATTTTTATTAATAGCTTTTTATTTTATTTATCTATATCACAATCACATTTGGATATATGTTTACAGCCACCTTTATCCTCATCCCAGTGATTCTTGCCCTTGTGACAAAGAAAATTTGGTAAACAAAACCAGCCAAAACATACATATATATGACTGGTAGCATATGAAACATTTCATATGGATAATTTCCTGCCATTCCAATAAGCTTGGTGCATTTCCTCACTTCTTCTACTAAGCTAAGGTAGATATACATTGCATGATTTATTTTTATTTTTTTTCATTTATATTATGATATTCATCATATATATTGTTTTTCTGGTTCTTATTTTACTTTGTATCATTTCAAACAGATCCTCTCATGTTTCTTTGAATAGTCTCATCTATATCTCCTATGGCTTAATAACATGCCATTACATTTCATTGCCTGTATCACAATTTGTTTAACCATTTTCCATTCTATTGGTACCCACTTCTTTCTGGCTCTTTGCTACCATGGTTGATTACTTTGTCACTTTTACTGATATTCTTAATCTGAGGTGAAACCTCTGAGATATTTTAATTTTCATTTCTATTATTAATAAATTGGAGCAGTCTTTTATGTGGAAATTAATAGTTTATAAATCTTTGGTGAACTAGTTATTTATATCTTTTGACCACTCATTCACTGGGGAATTGCTTTACCTGACCTTGAAGGGCCTCCATCATCTAGAGCCATCTTATTCAAATACATTCCCTCCAATGATGCAAATCACAACTTATACATGCCTGACGATTCTGTGCTACTCTTGTCCAACTCCTGCCAAAAGTTCACCACAGGATATCCAACCAACATATTGGCAGGCATCCTTGCTTTTAAAGTCATGAGGATACTGTACTCTTGCTCCACGACCAGTGCTTCTTTTCTTTGTCTCTTACATTTCATTGATAATGTTCTTTACTCCTGTTTTTCTTCAAAGTTCCTTCTTGATTATCTGTTACATTTGTTGGAAGCAGGGGTGTTCTGTATCTCATTGCCAAATAGCAACACCACTGGTATTGAAAAGAAGAGTCTTTGTTCTCTTGTTCAGCTCTGGGCATCTGCACTATCTGTCTCAGATGTTGTAATGGTAATTAGGGTGGGACTTTTTTTTACTGTTTTCTCTTTTGGAGTGCTGATGAGATTTGCCTTTCAAATGTAAGGGCAAGCAAAGTGGACTTTGCTGTTTTTTGTTTGAGTGCTTCTCAGCGCTGAGGTAATCAAGTGCCTTTGATGAGCCTTGCCTTTGTTTCTTTGATTGAATCAAGAGTCTTCAATGACCTACTTAAGAAACAAGAAAGCCTAGTTCACATGAGTTTGAGTTGCATGGTTGTGATGCCCTCTGACCCTTGAGATATACATTCTGTTACACACCCTTATATAGCGTGAGAAGGGTATATAAGATCTGAGGTTGGTGTTTTGTTTTGGTGTTCTCACTTACTGGAAGAGTGTCCTGTGATTTGACTAGACAAGACTCTGGGTAGCCGTCATGGAGCCCTCCGGCTTTGAAAAACCCAGATGTCGTTTAACTCTTTGGTAACTGTCTATGTATTGCTATGGACAGAGAGAAGCCTGTCTGCTGATTTGTGTTATTTTGCTCTGTTTATGTAGTTTCTGTTTGCATTTGCTCTTAAGTTCAGGGTACTGAATTTTCCCCCCGAACTAAGTGAATGATATATGTATGTTTAATTAAAGTAAGCTTGTTAACCCCTTAAAGTTGCTTTCCTTAGAAAAGCAGATCCAAGAACCTGTGCTAGCAGCCCTGATGTGTGCTGGTGTTGTTGGCCTTACACCTCCACAGCAGCTGCTAGTAACATTGGTGTTACGGATGTACACATTACTAGAAAATCTCTATAGGCTATTAATCCAACCACATGTTGAAAGCTGAGTGATAGATATTTGTGGTTCATTTGGTATTTCCTCAGTGGGTAAACAGGCTAATGTCATTGAAGTGATTGTAGATCTTTTCCAGGATTCTCTGGAAGAGCAGAATGTAATTAACAAACAGTATCATCTGAAGGACCTCATCATCCACAGGGGATTCCTCTTCAGTCTGGACTATGCACCACATTTCCTCCATCAGAGTGCTAAAGATGTTTGATGAAAACACATTCATGGAGTTCTTCCTCATGGAGCTTCTCCTACGCTTCATTGTAGCATGGAAAGGACCCTGACTTATTGAAATTAGGCCAACAGAAAGCAAACTGTGGCAAGTTCGTTCATGCTATAAAGGTGTCAAGTATGGCAAGAAACATGATTTCATGGAATATTTGATTATCATGTATTAAAGCAATAGTGATAAGTATTCACAAAAGAGAACCATCATGAAAATAACTGCACATTTTATAGAAAAATCATTGGCTAAGGATGAAGTGGTGAACTTGATAAGACCATAAAAGTCAAACCAAAATATACTCAAATTCTACAGGATAGGATAGAGGGAAATATAGTTAGTCTTTCACAACATGACTATTATGGAAGTGTTTTGCATAACAATACATATATAACCTATATTGAATTGCTTGCCTTCACAAGGAGGGTGGGTGGGGAGGGAAGAAGGGAGAGAATTTGGAACTCAAAGTTCTAAAAACAAATCTTAAAAGAATTGTTTTTATATGCAATTGGAAAATAAGATATACAGGTAATGGGGCATAGAAATCTATCTTGCCCGATAAGAAAGTAAGGGGAAAGGGGATAAGGGGTGGGGGAATGGAGTGATAGAAGAGAGGGCAGACTGGGGAAAGGGACAATTAGAATACGAGACATGTTGGGGTGCGGGGAGGGTAGAGATGGGGAGAAAAATTTGTAACTCATTATCTTGTGGAAA
This sequence comes from Trichosurus vulpecula, assembly GCF_011100635.1. NCBI lineage: Eukaryota > Metazoa > Chordata > Mammalia > Diprotodontia > Phalangeridae > Trichosurus > Trichosurus vulpecula. The sequence goes on along the minus strand of NC_050574.1, from coordinate 449,756,729 downwards.
TGAATGTTGAAAACTAAAACTAAATTTAAAACATACCAAAATTCTTGGTGACTTTAATACAAAGGTAAGAAATAGTCAGGATGGGGAGAAATATATCTGCTCTGGACATCCTTCAGCTTGTCAACACTCATCTTGAAAAGGTGTTCCAGAAATGAACATGATAGCTGTGGTATACTTGGGGCAACTTTCATCTCTAACTTTCTAATAATGTGATTAAATATCTAATAACTGTTACTGCATCCTACATTGTTGGAAATTAATAAAAAAGATGATTATGCTCTGTTCCCTGTTCCCAAGGAACTCTTGATCTAATAGGAGTTAAATCACATGCACATATATATGTATATATATATATATATATATATATATATATACACATACATATTCTATATATGAAACATAACAAAAGATGAAGTGGAATATGAATGCAATAAGGGAAGTACAAATTATTACAGTTTAGAGGAGGGAGAGAGGATAATTTTTCATATTAATTTTTTTCAAGGTCATATAATCCTTCTGGGTATGCTATTTCTTTCTCCCTTAGAGCACTCAACACAATACTGGGCAGTCAATACTTAATATTTACTTGTTGATTGATTGAAGTGCCAGTGGATTAGTTTAAAACTTTTACTCCTACTGGAAAAGCAGCTCAAAATCTAGTCTTTTGCTGATAGTGGGTCAGTAGAAATATCTTTCCATGTGAAAGACAACATATAGCACCTTGTTGGCTTGTATATTCAGGATGATCTTCCGTTTCCTTGTTGCTTTTCTGATGCAATATCCATGCTTGAATAGATGTTGAATGATAATGAGCATTCATTATATAATCATAGGTAACTTCAAGGTATGTAGGTAACATATATTTTTAAGAAATATGGAATAGCCATTGAGAGGCTCAGTAGTTCTCAAAAATTGATTTATTTTTTTTAAGTTGCTAAGCATTCTTTTCAGTGGAAGCTACAGCTAGGACTCCTACCTTGCTGCTTTTCAAAGACCGCATCATTTTCTGGGATGGGCCACCTGGTTCAGCCCCATCTTTTGCTTTGCCCTTCTTTACCACGTGGCAGAGATTGGCATGAGGCTATAACCATTTTGGATATCCTGAGTTTGAGATGCTTATGGGATGTGTATGGAGAGATTTCCAGGAAACAGTTGGTAATACTGAGCTGGAGCTCAGCCTGGAGAAATAAAGGCTAGATTTTCTCCATTTGGTCATTTATCTGCATAAAGAGTACAATTACATTTATTTATTAAGTGCCTATGGGCAAGACAGTGTGCTAGGTTCTGGAACTGATGGAATTACCAGTAAAGTGGATGAAAGGAAGGGAGAGGAGTACCCAAGATAGAGCCTTGGTGGACAACCATGGTCAGGGTTTGGGGCATCGATGGTAATCCAGCAAAGGAGAGTGAGGAGTGATCACAGAGGTAGCAGAAGAAACAGGGGACATCAATGTCCCAAAAGCCAAAAGATAAGAGACAACCTTGGTTGGAAGGAGAAGGTGATGGTTAAGGTGGCATTAGATATTGCAGAAAAGTCAAGAAGAATAATTGTGGAATACTTTGTATCCCCAGTGCATCAGATTTAGCAATTAAGAAATTGTTGGCAACCTTAGACAGGGTAGTTCTATTTGAGTGGTAAAGGTGGAATGAAGTAAATGGGAAAAAATCAGTTGTGTATTTCTCTTCTCCTGTTCACATACAGTACATTTAAACAGGAAATGAGAAAATTCAGTGAGGCATTGAAATAATCGCTTGATGAATACAAACATTATGCACTTCAACAGTCAACTCACGGAAATCAGGAGGGTAGTCTTTTGAGACATATGTAGAAAGTGAATAGTTTATCAGAAGTCATTTTCCACTATAAACCATTACCTTGAAAGACTGGGGCAGGTATTTTTCAGGTTATTGCATCAATATTTTCTTTCATCTCACTGAAAAGTTCCTTCTTTTTTCCACCTCTGCCATCCACTTTTCTTCATATCCACACCAATGGAACACAAGAATCTATGCCCACCATCTTATGACGAATGTCAGCTTTAACAGTGTATGATGGCATTTTACAAAGATGCAAAATACATATTCTGCAAATTCCCCTTAGCATCCTAAACATTAAAAGAATGAGGAATAGTATCTTGCCATATAAATTCATTTCTACTGTCAGAGCCAAGACTTGCATGACCTTGCATCTTATAATTAGGATCGCAAAAGAACTAGTTTTGACAACCAGCCAACTCTATAAAAGAAAAGAAAGAGCAATTCTAAAAGTCAAAAATTGGCTGTTAGACTGAAACATGAGATAAAAAGGAGCTGCCTCTTCCTTTGCAAGCCAAACTCATCATTACTGACTCCCTAGCGAATGACACCTTTAGGAACTTCTATTTAAAAACCAATAAGAAATAAGGAGGTGAAGTTGTCAAACAAAGCTTGGGCTTTCATGCAAATGTCTTTAGTAATTAAGGGGAGGGTGCTAAATACACCATATTCTGTGTAAGCAGAATTGCTGCTAAATTCAGTGGTATTTCTATGAGGCAACAGCTGCTCTTAAAGGAGGGCTGTCAATGTTGATAAGTTACTTTTAAAACTAAATCTGCTTGCTGAGCTCATGTTCTTTTGAAAAACCATAAAGAACAAAAGCTTTAATGCATTTTTCTTTTTTTAATAATAAAAAAAAACTCTCCCAAGAATTGCTAGGAAAAGCAGAATTTAAAAAGCCAACAACCTAGTGGGATTCTAAAGCAAGCCTATTTACAAGAGAGAAGGAACAAAACCCCAAAATGAAGTTAGAAGTTGAGAGGCTCTAAGAAATTATTATGATCTGCAAGTAACATTTTAAAATTATGAAAAGTACCATGACAGCATTCTTGAAGAGAAACTGCTGTGGTCTTTATGGGAATGACTCATTTTAAAGACTGTGATTGAATTTGAATTGTTCTCCTCTGGGGCTTTTGGCCCAGAATGAACTGTTTGCTCTAAGGCTGTTTGTTGCTGGTGATTGCTCTGGCCTGAGAATCCTTGGGACTGATATCTTTTTTTATGATGCAAAATGTGGACAGTTCATTTGGCAAAACTAGCACAGCCTACTTCTACTTTCCGAGGAAAGACAATGTGGTCTAGTAGAATGTGCTTGGGATTCAGAAGCCAAAGAGCTGGGCTTCTGTGCTAACTCTGACATTAAATGGCTCTGTGGACATGAGCAAGTTCATTAACATCTGTTAGCCTTGTTCTTCTCCTCTTTGAAATGGACGAGATCATACTTGTACCACTTGCCTCACTGTGTTATTGGAAGAAAGATACGTTGTGAGAGGGAAGTTGCTATGTATGGGGATGTGTAACCTGGATGGGGCATGATAGCTCTCTGCTGGCTCTCCTGTGAAAGAGAAGGATTCTGCTTCGTTCCAGAAGGCAGAACTAGTGCCAATAAGGCCAAATTTGGCTGATGTAAGGAAACAACAACATATGAGCTAGAGATTTGGCAGTAGTCGTGTTGTTGTTGAGTCACTTTAGTTGTCTCCGACGCTTTGTGGCCCCATTGGGGATTTTCTTGGCAAAGAAACTGGAGTGCTTTGCTGTTTTCTTCTCCAGCTCATTTCACAGCTGAGGAATTGAGGCAAACAGGGTAAGTGACTTGACCAGAGTCACACAGCTACTAAGCCTCTGATGCCGGATGTGAACTTATGAAGATGAGCCTTCCTGACTCCAAGCCACTGTGCCATCTAGCTGCCCCATAATTTAATAATAAACAATTTTAAAACACTTTAACATTTGCAAAGCATTTTACAAATACTCTCTCATTTTTTATCATCATAACCCTGGGACACAGGTGCTGTTATTATCCCCAGCTTGTAGATGAGAAAATTGCAGAGAGGTCAAGTGACTTAGTAAGAGTCACAAAGCAAATGTCCACGGCAGGATTTGAACTCAGGTCTTGCCTCCCAGGTCAGCACTCTAGCTACTGAGCCGCCTAGCTGAAGGCAAACTGGAATAGGATGCCTTTGGAAGTAGTAGATTCCTCATATTGTTAAGACTTTTGTTCAGACTATGCTAGATGGTTTCTGAAGCTTCTTCTACCCACGAGAATCTCTCATTCTGATTGTGTGATAAACATGTGGGCTGCATTTATCATTCCATGATAAAACAGCATGGGATAAAAGCAACCAAAGGTAACATTAAGATGTTTCATGTAGTTTTAACTTTTCTTTAACATGTTTCTCTGTATACCTAATAGCCTTGTGCAACTCCTGATATCCACCCTCCTGAATTAATAGCACCCTCTATTTTAGTATTCCGTTTGATGCTGTCTTTCCTGGTCCTGGAGATCACCTAGACACACATGACTCTTTGCTGTCATCAGACTTTTCTCATTCTACATTCCATTTGCTGGGGACTATTTTTTTTAAGGTGATGGGAGAATCTGATAGAGTCATAGAATGTAAGTGTTGGAATGGGTCTTAGAGATCCACTAAGCTTATCTCCTCCCCAACATAGGAATGCATTCTACGATATTCATGGCCAACCTATGCTCCACACATCTGTCAAGGGGATTTTCTTCAGTTTTAAGGAGGACCAGACCACTTCCCTATTCAATAAACTGCAGTGGCCTCCTATTTATTCTAGCATTGGATATCATTTCATCTTTTTATTATTTCTATTTTGGTGTGAGTTTTGTGATGTGTATGACTATTAATGTAGTAATACATGTGTCTAATTTCTAAATAAATGAATATGCACATTTGTCTATATTGAGTATTTGAACATGAGTTCAAAAGCATTTTAGGTACTGGATCGTGATTTAAAGGATTTGAAGACACTGACTGAATGTCTTGCTGGTGTCATTTTGCCATTCACATGCTTTTGTAGAGGAAAATTTTCGTTTTTGTTTTTTTAACAATAACCAGGTAGTTAACATTAAATCTCTGTCTTACTAGCAGGTTATAATACACTCTTTCGGTCAACAAATCCATTGCTTCTAAGAAAAGAGGGTAAGATTCTGCTCCACGAGAAGGTCCCTTTAGCCTTCCTTATCCTTATTATTCCAAAGAGGTTGGGGAGAGTGCCTAGAGTCTTCTCTGTAATTGGTTCCCAACAATTTTCCTCCCATTCAACCAATGGTACACTTAAAATTTTGAGCAAATACAGAATTAAGTTAGGGGAACTGGGACTGTATTCTGTAATTTCAGTGGTGCAAAAGAGTAGCCTGGCTAAAAGCAACTTCTCAGATAAGCTTAAAAAGTAACCCAACACAAACAACACCACCCACATTCTCATCAGCCCCCAGAATTTCTTTCATTTCTCTCTTTTCCTTCTGCCAACTGCACTCTCCAAATCTCCTGGAACATAGGAAGTACTTAATCAGTGCATGTTTCCTTCCTTCCTTCCTTCCTTTTCTTTTGTGGCTAAACTAAAAGAACACAGGTGCCTACTGGCAGAAAACACCACTTTCTTTGCTGCCCCTCCTTATACCTCTCAAGTCACAAATTTGAGTGTCTTTTTTTCTTTTGGGCGGGGAGAGGAAATTCTACTCACTAAGTTTGTAATGAGTGTGTTTCATGTGCCTAGCACTACGCTCATGCAGCTCTAAACAAAACAAAGGAAGTATGAAACAGCCCTTACTGATGCAAGGTTTCTAATCAAGCCCCAAGGAAAAGGACATTGAGGCCAGTTCATTGATTTACCTTCCTTATGCTTGTTCTTATTTCTCTAAGTGGTGGACCTGAGGAAACTTGAGCCAGGTTCAAATTCTGTTATTTGGTACATTTTATATCAGGATCAACATTTTTTTTTCAAATTCCAAAAGTGAATCGGAAAAAATGCATACCTGTTTTCGTAAGTAACAAATGACGAACCCCACACATTCGGAAACAGAAAAGTGACATTCCCATCTTTCCACGCCTAATTGATAGCTTCACTGGCTTCCTTCAAACCTCAGCTAAAATCCCACTTCTGCAAAAAACCTTTTCTGATCCCTCCTTAATTCTAGAGCCTTCCCTCTGGGATAACCTCTAATCTGATCAATGTGTCTTTTACATACATGGATGTCCTTGAAGGCAGACACTGATTTTGTTTTACTTTGTATCTACAACTCTTAACACAGTCCTATGACCTAATACCTGCTTAATACATGTTTCTTGGCAGACTGACCAAAACAATTTAAAATCAAGTATCCTTGCTCAAACAGTTAAGTTTTGGGAGTATGCAAGGCATTGAAAAAATACACGTTGGGTGGCTGTAGGCATGGGCCAGAGCTAATTATGGGATAAGAGGATGTGGTACCTTTAGGTAGAGAAAAGCAAGGTGAGCCAAAAGGAAAGACCCATCCTGTCCTTGTAGGTTTATGACTAGTTTCTGGTGACAGGTGCCACAGAAAAAGAAATGATACTTTGTGGGCATGATCAATGGGCAGGGATTAAGGGATCTCAATGTCAGGTCCTGATAAAGCTTCTTTAAAATTTATGGCTCCTGACCTGCAAAGGCCTAACATTGTTTTCTCTTGCTTTTACCATATTTGCTCAGATTTCTGGCTGTATTTGTAATCCTGTATTTTCCCAAGCATTGCTAATGGTTTGGATTCAGAGTATGGGTTAAAAAGTCAATTTAAGGTTATATCAAGTTCAGTCACCTTGGTCTTCAGAGTGCACCCATCTCCTCTTCTTCAAAGAAAGGATTGTCCACTTACATAATAGGATCACCCCTTTTTCACGTTCTTCCCCAGCCCTTATTGAGGATTTAATACAGGACAGGGATACCTGGGCCTGTCCCTGTCCTACCCTGACTAGGCCTTCCTGTCTATTTTTCTCCCTCGGAATGAAGGGAAGGTTTGCTTTATTAGTTTCATGGGTATTTTTCTTCTGTTATTCCTGTTCTTGCTAAATGGTCACATTTCAAAGCGTTCTATTTTATGCCAGGCGACAGAGCCCTCCAAAGCAGCTCCAGAATGTTTGTCTTTTCTATCTTTTCTACGTGAGGTCAGCAAGGCAGGGAATGAAAGAGAGATAAACACAGAGGAATGTGCAAGCTCCTCTGAGCAACGCCTCAGCAATGAGGTTTGCCAAAGTACTGCTGCAGGATGTCCTTGAAAATGTGACTATGCTTGAGGTAACCTTTGAGAATGAGTGTGTGCTGCCAATGTAACATAATGGGTTTTCTGTCTTTATTTATACGACATTATTAAAATGAATGTAAAGTAATCTGCTCTAATGTCTTGTCTTTCTTCTCCCTGAGTATGCTTGACAGGGGTGGAGAGGGTAGAGAAGGCTGCCTTTATTTGCTTTCTGATGAATAAATGCAAGAGTAAATCTTCGTTATGAAGCTCCTTCGGATGAGGGTATTTCGGATATTAAACCTTTACATCTTACCTTCCAGCTCAACCACATTGCACTGAAAAACTTTATAAGATGGCATTTCACGCTGCACATTTGATTTCAGAAGTCTAAACGTGTTTAGGCTTTATAAGTATTTAAGTGGTTTTGGTTCTGGGAAAATCAACCACATAAAGCATTCACTGCTCAATTAATCATAGGACAAAGAAAGTTAGAGCTGGAAGAGTCTGGAAAGAGAAATCCTTTGGTCTGATTCCCTCATTTTGCAAGAGATGAAACTGAGGTCCTGAGGTGTGAGCTACTGTGCTCAAGGATATTGAGCTAGTGTCTGAGCCAGTAGTAATATTCCACAAATGTTAACACGTTACTGTGAAAGGCAATCCAGGGATTTGTAAGAAATTCCTTGGGTCAAAGTATGCCCTTCATTTTAGTGTCCCCTTAGTTTTTGTCCAGGAACAAAGATTTAAAGTTGCAGTGGATCCCAGAAACCAATTAGTTCAAGCCATCTCGCCCCCTCATGGCACAGATGGGGAAACTGAGGGACAAGAAAAGTAAGTGACATGCCCAAAAGAAGCACAGGTAGTAATCATGAGAGGCTGTGTTTGAACGTAGGCCTGTTTACTCCAAAGCTATAGCACTGCTCACTGGAGTACAATGACTCCCTTATTAACTAAAGCATAAGTATAGAGCAGAGCCAAGATGGTGGCTGGAAAGCAGGGACTTGCTTAAGCTCTCCCCCAAATCCCTCCAAACACCTATAAAAATGGCTCTGAACAAATTCTAGAGATGTGAAACTCACGAAATAGCAGAGGGAAGCAGGTCTCCATCCCAAGACAGCTTGGATGGTCACCGGAAAGGGTCTATCACATAGTGTTGGGAGTGGAGCACAGCCCAGTGTGGGCTGTGCCAGGACCAATCAGACTGGGAGTACTGCAGAGAAGGCCCGGGGCCCATGAATCATTGAGCTGTGGCAGTTGACAGACTTCTCAATCCACAAACGCCAAACACCATGGAGCAGGTTAGTGGGAAATCTGCTATAATGGGGTGAAAGTGGTTGGCCCCAGCTCTGGGGGTGGTGGAGGTGATGCAGTGGTGGCAGCAACCCCAGGAAGCTCCTGCGGCTGCTTCCAGAGCTACAGTGTCAGCTGCTTCTGGAGTCCCTGGCTCACACGGTGGGAGGAATCAAGTGGCAGATCAGGATGGGAGTGCAAGGAGTGCTTTGCTGGAACAGGGGCAGGTTCTCTTGCTTTGCCGTGCTTGGATCTGGATTGCAGTCCTGGTTGGCTATTCTTGGGGGAGGAGAAGTGCTGCTGTGGCAGAGCTTGCAGTGTTGGTGGAGTAGAAGTAGCTCTGAAAACAGCAGTGCTTGGCCCCTAAATCTTGGGACAAAGTGCTCTCTACTGTACAAGCAGTCATACCCTGACAAAAAGCTCAAGAGTCAAGTAGTTGGCTGGGAACATGAACAGGAAGTGAAAACAGACTCAGACTATAGAATCTTTTTTCAGTGACAAAGAAGACCAAAACATACAGCCAGAAGAAGTCGACAAAGTCAAAGAGCCTACATCAAAAGAAAAATATGAATTGGTCTCAGGCCATGGAAGAGCTCAAAAAGGATTTGGAAAAGCAAGTAAGAGAAGTAGAGGAAAAACTGGGAAGAGAAATGAGAGTGATACAAGAAAATCATGAAAAACAAGTCAATGACTTGCTAAAGGAGACCCCAAAATATTGAAGAATATAACACCGTAAAAAATAGACTAACTCGAATGGCAAAAGAGCTCCAAAAAGCCAAGAGGAGAAGAATGCCTTGAAAAGCAGAATTAGCTAAATGGAAAAGGAGGTCCAAAAGACCACTGAAGAAAATACTACCTTAAAAATGAGATTGGAGCAAGTGGAAGCTAGTGACTTTATGAGAAATCAAGATATTATAAAACAGAACCAAAGGAAAGAAAAAAATGGAAGACAATGTGAAATATCTCATTGGAAAAACCACTGACCTGGATCCAGGAGAGATAATTTAAAAATTATTGGACTACTTGAAAACCATGATCAAAAAAAGAGCTTAGACATCATCTTTCAAGAAATGATCAAGGAAAACTGCCCTGATATTCTAGAACCAGAGGGTAAAATAGAAATTGAAATAATCCACCAATCACCTCTTGAAAAACATCCCAAAAAGTAAACTCCTAGGGATATTGTCACCAAATTCCAGAGCTCCCAGATCAAGGAGAAAATACTGCAAGCATCCAGAAAGAAACAATTTGAGTACTGTGGAAACATAATTAGAATAATGCAAGATCTAGCAGCTTCTACATTAAGGAATCAAAGGGCTTGGAATATGATATTCTGGAGGTCAAAGAAGCTAGGATTAAAACCAAGAATCACCCACCCAACAAAGCTGAGTATCATGCTCCAAGGCAAAATATGGGTTTTCAATAAAATAGAGGACTTTTAAGCTTTCTCAACGTAAAGACCAAAGCTGAATAGAAAATTTGACTTTCAAATACAAGAATCAAGAGAAGCATGAAAAGGTAAACAAGAAAGAGAAATCATAAGGGACTTAATAAAGTTGAACTGTTTTGTTTACATTCCTACATGGAAAGATGTTGTGTGTAATTCGTGAGACCTTCCTCAGTATTAGGGTAGTTGAAGGGAATATGCATATATATAGACAGAGGGCACAGAGTGAGTTGAATATGAAGGGATGATATCTAAAAAAATTAAATTAAGGGGTGAAAGAGGAATATGTTGAGAGAGGGAGAAAGGGAGAGATAGAGTGGGGTGAATTATCTCACATAAAAGTGGCAAGAAAAAGCAGTTCTATTGGCAGGGAAGATGGGGCAGGTAAGGGGGAATGAGTGAATCTTGCTCTCATGGGATTTGACATGAGGAGGGCATAACATACACACTCAGTTGGGTATCTTACCCCATAGGAAAGAAGGAGGAAGGGGATAAAAATGGGGGGACGATAGAAGGGAGGGCAGATAGGTGGAGGAGGTAATCAAAAGCAAACACTTTTGAAAAGGGATAGAGTCAAGGCAGAAAATTAAATAAAGGTGGACAGGATAGGGTGGAAGGAAATATAGTTAGTCTTTCACAACATGATTATTGTGGAAGTGTTTTGCATAATAATACATGTATGGCCTATGTTGAATTGGTTGCCTTCTTAAGGAGGGTGGGTGGGAAGGGAAGAGGGGAGAGAATTTGGAACTCTAAATTTTAAAAGCAGATGCTGAAAAAAAAGTTGTTTTTGCACGCAACTGAGAAATAAGATATATAGGGAATGGGGCATAGAAATCTATCCTGCCCCACAAGAAAGCAGAAAGGCAATGGGGGAGTGGGGAGGGAGGTGACGGAAAGGAAGGCTGACTGGGAATGGGGCAATCAGAATATATGCCATATTGGAGAGAGGGGGAAGGTTGAAATGGGGAGAAAATTCATAAATCAAGATGTTGTGGAAATCAATGGTGAAAACTAAAATATTAAATAATAAAATATGAAAAAGCAAAAGTATAGAGTAGACCTTATTAGGTTAAAATATAAAGCTAGAGGTGGAAGGGAACTTAGAGGTCAATTAAGTTCAGCTTCCCCATTTTACAGATTGGGAAACTAAGGCCCAGCATGGCTAAGCTACTTATCCAGTGTCACACATGCAGTAAGAGGCACAGGCAACCTTCATATTAATGTTCTATCATTCAAAGTTTGGTGACCTTTCTAAAGCATATATCATCACCTCATTTTTTTGTGAGTTTGGACCCGATTTCATTAGCTTAGGGATCTCCCCACGTAGATTAGCCTTATGGGATGTCCCAGAACCCCAACAGGTGCTGTGATTTGTCCATGATCTCAAAGCTATTGTCAGAGGGAGAACTTAAGTCAGTACCTTCCCATGCTCCAAGGCTGGACCACTACCTGCAATACCACACTGACTCTCATACCTCATTACTTGCACCCTCCTGATGTCATTGGTCCTCGTTGAGAAGGAAGGTCAAACAACAACACATGCAGGGAAAGTGCCTGGGAAGGGCTAGGGAGAAGTATTTCAATTTATACACAGGAGGTCCCATAAGATGATATATGGAATAGAAAATTCTGAATTTGAAGAGGCTAAACAATTAAAGGATGCTTTCTGCCTCTTATGTGACAAACATTTACTAGTGGCCCAGAGGTGGATGGTGCCTAGATGGAGGTATAATATCACAATTTACCCAGAGATTTCACTTGACTTGTCTTTTTATTGCTGCTTAAAGCTTCTCCATTAAAACCAACCTCCAAAATAGGCAATCTGCTGCAAGGGAATTTTTTTTTCAAAGAGTTAGAGATATGTAGATGTTGCTTCAGTAAATCATCTTGAATATTACTGTAAATGTTACTGTAAATAAAGACACTTTTAAAATAAACTTACAATAATTTACACATCCAAAATGTGTTGCCTTTCCAAATAGTCACCTTGGCAGGCCGAATGCTTATTCCTGTGACAATTTCATTGCTCAAAATGTTTTCTGAATACCTCTTTGGGAATTTTCTACATAGCCAGTTTTAAAGCCCATGGAAACCATCTCTCATCTCTTTGTATTTTATAGTCATGTCAAATAACTCAAACCTCCCCAATCCTACAGTACTGCATTGTGTAGATTACGTGCGGCCATCATGAGGGAACAATAAAGATTTTTGTGCTATCTTGAAGTGACAAAGTAAATCATTCCAACAGAGCATTGAATGCCACAGACAAACTCAACAATGTACAGGGGACATGTTTATACTTACTTGTGTATGCTCCCTAAAGCTATGGAGCTGAATTTTATTCCATCTGGGACCTTGTATTTTCCTCAAGACAAGCAATAGAAAAAGAAGGTAAAGAAAAGAAAGGAGACACTTTGCTTTGGGAAAGGGTGTAGGTTCTGTTCAGCTCAGTGGATGTAGATGTAAATATATTACCCCTAAAATCGTGTGTAAATGCAAACCTCTGAATGAAAGTACATGAAACTATTTCTGTCCTTAGATATCGGAACCTTGGGGTCACTTTTTTGAACTATGTACTGGGCATAAAAACTGCTAGTGCTATGCATTGGCTCTTTTGGAGGGAGTAGAGGCACTGGAAAGCGCTCTAAAGCAAGGGGTTCCAGCGTGACAGATCATTTCAGTACTCAGCCATTCTGGGGGAAATACATTAGATCTCCTCTAGGAGAGTGTGTAAGCTCCTGGAGGACAAGGATAATATGATTTCATATTTGTAGCCTTGTACAAGGTAGAAGATTAAGCTCATAGCTAATAGACTGAAAAATAAAATTAGGATTCAACTATATTTCATCAGCTTAGAAAATTGGAGAAGAGAAGACTTAGGTGAGACGTGATAGCTGTTTTGAGATATTCAAAGTCTGCCATGTGAAAGGGGTTACAAAACAGCTAGGCGGCTTAGTGGATCAAGGGCTGGGCCCAGAGTCAGGAAGACCTGAATTGAAATCCCACCTCAGACACTTAGTAGCTATGTGAGCCTGAGTAAGTCACTTAACCCTCTGCACCTTAGTTTCCTCCACTTCAGCATCTTTGCCAAGAAAACCCCAAATGAAGTTATGAAAAGTCATCAAGAACTGAAAAAAAGACTAAACATGTGGAAGAGATTTCTTTAGCATGGCCTCAGAAGGCAGAACCAGGAGAGAGGAATTGCAAAGAGGCAGATTTAGGGTTAGTGGAAGAAAAGCTTCCTAATAATCAGTGATGTCCCGAAGTAGAATGGGCCGCCTCAGGAAGTTTACTTTGTGTTCCGTATAATGTTCTATGGAGGTCTTCAAAAAAGTTGGATTATTACTCGTTGGGTACATTGTAGAGGGAGTACTTACCCTTCTCTCACATCGTGCCTCCTGCCTCTCACATAGGCTCATTCTCTGAGTTGACTTGTTCATTTCAACTTGCCCCCGTACTGGCAAGACTCAGTTCTCATAGAAAGGCTACCACCTTACTATGAGAGGTTACACAAAGCTGAACACTCCCCAAAGATCCACTTTAGCTCTCATGATAACACTTCTAAATTTGAGACATAATTGACTTACCAATAAAGCAAAATAAATGACAATAATATCACGTTTACTCATTTATTAAACAAAATGTGAGAATAATAATAAATCAAAATCTACCACGAATCTGTATCATGCTATTCTACCAAAATACTCAGTATCTCTGGGTGAGATTGGGCATACATAGATGCCTGTCAGTAGTGAAAGCCCATGTGCTCAGGGTAACTCACAACTCTGGATGGGAGGCTGTGATGTCATTGGCCTATTCAGGAATATATGCGCCATTCAAAGCTATTATTTTTCTGCTAACTTCTCCCTTTTCGTTCTTTGCCACACTGCAGCTGGGAAAATCCACTTCTCTTCCACTTTGGAATCAACACAATATTTATAAGCGCTTTCAAGTTACAATCACTTTTAAAAGTATACTGAGCGTTAGATTCTTAATTTGGCTAGCAATTCGCTTTAAGCCAGAGAACTGTAAATCTCCCCAAGCTGGCTCTTTGTGGGCAATTCAGACAATCCCAGCCAACGATTTACTCACTAAATGCCACATCAACCCGTCAGTTTGTGGCAAATAGAGCTCTTAGCAAAAAACAGCTAAGGTCACCTCTCTGAGCAAGGCAGACAAGCCCAACCAGCTTTTCACTCACCAGGATGCTGTGCCAACCAAACAGCTTGTAACAAACAGAGCTGTCTGTAAAGCAATTGCAAAGTTTCTTTTTCTCTCTCAAGCCATGCAGAAGAGGGCAACTGGCAATTCTGAGAGGCAAGCTCTAGGTGGTACTGAAGGGCAATATCTGACTAAAGGCTTGTCCAATATGTTCTCATCTTTCTTCATGGACTCACAGCTGAAACCTTCTTGTCAACTGATTCCTGCTCTTGCTACCAGTTTCTTCACACGGATCAGAAGAAGCTAGTTTTTCCCTTTCCACTCAGTCTTCACGTTCTTGTTCCATTACAGCCAGACTTCTTCAGTCCCTCTTTACCTTTTACTTTTAGCAGCTCAATTCAGAGACTCCTCGTAAGTATTTTGAGAATCACATTTCCTTCATGAAGCAAAACCTCAACCGATCTACCCTATAAAATCAACACCCTTATTTAATCACCTCAAGGTCTCCAAACAGTAACATGAAAATGTGCTGAGAGACCACAATGCCCTGCAATCCAGCCATTCTGTAATCTTCAAAGAGGTTCTCTTTAGCCGTCTGTTCTTCTGACAACTATGGCTTTTTATGCTCACATTTTATCAGTTTTTAACATGCAAAAAGTGCTTTCTCTGACCTTTTAAGTCATCAAGTGATTCATAGACAAAACAGGCATCACCTAATTACCTTTCCAAGGGATTTTAAACCTTTATATTTATGTTACAGTTAATTTTCAGTACCTCTTGCAATCACATTATAGACAATATGAAAACTATTTATATGTAGATTTTAGCAGTTTTTTAAAAACAAAGTTCTTTTAAAACTCCTTCTAGACACTGAATTATTTACCTGTGAAGGAAGGGATATCTTACATACTTGACTGGTTGATTTAACTATTTCTGTATATACAAAAGTGTACTTTTTCTGACCCTTTCCATACCAAATTGCTCCACATTAAAGGGCAGGACATTAATGAGATGCTATTTTACGCTGATTCCAGGTGACTTTTCATCTCTGAAGATGAATTATGTTGCTTTATGAAGATGAATATTTGTTGAATTTCACTGAAGTTTCAGGGGTACAAATAGATATTTGTTATAATAGATTGAAATAGAGGCATCTAGGTTGGCACAGTGAGTAGAGAACCAGCCCTGGAGTCAGGAAGACATGAGTTCAAATCGGGCCTCAGACACTTGACACTTGACACTTGTACAAGCTGTGTGACCTTGGGCAAGTCGCTTAACCCCAATTGCCCTGCCAAAACAGCAAAAAAAAAATAATACATTGAAATGTTGGTTTTAGCCATGTCATTTTGGTAGTGTCTATAAATAAATATCTCCTTGGAATATTAAGGGATCAAATCAGCTTGTGGAATCATCAGGAACACTTTTTCTGTTGATGATCATCTAGGGAAAACCATACTGAAACTGTGCCCAACTCAAGACCAAGCGATTTCACCAGTTTCCAGAAAGGAGCAAGCCTTAACAGTTGTTTGACTCACTGCATTCAGCTAGCTGGGCTTTTTCCTGGATTTTTACCTGGCAGTGTGTTGAGTAAGCCTGAAACAATGCAATTCATATTTGTATCTCTATGTGCTATAGCTCCCGGAGAATTTAGTAGCTTTCCAGGACTCCTTTCCAAGTTGTAATGAGCCACCTGCTTTTGGTAGACAGAGCTCAGGGAAGTAAAATCCTGGCCAACAGCTGTCTTGGCATCTTGTTTTCTTTGACTACATATACAACCTAACCTCATCATTTTTGGCAATACATTTTTGTATGGTGAAGGCGTGTTTATACACACATGCTTATATGTGTAAGTGCATGTATATACATATATGTATATACATACAGAGACATATATAATATATATGTATGTATTTAATAACGATTGATCGTCATTCTCTTATTTAACATTTTCAGTATTTCTAGGTCATTATTTATGATTCATTTAATATTTTCTCTCTTTTTCTATGTCTGAGTGTGAGGAAAGTGTACTTGCAATTTCATCAGCGTAGGGAGATCTAGGTGTGGGTGCCTTGATTTAGACGAGCAATTCATCTGTCACTGATTATATTAGTAGCCTGAAGAACCGAGAAGTTAGGTGAGTTGTCCAGGATCGCTCATCTAGTGTGAATCAAAGGCAGTATTTGACTCCATGTCTTCCTGAGTCAACCCTTCTAACCATTACCATGCTGAAGGAATGAGAGGTGTGTGACTATGGGCACAAGGCCATGTATAACAAATGCCAAAATGAATGATAGATGCCAAGTGCCATTAGAATTTGGGGTCTGTGGGGAAGGGGGAGAGGTGAATTAATGGTGGAGGGGATAGGTGTGGCAAAGCCTCACAGAGAAGGTGAGACTTAAACAGGTCCTGGAACCTAAGAGGGATTCTGTTTGTAGGTCCTGTAAGATCAGTTGTATTTTAACATGACAACCTAAACAAGATGCAGAACATCCACAAAGTTAAATCAAGATGGGTAGGGTTTATTAGATAAGCAGAGAGGGGAGACATACTATTCCAGGCAAGGAAGAACTACTGATTCAACACTTTTCATTATTAGGATGCAACTGTACCTCCATGGCCTATATACTCATCATTAAGAGGAAGAGAGGGGAATGGCCCCTGAAAAGAATAAGGGAAGTGCTAACGATTTGGGGAGCATGTCATGAAGGGAGAGATCTGGTAAGTGGATTTCTTAATTGGTGGGTATAACTGGATCCTTAGCATAAATCTCCATGCACTCCCATCCTGCTCTAAAGCAAAGGGATGAAAATAATAAATTGAAGTCATAGGGATTCTGAGCTTGCATAAAGTGACTAGCCTGAATTTGAAAGTTTTGACCAGTTAGTGCAGCTGGGTGAGAACTAAGCAGAGGAGATGCAGGAGGAAAGTGGTCAAATCCATTCTGGGGATATGGATTGCTCCAAGTAGAAACAAAGATAATATTTCTCTTTAGGGAAGTTTGATAGGCCCGAACACCATAATTGAGAAAAGAGTGAAGACTGAGAAAATAGATTCTAACGTCTGATGTGATGGGAAACAAGAGAAAGGAAGAGATTAGAAGTAGGCAGAACATGTGTTTCTTCAAGAAATCTTATCCCAGATAACACCACAGTAGAATTAATGCTTGCTTTAGGGCTTCCTCAGGAATCTGTTATTTACAGATCAAATGCACCACAACAACCAGATAAAAGAGAAAAGGCAAAAGGTGGAAGGCCTGCTATGAAAACTAGAGAATTCAGAGCAGTGAACTGTATTGGTAAAGGATTGTGGTAGTTAACAAGACAGTTAACAACAAGAGACCCAGAGAACTGAGGATCTCAATTTCAGTGAACATGGGAGTCGAGGGGGGAAATATTTCAGTGACCTGTAGATATTGTGCTGTATTTGTATCTCTGTCACCGCCAAGCTAATTACATGGGTACAAAAATGCAGGTTGGACTCGCTGTTAGAGGCAACATTTAAAGGATGAGAAAAATGTTTCTTTCCTTTCCAGATTATTGGGACATGTTCCCTTAAAGAATGAAAGAAATGATTCGTGAGGAAATCAAAGAAGGAAACTGATTCAAAGAAATCCAAGGGAATACAATCTATGTTAGGAAGTTAGAATGTAGAAGAAGGACAAGGAAGGAAAGAAAAAAAGGTGAGTGAACTATTGGGAGTATGTAATATGAGTGAGAGTCTCTTACTTTTTGTAAAATGATAATGAGATTCCATAGGGTCTATCAGGATAGAGGTATCCTGAATGAATGAGAAAACAAATTGATAATAAATAGTTGACTATTTTTAATAGTAAACTTTATTAAAAAACAGTTTGATGTACATGGAAGAATAAACAAGAGTCTAGCTCTTATTTTTTTGTTTTTTTTTCTTTATTTCTAATTTAGCTGTGCCCTAATACACCCTCCATTACTGTAAAGGTAGTGCTGAGAAATATGAATATTCTTTAATGTACCAATTCAGAATTCATAAATCTCTTAGCTGTAAATTCTCCATCGGGAGAAAGTAGCGTTAAGATCTCTTTCAATTATTGTGTTACTATCTATATCATTTTGCAGTTCAGTTAACTTTTCCTTTATAAATTTAAATATGGAGACACCTTTTTGGAAATGATCCTTTAAAGCAGCACTTTGTTTTGTCAAATCAAATGCAAAATAATTATAATAAAAACCCCAATAACTGCAATGGCATCACATCTTTATATATTTTAGGGATAGGAAAGATATGTTCTACCACGGAGTACCGTTCATACAACCCTGTTTGTCCCTTACTAAAGACCTCATTGGGATGCCTTCAGGTGTATTTTCATGTGCATAGATGATTTTCATAAATATTTTATAAAGAAGTAAAAGTATGCATAAACATAGGTAGCTGCTAATATTTTCTATTACATTTTTGGGTATAAAGAAGGTCCAGTAATTTTTTCCCAGATGTTTGGTATCTTTTCTTCCTTTAGATACCTTTGGAATTGATCCCTAAACTCACAATTGAATCGTCTCTGGAATAGATCTTCCTTATGACTTGACATAATGCAGCCACCTTCCCTGTCTTTGTTAGCGCCATTTTTGTCTCCTTTTAAAACCCATTCTTTGGCTTATAAAGGATTGTGATGTTAGAATCCAAGTTTGGATGGTTCTGTTATATTCATTGATAAAAAGAAAAAAAAAGTTAAAATATTTTTAGATACTTTCCTTCCCCCCCCATTTACTTTTGTCTGTTTTTTATTCACCATCCATTTTCATCCCTTAATGCTCTCAGTATCACTTTGCTTTATTGGATCTCTTGCCAAATTTAAAAATGAGATAGTTTTATCTTTAATTTGTTTTCTGTTTTATGAGGCAATATTGCTCATGATGTATCATCATCTTTCCCTGTAAGATATTACAAATGTTTTTATATTCTAAACTGATGTTGCTTTTAGATGTTCCCCCTCTTTCCCCACTTACTATATAGATTAAATATTTTTTAAACAAGTTGCTTTTTTAGGCTCTTGGTCTCCTTGTTGTGTTAACTGATGTGTATCGATGAAAATTGAGCATGAGTTATTGTGGTCTTTGTCTATGTCCTTCCTTTTGTCTATTATTCATTTTTATGATCATTAATTGTTTTAAAGATGTAAGTATTGAGTTTTTTTTTCAGTTTTCCTGTAACATTTTGCTCTTGGTTTGAAGCTTCTTGATGTGTAATGAATTGAATCTTTTCTCTAACAAGTTGTTGATTTGAGAGTATATTGATACTTGATCGGGAATGACTTTCATGTCAATAATGAATTGTTTGCTATCTGTTAAAATATAAATCTAGTTTTTGTGATGTTACTTGGTATTCAATAACATGCAGCATCTATTGGCTCTTTTCTCAAAGAAAATGCTTGCAAAATATAGATGACATATTTCTATAGTCTGCTAATTTTAGCCTCTTTCAATCCTGTTTTCTTGATTTATTTTTCTAACAATTTTTTCCTTCTTCACCTATTCTCACCTTTACATTCAAGTCACAGAACTACAAAGATATTAATATATTTTTGGAGGTCTGATGTAGTTTTCAAAATTTATCTTCTTTAAAAGATGTTGATACAGAAAGTCATAATGTTTTTCATGGTGGTCTATTTGCACATAATGATCATAAATGCTGTAATGCAAGAAGACCAAATGTCCCGTGAAACTTTTTTTCCTTCTTACCTTTATTCATATGATAAAATCAACTCATCCAATTCCTTTATTTGCTTATTAAAACACCTGTGGGCCAGGTGTTCCACATGCCTGTAAATCCTATTGCTGAGGCAATGAGAGGCAGGGGCTGGCTCTTCTCCTGAGCTAAGCAGTTCTGAGCTGCACTGGGCTTTGCCCACTCATTACATATGTGCTGAGTTCACCACTAATAAGAGAGGTCACTAGGTTGTCTAAGGAGGGGGGCAAAGTTCTAGTACAGAAAACAAACAAGTCAAATCTCTGTGCCAATCAGAGTGAGACTATGACTGTGAGTAACCCCTAGACTCCCAGTGTAGGTGATATGGGGAGAGCCTGTCTCAAAAAAAAAAAATAAAGAGAACTTGTGTGACATCTTTCCATTTAATTAACTAGTATGTCCTTCCTAATTTTTTTCTGGTTGCATTTATAGTAAGAACCCCAAGATTGATTTGATTTTGCTCCTCCAGGAGTATACCTACTCATTGGACATTTGACAGGAAATACACACACACACACACACCCACACACACATACACATATATACACACATATACATATTATACACATATGTTTACTATACACATGTTTACACACACACGCACACACATATGTATATATATTTATGTATGTGTATGTATGTGTATATGTGTATATGTGTGTGTATGTGTATGTGTGTGTATATATATATATATATATATATATATATATATATATACAACAACAGGTAATTGAAAATCTATAGGTGACCTAAAATCTATTGTCCTTGCCACTATTTTCCATTCATTGCAAAAGCAGAGAGCAGACACATAGATCTAAGGACCATCTTGTATCTTTTCTAAACTTCATGGGTTGCCATGTTCAAAGTATTCATCACCAAGTGGACAGGTAAGGAAATTTCTATACTTAGCAGGCTGGTCCTGGGAGAGCAAACTGTCTTTTGCTGAGGTCATGCTTGAAGCCTTACCGGAGTGATAAATCCTGCCAGAATTTACACTGTACTTTGAAAATCCAGGGTCATTTTTACACTATGAAGGGATATTGGAGTAGGTGTCTGTAAGTGATGATAATGCTTATACATCAAAATATCACTAGGATTTGGTAAAATTGACTGACTGGGATATGGAAATGGAAGGGTATACCTTTGTTTAAAAGCAATCAATTAAATAAAAGGGGAGGGAAAGCAACATGGTATGTGAAGAGGAAATTTTCTTGGGGGAATCTATGCCTGGTGGTGGGCATAGTAAAAAGCTTTTGGTTGAGGATCAGTGTTGGGAGAGGTAGAAGCAATATTATTGTGAGAGTAAATCTAGCCAGAAGGAAGATAATGGTTGATAAGGTCAGAAAACAGATCACGTATGTGACCTGGATATAATAGTGATGGAAGACTTCAATTATCTAGTTATTTGCTGAAAATCTCTTTGTTAAAAGTGAAGCAGTTAATAAAATATTGACTTACCTCGATGACAATTTTAGTCTTTAAGGATAGGTAGAATGATGAGGGAAACCACTATCCTGGACCCGACTGACCATTAAGGAAGAACTAGTTTCTAAAGGAGAAATGATAGGAGCGTTAGGAGAAAGTGATTCTTCCATCTTAAAGTTCATGATAGATAAGAAAGTGAATATGAAGCATAGTTTGATAAGCGACTCAGGTTTGGGGAGATGAGATTTCCAGTAGTTCAGGGAAACGATAGATAGGATCATATTGTCTAAAATTCTATGAGACGTCAGTTTCCCAATGACACAAACAAATAATTGTCGTAAGAAATAGGAATCCGTCTCAAAAGACAAACATGATGTATTATGAAGGCAGAATTTATGATTTCAAAGAGAATCATATATGCACCTGAAAGGTTCAGAACCGCAGGATAGAAGGAATTCTCTAGGTAGAAGGCAGAAAAATTAAAGCGTGTATTTAGGCTCCACAGTAACAGACCCATGAACCGGCGTCCCCATTTTGATATTTCGATCAAAAGCTTCCAGGCCCAATAAGTCCGCCTCACAAGAGTAACCAGGAGGCCGCAGAGAAGCATGATGGTATAAAGCAAAATCATATACATGCTTCCCCTCTATGCTAAGAAGATTACCCACTGGCCTCAAGTCCTTGCTCAGCACTCCTCGGTCCACACGTGGGTCAGCTCTGCTACTGGCAGCTCCTGCTTCAGCTTCGGCTGTAGGCGTCTCTGGCTCCAACGGAAAGAAAAAGGGGCTCTTCAAGCTGTATTCTCTCCTCTTATAGAGTTTTTGACATCATCAAGCGCCGCCTGAATGACCAGGGCCGATTGGTTCTTGAGTTGGCCCCTCCCCTCAGCCAGCCCCATGAATCATCACACAGGAAGTTCTCTGCTCCCAGGCAAGGGTCTCTGGGCTTCTTGCCCCGGAAGAGAAGCAGCAGACCCAGCACCCAGCAAGGCTTAATGAGATAAAGTGAGTCACTTAAAGAAAACAAAGGCCACTCTGGCCACACGTGAATACACAGAAAACTCATCAACCAACTTTGTTTTGGAAAGACATGAATAGCAAATGACTGGCAAAATGGTAGAGAAATTTGTTTCTGCAAACTTTTCTAAACCCCAAGACTTCCAGGTAGAGAATAATTAATCCATAAAATTGGACAGAAATGCTATAAAAAGTAAAAACTTCAGGAAATGACATCAGAGACCTTATTAAGCATTCCTATCCAATATCCTCCTCCCACCCCAAACTAACACTGTGTGTGGATACAATGAGTACAAACAACTTCATAGATTTTGTGACTTTTTTACCTTTTCTGCCTCCTTCCTTCTCCACCCCACCCTGCCCCTTTTCAACTACCACCCATGTCAATTGTCTGACCTGTATTAAGTCCATAAAAGGAGGTAGACATTAATTCTGCCCAGTCATACAAACAAAGGAACTGGAGAGATGGAGTAGGGATGAGATGGAAGAAATGAGCATCTCAGACATACAACCTAGAGGGGCCAGTATTCTTCCTCAGCAGTTCACTCTGAGCAGAGTTCTTGCCTTCTCTGATTCAGTGAGACTGAGAATTTTCATTTATCTTCAGAATTAGGGCACACAGTAATAAAAAGGGGTGATAGGGAGTGACAAATAGTCAGGAGGGAGGCCAGAAAAAAAGTGACTGGTGATGCAAGAGACACAAGGGGCTTAAGGAGAAAGCCTGAGTAAAACCTTAACATAAGCAGATAAAGCAATAGAGAAGCTCATAATTTCAGAAGGATGAACTTGAAGGCCATAATATTGTGAACAAGAATTTTGATGTGAAATAAAATGAACTCCTCACTCCCTGTTAAAAAAAAATTCTACAGACTCACCAGAGCACATGTAACAGTAGGAAAAAATGAGTGGTTCAAAAGAGAAATAAAATTGTTAAAATAAGATATTAGGAATGAAATTGGGTTAACAATCAGAGTTCTTAAAGTAGTACAAAATATGTAGTGTGAAATATATGTTGAAGTCTTAATAACCATACTTCCTAAAGACAAAGACTCTGAAAGTGAAAATGAACAGAGAGATACAAAATTTTAAGAAAATTTGGTAGGGAAAAAAGCAAACAGGATTATTAAAATAGGCCAAACAGATTGACTTTGAAGACAGGATTCAAAGAAATAATTTAAGGTTCCCAAGTCTCTCAGAAGAACATATATAAAAAGAAAACTTAATATCATAATTCAGAAACGAGAAAATTATACAGAACCTTTGAACAAAGACAAATCACTGATCAAATCCACAGCTTGCTACTACAGAAAAACTCCAGGCTTCAATCTCCAAGTCATGTAGTGGTTACATTTCAATAAGAAATAAAAGTTTTGTAAGCAACAGGAAGAGTTTCAGGTATGAAACAGTGACAATTCGAATGACCCAATGATTCCACACTGATAAGAAATTAGAGTTTGTTATGAAGGATATTATAAAAAGCAATGGAGTTTAAGTTGCAACCCCAAATAACATATCCTTCAAAGCTGAGCTTAATCAGCAATAAAAAGATGGTGACTCAACAATAAAAAGATGGTTACTCAACAAAAGAGAGATAATGAAAGCCTTTTTGGAAAAAAGAAAAGAAAGAGTACTTATTGGATGTAAGAACACCTTAAAGAACTGAAGCACAAGAAAGCTATAAAAATAATGACTAGATAAAGTATTGAAAATCATTCTCTCATCTATGGATTATAATTAAAGAAAAATCAAGAGATGGAGCTGAGGGATAAAAGAAAGGAAAAAGAAGGATTATTAAAGGATAAAAATGGATTTAAAGGAATAAAGATTAAAGAGAAACTTAAACAGAAGGGAAGAGGAATAGAAGAATCAATATTCCATCAATAATTCCTTAAACCCCTCCCTAAATTAGTCAATCAATATCTTTTTTTGGGAAGGATGTTGCAGGAAGTTGTGAAATGGGAAGAGAGGAGGGAAGAGATGCAGTGGAGTCAGAGATGTACTCTTATAAAACTCATAGGTCAATAGTGAAGGCATAATAATTTATTTAGTTTCTCAATGAGTGGGGACATTGAGGGAGAAAAGAATAGAAACAATGGAGTGGTAGGACTGGCATAAGGGAGTAAAAGAGGGTTATCACCTTCAAACTGAAGAGGAAACGGTGGCTTTGAGGAACATTCACATACTTCAGTAGTTGTATATCTGCGGTGGGAGAGAGGTCTTTTAATGGGTATAAACTAGGTGGAATTTGCACATTTGGAGTCCACCATATCTAGGAAAATTGAACCTCACCAAACTCCAGAAAAAGAGATTTAGTCTTTAAGGGGAGCAAGTAGTCTTCATCCACATGGAAAGGGGAAAATAAAAGCTTTTGAATCACGTAGCATAGTGGCTGGCACATAGTTGTTGTGGTTCAGCTTCTTTTCAGTAGTGGCCAATTCTTTGTTATCCCCTGATTTGGAGTTTTCTTGGCAAAGATGCTGGTTTTCCGTTTCCTTCCCTAGCTCATTTTGCAGATGAGGAAACTGAGGCAGCAGGGTTAAGTGACTTGCCCAAGGTCATATAGCTAGTAAGTGTCTGAGGCCATATTTAAACTCAGAAAGATGAGTCTCCTTGACTCCAGGCCTAGCACTCTATCTACTGCACCACCTAGTTTCCCTAACTGGCGTATAGCAGACACTTAATAAATGTTGGTTTTATCATATTATGTCTTCTAGTAGGCACTTTTCAGATATGACAAAACCTTCTAGGTGAATCTAAGAAAATGAATGAATTTTTATAGATATAATCATAATACCCTATACTCAGGTTCAACAAAATTAACTATTCAAGTACTAGATGAGGAAAGTATGGCTAGATACCATCTGTGAAAAAGCCTAGGTATTTTAGTAGAGCGCAAATTCTAAGTCAACAAGGTGACATTACAAATTTCTTTAATGGATATTGATGCAAAAATTTGAAATAAAATACTAGCAATGAGATTACAGTAATATATTACAAAGATCATATACTGTAACCAGTGTATGGTCAGTGGGATTTATACCAGGAATGCAGTGCTGGTTCAATGTTAGGAAAACTATCAGCATAATTGAACATTTTAATAACAAAAATCATATGATTATCTAAGTAGATGCAGGAAGATCTTTTGACAAAACACAACACCCATTCAATTAAAAATGCTAGAAAGCATAGGAATAAATGGAGCCTTTATTAAAATGATGAACAGTATCTGTCTAAAACCAAGAGCAAGTATTATCTGTAATGGGGATAAACTAGAGGCCTTCCCAATAAGATAAGAGGTGAAGCAAGGATGTCCATAATCATTACTATTATTTAATATTGTATTAGAAATGCTAGCTATAGGAAGAAGAAATTGGAGGAATAAAAATAGACAAAGGGGAACAAAATGGTCACCCTTTGCAGATGATATTATGATGGTTAAACAATATTAGAGAATCAATGAAAAAAACTAGTTGATACAACTGACAGCTTTAGCAAAGTTGCAGAATATAAAATAAATCTGCATGAGTCATCAGCATTTCTATATACTACCAGCAAAACACAGCAGGAAGAGAGAGAAAGAGAAATTTCCTTTAAAGGAACTGCAGACAATATAAAATCCTCAGGAGTCTATTTGCCAAAACAAACCAAGGAATTACATAAGAGCAATTCCAAAACTCTTTACACAGAGACAGGTGTAAACAATTGAAGAAATATTAACTGCTCGTGGGTAGGCTGAATCAATATAGTCAAAATGACAATTCTACCTAAGTTAATTTACTTAGCAGTGTCATGCCAATCAAACTACCAAACAATTATTTTGTAGAGCTAGAAAGAAAATAATAACACAGTTCATCTGAAAGAATAAAAGGCCAAGAATATAAAGGCAATCAATGAAAAAAAATATGAAGGAAGGAGGCCTAAGCAGTATTAGATTTTAAACAATATCACAAAATGAAAACAGCGAAAACAATCTGGTACTGGCTAAGAAAATAGCGGTAGAGCAGAGGAATAGATTAGGTATACAATACGCAGCAGCAAATGACCATAGTAATTTAGTGTTCGATAAACCCAAAGATCCAGGCTTTTTGTGTAAGAACTGACCATTTGACAAAAATTTCTGGGAAAACGGGCAAGCAATTTGGCAGAAGCTAAGCATAGGCCAGTATCTCACATTGTACATTAGTTATTTGCCTTTTGCTTAGAACAGGACCAATGACATCATGGGGTGATGTCCTGACTCAACACAAATTGGATTTAGGTGAGGCAGAATTGCACAAAGTCTGTTCCAAAGACATTGAAGACCAGTGGCAAGACAAAAGTCAGGATGACTGGCGATTGCCCAGGATGCAGTGAGTGACCTTGACATCTTCAATTTTTGTCTGACCAAGCTCTAGGTGTTCCCATCACCTCCTTGGCTATCCACAACCATTTTGCTTGTCAGAGGAACAGGTTGTTCTCATCCACCCATTTTGCTGGGGGAAGTCTTCACATGCTTGGGGTACAAATTCCCCTACCTCACCAATTGTTGGTTACTTCAATCTGTTTTAGCTCACCTGCCAAGATGATTTTACCGGGGTGTGACCACTGCACATGTTACAGCTTCTTGGAGCCACAGGTGAGAGTTAGGTGAAGGTGAATGCCAAAGTTGGATGAACAATCCTGCAAAGATTTCAGCAAGCCCTTACTTTAGAGGTGCTATTCCTCTCTGAACACTCCATACACACTGTATACCAAGATAAGGTCAAAACAGAGAAAAGATTTGGACCTAAAGGGTGATGTTATAAGCAAAGTAGAGGAGCATGGAAAAATGTACCTGTCAGATCTATGAAAAAGGGAAGAGTTTATGACCAAACAAGAGATGGAAGAGATCATGGGAAGTAAAATGGATAATTTTGATTAAATTGAAATGAAAATGTTTTTGTATAAACAAAACTAATGGAGCCAGAATTAGAATGAAAACAGGAAACAGGAAAAAAACTGCAACAAGTTTCTCTGGTAAAAGCCTCATTTCTCCGATATATAGGGAACTGAATCAAAATTATAAAAAATAAGGGCCATTGTCCAATAAATGGTCAAAGGATATGATTGTGATGGAATACTGTTATTCTGTAAGAAATCACAAACTGGATGGTTTCAGAAAAACTTAGAGAGACTTATATGAACTGATGCAAAGGCAAGTGAGCAGAACCAGGAGAACATTGTTCACAGTAGTAGCAATATTGTAAGGATCATCAACTATGAAAGACTTAACTACTTTGATCAAGACAATGATCCAAGACAGTTCCAAAGGACTCATGATGAAAAATGCTATTCTCCAGAGAGACAAGTGATGAATACGGTACAGATTGAAGCATATACATTTTTTTTTTACCTAAACCATCCTGCTTCTCAGAGGAACTTTAAAAAAAATATATTGAAAACTATTTCAATGTAATTGTTTTCCTTTCTAATCCAATGCATTCTACTTCATGTATTTAAAGACATTATTCTGAGGAGTCCACAGGCTTCATCAGAATGCCACAGGAGTGCATAACATAAAAAATATGCTAGACATAGGGAGACTAGTTAGTTATGTACTGTAGTTATCTGAGTGTTAGGCACAGATATTATTGGCCACAATGAATATAAAACTAAAGAAATAATTAAATGATCTGTATACAGTAGGCAGTCAAAAATATTGATTTTCTCATATTTTGAAACTGCCTGTTCTTGTGGTACATTCCTCTCCTGGCTCTGCTTCTGATTTTCTGAATTTCAGTGACATGACTCAGTTGCTGTCTCACCCTAAAACATCCCTCAGTGCCTGGAGCCTCCAAATCCTGGACCATTTATCCTTTCCTGTGGCCTTCTTGCCCAGGAACATTCCCCTGAAATGTTTTCCTCCTTCTACTATGGGTATGTTTCTTTTTGCCATGCCCCTCTCCGCACACTCACTTTTCAGCTCCCTTTTTTGCGTCGTCTTTCCATATCACAATATAAGCAACCTGAGGGCCTAGACTCTTTTTCTGCCATCCCTACCAGTAAAATGTCTGGTGGTGTTGATTGTGGAATCAAAGCAACCGAGTTCGATTAACAGCTCTGCAACTGACTAGCTCTGTGACCTTGGGTAAGTCACTTAACCTCTTGGCTACAGTTTCTTCATCTGTAAGATGGAGTATTTGGAATAGATCTATTAGTCAAACATTTGTTGATTGACTATTAGGTGTCAGGCACAATGTTAGGAGCTGGGATTATAAATTCAAAGTTGAAACAGTCTCTGCCCTGGAGGAACTTAATTCTACTAGGGGTGGAGAGCGAAGAAATATATTTACAAGTAAGGTAGCAGGAGTGTCCTATAAGAGCAGCCAATCAGCACAGTCCCATATATGTATTTATGTATATATACATGTATGTATACACATGTGTATATACACACATACATATATGCAGAGACAGATACATACATGTGTGCATATGTCCGTATGGATGTGTATACACACAAACACAAATTTTAAAATAGATGCAACAAGAAGTCTTTTCCAGACAGCATTTCTTAAGCAATTAGTGTATATTAAGCATCCATATCTAATTAAAAATGCCCTGGGAGGTATATTGTCAAATGAAGGATAACATAATGAACCTAGACTCTGGGAGACCTGAGTTCAAATCCAGTCTCAGACACTTATTCGATGTACAACCATGATCATTTGACCTCTGTCTACATCTGTAAAATGAGGATGATAATAGCACCTACTTCTCAGGCTTATTGTGAGGATTAAATGAGATATCTTTGAAGTAGTTTTCCAACTTTAAAAATGCTCTATAAATACTATTATCATTGTTATTACTTTGTTATTATTAGTAATAAAAATGATAGCATTTATATAGTATTTTAAAATTTGATAATATGTTATGTAAATATAGGGATTAAATAATGAATGATAATAGTCACAATTAAGGTAAAAAGTTGTAAAATCTTTTGCAAATGGGAATGATTTCAAATAGAACATGAAGAGAGAAGATGAAAGGGACAAAGATTTTCTGTTTTCCTGTGTCTAAAGAGAATTGAAATGAAAGAAGAAAATATTCCCTTTAGAAGATTCTTCAGTGGTTTCCCAGGATACATTGAAAATTCTAAAATAAAAATTCCACCACTGGAGGCCCTGAGGCTATCGTTCCTGTTATAGACAATATTTATCCTGTTTGTGCTTGACCACTCTACTGTGAAGCACAGACTTGGTGACCTCCAAAATCTCATTCTGCTTCTGGGCTCTTTGACTCCATGATATTCCATGACACTTCCAAATGATTTCTTTAATTAAGAAAAACTAGAGTTTTGGAATGCTCAAGTGACTTGCAACCTGTAGGTACTCTATACATATTGACACCCCGATACATCAAGGATCCACGATATGGTCATCACAGGAGCTCTATCTTTGGAAGCAGGTTGTAATCCATCCCTAGCTTATGTTCTTAAGTTGCTGCCTGAGGTTAGAGAGGCTAAGTGACTTACTTGCAGCCAGTCTTAGAAGCAGACTTTGAACCCATATCTTCCTGGAGTCAAGTCCTACAACTCCACCCACCATATACTTGCTGTCTCAAACATCAACAAAAGTATATAGAAGCTGAAACACCATGATTTGCTGCAAGCTTTCCAGGACTAGGACCTTACCAAAAGAAATTATCTGTATATTTCTAATGGTGAATTACAATTTCCTTTACACTTTCTGCACTGATTTGTTTTGTTCTCTAATTTGTATTTCTGAAGGAGAAAGTGAAATGCTTTATCTGGACAAATATTTGAAAAAAGAGACGGCAGTGGTATCTAGCCTTGGTATCCATTGGATAGGAATACACAGGTTTTTACAAAAGATACCTAGTCAGCATTCCTCTAGAAAAGTGAAAGCTAGATTGAAAGTTTAGGGATAAAACAGAATATGTTTGTGGGAGTTCCCTAAGTTTGTAGATCCTGGATGCTCCTCATATGTGGTTTTCATATGTTCAAGGGCAATATGCATCCTAAATATTCATTGAGCATCTACTTTGTGTCCAACACTCCTTGTTCCATCCACAATAGATATAGTTTGAAAAAAATCTGCCTATTGCTTAGAATTAAGCCATAGTCTGTCTTTGGAACACTAACTTCCTTCAGTATCCAAAACAATACAAAAAACTAATTTACTGTTATCTTGATTACTTTCTTTAGGCACTAATTCTGCCATGGTAAAACCAATAAATTCACTGGCCATTAGGCTTTGTAGCTGAATGCATTATTTCTATATTGTTGAGAAAGAAGGGTTTTATTGAATGAATTACTATTATTAGCACTAAATGTCAGATCAGCATACTCTTGGTGGAACATGAGAAAGTGGCCAGATGTTTTCTTTGGGGTTATATGTCAATGTTAATTTTGTATAGCATTAACCTTTGTTTTATTTCTCAGAGGCAACGTTCCTTAACAGAAGACATATTGTGTGGGTTATTTTAAGGCTCATTACCCTTGACACTGGTTGCTCTTTATAATTTGAATCAACATTTATTGACCAACATGATCTAATATTCACTCATCCTGATTCAGTCAGTGTGATCAACCTGTTATTAATCTCAATGGAAGTCAATAAATTTTTATTCAGACATTAATGACTTATTACTTTGAAAGTTTTATGAAGCAATTCCAAGTAATACCTTATTAGTTATGTTACTACTGTCATTCAGATGACCTGGTTTAAGAGGCTTTGGGTAAGTGAAACTTTGATCAGGTCTCTGTAGAATAGAATGGGACCCGAAGCTATTTTAGGAGTGCTTTTGACACTAAGGATCATGAGTTATAAACTTGAGTGAGGGTTCCTAGAAGAAGATAAATAGTTAGTTAACAGTGGAAAACTCAAAGGTGTTAAAGGTAACCTCAGGAGTAAAAGGTACCTACTTAGTTACTTAGGTGGATTTCATCAAAATAGGCATTTTTTAAACCACATGGAGATCATAACTCCTTCATGTCTTCTTGACCTGAATTCCACCCCACCCTCCACCCCCTCCCTAAATACTCTTTAAAGGCTGTACTCACTGTGCTGGAGGCCCTCCGATAATTCTTTTAGTGTTTCAGAAGGTATGTGCACATAAATACACACATTCACCCATATAACATGCCTGTATACATACATATACATATATGCGATATCTCAGACAAGTGCTGTAGGTGGAACCACAGTTGGATAGAAGGAGAATATTAGGTTGGATTACACTTGGGAAATTGATCTGTGCTTTCAAGGATGTTCACTGCTTCAAAAATACAATGATTCAACATCAACATTCTCCTGACACAGTAATACAATATGAGTGTGAGTCACAGAACAATATGATTTCAGAAAAATCAAAGTTATGATGTAACTTAAAGAACAATAGAAAATCATTTTAAATAGAAATTGGAAGTAGCGTATTAACGATGATATATTAGATAATTGGCATAGAAGACATTAAAAAGGAAGTAGAGCCAGCTAAAAAAGTGGCTGGACGTACAGTGAGATCGAAGGGGAGAATGAAAAACATGTTTACACTCCAATTGTTACGTTACTAGATGTGGACTGACTCAGTGAGAATCTGCTAAGATTTGAGCTGCGTGTAACTGTCGAGGAGCTTTTTTGTTTCATTTTTTAATATTTAAAGATTTCAAATTTAACTTTTTGGCATTCTTAACTTGACACACATCAAAAAATGAACATTTAGATATTCAAAGAACAGAAGAAATACTTTATATATGAAACTACAAACTTCTATGCAGCTTGTTTTTTTTAAATAAACCAATATATGTTAGCTCCAAAGTTTTCCTATATGCCTATATCTCCTTCCAAACTCCCTTGTGTTCTCTTTTATACATTTAAAATGTTCATTTATTTTCACTTCTTTCTTTTGCTTTTTTTTACTTCACTATGTTTAGTCCTTCCTTAAAACCAAAAGTCCCAATCAAGCAAAAAAAACAAAAACCCAAAATCTGCTTACTGGCCATGCCTGAAGATTTATGTCTCATTCTCCACTTCCATTTCAACACCTCTTTGTCAAAAGGTGAGATGTATGCTTGGACATGTTACTGGTCTTTTGGAATAGTGATTATTCATTGCATTGATCAGAGGTATATATTTTTCAAAATGGCTTTTCTTTACAATGCTGTGGTAATACTAAAAATGATTCTCCTGGTTCTGCCCACTTCATATTGCATCAGTTCATAGAGATATTCCCAGGTTTCTCCAAAAATCTGTCCCTTTCATGATTTCTTATGGTATATTTCATTATTTGAATATACTATTATTTTTTTTAGCCATTCTCTGGTTGAAGGGTATCTTAGTTTCCAGATCCTTGCTACAACAAATGGTACTGCCATTAATGTTTTTGTGTATATGGGTCCTTTACCTTTCCTGTTTCTTTGTATTTTTACATTATGTACATAATAGTGGTTTCCATTGGGCCATAGGATATGCACAGTTTAGTGACTTTTTGGACATAGTTCCGAATCAATTTCCAAAATGTCTAGAGAAATTCAAAGCTCTATCGACAGTGCACTAGCGTGCCAGTCCTCAAATATTCTTTCCACCTTTTGTCATTTGTCCTTTTTTTGGAGGTCGTATTTGCCAATATGATGTTTTCAAGGTGAAACCTCAGAGATACTCAACTTGTAACTCTTATTATTGGTGATTTAAGCTATTTTTTTTGCAAATGGCTATTTATAGATTGTTTTTCTTTTGAGAACTGTTTTTCATAAATTTTTGAACACATATCTATGAGGGAATATTTGAATCAGTTCCCTCTATATCTTGGATATCAGACTTTTATCCTCTAGAAGACTTTGCTGTAGAAACTTTCCCCCACTAACTGCTTCCCTTCTAATTTTAACTTCAATGATTTTGTTTCTTCAAAAGCATTTTAATTTTATGTCATCAAAATTGGGCAGCGGGG
Organism: Trichosurus vulpecula; assembly: GCF_011100635.1. Lineage (NCBI taxonomy): Eukaryota > Metazoa > Chordata > Mammalia > Diprotodontia > Phalangeridae > Trichosurus > Trichosurus vulpecula. The sequence continues at coordinate 449,723,701 of NC_050574.1, read as the reverse complement.
GCAGAGAGGTGGTACAGTGAATAGAGTGCCAGGCCTTGAGTCAGGAAGAGCTGAGTTCAAAGTCACCTTCGATGCTTACTAGTTGCGTGACCTTGGGCAAGTTCCTTAATCTTTTTGGCTCAGTTTTTCGTCTGTAAAATGATCTGGAGGAGGAAAAGGCAAACTGCTCCAGTATCTTTGCTATGAAAACCTCAAACAGGATCACAGAGTTGGACATGACTGAAACGACTGAACAACAATATATCAGAATTGTCCATTTTACCTTCTGAGATACTCTCTATTCCTTATTTGGTCACAAACTCTTTCCCTGTTGACGTGAAAGGCTATCTTCTTCTCTAATATGCCTCTAATATGTTTATAATATGACTGTTTAGATCCAGGTCATATATGCATTTGAAGCTTGTCCAGCTTTCTTTCCTCTGGTAGTGGTTTGGTAGCTATCTTTTTTTTGAGAATCAAAAGATCAGATACAAATGGTAGGAAGTAATGGAGGAACGTTAAAGTGTGGGATTTTTATACCTTCCCTTCAAGTTCCAACCAATAGAAAACAAGAGTCCTGCCTCTATTTATTTTCTGTAGATGCTCTGAAGGCAGGTTCATCATTTATAGGTTATATGGGGTGCTCAGGAAGACTAGCCCCTCTGGTGTGAGGGTTGGTCAGGTCCTTTTCAGAGTTGCTTATCCACTTTTGGTGTCCACCTGTCACCCAACTCTCACCTGTAGCTCCAAGAAGCTGTAGCATGTGCAGCAGACAGACCCTGGTAAAACCATCTTGGCAGATGGGATAAATCAAGTTGAGGGTAACCAACAGGCCTCAAAACCATTGCTGATCTAGGGGGATGTCTACCCCAAGCATGTGATGATTTCCCTCTGAAGAATGGGTGGATGAAAGCAATTTGTCCCAATGACAGTGAAGGTCATTGAAGCAAGCACTGCGGAGTTCATAGACCTTGGGCAGACTAAAACTGAAGATGCTAAATTCATCAATTTCATCCTGGGCCATTGCCAGGTGTCCTGACTTTTTTCTTGCTTCCGGACTTCGATGACTCTGGAAGAGAGAATGAGGCTGACGCTTTGTGTAACTTTGCCTTATTTAATTCCAGTTCAGAGAAAAGTAAGACATCACTCCATGATGTCAGTGTTCCTCTTCAAAAATGGAGGATCAGCAGCAGCAGCAGCAGCAGCAGCAGTAACAACAATGTATTGTTTGAGATATTTGTCTAAATCCAAATTTCACCAGACTCCTTTCTGGTTTTTCTGGAGTATTTTTCCCCACATAGCAAGTCTTTGCCCCAGTAATTAGGATCTTTGGGGTTATGGAATGCTATGCTCATGTATTTGCATGTTGCTAGGTCTTATGTAATGAATCTTTTATCAATTTTGTCTAATTTGTCTTTCCAGTGACAAAGATAAGAATATAGCTTTCACATTAATGTGATTTTAACTGAGGGAGCTTTTTAGAGTCTCAGAATCAATGCAATTAGCCCTGTGTAATCTATGAATAGAAGCTTATGGATAACCTCACTATCAGTAGGAATCTTTCTTTTGTCTGGGCTCTATGTGGGGCATATTTCATGATGTCGATGTACTCCTTAGGTGAGCACGTCTTCCTCTTTTATACATTCAGTTGTAGTAATACTCCATGGATTGTCAAACAAAGGAAACTGGATGATAAAATCTGTCATAGGATCATGCATAGTTATAATGTCTTCACGGAAGACACTTTGAAGAGAATCTCTATGGTCGCATTCTATTATTTTATTCTACTGAAATTTTTTTTTTGGTGTGTGTATGTGTGCGTTTAAATTAGCGAACAATAGATGAAATAGGATTGTGTGTTTTCTTCTCCTTTGTTTTACATCATCATAAAGATGTGATCTATCATAGAAAATCATCTGCAAAAGCTTTATGTATTCTCTTCTCATGTTTTAAATGATAGCTTTGATTTATGCATAATCTATTCTTTTAAAATATTATAGAGATGAGAAAACCAGCAAATGGATTAGTAATTATCTTTTCGGGTATCTTTATTGATACAATGTACTATTTGTGTTCTTTTGGAAATGCCTGGAACATAGTAGGCACTATATAAATATTTATTTCCTTCCCCATTACTTATTAGAAAATTTTATTTTTTTCAAATATCTCAAAAGTTAATTAGCAAATGCTTATGAATCTTTGCTGCCAATATTATAATTTTAACTGCATGCATTTGATCAGATTCCTTATTTTTCTAAAATTTATCTTTCAAATATCATAACTTCTTTTTTACATAGCATGTTACGTAGTGAGATGATAGTCTGAAAAATGTATATTCATTATTGTTAACCTTAATTAATCTAACTAAGCTGTATCTTAGACCATACTTTCTGTAGACTCATTTTCTTCTTAAATCATTTTTCAATATTTCACAAGGCAATATTATACATGGTCTTTTGATGTCCTACTCTGTGGTTAAAATATTAATAATCCTGTTTTGACAGAATAGACTCTTCCCAACAAACTCTTATAAGGTATATATATGTATATATATATATATATATACATATATATATATGTACATGTATATGTATATGTAAATATATATACAGTAGTTACTTTGTTGTTGACAGAAATGGGATCTCCTTTGGCTTTGGGAGTATGACAATGGACTCAATCAGAGTTTTGTTGCTTCTTTTTGTTGACTTTATATATGTTGTTGTAGTAGTAATTGTGTATATTATTTTACCAGCTCTGCTTGCTAAATCTGGCATTACTTCCTACAAGTGTTCCCACATTCCTTTATATTGCTATCATATATTTATATTCCATTATATTCTTTATATGTATCATTCCTTACAACAAAAAATATACTATTACATTAATATAGCACAATATGTTTTCTATTCTTAAATTGTGGAGCACATTTTTGTTTCTAGATTTTAATCTTGAATAATCCTGTTATGGAGATTTTTCATAAATTAAAACAATTTTTCTCTCAGTAACTTTCTGAAGATATAGTTCTAGTACTAAAATCTCTAAGTCATAGAAAAATTTAGGAACTTTTCTTATATAATTCTAAATTGTTTTCTAGAATAGTTGAACCAATTTCTAACTCCACTATCCTGGAACTGGAGTGTTTTTCTTCCCATGGCTCTGCCAACAATGAGTTCCTCCATTTTTTAAAGTATCATTACCAACTTAATGGCTAGAAGATGATATCTTAGAATTGTGGGTTTTGAGCTTGTTTTCGCATGGTGATGATATTTTCTCTTTTAAAAATTCTTGATAATGTTTGACCATTTGTCTTTTCAGAAATAAAACTCAATCACATTTTATTCATACTTGTGCATATATTATATTAACCATAGATTTTGGATGCCAGAAAGAATCAGATAGTTTATTCGCAAACATTTTCCCACTCTGTGTTTCTTCTTCTGATTCCAAGTACATTGGCTTTATTTGTACAGATACTTTTAATTTTAGAGAATTAAGCTTATTTATTTTGTCTTTTATCTTTTCCATATTATGCCTTGTTACATATTTCCTCCCATCATAACAGTGAAAAAAATAAATGTTTCATCCTTCTCTACCTTTTTACTGGTATGACTTTTATATTTAGGTCATTTTCCACTTGAAATTTATTGTAATAAAAGCCATGAAGTACCAACCTAAACTTGTTTTTCACCAAATTGCTTCCCCATTTCCCCCAGAAGTTCTTGTCAAATTGAATTCCCTCCTTAATAGTTTCTGATTTTGGATTTATTGAACCCCAGACTATTGCATAGTTTTCTTTCTCAGTCTGTTTTTTCAGATGATTCAATATTCTTCAACATGCTATATGATATTTAAAAGTAGGCATGTTTCTTAGTATACTCATTCAATAATTCCCAAAGCTTTCTCAAATGTATTTTTTCTTATATTACATCTAGATCCTTAAAACATCTTTCTGTTAGAATTGTTCAAATCTCAAAGAAGCACAATAAATTACCGACAATTATCATTTCAATATTTAGTTCTTATTGTAATATAATTAGTCAACCTCCCAGGGTTGTTGTGAGTATCAAATTACGTTATATTAGTATTAGACTTAGCATAGTACCTGGAACATATATTAGGTGCTATGTAAATGCTTATTATCTTCCCCCTTTTAAGTACTAATGTGATATGCCATTTTGTACATATATTTAATATCGATATTGTGTCATTATCTTTAGTGTTTTTAAGTATAATGTTTTCTTCCAATTGTCTTCTTGAAGAGAGTATTCAACATTTAAAAGAACAATTAAAAATTCAAACATTTACTTATCTATTTTTATAGTGTACTGTGATAAACAGTGACAAAATAATTAAAATGTAACTACCCTAGCCCTCAAGAAGCATTTGACTTAGGAGCGATGTGTAACTTTGAAGCATCTGGCTCTTACTTCTTTATCGTGAGTCATATTTTTGGTGGATGAAATCGAAAAAAATATAAAGGCATCTACTGCCAATAATGTTTTTCTTTTTTCCCTCATAAAGCTTCTTTAAAAGAATATTTACATACATTTCTTTCATCAGAACTTTTCCACTTATGATTCTGTAGATTTCTTTTCAGCAGGAAATATTGCATATTCAACATATTCAATATTTATGTAGACAGGCTTTTTGAGATTTCAGCTCCCCCTCTGCCTCTTACAATCTTCCTATATAAGATTTTTGCTATACATGCTTATAATTACTGTGAGGTGACTAAAAGGATGACAGCAGAGGCCAAGAGTCGGTGGATATATATTTCTTAAGCACTTACTATGTTCCAGGTACTGTGTTAACCACCTGAGATAACCACATTCTAATGAGAGAGAGCACAAGCAAATTATAGGCCCATTAGATACAAATGTAAATAGAAGATAATTTCAGAGGGGAAGAGACTATCAACTAGGGAGGGGCAGGAAAGATTTCTTGCTGGAGGTGATATTTGAGCTGAGTGAGTCTTGAAATCAGGGAAGCTAGGAGATAGTGGTGAGGAAAGAGCGCATTCAAGGCTGGATCGTAACATAAAGTATAAGAATGCTGGAAAGGTAGGAAGGGGCTAGGTTGTGAAGGGCTTTAAATGCTGAACTGAGGGTTTTCTATTTAATCCTCCAGGCATTAGGGAGCCATGGGCGTTTATTTAGCAGAGGAGTGACTTGGTCGAAAATGCACTTTAGGAGACTGGAGTGGTGGAGAGATGACAAGGAATCAGCTAGAAGGTTATTGCAGTATTGCAGGTGAGGTGATAAGTGCTGCAGTAGGTTTGTAGTTGAGTGAATGGAGAGAAGGGTATCTTCATCTGTATCTGTATCATCAGACAGATATCATGAAGGTAGAAACAATAAGATTTGACAAAATCTTGAATATATAAAGGAACTGAGAGGTCAAGAAGGATGAGGAATTGAGAGAAGGCCAGTAGATTCGTCAATAAAGAGATGAATGGTAACTTCTGAGAGGGAAGTTTCATTTGAATAATGAGCTGATAAACCAGATTGTGGAGGGTATTTAGGAGCAGGTGAGAGGAGGGGAAATTGAGGCACTTAATAAAGAAAGATTTCTTAAGGAGTTTAGCCTGGGGTTAGCATCATAGCTTGAAATGATGGTTGAATCTAGCGAGGGTTTTTCGAGGTTGAGGGAGCCATGGGTATGTTTGTAAGCAGCAGGGAAAGAACCAGTAGATAGGAGGAGATAGAAGATTAGAGAAAGAATGAGAGTAATCTGCAGGAGATGGGATCAAGAGTGCATGTAGAGAGGTTTAACTTGACGAGGAGAAGGGTTACTACTTCATGAGAGGGCATATGTGGAGGAGGAGACAGGGGCAGATATCTGAGTGATGTAGGATGAGGAGGTAGGGAGAAAAGGGAGATTTCAATGAATAGCTTCCATTTTTTTCAGTGAAGTATGAAATGAGGTCCTCAGCTGAGAGGGTTTTATTTTAGTTTACTTCTTAATTTGGGTTCTTCTCATACAATTAATTTCTCAAATTACAAGTCTTTATCTTCTCTTTGGAATGTTCCCCAATTGGAAATGAACTCTAGGTCTATTCCACTTACCTTTCGTAGCTAACCAATAGAACCATTGAAAATTGGAATGAACCTAACCTTAGATAAGGAAACTGTCAATGGCATATGAAATATACCACCATGGTCTCCCTGCCACACTATCATGTCAGCCTTACCGTCTATTAGGAAGAAACAGCTTTAATTTTCCTTTGGCTGTGGTCATTCATAAGAAGCAGCTCTGATTTCTTTCCCCTGAAAACACATTATGCAGTGCTGTTTTTTAAATCCAATCTGTCTGTGTCAGATACACAGCAGTAAGTCTGCTTCTCTGTATGAGGGAAATTGTTTTCCACTAACTGATGACCTCAGTTTAGCAGTTTCTTTTCCAGCACATCAAAGCTCACAGTCAGACTTGCTGCAGCAAGTGCACTTTTGAGTGGCTTTATGACATATAAAGACCCTCTTTGGCATTCATACTGTGTGGCTCTATTGTTTACAAGCTAGCACTAAATTATTTATGGAAGTTGCAGGAGATATGGCTTTTTTTAAACCCAAAAGCTGTATTTTATCTTGGGGTGTGATTTTATGTGAAAGCTATTTTTTGGGGGGGGGCGGTGAAGGAAGGGGTGGGTTATGTCCTCTTTGCATTTATTTGACAGGTTTTATAGCTCTACTTTCATGTCTTCATTTTTATTATGGTTGAGACCTGTCTCTGAAAAAAAAATGATTATTAAGTACACCACGGACTGAACACAAGTGATCTCCTCCCCGAAACTCTCATTTTAAAATGAGTTCAGGAAGGGTCTCACTGAATTAGCTAGTGCAAATGGTCTAAGAATCTGTAATTTCGTTTGCCTAAAGTAAAGCAAAAGATCTTCAATTCGACAGTCTACAAATAACAACACAGGCTGAAATAATGTTGTTTTTTTAATATTGCACTTGACGAACTAATGTAATCAATATAGATGGCATGCTTTGCCAGAAAGTGCCATATAATTGCCAGCTATTGTTACTATTATCAACTTCGAAGTGCTTTGGCATGATATTTTTGTTATCATGGGAGCGATTATAAACTTATCTATGCATGGTGTTAATTTGGCCACAATGGTGATTTTCATGTCAGTTTAAGGAAATTACCTTCCACTTGATTTCTGCTTGAATTTATACTGACATATCTTACAACCCTCTGATTTTTTTTCCTTTCATAACAGAGGGCTCTTAAACAGCGGAGTCACAAAAGATTGATGGTCTTGTTATTACAAATGACCATAATGAGGGTAGACCTTGAAAGCAAAGTGTTTGGCTGTGCATAGGTTCAGTCAAGACTAGCTGCACCTCTCTGTGGTGGGTCCTTTGTATTTATTGGGACCTATAAAATGGCAAGAGAAATATGATGTATGGTCCTTTTATGAACCTCTTAGGGACTAACCCACTGAGTGACAATGAGACTCTCCTTTGGATAGCATTCTATGGGTATGAATGAGTTTTAGTGTGGAGATATATGTGGCCCTTAGGGGACTTAGTTTATGGATACCCCACTTTAGAAGCGATAGAGGCAGAGACTATAGACCTTCTACCACTCTTCCCTTCCACTTTTATTTCTTTATATTTTCCATGTGGCACAGAGTGATGGACCAGGATTTAAGGACTACAAAATGGATCAGGCAGATAATCCACTGGTCATAGCAAACACTCTCTGTCAATAACCTGAAAGGTGACTCTACAGATGGACTTTACCAGATGGTCGATAGTGAAATCAGATTGATTGTATGCTTTGCAGCCAAAGGTACAGAAGCTCTATAATCAGTTAAAACAAAGCTTGGAGCTGACTGTCTCAAATCATGAGCTTCTTATTGCAAAATCCATATTCAAATTGAGGAAGGTGGGGAAAATCATCAGATCATGTTGGTATGACCTAAATAACACTCCTTATAAATATGAAGTGGAAGTGATGAATAGATTTAAGGGATTAGATCTGGTTGATAGTGTACTTGGAGAATTATGGACAGAAGTTTATAATATTGCACAAAAGGTAGTGACAACAACCCAAAAAAAGCTACAAAGAAAGAGAAGAGCAAGAAAGCAAAATGGCTGTCTGATGAGGCTTTACATTTAGCTGAGACAAGAAAGAAAGTGAAAGGTAAATGAGAAAGGGACAGATATACCCAGCTGAATGCCAAATTCCAGGGAACAGCAAGGAGAGATAAGGTTTTCTTAAATGAGCAATGCAAAGAAATAGAAGAAAACAACAGAATGAGAAAAAAATGAGATCTCTTCAAGAAAATTAGAGATATCAAGGGAATATTTCGTTTAAAAATGGGCATGGTAAAAGACAAAAATGGTAGGGATTTAACAGAAACAGAAAATATTAAGAAGAGGTGGCAAGAATATACAAAACTGTAAAAGAAAGATCTTAACATTACCAATAACCATGATGGTATGATTACCGATCTGGAGCCAGACATCCTGGAGAATGAAGTCAGGTGTGCCTTAGGAGGTATTGCTAACAGTAAGGCTAGTAGAGATGATGGAATCCCTATTCATTCAATCATTAATTTAACAGTATTTTACCCCATTACATGTCAAGACAATTTTTAGCATTCATTTTTATAGGATCGAGTTGCAACTTTTTTCCCTCTCTCCTTCCCCTCTCCTGAAAATGGTAGGCAATTTGTTATAGGTTATACATGTTCTATCATGTAAAATATATTTCCGTATCAGTCGTAGTTATGAAAGAAACAGATTAAAAGAAAAAAAACACTAAAAAGAATAAAGTAAGTCAAAAGCATATGCTTCAATCTGCATTCAGAGTCCATATGTTCTTTATCTGGATATGTATAGTATTTTCCTTCATGAGTCCTTTTTGTACTTGTCTTGGATCATTGTGTTGCTTAGAAGAGCTGAGTCATTCAAGGATGATCATCACACAACATTTCTGATACTGTGTACAATGTTTTTCTGGTTCTGCTCAATTCAGTTTGTATCAGATTGTACATGTCTTTCCAGGTTTTTCTGAGATCTGTCTATTCATCATTTCTTATTGCACAATAGTGTTCCATTACATTCATATGCTACAATTTGTTCAGCCATTCCCCAATTAATGGGAATTCCTTCAATTTCCAATATTTTGCAACTACATAAAGGATTGCTATAAATATTTTTGCATATGTAGGTCCTTTCCCCTTTTTTTGATCTCTTTGGGAATATAGATCTTGCAGTGGTATTGCTGGATCAAAGGATATGCAGAATTTGTTGTCTTTTGGGCATAGTTCCAAATTGCTCTCTGGAATGGGTGGATCAGTTCACAACTCCACCAAGAGAGCATTAGTGTCACAATTTTACCATATCCTCCCCAATATTTAAAATTTCCCCTTTTTGTCATTTTAGCCAATCTGATAGGTGTGAGGTAGTACCTCAGAGTTGTTTTAATTTGTATTTCTCAAATCAAAAGTGATTTAGAGCTGTTCTTCATATACTAATAGATAGCTTTGATTTCTTCATCAGAAAACTGCCTATACATATCCTTTGACCATTTATCAGTTGGGAAATGGCTTGTATTCTTATAAATTTTATTCAGTTCTCTATATATTTGAGAAATGAGAAGCATTCTGGTTTTTTATTCACTCAGTTATCTGCTTCCATTTTACGGGAGGGTTCATTTACAGTTATGATTACTAGTATTTTCCTCCATCCTATTTTTCCTCCTTTTAGTCCTCTCTCTCCTTTCACTCTTCCCCTCCTCGGCAGTGTTTTGCTTCTACCTACCAACTCCCCTGGTGCGCCCTCTCTTCTGTCAGTCTCCCCTCTCCTTTAGTTAATTTCCTCCGCTCCTGCTTTCCTGTCAGGTAAGATAGATTCCTATATTCAACTGATTGTGCATAGTATTACCTCTCTGAGCCAATACTGATGAGAGTAAGGTTCAAGCAATGCCCATTGCCCAACCTCTCATCTTTTCCTCCACTGTAATAGATCTTTCCTGCCTCTTCATGTGGGATAATTTACCCCACTCTACCTCTCCCTTCCTTCTGCATCCTTTGTATTCCTCTTTCTCATCCCTTAATTATTTTTATGTCATTCCCTCTAATTCACCTTATATCCATACCCTCTGTCTATGTATATTCCTTCTAGCTGTACTATTAGTGGTACAATTTTTAAGAATTACAAGGATCATCTTCCCATGTAGGGATATAAAGAATTCAGCTCCACTGAATACCTTGTGTTTTCTTTTCCCTTTTAACCTTTTTAGACTTCTCTTGGGTCTTAATATTGGAGATCAAATTTTTTGTTCATTCTGGTCTTCTCTTTATGAATGCTTGAAATCCTTCTATTTCATTGAATTACCATTTTTCCCTTGAAGTATTCTACTTGATTTCACTGGGTAGGTGATTTTTGGTTGTAGTTCTGGTTCCTTTGCCTTCCAGAATATCACATTCCATGATCTCTGATTCTTTAACGTTGCAGCTGTGTAATCCCAGTTGTGCCTCCCTGATATTTGAATTGTTTCTTTCTGTCCACTTGCAGTACTTTTTCCTTGACCTGACAGTTCTGAAATTTGGCTATAATGTTCCTTAGAGTTTTTATTTTGGAATCTCTTTCCTGAGGTGACTGGGGGATTCTTTCAATGCCTATTTTTCCCTCTGGTTTCAGGACAGCAGGGGAGTTTTCCCTGAAATTTCTTGAAAGATGCTGTCCAGGTCCTCCTTTTGATTATAGCTTTCAGGCAGTCCAGTGATTCTGACACTGTCTCTCCTGGATCTGTTTTCCAGGTCAGTTGTTTTTCCAACTTTATATTTTCTTCTATTTTTTCATTCCTTTGAATTTGTTTGATTCATTCTTGATGTCTCATAGAGTCATTGGCTTCCACTCGCCCAATTCTAACTTTTAAGGAGTTGTTTTCCCCAGTTAGCTTTTGAACTTCCTTTTCCATTTGTCCAATTGGACTTTTTAAGGAGTTGTTTTCTTCAGTGAATTTTTATATCTCCTTTTCCACTTGGCCACTTCTACTTCTTAAGCAGTTGTTTACTTTTTCCAAGCTGTTGACTCTTTTTTCATAATTCTCTTGCATCACTCTCATTTCTTTTCCCAATTTTTCTTCTTCCTTTATATGATTTTGAGCTCTTCCATGAGTTCTGTCTGGGCTGGAGACCACTTCCTGTTTTTGTTTGGAGCTTTGCCCATAGGTATTTTGACATTGCTGTCCTCTTCTGAGTTTGTGACTGATCTTCCCTGTCACCATAATAACTTTCTGTAGCCAGATTCTTTCTTTTTGTTTCTTTTTGCTCATCTTTTTTGGCCTTTTCCCTTTTTTTAAAAAAAAATTGAGCTCTGTTTCTGAGGTGGCAGGAGCACTGTCTTAGGCTTCCAGTGCCAGAGGCTACAGGCCCTGGCTATTTACCTGGTGATGCACTGAAGTTTCCCTGAGGCCCACAGGAGACCCTCATGTCTGGTGCTGTACCAACGGGTTGGGGGGAGCAGTGCTGCTGGAAGCCCTGGGATTTGGCAGCTTATTTAGTGGTGAGCTGGGGTTCTAGTGCTGGTGTCTGGCATGCGCTGAGGACTGTGGTGTATTTCTGCATTTCCCCAGGGCTACACTGAAACATTTGGCAGTCTGGCCACTGGAGGCTGCCTGTCTATGCTGAAGCATGTGGCGGTTCTCAGAGCTGGAGTCTGCTAATTCCCCTGGCTATGCTGAGGCACATGGTGGGTCCTGGTGTTGGTGTTTGCCTGCTCCACTGCACTGGGGCTCAGGATCTTCTAGTGGTTCAGTGAGGTGGAGATTGCTGCTGGCTTGCTGGGATGCTTACTGGACTGGACTCCCCTTTTACACAAGTGAGACAGACCTTTCCTGCTGATCTTCCAAATTTCCTGGCCTAAAAAGTTGTTTCACCTCATCTTTTTCCTGGTTCTGCTGTTCCAGAGTTTGTTTTAGAGTGCTATTTTATAGTTGTTTGTAGGTGAATATGGGTGAATTATAGTGATTCACTGCTTACTCTGCCATCTTGGCTCCTGGAAGTCCCCTCCTGGAATTCCTATTTAAAAGCTATTTAAAATCCTAAAAGATGATGCTGTTAAAGTGGTGCCTTTAGTATGCCAGCAATTGTGGAAAACTCAACAGTGGCTACTGGATTGGTAGGATCATTCTGATCCTAAAAAAGTGCAATGCCAAAGAATGTTCAAATTACCAAACAGCTGCACTCATTTTTGTATGCTTATGGTTAAGATTCGGCAAGTCAGGCTTCAGCAATATGTGAACTGAGAATGACTGGAAGAACAAGGTTTTTGAATAGGCAGAGGAACCAGAGACCAAATTACATACATTTGCTTTAAGGAGATTATGGAGAAAGTAAGGAAGCTCCAGAAAAAAACAAAACAAAACTATCTACTTCTGCTTCATTGACTACACTAAAGCCTTTGAATGTGTGGATCACAACAAAATGTGTCAAGTCCTCAAAGAGATGGGAGTGCCAGATTATCTTACATATTTCCCGAAGAACCTGTATGTGGACCGAGAAGCAACAATTAAAACTAAACATTGAAAAATTGGTTGGTTTAAGTGTACAACAAGATTGTATCTTGTTACTTTATTTAACTTATATGCAGAGTACATCATGTGAAATACCAGGCTGGATGAATCAAAACCAGAATTAAAGCTGCTGGGAAAAGTATCAACAATCTCAGATATGCAGATGATTCCATTCTGATGGCAGAAAGTAAAGGAGAATTAAGAAGTTTCTTACTGAGGAGTGTAAAAGCTGGCTTGAAGCTATATATGTGCATATATATACATATATATATATGCATATATATATATATACACGTATATACACACATACACATTGATATATATGGAAGTTTTCTTTTATTTTTTCTGGAACTTCCTTGCTTTTGCCATAATCTCCATAAAGCAAATGTATATAATTTGGTCTCTGGTTCCTCTGCTTCTTCAAAAACCAGTTTGCTCTTCTGGTAATTCCCAGTTCACATATTGCTGAAGCCTGACTTGCCGAATCTTAAGCATAAGCATGTAAAAATGAGAGCAGTTGTTTGGGAATTTGAACATTCTTTGGCATTGCACTTCTTTAGCATCTTATGATCTTTTCCAATCTTGTAGTCACTGTTGAGTTTTCCCAAATTGCTGGCATATATGTACATATACACATATATGTATATACATATATTTGGACTATAAGGAAAGCTGAGCACTACACAGTTGATAGTTTCAAATATTGGTGCTGGAAAAGACTTTTGAGAATCATTTGGGCAGCAAAGAGATCAAATCAGTGAAATTAATTCAGGCTGTTCACTGGAAGGTCAAATACTGAAGCTGAAGCTTCACTACTTTGACCACATAATGAGAAGGCAGGACTCATTGTAAAAGACCCTGATTCTGGGAAACATTGAAGGCAAAAGGAGACTGGGATGGTGGAGGATGAGATGGATAGATAGTGTCCTAGAAGTAATGAACATGGCTTGGACAGACTTTGGGAGACAGTGGAAGATCGAAGATAGCGGTGTGCTATGGTCCATGGGGTCACAAAGCATCAGGCACGACTGGATGACTGAACAACAATGAGGGTGATGAGTTCAAATCCAGACTTAGACATTAATAATGGTGAGACTCTGGGCAAATCACTCAACCAGCCCCTGACTGCCTCAGTTCCCTCATCGATAAAATGGCAGTGGTAATAGCACCTACTTCCCCAGATTGTTGTTAGGATGACATTAGGATGTAAACTGCTTTGCAAGATTTAAAGTGTAATATAAATATTACTAATTAATTAACCTGTTTTATTTGTTGTATTTTTTACCTGGGAGAATACAAAATCCTTGAGGGGACATTCTATTTTATTTTCATATTTACATCCCCAGGGCCCAGAATAATATTTTGCATGTAGTGGGCAAGTAATAAGAAATTTGAAGCTTTGCCACCCCAGGAATCACACTGATAGTGGCAAGGCTAGCTTGTAGATAGAGCAAAAAGGAGAGTTTGGACTAGAAACCACTAGAAATGATCTTTTCTCTATCTTTATCATGAAAATATTTGAGTACTTTGAGTTTAATTTTCCCTTCCATGCTATCCTCCTCTCAGCAACAAACACGGAGCACTAAACCTGGAGTCAGGAAGACCGGGGTTTAAAGCCTTCCTTACTCAGCCGTAGACAAAACAACTCATTTCAGTTTCCCTCATCGAAAGAGTGAGGACGATTAAAATACTTCTTCATGGCGGGAATGTGAATATTAATAATGATGTTTGTAAGCTCTTTGGCAAACTTCTAAATCCACATAAATGCCACCTCTGATTATTCTCAGGGAAAATCATAGGGGTTTTAAACATCTGGTTCACAGGTTGGGGTTATTGGGGCAATTTCATCTTAATTTTCTTGGTTCAGGGACAGGGTTGAATAGAACAGGGAAGCAAAAGGTTGTGTAGATTCAAGGGAGTTCTGATGCTCAAACACAGGAGTCTAATTGGTGGCAAAGGGGATGCTTTTAATGTGAATATATGATTTCATTGCTAAGGTAATGCAACCTTGTGGTAGGAACCTCTTGGACTTTGTACTTAAGGCTGCTGGTCAAGAAGGTTGACATTTTTTTTCAGTGTTTACTACTTTTTTGGTGCCTGACAAATAGGCGAATGGAGTCTGATGTGTAACATAGCCTCTCCTTCCTTTTATCCAAAGCCTCCAAATGTTGTTATGAGACCTTTCATTTCATGACAAAAATTCCTTCTATACTCCTGTCACAAGGAGAGATGATCTTTTTATTTTAAGCTGCTGTCTGTGAAACACAAGATTATCAGTTTGAATTTGTAAAGGTATTGAGGTTACTGGCTGATATTCAGTCATGACCCATGGACCTTAGCATGCCGACGATAGGTACTCTTAAAAACAGAAGTGTAACTTAGAGTTCTTCGAACGTTCATTTGTGTGTAGATACTGAACTTGTCTTTGGCCTTTGAAATTGAAGCATGTAGCCTTCTTGCATTATAAAAGTTATAGCTAAATGTAGCTGAATAATTAAATTTTTAATATTGATAAAATTGAAATAAATCTTAGAGAGTGGCTCATGTTTAAGATATATCTGCCTTGCACTTGTTGCCGATGGCCAGTTATTTGAATTGGTTATAATCTGCTCTTTTTGCTTTCTGCCCTTCCTTGTTAGACTAGATATAAACCTCAGGAATTATCTATTCCAAACAGAACACGCTTCCACCATCAATCAGCAACTTCCTTGAGTTTCACTTAATCTATATATTACCCTACTCCCAGAACAATTATAGCTGGGTGAATAGTCATTTAATAGATCAATGCTTCGTGTGCATCATCTTAATTGATCCTTACAAAAGCCCTGTGAATTAAGTTATGTAAGTATTATTATTATTATTCTTATTTTATACAAGAGAAAACTGAGTCTGAGAACTTTGATGACAATAACATAATGCTAAGAAATGTCTCAAGTAGGATTTGAATCTAGCTCCTTTTGAATCCAAGTCTTGCTCCATTTCCAAGGAATCCAGGTTCACAGTTTTCTTTTTCATCCTAACCTTAGCACTTTTTCTCAGTGGTTTTAGTAAAGATATTGATATCCCCTGAAAATCTTTAGCTTCCACCCCCCTGAAGTTCCCTGTCTCCCCTGCTTGAGAAATTCCTTTTTCACAATTTCAGGCCTCCTCTTCCCATCCCAGACTTCAGTATGTGCCAATATTCCAGAAACCAGGTAGTACAAAATTTGATAGATTGGAAAGGTCCCCTGGATAGGCAGAGTTATTGACAGGAAAGCATGAATCAAACTCTTTGATCTTTTTCATTGAAATGCCCTCCTCTTCCTTCAGGGTCAAAACATGCTGCAAAGTGGCCCTGGAGGGGCATCTTCTCTGTGGCCTCCATTATGGGTGGAGACTGCTCTCCAGACCAAAGCAAATCACCTAGCCTATCTTAAAACTTCTCTGCCTTCTCTTCCAGAAGGATCTATTTAATGGAAATTATCCTACTTCCTGGGAAAGCCATAATCCCCGGGACTCTGAAGTTATCTTCTTCTATGTTGTGACTTTATGCTTGCCCCTGCTCCCTCACTTTTTCCTGGAGCCACCTTACCTGTCAACTGGCATGGGTTGCCAGTGGAAACCAAAGTGCTAGACCTCCTGTAGAAGAATAAGTGCCCACCTGGGGAGAAAATGTCTTTCGCCTATCTTTTGGTACCTAAGAAAAGTCCCAGTTGCCCTGGAAATAATGCCAACACCCTTATTTTACAGGTGAGATAATTAAGGCCTGTGGTGATGAAGTGATTTTTACTGAGATCATACCAATAGTAAAAGGCAGAGCTGGGATCTGAAAGCAGGTATTTTCATGCAGAATCTTGTCCTCTTTCCATTAATTGTGCTGATTCTTTCTCATGTTTTCCTCCCTCCTCATTTTAGTTTTATAATGCTAAATGTTATGTAGTTAAATGCATGTTTATTATGCCTTGAACTTTGTTAGGAATGGGTATTGAGTCATTCTAGAAAGGCAACATGCAACAAAATGTTATTGTTTCTCTCTCTCTCTCTCTCTCTCTCTCTCTCTCTCTCTGTCTCTCTCTCTCTCTCTCTCTGTCTCTCTCTCTCTCTCTCTCTCTCTCTCTCTGTCTCTCTCTCTCTGTCTCTCTCTGTCTCTCTCTGTCTGTCTGTCTCTGTCTGTATCTGTCTCTGTCTATCTGTCTGTCTGTCTCTCTCTCATTTGCCTCTGCATTAAGAAAGGGAGCATGATATAGAAGAATCTTGGAGTCTGGAGACGTAGCATTAATTCTCAGCTAAACATTTTCTAGCTATGTGACCTCAGGTAAGTCTCTTTACCAATTTGAGAATCATCTATAAAAGACAATAATAATAATTACATATCTACCTCATGGGATTATTGCAGGGAAACTGCTTTGTAAAGCTTAAAGCTCTAATAATAATAGTGAATAGTCAAATCACTCAGTCAACAAGCATTTACTTTGTGCCAAGCATTGTGCTAAGCACTGGGGAAAGGCAAACAGACCATTACCAACAAAAAGCCAAGTCTTGCACCCAAGGAGTTCAAATTCTAATGAGACAGAAAACCTCATAAGCACATAAAAGACTATATGGAGGAGATGAAGGTAGTATGAAAGGAGGAGATTTAGAAGATAAGAAATTGGGGAAAAGGCCTTTTGGTGAAGATGGGATTTGAGCTGAGTCTTGAAAGAAATCAGAGAAGCTAAGACATAGAGGTTGAGGGCCAGAGTGTTCTAGGCATAGGGGGCAGCCAGTGCCAAAGTATGGAGACTGGAGAGGGATTATTTGTTTTGTGTTTCTGCAAGAAGAACATATTTTTTGCTGGATCTTAAAGAAAAAGGAGTAAAGGCTGGAAAGGTAGGAAGTGGCTAAGTTAGGAAGAACTTTACATTCCAAAGAGAGGACTTTATATTTGATCTTAAAGGTCATAGGGAGCCACTTGAACTAATTGGGTAGGAAAGAAACTTAGACCCAGTAAGATTTGCAAAATACTTTACCTTTATTATTTCATTTGGTTCCTATATAGAGGTTAGCTATTACTATTATTACATTAAGTAGAATAAACTCTTAACTGGAAGTGCTACTTTGATATAGCACTGTGGTGTGGAGATAAAGCTGAATTCTTTTTCCCCCTGTCTTAATAGTATTTTATTTTTTCCCTATTACATGTAAATATAGTTTTCAACATTCACTTTTATAAGATTTTGAGTTCCAAATACTTTTTGTCTATCCCATTACCCCCTCCCCAAGATGGCAAGGAATCCGATATAGGCTACATATGTACAATCATGTTAAACCTTTCTATATTAGTCATGCTGTGAAGGAAGAATCGAAACAAAAGGGAAAAACTATGAGGAAAAAAAAGCAACAACAAAAAAGAGAAAATAGCACGATTTGCTCTGCATTCAGACTCCATAGTTCTTTCTCTGGATGTGGTTAGCATTTTCCGTCAGGAGTCTTGGAATCATGTCTTGGATCATTGTATGCTGAGAAGAGCAAGGTCTATCAGAGTTAATCATTGTACAATGTTGCTGTTACTGTGTACAGTATTCTCCTGGTTCTGCTCACTTCACTCAGTGTCAGTTGGAAGTCTTTCCAGGTTTTTCTGAAATTCACCTGCTTGTCATTTCTTTTTTAATTCTTTTTAAAATTTATTTTAGTATTTCAGTTTTCCCTAGCTACATGTAAAAACAATTTGCAACATTTGTTTTTGAAACTTTGAGTTCCAAATTCTCTCCCTTCCTCCCTGCCCCTTGAGAAGGACAGCAGTTTGATACAGGTCATACACGTGTAGTCATGCAAAACAAATCCATAATAGGATGAAGCTGAACTCTTAAAAACAATGCTAGCAAGGCAATCTCTGTTAAGTTTCCTATGCTTTAAGGACAAACCTGATGAGGACTAACCTAGATGAGTTTAGACTGCCTTCTCATCAGACTGTTGGTGGTCAGAGGACGTTTTGTTTTTGCTATGGGTAAGGGCAGGAGGAGTAGCCAAGTCACAAAAACTCATTAGGAAACATTTCTTAAGGCATGAGAGAATAATCCGTGTACATGGAAGGAGTGTTTCAGCCCACTGAAATCTTGTATCATTTGTAGTAAATAAACCAAGTAGATAGAAATAGACAGAACCTAAAGTAGTCAATAAATTTGTATTCGGCATTCTGGGCAGGATTGTTTCCAACCCACTTCGGAATGTTAGTTGTCTGTGTTACTTTTAGGTCTGACTGCAAATGAAATTCTATAAATCCCTTCAAGAAGTCCCTTTAATAACAAACCCATTCTTAAAAGTTCTTTTTGTCATTCAGCCTCACTTCCTTCTGATGAAAAATGGAATGAATTACATTATTCTGTCGGAACCATACAGATTTCCAGATCATTGACATTTCTGTGCCAGCAGTGCTGGGGTGTTTTGCTGGATACCAGAAAGTTTCCCTATCCAAAGTATCTCCTCCATCAACCTTGCCAGAGCGCTTGAAATTGAGGTATCATCTATGCATTTGGTAAAATTAATAATGATAATAATAGCTAGCATTTACATAGCACTTACTATACGCCAGGCACTGTGATAAGAGCTTTACCCTGGGAGATTGATGCTGTTCTACAGATGCAGAAATTCAGGCAAAATTGAGGTTGAGTGACGTACCCAGGGTCCCAAAGGTAGTAAGTACTAGAAACTGGATTTGAACTGAGGTCTTCCTGACTCCAGGCCCAGCTTGCTATCCACTGATCACCTAGTTGCTTTGTATTAAGGCAAGAAAACCTTTGTTAAGGTGAAAATGTCATATAAGAAGGGCAAGTCAAAGTAAATGTTCCTTCTTTTCCATTAATAACTTTCCCTGAATTCATTAATTTATCATCTAAGAGAGTCCTGTGGGAGTGAAGCACAGTATAGGAGGTTTTAATGAAGGGAAGAGAAAGAGATGATCAAGAACAATTCGGAGCATTCCCCAAGAAGAATGTTCCAATGGATCATCCCCTACTGCCACCATCAGTGGGAAGATACTGCGGGTGTTGTAGGGGTTCAGAAAGGAAGATGGAAAGACCTTGGGCATGGACTCTTCCTACTTGCTTGGGGTTCATTATACATAGACATCCTATTTTCTAGCCCCAATGTACTAGTGCTCTTTTGACACTATCAAATGTTTACTTATTCCCTTAAGAAAACTACCTCT
Organism: Trichosurus vulpecula; assembly: GCF_011100635.1. Taxonomy (NCBI): domain Eukaryota; kingdom Metazoa; phylum Chordata; class Mammalia; order Diprotodontia; family Phalangeridae; genus Trichosurus; species Trichosurus vulpecula. Next base: position 449,704,020 of record NC_050574.1, on the reverse strand, counting down.
CCATCTGGAGACATGTCTGAAAAAAGCTTTGTGCATTGCATGAACAACATGTATAAGTACATTTATGTTCCACAATAAGAGAGACAGAACTTATGAGTCACTTTTTTTCTTCCCAAATCTCTTCTGCTTTTGGATATTATAAAGTTAGATATTTTTCCTTATAAAACATTGACTAAAACACAAACTGTACTGGCACCATTGTGGCTGTGTAAGATCAACAACCAGCACACAGAAGGGCTGCCAGCACATGTTCTTGGATCTGCTTTTCTAAGGAAAGCAACTCTAAAGGGTTTATAATCTCATTTCAATCAAACATACATATATCATTCACTTAGTTCAGGGGGAAAGGCCAGCACCCTGAACTTCAGAGAGAATACAAACAGAAATTACAAACGTACATCATATAAACAGAGCAAACAACTCAAACTGGTCTATCCATACCGATACGCAGTTACCAGAGAAGCACCAACATCTGGGTTTTTTGAAAGCTGGGGGGCTCCTTAACAATGGCTACCCAAAGTTTTTTCTGGTCAAATCACAACACTCTTCCAGTGAGTGAGAACCCCCAAACAAAACGCGAGCCTCTGAGTGTATATACCCTGTTCAGGGTCAAAGGGTGTCACAACCATGCAACTGAAAACCATGTGACACTTCTGTAGGCATCACAACCATGCTACTCAAACCTTTGGGAACTAGGCTTTCTTGTTTCTTAAGCAGGTCATCAAAGATGCCCAGATTTAATCCAAGAAACAAAAGCCAGAATCATCAAAAAAGAGGACACAGTAAAAAAGTCCCACCCTAATTGCCATTACACAGTGGGAGTAATTCACCTAGAAGACCAGGGGATTCAGAGAATCATAGATCTGGAAGGGACCTCAGAGGTCATCTAGCCTACCCCCTTCTTTATATGGAGGAGGCAAATGAGTCTAAGAGAAGTAAGATGACTTGCCCAAGGCCACACAGGTAGAAAGTGGCAGAACTAGGAATTGAGTTCAGGTCCTCTGATGCCCAATTTGGCCCTTATTTCACTGTCCTGTCCTGCTTCCTACAGAATGCTTTTTGTCTATTGTTAGAATGCTCCATCTCAGTGAATCAGGACAGCATGCTGGGCTTAACTTTTACCTCTCATGTTTCCCAGCTTTGTGACTATGGGTGAGTCAATCTCTCTGAATCTTACACTCTCTACTTCAAGCTTCAAAATGTAATAGAAATGTCAGTAATCCTTACTATTAATGTTAAAATAATACCCTATTAGGAAAAGAAGATCCATGGTTCTTGCTTATGTTTTTGGGGAATTCTTTTGGATTACTAAAAAGGAAATTTCTCAGTTTTCCCATATATTCTACATCTCAGACCTTAAGCTCATCAGAATGTAAGATCTTCATTTAGAGCTGGAAGGTACCTTGGAGTTCACTAATCTAAGCCTTTCATTTTACAGATAAAACTGAGGCCCAGAGAGGTTTTGTGATTTTCCCAAGATTATGAAGGCAGGGACAGGATTTGAACCCAGAGCCTCTGACTCGATCTAGTTCTCTTTCCACTGCACCACACTGTCACATGGAGAGACCCTATGAAGACATTAAAAATAATAATTTTATTTAGTAGTTTTAACTTCACTGTGGTTGTGGTTCAGAATAGAGTGGGTCCTTTAAGAACATTCCTTACTAGGTCAACCACCAAACAATCGCTGATGAAGTTCATTGGAAACAGCTGAGCTTTCAGACAAGGCTAGTAAAATCCACTATAAAAGAGAGCTCAGCTGAGGGAGTGCCTTAGAAGGGGGGGGGGGGAGGGTGGTGCTGGTCTGCTTTCTGGTATTTTTGAGTGTCTTCATTCTAGGGAGGCTGATAAGAGACATCTCACTTTAATTAACTGAGGATTAGAAATATCCCAAGAAGATATTTAGATCCTGAATAGACCCTGGGATCTTGCTCAAAATCAGTTGTGAATAGGTTGAGAGAGAAATCTAAAACAACTCAAAAACTTCCCAATACAATATGGCTTCTTGTTGTAGGACATCTGGGTGGTGAAGTGCATAAAGCATAGGACTTGGAGTCGGGAAGTCCTGAATTTGAATCCTGCCTTGACATGTACTACCTGCGTGACTGAGCCAGTCATTTAATCTCTGCGTGTGTCAGGTCCTTATTTATATAGTAAGGATGATAATAGCACCTTCCTTACAGGGTTATTCTGAGGATAGAATGAGTTAACACATGGAAAGTGCTTTGTTAACCTCAAAGCACTATATAAATCCTAGGTATTATTTGTTTTATTAATACATGCAAATCTGACTTTTCTCCAGAATACTTGGTCTTGTTTGATTCAATGACAGGATGGAGAATTGGAAGTGACTTTAGAAATAATTTCTTCTGGCCTTCTAATTTGGGCAGCTAGGTGGAAGAGTAGATAGAGCGCTGGGCCTAAAGTCAGAAAGACTCATCTTCCAGAGTTCAAATCTGGCCTCACACCTTTACTAGCTGTGTGACCCTGGGCAAGTCATTTGACCCTGTTTGCCTCAGTTTCCTCATCTGTAAAATGAGTTGGAGAAGGAAGTGGCAAACCATTTTAGTATCTTTGCTAACAAAACACCAAATGGGGTCACAGAGTATCAGACAGAACTGAAAAATAACTCAACAATCTTCCAATCTCATCAAGCATGCTTACACTTAAAGTATGAGTTCCTTGTTACCTAGCCCAAAATGTGGCATAAGTTGATAGAACCTATTTTGGGGATGTCTTTGCTCTCTCTATACTTTGCAATTCCATTAATTCACCTGGCTTCAGCTCTTCCTTCTATTCAAATGACTCCCACATCTACCTATTCAGTCTTAACCTCAGGCCTACACACACACACACACACACACACACATGTAGAATTTCCACAGGCATCTCAACCTCAGCATGTTTTAAACTAAACTCATTATCTTTTCCTGTTAATGGGATCCTCTTTTTGACTGCACTGTTTTTGTCGATGACACCTCTATGGACTAACTCTGCCATGTTAGAAACATTGCTGTTATTCCAATTCTTCCCTCTTATCTAGTCAATTACCAACTCATGTTGATTTAATCAAATGATATGTTTCTCACAAAAGTCACTGTGACATACTGAACAGACAACTGGCCTTAAAGCCAGGAATGTGGTCCTGCATCTGACTTGCACAGGCTATGTTACCTCGGGCAAGGTTCTTAACTTCTCAAAGTGCTCAAGGCAGTTCTCTAAGACTATAAGTTACAGGCAAGGTGGTGACCTGAATTGGTAAAGGAAGTATCCTACTTGGGAGTTCCACATACCAAAAAAATCACGGATCAGGTCCCTATTTCTTTATCTCTCGCATGCATCGTCCCCTCTCTCTTCTCTGTGTTACTCCCTTAGTAGGGGCCTTCATTGCTACCTACCTGACCTTATGCATAGGAGAAAATATACATTGTAAGTAAAGTGAGTTTTAGTGTGCATAAGGTGGACTTCTGTCATTCTTTCTTACAGTTTAGTTTCCCAGGATCCATGGCCATAACAATCTGTTTCCTGGGGTCATGACTTGTAAACACCTCCACCACTCTTGCGCAGCATTATATAGTGATAAATAATATAAACCTTTGTGCTGGAATTGTAAATATCCCCTGCAACTGTACAGTGAATATAATGGTGAGGTAACATAAACTTGTGAGGCTATTGCTGGCAATGTGCCGTCTTTGTCTGTTGCCCCATAAAGCTAGTGAGCGCTGGTCAGTGAGTGGGGAACTTGTAGGGGTGAATGCACAAGCTGGAATACTGTGTGTGCCTTGATCGGCCCCCGTCAAGGTTTCAGGGGAATCTGTGTTTGCCTCAACTGGCCCCCGTTGAGGCTTGAGGGCATTCAGGGAAGTGCACACGCTGTGTCTGTATCGATTGACCCCATCAAGACATAGAGGTAGTTGCCCCTCTTCCTGACAGCCCCTGCGAGAAAGGTGATTAGGGAATGCTATAGGAGGTGGTGTTCCCATTAGCAGCAGCTCTCTTTGAGAAGACTAGGCTAGAATAAAGTAAGATTATTAACCCTCCAAAGCTGTCTTCCTATCTAACCAGATCAAGAGTGACCCTGTGCTAGCAGCCTCCTGTGTGCTAGTGTTTACCTATCTGACATACATACATACATATATACATACATACGTACATATAGATAGATACACGTACACACATGTATATTTATACTATCTACATGTGTATATGTGTGTATATACACAGACCTCCTAATAGGTCTGCCTTTCTCCAACCTGTCCATCATGGTACTGCCAGACTTTTCTTCCTCTGTCTAGATCTATCTAGGACAGCTAGGTGGATGAGAGTTCTGGGCCTAGAGTCTGGAAGACTTGTCTTCCTGAATTCAAATCTGGCTTCAGATACTTCCTAGCTGTGTGACCCTGGACAAGTCACTTAACCCTGTTTGCCTCAGTTTCCTCATCTGTAAAATGAGCTGGACAAGGAAATAGCAAGTCTCCCTAACACCTTTGCCAAGAAAGTCCCAAATGGGGCACGGAGAGTCAGACACAGCTAAGACGACTTGGCAACAAAATAGGTCTGTATGGTCATAGATATTTCTTGTGCTTAAAACCCTCACTCTCGACATAGAAAAGTTATATCTTGACATTTAAGGCCTTCTGAACTCTGGCACCGCCCTTTCTTTCCAGTCTTACACCTCTCCTGTCCACACAGTTGGTGCTCCAGGCAAATGGAAGTATTTGCTAAATATATCCTATGTTTACCTTCCTCTGTGTTATGATTATTGCTGCTTCCCATATCTGAAGCCCTCCCCTCCCCTCTCCTCTTAGCTTTCTTCTCCTGATAACCTCACCCTGATCTCTCCACTTGGTAATGACCTGGTTGACCTTGGGTAAGTCACTCAACCTTGCTGAACCTCAGTTTCTTCATTGGTGAAATGCGGGGATTGGGCTAGGTGACCTCCTAAAGTCCTCTCCAACACTGAATCTCTGATCTTTCCCCATCTTCCTAGATCCCTTCCCCCTTCAGGCCTCACCTAGCACTTTCTGTGTCTCTCTTATGTACTAGGGTCTCTTAAGTATGCATCTCATCTTACCTTACAAGGCTATCAGCTCCAATCAGGGCAGAGGCCCTGTTTTACTGGGTGTTTGTATCTCACTTAGTGTGAGAACTTAGCGAATATTTCTTGAAATGAATACATGAAGACATAGCCTAAGTCAGGGTCATTTACTTTGCTTACAGAGGTGTCACACATGTTCTATGGAAATTGATAATAAAATGTACCACTAGATTGAACCTGCTGTGTGCTTACGCATATTTTATTAAGCTAGGCGATGGGAGCATGAATGTGACAATTTTTAAGCCTCAATTCTCCTGCGGATAGAGATCTCAATTTAGTTCCCCCCACCTCATGTCTTCTAGGCCCCTTTTGCACAAATATAATTAGCTCTTTTACTTGCATTTGGGAATGACCTTTCACTCAGTACCAATGTCAGCTGTAATTCAGAAAGCTCCGTATACATGGGTACAACTTATATTCTATGACAGTACTTAGCAATGGACAATGGTATCTTGCCTTCCACCTGACTATATTCCCATTTTCAACAAATGAGAAAGGTCAAGTTATATATGTGCATTGGCTACTTATAATTCAAAATAAAGAGCCCGCCTCCTATTTTGAGCCCTGTTGCTAACCATGTTGCTTCATATCCTTATCTATTGGATTCTATTTTATCCCTATATTGAACTTTAGGATTTTTAAAATATACATTCCCTGAAGTATTCCGACATGATACAGAAACATTCAGAGTCAGAGATGGTTTATATTTTTTTTTCCTTTTCCTTGTTTGCTGGTTATATCGTTTACTTTAAAACACATATATGTAAAATATGACCTAGGTACAAATTCTGTCTCTGATGCTTCCTGCCTTTGTGATCTTTGCACCAAGTCCTTTCACTTTTCTGAGTCTCAGTTTCTTGATCTCTAAAATGGAATTGGACTAGATGGGTTCTAAGGTCCCTTCCAGGTTTACAACTCCTGTCACAGGATTATTTATGGGCAAGTGAGTACGGGCAGATCCACACTCTTTGCCCTTTACTCCAAATGGATGTTTTTTAAAGCCTTACCCAAATCATGCTTTGAATAGCATTACATTCACCAACATCCTCCTTGGTGCCCTTTAACTGTTAAACTGTGCCCTCTGTCACTTACTCAACTTATCCTGATGATGCCATTGACGCAGCACGATTTTAGAGCAAAAGGACAGATCGGTCTATTATGCAGCCCGGTGTCAAGGGCTTTTATAAATATTTTGGCTCAACATAAAGTCCAAATGAAATAAAATTAAATGCACTTAAGGCTTTAAAAACAGCTCTGTTCACAGAACTCTCAGACCATGTGATATTCCATTTTGCAACCCAGGAGCACACCATTCTCCTTGTCTTTGCATTATATTTATGCATTTTAAATGAAACCATTATCATTTCTGTATTCAGTTCTTCTGTAATAGCGGAAGCAGAAATCTAAACAGGCTGTTACATTTCGATGACACATTCATTAGATCTGAATTATGAGTTCAGCATATCCTGAAAATAGGGATTGCTCAGTACATTTCCACAGCTGTCATTTTGCTGCAGTCATACAACGGCAAGTGAAAGGCACAAAAAAGATGACTCCATTCTACACCCACCAGATGTTTTTGCCCCCGTTCCTTACTTCTGTCTTGAATGCAAAAATCTTCAGTTTTTTAACAAAACCCAAATAGGGTGCTTTAAAAAATGAATAAACCAGAAAGAACTCTTGTAATTAACTTAAGGAAGCCAGAAAAAAATCTATGTTCTTTTCTCATTTTTCTTAAGAAGTTGGAGAAAGACTGCTAAGTTTATGCTGAGCAACAGATTGCAGACAAGCCCTTCAGTAGTGTTAGTATTCTTGGGGGATGCTGGGTTGTAACCTATGAGGTGATCCTTCTTCAGAAAAAGCATAAATGAATTGTTAGTACAGATTGATGAAGAAGGGTTAGGTTGGAGCTTCTACAATGAGTGTCTCCTCTGATTGTCGTGTAGGATTTTAATGGTCCCTTGAAGTTTCTGTGCAGGGCAAGACAGGGAAGAAAATCCTCCCATGGAAGGTGATAGATACCAGACCATAAGGATGATTGGCACTCTGATTTTGAGAGAACATACTTGGAAGACTGGACAAGGTGCATCCACTTCCGGTCTCTTTTTTTTAACTTCTAATGAGAACTTTTTCTCTGTTTTTAAATGTTTGATGTTAATCCTATAACAGAAAATCTTCGAAATATTATGAGAAAATGCCATAAACGCAAATTAGCATAAGGAAAAGGAAACTGCATCTATAGTTTGAAGAGTGAGAATTCTAACCAGCTCTGGCACTCACTACCTGTGTCACTTTGGAGGAAATCCTGTCATCTCTTGGGGCTTCAGTTTCCTAGGCTGTAAAATGGAGTTGAGCTGCACGATTTCTTAGATACTTTGCAGCATCAGATCCCATGATAAGTAAAAATACTAAGGAATATAGAAATAATACCAAATTCCTCTTTTCCTTTATGGGGATGAGTCAGATGGTGAATTTCTTGAGAGCAGGCACTGTTTTTGCCATTCTTTGTATTCCCGCCACTGAGCACAGTGCCTGGCACGTAGTAGGTACTTGATAAATGCTTTTTGGCTGACTGCATTTTAATACATCAGCTTAGGTCTAAGAAAGCATACCATCTTTTGCATTTTCAAGTGTCGTGATTAGAGTTCCAAAATGTGCTTTGAGATCTCAAGCCATGAAACTCTGATTGTTGGTAAATCAATGCAGTCAAAGAGTGAAAGACTTATGGCAGAGCCCTTACTGGTGGGTCATTAAGGGTGTCTTAACAAAGGTTAAAGTATTGAAGGCTGTATTGAAGGCTGGTGCTGGAGTGGGGCTATTGGCGAGAAGCGGAATACATAGACTAAATCAGTATATCGGTGCCATATTGATAGAGGTGAAACATTTGAGCACAGAATTCTACGGTCATTTGGGCAGCATGACTGAGATTTCATTCAACAATAATTTACTGAGCCATAATTGAAATGGTATTCATCCTCCATAGATTTATATTCAATTGGAACAGAAATCTAGGGAAGTTATATGAAATCACAACGTCCATAGGATCAGAAAGGGAGCCCTAGCCTTGAGGGCAGACATATAGCCCTGCGATCAGAGGACAACCAAATCAAGTGGGTACCACCAGCCAGTCAATAAGCATTTATTTTGTTGTTATTGTTCAGTTGTGTCTGACTCTTTGTGACTCCATTTTTTTGCAGAGTGGTTTGCTGTTTCCTTGTCTAACTCGTTTTACAGATGGAGGAGACTGAGGCAAACAAGGTCAAGTGACTTGCCCAGGGTCACACAGCTAGGAAGCATCTGAGGACAAATTTGATCACAGGTATTCCTGACTTCAGGTCAGGCACTCTACCCACTGTCCCACCTAACTGCCCCAAGCATGTATGTAGTGCCTGCTATTTGCCAGATACTTTGCTAAGTGCTAGAGATACAGAGAAAGGCAGAAGACGTCCTTGTCCCTAATGGGGAGACAACAGACAAACAACTGTGTACAAACAATCTGTATGTGGGATATATTGGAAATAATCCACAATGGAGAAGCACTAGAATTAAGAGGGGTCAGGAAAGACTTCCTTTAGAAGGTGGGACTTTATCTGAGATTTCAGGGAAGCCAGGAGGCACGGATGAGGAGGGAAATAATCTCGGCATGTGGGACAGCAAGTGAAAATGGCTAGAGTTGAAAATTGTATTCAGAGAACAGCAAGGAGGACAATCTCAGAAACAGTACATGTAAGGTATCAGAAGGGTGGGAAAGCAGAAGAGGGGCTAGGTGATAAAGGGCTTTGAATGCCAAGCATAGGATTTTATATTGGATCCTAAATGTGACAGGATTAAGGAGATGTGAGATAGAATTTTCACCTCGGAGGAGTACCCACATTCCCTTAATTAGGAAGATGTAGAAATATTGAAATTTTAGATATTAGAAACTTGCACCAACAGGGACCATCTATCTGGCTTTCATGTTTGATCTGGTAGAACCCTTTTGAAAGCTACCTGAAGAAGATGCTCTGGGCCCTCAAAATGCCCTGTGTTGGCATAAATGATAAAATGGCCATCATCTCTTACTGTTACTGCTTTTTTCATTCCAGACTCTTACTTTTCCTAAGCCTCTTACTCCACTTTTGCTTCTGACTTTCTGATATGGAACTCTTTCTTTTGACTCTATCTCCTGACTTTGGTGACTTCTCAGTCTCCATAGTTTAATCCCTGGCTCCTTAAAAAAAACAACTCCGTACTATCGATCCTGCATGGTGTGCCTACACAGCATTTGGTCTTTTACTCTCCTCTTCTGGGCGACTTTTTCAGTCAGCTAATAAACTTTTATTAAGTGCCTACTATGTGCACTCGTTTATTTATAAACTGGGGTTGGAGGCACAGAATTAACTGCTTAATGAGAGAGCTCATGCATTTTTAATAATTTATGAATAAAACAACCATACCCCTTGGCTGCCTTTTAGAATCTTGTATTACCAAGTAATAAGGAAATGAGCTTGTGGTAGCTAGAGGGGTGATGGCCCTGCACAAGATATATGTGTGTTTGTATTGGTGGCTCTACCCTAAACCTTCTGCAAGAGAGAGACAGAAACAGCAGTATGGTGGATAGAGGCCTAGTTCTGAATTCAGGAAGATATGAGTTCAAGACCTTTTTTGGCACATACCTGCTCTATTACCTTTGGCAAATCTCTTATATCATAGGTCTGAACAACAATTAAAACACCATATGCAAAAAATCTCATTAGTGTATCACTTCAGAATCTCAACAATATAATATAATCCTAACCCACTTTTCCAACTTTACTCCCCACTTCCCCTACATTCCTTTAGCTAAACTGTGACACTTAAATTTTTTTTTCAAAAAAGTCTTTTGCTTGTCTTCTTATACATTTCTTGTGCTGCTTTATCTGTCTGAAATCCCTCCCCCACCTCCCCTTTCATCCTCATCTCCGCTAATTGTCAACCCTACTCATCTTTGAAGGACAATATTAAATGTCACAATCTTCTGATTTTCTCCAACTTAAATGGATCTCTTTGTCCTCGAAACCCCATAAAGATCTGGGCCTATCTTGTGGCACTTACAGTCTACCTCACATTATAGTCTGCCATATTTTTGTCTTCTCTCCTCTGCTCTAAACCATTCCCCAACTAGATTGTAACAATCTTGAAGGCAGAGACCACCCCTCACTCTTCTTTATTGTACCCCATAGGGCTTAGTACAGTACCTTGCACAAAAGCTCTCAAGAACTATGTTGAAGTGAATTATACCACCATTGAGTTTAGAATTGAAAATAAATTTTTCTCTAAGTATATCACAATTAACTATTATGCCCAACCAGAGCAGACATTAATTTTGAATAGCATTCAGAGTGGCTTATTTTCCTCTGAGTTTCTGGTTCATCTAGGGGATGTTTCACGTACTTGGAGCCAAAGCTATAATCTTTGTCAGGGAGGGAACCAGGATCTATAATATTCAGAAGTCATATGGATTTCTCAATGACATACTGTAGCAATTCTCACTTTTTCTTTCTTAATCCTTATTCTTTATTTTAACTCTGAGTTCAAATAACCCAGCATTACCACAATCCATTTAACTTGTTTCCGAAAGTATAATTGCATAGGGGTTATTTAACTTTCCTGAAAAGCCACCAGTAAGATACCAAATGGGAAAGAAAAATGTCTTCATTTAGAGGGTAAACAAAAGACAGACAAGTCCCCGTAGGGAGTAGAAATTCTTGGTATACAGTCTCACATTCTGGGCTCCTTTCCACCAACCCTTGAAAATATAACAAAAACTTGATATATATTTTTGCCTATGTAAATGCGAAATATTTCATATTCAATTATGTTATTAGTCTCTAACTTATAGTCTGTCATCCAAAAGCATGCTTATTGGCAACTCAGACATTTTCTCCATGGAAACGATGATATATATGAGGATTAGATCCTCAGGCTAGCCCACAAAAGCCTTTTTATCTAATAATGTACCTAAAGCATTGTTTTCTACCAAGAGTTTGGGGGAAGGTCATTGAAGGTTAAGACTGGACCCTGATGAAGCATGATAGTCAAGGACAGGAAGAGTTTATGGTAAGATACTGGGGGAAACAATAATCTTTTGATAGAAGCTCCTAGAGTCACTTCTTGTTGGCAAGTTCCCCTCTTTTTCTTTTCTTTTTCAGGAAGTTACCAGCTTGTTTCTTTTCCCCGTGCCCTTACCCAGTTCTGTGAAGTTTCTCTTTTTTCACAACCGTGTTATGTGACAGGATAGTTTCTGTAGTTTTCTAAGTAAAATACCAAAGAAGGAGTTTGGGAAGGGATCAGGAGTTCCCTGAATTCACATGCAGGAAAAATCAAACCCTCAGTTGGCACTCCATTCCCTCTTAATTCTAGTGCTTTATTTCTGTTGATAATCTCCAATTTATCCTGCAGATAGTGTATTTATACCTAGTTCTTCCCATGTTATTCCATCCATTAGACCGTGTACTCTTTGAGGGCAGAGATTAGTTTTTTTTTTTCCTTTCTTTATATCCCCAGAACTTAGCATTGTGTGCCTGGCACATAGCAGCTGCTTAACAAATGTTTATTGACTTATGTGTCTTACGGTAAGGTACTGTGCACTGGCTGTTTATGTTTCAGAATGGAAGCAACATAGACCCTACTGATAAGTAATATGGATGTGATGTTCAGACTGTTTTAGTGACTAGGGAGATAACCTCTATCTTAGGTGGGATCATAATTAGGATTTATTAGAAATCTAGCATTGTGCCATTTTTTTGGTCTTGTTTCACCACAAGGATAGTTATAACACTAGACATCTCATCTGTATATCAGTGTACAACCAATATAAAAACGGGGGATGTTAAGCACTATCATATGGATAAGTAACTCTTCACAAGCTCAGATATCCAGGCTTCTGCTCACAATGGTTTCCAATGTAATTTTTGTACAGTCAAAAAGTGGTCCTGTCAAAATCCATTTTATTTGGACAGCGCAAGGCCATCTAAGTTATTCTAGTACTTTTCTTTTTAAGTTAAGTGACAGAGAATCTACCAAAAACCTGTTATTGGAGTACTATACTTAGCTCTTTTCAGCTGTCAAGGGTAATCCCACTATTTACCTACAATAGCTTTGATCACAGACTCTTTCTCTTCTGTGATTATGTAATTTAACACAGTTATTTTTCTCTCTTGTCTTCATTCCTACCCTCTCACTCCTTTTTTAAAAATGGGATTATTATTTTGAAGAAAATATCAGGAGGGAGGAAAGAAGAAAGGAAATATGTTTAATTAATGTCAACTTAATAATTTTCAAATATAAAATAATATAAGAAATAGATTATAAGCTCTATGAGGACAGGTGCCATTTTAAAATTTTCTTTAGTATCTCTTCCATCACCTAGGGTAATGTTCTATATTTAGTAGGTTCTAACTAATTTCCTATACTCATAGAATACAAACTCCTTGAGGGGAGGAGATACTCCATTCTTTGTGTTTGTATGCCAAATTCTTAGAATAGTAGGACATAGTAGGAATTCAACAAATCATTGTTAAATGAATATATGCAGTAGGGTGTGGTGGCTTTTGCCTGTAATCCCTACTACTGGGGTAGCTAAGGCTGGTGGTTTGTATTTGGAAGTCCTGAGCTGCATTGTAAAAAGCTGAGGCTGTATTAGCACTAAGTCCAGCACCAATATGGTAAAGCTTAGAGGGACCACCAGGCTACCTGAGGTCAGAAACAGCACAGGTCAACACTCCCATGCCAATCAGTAGTGGATTCTAGCTGTGAGTGGCTGCTGCCTATTCAACCTGGGCAAGATAGAGAGAACCAGTGTCAAAAAAACAAGGGAACCAACATAGAACAACACAACCACCAAACAAAAATTAATGACTATGGAATTGTTACTCTTCAGTTACTCCCCTTAATGGAAGTGTTGTATCAGTTAAATGCACATTAAAAAGAGTCCTATTTATTTGACAAAGTATACTCTAAATTTTTAATGCGATAATCCTATAAAAATGAGAAATAACTCCCTGTACAGGGCTTAGGGCTATTCCTTTCCTTGATTTTCTTCCAGTTATCATAAATCCAGGTCTGATTACACTGCAGAGCAGGCAGGAAGCTATTCTCATATATTTCTCACTGATCACATTTGTAGGCACTGAGTATGGGGGGACACTTTTGTCTGGGTGTATATTCATAAGCAAATCAGATATCTCCACCAAGTAAGATTTGAGCCTCAGATGCTAAAGGAACAAGGCTTCAAGTCATGAAGGACGAGTGGAAACCAGGGATTCACTCCTATCTCTTGGCAGGCTGGGCAAATTTCTATATCGAAGCCATTGGGTAGCTCTTCGGGAGCCTTCTCAGAGCTCATCCAAAGCATCTCTTCCTGGTCAGAATCAAATAGCTTCTTCTTCCAGGAGGGAGAGAATACTTTGGGTCAGTGTGATCTCACTTATGGCCTTATATCGTTAAGTAGCTCTTTATGTGTATAATTTCACTCCATAAATAATAGAATATATCATATAACATGGAAATATTCTTTTTAGATATAGTCCTTAATGGAAATGCCATATGAACTAAATTCACCTTTCATAGATCTTTTTTTGAAAAAAAAAATACATAATGAAAAATTTCCAAAGATTGCTCTGTAAAAATGAAAGAACAGTCTATCTTATGTTCCCTTGTATAACCCTGGCCCATCAAAGTGTCTGACATTCAGTAGGTTTCAATAGGTATTTGGGGTTTTTTTATGTTGTTAGTGACTTGCCTTTTGCTTAGAAACAAAAAATGTGAAATTCTTGTCTCTTTGCCAATATTCCTTGTATCAAAATTTTGCTATTGCAAACATATCCACATCCACTCTATTTCTGGTTTTTCTCCTTCTTTTTAGTACTTTTGTGTCTGGTAGACATCTTCACGAAGCATCTCTACTGGAGACACACAAAAAGGAATGAATCATTTGAGCAGTTTTAGTATTTGCTTTTTTGAAATGATCTATTCCAAAGCTCTCAGATAATTAACTGACAGCATTGTAGGATGTCACTCTAGAGAAAAAATAAAATTTGATTTTTGTGATGGTTTGCATAGATGTGGTTTTAATGTGCCCTTTATTATTATAATGGTTCAGTGGTACTAATTGGATAATTACACTTTTATGACAGTTCTTAATTCTGCATTCAAATTGAGTATAAATCTTCAAACTCAGTTTTGCCACCTTTTAAAAAAATTGCCTTCATCTGCCTATTAAGATATTAAAACATAATATGTAAAGAAAATAAAATAGATGTGGATATAGTACTTATTTTATATTAATTTCTATTTGAGTATAAGTATTGCAGGCAATAACACAGCTATGAAACATAGGAATACTTCTTTGTACTTATCCCAGTTTTTAAATTTACAAAAGATCAATGTCTTAGACTTGAAAGTCTGATTTATTTTTAAGGCTCTTTTCTTCTTTGAATCTCTTCTTATTAATCTCTCTCTCTCTCTCTCTCTCTCTCTCTCTCTCTCTCTCTCTCTCTTTCTCTCTCTCTTTCTCTCTCCTTCTCTTTCCCCCATCCCCCTTGTTAGAGGAAGGTAGAGCTTAATATCGGACTTTAGGATGAAGGGCATATTCTTAATTTCCTACTCCTATTTAGCTCTCTAAAACACCAGTGGCTGCTGGAGAACACACAACCTAATTGCTATCTAAAATAAAATCCTCAAATTAGCTTTCTAAAAGGAAGTAAAAATTGATAGTGGGCCAGACATCAACAAAGAACTGCTGAACACAGCAGTGAAAGCTATGAGACACTGCAAAAGAGCAGCATACAAAATTGCCTCTCCAACCTATTTTCAATAGCCATTCAACAGGGTGCCTAGGCTTCTTTCAAGTTTTAGTTTCTATTTGTGCTCTGCTTTAGCGTTAACTTCCAATTTAGTTTTTTTTTTTTAAATGGAAATTCAATCTGAAATCAGGTTGGATGCCAGAGAAGCACTTTTGAAGGTGGTAACAAGATGAGTGAAATCCAAGAGGAGAGGAAACGAAGACATCATATTTACTGTGAAAAATGAGCAGATGAGAAAATGTAACAAGAATTTCAAAAGAGACTTATTCCAGTGTGCTATTTTTCTACTGTAAACTGTTTTCTATCACACGGTAATTCGTGAAGTTGGAAAGGAACTACTAAGGTTACTTCTAAGATGGATATTTAGAAAAATATATAGTTGACTCTCAATTATCTGGACGTGGCTAACTTATTTTGCAAATTAGCTCTGGCACATTTTTAATTCCACCTCAGTTTCCTTCCATCACTCTAGGGCCTCTTGGGGTTGCTTTCTTCTGTGGCTAGGCTGCTGTGGCCTGAAGGAAAGTATACTCATGTGTGTGTGTGTGCGTGTGTGTGTGTGTGTATACATACACATATGTTATATGTTTATGCATATATATGTATATGTATATATATATATATATATACACATATATATACACATCTGTCACGTATGGGGGCATCAGACTTGCGATTTCATTGGTCTGGAGGAATTACTAGTATGAAAACTCCATCGATATAGATTGAATCAATTAATAGTAATAATGGCTAGCATTTGCATAGTGCTTTAGGGTTTATAATGCACTTTATAAATATTCTCTAATTTTGTCCTCACAACACTCCTGGGAGGTCGGGGCCATTGTTATGGCTACTTTACAAATGAAGAAACTTAGACGAGGCAGAAGGACTTGCTCAAAGTGACACAACAAGTAAATGTCTGAAGATAGATTTGAATCCATGTCTTCCTAACTCCAGGCCCAGTACTCTAGCTGCCGTTTCACTTAGGTGGTCAATCAAACAACAAAATATATGGATGAATTCCAAAAGCAAAAAGATACTTTAAAAATTATTTTGGTTTCCAATTCTATAATTTTTCTTCCCTGCATAAGTACTTTAAAGTTGACTGTATGCGTGCATATTTTAGGAGGTGATTGGCATCTTTTCTGGGGACTTTTGCTGGAAGTAATTTTCAATTAATAATTTCATTAATATTAATAAATTAAGCTGACTGGGGCGGAGCCAAGATGGCGGCTGGAAAGCAGGGACCAGCCTGAGCTCCCTGCCGAGCCCCTCCAAAAACCTATAAAAATGGCTCTGAACCAATTCTAGAACGGAAGAACCCACAGAACAGCAGAGGGAAGTAGGGCTCCAGCCCAGGACAGCCTGGATGGTCTCTGGGTGAGGTCTATCCCACACGGAGCTCGGAGCTGGGAACGGAGTGGAGCAGAGCCCAGCCTGAGTGACTTGGACCATCCAGACCAGAAGCCGGGCGGAGGGGGCCCTAGCGCCCTGATTCAGTGAGCTGCGGCAGTTACGAGACTTCTCAACCCACAAACACCAAAGACTGCTGAGAAGGTTAGTGGGAAAAGCTGCAGGAGTGGAAGGAGTTCGCGGTTCGGCTTCCAGCCCCGGGAGCAGCGGAGGTGGGGCAGCTACGGCTGCTGCTGCTTCCGGCTCCAGGCCCACCTGGTGGGAGGAATTAAGTGGCGGATCAGAGCAGGGGTGCACAGCCTGCCGAAGATCTGAGCCCAGTTCGGGTTGGGGGTCCTTGGGAAAGGAGCAGTGCTGGTGCGGCAGAGCTGGCACCTCCCCCCCAAACGTGGAACATAGAACTCTGTAGTCTACAAGTAGTCATACCCCACTGAAAAACTCAAAGGTCAAGTTAGTTGGCTGGGATTATGGCCAGGCAGCGAAAACGCACCGAGATTCAGTCTCAGACTCTGCATTCTTTCTTTGCTGACAAAGAAGACCAAAACATACAGACAGAAGAAATTAATAAAGTCAAAGAGCCTACAACAGAAACCTCCAAGAAAAACATGAACTGGTCCCAGGCCATGGAAGAGCTCAAAAAGGATTTGGAAAAGCAAGTTAGAGAAGTAGAGGAAAAATTGGGAAGAGAAATGAGAAGGATGCGAGAAAACCATGAAAAACAAGTCAATGACTTGCTAAAGGAGACCCAAAAAAATACTGAAAAATACACTGAAGAAAACAACACCTTAAAAAATAGATTAACTCAAATGGCAAAAGAGCTCCAAAAAGCCAATGAGGAGAAAAATGCCTTGAAAGGCAGAATTAGCCAAATGGAAAAGGAGGTCCAAAAGACCACTGAAGAAAATACGACTTTAAAAATTAGATTGGAGCAAGTGGAAGCTAGTGACTTTATGAGAAATCAGGATATTATAAAACAGAACCAAAGGAATGAAAAAATGGAAGACAATGTGAAATATCTCATTGGAAAATCCACTGACCTGGAAAATAGATCCAGGAGAGATAATTTAAAAATTATTGGACTACCTGAAAGCCATGATCAAAAAAAAGAGCCTAGATACCATCTTTCAAGAAATTATCAAGGAGAACTGCCCTGATATTCTAGAGCCATGGGGCAAAATAGAAATTGAAAGAATCCATCGATCGCCTCCTCAAATAGATCCCCAAAAAAAATCTCCTAGGAATATTGTCACCAAATTCCAGAGCTCCCAGATCAAGGAGAAAATACTGCAAGCAGCCAGAAAGAAACAATTTGAGTATTGTGGAAACCCAATCAGAATAACCCAGGATCTGGCAGCTTCTACATTAAGAGATTGAAGGGCCTGGAATGCGATATTCCGGAGGTCAATGGAGCTAGGATTAAAACCTCGAATCACCTACCCAGCAAAACTGAGTATCATGCTCCAAGGCAAAATATGGATTTTCAATAAAATAGAGGACTTTCAAGCTTTCTCAGTGAAAAGACCAGAACTGAATAGAAAATTTGACTTTCAAACATAAGAATCAAGAGAAGCATGAAAAGGTAATCAAGAAACAGAAATTGCAAGGGACTTACTAAAGTTGAACTGTTTTGTTTACATTCCTACATGGAAAGAGGTCATGGATGATTCATGAGACCTCAGTATTAGGGTAGCTGAAGGGAATATGCATATATATATATATATATATATATATATATATATATGTTTATGTATATATATATAAGTGAATGTGTATGTATGTATATATCTATGTGTATATATATATATATATATATATATGTGACACAGGGTGAGTTGAAGATGAAGGGAAGATATCTAAAAGAAATAAAATGAAATTAAGGGATGAGAGAGCATCATACTGAGAGAGGGAGATAGGGAGAGATAGAATGGGGTGGATTATCTCACATAAAGGTGGCAAGAGGAAGCAGTTTTGTGGGAGGAGGGGAGAGGGCAGGTGAGGGGGGAATGAGTGAACCTTGCGCTCATCAGATTTAGCCTGAGGAGGGAATACCATACATACTCAGTTGTGTATCTTACCCCACAGGAAAGAAGAGGGAGGAAGATAAAAAAAATAAAAGGGGGGGGATGATGGAGGGGAGGGCAGATGGGGTGAAGGTAATCAAAAACAAACACTTTAGAAAGGAGACAGAGTCAAGGGAGAAAATTCAATAAAGCGGGATGGGTTGGGAAGGAGCAAAAGGTAGTTAGTCTTTCACAACATGAGTATTGTGGAAGGGTTATACATAATGATACACATGTGGCCTAGGTTGAATTGCTCGACTTCTTCGGGAGGGTGGGTGGGAAGGGAAGAGGGGAGAGAATTTGGAGCTCAAAGGTTTAAAATTAGATGTTCAAAAACAAAAAAAAAAGTTTTTGCATGCAATTAAAAAATAAGATACACAGGCAATGGGGCATAGAAATTTATCTTGCCCTACAAGAAAGGAAGGGAAAAGGGGATGAGAGGGGAGGGGGGTGATAGAGGGGAGGGCTGACTGGGGAACAGGGCAACCAGAATATACGCCATCTTGGAGTGGGGGGGAGGGTAGAAATGGGGAGAAAATCTGTCATTCAAACTACTGTGAAAATCAATGCTGAAAACTAAATATGTCAAATAAATAAATTTAAATTAAAAAAAATATTAATAAATTAAGTAAACACTGGGTGCATCAATTGCTGCAAAACTTTCCTTAGTCCTTGAAGTATTATTAAATTCCAGTTCTTCTTAAAAATATAAAGAATGTTATCCTGGAATTTCATTCCCATGACTAAATATCCTTTCTCTGACATTTCATGGGAGATCATAGTTGTTTCCCATTATGTTAACCTCTAAAAGTTTTGTACAGCAACCCTAGCTTCTTTTAATAGCTATTGATCTGCTCTCCATGAAAGTGTCTCATCTCTTGAATCTTTTTCAGCTTGTATCACTTCCTGAGGGGATGTGTTCTCTGCTTTTAAGTTGTTGAATCTTAGGAAAGGAAAGGTGCTTTGAGGAGATCTAGTCTGGTGCTATATGCGGAAATCCGGTCTGCAACATTCTAGATAGCTGCTATTAGTTTTCTAATATGGGATTGGACTTGTCCAGTGATGGGGAGTCTATATCATGACATATCCGTTCTGCTTTTATACACGCACACACTCACACACACACACACACACACATGCACATACACATATATATATACATATACATTTACAGCCATATACTGTATATACATATATATATGTAAATGTATAATTTCTAATTCACAGAACATTTTTCTTGATATTTAGACAAAAATCAACTGCTTTGTATATCCTACTCATTGGTCTTATTTTTTGTGGCCCATGGAAATGATGTCTACTCCTTCCTCATATAGATAGTCCTTCAGATATCTGAAGACATCAGTTATGCCCTTACCCCCAAGTCTTCTCTTCTGGAGGCAAAATATCCCAGTTTCCTTTAAACATGCCTTTCGTGACATAATTTCCAGGAGTCATATCCATTTGTCCTTAAGACAACTTCTTTTCAGCTGTATAGGGTGTTCTCCAGTTCTGGTATGTCAGAAGTAGGAGGTAAGGAGCATTTTAGTGTTCTTATCTTTCATGACTTCATAAGCACCCAGTTCAATCCAACATGCATTTATGAAACATCTGCTCTATGCAAGGAACTAGGGATAAAAAGAGAAAACAAAGCAGCGCCAACACCAACAAATTTCCTGCCCAAAAGGAGTTTACATTTCAAGAAAAGGGCTATGATATGCAAACATATGCATACATATGAGAGTTTGAGGAGGAGAGAACAAACACTAACAATTTAGCCCATTATAAAAGGCTTCTTGGTGGAGATGACACATAAACTGAGCTTGAAGGAAGCTAGGGATTCTAAGATCCAGAAGGGACAATGTAATGCATCTGTGGCCTAGAGTAGGGCCGTCCAACCTTATGTTATCTTAGGGACACATTAAAATAAAATAATTATTTGAGGGCTGCCCCCAGAATGAAAAATACAGTACCTTAATAGAAGGTGGGGGAACGTGCATGACAGGCAAAGGCGTGAAGTGCAAAAGCAAATGTAAAACAACAAAGCAACAACACAGCAGTATAAAGGTAGGTACATACTCACTAGTCTGCATTGTACAGACGGAATGTATCCCACATATGGACTGAAAATTCCGTGTGGTGTGTTCCGATCGTAATACTGCTTAAAAACACCAAATAAAATTAACATCAATGCGATTATTTATTACTGATGGAATTAAAAATTCTAATACTTATTCCATGCAAATTATGTTTTTATTTTTTTGCTCATGAAAATTAAAACCCACAGGCGGACCACATAAAATCCCACTGTGGGCCATATTTTGGACAGCTCTGGCTTAGAGGATGGCCTACACGAATCTGTGGTATCAGGAAACAGAAGCACATTTTGACAAGATCAAGAAACCTGGTTTGACTCCAATATGGAGCATGCAAATGTGGTGGTGGTAGGGTGGGGGTGTTTTGGGGGGAAGATGAAGTGATGTGAACTCTGATGCACAAAGCTAGATCTATGCTCTGTTGTCCCTATATACCCCTTTATGAGGTATACAGAATTCCTCTGACCCAGACTGGAGCAGTTAGAGGGCAGCTAGCCATTGAGAGATTCCCTTCTTCTGGAAAGTCCCACATTGCTCCAGTTACCATTTGCATACCTTTATACATTATGTTGGGAGCAGCTAGGTAGGTGTGATGGGTAGGGTGCCGGGCCTGGAGTCAGGAAGACTCATCTGAGGTTGAATAGAACCTCAGACGCTTACTAGCTGTGTGACTCTGGGCAAGTCACTTAACTCTGCTTATTCCGGTTTCTTCATCTGTAAAGTAAGTTGCGAAAGGAAATGGCAAACCAGTCCAGCGTCTTTGTCAAGAGAACCCCAAATGGAATCATGAAGAATCAGACACAACTGAATTGACTAAACAACAAAAGTATGTTACCCTAAGGATAAATTACAGACATGAGTACCATGTGTCTATGAGTATTTTAGGGTCCATAATAAGGACGTTTTATCAGACACTAAAGTTTTTTTATGGCTGTTCAAACCATCAAAGGCTCTTTGAACCCTAGTCCTTGGTTAGTTCCAGGGTTCCCAGGCTAGTTGTACAGTGCCTGATGCATAGTGAGCACTTAATAAATGCTTGTTGATTTAACTTGACTGGTAGAAATTGGCTCACGGTGAGGAACTTTCTGTGAATGTAGTCGGAGAGCAGCAGATCGGAATTTTGCTGGGTGGCAGGGGCCTCAGCAAGTCAAATTCTCAGAAGGTAAAGTGACTCTGACAAGTCATCAACCATGTCTTGGTATTCATCTGGGCAGGGACTTTATTTTGCTTCTTTTCATATCCGTGGTGCTTAGCTCAGTGCCTGGCACATAGTAGGCACTAATAAATGGTTAATGATTGATTATCTCAGTGCAACGAGGATGTACAAGCGAGTGGGGGAATCCTTTTTATCTCAATATCCTATGTACTTTAGTAGCTAATCTTCATGTCTGATTTTGAGCCAAATAAAGACTTTGCCCTGGGATTTCTTCCCCAGAGTTAGCCCAGAGCGCAAAATATTTCTTCTTCTAAGGAGGGTTGGTTTTAATCAAAATTATAAAGTCGTCCAAGTTTATTTTTGACACCTTCCTATATTTCTCAGGGAAATCCTTTCTTATATGGTAATGTAGGAAATATACATGTAAATATGTATGCACACATATCCTTTAGATGTTAGATACAATTTCTGTGCGTAATATTTTCTCCGAGAGGAGATGTGTGTGTGTGTGTGTGATAGATAAGCACATTTCAGACCTGTCAAATATCCAAATTCCAAACATAGCAATTACATGTTAGCCTCTAAATGGTGTTTGCCTAATATCTCTCCTGTTTTCAATGTATCTTCCACATCGATGGTAAACTGATGTCTCAAGCATAGGTCTGATCATGTCATTCTCTTTCTCTAGAAATTGCAGTGGCTCCCTCATGACTGTAGGATGAAAGGAAAACTGCTCTGCATAATATTTACAGCTCTTCATAATCCATAGTCTATAATCCAACCCTCTTTTCTGAGCAGATTTCACATTACTTCCCTTCATTCCAGATTCTAATCTAGCTAGCCTTTTCTTCTGGCCCTGGGATGATACTCCATTTCCAATCTCTGTGTCTTTGCACAATCTATCCATTCATCATTGGAATGTTCTTTCTCTTTGTCTCTGCCTCTTTGAATCCTTAGCTCTTTAAGATTCAACTCAAATGCTACTTTTTATATGAAGCCATTCTTTACTGCCTGCCCAGCCCCACCCCCTTCACTCCACTTTACCCAAGTTGGCATTGTTCTCTTTACCTCTCCAAAATTATGTTGTATTTGATTATCTGTCTACATATTATTTCCCTTCTGTTTCCACAATCCGGCTAGCAGCTTCTGTGGGGGTGTAAGATCCACCCACAGCCAGCATCCAGAAACCTGCCAGCACGCTGGGAAAGCACAGGTTCTTTTGATCTGCTTTAATAAGGAAAGCAAGGTTGAAGGGGTTGACAAGCTTACTTTAATCCAGCATACAGACAGCATTCAGTTAGTTCAGGGGGAAAAACCCAGCACCCTGAACTTCAGAACAAAATACAAACAAATTACAAGCATCAACAGACAGACCCAATACAATTCATCATTACCAACATCTAGGTTCAGCCCGGGAGCTCAGAACAAGGGCTGGCCCAGAGTCACATGCGCCACCACTGCAGCCGCAAAGAGCTCCAACAGAAAAGGGATCTTCAAGCTGTCTTCTCTCCTCTTATAGAGTTTTTACATCATCAAGCATCATCTGAATGACCAGAGCCCAGGCTCTGGTGATTGGTTCTTGAGTTGGCCACTCCCCTTAGGACCCTTGGAGGTTCACATCCACATAGATTAGGTTAACACCCAATAGGGCATGGCTCTGGAGTTAACACCTCCCCTTAGCCAGCCCCATCTTGGGCCCCATCCAAGTCACCAATCCGCACCCACATAGGTTCCACACCTAATAGGGCTCTGGGCCTGGGGCCCAGCACCCAGCAAGGCTCAATGAAACACACTGAGTTACTCAAAGAAAACAAAGGCCATTTTGCTTACCAACACACCTTCCTTTACCCTTCTGCTCTTCTTCCCTCAGTTGTAAATTCTTTGAGGCAATAGATTTGTTTTTGTCTTTGAATCTTCCTTAACATCTAGCAAAGTACCTTGTACATAGTATAATATATGATATACACTTAATAAATGTTTATTGGTTGAATGAATGAGCAAATAGGAAATGGAAAAACAATTTACAGAACAAATCTGATTTGGCTTTTTTAGTAATACTGTCTTCAGGTTTGCTATTGTTTTGAAATTCTCAGGGAGTAGGGTTCTAATTTCAATCCGGTTCTCAGCCTTGGACCTTTGCTCCAAACACGAAAAATAGGTCCTTTTAGCTTACTCTTTGTCTCTTAGATCTATAACATCTAGATATTTCTACCATACCACAGTGAAGTCTTCTGGGGAGAGCAATCGCTTGGAGATATCTGTCTGAGGCAGCTAGATGACGCTGTGGATAGATCGCCGGGCTTTGAATGAGGAAGACTTGAGTACAAATCCAGTCACTCATACTTACTAGCTGTGTAACCCAGGGCAAGTCACTTAACTTCTATTTACCTCAGTTTCCTCCACAATAAAGTAAGGATAACAATAGCATCTACCTTGCAGAGTTGTTATAAGGCTAAAGTGAGATATCTGTACAGTGCTTAGCACGTTCTTGGTATGTAGTGGGAGCTATGTAAATGTTATTCCTTCTCCCTTCTGATCGTGCCTTCCCCTGTCTTCTGTTTGTCTGTCTGTCTATCTATCTACCTATCATATAGTCCCTCGGTGATCCATCCATGGTATTTCGGTTATTATATTGATGTTATCTCAGGAAATGCAAAAATAAAATCATTTACTTGCTCGTTTCCTTTATTAAATTCACTCATCGAGCCGAGTCCTCGATTCATTCTTTCCCTGAATTATTCATTGTCTCATAGAATATTGTGGCTTGATTGAAACGCCAAAATTAAACTTATTTCTTTTACAGATGAGGAAACAGGCCCAGAGAGATGAAGTGAGCTGCCCAGACCACAAAGTAAATACTTGTTACCCAGTTCTCCCACCCTCCGGTCCTGCGCTCCACTCCTTCCCCCTACATCAGGCTTCCTCCCTTTTACATGCCTTTCTATATCTATCTTCACTGAAAGCTAGGGATCTGCTTTTTTGCTTGCTCAGGTCAGGCACCTGTAGGCACCTAATAAATACACTGAAGCCTTGCTCTCATTTGACCCTGCATTCAAGGGCCTGACAAGCCCTCAGCAAAAACATGAAACAAGTAAACATTTGTCTTTGGTCTCTCTAGGCTTTTGTTAGTGTTAACTTCCCACCTTCCCTGCTATTTCCTCCCTCAATCGTTTCCTTTCTCTGAGGGCTGTGGCATCCTTGTTTTGGCTGTTATCATTTATTCAACAAATAGTCACTAAGATACCAAACTAGGATTTGATACGAGTTCTCTACAACTTTGTGTGACTTTGCCCTTGTTGCCTCCCACAGGGCTATTTGCCGTACGACTAACTGTGGAATAAAAGGCTTCCCTCCCTGTTAGATGAATGTCATACAATACATCTCATCTCAAAGAGAATAGGCAGGGAAAATATATTATTATAAAATATTTTTCATATTTATATATTTTATAAGCTGAGTAACTTCAGTCTCCCTGGAATACCACCATGTAGGTAGTCGCCTTGTTCCTGCTAACAAAGTTCTAGACAGTCTATACGTACTTTGAATGAATGAAAATTCCCAAGCGCATTTACATGTAAAGAGTTTGGACCTAACCATGCATTACCTCTTTTTCATTCTTTTGGTCTCCATAGCCACATTGCTACAGTGCTCAAAATAATGCTCAAACTAAGAAATTTTAAGGATACTGGCTTTTGGGATATTCTGTCTTTATGCGGGTACAATAAAAAGAAAAAGCAGAGTGCTTTCAGATCCATCTGAAAAGAAATGAGATGCCACCCTGCCGATATCCACAACAAACACAGGAGGAATGATGGGTGGGGTGGGGGTGTCATTGCCCACTGGCCTCTTTAATTCATCCATCACAAATTCTCTTTTCTGGACACTTGGAAGAGTTAGAATATGATTTGGAGTTCATTCTACTAGGGAGATAGATTCTCAGGACTGAGCCATTTTCTTCTCTCTCACAGTAGGGATATAAACATTAATCATTCAATGTCTGTAAATAAGCATTTGTCCCCGGTCTTTCAGGGCACCTGGCAATAAGGTGGGGGATGGAGGTAAAGGTAGAGGTAGGGAGAGCTCCAATATTGCCTGAGGGAACTGGGAGCTGTCTGGCTGTTCGATCTATTCTAACCACAGTGTAAGAGGGGTCCTAAAACCAGTTGGTCCACTGAAAGCATTACTAGTCTGAAAAACGTCTTTTAGCCCTTGATAAGCACACATGCATCAGTGGCCTAAAGAAGCACTGTAGCAGTAGCTTATCCTTTCACTTTTTATTCTTACTTTCCCACAGCCTTAAAAAAAACCGATTACTCTCCCTTCGAGAGGAGATTCTTAAGAACTTGTGCTGCCCTTAATCATTCATACCATTCCTATTCACCAATTTTCACTGCTAAGGTAAATTCGCCAAAAAATACAAGTTAATATAGGTTATAAAAAAGTATGGCATGCTTTGCTCTCCGCATTTAGCTCTGTTTGCATATTATATTATGTATATGCACATGTAGTTTTAAACATAGCTTATGAGAAGATAGAATTATGGTTTAATTATTAATTAAGCAATATGTGGCAAGGCAGCAGTTTTGACATTTATGAGAAAATTAAATTTCCTATGTATAAAGCACAAGACGTAGCCGGGTGCATCTAATCCCCCAAGGATGTGATTATCTAATGATAAAACATGTTCTCTGCAGCTGCATGATTGCTATTACAAAAAATGTTTATCATAAGTAAGATTGTGTTCCTTTTGTATGGTGAAAAGATGAAGTTGGTTGTTCAGAATATTGAACAGATGTTTCAGCAAAATCATGCAGCTCTCATAGATTAATTCTTGCTATTTAAACTGGACTATCTCCTACAGCAAATAAGTGCTTTAGGAGAAAAAGTTAGCCACTTCTTGAGTATCTTTTGTGTCATTCTAGAATAGCAATATATGCATTAAGTCCAGACGCTAGACTTTTTTTAGCTTTTAGGTTCATTAAAAAAGTGTGCAAACTGACCAACAGGAATATCTTTATTTTATTATAGAAACTAACATGTCTTGAGTATGTAAAGATAGCTCTACTAATAAACAATGACTTATGGCCGAAGTTGGTTTTGTAGGAGATGAAATTTTGGGGCTCTATCCATGTTCTAGATTGGTGATGTGATGAGTTGCTATTGTCAGAGGAGGAGTCTGTAGTTCTGGAAAAGAGCACTGATAACTAGGTCCTTTGATGACTGTCACTCAGTCAATATGCTAATAAGCATTTATTAAGCATATACTATGTGCCAGGCACTGTACTAAATGCTGGGGATACAAAGAAAGGAAAAATACAGTTGCTGATCTCAAGGAGCTCACAGTCTAATGAGGGAGACAGTACAAAAACAACTATGTACAAACAAGACAGTCATAATGAATTGGAGATAATAAAAGGAACTCAATAGCATTAATTAGGATTGTGGAAGATGGGATTTATCTGGGACTTGAAAGAAACCAGGATGTGGAAATGAGGAGGAAGAATATTCCAGAAATAGAGGATAGCCCATGAAAATTCCAAGTTGAGATATGTAGTGTCTTTTGGGAGGAACAGTGAGGAAGCCATTGTCTGTCAGGGTAGGGGGATGTAAGGATTGGGTCTAAGCCTTTGGTCTCGTTGCCAGCCAGGCTCTGTCTAATTGGTTAAACTAATCCAATAAGGGCTCATAATTTTACATAATGTATGAAGAAAATCTGCATTTTTTCTAATATATATTTCAATAGATCTAATTGATTTGCATACTTCTTCCACTGGTGCATGCTCATAAATCCTTATCCAGTGACATTCTTGCCTACTCATTCTGAAAATTCTCTGTTGAGTAGCTAGTCAATTATGGGGGCTCTTGAATAGCACCATGACATTAAATAGAATTTCCGTAGTGGGTTTGTAATGGTTTCCACAAAACCCATTCTATGCCCCCACCTCTGCCTACCACAGGCCATTTGGTAGCTAATGGAATAATACTTGTTCCTTCTCCTTGGACAATACAGGGAAAAGATGGTAGCCCATTTTGCCAGTGAATATTGCTGAGTTACTGTCGGTAACTTCCCTTCACCAGTAGAATGCAAGCTACTTGAATGCAAAGGCTGTTTTCTTCTTTGTTTATATCCAGTGCCTATCGAGATGATGCTATGGATGGAGTGGTAGACCTGGAGTCAAGAAGATCTGAGTTCAAATGTGACCCTAGACACTTACATGCTTTATGACCCAGGGCTAGTCACAACCTCTGTTTGCCTCTCCTATAAAATGTCGATAGTGACCATTGCAGGGTTGTGGTAAGCTCGGTGCCTGGCACATAGTAGGTGCCATAGAAATGCTTATTCTCTTACCTTGAACATAGTAAGCAATTAAGACATATTTATTCAGTCCTGAATTGACCTGGTATTTGTTATTGACAATGTAACTCGTACCGGCCTTTTTGACTTTCCTGCTCTGTTAGTTATAGATTATAATTTAGCAGAAGGGGAAGATGTATAAATGATAGTTGAAGATCACTGCTCACTCTCAGTTCCATCAAGGCTCAACCTCTTTCCATATTTCTGAATTGCTCATTTAGGCACTGACTGTATTCCTTTTTCCTCCAGATCTCTTCAGATATCCACCATATAACAATGATACTGCTGCCTCAATCCTTCCAGGTATGTGCAGGGAATCATTGCTGGTTTTAGGGAAGGCAAGGATTGACAGTCTTTGTAGTTACACCTGTAGGGTAACTGGTTTTTCCAAGGCTGGATTACACTAAAAAAGAGATCTAAGGAAAGACCCATTGGCAGACTGCAGTAAAATTACTTTTGTTTATATTCTATCTTCTCAAGTAGTCAATAACCTACAGATGAATATGAACTGACTACTACATGTCCAGTGTTTTACTAGGCACTTGTGAAAAAGTGAGGAAAAACGGAGAACTTACCTGCAAATAACTTAGATTCCATAAAGAGAGATAGAATGTGTATATATAAGTATATGTAAAAGATATACTATGTAAACACAATTTAATTTGATGGAGTGGGAAAATCATGAAAGACCTCATGTATAAGGTAGTATTTTAGCTGACCTTTGAAGGAAACAGGATTCTGTGAGGCAGAGATGGGGAGAGAGGACATTTCAGATTCAGGGGAATTTCTATGCTATCAAATGCCCACTGGAAAATGGAGCATCATATTCTGTTCTCCTCACAGAAAGGAGGACAGTATTAGTGTTCTCTGTCTCCCACTCTCCATTGAAATGTAAGTGCCTTGTGAGGAAAAAGGATCATTTCATTCATTATATTTGTAACCTAGCTTCTGGCGCTGTGTCTGGCACATGGCCTGTACTTAATAAATACTCGGTGATTGATCAGTTTTGATCATAAGACTAGTTGGGTGCATAAGGTGACTCGGAATTAGGAAGATCTGAGTTCTAATTCAGCTTCAGATGTTTACCAGTTATATGAACTTTTAACTTTTCCTCAATTGGGGCAATGATAGAACCTATCTCAGGGTTATTGAGAAGATCAAATAAGATTTTATACATATATATATAAACATATATATACATATGTGTATGTATTATGCATGCACATATCACTTTGCAAACCTTAAAGTGGCATATATGCTAACTAGTATCATTTTTATAGAATATGTAAAGTGAAGTAATATATGATAAACCTAGAAAGGTACATTGGAACCAGCATGTGAAGGACTTTAAATGCCAAACAGAGGAGTTTGCATTTGATCCTGGAGCTGATAAGGACCCACTGGTGTTTGCTGAAAAGCAGTGACACGGTCAGAGGTCAGATCTATGTTTTAGGACAATCATTTCAACAACCCTATTGAGAATGAATTAGAGGAAGGAGAGATGTGAGGTGGGGACACTAATTAGGTAATTACAATGATTGAGGAGAGACTATCTTCTTTTTCTATCTCATCTTTTTGCCCTCTAGATATGCCTTCAGTAGTCACCAGTGAGAACAAGGGCAAGTAGATTGCAGGGTATTTTTCTCTCATCATTTTTTTTTAATCTGCCAGCTTCTGGAGTGGGGGTTTTGACAGACTTTCTATTTCTTGGAAGGACTTCCAGGAGGCAAATTGCCTTAGTTTTTTTTTTTTTTTTAAGTCAGGATGTAAGAATGCAACACCATACTTCATTTGGGGGAAAAATCAACAAAAAAGCTTTATAGCTAACCCAAATCTATCATTCTCTTGGATTTCCTTTTATACAGTTCTTACTGGCAATGGTAGGGAGTAGGAATGAGAATCTTTTGTACAGTAATTCTTCATGTTTTAAAGATCATTATTAAGCCACCCTCTGCCCTTCCTTTCCCCAGGCTTAAATAATGTCAACTCATTTAACCTTTCTTCCTAAATCCTATTTCCAGCCCTTCAATCATTTTTATTACTCTCCTATAAATCCTCTCTAAATGCTCCAAGTTTATAGAATTGGAGAGCCTCACTCGTGGCTATCAAACAGGGACTATTTTTATTCAGTGCGTGTGTATAAGACCAAAGATGATTAATTACACATAATCAGAGTACAAATATGATACTACTGTAAATGTCATTTAATGGCATTTTATTTCCTTATGATATTTACATTTATTTCTACATTTTTATTCAATTCACTTCGAAACATTTTTTCAATGCTGCAGAGTGGCGCCCCCTCAAGGAACTCTTCGCAGCAATATTAGCGCTAACCACGTATCAATAGACAGCCCTCTGCTGTACCAGCCCACTTTTGCCATTGATCGATTTCTCTTGGGAACTCCATTTTGTCGACGGGACAATAGCTCATCTTTGTTCTCCTCCGAGTTGTGTTTCTGATTTTTCTGGACTTCGACACCATGCTTCAGGTATGGCTGCCTTCTACCACCTCCCACCCGCCCCCTGCCCATTCTGCTTTCCAGCTCCTTTTCGTATGTTGCCTTGCTCCATGCTTTTTGAGAAGACCTTTTTTTTGTTTATATTAATATCCCCAGTGCTTAACACATTGCCCCTGAAATATAGTGAGTGCTTGCTAAATGCCTTGTCTTAACTAAATGCCTTTTGGTGCCCCGGGGAATTCTCTAAAACTATAGGATTCAGAGAGTTGCCCAACTGTAGCAGTAAAGGGAGGTCCACAACAGAGAGTTCTACATATTAATGAAATCACAGATCTGGACCACCTACCTCCCTTCCCCGCAAAAGGACATTTAGATAACACTCTTTATTTTACAAAGAAGTTTCCTCACAGTAATCCTTACTTGAAGAGAACATCTAGTCTGATGTTTTCATTTTGTAGATAAAGAAACTCAGGCTCATGCAGGTTAAGTGACTTCTCCAAGGTCAGTCAGGTATATTGATTAATATCTTACTCCACAATAAGATTAAAATTAATTTGTGATATGAACATAAAAGTGGCTCCATTAAAAAATATAGATGCGAACAAGATCAGGTAACTTCAGGGGACAGTTTGACCAAAGTATAGAGATGATCACAAAAGACAATACATATAATTTCATTTCTGTGCAAATGAAAAGTTTTGCCTGAAAAATCTACACTTAAGATCAGTCTTCTGGGTGCAAAGGAGGGAATTTAGGCTTAATGCCAGTAACACTTACTAATAGTTAATGCTGTGAAACAACATAATGGGCTTCTTGTAGAGGTGAGGAGATTTCCCTCATGGGAGGTCTTCAAGAAAAGACTGAATGGTCACTTGTCTGATATATTACAGTGGTGATTCCTTTGAGGGGCCATGAGTTGGACTGGATGGTTGACTGGTCCCTTTCAAATATAAAATTCTTGGATTCAGGGATTCCTATGAGGAGTAAACGAGGTTCAAAGAGGTTTAAATGACTTACTCAAGATAACGTAGCATTCAAACTCAGGTCTGCTGACTCCACCATTTTCTTCATTACATTCTCCTGCCCATAGAGTACCTTTTTTTCTGACTTATAACATTGTTTCATATAAGTGAAATTTTTTAAAGTTAAAGAGAGTAGCCTTATAGACACATTTATATAAAAAACATTATTTTTAAATAAACCAGGCTTCAATATTTGCTGAACCTACAATACTACTTCACTCCTACTTTTTGCTGTAATGTCTTCCTCCTACTATGCTTAACATCACTATGCTAAAAGCCTATCTTCTTCTGAGTTTCCCTACAAACGTGTTTGTGAAAATCTTGGCCAAAACAAAATAAACAATTACTGAATATATTTTAGGTGGGCCTGGACATGCAACATAACTTGTACCCTTGATTTGTGTACTTGAGTTCATATGTGAAGCAGTAACTGCTTTATGTAGATTCAACAAGGTTAAAAAACTCATTTTATGGACACTAATAAAATGCACTTGAGAGACAAAGGTATCTCTAGCTGGCCATCAAACCTCCCTCCCAAGAACGTTTCAAGGAAAGAGCATAACTGACTGAACTGTCTAATGTGACCTCTTTGTGCCCCTGAAGGAGTATTTTTCCTTTAACTGTAAATGCATCACCAAAAAGTGGGAGGAAATAGATATATAGATGGGTATACAACAAATATTTGCATGAATACATGCATATGCATATATGTATACTTTTGTATGTATATATATGCATGTACAGCTATACTTGTCACATATATACAACCTAGATAGATAGATAGAGATATATGTGTGTTACCTGTTAGGTGAGAAGCAATATAGTTATTTTCTTGAGTTTAGATTTTTATATTATATTCTGAAGAAGTCTTGCATGACTTCCTTTAAACTAGAAACTGGCAGAAATCAAACCACCTGGCAAAACTTGTTCTATAACTTCTTCCTACTTCCATCCAATAAAGTTTCATTATTCCACAGACAGTTAAATCTTAACTATTTGGGGGAAATCCTATTTATGCCAACAATTCTTTTTGGGACCCAACTTTTACAAGAATAAGACAAGAAAAAAGAAAACAAAGTGATAACAGGAATACTTTCAAAAGAGGAATTTTTATCATGTCTTGTAGTCAACAGAGATTCAGCTTCATTTCTTTATACCAGTAACACTGAAGAACCTAAATTGAATGATTTTTCAT
Organism: Trichosurus vulpecula; assembly: GCF_011100635.1. Classification (NCBI taxonomy): domain Eukaryota; kingdom Metazoa; phylum Chordata; class Mammalia; order Diprotodontia; family Phalangeridae; genus Trichosurus; species Trichosurus vulpecula. The sequence continues at coordinate 449,671,342 of NC_050574.1, read as the reverse complement.
AATGATAGTAAGGTGCGTCAAGGCTATCAGTCAATAAAAATAATTAAATTATATATGTTATACTCTTCTAAGGCATAAAAAACCTTAAATTCAAATTTGCTGTCAGTGTTTTTGGTATAAACATATCCAGTGAACTAGTAGGAAGAATATTATTATTTTTAGGAAGGTCTTGGACAACTAAAATCGAAATAGAAAGAGTATTTGTTTAACCTTCAATTGAACGCAGCATTTAATTTATCTGAACATTTTATTCCCCAAATGTGATTAACTACTGCATATTGGGTTTTGTATATTGGTCTATTCTCCTTTATTCTTTAATGTTATCCTAGTGTAAAGGTGGGAATTTCCGCTCCTGCCCTAACTGTATAATCTTATACTGCCCAGAAGATGGATCAGAACCTAGATCTGATTGAATCAATTAATCAACAAATAATCAATGAAAATAAATCAATAAAAAGGGAACTAGATTTTAATAGTCCTAAATTTGAGAGGATAAAGTACTTTTAATCAGTAAATGAAGTCTGATAAGCCTATATGGAAATATCTTGTTATTGGGTAAAAGGAAAAGACATAGCTCTGGATTTATATGTAAAACAGCAAGCCAGTAAAAAAGGTTATGTAGGATTCTTGAGAGGAAATTACACTTGAGGAGATGGCAGGGGGTGGTTTCTCCCTCTCTCTCTCTCTCTCTGTCTCTCTCTCTCTCTCTCTCTCTCTCTCTCTCTCTCTCTCTCTCTCTCTTTTTCTCTCTACCTCCCTCCCTCCCTCCCTTCCTTTTTCCTCCTCTACCCCCAAAGTAACAACTTTATAAACTTCTGAAAGTCAGAAGATCTGGAGTCCTCTTCAGCATTGGGGCAGCCTCCCTAGAAGTGGTGGCTGACAGCTGTGTCTGCAGAAGGAGCTGGGAATCACACAGAACACAAACGAGACACACCAAGAAAAGGTAGTTTCATGATCCTCTTGGGGCACTGACTCTTAAAACTAACAGGAACTTCATGAAGGTTCCTCAAAGAGAGAAAAGGACTTTTAGTAACCACAAATTTGGGATACTGTCTTCAACTACATGTGGTCTCTAAGTTGGAGCCCACTTTCCACAGGGATTTGTATGTTTAAGGAGAGAGTGTGGTCCCAGTTTTTTTTGGTGGGGCTCATTTTGGTAAAATATGTCCTTTTAATGTATGTTTAGTAAATACCCTCCTAAAAAAAGCTAAGGATACCTGTTTGAAATCAATGAGGAGCATATTTGTGGGAGCCCATGTGTGATAGTAATAGAAACTCTAGTCCTCAGCATTTGCCCTAGAACCCTTAGCTGAGTAGGAATCAGCCATGTACTGAGGATCTGGCGCATCAATGTGAGTGGAAGTAGAGGAAGTACCTCTACGAAGAGGTCCTACAGAAGAAAAGAAAACATTCTCACCTGTCAAGATCTTTTTCATGACCTCTTATAATCCAGATGGCCCCGAGGAACCTGATGAAGATACGAGAAAAAGAGAGTAGGAAAAATGAAATATGTAATCCCCCTTTTGAGCTTTTCTTATTTAAATTTATGATTACTAGAAACACAACACCACATTCTTTTTTAAGATGAATGATGTCACATGTCACATACAGCATACAAGGCATATTAGGATTTCCTAAGTGAATACTTAAAGAATGATTGCATAATCTCTACTTTAAGATGGCATTTGCTGCTTGCTCCTGTTCAAGATGCATTACTAAATAAAGGAGCAAAGGCAGATCTTTCCTGTACATCTTGTTACTGTGTTCTTAAGTTTAGGAGTAACTATGAATAGGCTTAGAACAACAATTAAAAAGGTAATAGCCATTTTGTTTTTAAAATGATGCCTCATCTCAGAGTGAATTCTGCCCAATTCCTAACCTCTTCCTGCCCTCACATCCTAAAAAACATTATCTACTGAGGGCAATGGAAGCCTAATTCATTTGGATTGTCTACTATGTTATTTCTTTAGAGTAAATACCTAAAAAAGTGAACCACCTCTGGAGGTTGCTCTGGGCTTTCTCTGGTTCTCTTGCTTGTCATAAATGGCTTAATTCTAGATCCAAACTATAGTCTAGAGTAGCCCCAGTTCCTGCATTACTTAAGAGCTATTGTGCCACCAGGCCTCATGGTGCATTACCTGTAAGCCCAGCTACCGCGGAGGCTGAGGCTGGTGGATATCTTGAGCTTGGGCGTTCGGAGCTGCAGCGGTCTGTGCTGATACAGTCTGATGTCTGTAGTTTATCTGGTTTGTGCTGATGACTATTGAAGGGGGCAAATTCAGCTGTATTTAGTATTATGTGAGCAGTCTTCAGCCAAACTTGAAAGACCGGTACAAAAGGAATATCTCGATGGAATAAAACAGCTCTTTTTTGGAGTACGACCCAAATGGTTGTCATACTGTCAAGTCTTACCAGGGAACCTTTTGAGCACTGTGATAGGTTCGAGGGAGGAAGAGAGTACACAAGATGGCAAAAAGATGGCAGTTCTAGTGAATTGAATTGAACATTATTTTTTTGTTGGGAACTTCATGAATCAGGCCACTAAATAACTCCAAAAAACCCAGTTTCAGACTCTGAGCCCTAAAGTTTTTTAAATAACTAGGAGGGCTCTCTGTTCAGGGAAAAGACGGTTACTGAGATGTTTATGGTGTTTAGTCAAATATTATTTAATAAAAAAGTTAGCCAGTAGAAGTGATTGGAGTACATGTTATTAGCCTTTCAGTATGTTGACCAGTGATTTTGGATAGTTATGGAGTCATTTGTGGTATCAAGTCCAATATGTTGACCAATAGGAATGGAGGGCCATGTATTGGCAATCAGAATGGGCTCTTAGCACTTAATTCAACCAAGTGTCCTTGAAGAGTTTGGCCTTTATTTCCTTGATTAAATTAGGAGTCTTTGATGACCTCCTTGCCTCAAGGGAAACCCTAGTTTACATGGGTTTCTGTGACTTGTTTGTGACACTTCAGAGGCTTTTATACCACATGGGTTTAAGTCGCATTTTTTGTGATGATTTTAGGTCACATGGGTGAGTCGCATGTGTGACTCACCCTTGACCCTGAAAAAGATATAAAACCAGGGGTTGGCTTTCCTTTTCTGGAGCTCTGACCCACAGCAGTAGTGGCGCGTGTGACTCTGGGCCAGCCGTTGTTGTGAGCTCCCTGGCTGAACTCAGATGTTGGTAACTATGAATTGTATTTGGTCTGTCTGTTGATGCTTGTAATTTGTTCGTATTTGCTCTGAAGTTCAGGGTGCTGGCTTTTTCCCCTGAACTAAGTGAATGATATTTGTATGCTGGATTAAAATAAGATTGTCAACCCCTTAACGTTGCTTTCCTTAGTAAAGCAGATCAAAAGAACCTGGGCTTGCAGTGTTCTGTGAGCTGGTTGATGTTGGTTTTGTACCCCCACAGCAGCTGCTAGCCGGTTTGCTGCAACAGGCCAGCAGGCTGCTTAAGGAAGGATTAACTGACTCATGTTGGGAATGCATCAGATCAAACCTGCTGGGTCCATCAGTACCGGGATCAGTCCTGTGATTATTACCTGTCCTTTCAGCTGAGGAATGAGACCCAGTCTTTAAAAGCAAAGAAAGAAGAAAGGAAGAATAGACTCTATGTCCCTGTTTGCTAACTTTCCATAGCTTTTCAAGAAAGTCAGATGATTAGGGAAGATATATAGACTTTAGGACAACTTATCAAGATACTCATGTTGATTGCCTTAACCTAAACTGTTTAGAATTTGAGTCAATTGCTATGTGGTAGAAGTCAGTGAACTCCCTCTATGATATGATTGATATATCTCAAAAATTTGTGTGTAAATAGAATTTTGGTAAATACTAAGGAAACTGACTAGTTGATAGGAATGCTGCAGTGAATCCTCTCTGTAATTTGAAAAATCTTTTTTTGTGAAGTCAAACTCCAGCACCTAATTTATCTATTGCAGTATGTATGTGTGTGAGTTTATATGTGTATACACTTGCCAGGTGTAATGATGAGAAATATGATAGATTTAGAGTCAGAGGCCCTAAGTTTGAGTCCCAATTATGCGACTTAATTAACGACATGATGGCCATGCACTTAACTTTCCTCCGCCTTAGTTCTTTGTCTAAGGATAAGAAAAAGCTGCTTAGACTAGATGGTCTCTGAGGTTTTTTCCAGCTTGATATTCATGATCCTGCAGATCCTATAGCATATGCATTCATATTGAATAATAATAAATAACAGAGAGTCACCATAGTACAGTGGCTAAGAGCCTAGTCCCTCTTCCAACACAGACTAGTTATGCAACTCTCGATGTCAATGAGAGTACAGAGAGACCTCATTACATTTGGGCTAGTCTTGGGCCAGAATTTACTTGTACTTTAATATCTAAGGGTTTGTGGTTTTGTCAGTGTATGTGCTCTTCATCAATGCAAAGCATAGCACCTTTTTGACTTAGTAGGTGGCTTTTATAAACTGTTATAAGCTGAAAGACCCATGCCGGTGGCTAGGCTGTTATGTTTAGTCAGATGACAGATATACCATGTGATACTGGGTCTTTACTCAGACATCTAAGCTTGGAGTCAAGAAATGGGTTGAAATTTTGCTTCCAACAATAAAAGTGTGCCTTAGTGAGTCACTTTACGTCTCTTTCCCCATCTGTTAAGGGAGAGAGTTGGACCTGTAGCGTCTAAGGCAAAGATGCATTGGTAAATGTCTAACAACTAGCTCTCTTTAAAAAATGCACACATGCCACTTTTGAGTTTAATCTCCATTATTAACATTTCCTCCACCCCTTAAGTCAAGATAACCAACAAAACAATGGATTGAGCCCTGGTTTATGGCATTTTCCAATGGCCAAGGTATAAATGCTCATTTTGAACATTTCATGACCTGCTCACAGGGCCTGGCATAAGCTGAGTGAAGCACACCCCTGCTCTGAGGCCCCTTTGAGCTCTGCTTCTATTTTTCTCTAATCTCTCAGTGGCCCAGGTTGCATCTCAGGACTTAGCCCAGTCATAGACAGGTTGCAGTCTCCGTTGTCACAGGCAGTTCTCACATCCCATTACTACTCAATTCCAGCTCCTTTGAACATTTTAATTTCAATAAAAGAAAAAAGAAGAAATTAAGAAAGAACAAAATATTCTAATAAATGCCCCTATATAAAGATTGATGCAGAAAGGAATAATGGTGCTCTGACCAAGTCAGCAAAAAATCATTTGATGGCTTTTTTCAGGAGAGATTGAGGCCTAATTTCTTTGACCCAATCTGCTTTGTCATTGACATTTACTCTGTAATTTGCTAAGTTATAGGTGTGTGACTTGGTACCTATTCAGAGCTATTTCTTGGATATATTTTTATGAAAGAGGTAAATTAATTTGCAATGGTTGCATCTAGGTTACAAGGGTGGATAAATAGACATGCTTTAGGCCTAAGGTATTGCTTTTTTGTTCAGCTTTTTTATTTTGGGTTAAAAAAATCTCTCACAGATAGTTGATTTTTATGTAGATAAGTAGCTTTGGAAACTATGTTATTAAAAAAAGAAACACTTTGGTCAGGCTAAAGTACTTGACTAAAATGCCAATTATAGTGTATAAAACTTGGGAAAGGCTAACATCTACATAGCTATCATAGAGGACATTTATGGGGGTTAAATAAAAAGATGCTGGCACAGAATTACAGAGTGTAATGGAAAGATTTCTGAGGGAGTCAGCAGACCAAGATTCTAATCTAGTCTCTAGGACTCTGCCACTGACTGACTGTATGAGCTAGGGAATGACATTCATTGGTCCAAGCCACACTTTGTACTAAATGATTTATGACAGTTCTAACATTGCATGTTATTGCAGTTTCACTCTCCTACAAAACATATTGGATAAATCCACAAAGTAATTATCAGGATTTTCCTTGTCATGGAGCTTATGGAGATTCTTTCATATTTCCATAAGCACCTTTTGAATTGACCAGGCCTAAAGACTTGAACTGTTTTCAAAAGAAAGTAGGGAATAAGCAAATGATGGTCAAAACCTGATTCTGTGAGTTGTCCTGCTTGTGCTTCTGCAGGCCTTTTCTTTGGCTTCGGACTCTGGGCTTGCCTTTTAGTACTGTTAATTCTAATGTTCTTGACTTTAGGTTTTATATATATATATATATACACACACACACATATACACATACACATATATGTGTGTGTATATATATATATATATATATATATATATATATGTATAGGCTCAGCAAGATTACATATAATAATTCTGTTCAGTTCCCAGAATCTGGGTTCGATTCTTTGTTTCTGCTGGGTCTGGCCCCAGCAAAAGTTAAAGGACAAGCAGATATCCAACATGACTGAGTGTTATCATTGAATGACTACTCTGGCAAAAAAACCCATCTAAGAAATCACTGTAGCATAAGACTCCAGGAACGCAGAAGGAACAAAACACTGAGGAATGTGAAGAGAATTACTAAGCAGCAAACTCAGAAGAATTCTCCAGGTATTCACTGTGGCCCTATACATAATAGGTGCTCAATAAATCTTTGCTGAAAGCATGAATAAATGAAAGAATCAACAAACATATGAATGTCACTGCATTGAAGACCCTTGTCCCTGGTGACGTTCCAGTCCATGACAGCTGGTCAGACCACACCTAAAACACAAATTATGAATATGGTTCTGTCATGTCGTATGAGGAATCATTGAAGACAGCAGCCATCTCCCTTATTCATATCTTCACTAACCCTAACCATCCTCAGTTCCTTTAAATCAAGGATTCTTAACCCTTTTGTGCGTGGTATTGGCAGACTGGGGAAGCTTGTGTACCTATTTTCAGAATAATGGTTTCAAATGCAAAAATGAAAATACTTATGAATATAAGTACATTGAAATGCAGTTATTAAATATATAAACATACATAATACATACATATATAATCATATATAATACATAAATGTATTATACATATATAAATATATACATATATAATATGTAAATACATGTGTACATGTATATACATATAGATAAATGTATGTGTATTCGTGTGTGTGTGTGTGTGTGTGTGTGTGTATGTGTGTGTGTAATGTATATAGCTTTTAAACTAGTTCATGGATCTCAGGTAAAGAACCATTGCTACAAGTACATTGATGGGCTTACCATGCCTCCAGGGATACCACACTCTCCTGCTTCTCCTCTTACTTTCTAACCACTGCTTCTTTGCCTCTTTTGCTAGTTCCACATCCTTTTCCTGACCTCTTGACATGGCTTTTCCTCAAGGGTCTGTCTTTTTCCCTCATTTTTTATTGTTAATCTTCTTCATTCCTCTACAAGATATATGCTTGGATCTTTGGACGTTTTCTACTATGGCACAGGAACCCCTTCATTCTGGAAGCTCACTTTACCTTACATTGGAAATACTGTTGCCCCTGTGGCCCTACGATTGCTGGTTTCTCCCAGAACTTCCCTTTCAAGGAGGATGCCCAGGCCAAGCCTGTCTTACTGATTCTCTGGACTTTACTTACAATACCCTCTTGTACTACCTTCAGCTCCCCTTCCATCTCTTTCTAGCTTCCTTTTATGTATTGTCTTTCCTCATTATAATGTAAGCCCCTTGAGTATAGGAGATGCTTTTCTTTCTGCTTATATGTATTTTGCCAAAGCTTAGCATAGTGCCATGCACATGGTAAGCAACTAAAAAAATGCAAGTTGCCTTGTTAATCTCATTCATTTTCATGCCTTCTAAAGCTCTATCTGACATATAGTCAGATGATTATCAGATTTTTTTTCCTCTAGTTCTGACATCCCTTCTGAATTTCAGATGGACATTACTAACTGTATATGTAGGCATATTCTACCAGCACCTCAAAATAAATGACACAGGTTATTATTTTTTCTCTATGCCTGATCTTCCTGCTGACAACCAACTTTCTCAACTTCAGAGTTATAGTTGACTCTTTCCTTTTAAGTTTCATAGACAAAAATTTACCTAGTTCTGTTGATTTCTGCTTCTACCATACTTCTCAAATATGTCCTTTCTTCACCTCACTACCACTAACTTAGCATAGTCCACAATTCTACTGTCTTGTACTATGGGAATGATCCTCTTTTTCTCCCTTCTCTGCACCATTCTTCAAAATGCCTCCAGAATGATTTCTATTATATATCTTTGGTCGTGTCATTCCTCTGCTCAAAAATCTTCATTGGTCCCCTTACGTCAAAGGCCAGTGTCCTCAGCTTTGAATTCAAGGTTCCCTGAAATCTTGCAGCCACCCCATCTTTTTCAATCTTAAATCATTTTGCCTCATGCTTTTTCATAGCTTAGCCAGAGTGGATTACTCTTTGCCCCTTGAACATGTGCCGCTATCACATGCTCACAATGTTTTATGTCTGAAATGTTTTCATTTCTTCTCTTTTCTTATTAAATTCCTACTCATTCTTTGCAGTATTATTCAATTGACACCTCCTCCAAGAAGCTTCTTCTGATCATCAAGTCACAGATTTAGAGATGGCTAAGAACTTAGAGGTCATAATTTCAATTCTTCCATTTTATAGATGAGGAAAATGAGGTCAAATATCTTGCCCATGTCCACAGAACTAAGTGGCAGATTTAGGATTTGAATATAGGTCATGCAATTACAAATTGAACATGCCACTTACACCATGTTGATTGAAACCCTTGTCAGGAAAATCTCAAGACCTCACATATAACTTTGTTTAATTACTTATCGTCACTTACCATGTAATGTAAATCAATACTTCAGTGGTTCTGTGATCTCACTGATACAAGTGGCCTTCTCCACCAAGTAATACAGATTTTAACCTTTTTTGCATTCTGATCAGGTGTAATTCTTGTTATTTATGCAATAGAAGCTCCATAGGGGGTCCTCCCAAAGTACTAGAGTTTTCTAGGTTTTTTGACATTCCATATTTAAAAATATGTGGCAGTGTAGGCTAACTACCTCTTATCCCTCATTTCTACTGTATGGTCAGACCATCTTCTGATCATGAGATAATATTCTTTATGCTGCTTCTTGAACATGTTTTCACTGGTAACAAACTATAACCTTATTATGTTCACCATATTGTATTGTGTATTATATCTATCTGTGATGATAACATATCCCATTCCAACTTTTGCAAGATTAGAAACACTTATTTAAACCTCTCTACTCCTGTGACTAGTACAGTGTTCTGCACACAATATTTGCTTAATGAATTTTTGTTGTCATAAAAATTATAGCATTTATAGTATTTTAAGGTCCACAAAGTACGTTACAAATATTATCCCATTATATTCTCACATCAACCCTGAGAGTTAGGGATTATTATCCTGATTTTATAATGGAGGATACTGAAGCAGAGAATAGCTAAGTGGCTTGTTCTTGGTCACACTCCTAATAAATGAGGAAAATGAAGCGGACAGAGGTTAAGTCATTACTTGCCCAGGGTCACAGAGCAAGTGAGTGTCTGAGGTGGGTTTTGAATTCACATAATGCTGACTCCCACTTTACAGATCAAGGATTACACTTTGAGTCCATGAGTACACAAGTCTTAATTATGGCTGAAGCATGAAAGTTACAAGGAAGCTTAGATCTCAGCTTAATATAAGGAATAACTTCCTGATAATTTACAGAGTCCGAAACTGAAGGAACTGTCTTGTGAGGTAGTGAGCTCTTCACTGTTAGAATTTTTTTAAAAAAGAATCACAGAATCTCAGATTTGGAAGGGGCTTGAGAAGTCCAACTGATACCTGAACAAAAATCCCATATAGACCATTTCTAAGAAATATTTGCTCTTGAAGATCAAACAAAAGCTGGATGGCCATTTGTCACAGAGGTTGGAGATGAGATTTACTCAGTTTAGGGGTTGATTTAGATGATTTTCCAAGGTTTTTGTCTATTAGTGTAAGCGGTTTATGTGTCATAGTTTATGTGGGAAAGGTTATTCTTGCCGGAAAGATTGCTGAGTATTATTTACCTTATAGTCTATTTCAAAGTTATTTTTTTTCCTTTCAAAAAACTATGTGCTGAATGTTTAAACAGTGTTCTCTATTAAATAATGAGTTTCTGAAAACAACAGGTATAGCCTTCTTGTGGTAATTAATTTTTACTCAGAAAACCTGAGATGCAGCCAGGTGCCTATGGTCCCCCGAGAGGGTGATTGCCTACTGCCAAAACAGATTTCTCTGCAGCAGCTGCCTGATTACTATAACCACAATTATTTTACTATGGGTTCAAACCATGCTGTTTTCACCTGAACTCAATGAGGCTGGCTACTCGGAGCATGAAACAGGTCCTTCAGCAGAACGCTGTAATTCCCTGGATTAATTTAGCCCTTCAGTCTAAAAGACGGAAGTCTCCAATCTGCATTATTTTGTAACGGACACCACTGTATTGAAAGTAGTGGTAAGAAATGTACGATTCTGTTTGCCTTTGTTGTTTTAATATCATTTCTGCAGTGTCTCATTAACAGGGTCTGGATGGAGGGAGGTCTGACTGAATTAGCCAAAAGTTGGAATTATAGCACATGGAAGATACAGTTTTAGGATTGTGAAGTTCACCTAGTAACTTTAATTGGTTATACAAAGTATTGCTGGGTACGAAGTCTTAGGAGACTTTCTTAAAAGAGTAAATAAATATGTATTATTATTATATCATATATAAATGTTTCTAATCACTCAATATATGGAGCTTGTTTGTTCTCTTCAGTAATTTGAATATGCTCCTTACAATATTATTTTATTAATTCTTTCCAATTTCTATAGCTGCTATCTTAACCTAGAGCCACGTAAACCCAAGTAATGGCTGCCTCTATGATCATTATCGTTCCTTAACGTCCTGTATACTGCTATCAGATTAGTCTTCTTAAAACATTACATTCCTCATGTAATTGTTCTGCTGCAAAAATCTTTAGTAGCTCCATAAAAGATTGAAGATGAACTCATTAACCTATAATTGGAGGTTTATCCCAATCTGTTCCCAATCTACTTAATTCCCCAATCCCCGACCATACCCTGTCAATGTTTCCTTAAACAAACTCTTCCAGCTAGAATATCCTAACTCACTTTCCTTTGAAAATGCCATGTGTATTCCCACCTCCATTTACTTATTCTTATACATTATTAAGTGTATTACTGCTATCTAATTTTCCATTTTTTTATTTCTCATTTAAATTATAGGATTCCTGAGGACAGGGACCATGTATTGTTTTTGTATTATCCTTCATTGTTCCAAATATGATAGTCCTTATGTAAAACATGTGCTTTGCTTTAGTTCTTTCTCTCTCAATAAAGATAAGAAAATAAAATGTCAGCACTAGAAATGCAATAAGACAGGGTTTGATTGCAATATGTGTTTGTGTATACAGAGAGAGAGAGAGAGAGAGAGAGAGAGAGAGAGGGAGAGTGAGAGAGTGAGAGAGGATAGAGCTTCAGTGGAGTATGACCAATGGTGAGGACCAGAAACCTAGGTACAATTTACTTTTAGAACTTCACAGGCTTTGGTGATTTAAAGGTTAAAAAGTACCTCACATATGACTAGTTCATACATTTCTAAAAATTTGGAGCCAGGCCATCTTACTATTCAACAATTCAGTTCAATATACCTTTATTAAGTATAATATGATAAGACTGGAAAAAAGGTAGATAGGGGGCAGGTTGCAAAGGGCTTTAAATACCTGAGGATCTCATATTAAATCCTTGAAGAAGAGGGAACAAATAGAAGGCTATTGCAGCGGTCCAGAGGAGGAATAATTGAGAGTCTGAAATACAATGGAGGTCATTCATGTAGAGAAAAGAAGTCAGATATGAGAGGTAGGGAGGTAGAAACAATGTTTGGCAATCGAATATATATATGAGCTGAGAAAATGTGAAGAGTTAGGGATGATGCCAAAGAAGATGCCAAACCCTTAAATTTTGTATATGTTAATGACCACCCATTGCCTCTATATGTGGGTTAGCTAAATCCTAGATTTCACCAAAGTCCTTTATACAACCTTGCTGCCAGATAGAAAACACTCAAATTATGTCCTGTAATAGCGATGCTGTTGTTGGCTTCTCTCGTTTGTTTTCTTGAATGCCATCCCCAGAAATCAGTTGTTGATTGGAATAGAAATAATAATGAGTACTTTGTATTTATATAATCACTCCTCATATATATTATGTAAACCTGTGCACAAAGAAGCTTAGATAAAAATGGTCATAGATTGAAGGCTCAGATTAAAAAGCAAACTAAGCCTTCACTTTTCCAGTGATGGGTGGGAAATAGCTCTAGAAAGGTGTCATATTTTACACCATCCAATGGCCAAACCCATATGCCAGGTTAAGTGACATACTATAAATACTACTTTCTGGATTTCCTGAGAAGATTGATATCTTTGTGGAAAATCTCATTTGTTATTACTTTGGAACTATGAAATTAAATAAGATAGATTGGAGATGACAAACACTCACAAGACTGTCAAGCCACAAGATATTTTTAGCTAATTTAAGGAAAAAAAAGAGGAGCACTAAATAAAGGATAGGATGATTGTTCAGGGTGGAGGTGAAAATGGCAATAAATAATGGAGAAAAGGCAAGATAGTAAACTCTTATTTTTTCTGCTGAAGAGAGCCACCTCTGTACTGGAAAGATCAGCATCAAAATGTTTATTAGGGAATTGAAAGCAAAGATAAGTGAGCAGATAGTAATAAAGTACCATTTCTCTTGATGAGATGACTTCATTAGATCAAAAGAATTACATGACAAAGTATTAAAAAATAGGCAGTTGTGGATACTGAGTCACTGTCGCTCAGAAGGATCATGGAGAATGAGAGTGGTGCCATAGGACTAGAGAAAGACAAAACTCCTAATTCTCAAAAGAGGAATAACAATGGAGTCTCCAAATTATAGCTCATCAAGCTTGTCTTGATTTTTGGTAAAAATTTAAAAGAAATTAATAAATGAATAGTTTGTGAGCATCTAGAAAACATATTGGTGGGCACTACCATAGCTTCATATCACTAAGTATAGCATCATCAAGTCTATACTATGTCAGACCAAACTCATTTCATCTTGGGACAAAGCTATTGAGTAGATACCAGGGGCACCTCCCTGCCATCACTTTCTCTCCTTTCCTTTTCCATTAATCCCAGGCCACCTAGAATCTATCTGGACCAGTTGCTCATAAAATATGGATGAGATAGAAGTCACCAACTCTATGCTTTCTGGTGGAATAGAGGACCACCAGGCCTTACCATCCACTTTTCCTCTGTGTCCTCCAGATACCCAACACTGCCATCTAGCCCATTGATATAAAATAAGGACCCCTGAGCCTTGCCATCTACATTGCCACTGTACTCTTTTAGGACTTCTAAGTCTTTCTGTGTTCCCTGGTGCTGAACTTTCCCTTAGGTCTTCCTCAATTAAAAGGTGAGTCCCTTGGAAGCAGGGAATATTTTGTTTAGTCCCATTTATATCCCAAGAACTTAGCACAGCGCTTGGCACAGAGTAAGTGCTTAACAAATGATTTTTTCAGCCATTATTCTTTTAGCTAGATTTCAGAAAAGTATCAGTCTGTCTCTATGCTATCTCCGTGGATAAGATTCTTGGCAGAGAAAAGTAGGGAGTCTCTTTATCAGATATTTGGAGAAGAATATTTTAGAAATCCAACTCTTTTCTCAGTTACTTTAATACAATGTTAGGGAAATGTGTATGTTGAGATAAAGGGATGTAGTCTAGATAACAGTACATTTAGATAGATTTAGAAATAGTTGAAACACCAAACACAAAACAGTAGTCCACCATTAGTGATTCAAGTCAGTTCTGAGGGAAATCTCAAATCTCTAGTTGAATGTAAAAAGGATCTTAGCCCTCTACTGTTTACTGTTTTTGTGAATTACTTGGATAAGGGATAAATTTCATGCTTGCAAATATGTAGTTTACATAAAACTGGGTGATAAATTGGATGGCGTAGGTCCAAAAAATCTTGATTCCAACAATGATGGAATAGCTATAATAAATATGGAATTAATATAGAAATAACTATAAAGCCCTACACTTGTATTCCATCAGTCAATCAATATTTATTAAATACCTACTATATGTCAGTCATTGTACTGAGCACATTCAAAGAGAACAATTAATCTATTAAGAAGAAGAGGAAGAAAAAGAGGAAGAAGAGGAAGAGAAAGAAAATGGGGATAACATTTACTTAAGTATCCCCTGTAAAATGGGATAATAAGAGAGGAGTTTGGCCTGGGCAAGGAGGTCCATCTGGACTATGACATATGAAAACTATTTGAAAGACTCGGGGAAAGAAATCTAGAGAAGCTGTAATGTGAACCTAATCCATGTCATCACATTTTTAAAAGATGGTCACGTGGAAGAGGAATCAAACATTTTGTTGGCTTCAGAGTACAGAGCAGGCTTAGTGTATGACCTTGCAGAGAAGCAGACTTAGGCTGGATGTATGAGGGAATAAAGTCTTCACATTTGAAGCTTTTTGGGGAGGTTACAGAAGATCTTCCAGCATGTGTTGTACAGGGTGTTCCCTAAAGTCAGGACACACAGGCAAAAATGCATATTTTCAAGAAATAGAATCATTGAAATTTTCAACAACATTTTATTTAATTGGAATATTAAGAAATAACATCTTCAGTATGATTTCCATCATTTGTGATGCAAAAGTTGATGCACTTTGCAAGATTCACGTGAACTCAATGCAATAACTCCACATTGCCATCAATTTTAGCACATTCACTCTTGGAATATGAATATGAAATCGTATGATGTTATTTGAAATGTTATTTGTTAATATTCCAATTAAATAAAATGTTGTTGAAAATTTCAATCATTTCATTTCTTGAAAATATGCATTTGCCTGTGTGTCCAGACTTTAGGAACACCCTGTAGAAGGGATTCCTATATTTAGTAGTAGGTGAAAATTCAGGAAATGACTATTTGTGATAAGATTTACTGATGTCCCCTTGACTTAAATGAGAGAAGAAACATACAAAACCATGTCAAATATTTAAACTGTGGAGAATTGTCCACTTGTTTTATTTTATAACACTGTTCAGAGGCTCAGAAGGTAAAAAGTTGGAGTTGAGTTTTGACATTCAAAGACGTTGGACTCGATTACTTCCTGAATGGTTAAAAGCAAAATAAAACAACTCCTAAACAAAATTAACATGCCAAACGGCTAATAATTCATTAATATGAAAAACATGCACCCAAATCACATCTTTTGTAATGATTTCTTGTTAAGTACATGTCTAAATTTGCCTCAGAAATTGAATTGATTGCACGGAGAACATTTTTGGATACACTCGTTATTTCAGATGCATAAATATCTTTCTTTTATATGACTTTTAATGAATTAGTTTTCCTCCAGAGATACTTTATGACTATTTGTACTTTTGTAAACAAGATCATATAATTGCATTTTCGTTGATCAGGAAGTTAATTTAAGTTCTTAAATATATGAAAAAGATTTCTCCATAACATAACATGATTTAAATTATTTTGCCTCTTCTATGTATTTTTGTATTTTATTGAATGCTTTAGGTTCATAATTCTATGACATTTTTCTTTTTTTCTCACAAAGGTGGGCTACAGGCTAGATGTCCCTGTCTAATCCAGCAAGGCAGTGCTTATTAAACCAGATTGCTACTGTTAGAGCACATGTCAAGTAGTTACCCAATTCTGTATACCTTAAGGAAAATTTCTAATGAGCTTTGCAGCAGCAATTATGCATTAGAACTACAAAGGAAAAGAAATTAGTTGCCTTCCAAGCTTATATAGTCAGAAAGAAAAAAGTAGCAATCGCAAGATTGAAAACTGCATGGCCTAGCAAGAGGCAAGGATAGAATTTTCACAAAATATTAACAAGTAATTGGAGCATTATTGCAATGGGTGTTATTTTATATTATTTATAAATTGGGTGCTATCAAAATAGCTTCTGGGTTCTGTGCCCATTAAAAATAGTGTCGGGGTCCCCTATGACTGAGTTGGCTATAATCATGCAGTCTATCATGTATCCCTTAAGATGATCCTGTAATAGGTTTAGAACTGAAAGGGACCTCAAAAGCCATCTACTTCAACTATCTGCTTTTCCAGTTGAGAAAAATGAGGCCTAGGAACGTTAAGACTTGCTGAACATCATGAAGGTAATAAATGGCAAAGCTAGGGTTTGAATCCACATTATATAATTTCAAATCCAGCAGCTTTTCCGCTGTATCATGTCCGCCATCCAAACATTTCTCAAATTGACTGAACGCCTAAAAAAATACAAGTGTTAATTCTTGAATTAGTAATAGCACGCCGTTCCTTACACCTTCTCACTATTATATTCAGACAGAACAATGGAGACTTTCTGAAGGGACCAATGAGTCCCAAATGCTATACTTTTTATGAAAGAAGTTTTTACTGTTTTAAATGATTGGTAGTTGGAGTTCACTATTTCATCATGTCACCGAGGTTAAATATCCAGCAGTTTTTCAACCTTTGACCAAAGCGTTACATTTCATTCAGAAGGTACCTGGAGCCCCTTTGAGCATCTGTCACCAAATATAGTGCCCCCAAATTGTTAGCCTTTGCAGGGCTATATTTTTATAGAAAATAATATTTTTCATTTTCCTGCATGTAACCTATAAACCACACAAATACCCCATACTTTTGTGAAATTGCTACAGAATAGAGAAAATAGGTACTGACCAAAACAGGGGACTAATTCCAATACTTCCTTTTAAGAGCCTCAGGCAGTAGTTTGTCAGGCTGGATGGAGCTCTGACAACAGGAATGGACCCATGTGGCAAAGTCATTTGGCCTTTCTGTGATTCTTTTATCCATTTCCATTCTGCACGTGAAAGCATTTTGTAAACTAGGAGGCATTAGACAAATGTAGACTATTATTAGGATCGTGTTGGCCAGGACATCATTTTATCATCATTTATTCTAGCACAAATGTATCATTTACTACAGTGGACAAGTTCTTTGCATATGCTTCACTGGAGTGTTCAAAGCCCACTAAAGTGGCAATTATATGTGGTCATTCAGTATATTTAGTGTAAGTGGTTTGGGGATTTGAATTGTGAAATTAAGAAAACAATAGGAATTAGGGATTTAAATTGGTATAGTGTAGATAAGTAACCCACAGCTAGGTGGCTGGATAGAGTTCCAGGCCTGAAGTCAGGAAGACTCATCTTCCTGAGTACAGATCTGACCTCAAACACTTACTAGCCAATGATTTTGGGCAAGTCACTTAACTTTATTTTTCTCAGTTTCTTCATCTGTAAAATGAGCTGGAGAAGGAAATGGCAAACCACTCCTTTATCTTTGCCAAGAAAACCCTAAATGGGGTCACAAAGTTGTGCAGGACTTGAAATGACTGAATAACAACAAAAATAAATAACCATGTGTGGTAACTGGTAGGGCTAAGGTTATGATGACAAAGGACCAAGATGTAAAACGTGAACCAAGCAATTTAAAGAATCAAAAGGCCTCCAAGAATTGCAAGCAAATACTCAAGTAAATAGAAAGGGAAATTCCTTCTTCTGAAGGAACATTTAAGAAGATATAAAATGGTCTCATTCATTACATCATAATTTTAAAATAATTGTACCTGGGACTTCAGTGGTCCATGGGATGCCTGTTGAGGAAGCTCTATTATTTATAATCTGAG
The DNA here is from genome assembly GCF_011100635.1 of Trichosurus vulpecula. Lineage (NCBI taxonomy): Eukaryota > Metazoa > Chordata > Mammalia > Diprotodontia > Phalangeridae > Trichosurus > Trichosurus vulpecula. Next base: position 449,653,713 of record NC_050574.1, on the reverse strand, counting down.
AGTTGCTTGGGAATACTTAAGTTAAAGGACGTATCTTGGCTCACATAGACAGTGTTTGTCAGAGATGCAACCCTGAGCCGGTGGTCAGTCCTCTATCCACTATAATGTGCTACTACTATTATTTATAATGTTAAAGAAAATGTTGTAGTTAGTGCCCCAGTTAGCTGCACTCAAAATTCCTCTAGAAAAAAGGAAAAAGAGAGGAAAAACCTTAGAAATAAGCCTTAAAGTGTTAAACGTATTTATTACATTTTGCCAGAGACTGTCCTGTTAAAAGGGAGGTAAGAGTGGCCCAGGTTACAGGAAGAACAGAAGTAGGGCAATTAAAAGAAAAACCTGACAAGGTCTCATCCAAATATAAAGTGCCCATTTATACTACAAATACAAGCTCTCAAAGCACTTTAAATGCAACACATGGCAACTAGTTACACTATAATTATAAATTAGTTTTGGCAGGGGAAATGATGTGTTCTTATGGAGATCTTTTCTGCTCTGTGAGTTGAGTTGAAATGTAGAAAAATGTGGAATTAGAGCAGCTCACGCTGTGGCCAGTGTTAAAGTACTGCCATTACTGAGCTGCAAAAGCCCCTGCGGATTGTAGTATGTGACTCTTAAGGATTAGTTCATGTTTTTCCAATTAAGAGTAACTCATGTTTTTTTATGTGGCACAAAATAGTTAGTCATTTGGTCTCTGTTAGGAGCATTTCATCAAAAGCAACTATTATAGTCAGAGACAAAGAAAGACTGTAAATGGATTATAGGCCCCCCACTCTGACAGGATTTAACTCTATACATATCTAATTTTGATGTAATGGTGATAGCATTAAAAACAAATGACAAAATGCTTGCCAATGAAAAGTAGCCTAGAAGGATATTGGGGGGAAACCTCTATATGTTTTAAGATTGGTCCATTTATTCAATAAGCATTAAATACCTAGGATGTGTAAGAGACTGCTGGAGGAGGTGAGGAATCTCTAGAAGAATAAGACATATTCCTGGTTCTCATAGAGCTTACAATCCATAGAGGTGATGGCATGCATATGTCAATATTCCAAAGGATTTAGGATCTGTTTGGTGCAGATCCCCTCTCTAATGATGCAGATGCAAATCCATACATGCCTTCTAGCTTGTGCAGTTCTCCTCCATTTTCTTTTATCAGCTCAAAACAGGAAACCCATCCAACCTACCTATGGCCACCTTCTCCTCTTCACATCACAGAAGCACCAAGAGAATGTATGGATTGTTCATCAATAGTCCCTTGTTTTCACTTCTTTTTCTCCTATATTTCTTTGATGATACCATTATACCTCTTCTCCTACGTAATTTCTTACTTGTAATGGATGTGCTACAGTCTACACATGCCCAACATGCTCCTCTCCATGGCTCTTCGATTCATCTTCAACTTCCATCCTTTTTGAGACTGTAGTGTTTGATGGCTCATAGTTATATGATATGACAAGAAGAATTTTGGTGCTAAAAAGATGGACTATAAATGTTTTTATGCTTCTGGTACCTTTCCATATGTATTCCACCACCCTGGGATATTTGCATAATAGTGGTATCATTGGGACAAATGGAATATATAGTTTACTGACCTTTTTTTTAGTATAATTCTAAATTATTTTCCAGAATAGTTAAACCATTTTACAGTTCCACTCAGTCCATTAATGTTCCTGTCTTCTCACAGAATTTCCACCACTTGATAAATTTTATCTTTGTCAGTTTGATAAGTATGCAATATAACTTTGAAGTTGTTTTAATTTGTGTTTTCCTGATTACTAATTATTTTTTGGGCATTCTTCCATATGATTGTTGATAGATTGGCTTTCTTCATCTGAAAATAGCTTATTTCTGTCTTTGGACCACTTTTCTATTGGGGAATGATACTTGTTCTTATACATTTGTTTTGATGCCCCAAATATCTTATATATCAGATCCTCATTAGAAACATTTGCTGCAAAAGTGTTTTTCCCCCTGCCCATTTAACTGCTTCTATTTTAATTCAGTCTGCATTTATTTTCAGTCTGTATTCCTCCAAAAGATCTAAGAAGTAGCAAAATCTTTTTAAAAAGCCATAGATGTTCAGTGAGCATGCATTGTGGATTTTGAGGTTGTGATCCTTCATACTGTATGGAGCAGTGTTGGAAAAATATCACGATATCTTCATGTGTCTAATGAAAGTGGAACAACTTTGTGAAAACTGATCATGCAGGGGTGAGTCATTCTGTTCCTAATTCCAAATGGCTAGAGGGTGAGATTATCACTTATACCAATACCCTATATACTTTTGGAAATCACACAACTATTTCTGAAAGTATTTCTCATTAGATAATTATCTGAAAGGCAAGCATTTTTTGAAAGAAAAGCTGTAAGCTATTAACAATCATAGTAAAAATGCTTAAAATCACTAATAATTTGTACATTTTTAAATAACTATAAGATTTTAAATCAACTGCTTGATCAACAAGAATGTATATAGGGCTGCATACAGATATGAAAATAATCCTGTCTCTGAAGGAAAACAGGTTTATTAAAGTAATTTAGAAAGTAAAGATGGAAACAAGTGTTTCAACAATTCGGACCTTAGTTCACTGGCCCCACATTTATTAAGTTTTTAAGGAATGCTTAACAAATTAAAAAGGAAAAAAGAATTTAACAAATCCATAATAAATTGAAAAGGAAATAAGTATTTATTAAGCACATGTCAGCTGCTGTACTATATTGGGGATACGAATACAAGCAAAAAGCAAGACAGTTCATGCCCTCAAGGAGCTTATATTCTAGTGGGGGAAGATAACACACTGGATCACAAATTTAGGTGGGACTTTTTTTTTTTTTTTACTGTTTTCTCTTTTGGAGCACTTATTTAATCAAGTGCCCTTGATGAGTCTGGCCTTTGTTTCTTTGATTAAATCAGGAGTCTTTGATGACCTCCTTACCTCAAGGAAAAGCATAGTTTACATGGTTTTGAGTCACATGCTTGTGACGCCAGAAGCTTTTAGTTCACGTGGGTTTGAGTTGCATGTTGTGATGCCCTTTGACCCTGAACAGGGTATATAAACTCAGAAGTTGGCATTTTTCCTTTGGGGCTCTCATTCACTGGAAGAGTGTCTTGTGACTTGAAGAGACTCTGGGCAGCTGTTGTAAACTGCTGCCTTGTAAACCCTGTAAACCCTGTAAAGCTGGCTTGTAAACCCAGATATCGATGCTTCCCTGGTAACTATGAATTGTGATTTGAATCAGACAAGGTCTGTCTGTTGATGTTTGTAATTTCTATTTGTATTTGCTCTGAAGTTCAGGGTGCTGGCTTTTCCTCCTGAACTAAGTGAGTTATATATGTATGTTTTATTACAGTGAGATTGTTAACCCCTTAAAGTTACTTTCCTTAGTAAAGCAGATCAAAGAACTTGTGCTGGCAGCCTTCTTGTTGTTGGTCCTGTGTTGGTCTTTCACCCCTATGATAGCTGCTAGCCAGATTCTTGCCACACACACAAAAGGGAGGTAAAAAATAGGGAAAAGGTTCTGAAGTCCAGATGCCAGGAACTGAGCCAGCAGGGGAACTAAGACCAGCCTGGGCACTTCCACAAAATGGAAATTCTAAGAGAAACTTACCAATGGAAGAAGAGGGTGGTTCTTACAGAAGGATGTCCTAGGTTGAGAAGGCTATGGAGGTGGCTGGATATAGCAGTGTGAGGAGTCACCATGTACTGAGGGAAATTATGGCAGAGGTGTCAAACATGTGGCCAACAACACTCCAGTACAGATCAGATTAAAATGTAATATAAAGAAAAAAAGGCCAAGGTCTACAACTGCATCTAGAGTCATTTCCAGTCATCCTGACCTCCGTCTTGCCGCTGGACTCAGACGACCCTAGAGGAGAGAGTGAAGTTGATAACTTTAATAAACTCTGCCTCACTTAAATCCAACTCACTTGCAAGTCAAGACATCACGCTCCTGATGTCATTGGTCCTCTCTGAGAACAAAGGACAAACAACAACAACCTGGATCAGATTAAAATGTAATTGGGAAATATTTAGCAAAATAAAAATACAGTAGAACATAGATAATGTTAATATGTGGTTTTCTAAGTCAATATGTAGCCTATAGAGATTCTTCTGTATGATTTAATGACTCCTGTTTTTAGATGAGTTTGGTATCACTGAATTACGGGATGAGACAGTACAGTGTGGAAGCCTGGGAGCCAAGGACAGGACTGGGAAGAATAGTTACATATTTGAAGTGGGGAGAGGGAGGAGAATGTCCAGAAATGCTCTCCAAAGAACAATCAATTCCGTTTCTGCAGCAAATTTAGAGACAAACTTAACATGAAATCATTACACAGTTCAAGGTCCAAACAGGATGATCCTACTCTTAGAGGCCCATTTAATACTGGGGCAGACCTGAAGATGTGGGTTTTGAGTATTTTTGACCCAAGAATGGACTAGACTAACATTCAAAGAAAGTGTAGTTTGCAGATTGCACTGGCCATCAGGAATAAAACGTGTATGTATGTGTGTCTGTGTACAAGTCTGAGTGCACACACATACCCAGGGGACTTCTGCCATCCTTCCACCGGAAACTTATTTATGGCAGCAGTGGTGTAGATGTTGATCATTGTCCTCAGTCATTCTAAAAGATGAGTCGGTGAGTGGGTACGGCAGACAGAGAATTGGTCCTGAAGACAGGAAGAGCCAAGTCCAAATCCAGTCCCAGGCACTTAGTAGTGGGTGATGACCCCTGTTTGCCTCGGCTTCCTTAGCTGTAAAATAACAGCATCTTCCTTGCTGGGTGATTATGAGTTTCAAATGAGATAATATTCGTAAAGCACTTAACAAATTACCTGGTGCATAGTAGGCAACACTTAAATGCTAATCCTCTTCTCTCCCCCTCAAAACATTCAGTGGCATTACTTTATGATTTCTTATGAAATATAATGTTTTAAAAAGCCTTGAGTCTATTATAAGAGGATTCCTTCAAGTGTCTATGGACTAGCGCTATCTGCAGGACAGTCCCACATCTTTCTTTGAAACTGAATGCTATCTTCTGTGGAATAGATTGAATGGAAACTACTAGTAATTTAGGCTGGTATGGTTAATGGCACACTCAAATTTGCCCTTTCTGGTGGGTCATGTGAAGAATGCACAGATGTCGGCTGCCTAAAATGTGGAACAGTTTCCAGACGTGTATTTTGTGATGACAAAGTCTTCTAATTGGCTGTGGAGTGGAAAGAACCTATGACTCTGGAGGTATTGAGCTATAATTGAGTGTGCAAAGTATACAAAAAATCTGACACCCTCTTTTCCCCTCCCCTGCCTCCCATCTCTCAGTTTCTTTATCCTCCTAGCTGCTAGTAGTGGGTGGTAGAGCAGTAGACAGCCACACTCCCCCATTAGGCAGCCACACTTATGGGATCATTATGCGGCCTTTGTTTTCTTTTTGTGTTTATTCTTTCCTGATCCTATATGAATATTTTGAGAAGGGAGTGCACAGATGACTTGATGACCTCAGGAGATATAAAGGTCCCATCAGAGTTCCCTTCAGAGTCCAGTGGTGGTAGCAATCAGCTTTGGAGTGATGATGATAGAGGAAACATCTGCTGATGCTTTTGGAAAGACAGTCACCAAAATACTGAGAAAGGGAGGGGTTGACCATGGACTTTAATGTAAGATCCTTGAGGGACAGAGTGTTTTCACTTTTGTCTTTGCATTTCCAGTACTTAGCACAGTGCCTGATAATAGGAGGGCAATAGATGCTTGGTGGTTGATTTATTGATTCCTCACATTGGTGAATCACAAGCCTGGTCTAGTAACATCTGCAGCAAATTGTCTATAGCAAGGTGCTGAGGAATTTTTGTGGGGGCGAAGGGACTGGATGGGGAGAGGAGTAAACCTATGATTTCATTGGTGTAGGGAATTCCTGATCAGGATTTTCACTCTACTAATACAAATAGACACCGAGGTTAAGTGATTTGTTCAAGGTCAGGCAGCCAGTAATACATGTCAAAGGGAGGACGTGAACCCTAAGTTGTGATGAGTCAGAGGCTAGTGGCACATCCACTCTGCAACCCTGGTTCTTGGTGCTGGGGATATAAAAACAAATGAATAACAGTCTTTGCCTTCGAAGACCTCATATTCCACTGCAGAGACAATGATTTTTTTTCATAACACATCATAAATGTGTGTATAGTAATAACATATTTATGTGTTTGTTTATGCATGTATGTATGTTTCTATCCATGCTTTGCTTGAATTACCTGTTTTCAAAGATTTTTAATACAATAAAATACACATAGCTATGCTGATCAGAATTTAATCATTTATGATGTGGACGGTACTTTAGGATTTTATAAATGTAGAGCAATTTTCATACTAGCAAGGAAGAGAAATTTTTAATTCATTGAATGCTGGATAAATAAGCTTTCATCGTACTTTCCATGACTTAACTCAGATGAATCTGGATAGAGGACTGACAGGCTGGAAATACAAACACCAGATCCTATTATCCATCCTTTGAACCATCTAGTTAGATCCACAATTTATCTTAGTATCATAGGAGTCGAATGAACAACCACAAGCTGTTTCTGAAGTCTGTAACTAAAACGTTGATTAGCATAGTAGTTTTACTATATGTCTTACTATCAATTATATTAAAAAGAAATTCTCAGTCACATACATGCTAAAGACATACTGGAGAAGGCATTATAGAATGGTGATATTTATGTAAGTTAAATCTTTCTTATATGCTGGACAATACATCAAAGTGTGAAAGCGTTGTATTGTAGTTCACTGACCTTTAATTTTATTTAGTTCTAATCCTCATAAGGATCTTACCTGATTCAGATAGACACTGAGGAAAATGAGTTTGAGGGAAGGCTGAGAATCTAAGGACAAGTAATACCACACAAGCTATTTCAAATCCTCCTTTCCCACATTGTAATTCCCAATAAAGCTCTTCTGCTATTCACTGCAATAGTTCAAAAGTAAAATGGAGAAATAATAAAGAAATCCTTGAGCTCCTAGAGTAGTATGGATGCAGTCCTTTTCTCTTAATGCTTTAAACATGGGGCTCTTGCCAGGCCCTGAATAAGTTTCTAAAGATAACTCAAGCAAGCCTTAGATACGTAAGAGCTAATTTCCTAGTCTGTGGTATAGCCGTTCTGCTTATGGCTTCTTGGAACTGACCAGCTTGGTGGACGCTGAACCTTTCATGAATGGCTGTAGCTATGACTAGCAGGGGGAGGGGAGGTGCTGGGAGGTTAAGGTCCAGATCTGTTCATGTTGCTGCTTGTTTGAAGTTTGGCAAAATGACAGAAACATTAGGAATGATGATTTGTGGGGAGTATGGCGTGTGTGAACATGGATACCATTGGCCCCTAAAATGTTCTGAAGATCTGTGGATCACCCCCTGACTGAGCTCCTGGCCTTCCATTAGCCAAGGACAGCCATTGACCAACCGCCTTATGAAGAGCAGGCTTTGAGACACTATTCTACCTACCAGTGGTTGCATAGTCCTTATATTGCCCAACCTCCATTCAGAAAATTGAGCCTTTATGCAATATAATTATTAGCTATACCCGATTATTTGACACCAATAATATACTTAGAGCTGCTAGTTAAAATTTCATATATGTATACCTTATATTTGGTAAGATGTAGTAAACTTTTTAAAGGCAGAAATCTTATCAAATATCTCTCTGCAGTCCTTCTCCTTACCTTCCCAAACCCCCCACCCCCACCATACACATATAGCTCGGTCCCTTATATGTAATGGGTGCTGAGTAATTATTTTGACTTGTTGGTTTTTGGTTTCATGAATTTATGCTAAAGCCATTTTCTCATCTCTTGGAAAAAATCTTGATTCATCTAGTTATCTTGTAAAACACATTTTTATTTGCATTTGGAGACATTTCCTTATTTCCTGAGTTTCTTTAAAAAAATTCACTACAACTTCACCTTTCCGCACAACTCTGCCGGTATAAAAAGACTTAAAGAGCTGTCTGATGTAAGAATTCATCATGTTACTACTGCTACTACTACTGCTGCTGCTGCTGCTTAAATTGTACAATGTACTTTACAAATATTCTCTCATTTTATCCTTATAACAACCCTAGGAGAGGTAGGTTCTATTGCTAACACCATTTTGTAAATCTGATAATTGAAGAAGACAAAAGTTAAATGACTTGCCCAGGGTCATATAGCTAGTATCTTAGACAGGATTTGGACTCATGTCTTCCTGACTCCAGGTCCAGCTCTCTATCCACTGGGCCACCACCTACCTTCGTCAGAGATCATAGAGGGAGAATAAGAAGAGAACTCAGAGGTTATATAGTTCAAACCCTTCATTTTAGAGATGAAAAACAAAATGAAGAGCACAGATATAGTGACTTGCCCAAGGTAACAGAGGTAGCAAGTGGTAGAGTTGGGATTTGAATTCCAACTTTTTAATATCGCATCTGGTGCTTTTTCCACCACACCTAGCTATGGTTCCATGTTAGTTGTTGGTCTGGTTATTAAGGAATAAGATTCACTTGTATCCCATTAACTTCACAAATGGGGTGTATGTGTATGTGTGCATGTTTATTTATCTCCATGTATATCTGTATATAAATGTGCATGCAAAGATATTTCTGTGCATATGCACATGTGTATACACACATACACATTCTATAAAATATTCTGTATCCACCTTTGATGCCTCATCATGGAGGTGACTCTGGTTCTCTAAAGCTATGCGAGTGGAGCTTGAAGGTGGCTGTGTGATATAATGAAATGATTGGCTCTGGAGTTAAAACACCTGTTCTTCCTCTAACATGTAGCTGTAGCTCCTCCGTGACCTTGGAAAATATTCTTAACCTTCCTCAGTGTTTCCTTATATACAAAACGAGAGATTCGTACTAAGTAGTCTCTGAAGTCTTCTTTATTTCTAGTTTTACCAAGCTAGAAAGATTTTGGCTATGAATCCATTAACACACTATATATTACTGTTGAAGATTAGTCTAGATAATTTCACCATCATTTTGACTTCAGGACCATGAAATTTTTATATATAAATAACTCTAAAACACTATGTACTATATATAATTTTTTTTAAAAGAATGTAAGCACCTTGAGGGCAAGGACAGTCTTGTTTTTGTAATTATATCCCCAGCACTTAGCACAGTTCCAGGCACATAGTAAGCCTTTAATAAATGCTCTTTCATTCAAAAAAATAAAACACTATGTACTAACTCAAAGCGGCATTGTGCTTAGGGTTTTCATTAGTATCTACTCTGACAAAAATCTCAAAATTCTCCCCATTTGTCCCCTCCCAGTGTCCTAGTATTAGTTTAACAGGTGCAGGGTCAGGAGCCACAACTGTCCAGTTTCAGCCTCAGTCTTTTTGCTATCCAGATCCTGTGGGTGAGAGGGCCCAGTGAAAAAGACACTGGAGAGAGACCTTCTCTAAATCTGCCTGCTAATTTCTCTTTCTCCTTTCACTTTCTTAGGCAGATGTTGCTCCCTCATCCCCACTCTCATGAGAGGGAAGCCAGACCTATCACCCTCTCCTCTTTGACTCTTGTGTGGACTCATCTCTTCTCAATGATCCATAATTTGGGTGGACAATGGGGATAAAGAGATATTAGCAAAGCTTTTTGCAAACCTTAAAGACTATATGTACACTTATGCAAAGTGTATAATAAATGTTTATACCCGTCTACATATACATGTTTATATGCTACATATACATGTAAGTATGTATGTATATAAACTCTAGATAACACATAATATACATGTATATACATATGCATATTTTTCCCATATGACTCATTATTTTCTCTCCTTTCACTCGGAGTCATCTTTGACTCCCCTCTTTCACTCACTCCAAATATCCAATCAGTTGCTAAATCTTGTTTCTTTCTCCATATCTCTTATATGTGTCCTCTTCTCTCCATTCACTTTGCTATCACCCCAATTCAGGCCCTTATCACCTGGACTATTGCAACAGCCTCCTAATCAGCCTCTTCAGTTAGGGGATTGCCTTAAGTCTCTCCCTATTCCAATCCATCCTCCACAAAGCTACTAAAGCTGTTTCCTTAAATCACAAATTTGATCATTCCTCTTCTCCCCGAGTAAACACTAATTCTTCCATTTGGCTTTTAAAATTTTTTATAACCTGGCTGCTTCTTGTGTTTCCAGTATTATTATACATTATCCCCTTTCATCCACCCGAAGGTCTAGCCATCCTGGGTTGTTTGCTGTTCCTTACATACCACACCCAATTTATCCCTAATCTCTGTGTATTTGCACCTGCCCTCCCCCAAGCTTGGAATGCTCTCCCTCTTCACCTCCACCTCTCAGCATCCTCTGATTCCTTCAAGACTCAGCTCAAACTCTGTCTTCCTGCTAGTTCATTTTCTTCTCAAGTTCCTTCCCATCTGCTCTGTAAGCACTCTGTATGTATCTATTTATACACACAGTTTCTCTCCCATTAGCATGTAAACTCCTTGAGGGCCAGGATAATTTTTGCTTTTTATTTATAGGTCCAGTGTTCAGCTCAGTGCCTGGCACATAGTCAAGCATTATCAATGCTTCTTGGTGCTTGGTATATTTTATTCCAGAAGATGGCGCTGCTGCTACTATTGCAGAAACCCCCATAACAAAACGAAATAAAAGATTCTGGGCTATTACAGCATTTCACACTAAAACAATAACCATCCGTCTCTGCAAAAGAATCTGTTCTCTAAATTGAGATTTCTAAAATCCTTGGTGCTTTATTCTTCCTCCTTACGTTGAGTTCATTTTTTAATAGAAGAAATAATTATAACTTGCTTTCATTAAGGAAAACATATTGAGACAGCAGGAGTCAGGACCTCCCCAAACAAGCTGCACTTTCCTCAGTAACGAGATTCAGCCAGCGAAAAAAACGAATCGTGATATCTCTTGTTACACCAGCCAGAGTGGCAGTTACCAGGATCCTATCTACCCAGGGGCTACAGCCCTTTCCAAGCTGAAGCCCGTTCGGATAATAATGTCACTTAAAGCTTAGACTAAAAAGCATATGCTATTCACAGAGCTATTCTTAGGGATTGCTTGCAAAACCTCCTTTGCTCTTGGAATTTAAGGGCACTATTTCTGAAGTGAGTTAATGCTTATGAAATGGTTTCTAGTGACAAGGGATTGAGAATCAATTCTGCTTGGAATTATTATGGCAATATTTCAAACCTGGCAACCAGGTGTCTCTGTATTTGTATATTCCTATTAAGGAAATGCATCATGTTGCTGCTTCTGTAGGACCTCATTTTCACATTTCCCTTTAAATTAGAATCAAGTGAAGAGTCATTTACCGTTAACAGGGGAGGTCCACACTCTATCTTTACTAGTAAGAGAGAGAGAAGGGCATATCCATTCCATTCAACACATTCATTAAGTTCCTTTGATGACAACGTAAATTACAATGCTTGAGGCTGAAAATGACATAATTCCTACCCTCTAGGACTTTATCATTGATTTGGGGGCCAGGGTATGATATACAGGAATAGGTCTAATACAAGTTAAAGTATAATAAAATATATAGGAAAAGTCAAAAAGAGTGGCCTGAAACATTCAAGGTAGGAAAGACTCCTCGAAACTGGAGGGCATCAGAGAATGTTTCATGAAGGAGTTGGCAGCTGACTGGGTACTTGAGGAAGAAAAGATTGGGGAAAAGACTGTTGCAGATATGGGTCCTAGTATGCACACATATGCAGAGACAGAAAAAAAGTATGGTGAGACTGGAGAACACTTATTTTCATCAATATAGATTGTGTTTAGGCAAGTACCACAGACTATGACTTGATTGGAGCCAAGTCATGAGAGATCTTGAATGCCAGCTTAAGAGTTAGCATTTATTTGGTGGCGATAGGGATCCAATGAAGCTGGCCGCATGTATTCAATATATACCTAGGAATTAATGGGAACTATATGTAGGGTATGTTTTGACTTGCAAACATATTTCAGTATTTTTTCAATTATCCATATTGTTTATTATGTCCAAACTAAAAAACAAAACAAAGAAACTCAACACTGATTTTTCATTTGAATATGGGTTTTGCATTGGGAAATATCAAAGAAAGTTTAAGCTATTCTAGAAGTTGTTTTGGTTATCTGTATTAAACTCAAAAAGCTAAAATTCTCTGTTCAAGTGTGGTTGGGTAAATAGATGTGCATTTTGATTAGCTGCATTGCTTCTGCTTATGTTTCACTGGTGAATCCAGGATCAAAGCTTAGAAAATCTAAGGATAAGGCAAAAATCTCTCTAGAGAGCTGGGTTTTCCAAGGAGCAATACTCCCAAATCTCCTTGAGGCAACAAATGCAGCATCAATTTAAGATACCATTGATCAGTGTGTTCTCATGATAATGCAGGGGCCCAACTTGTAGGATAAAAGAAACACAAATGGTCCACTTGGCCTGGGGAGCAATCTAGAGATGTCAATCATGGAGGCTACAAATCAAGGGCTGGTACTGAATGCCTCCTGAAAAAGACGATTGAATTCTTTTCTATCTAGAACTTACAGGTCAGAATTCTGGGTGAATGGTCCTAACTCTATAAATCAGAATTCCCTTCACTAGCCTCTATTCCTATCCCTACCTGGAAGAAGCAGTTTGGGGAACTAACCCCAGGTTATGCTTCTGTTTGGATGATGTGCTTTATTTCTCAGTGCACATACTATCTACTATGTACTATCTTCAGTTTAAGAAGTGATTTCGAAGAGTTTTATTACTACACACACACACACACACACACATAATTTCTACAAATTAACAATCTTATTTATTTTTTTGCCTGAGAACTGGGACTGGGAGACAGATTCATGACCCATCCTTGAATGTACTATTGCAAAGAAAAAAAAAAACAAACTTGTGGGCTATTTAGATATTTTTGACTATTTTTTTTGGCGGGGGTGGGGGGGAGTGGAAAGCTCAAGTTTCAGAATAGGTTCTTTTTTCTTTTATTTCTTTGGAAATATTAGTTTGACCTTGTCCTTAAGGTTGAGAAGGTAAGTAAATGTAGTGTCTGCTATCCTAAAACTTCAATTAAATCTGATTGTCATTTATCTTCAAGGAAAAATGAGGGGCATCCAAGATTTATTTTCTATCAGATCGATCTAGTTGGTCAGCTGCTTAGAGATGAACAAAAAGATAAATTCTGGGTGACCCAGGGTGCCTATTTTTAACAGGACACTGACACTCTTGATTGTGTTAGAATAGCTTCTGAACATCCTCTGAGATTTACAGAATCACAGAGGAATACCCCCACTGTTCCTAACTCTGGAAACCTGAAAAAAATTTAGAGACACTGGAAGTTAGGGCTGTTTCCTGAGAGCTGTAGAAGGGTCAGTATAACTGAATGTGGTACCTGATGAAAAATTGATGATTAGTAGTACGATGGGCTTTGAGGGCTGTACTGGTCAGAACAGAGGACCAGGGTTTTCCAGAGATGAAAGTATCTACCCTCATACAGCTTATCTATTTCCAAATTTAGCCATTGTTGGGAGTTCCCTTTGTATTTCTTTCATGGGGTCACAGAATTTAGAGCTAGAAAGACTTCAGAGATCATGTAGTTCAAAACCCTCATTTTCTAAATGAAGAAACCTACTAGGGCCCAGAGAGGGGGAGAGATTTGCTCAAAGTCATGTAGCTAATAAGAAACACCTGTCTCTGCTAGCTTGTTAACTTTCCTCTCCCTGGAGGTACCCCTAAATGTGCCTCTTTAAAAATTCAATTTTATTTTATTTGTAGTTCCAAATTCCTCTCTCATCCCCTCTTTGACCCATTGTCAAGGCAGAAAAAAAATTATTACATATATATCAGCATGTTTTATCGTGAGTCCTTTGGAACTGTGGTTTGCCATTCGGTTACTACCTTTCCAAATTCATTATCTTTACAATATTGCTGTTATTGAATAAATTGTTCTTCTGGTTATGCTTATTTCACTTTTTTCATCCTTTCATGTAATTATTCCTAGTTTTTTTTTTCTGAAACCATCCCCTCATAATTTCCTACAGCATTCCATTCTTACAGTATTCCATTGAATTCATATACCTTAACTTTTTTCGTTCATACTCCGATTGATGGGAATCCCCTCAGCTCTTTGCTATCACAAAGAGAACTACTATAAGTATATAAGTATGAGTACTATAAATATTTTTGTATGTATGGGGTCTTTCTTTGATGTCTTTTGGGGTATTGACTTAGTTGCAGCACTGTTGGATCAAATAGTAAGCAACAGTGTAATAGCTTTTGAGGTGTAATTTCTAATTGCTTTCCAGAATGCTTGGACTAGTTCATGGATCCACCAACAGCTCTTAATAATTGCTTTTATTTCTTCTTCACTGGCCATGAATTCACCTATTTCCTTTTGATTACTGGCAAGTTGGTTTTATTCTTTCTTTTATAAAATCAAATTAACTAATGGCTTATCTATTTTATTGTTTTGTTAAAGCTCCTAGATTTATTTAATAATTCAATTTTTAACTTTTAATTTTGTTAATCTCTCCTTTGATTTTTAGAATTTGTATTTTGGTGTTAAATTAGAGGTTTTTAATTTGTTGGTTTTCCATTATTTTTAGCTGCACACCCAATTAATTGGTCTCTTTCTCTCTTTCATTGATGAAAGAAAGGATGTTGAGATATAAATTTCCCCCTAAATGCTACTTTATGCATCCCACAGATTTTGGAATGTTTTCTCATTGTTGTCAATATTGTTAATGAAATTACTGTTCCTGCAGTTTGTTCATTGAACCATCCAGTCTTTAAGTAATTTAATTAGCCATATTTTAAATTTTTGTTTCAAAGATCCTTTATTGAAAATAATTTTTATACTTCCCTGTCTGTCTCCCTACACTATCCTAGACTGGAAAAAATATCTCACTGTAACTTATTCTTGGCTTTCTCAGTCAAAAATTGGTGTGGTGCATTGTCTAGAACTTTGTTAAGGACGTATGGGGATGGGGGTGGGGTGAGCTAGACTCCAATGCTCCCTCTCATTCCACCATCTTGGCTTTGCCCTGTCCATATACTTTCTAACCAAATCCCTAGGGCCTTAAGATTTATGCATTAAAGTATAGCATGTATGCAAGAGAGGTAAGGGATATAGAAATGGTCAACATAGACCTAGAGAACAATGATGGCCCTTTCTCTGTTAGTCCTTTATCTTATGGCATTTGTGGTCTGAATAACATAGTTTAGAATTTAGTACATTATTCTTCACTGTTTTAAGACTATTTCTAATATACGAGTCTTACCTCTCTAGTGAGACTGCAAATTCCCTGAGGACTAGGTACATGTCTTACATTTCTTTGTTTTCCCACTAGTGACCAAGAATTTAGTTGACACTCAGTAAACAATTGGTTTCAGACCCAGGTGTCATTCATCTCTCAAGTATGCTTTTTTCTCCCTCACCTCTCCACTTTCCCCCAGCATCACTGTCTCTTGAAACACTAGTTTTGCCTTAGCTTTCTTTTATCCACAACTAGAAAACAAACAGAAAATATCATTTTAAATGCTAGTCTTTTACATTTGACAAAACCTCCTCTATAACTCACAGGGCAACTGCTGAAGCTTTCACTGCTATTCCAATTTTCCATGTCCATAAAAATGATTATTTCTATCTTGCAATCAATTGAGATTTATTGAGTACCTATGTTCAGGAAACTGTAGTTGATACTGTGAGAGACACAAGGAATATGTGAAACATTATCTCCTCACAGTGAATGATTCCTAAATATTAATCCACGATGTGGTAGCATAACCACAATTTTTAGAAGTGTTATTTTTCTAAGGTATATAGGATGACTAATTTCCAATGTAAACAAATTAGCAAAAGTTAACCAATAAGCCACCATTCAACACAGGGCTAGGAGCTTGCCTCGCTCCAATTAACGTTTAACAAATATTAAAAACACAGACATAAGCAGAATAAACAGTAGAGTCCTGGGAAAACTTTTATTGTTGCTCACCACTGTCTGAAAGTAGAGCCTACGATGACACAGTAAGATTGGAAGAAAAAAAGAAAGAAGTTACAATATAAAATGAAGTGAATTTGTTAAGCGTTTCACAGAGATCCAGCCTGTTGTGATAGGCAGTAGCCTCACCTTTGGGATGTCCATATGGAGCTAGAGAAAACGTTTAAAAGTGTTAACTATGCAGGTCACTGTATTAGGGATGGCTCATTCTCCAAAGGAAACAAAAATAAATACTTAGAAAGTGATTTTGTTTAAACACAACAGATAAAGGAAAAGGGCAGTTTCTCCCCAGTCTGTATCAATGGATAGTTTTGTAGTTCCTTCTCACCTGGGATAACGGTGAAGCACCTCCTCAGTGGTTCACTGTGAGGGCCATGACTAAATATCACAAACATTTTCTATGTTTTTCCTTCCTTTACCCAGGATCAAGAATTATAAGACTGTTTACTTTTTTCATAACCTTGAAGTCCTAAAAAAGCCCACAGATGACTGAAATACTTTGGAATATGGAAAGAATGGAAATTCACATGAATAAATCTAACAGTGCTACTTTTATCTAATAATGATGTTACTGACATGCAGTAGTGTTATTTTAGGTCCACAGGCAATAAATGAGAATAATTGCCCAGTCTCTTTTACCTATTTTACTTTCTACCACTTAGCAATAAATACTATAATATAAATGAATAATTTTGTGGTAAATCAGCATCCACGCCAGGAATGGAAAAAAAAGAAAATCCATGTACAAAATCCAAATGAAGTTTACTGAACAATGTTCTTTATAGTTCTAAGAGGTTTCAGACTCTGTAGACGGAGGAAGGGATTTTGCATGTCTTCAAGTCTGCATTTTGAGCTAGACCTCTGCTAGACCTCTGAAACAACCTCTTCAGCCACAGTGTATGTATGGGGTCACAACAAAGCTGGCTCCTTAACTTTCTTTTATATAAATAAAAATTCTATTCTCTGAGGTGTGTTAAAGGGACTCCCTCAGTTTGTCGGGTTCCAGGGCATTGGTCAGACAATAAGGTATTATTGATTACATCTGTTATTAGATCTATTGGGGGGGTCTTTGAGCATTGTAATTCATTTAGAGGACAAAGGAGGGAATGAAGGGCTATGGGAAAAACCTTACCCACTGACTTTGTAAATGTGTTGGGCCTTTTGTCCTAGAGATAGGGACCTAAGTTCAGTGTCTCCTCTAGACTCCAAACCATTCATTTGTTAATTACCTAGAGCCCAGGGGTTAATCTTTTCACCCAGGTAGCCATTAACTAGAGAAGAGCTTCTTGGCAAAATAAAGAATGAAAGATAGTTTGTCTATGACCTCTGTTTTTGTCAATTTACCAGGGCAATTTCTGGGCTCTGAAGCATTCTACAAGCCAAGTAAACAGGTACATTTTCACTCAGGGCTTATGTATTGGCAATTAAGTTGGGACTTTTTTTTTTTACTGTTTCAGAATGCTAAATTAGTTAAATATCTTTGATTGACCCTTATTAGGTGCAAAGCCCCAGGCCCAAACCCCTATCTACTAGGTGCTAAGCCTATGTGGGCATGAAGCCCTCAGGGTCCTAAGGGGAGTTGCTAAGATCAGAGCCAATAGTAGGAGCCTAAGTTCTGGTCGCTCAGATGATGTTTGATGACGTCCAAAGACTGTACAAAAAGAGAGAAGGGAGCTATTTGCTTGAGGCTCTCACTCTTGGAGGAGTGTTGGTGTGGGACTCTGGGCAGCCACTGTAAGAGCCTCCCGGTTCACCCAGATGTTGATGAGTTGTATTTGGTCTGTTTATAATGTACGTTTGTAATTTGTTTGTATTTGCTCTGAAGTTCAGGGTGCTGGCTTTTCCCCCTGTACCAAGTGAATGATATTTGTATGTTGGATTGAAATAAGATTGTTAACCCCTTAATGTTACTTTCCTTGGTAAAGCTGATCGAAAGAACCCGTGCTGGCTGCATTCTTGTTGTTGGGCTTGTGTTGGTCTTTCTCCCCCACAGCAGCTGCTAGCCAAATTGTTGCAACAGCTTATTCTTTGGGTCTTCATCTATTAGAGTATTTTGCCCCTATGAGAGGAATTATCAAGCAATCCCTAGGATGGAGACTAGGCCCCACCACACCAGTGTAAATTAAATATGTATTTGGATGTTTTACTAATAGCCATGACAGTTTTGGCCTGAGTCTCTGTATTCTTTCTGCTTAGACGCACATGAGGTCAAGTGTCAATACTTGTCAATACTTCTCAACTCTTCCATTTGTTATTTCAGAATGGCCTTGTGAACATTTTCAAAGGTTTTTTTTTTTAAGTATGTTTGTTCACAAACCTCTTTGTTTCTAACTCATTGGAGTAACACACACACACACACACACACACACATACCCTAACCCACAATGGCATTATTGCCATTTTAATTTGTCAGAAGTGCCTCCATCACAGGAAGACAACAAACCATTGAGCTAACAGTCTTAGCAATCATTTGTCATCTGGGAAACAATTATGCTGAAAAATGCTGACAAAATGGACCACTTTCCCCTAAAAGCATCAGAATTCCCCTGGAAAGTGAGCAAGCTCTCCACACCCAAGCCCAGCTAATGGTTACGTGTCAAAAACTTGTGGCTGAAGCAAAAACTCAGGTTAATGTAGTTTTTTTTTACTCCCCTGAACATTGATGAATGAAAAGTTATAGCCTGCTCTATAATTATTGTCTGAAAAAGTTATTTTCTGACAGGTGACTGCACTTTCTGATATTGTTACCTAAAATGGACAAAGGGACATGACAAGTTTATAAAAATGAATTTCTCTTTTATTAAGCTTTATGAATAATGAAACAGTGAGGTAAATTGCAGACTCAGTCAAGTGAAGAAGACCAGAGGTGGCAGGTCTGCTGAAATACAAAGGTCCTTGGAAACATTTACACCGATTAGGAAAGATTTGTAGTGACTGGTTCATTCCAATATTATAAAGCCTGAAATGTCATAGGACAGGAAAGGAATATGCAGGTGATGACTTGAAAATTAAGTGAAATTCATTTTTACCTATACGATGAACATTAAACATTCAGGTGTTTACTATGTCCCAGGCACTGTGCTAAATGCTGGTGGAAACAAGTAAAAAAAAAAAGAGTCCCTTGCCTTCAAAGAGCTTACAGCCTAGTGGGACAGGGCAACACACAAAAGGAGGCTGAACAAATGTGGTCGAGAGGGAGCCTGAAGGGAGCATGATGACAGTGGAGTTGAAACCAATCAGGGCAGCTGGAGGGAAGTGAAGAGTTGATCCAGCTTCTTGGACTACCTTCCACCCCATCAGAGGGCCAGTCAGTTGAGCATGAGAATACTGATGAGGTGTGTATGTGTGTGTGTGCCAGAGTTGGAGCAATCTATGAGAATGTTTCCTGGTGATCAGCTTATCCTGGGGGTCCGTGTTGTTGACTGGAGGAAAATAAAGGAACCTATACTCTACAGTATCTGGTCATGAAAATAAATCTACTTTGTGTTGCTTGGCAGTGCTCATGAGTAATATACTTGGGAAGGGCAGTATTTAAAAAGTGCTGATAAATAAGGCTTTGGAAGAAAAACTTACATTTGTAACCAAGATGATGATAATGATGATGATAACTAATATTTGTATACTACTTCAAGGTGTGCAAAGTACTTTACATATGTTCTCTCATTTGATCCTCATAACGACTCTGGGGTAGGTACTATTATTTTCATTTTACCAACAAGGAAACTGAGGCTGCACAAAGTCAAATGACTTGCCCAAAGTTCCACAATTAGTAAGTATGTGAAGTTAGATTTGAACTCATGTCTTCCTGCCTTCAAGTCCAACAATCTATCCCATTTGTCATTTAGCTGCCAAATAGGGGGAAGGGTGTGAGAAATTCTTTCTGTTTTTGTCTGCCCATTCTTATAAAAGAGCTACCTCATTCCAAGTCCAGTGGGAAATATTTATAACAGAACCCAGTTGCAGCATAGAACCACCACTTTCTGAATGTTTTCTATTCCTTCCTTCCCTCCCCTAAGGCAAACGTGAGTCTTTCATCTCATGAAATGCCATAGCAATTTCTGTGGGACTTTCTTATGTACTGTTATATCTTACTTTAGTAGGAATAACATATTCTTCTTTGTATTCTTCAGTAGTCATCATATGTAGTTACTCAATGTATGTTTTTTTAGTTTAATTGAACTATGGCATTATATAAACCATGGACTAAATCAAGTTAATTGAAACATACTTCTTTTTGTTAAGTCTGGGTTAGCCTGTCAGCGTGGGGTTAGTCCTATCCCCTTCTCCCAACACTATGGTCATAAGTAATAACAAGAATAGCTTACAATTCTATTGTACTTTAAAGTTTATAAAGCAATTTTCTCACGTCTTTGTAATATAAATAATATAAATGCAGCTAGGTGGTACAGTGGGTAGAGTCTGGAAGACCTGAACTCAAATGTAGACTCAGATACTTATTATGTGACCATGAGCAAGTCACTTAACAACTAACTGCCTCAGTTTCCTCATTTGTAAAATGAGGATAACAGTAGCTTCTTCCTCCAAGGATTACTATGAAGATTAAATAACACAACAGTTATAGAGTAATTTAAAAACCTTTAAGACATATATAAATGCTAGCTACTATTTCTACTGTTATTAATAGCACCATTTGCAACCCCTGCCCCCATTTTATTCATGTGGAACTGTATTAGGAGGGCAGAGTTTATAATCTCAAAGAGGGTCATATATATGTCTGAATTAATCTCAATTTTTCGTATACTAGCCGGTAGGCTGATAACACTATCCAGCTTTGCCTAGATAGTGATGCCCCTGACTGAATCCCAACTTCTTGTAAACACCTTTCCAAATCCCTAGGATCTCCTCTCTGTAGCCTTGGTTCCCAGTTTTCACAGGGTCCAGCTTTTTTAGCCAGTTCTTTTGCTAGGGAGGAATAAAATGGATCCTCCCATCCTGGGATATTCATCTCTTCCTCTGAAATTGTTCTGCTTCTAAATAGAGATCTTATACCTAGCGATCCCATCCTCGTCACCAAATGTATTAGGAGGGCAGAGTTTATAATCTCAAAGAGGATCATATACATGTCTGAAAGGTTCGGAAACGCCGGATATAAGAAACTCTCAAAGTAGAAGGCAGAAGAATCAAAACATATATTTAGGCTCCACAGTAACCAACCCATGAACCAGCAACCCCATTTTGATATATTGATCAAAAGCTTCCAGGCCCAATAAGTATGCCTTGAAAGAGTAACCAGGAGGCTACAGCCACAGCCACAGCCACAGCCACTGCCACAGCCACAGCCGAAGCAGGAGCTGCCAGTGGCAGAGCTGACCTACGGGAGGAAGCTGAACAAGGACTTCAGGCCAGTGGGTAATCTTTTTACCATAGAGGGGGAAGCATGATTTTGCTTTACGCAATCATGCTTCTCTGTAGCCTCCTGGTTACTCTTTAAAGGTGTACTTATTGGGCCTGGAAGCTTTTGATCAACATATCAAAATGGGGTTGCTGGTTCATGGGTTGGTTACTGTGGAGCCTAAATATATGTTTTGATTCTTCTGCCTTCTACTTTGAGAGTTTCTTATATCCGGCGGTTCCGAACCTTTCAGACATGTATATGATCCTCTTTGAGATTATAAACTCTGCCCTCCTAATACAGGAACAAAGAGAGAAGAGTGATTTGTCTATACTAAGTCAGAGTTGGAATCATTCATTTGCTTTTTTTTCCTCTGAGAGTGTTAAATAGCTCTTAATAAAGTTGGGCTTTCTGGGTTTTATCAGCACACTAGAATTGCTAACATGATAATCCTGTTTGGCCTTCTGCCCAAATATTGAAATCCAGATTCTAGTCATTAATTACCTGTCCTTCAGGTGTCCTTCAGTAAAATTAGGGCAACATTATCTATAGGGAATGTAGCCGATAGTGCTTAGCACAGTGCCTAGCACACATTAGGTGCTATACAAATGCTTATTACCTTTCCCCTTCCTTTCCTTTGCCCCCTTGAACTGAGATCATGAAATTGCACAATTACTACTTCTTAGATGGCAAGTTTTAGGGATTTTTTGGGTTGTTTTGTTGTTCAGTCTTTTTCGGTTGTGTCTGACTCTTTGTGACCCTATTTGGGGTTTTCTTGGCAAAGATAATTGGAGTGGCTTTGCCATTTCTGTCTCCAACTCATTTGTAGATGAGGAAATGGAGGCAAACAGGGTTAAGTGACTTGTCCAAGGTCACGCAGGTAGTGACTGAGGTCAGATTTCAACTCGGGAAGATGAGTCTTCATACATTCCAGGCCCAGCACTCTATCCAATGTACCCCCTAGCTGCCCAATAAAGATAGCAATGTTTTGAGTTGTGTACACACTAAATTACAGGGTCAGGAGTAATAGAGTATAGTGAAAGCATGTGCTTTTAGGTACTATTTTGGTCCGAGTGTGGAGAAACTCCAGAAAAGTCAGCCAAGGAAAACAAAGAGGGATCTGGTGTCAAGAACTATAGAAGAGATGTGAAGACTAGGATAAAACCCTAGAATAGGTAATGATTGAACATGTTTCATGTTTCTTCTGCTCATATGGTCCTTTGAGTGACTGCATGTAGCACTAGTGCAATACCCACAGTGGCTACGGCTGCTATGAATATGCTGGCATAGTTCTGAATCGCAAAATATAACAGACTCTTCATTGAAAGCAAAACCAAAACACTTATTCAAACACCAGAAAGCCAAATCCATCATAGCAACAAAGAAATCTATACACATTAGCAAGGTAGGGGGCACTGATATCCTCAAGTCTTCCCTCAGCCTGGCCTTCCCACAAACCAAGCTCCCCAAATGCCCCTCTCACCCACACTGGCTGCTCTGTACTCTGACTGCCTCCTCTCCCACTGTGTCTCTCCTGGCTCTGACTGCTCTGTCTCACTTCCTCTCAGCTCTGCTCCACCCATTCAGCAAGCTCCTCCCACCACAGACTAATATGACTCAGGCTTCCATTTGACTCAAACTCATTTGATTCAGTCAGGTCACATGAGCCTATCAATGCGTGGAAAGATCTTCAAATTGTATTAACAGTACACTGCAGTCTGGGAAAAGAGAAGAGGATTGACAATGACCTGAAGGCAATGAGGCAGCTTACGTTATTATCATGTAACTTAGTCCCATGCTTTGTGGTGACCCAAAGTGAAGAAGAGTTCTTCTCAGTATCTTCTTCAAACATGGTTCCTGGGTAGGCTGGCCGATGTTATGTGCATAGGAAGAGTCAACTCTTAGAATTCGTTGGGAGCCACAGATGAGGAAACTGAGACTGAGAAGTTATCACTTTCACTCCTGCTAAATGCAGAAGCTAGAACTAAAATGCAGGTACCCTAACTCTAAGTCCAGCTCATTTTTCTAATGAATCATACTGCTTCTCTTTCTCAGAGGACATTTGCTTTTCATCAGAAAATGAATCGTCCTTACAGGAAAATCTAAATTCTTACCTGGCCCTCAGTCACTGAATTATCTCAGATAAACTGAAACCTGGGAAAAGAACTTCATTTAGAAAGGCTGAGGTCACTTGCAGCATCCTGGGCCATCTCTGGTCATCTTGACCTTTGTCTTGCCACTGGACTTTGATGACTGGAGGAGAGAGTGAGGCTGATGACCGCATCTCTGCCTCACCCAAATTCAATTCAAGCATCATCCTCATGATGTCATCGTTCCTTTTAGAGAATGAAGTATGAACATCAACAAGGAATCCAGAACAGGACTAGATTTGTGCCACTTAAATTAAACCCTAGACTGAACTTGATGACCATGATCTGGACAGTGTTCTCTGTCTGTCTGTATCTCTCTCTCAAACTGTCTATGAGGTAGATCCAGTAAGTAAGCAAGCTATTTAGTTGATATATCAGTCCCAAAGGAGTCATGTTTTCTCCTGAGGCAGTAGGATTTGTGAGTTAACTTATTGGTACAAGGATTGCTCAGTAATGTTTTAGTCATCTTCTGTTTTCGTCTCTCCTTCACTCACTTCTTCTTCCAGCTCCTTACTGTTCTTTTATCTCCCTGCCTTCCTTCCATCCTCTCTTCTCTCTTTGCCACTATCCTTTTTATGCTTGGCTCCCTTTTCCTATGTTTTCTCACTACTGTTTCTTTACCCTCTCTCCTAAAAAAGGACCGTCTCTTGCATTCTGGATTCTTCAATTTCTCTCTCCTAACAAATGATTCTGTAGGTCTTTATGGTAAAGATAACCCGGCTATGCTGAAAACAACCTAAAAGTAGCTCATTGTTCTTCATTTACCTCTTGACATTGATGACATTAGCCAGTTTCTGACTTTGGCTGAAACTTTTGCATTCTCCCACCTTTAATCCTTATCTGCACAAAACCATACCCTCTGGAGACCAATGAGCTTGACCAATATACTGAAAAGCAAATGTGGTTTTTGCATCTCTGCTGCTATTTATGTAGTTAACTCTCATTTTAATATACTGATGCTTGCCAATACATCGGCCCTGAGGAAAGCAAAACATATGTACTGCTAAAAGACTGGCAATGAAAACTTTTCCAACAATGCCTTCAGAGAAACAGTGCATGTGTGTATGTGGGAGTGGGGGTGGTAGGGAGCCTATGCACTCCGATGAAGATAACCCCATTATATTAATAACAACTTGTCAACTTCTTTGATGGATTTGAGGGTTAGATGGGGGTGAAAATTAACTTAAGGCCACTTTGGTAGAAGATGTGAGAAGAGTGGTTTCAAATTTATTACCATGCTTTGGGAGTTCTCTTGGGGAAAAATAATCCCTGTTTTTCTGTGAAGTGAGAGCAAAAGTGGGAAAGTAATTAGTTCAAAAGCCCTCATCCACATTTTCTTTCCTCTACTGAAAGAATTTTTAGAAGTTTTTGAAACAGACAACGTGATACCATGACTGAAATAAGCACTATATATCACCCCTAAGACGTTCTGAAAGTATATGAAAATCACTGGGAAACAAATATTGTTAAGTATCTGATAGGAGAAATAATCATTTCCTGAAAAAAAAGCCACCAGATAGGAGAGAAAGAGAAATGATGAAGCCAAGTACAACCTGGATATTAATAGAGGCTAAGAATGGACTGACCTTTCAAATAGGGGTGGCTGAGGTTAGTTAGGTGGGGATATTTGGGGACATCAGTCAACAGATGCCTCCATCGTCTCTGGGTAAATGTAAAGTTCAATTTGCTATATTTAGCTGACATGGGCAGGGAATAAACAGAGAACGCTAATATCAGAAATGGCAATGGGATGCCCTCATCTGGTAGAAGCCGTTGCAGTAAATCTGCATAGTCTGGAGCAAAATCATCCCCTGCTGACAGTCATTAGTACAGTTTGTACAAACAGCTAGATAGTCTGCAGAAAACCCGAATGCAAGGAGAAAAGAAGGAAATGGCAGGAATGTTCTGAGGGGGGCATGTAGCTTTATGAAGTATGAATCCTGTAATAGTGTAATGTACAAAATCATATTTTGTTACTCATAGCTAAGGGAAATATTAGAAAAAATAAGCATTTGCAGACTAGCTTTGAGAAAAAGCAGGGAGAATGTTCTGGAAGAGCAGTTATAGAAAGAAAACATGTAGGCAAGGGTTGCTGTAAGAGTATTCCAAATTAAATCCATAAATTTATTATTTTTCCTGAGTTTTAGCTTGCAGGGAAGGGAGAGACAAAAATAAGTTTTATTTTGCATACAGTGAATAATGTCTGAATACTCCCAAAAATGGAAATATTTGAAATGTTTAATAAGGATCTTAAAGATTCTATTCATCTTTAAAAGAAACATCATTTATTTAATTTGCACCACATCCGTGGTGATAGACAGATATACATTTATTTATTTATTTGGCATAACTATGTTATATAAAAATTATATATGTTTTTGCCACTATATGTATCACTGGTTTCCAATGTTTTTTGATCATACACCCCTATCAGCACCTTGTTCTTCCCCCCAGGTGAATATGATGGGAAGGGAGGAGAGCAGGGAATTTGCTAATGGCCCCTGCTCAGTTATTGCTAGGAGTGTCCAGAAGGACTTATTTCTGCTTACAAGGAGGAATAGTTGGAAGTTTGTACAGGTAGGAAGGGGTGGGAGTTGAGGAGTGTCCTTCTGTAATGAATAAAGGGAAAGTGTGATTGTGTTGGAGATAAGCATCACTCCTGGGGCTTTGACTCCACTTTGGCAATTGTAGATGTATATAGCAATCTAGATAGATAAAGGCAGTTAAATCTATATTTCTAAACTGGACTTCTCCCCAAAGTTCCACTTTTCTTAGTTGGAATCTTTACCCCAAGTCTGCCAGCACCTCAAAATCAATATGTCTCACCTTGAGCTCATCATCTGCCCCTGTCACTTAGTTTTCTACTTATGAAAATGAAACCCTGATCTTCCTAATCACTCGGTTTCCTAACTTCAGAATCATCTTTTCACCCTTATCAGACACTAATCAGTTACCAAGTCCTATTGTTTCTATTACCAAAATGTTTCTTGTAGTGGAGCCATCTTCTCTATTGCTATTATAATCATCCCAGTTTGGATGTTCACCTCTCCTCACCGAAACTCTTAGCCTCCCAACCAATTACCCCTGCTTCTATTCTATCCCCAAGTAATCATCTTAATGCATGTCCGTCATCATAGCACTCCCGTACTAAAAGCAAACAAAAATTCTTGGAGCTTACCATCGCCGGAAGAATCAAGTATGAGGTCCTGATCTTGACACTCAAAGCTCTCCTCAATAGGCCTGTGTCCTACATGTCTAGAAAAGTCTTACGATAAGAACTTCCTTGTCTTCTCTGCTTCAAGAAAACCATAAAGATTCTTCTTTATACTCAGTCCCCTTCTGAGCTTTTTCATCAAGTTGTCCTCCAGTTATTAGAGTGGATCCTCTGCTTCTTTCTTGCCTTTCTGGATTCAATTCAGATGCCAACTCCTCTGTAAAGCCATTCCTGACCCAACCTCAGGTGAATATTCTCCCTCCTTTCTGAATTTTCTCATACTTGGCCTGGGCCTCTCCTTCACACTTATTTTGCCCTGTACTTAAAATTACCAGAATTGATTCCTGTCATAGATTCTTACTGGCAACTGGCTTCTATGATGATATATTGGTCAAATTTTTCAAATACCACCCTCTTGGCAACTCTTCTTTTAATATAGTTATTTATGTTCTTATTTTCCCCCCATTATATTGTAATCTTGAAAGCATGACCTGTGTTATATTTATTTTGGATCACCTGACTTATAATGGTAACTTGTACATAATAACCGCTTAATAAATATTCCAGTCTGCATTTATGAGACACCTCTAATATTCAAGAAATTTTCTAGGCTCTGGGGAGATAAAGATCAAATAAAAACTCATTCCTGTCTTGAAGGAGCTTATGTTCCTGGCACACAAGGTAAGAGGAACATGAGAAGCGAAAGACATACAATTTAAACTGGCAAAGTATATAATACAGTTTTATTTTCTACCTGTAGGAATTTTGAGTTGAATTTAATTGAATAACATGCATTTTACACAGGAGAAATAATGCAAAATGCAGTCATGTGCTTTGCCAAACCCATCACAGACAAGAAAGGGCACTTTGGGAGACTCTAGAGTTTGAAGGACATCTATTTATCTTGAAAAAAAAATCCAAAATTTACTAAAATAGGAGAAATAGGACAGAGTTGAGTATAATCATCCCAAGCACTCTGTCTTCTGAACCAAATGTTTAAATGTCTCTTAACATTTTTCTTAATGACTATGTTAGAGTTCTTATGAACATAGGCAGGCCAAACACTAAATGGTCAAGTATATAATGCACATTTTTCAAGGAATGTTAGGGGTCATTCAAAATCAAAGAAGCCATGGCATCATGAAAAAGTTTGTTGTTTTTCAGTTGTTTTCAATCATGTGTGACTCTTTGTGACCCATTTGGGGTTTTCTTGACAGAGATACTGGAATGATTTGCCAGTTCCTTCTCTAGTTCATTTTTACATATGAGGAAACTGAGGCAAACAAGGGTAAGTGACTTGCCCAGGGTAAGACAGACAATGTGTTTGAGGCTAAATTTCAGTTCAAGAAGAGGAGTCTTCCTTAGTCCAGGCCAGAAGCTCTACCCACTGTGCCTTGTAGCTGCCTAGGACTTATAATAATACATCAGATGAATCAGATTTTTTTAAGTGCATCTATTAGAGTTGTCACCAATAGCCCAGGGAGGACCTCTTCTAACAAAGGGCTCCAGCTGTGGACCCATATAAATTGGATTCAGTCCTGGGGGAGTAATATCTAAAGAAAGGGTCAGGATTTTCTTGTCCTATATTTCTTAATATTTATCTACCTCAGAATCCTGGGTAAAATGTGTTAAACAGAGATCAGGTATGGGTCATATCTAATGTTTTTCCAAAAGAGATAAACAGCATAACTTCTAGGAAAAAAGTTACTCAATGTGTAAGTAGTAGATATCAGATATAAGACATCACAAATAAAATATTAAAACACAGAGGACTGATAAGTTGTAGCCAGAATGGCCTTTGTTTTCTTTGAATGACTCAGCTTACCTCATTGAGCCTCTGGACACTGTGGCTTGCTCTTCCGGGGCAGGAAGCCCAAAGAGCATTCCAGGAAGCAGACAACTTCCTGTATGATGAGTCATGGGGCTGGCTGAGGGGAGGTGTTAACGGCTATGCTAGGGGGAGGGGCCAAGTCAAGAACCAATCGGCCCTGGTCGTTCAGGCGGTGCTTGATGATGTAAAAAACTCTATAAGAGGGGAGAGGACAGCTTGAAGATCCTCTTTTCCTTTTCCGGTTGGAGCCAGAGACAGTTACAGCGACAGTTACAGCGACAGTTACAGCGACAGTTACAGTTACAGCTACAGTTACAGCCACAGCCACAGCTGAAGCAGGAGCTGCCAGTAGCAGAGCTGACCTACGGGAGGAAGCTGAACAAAGACTTCAGTCCAGTGGGTAATCTTATTACCATAGAGGGGGAAACATGATTTTGCTTTACGCAATCATGCTTCTCTGTAGCCTCCTGGTTACTCTTTCAAGGCGTACTTATTGGGCCTGGAAGCTTTTGATCAATATATCAAAATGGGGTTGCTGGTTCATGGGTTGGTTACTGTGGAGCCTAAATAAATGTTTTGATTCTTCTGCCTTCTACTTTGAGAGTTTCTTATATCCGGCGGTTCCGAACGTTTCAGACATGTTTATGATCCTCTTTGAGATTATAAACTCTGCCCTCCTAATACACTTGGCGACGAGGATGGGATCGCTAGGTATAAGATCTCTATTTAGAAGCAGAACAATTCCAGAGGAAGAGATGAATATCCCAGGATGGGAGGATCCATTTTATTCCTCCCTAGCAAAAGAATTGGCTAAAAAAGCTGGACCCTGTGAAAACTGGGAACCAAGGCTACGGAGAGGAGATCCTAGGGATTTGGAAAAGTGTTTACGAGAAGTTGGGATTCAGTCAGGGGCATCACTATCTAGGCAAAGCTGGATGGTGTTATCAGCCTACCGGCTAGTATACGAAAGATTGAGATTAAGTGAAAGACATGGGGGCACTCCTACCCCACAGGAAGAAGGGGAATCTCAGATAGCAGGAGACCAAACTGACTCAAATGAGAACTTTTCTATTAATGTGGCTAAGAGCAACAGGAGACCAAAAAAGCCCAGAGTGCATTTCAACCCAGCCCAGAAAGAGCCTGACTGCCTGCTTCGTCCTAGCCATGGTGACAGAGGAAGTGAGTGGGGAGAGAATGAGACAATGTTAGGGGCTGAGGCACAAAACACTACTGGGGTTCAGGATGTGCCTCACACAGAGCATAGGAGATGGTTAAATGATCAGACAAGGGCTCGACCCATACAAAGGAGGAAGACAGAAACCCGAGGTGAAGATTCAGTTACAAGGGAAATTCAGGAAGATTTCTCACCGCAAGAGGTCACAGATATTTTGAGTAGATTCAGCCAAAGAATAGGAGAACCATTGATATCTTGGATGGTAAGACTCAGTGATCAAGGGGCCAGTGGAATATCAGTAGATAGGACAGACTGCATGAGATTCATAGGTATCAGCCATGATCCTCTAGTTCAACAAGCTTTTAGGGAACATCATCAGCAAGGAGATGGTGATAGCAGGACTACTCTGTTGGCATTAGCCGCTGTGGGATGCAATAAGAGATATGCTACTGATTCTATGTGGCCCACTGAGCACAGACCCTGGTATTCACTTAGAGATTGTATCATGAGACTAAAGGAGGAGGTAATGAAGACTGCCATTATGATAGGAACTGCAGACAAATATTACAATGATCTAATGGAACTGCCTCATAGGAATTTAATAATTAGGACAGCTCCCCCTGCTTATAAACAACTAATTTTGAATTTATTACTTGGAGAAGTAGGGAGCCGTCTTACAACAGTGATAAATAAGATTTTACAGTTACATGACTTAGGTGACTGGGGAAGGGATAGATCTCCTCGAGAGAGAAGGGTGAATAACCAGCAAACTTGGCGCCAAAGGAGAGTAACAAGGAAAGAAATGTTTACTGCTTTATTGAGAGCAGGGGTAGGTTTTGAAATGATAGATGGAATTCCAACCAATGAATTATATAGAATGTACAGAGATAAAGGCCTTGATAACAGGAGAGATAGGGAAGTCAGAACTGCTCCTGCAAATGCTACAGATGTTGAACCTTCATACCCAAGTGAATCACATGAAAGGGAATACTAGGGAACAGGCCAGGCCCCAGCCCAAATTAAGGAAATACGTAAGCTGGATTGCAGACCTCACATTAACTTGACCATATATTGGAAAAATGGGTCAAGTACAGTAACTAGGGCATTAATAGATACTGGGGCCGAGGCCACCCTTATTTATGGAAATCCAGACAAGTTCAGCCATGGAACTCCTATTACCATTACAGGACTAGGAGGGACTGAAATATCAGCCAGGCAAGTTAAATTAATGATGAAAATTGGACAGTTGCCCAAGAAAGAATATAGTGTGGTTATTGTGCCTATTCCCGAATACATCATTGGAATAGACATATTGAAGGGTATGACCTTAAATTTACCCGAAGGGAAATACCAATTTGCTGTGAGGAAAATGGGCATTAATGCAGTCTTAGTGGGGAAAATCAAGATGGATCCAATCACTTTGCCCGAACCTTCTAAAATAATTACTTTGAGGCAATATCGTGTGCCAGGTGGGCAAGATGAAATTGCCAACACTATAAGAGAATGTGTTGAGGCAGGAGTGTTAGTCCCTACAACTACTCAATGGAACAACCCTGTCTGGCCAGTCCGAAAGTCAGATGGAACATGGAGGATGACAGTAGATTATAGACAGCTGAACAAAGTGACTCCTCCCTTGTATGCTGCTGTCCCAGACACGGTTACTTTAATAGAGAGAATACAAAAACGTGAAGGGACTTGGTATGCAGTTATTGATTTGGCCAATGCCTTCTTTACAATCCCAATAGACCCCAAGCAATGGAATCAGTTTGCTTTTACTTGGCAAGGCCGACAGTATACATTTACACGCCTGCCGCAAGGATATATTCATAGCCCAACTATTTGCCACAGGATTGTAGCTGAACATTTGGATGAATTAAAGTTACCTGGTGTACAGCTTACACATTACATAGATGACATCATGATACAGGGAAAGAATATAAAAGAGGTGGAGGAGAGTTTAGTATTATTAATTGACCATATGAAAAGCAAAGGATGGGAAATCAACCCCGCAAAGGTTCAAGGGCCAGCTCAAACTGTAAAATTCTTGGGAATACAGTGGAATAGAGGACTGCGAGAAATTCTCCCACAAGCTCGACAAAAAATCCAGGATTTTCCCACCAATAAGAAAGAGGCCCAAAAGTTCATAGGGCTGTTTGGTTATTGGAGACACCACATCCCACATTTGGGACAGATTTTAAAACCCTTGTATAAAGTCACCAGAAAGAAATATGAATTTGACTGGGGACTTGAACAAAGTAGAGCTTTTGAGGAAGCAAAGGCTGCTATTCAATTAGCTCTAGACTTATGGCCTATGCAAAATGGGCCAGTGGAGTTACAAGTGACTGTACAAGATGACTATGCAAATTGGAGTCTGTGGCAAAAACAACAAAGCCGAAGTGTACCTTTAGGCTTTTGGTCAAGGAAACTGCCCTCATCTGGAGTGCAATATACACCTTTTGAGAAGCAGCTGTTAGCTGCATATTGGGCTTTAGTAGAAACTGAGCAACTAACTCTGGGTCATGAAGTGGTATTAAGGCCTGGAATTCCAATTATGACTTGGGTAATGAGTACCCCAGCTTCTCACAGAATTGAACATGCACAAGAGGCAAGCATAATCAAATGGAAGTGGTATATTCAGAATAGGTCCAGAGCAGGCAAAAATGGAGTTTCTGCTCTACATGAATCTGTGGCGAACATTGATACTGAGAGCAATGAAAAGCCCCTTGAATCTAAGCAACAGATGGTACCATCCTTAGTGAAATGGAATAATGGATATGACGGACTAAATGAAGAACAGAAGAAACATGCTTGGTTTACTGATGGGACAGCAAAATATTTAGGACAGAAGAGACATTGGAAAGCAGTAGCCTATAACCCCTGTACAAGGAGAACTCTGGAAAGTTCTGGGATAGGTGGAAGTAGCCAATATGCTGAACTGATGGCAGTGCATCAGGCCATCAGAGCAGAGAAAGGAGGACAGTGTCATATATTTACTGACTCGTGGGCGGTAGCTAATGGATTAGCTACGTGGATGCCTATATGGAGGAATCAGAATTGGGAGATTCATGGCAAACAAGTTTGGGGTAAAGAGTTATGGGAAAATATATGGGACATGTCTTTGGTTACAGATCTGTCAGTTTTTCATGTTGATGCTCATGCAACCCTGACCACACCAGAACGTGAGTACAATGCACATGCGGATCGACTAGCAAAGATTGCTACTGAATGTATTGTCCCTACTCCGACTCCAACTGATGACCCAGCCTTAGCAAGATGGGTCCACCAGACTGCTGGCCATTTAGGGGTCCAGGCCACCCATCGATGGGCACAGGATCGAGGTATCAGTATTTCTCATGCGTTGTTAAAACAAATAACAGAGGAGTGTTGTATATGCCAATTAGAAAAAGAACGAACTCTTCCTAGGATAGTTACTGGAGAAATAGCAAGGGGAAAAGTTCCAGCCCAAATTTGGCAGATAGATTATATTGGCCCACTACCCCAGGATAAAGGATGTAAATATGTATGTACGTGTGTTGACACCTATTCAGGTGTACTAGTGGCTTGTCCTTATAAAGACGCAACTCAGAAAAACACCTGTAAAACTCTAGATATTGTAAGTTTATATTATGGAACCCCAATGCAGATTCAAAGTGACAATGGGTCACATTTCAAGGGCAAAGAAGTGAAAAGATATTGTGTGTTGAATAATATAGAATGGATATATCATATTCCATATTACCCACAAGCATCTGGGCTAATTGAAAGAATGAATGGATTGTTGAAAGAACAGCTGAGAAAATTAAGCTCAAATAATTCATATCGACATTGGAAGGATAATTTGTCTATTGCCTTACGTAATTTGAATAATAGGCCCTTAGGGGGGAGTACACCTCTAGCCAGAATGATGACCCCAAATCTGCAGATCAGAGAACAGCAAACATGTGAGATCCAAAACATTGAATTTTGGACTGTGAGGGAAGATGTCCCACTACCAAGTCCAGGAACACCTGGTTCAGCAGGATATGATTTACGTTGTATAGAGAATTTTAGGTTAAATAGGAAAGAGATAAGAAAAACCCCTACTGGAGTATGTATGAGAATCCCCAAGAATCATCTTGGACGGATATTACCTAAACCAGGATTAGCGGCTCAAGGAATACATGTATTGGCTGGAGTGATAGATTCTAATTATCAAAAAGAAATTGTTGTGACACTCCAGAATATGGGTAAAAAACCTGTACAATTTTGTAGAAATGATAGGATGGTTCAAGTCATTATTATCCCCTGTGAAAAAATACCCTTTGTGAAAACTGACCCTCCTCCCAAAATAACTACTAGAGGGGCAAAAGGGTCTTGCTCCATTGATAGAATAAAGTCAGGAGCTAAGGTATGGGTAAAACGGAAGCCAGATGATATTCCAAAGGCTGCAGAAGTTATAGCCCATGGGAAGGACAACACTGTAACAGTTGTCTATTCAGGGGAAAATAATTACCAAATCGTACC
This sequence comes from Trichosurus vulpecula, assembly GCF_011100635.1. NCBI lineage: Eukaryota > Metazoa > Chordata > Mammalia > Diprotodontia > Phalangeridae > Trichosurus > Trichosurus vulpecula. The sequence continues at coordinate 449,619,505 of NC_050574.1, read as the reverse complement.
CCTGAACCATATATTTTACCGTGAATAGGTTATAATAATAGATTCACAGACTATTCTTTTTGTCCTTTGTTTTGGCTAACCTTGTTGCTAGTTTTGTTTCCTTCAGGCTTAAGCACCCTGCACTTTCCGGTGACTGCCTAAGCATGTAGCATTCTTGGAATTCCTGCCAGCTCGTTAAAGAAATGACCTCTGGAATGGGACTTTTTGGGGGCAGGGCCATCTCTACATCCAATTTCAGCATGAAGAAGCTATGGAAATGAGACCTTCACCCCTCACCCCAAGATTTTGAGCCCCAATCGTTCAAGGGGGGTGGAAATGATGATAGTGTTCTGTTTACTTATTTTGTGTTATCCTTGCTGTGTTGTTTTATTGTTATGATATTATTGATCCTATGTAATGGATACAAGGATTTAGGGGTGGACATTTGAATTATTAATAATTATTTTGGGGATGATTGATTGAAGAGATTATCTTGCTGGGACCTAGGGGTGGATCACATTTGAATCGTAAACCAATATTTAGGAATGTCACCAAATGATATGTTTTGCTTTATAATGAATGATATGTTTTAGTTTCCTTTGTAATTGGATCACAATGTATGTTCTAGGATACATGGCTGATTAGATTATGTATCCTATAACAAGTGGTGGAGTGTAGCCAGAATGGCCTTTGTTTTCTTTGAATGACTCAGCTTACCTCATTGAGCCTCTGGACACTGTGGCTTGCTCTTCCGGGGCAGGAAGCCCAAAGAGCATTCCAGGAAGCAGACAACTTCCTGTATGATGAGTCATGGGGCTGGCTGAGGGGAGGTGTTAACGGCTATGCTAGGGGGAGGGGCCAAGTCAAGAACCAATCGGCCCTGGTCGTTCAGGCGGTGCTTGATGATGTAAAAAACTCTATAAGAGGGGAGAGGACAGCTTGAAGATCCTCTTTTCCTTTTCCGGTTGGAGCCAGAGACAGTTACAGCGACAGTTACAGCGACAGTTACAGCGACAGTTACAGCGACAGTTACAGTTACAGCTACAGTTACAGCCACAGCCACAGCTGAAGCAGGAGCTGCCAGTAGCAGAGCTGACCTACGGGAGGAAGCTGAACAAAGACTTCAGTCCAGTGGGTAATCTTATTACCATAGAGGGGGAAACATAATTTTGCTTTACGCAATCATGCTTCTCTGTAGCCTCCTGGTTACTCTTTCAAGGCGTACTTATTGGGCCTGGAAGCTTTTGATCAATATATCAAAATGGGGTTGCTGGTTCATGGGTTGGTTACTGTGGAGCCTAAATAAATGTTTTGATTCTTCTGCCTTCTACTTTGAGAGTTTCTTATATCCGGCGGTTCCGAACGTTTCAGACATGTTTATGATCCTCTTTGAGATTATAAACTCTGCCCTCCTAATACATAAGTACACATTGACATGCACTTAAAACAAGAAATAATATCCTATCACTCTTACTATGCTCTCCCAAGCACATAAGAAAGCTGTGTAAAACGGCTCAAAAGATTTTACTTTCGTCTTAGATCTCTACTATATGAGAAGCAACTCCAGGTCCGCATGTTTTGGCCATCCAGGCAGGCATAACACTTCCTCCTAGTGGTGGTCATGTATTCAGAAAAGAGTATGGTCACAGGTGTCATCTCCAGCATAGCTATTAGCTCCTGATTCAAAGAATCCAGACCTCTTGAGTTCAAAAAGTAGGCACCATGGTTGGAAACATCTATCCGTCTAGATCAGAAGTTCATAACATGGGGTCTATGATTTTAAAAATATATGTAGGTAAATATTTAAACATAGTTTCACCGAAATCCTATGAGGTTGTTTTATATATTTAAAAACATTATTCAGAGAAGCGGTCTGTAGACTTCACCAAGCTGCCACAGGAGTCCTGAAACAAAAAGGGTCAATAACTCCTGTTGAATATTTTTTTTCCTTTGGTCACCCCTGTTTGAGGTACATAAAATAGAAAAGGCAGCCAGGGACATGAGATCAAATCTCTGACTTATCTAGGTAAGCACATGATGTCATTGCCATGTTCTTGAAGCTGACTTAGCTCCTACTGGGGAGGCAAAATGCTCTCTTAGTCTTCCCCTCCTCCTGCTCCTCATTAAGAAGTCCAAATCCCAAGTGATATGGATGAAAGACTGTGTGAAATTTTGCCCTCTTCTTTTGAACCCTTCTGAGTGGGTTGCTCTTCTTGACTCAATTGAGTTTGGCCCAACTCCTCCCCTTTACCACCACCCTCCATTAACAGGGAGCAAGAGGCCAACCAGGAGCCTCTAGTTCCACATGTCCCTAAGCAAGGGGCCACAGCATGTGTCTAATCTAATCCCTTTATCACATTTTAAAAAAAGCATTACTGGAAAAGTTTTCATTGCCAGCTTTTTAGCAGTACATCTGCTTTGCTTTCCTCAGGGTACAGATATATTGGCAAGCATCAGTATATTAAAATGATACTTCTAAGAGGCTCAGGCTTTCAGAACGTTGCTGTGATATCTTTGAAAGCCAAGGCACCTGAACTAGTTATAAAATGTCCAGGCTTTAGTTTATCTTATTTAATTCAGAGAAAGAGGATTGGAGTCAGAAGTGCTGGGTTCTGGTCTTGGCTCATCAAACAACAAGCTATTTTCGTTAAACAAATCATAGATTCCCTGAACCTCAGTTTCCTCATGTGTTAAAAAAAATGGTCTCCAAGGTCTTTTCCAGCCCTGATTTCTTTTGAGTTCTATGCTAATATGACTTAGCATTTCTGATTGGCTTCATGATGAATTGTACAGTAACTGACAATTCTGTAGCAGCGTGATATTTAATTTGTAAAGATATATGGATAAGTAGGTGGCAAAGTGGATAGAGTGTAGGAATTGGGGCCAGAAGACCTGAAGAGCAGAGTTAGAAACCTGTAAACCCCGAGCAAATCACTTAACCTCTCTCAGCCTAATTTTTATTTCTATAAAATGGGGGTAATACTGATACCTACTTCACAGAATTTTTGTGAAGATCGTGAGTAAACATATGTAAAGGGTTTTGAAAACCTTCCAGTTTCATCTAAGACTAATTGTTATAGGTATTATTAAGTTCTTGATCATTGGAGCATAAATTTGGAGTAAGAAGGGAACTCGGAAGATATCTAGTCTAGCCCTCTCATCTTACAGATGAGCGAACTGAATCCCACAGAAGGTTAAGTGACTTCTCCAATGTCATACAGCTAGCATATAGCAGACCTGGAAATTTCTTTTTTAATCCTTTATCGTCAGAGTTAGGATTTGAACCTTGGTCTTTTGACTCTAAATCTTTTTTGCTTTTTGTATTACATGAGTCCTGTTGCCTGACTGAATTTTGCCCAAGTGGCATACAAATGAGATGGCAATGTTTCTCAATGTCTGTGATGCAATAAAAACATTGGGCTATGATAATTGGGTATCAACACTTCAATGCATCCTGATAAAATGTGAAAAAATCACACTGTCATCAAGCTGGTTTCCAAATATCTGATGCATTTGGCATCAAGAAGATAAAATATTTGGATAACTATTTCAGTTTCTGTCCAGATGTTTGGCATCCTCTAGGCATAGGCTTTGAGACCTTTTCTCTTTATAGACCAGCCAAATGACTATAAATCGGGTTTCCCTGGATATTTTAGCTGTTCCAAAGTTAGAATGCTGTGTTAGTGGGAATTGGGAGTTTCTGGTATTAATGAGAGTCAGAGCCACCAATATTGTTAAAGAACAATGACATATGTATCTGCCAACAACAAAAGGAAAAAAGATGGGAGAAACTAACCACTTGCATAGTGAAAACAAATCAGAGGTAATAGAAAAGGCATTATTATAAATGTCCTGGCTCTGCTTACTAATCATTCCATTTTTCTTGTTAGGTGAAACAATACGAAGGACTCCCTAGGTACACACACCAGAAAGAAAATTACTTCCCTGTATTTGTTGTTCTCAGAAGAGATTCTGTTATTATAAGTTTTTATTTTGGGGCTCATGCTCTTGATGACTATCAGAAAATTTATTCTGCTTTATAATTCTTTAACTTAAACTTTCTTTATAGCTTGAATTTCCCATGAGTCCTTAGTTTTCAAACTTAACTATTCTAAGAGAACCCTGGGTTAGCTACAGAATATTGCTTCTGCAAGGTAGCAAAGAGAGACTAAATAGTTTTGCTTTCTGGAGGTTGTTATTTTAAATGTGAATTTAATAAAGGTGAGATTAGTACGGCTGCTATTCCTGCTGCTGCTGTGTTACTGCTGTTGCTACTAGGATGTTTTCAGTAATTTTGTAGAGAACGTCAATTGAGATAATATTTGGAAATTGCTTTGTTAACCTTAAAGAGCTGTATAAATGTTAGCTATTCTTATCCTCTTAATTATAGCACCTCTTTGAGTTAAGTAGTATGAGCCACGACAGAAGTGAGGGATAAAAGAGTCCAGGAAGTAAGTAAAGGTCCTTTTAGAAGAGTAGCCTTTGTGAGAAAACATTAGGAAAAGGGAGACCCAAATCCCCACAAGACAATATTATTTATTTAGGGTTACAGGGCTTTTAAGTGATGGAATTAGAACTTGGACCCAGATACCCTCTCTAGTGCTCTTTTCTTTCTAGTACCACACATCTGCTGTGGTTTATGTTACTAAGTCATCTCCAGTTGAAGGAAAAAAGGAACTAAGAAATAAAAGGTTGGTATGGAATATTGGAAATATGATGTGTTGTAGGCTTCTAGAGGGCAGTAAGTTAAACTTTCATCAAGATAGATAAAATACTGTGTCTTATAGAAATGATTATGGTTTTCCTTGAGGTCATTTCAAATATTGCAGTCTTTATCGGGTTTTTATTTTTCTGCTGTCAGAGTGTGAATAGAGTGGTATAGATCAACAGAGTAAATACTGTAGTGCTGGAGGTCAGAATTTCAAACTATTTGAAATTCAAAACATTTCTAAAGAACATGAGGTATTAAAATATCTCTCTAAATATAACTACAGATTTAGGGTAAGCTAATTAGTAAGAAGGTAAAGATAAACATTCAACTTCTTTGTTCTAGGAAGTTAAATATTTATAAGTTACATTAGAAAATAGTTTATAGAATCATAGATTTAGATGTAGAAAGGACATTAAGATCATCTAGTTCAAGTTTTCCATGTTAACAGATGAAGGGCCTGAGTCCCAGAGAGCTTAAATGACTTGATGATGATGACCATCATCGTCATCAATAATTTGAATTCAAATGACTTGAATGAATTTGATTCTTCCTCATATGTAAATTGTCCATTTCTCTTTCCATTTATGTGTCTTTAAAAATGTTGCTTATGCTATTCTTCAGGTGTAATTTACCATCCCTAATATGTTTCAATGCACTTATCCTCATTCTGTTTCTTCCCGTTACTCCTTTGTAAGGTACTAGTTTGGTTCTTCTGAGATCCTGTCATGGGTGTCCCTCTGAGTTCTGTCCTGGGCCCTCTTCTCCATCTGTATTACTTGATGATCTCATTAGCTCCCATGGTGCTATACCATCTCCATGCTGATGATTCTCAAATCTTCCTATCCTGCCCCAATCTCTCTTCTAGTCTTCAGTCTCACATCTCCAACTACCTCTCAGACATCTTAAATTCAGTATGTCCAAAAGGGAACTATTTTTTTTCTGTAAACCCTTACTCCTTCCTACCTTCTCTAATATGGTAGAAGGCAACATCATCTTTCCAGTCCTGTGGGCTTGAAACCTAGGAGTCATCATGGACTTTTCACTATGTCTCACTCTCCAGATCCAATCTATTGCCAAAGTCTGTTGATTTCACATGTATAAAATCTCTTGATTAAGCCCCCTTCTCTCTTCTGATACCCACCACTCTACTATAGGCACTTATTACCTTATGCCTGGATTATCTGAATAGCCTGCTGGTAGGTCTGCCTTTCTCAAATCTCTTCCCACTCCAATCTATCCTCCATTCAACCACTAAAGTTGTTTTTCTAAAATGGAGGTTCAGTCACTTCACTTCTCTGAACAATAAACTTCAGCAACTTCCTTTGGCCATCAGGAGCAAATACAAAATGCTGTGTTTAGCATTCAAAGCCCTTCATAACCTAGTCCCCTTCTACCTTTCCTGACATCTTATACCTTACTCCTCAACATGTACTCTTTTATCCAGTGACACTGGACTCTTGGATCTTCCATGAATTAGACAATCCATCAGTAGTCTTTGGTTATTGTCTCTGACCTGTCCTCTGTTCCTGGAATGCACATCCTCCTTCACTCCAACTGCCTCCTTGAAGCCCCAGCTAAAATTTTATCTTCTTATAGGAACCTTCCCTAAACTCCTCTTATTTGTAGTGCCTTCCCTTTTGTAATTTTTCCTATTCATCCTGTATATAGCTTGCTTTGTATATATTTGTTTGCATGCAGTCTCCCCCACTCGATGTTAATTTCCTTGAGGGCAGAGACTGTCTTTTGCCTCTTTTTGCATCCACAGTGCCTGGCACATAGGAGGAACTCAATACATATTGATTGATTGAATTAGAGCTATTATTCTTGGGCCCTCAAGTATATCTCAGACAATTTAACTGAATGGAAATGCAGTTTTGACTTTCTCAGAATAATCTTATCATTATAAACCCAGTGCTCATATGAAAAGTGACCCCTGTCACCAGGAATAGTAAGAAAAGGTAAAATAATACACAAAATGAGTGGAGGGATGAAATCAGAAACATGGAATACCAGTTACCTGGATTCTTCCTTTAGGAAGAGATGCAGTTACATATCCATATGGTACCCTCAGGAAATCTATCCATGCCCTCCCCAACTCCCACAGGCTTATCTAGATCTAATATTCAATTTGAAAAGAAGCCAAACTATTGGGGATTTTCAAAGTCCATTAGCCTAAGTATCTACAAGCAAGACAGTCTAAATCATTAGAGTCCTCCTTAAATCAGTTAGGACTGAAGTCATCTTATCACACATGGCAGTGTGTGATACTCAGCTGTATCTAGTTCTGATGCATCACTAGAAAATTAGTGGTGTTAATTAGTTTTGTGGTAGTGAATGACTTGTCATAAGTTATAGTGCTGTGAAATTTCCCAAACCATTAAGGGAAATTTTATATTTTCACCTCTTTTATGGTCTTACCGGGCCTTTACTCTCCCCCCGTCGTCTCCTCATGTCCAAAATTCTGGTAAAAGACCTCTCTACTTTCATGCAGACTGATTCTAAGGAAGGAGGAAGAGCTTACCTCTAAGACTATACCTGAAGTCTTTCTGCAGAGAGTGATGTATTAAAGAACTCTAAGGAGTTGAGGACATTGACCTTTCATTTTCATAATGGCAATAGAACACTCACTAGAAATACAACTTTGAAATACCAGAGTCACAACTATTTTTGAGGATGCAGTATTGAATAAAGTTTTGAAAATACAAACTTGTAGTAATTGCATTTGTGGTATATGTGCATGTTCGTCTTTATTTAAATCATATTACAGGATACAGCTACAAAATATAAATAATTTAATAAGTTTGTTTGTAGTTACATAAACAGACAAATAAAGAGATGATTGTTCATGTTAGTGCATAGACCCACAGGTGAAAGAATACTGTACCCTGGTTTATTAGTGCTTACATGTATCATTACAACTAGTTTTATGATGCCAATTAACTCTGTTCCTCTGGGTCTGATTATGGGATGGTTTTTATTTTGATCTAAAGATGGTAACAATCATGATTGGATTGTATTTTTATATGCAATTATTATATTTTTGTCTTGGAATGTTTCTCCACGTTGCTCAAATTTTAGAATCTAAGGGAATTTTGCCCAATTTTCCTTTATCCTTCATAACAACTGTTTTCTACAACAACCCTGATTGCTACCATGCAACCTTTGAAATGAATAATCCCTTTTGATGAAGTATCCCTTTATGATGTTAGGCAGTGAAATCCTTGGCTAGATAGCCCTAATTTTTAGAAAGTTCTTTCTTCTGTTAATTACAAATTTATTTTCCTTTAAGTCTTTTCCAGTGATTCTAGTTCTTCTCCATCCATTGCCACATGAAAGCCTTTAAAATACTTTATAACAGATATTCTGTCTTCCATTAGTCTTCTCATGGTAGAACATCACCAGTTTTCCCATCTGTTCTTCACAGTTTCCACATGCTTCACCATCCTGCTCCTCTTCCTCTGGATATCTTATAGCATATCAAGATCCATTTTAAAGTATGATGGACAAAAATAGATATGATCCTTCAATATTACTAGAGTAGAGAGTACAGTAAATACAGTGGAACTATGATCTTTGAAGGAGACACTGTACTTTTTTAAATGTTGACTAAGACCTCTCATTAGCAGGTTTTTTAAATTCTTAATTTATTATTTAATATTTTTAGTTTTCAACAGTGATTTCCACAAGATTTTGCGTTATGAATTTTATCCCCATTTCTACCCTCCCCCCACCACAAGATGGCATATATTCTGCTTGTTCCTTTCCCCAGTCTGCCCTCCCTTCTGTCACCCCACTCCCCCACCCCCCATTATCTCTTTTCCCCTTACTTTCTTGTAGGCCAAGATAGATTTCTATACCCCATTGCCTGTACATCTTATTTCCCAGTTGCATTCAAAAACAACTTTTTTTTGAGCATCCACTTTTAGAACTTCGAGTTCCAAATTCTCTCCCCTTTTCCCTCCCCACCTACCCTCCCTAAGAAGGCAAGCAATTTAACATAGGCCATACATGTATTATTATGCAAACACTTCCATAATAGTCATGTTGTGAAAGACTAACTATATTTCCCTCCATCCTATCCTGTCTCCCTTTATTCAGTTTTCTCCCTTGACCCTATCCCTTCTCAAGTGTTTGCTTTTGATTACCTCCTCCCCTGATCTGCCCTCCCTTTTGTCATCCCCTCTTTCTTATCCCCTTCCTCCTACTTTCCTGTGGGGTAAGATACCCAATTGACTGTGTGTGTTATTCCCTCCTCAAGTCAAATCCGATGAGAGTAAGATTCACTCATTTCCCCTCACCTGCCCCCTCTTCCATTCCAACAGAACTGCTTTTTCTTGCCACTTTTATGTGAGATAATTTACCCCATCCTATCTCTCCCTTTCTCCCTCTCTCAATATATTCCTCTCACCCCATAATTTTATATTTTAGATATCATCCCTTTATATTCAACTCACCCTGTGCCCTCTGTCTGTCTATCTATCTATGTGTGTGTGTGTGTGTGTGTGTGTATGTATATACATATATATATATATATATATATATATATATATATATATATATATATATATTCCCTTCAACTACCCTAATGCTGAAAAAGGTCTCATGAATTACAAACATCATCTTTCCATGAAGGAATGTAAACAAAACAGTTCAACTTTAGTAAGTCCCTTATGATTTCTCTTTCTTGTTTACCTTTTCATGCTTCTCTTGATTCTTGTATTTGAAAGTCAAATTTTCTATTCGGCTCTGGTCTTTTAACTGAGAAAGCTTGAAAGTCCTCTATTTTATTGAAAATGTATATTTTGCCTTGGAGCATTATACTCAGTTTTGCCGGGTAGGTGATTCTTAGTTTTAATCCTAGCTTCTTTGACCTCCAGAATATCATATTTCAAGCCCTTTGATCCCTTAAAGTGGAAGCTGCTAGATCTTGTGTTATCCTGATTTTGTTTACAAAATGCTCAAATTGTTTCTTTCTGGCTGCTTGCAGTATTTTCTCCTTGACCTGGGAACTCTGGAATTTGGCAACAATATTCCTAGGAGTTTTCTTTTTGGGATCTTTTTCAAGAGGCAATTGTTGGATTCTTTCAAATTCTATTTTGCCCTGTGGCTCTAGAATATCAGGGCAGTTTTCCTTGATCATTTCTTAAAGATGATATCTAGGCTCTTTTTTTGATCATGGCTTTCAGGTAGTCCAGTAATTTTTAAATTATATCTCCTGGATATATTCTCCAGGTTGGTGGTTTTTCCAATGAAATATTTCAATTATCTTCCATTTTTTTCATTCTTTTGGTTGTGTTTCACAATTTCGTGATTTCTCACAGAGTCACTAGCTTCTATTTGGTCCAATATAATTTTTAAGGTGGTATTTTCTTCAGTGGTCTTTTGGACCTCCTTTTCCATTTGGTTAATCTTGCCTTTGAGGCATTCTTCTCCTCATTGGCTTTTTGGAATTCTTTAGCCATTCGGGTTAGTCTATTTTTTTTAAGATGCTATTTTCTTCAGTATTTTTTTGGGTCTCCTTTAGCAAGTTGTTGCCTTTTTTTCATGATTTCTTTCATCACTCTCATTTCTCTTCCCAATTTTTCCTCTGCCTTTCTTACTTTCTTTTCCAAATCCTTTTTGAGCTCTTCCCTGCCCTGAGACCAATTCATATTTTTCTTGGAGGCTCTTTGTAGGCTCTTTGGCTTTGTTGACTTCTTCTGGCTGTATGTTTTGATCTTCTTTATCACCAAAAAGATTTTATATTCTGACTCTGAGTCTTTTTTACGCTGCTTGCTCATTTTCCCAGGCAGTTACTTGACTTTTGAGCTTTTGGTCAGGGTATGACTACTTGTAGAGTAGAGAGTACTTTGTCCCAAGCTTTAGGGGCTGCACTGCTGTTTTCAGAGGTATTTCTACTCCACTGGCACCACAAGCTCTGCCACACCAGCACTCCTCCTCCTCTCCCAAGAACTGCCAACCTGGACCTCGACCCAGATCCAAGCAAAGCAAGAGAACCCTGCCTCTGTACCAGCGAAGTGCTCGCTATACTCCCACACTGATCTGCTGCTTGATTCCTCCCACCAGGTGGGCCTGGGGCCAGAAGCAACTGCAGCTGGAGCTTTGGAAGCAGCTGCAGGAGCTTCCTGCTGCTGCTGCCATGTTACCTCCACTGCCCCTGCCACCTACGGGCCTGGGGCTGGACTACTCACACCCGATCCAGCAATTTTCCCAGTAACCTACTCAGTGGTCTTTGGCGTTTGTGGTTTAAGAAGTCTGGTAACTGCTACAGTGCAGTGATTCATGGCCCTAAGGCCTGCTCTGCCTGCCCAACTCCTGGTCTGGTTGGTCCTGGTGCAGCCCATGCTGGGCTGTGCTCGGCCCCCAGCACTGTGTGATAGACCCTTCCCAGCGACCATCCAGGCTGTCCTGGGCTGGAGACCTGCTTCACTCTGCTATTTTGTGAGTTCTGCAGCTCAGAATTTGTTCAGTCTCTTTTCACAGGTATTTGGAGGGTTTTGGGGGAGAGCTTAAGTGAGTCCCTGCTTTCCAGCTGCCATCTTGGCTCTGCCCCACCCCCATTAGCAGTTTTAACAGGTAGATAGGTGATTGATGATAGATGACAGATGTGATAGATAATAACTGATTGATAGATGTTTGACAGGTGATGGATAGGACAGATAGATAAAGGAAATACACTATTTGCCCTGCACTATGGTGTTAGTTCCCTTTTCCAAGTTGTTTTGCACATGAACTAATTACCAACATACCTTCCTTTTTTCCCCAATTCTTTATTCATGTCCTTGATTTTTAAAAAATTAAAATACAAGACTTTAAATGTGTCCACAGTAACATTGGTTACATTTCATTATTAACTTCAACAATACTTCTGACACGTCAAGCAGAGTATATTTTTAACTAAGTCATTGATTAAGAATTTTGAACAGTGTCAAAGAAGAGGTTTGTGGTATTCCATTAGAAGCCTAGCTCTAAGTTGAAATCCATCAGCAGTCTTTGGGTATGTTCTCTCAAGCAGATGACTATACATTTGAATCTACTATCACATAGTTTCAACAGAACCACCTTGCCTACAAAGCTATAATGAAAAGTTGTTCAGTTTCTTGTCAAAATCCAGGTGCACTGTGTTTAAGGCATTCCCATGGTCTAGTATTTTACAAACCTTGTCAGAAACAAAAGAATAGAGGTAATTGGCACTATAAGGTTAGTCGCAAGAATACATTTACACACTAACCAACCAGGATGCAATGTAACTTTGCCTTAATTTAACATGAGCAAGCATCTCTTTTGTTACTTGTTTAGGAAAAAACACTGCAGAGAAGACATTAAATTATTTATATTTCTAGTAGTATCCTATAATATAATGTAAGAAAAATATTCACATATATCACATATGCAGTTGCTGGAAGATTATGTTTTCAAAATTTATGATCAGCAAGATAATCCAAGATTGCATCCCCAGACCTGGTGAGATCTTCAGCAATTTGAGGGCATATTTATAATTAAAGTTATATGTTTCTTGGGAGAATACACTATCACTGTCCCATGCTCATTAGATTCTTAAAAAGTCTTTTTTGGAATATTATAAAATTTTAGTGCTTTTCACATCTTTAATTCTTCATTATCTTGATTTTTTTTATATCCTAAATTCTATCTTATCACAAAATTGCAGAACCATAGACACTTACGAGTTGAGAGGTCATCTAATCCAAGTGACACCTTGACAAAAATCTTCCCTATGACATACCTGACAAATGCTCATCTAGACTTTTCTAGAAAACCTCCAAAAAGAAGAAAAAGCATTCCTGTTGGGTCAGCTGACTCCACTTTTGCATAGGTCTTATCAGCACTTGTTGCCTAACACCAGATCTGCCTCTAACTTCTGCCCAGTTGTTCTAGTTCTTCTGTTTGGAGCCAAGTAATACAAGTCTAATCCATTTTCCACATGCCAATCTCTCAAGTACTTGAAAGCATACATCCTTTCCTTATTAAGTCATCTCCTGTCTTGGTCAAAAATTCCCACTTCCTTGAACAAATTTTCATATGGCATCTTCTCCTGACTTTGCCCCAGTGAGCGTATCCTCCCTTCTCTTCCCCTTCCTCCTTCCTTTCCCAGCTCTGTCTAATGTGGTGTCTGCCTGGAGCATAGAAAGTGCTTAATAAAGTCTCTCTCTCCCTGTCTCCGTCTGTCTGTCTTCCTCCCTCCCTTTCCCCTCCACAGCTGGGCTAGCTAGGCCCTACCTAACAGAAGTTACTCTGTGTGAACAATAGCTGCCCTGTCTACACATCAGGTTTTCCTGGGGATCCAATAATTAGCTGAATCAACTGCTTTTAGGAAAGGAATGTGAGTCTCTACTCATCATAGTCCATTTAGCAAAATTCATTGACCCAGACATGTCAGCTTAGCAAAACTTTCCTAATCACAACACCCTTGTTGTTGATGAAAGGGGAGGAGGGCTTACAGTCAAGACTGCTTGCTGTTTTGACGGCCCTCTATGTTCCCCTTCCATTCATTTCCTGTTAATTTGCCTAGAAACAGAAATCAGATACAAGGTCAAAGACTCAGAGATCTGGGTTCTCCATTTGTGTATGCATCCCACTGTGTAATCAAGGTATACATCTCACTGTACCCTCACTCCTACCTGCTGGACTTGCCTGTGGGACTGTAGGGCTGGAGAACCATCTTTGCATACCTGTGAGTAATAAAAGAGTCTTATTCTTGACCCTTTGAGTGCTTATGTTCCTTCTCAGTACCATAACCACAATCCCTCATCCCTATCCCACCGCCCACCGCCTTTCACCATTATGGTTGTCCTTCAGTGGAAGTTTTACAGAATGTTAATCTGCTATATAAAATGTCCTCAGAGGTGAAAAAAAATACTCCAGACATAGTCTGACCAGAGCACAGTATAGTAGTATTGTCACCTTTTTATTCCTGGATATGAAGCCTTTTTCAAAGAAACCTTAGAATTTTTTTCTACCTTATAGTCCAATAAAATCCAATATATTTTTCCAGTTAAGTGACTGATAGCCCATCTTATACTTGTAACGTGTATTATGCAATGTGTCTGAATGCAAGTATCATATTTTATATTTATCCTTATTAAATTTTATCTTCTATAGTCTAGCATATCAAGATAATGAAAATAATACTTACATAGCCCTTTAAGTTTTACAAAATGCTTTATATACCTTATCTCATATTACCCTCACAACAACCCTGAGAAATAAATACTACATATACTATTATCACTGCTTGAAAGATGAGGAAATTAAGGCTGAATAAGGTTGTCTTGCCTATGGTATTATACCTTATAAGTGTTGGGTTTTCCCTAAACACAAGTTTAGTTTTCTTTACATTGTAGTATATTGCCTCTTAATCTTTTAAGTTCTGATCTCTTTTGTAAACTGGTAGTCTTTCATCCTGTATATCTTCTAGCTGTATGTCAGCTGAAAATTTGGTAAACATTATTCTGTCTAGATCTTAGACCAAGTAATTGATGATAAAGGCTAATCTGTATAGGACCAAGCACAAGTCCCTAGGCCACTTCTCCTTCCAACTTGATACTAAATCGTTAATATTTGCTTCAAAATCTGCCCAATTTTACTATTATCTAGCCCATATCTAAATCATCTACCTTAAAAATTTTGTCGAAGGGGCAGCTAGTGGCACAGTGAATAGAGTACCAGCTCTGGAGTCACGAAGACCTGAGTTCAAATGTGACCTCAGACACTTGTCACTTACTAGCTGTGTAACCTTGGGCAAGTCACTTAACCCCAAATGCCTTGCCTTCGCCCCTCAAAAAAAGAAAAAAATGTCACATATTGAGGTCAAAACCACTGGCTTACAGTTTATAGATCCTAATACCTTCTCTTTTTTTTTGAAAGTGGAGACATTCGCCGTTCTCTGGCCCCATGGCATTTTTAACATTATTCATCATTTTTCAAAGATCCCTAAAAGTAGTTCCAGTATTCACATCCTCCAAATCTTTTGTTACCATAGGTTATAGTTATCATCATTCATTACTTCTCTGAGGCTTTTCACATTGTTGACCTCCCCCTTTTCCCAGCCTCCTGTTTACTCTTTCTTTTGGGGGTTTTTTGTGATAAAGCTTTCTTTTGATTTTCTTCCTACTTCTCTGATGGCTCTTTCTCACTCTCCTTTGCTAAATAATCATCCGTGTTCCATGCCCTGATCATGTGTGTCTCTCAGGGCTGTGTCTTGGCTTTCGTCTCTACCCTCTTTGCATACCATCTCACATTGTGTTCTCTATGTAAATTTAAATATCCTCATTGACTCTTAAATCTACATATTTAACTCTAATATCTTTCCTGAGCTCTGGTCCCACATCACCAAATGCCTAGTAGATATCTCATTGGAATGTCATAATTGACATGATAAAATAGAACTCATTATCATTCTACCAAAATCCACCACCCTCCCTTTATTTTCCCTGGCTGTTCCCCATGCCTGGAGTTCTCTGCCTCCAGGCTGCCCTGGCTTCCTCCCCTTCTCAGCTAAAATTTGACTTTCTGCAAGAAGCCTTGCCTAGTCCTGCTTAGTGCTAGTGCCTTCCTTCTGAGTCCATAACCAACGTACCTTGTATTTGTGCAAATGTAGTTGCTACTAGGCTAGCAGAGCCTGTTTTTGCTTTTCTTTGTATCCCCACCTGGAGTTTAGCATAATGATGGTCACATAGTAGGAACTTAATAAATGCTTACTGAATTGACTTTCTTCATTCGCTCAGTTGTTAACGTTTTGCTTCCAAAACCAGAAATAACTTTGTATTTTGTCTGGACTTAGCATCATACATATTCTTTTCTCCAGCAAAATTCATACTCCTTGAATTAAGAGTCTGCTCCATTTGGGCCTTTGCATCATTAACACCTAGTATAGTACCTTACACATAGAAGGCTTTTGATAATTTTTTTAAATTGATATAAGTCAAGGTCTAATGACTGCAATTCATTGAGAGCTGTTGGTGCACTCTTAATGTGCCTTTACTTTTCACAGGTTTCAATTCTGTCTTATTCTTTCATTCTAATTTTGTACTGTTTCTTTTTTCCATTACAGAGATAATTCTTCTTGGTGGAGAAAACAAAATAAACAACAAGCAAGAGAAGGAGAATAAGTAATATGTATTTCTCTCTCTCTCTTTCTCTCTCTCTGTCATTACCATTGAGAAGCAATTAATTCCTCCTCACCTTGCCCAAATTACTTCTAAAAAGTCTCCCCTCTCCACAAACCCCATGTTTGTTCTTAATCAGCCTTAGCTAATCTGGTAATATAGTATTCTTGCCATCATTCTATTATTCTAAGAATATGTTGCTCTTTACCAGCTCTTGAATCTATCTTCTAAACAAGTCTTCTGAAAACCCGAGTCGATTAATGAGCTTCACGTGAAATTAAATCTCCCCACTTTGCTCATTGTTGAGTAATTTCTCTTTCTTTCCTCCTGATTTCATTGTTAATGGTTTTTCCATTCTTCTTTTTTGACTTCCCTTGCAGAATTTTAGGCTATTAGATCACATCTATCCTTCCTCTGAATTCCTTAAAAAAAACTTGTGTACCAAACTGTAGATTGCGTATGAGACACAATCAAGATTTCCTTTTAATTTAAATAGTCACTGCAACTTGCAATAACCAGTCCTTCCTTCTTGTTCAGAATCAATAATTCCCTGCATCCTCTGCTTTGTTGAAGAATAAAATTATTATTTAAAAAGTTTGGCAGATTTTAGATATTTGATATTTGGGTATTTAGTTTCAGATATTTGAAAAATGCCTCTGTGATTACTCAAATTCTTCACTTCATTCCTACTTGTTTGGGTGATTTGCTACTGCTATGACAATATTGTGGTAACATTTCTTCTTCATTGATTCTTCCAAATTTTCTTTACTGTGCTTCTCAGTTTTCAACTTTCCCCAAATAAGTTCATCTTCTTCATGTACAATGGTATTTCATCTCCACCTTTACTTCTTTGGTACTTTTGGAATAAGATATTCCCTTCCAGAACCATGCTCTTGTCATGAAAACTTTGCTTCATATATTGCAGAAAAAGATGAACCTATCTGCTAGGAATTCCCTCTTCTCCCTTTCTTTCTTATCTCATATGCTTTCTGCCACTGTCTCTTTATTCATGTCTCACGTGAAGAAAAGGCCTTACTCCTTACCAAGGCTAATCCTTCTACCTGCACAAGTGATCCCATTCCATCTCGCCTCCTCCAATAGATTCCCCCTTCTTTCATCTTTATCATGTAATATAATCTCTTCCTGTCTACAAGCTCCTTCCCTACTGCCTATAAACATGCTCATGTCTCTTCCATTCCCCCCCAAAACAAAGAGACAAACAAAACTAACAACTTATTTCTTCCTTCCATTCCTGCTAGCTATCATCTTATATCTCTTCTGCTGTTTGTAGCTAAATATCTTGAGAAGGCCATCTGTAATAAGCAACTCCACTTTCTTGCTCTTTTCAAAGTGACCAATGATCTCTCTATTGACAAATGCAATGGTCTTTTCTCAATCCTCATTTTTCTTAACTCCTCTGCAGTGTTTGACACTGTTGATCACCCTCTTCTGCTTGATATTTACTCTCCTCTCTAGATTTTTGGGACATTACTCTTTTCTGGTTCTCCTCCCACTTATCTGACTGTTCTTTCTCAGTCTCCTCTGCTGGATCCTCATTCAGATCAAGCTTTTTAACCTTAGCTGTCCCCCAAGTTTTTGTCCCGGACCCTCTTCTTTCTCTATACAACTTCACTTGGTGATCTCCCCACTTTCCATGGATTTAATTACCATTTCTATGTTGATGATTCTTAAATCTACCTATCCTGCCTGAACCTCTCTTCAGATCTCCTATCTTGCATCTCTAACTACCTTTCAGACGTCTTGTTCTAGATAACCAGAAGACAGCTTAAAGCCAACATATCCAAAGCAGAACTCATGTTTCCCTCTAAATCTTCTCCCTGAAGTTTCCTTTTACTGTCAAGGGCAGCAGCATTGTCCTAGTTTGTCAGGCTCACAACCTCACTATTTCTCACCCCTGGTAGCCAATCTCCTCTTAAGTCTTGTTGATTTCACCTTTGTAACATCTTTTGAGTATGTCCCCTTCTCTGTCTCATCTCTCCTCTGTCCCAGGCCCTCACCACCTCATGCCTAGACTATTATAACAGCCTTCTGCTGGGCCTTTTGCCTCATGTCTTTCCCCTCTTCATCTTCTATTCCTGGAGCTCAGGTCTGACCATGTTACCCCTGGCCTAATCAATATTCAGTGGCTCTCTATTGCTTGCATGATCAAATACAAAACCCTCTGTTTAGTCTTCAAAGCCCTTTGTAACCTAGACTCTGCCCCTTTCCTTTGTAATTTGCTTATACTTCTCCCTGGCATGTATTCTTTGATGCAGTGAGATTAATTTCCTTGTTCCATGAAAAAAGACCCTCTTTCTGTCAGTTCTAGGAATTCTCTCCAGCTTCTCTATGCTTGAAATGTTCTCCCTCTTGATCTCTGTCTACAGGCTTCCCTGGCTTCCTTTAAGCCCCAAATACAATTCTATATTCTGCTGGAAAGCTTATTTCTAGTGCCTTCCCCTTTTAATTATTTTCTATTTATTCTACATATAACATGTTTGTACATAACTGTTTGCTTTTTGCCTCCCCTCTAGTGTGTGAACTCCTAGAAGGCAGGGACTTTCCCCCCCCCCTCCACTTTCTTGTATTCCAGTGCTCAGCACAGCACCTGGAACGTAGTAGGTACCTAATAAATGTTTACTGATTATGATGTTTTGTGGTTTCTCTTTTGGGTCAGACCTGATTTATATCAGTTCAGCGGTTCAGACTCTGGATTGGAATGAAACGAGATATTCATAGACAATCTAAGATTTTACAAAATGGAAGTTTGTTTAAGAGTAGAAGTGGTTTTGGTCAATGCAGCCCTCTCTTCCCCATATTATCAGAATAATATGTTCACTCATAGTACAGTAGAAAATCCATCAATCTGAGGAGCCAATGACTCATCCCGGGCTGAACTTTTTATACCTAAGGCAAAAAGGACGCTGCAATGTCTTCAGCCTCAATCTTAAGGACCAATCAAATGTAAAGGAAAGACTTTTCTGATTTAGGGGCAAAATTAGCCCAGCATATGTGGCAGTAACTCTAGCAGATGTTTTTCTGACCACAATTGCTTATAGAGTAAGATTTAGATACTTCCATTAGAATCCCTAGGTTATCCTATTTATGACTCATAAGGTTCCCTTTTCTATGTGTGCCAGAGACCTTGGTTTTTATTATTTACTTTCTTTCTGGATATTATAACACTCAAATTATTATTATTTTTAGTTTGCTATGTTTCTTATTTGTATGAGTTACTCCTTCTCTTGGTAACTATTTGGTGGGCAGGTTTCCATCTCCAATTTCATTTTAAATTTAAAACACCTCTTTTCTTAACCAAATAAGTAACAGTTAACTGGGTAAAATCTTTGCAGAAAATTTCTCTGATAAATCTAATACCCAAGATATATAGAGAATTGTTACACTCTCTCTCTCTCTCTCTCTCTCTTTCTTTCTCTTTCTATCTCTCTCTCTCTACCCCCTCCCTCTCCCTCTCTTTCTCTCTCCCCCTCTTCATCTGTCTCCCTCTTCCTCTCCTTCTTTCTCTCTCCCTCCCGACACACACATACATAGGTAGCAAGTACGCTCTAGCCCACCTTTTCAGGGACAAACTGGCTACATGTCTCCTCAAAGTTCTAGGGTACCCTGACAGGTTTGTCATGGTTGGGGTGGAGGGTCTCTTCTCTATTGTCATTAACTTAAGCCTCCACCAACTGTGTCCTTCCCATTGTTAGATGCTTGTAAATAGAACCTCAATTCAACTACTTAACAGCAATTAGCTTTTATTATTGGATATTTACATATATATATGTGTGTGTATATATCTATATCTACTTATATCTATCTATCTATCTATCTATCTATCTATCTATCTATCTATCTATCTATCTATCCTATCTATCTATCCAGATATATACAAGGTTTTCCTAAATTCTGGACACATAGGCAAAAATGTATATTTTCAAGAAATGAAATGAATGAAATTTTCAACAACATTTTATTTAATTGGAATATTAACAAGTAACATCTTTAATATGATTTCCATCATTTGTGATGCAAAGGTTGATGCTCTTTGCAAGATTCACATGAACTTGATGCAACAACTCCATGTTGCCATCAGTTTTAGCACATTCACTCTTTATGCGTTTAATCAACTGTGTTGCATCTGTGATTTTCATTGAGTACACCTTCTTCTTTAGCATACCCCAGAAAAATAAGTCGCTGAACAGCACAGAGTCTTCAGTGAAATGGTTAATTAGATGTTAATGAGATTTCCTATGTGATACACACACACACACACACACACACACACACACACACACATATCAAAAACAAATGTACAAAAATGTTCTCCAACACTTTCAGGAACACATTTTTAGCTCAATTTCTACTGCCCATTGGTCTCACCAAGATCAGGTCCCAAAGTAGCAGGGCATCCAAATGAGTCCAGATCAAAGCTACCCTGGAATATGTCCTAAAGACCACTCCCAAAGGTCACGCCATGCTCTTCGGGGCACCAATGCTAGGCTGGCTGGAAATCCATACTTTGGAACACAGGGATGCTGGGACAACCTCCTGATCTTTTGAAACTCAAAATTCTGAAACTCCTTTCACCTAGATTGGAAAAGAACAAATAGACAAAACCTAAGGTCCATTGTTCAAATGGACCATATTATAGAATGCCATCAGTCACAAAGTCCAACACCTAACAAAGCAGATAAAAGGACTGAGGCAAGAGAGACAATGGAGGCCAAATGAGTTCTTTTAAATATCCCCACAGACAAGGAGCCTCCCATTCACCGTGTGTTTAGTAAATTAGTACCAATTACAGAATGTCTCTATATGCTCCACAGTCTCTCCAAGGTACTTCCCTTACAAGTCATCACAACTCTTCTGAAAAATAGGCTCCCCAGCGTCTCCATGTGGGAAGATGCCAACAGAGGCATTCTGGGGTTATGGCAGACCTTGTTATGAATGTAAGAACAAGAATCATTCCCCAAAAGTTAAGGGTGATAGAATGTGAACAGATAGTAGGATAAAAGCACGCAAACTAACAACAACTATAGGGCAGCTATGTGGTACAGTGGATAGAGTACTAGCCTTGGAGTCAGGAGGACCTGAGTGAAAATCTGGCCTCAGACACTAGCTGTCTAGTGACTCTGGGCAAATCATTTAACCCTGTTTGTCTGTTTCTGAAATGGCAAACCACCTCAGTATCTTTGCCAAGAAAGCCGAAAATGGAGTCATGAAACAACTCAGCAACGACAAACGACAGCCGTATGCTCTAAATCATTAATAATAAAAGAAATGCAAGTGAAAACAATTCCAGGATTTCACATCATATGTATAAGTTTGGCATAAACCACCTGAAAGGAAAATGATGATTATAGGAGGAGCTATGGGAGAACAAGCACAGTAATGCACTGTTGGGGGAGCTGTGAATTTACTCAACCATGCTGGAAAGCAATTTGGAACTATGCCTCCAAAAATCACTAAAGTGTCTTTACCCTTTGACCAGAGATTGCCACTACCCCAAAGAGACCAAGTAAAGGGAGTATTTTCCTTCATTTCTTTCTTTCTTTCCTTCACTTTTTTTTCCTTTCCTTTCTTTCTTTTTCTCTTTCTTTTTTCCTTCCTTCCTTCCCTTTCTTTCCTTTCTTTCCTGCTTTCCTTCTTTCCTTCTTCCTTCCTTCCTTTTTCTTCCTTTCTTTCAAGTTTTCTCTGATTCCATCTCTTTCATTATTTTGTTTAGCATTAGATAGAGTGTGTTGTGTGTATACATACACAGCACCCTTCCCATACTCATCTATCTCCCTTTAAACATAAATTTAATTCCTATTTGATTCCTATAATATGAACCACTTTTGTCCTCCCACTACTATGCTGTCCCATTAAATTTGCTTATGGAGATTCATTTATACTTTATTAAGTAACAAAATAAAGGGAGGATTTAAAATTATCACAGAATCATAGAAACCCAGAATTAGAAAGGTCCCCTCCATGCTCACTCCATTTAACCTGCCCTTCAACAGAAATCCTTTTACAACATCTTTGACAAATGATTCAGATTCTACCTCAAGTTTTCCAGCCAGGGGAAATCCAATCCCAAACACAATACTTGCTTTTCTTTTGGGGTGCTGTGACTGTTAGGAAGATCTGTATGCTGAAGCAAAATCTACTTATTAAAACCTAGACCCACTTCTGTTAGTTTTGCCCTTTGAGTCCAAGGAGAACAATACTGACTTATATTGCACATAGTGGCCCTTTAAATATTTCTGGACAATTATCATATACCTTGTTAAGTCTCCTCTTCTCTAGGCTAAACATCTTTACATCTTTCTACATGTTTGTGTCATCGGTCTATGGTGTTTTCATTATCCCAGGCACCTGCATTTGTTGAACCATGTTTAGGTACATCTCTGAGTTCAGGCAAAAATCGATTTATTAAAGTGCCTTTTAAAAAGTGGATGTGGATCTACATTAACGAAAGTGCAAAGATGATCATTTTTAAAGTTCACCTTGCAAATGTTACTAGTATTGGCTTTGGTTGTTATTCCCTTGAGAGGTAGCTAGGATACTTAACATTGCTGTAGACACTAAACTCTTACTTTTAGCTATGAACAGATAGGTTGCTTTTTACTCTGATTCTGTGGCAGAAATTAAACCGATATTTAAAGGAAATGGGTAGTGATCTAGATTTTTATTAATATTCAGGATCTTTGCCTGACATAGTTACCTGGAGACTACTTCATAGACTAACATTTTCTTTCCAAAATACCCTTTTTCACAAACCTACAAACTTTGTCATCTAAAAATCATCATAATAAAAATACATAAAATGAGTTTACAATACAACTTGTTTATCATTTGTTTTGAAGCATTAGATTAAAATAATATTAAGGTACAGTCATTAGATAGTCACAGTCTCATCCGTATAGGCAGAAAACCATGGATCCCTCCTTATTCAATGTGGTTTTTGTCTGTTTCTTTCAATATCTTTGAATATATTCTTCAATATTTTTCAATGTTCTTTTAATATTTTTGTGAATACTGGTGGCATGCTGAGTCCATCCATCTGTCCTCTCATTTCTGTGTGTACATTACCTTAAGGATTTCATTTATACCACTCTTTTTATGTAAATTACCATTGATGATATACTGCAGCAGACTTAGAGCCATCATGTGTCTTTCTTGACCTGTCCTGACCTTTGGCTTACTTGAATTTAATTCTTATTTTCTCTTTAATAGTAATAATGGCATTCATTCCCTTAAAGTTCAACCCACCATTCATGTCCAGCAGGGTGGGAGGGGCATTGGCAAAGTAAAAGAGAATAAGCCAGGGTGATGTATAGTTGTGGCTCTGTGAGCTCTGATGGCCTTGTAGGAACTCTGGAAGTCCAAGCAATTGAGCTTTGACTGTTCTATAGAATGGGTCAGCACCCTATCCAGTGTGGCAAAACTCCTAGAAACAGAATCTTAGAAAGGGGGAGGCATAGGTCGTCTAGTTGACCTTGCTCAGAAGCTTCATTGTGACTAGGCTGGCATGGAGGACAGAAAACCAAGTGGCTGTCCTCCGTGTTTTGTTGCCGTGAAAGGATGTAAGATATAATGAAATAAATAAGAAATAATATCAATATCTCTGACTTGCTACAGATGCTTTAGTGAAGATGATACTGAAAACCACAGCAGATATAATGTGAGCGTTCCTGAAATGGAATGAAGATATGACTTTTAACATGTGCCAGTATTACATTATAAGGAAACTGGAAATAGAATGTTTCAATTATAAAAAGGACTTCATACTGCTGTTTATCAATGCCATTCTCAGCTCCAATTTACTTAGTGATATATTACAGAAGAATACAAGACACATCCAAGAAATATTGTCTTTCCTAAATGCATCTTAGAGGAAATGAGAGCAAAAATTGAGAAGTTACATACATTTGAAGAGGGGAAAGCTAAAGGAAGATAAGGACATTAAAAAGCTACATTAAACTCAAACTTCAGAAGTGCCACTTAATAACTAAATAGATGGTAAATATAGTGTTTTGTCATTAATGGTTTTGAAAAGGCAGTGGCCATATTTATTGAACTTGATGGCATGAATCCAACTGATAGATCAACTATACTAAATAATTAAACAAAATTTCTATCTACTATAGGTAATATTTGATGTCCACATGGAAAATTATTCTCTTGAAAATATATCAGAAATGAATCAAGAAAAAATTATAAAATTTTTCTGAGATAACTTATGCCCATTATGATTATAGCTAGAGTTAAATCCATTAACATTTCTCTTAAGTAGAACTCAGTATGGCTTCCAAGATAGAAAGTCACATCACAACATTGTTTTAATTCATTGATGTCACCAACCTAAATGGCTATACCAAAATAAAAAAATAAAGAAAAGCAGCAAGAACAACAGAAGCAGCAACAGCAAAACAAGAAGCAATTATTTCATCCCAAAGTATCTTTCTCTGATATATTTCGTTTATTACTTTGATTTATGCCATCAATTTCAATAAATATGTCCACCTATTTTTCAAGATCATTCATGACATTAATACTATTTTTTGCCATCTCTTTATTAGGTAGCACTCCTAGAGTTGGTATCAAATGTATCAAAATGGCATCGGGCTCAATAAGGGTAAAATTCCTATCACATACGAAAGAAAGAAAGGTACTGAAGGCTTTCTGCTTATGTTTGGAGGCTTCATTGAACCAGTAGAAGAAGACAACCATATCTTGGTTGCTTCCCAGAAAGACTCAGCATAAATTTATCAAGGAGAAAACTGAAACTGAATATGCTGTAGATTTAATGGGATCAGGAAGTCAAAACTTAATGGGAAGGACACACAAGGCATTCAACATCTATGCATTGCCAGTTTTAATGAGTACTTTTACAATGCTGAAACAAACCAATGCAGATTTAGAACTTAGGTCTTCCTAATTCTAAGTCCAATGCACTATGTGCTATAGGACACTGCTTCTGCTATTTTTGGAAGATTGTTCTATGATTTATAGCATGAAAGATCCTGAGATAATTGAACAGATACTATTTCCCCACTATACCACTGGCTTGCAAAAGAGCATTACAATTTTAAGGATGCATTTAATTGCAATTCAGTTCAATTTAGCAAGCATTTAATAAGAAATTACTATATGCCAGACGTTGTACTAAGTTCAGGCTATTGAAGGAGAAAAATAAAATAGTACTACTCTCGAAGTACTTACATTTTACTGACGGTGGTAGGGGAACGTGTATAAAGATTAACGAAAAAACAAGGGAGCGTAGAGAGCACGAATTACTGGACAAAAATCAAGAAGAGTCTTAAGGAAGTGGCACTTGAGATGAGCCTTAAGAGAAGATAGAGATTCCAAGATTCTCCAGGGGAGGAAGAAAGAAGCAGGGCACTACAGGAATGAGCAGCAGCCTATGCAGACACAGAAGCAGGAGATATGTTTTATATATAAAGTCACAAGTATACTAGTTTGGCTAGAATATAGAGTGCCAGAATGCAAAGCCCCACCCCCCCCCGACCCCTTCTGGGTTAAATCCGGAAGGACCACTGATAATATGTTTTAATTATTGCTATATTTTTTAACTTTACCTACAAGTTGTCTCCACTGTGCAAATTATTTTGCAACATAATATTTATCACTTAGGACACATGCTGATGAGAGAATTCACAGCCCTTCTATCACTGAGCAAGACAGGGAGCAGGAGAGAAAAAGGGTTTATGAGAGACTCCAGGAAAGAGGGTGTGAAAAAGAATCTGACCTGTGTTAAATACAAGAAAATGAAAAGACATATCTCGACCCTCCACTTCCCCAGTTCAGTCATTTCTGGAAAGGCTATATTCCAAAGATAAACGCAGAGTCTGGATTCTGAAGTCAGCTAAGACTGGCTTGACAATCAATGGCTGATGAGTCAATTAAAAAGAGAAATGATGCTTTTTAAACAGGACATGCATAGCAAAGCAAGCATCTCCCAAGTATGTCTCTTAGGAGCATCAACATGACAGAGCCAAGAAGATAAATGTGATGTTTTAAAAAATCCCATCAATCACCATAATTAAACGATGTCCATGTTATCTCTTCTAAGCCACAGAACATAAACAGCACAGCTGTTGGAACGAATTAGCCACTGTTTCACACATCCATAGCATTATCCCTACGGTTCAGGAAATCCACATGAAATTCCTCCAGTGAATAAATTCAGAGAATACAGACAGTAAGTTGTAGACTGTCCAGACTGTAGACTGACTAATATTTTCATCGAGAGTAGTAACATATCAATCACTTCTTTTTAATATTTTAATTTATAGCATAGTTTTAGAATCATTTCTAGATTACCAAGTGCTATTTCTAAGAAATTACCAAGTAATTTCCTCAGTACATGGGTTCATCCTAACTTCTTTACAGATAGCTTAATCCTGGCTCCGGAAGCCTTCGAAGGTAGATTCTGGCTAAACCATTGTCCAGAAGACCCTCAGTAGTCTGGGTCAGTTCTAGGGTTATCTGATTCTGTGGTGAGAGCTATCCAGGCTATGGTTCTTTTCAGCTACCATAGTTGAAGCCATGCTGAAGGAGATAGTGTGATGATGGCTTAGGATAAACCCAGTCTTTTATTGCTATAGTGACTTATGAATTTGCCAAACTACACCCCTTGACCTTCGGGGTGGGGAGGGTTTGGGGGCAAGGGTAAATGGATAGGAGACGGTTGTGGCCAGGGTTTATGACAAGACAGATTTCAAAAAGTAGAACTGGACAAGAGGATGGTAGTGTTTTGTCCTTACAAAATGGTTACCAAGACCTAGGGTTGGGAGAGGAGGGAGAGAAGCTGAAGCAGCCGAGATTAGGCTGAAGCAGGTCTCCATTTTTACCTTTTTCAAACCTCCAACCCTGACCCTCAGTACATATTTCTTTAAGAGTCCTAAACTTAGAGAACCTGTGCTCATCAAATCTAGGCTCCGCTTCTATTTGTGTAAACGCTGACAAGTCCCTGCCCCTCTGTAGTCCTTAGTTTCTTCATTTGCAAAATAAAATTGTATGACTATATGATCTTTTGAGACTCCTTCCAGATCACAACCTTGTAGTTCCCTATAAGCCTCTGATAATCAACAAACATTTGTTAAGTGCCTACTATGTGCCAGGCACTAGACATAATTATCCCCACATCAACCTCTTCCCTCCACAAAACAAACCAACCAACCAACAAACAAAAACCTTCCAAAACAACATATTCCTGAGCCACCTTCCTGGAGAATTTCCAGAATCTGAGGTATTTTGAATTAAAAGTAATCTATTAGAGGCATACTTGCACCCTGATGGTCAGGTTAAGAACAGACGTCCTATAATGTATTGTTTTCTCAAACATTTGATTTCAGAACTTTTTTACATGTTTAAAATTCTCAAGGACCTCAAATGTCTTTTGTTCATACATACATATACACATATATATGTGTATATATATTTGAAATTAAAATGAAAAAATTACAGATTTATTAGTTTTAAAATAATTAACTCACTCTGTGTTGACATAACATTTTATAGAATATATATTGTAAAACAAAAACATCAGAAGAGAGATATTATTTTACTTTTTTTCAAATTTCTTAAATGTCTAGCTTGATAGAAGCCAGTTGGATTCTCATATCTGCTTCTGTTATCATCTCTTGTTTTGACTCAAGTTTATAGAGAAAATCTACATCACACAGATATTTAGTTGGAAAAGGGAAAAGTATTTTAATGGGCAAGTAATGTATTAATATTGTTATGAATAGACTTTTGGCCTTGAGCACCCCATGAATGGGTCTCAGAGACCCCCAGGGATCAGGGGGGACTCATTGAGAAACACTGCTATGGTGAATAGAATGCTGAAAGTAGAGTCAGGAATAACTGGCTTTATAAAGCTCCTACTTCTGAGACTTTATTAGCTGTGGAAACATGGGCAAGTCACTTAACTTCTTCAATTTCCTGCATCAGTAAAATTAGGGAGTCGGAGCAAATAGTTGATAAAATCCCTTTTTTCTTTATATCTATGATGCTGTGATCTTTTAGGGTGGATGTGGCTAATCTCTACTTTCCTTGTGGTGTCAAAGCTTGGTGAATTCTTCCTACACCAAATTTTATTTTTTAAAATTAATTTTAATTTTATTTTTTCTCAATAAACATAAAAATGTTGACATTAAAAACTAGTTCCTATTCTTTTATTCCCTCTCACCTCCTCCCTTCCTTTAGAAGGGAAACAATTTAATATAGATTACAAATGTGCAGTAAAATATTTCCATATTAGCCGTGTTGCAAAAGAAAATGAAGACCACCCCCCAAAATAATAAAGAAAATATTTTAAAAGTATGCTTCAATCAGCATTCATACTCAATTAGTTCTTTCTTTGGAGGTGGAAAGCATTTTTCTTTATGTCTTTCAGAATTGTCTTAGGTCTTATTCCTGATAATAGCTAAGTCATTTGCAATTGACCATAGTACAATATTGCTGTTACTATGTACAATTTCTCCTGGTTCTGCTCATTTCACTCTGCATTAGTTTAGGTAAGTCTTCTCAGGTTTTTCTGCGAGTGTCCTGCTCATCATTTATTCCATCACAGTCATATGCCACAATCACTACTTGATGGGCATCCTCTCAATTTCCAATTCTTTGCTACCACAATAAGAGTTGCTATAAATATTGTTGTAGATAGGTCCTTTTCCTTTTATTGTCTTTGGGATACAGATATAGTAGAGTTATTGCTAGGTCAAAGGGTATATGCAGAGTTATATAACCCTTTAAGCATGGTTCCAAATTGCTCTGCCGAATGGTTGGAGCAGTTCACAACTCCACCAACCATGCATTAGTGTCTCCATTTTTCCATGTCCTCTCCAATGTTTGTTGTTTTCTTTTTCTGTCATATGAGCCAATCTGATAGGTTTGAAGTGGTACCTCAGAGTTGTTTTAATTTGTGTTTCTCTAATCAATAGTAATTTAGTGCATTTTTCCATATAATTGTAGATAGTTTTGATACCTTCTTCTGAAAACTGCCTGATTATATCTTTTGACCCTTTGGGGAATGACTTCTTCCTTATAAATTTTGCTAAATTCACTACAGATTTGAAAAATGAGGCTTTTATCAAAGAAACTTGCTGCAAAATCCCCCCTCCCTCCAGTTTTCTGATGTCCTATTCTTGGCTTCATTGGTTTTATTTGTGCAAAACCTTTTTAATTTGGTGTAATCAAAATTTTCAATTTTACATTCCATGATGCTCTCTATCTCTTCTTTGATCACACATTCTTCTTATCCATAAATCTGACCAGTAAAATATTCCATGTTCTCCCAATTTGCTCATGATAATACTTTTTATGTCTAAATCATGTACCCATGTTGACTTTAACCTGCTGTATCTAGATATATACACATTATAACATACATATGCACACGTACATGTATGCATTTGTATATACATATGTATCTAGTGCATACATACGCATATGCCTATATATATATACATGCATACACACACACACACATATATATATATACATATATATATATATATATAATGTACATGTGAAGAGAGAGAGAGAGAGAGAGAGAGAGAGAGAGAGAGAGAGAGAGAGAGAAAGAAAGAGAGAGATTCTGCCAAACTGCTTTCTAGTTTTCCCAGTAATTTTTATCAAATAGTGCATTCTTGTCCTCAAATCTTGGATCTTTGGGTTTGTCCAACCCCATACAGCTATGGCTATTTATTTTTGTGTATTGTGTACCTAATCTAGTCTACTGATCTACCACTATGTATCCTAGTCAGCTCTAGTTTTCATGTTTTCATGATTACCACTTTGTAATATAGTTTGAGATCTGGTACTGCTAAGCTGTTTGCTTTATTTCATTTTCTTTTTCATTGATTCCCTTGATATCCTTGACCTTTTGTTCTTCCAGATGAATTTTGTTATGATTTTTCCTAGCTCTGTAAATTTTTTTGGCAATTTGACTGGTAGGATACTGAATAAATTAATTTAGGTAGAATTGTTATTTTTATTATATTGACTCTAGCCTACCCATGAGAAAGTAATGTTTCTCCAATTGTTTAGATCTGACTTTATTTCTGTGAAAGGCATTTTGTAATTGTGTTCATATACTTCCTGGGTTTGTCTCTCAAGTATATTTTAGTGCCTGCAGTTCTTTTAAATGTAATTCCTCTTTTTATCTCTTCCTGCTGGATTTTGTTGGTAATATATAGAAATGCTTATGGATTTATTTTACATCCTGAAACTTTGCTAAAGTTAATTATTTCAACTAGTTTTTTTTACTTGATTCTCTAGGATTCCTTAAGCATACCATCCTCTCCTTTGCAAAGAATAATTGTTTGTTTCCTCGTTGCCTATTCTATTTCCTTTTCTTGTCTTATTGCTTTAATTAGCATTTCTAGGGCAATATTAAAAATAGTGATGATAATGGGCATCATTGCTTCATCCCTGATTTTTTGGGGAAGGCTTCTAGCTTATCCTCATTACAGATAATGCTCGATATTGATTTTAGATAGCTACTACTTTTTTTAAGGAAGGCTTTATTTGTTCCTATGCTTTCTAGTGTTTTTAATAGGAATTTTTTTTCAAAACCCTTTTTCTGCATCTATTGAGATAATCATCTGATTTTTGTTGTTGATATGGTCAATTATGCTAATAATTTTCCCAATATTGAATCAGCTCTGCACTCTTGATATGAATCCCAGTCGTTCATAGTGTATTATCTTCATAATACATTGCTGTAATCTCCTTAGTACTATTTTATTTAAAAATTTTTGCATTGATATTCATTAAGGAAATTGGTCTATAATTTTTTTTCTATGTTTTTGTCTTCCTGGTTTAGGTTTCAGCACCGTATTTGTGTGGTAAAAGAAATCTCATGGGAATCCTTCTTTGTCTGTTTTCCCAAATAGGTTATAAAGGATTATATTAGTTTTTCTTCAAATGTTTGATAGAATTCACTTGTAAATCCATCTGGTCCTGGGCAATTTTTTCTTTAGGAGCTCGTTGATGACTTATTCAATTTATTTCTCTGGTAGGGCTATTTAAGTATTCTATTTCCTCTTCTGTTAATCTGGACAATTTGTATTGTTTAAATAATCATCCATTTCACTTAGATTTTACTGGCAGTAAACTACTAATGATTGCTTCAAATTCTTTTTCGTTAGTGGTGCAGTCATGTTTTTCATTTTTGATACAGGTAATCTGGTTTTATTTCTTATTTTTTAATCAAATTAACCAATATTTTATAATTTTTTTCACAAAACCAGCTCCATTTTTAGTTCAATGGCTTTTATTAATGGCTTCAGTTTTATTAATGTCACCTTTTATGTTCAGGATTTCCCATTTGCTATTTAATTGGAGATTTTTAATTTGTTCTTTTTCTAGTTTTCTTTTTACTTGCCCAGTTTATTGATTTGCTCTTTTTCTATTTTGTTCCTATAAGTTGTCTTGGGCTGGAAATTCGTTTCACCCAAACTTTTGTTGGTTCTGCTACTCCAGAAGTCTATTTGAGGCATTATTTTAGAGTTGTTGGGAGGGAATTTGGGAGAGCTTCTCTGAGTGCTTCTCTATTTTACCATCTTGGTTCTGCCTCCCTTCTGGAATTAAATTTTTTAATGATATCAGAAATTACTATCGAACCATATTCATTTAAATACAAATCAGTAATTCAGTAGATCTGGGTTCTCATTAATGCAGATCACAGACTATCCACATGTTTTCCTCCTTTGTAATTCTGCAAGTATTCTACTATAATTTTTTTCTTTTTTTTTCTTTTCTTTTTTTTTTACTTTAATTTATTTACGTATTTAAAATATTTAGTTTTCAGCATTGGTTTTCACAAGAGTTTGAATTACAAATTTTCTCCCCATTTCTACCCTCCCCCCCCACTCCAAGATGGCGTATATTCTGGTTGCCCTGTTCCCCAGTCAGCCCTCCCTTCTGTAACGCCACTCCCCTCCCATCTCCTTTTCCCTTCCCCTCTTGTAGGGCAATCTAAATTTCTACTCCCCGTTGCCTGTGTATCTTATTTTCTAGTTGCATGCAAAAAACTTTTTTTTTTGTTTTTGAACATCTGTTTTTAAAAACTTTGAGTTCTAAATTCTCCCCCCTCCTCCCTTCCCACTCACCCTCCCCAAGAAGTCAAGCAATTCAACATAGGACACATGTGTATCATTATGTATAACCTTTCCACAATACTCATGTTGTGAAAGACTAACTATATTATGCTCCTTCCCAACCCATCCCCCTTTATTGAATTTTCTCCCTTGACCCTGTTTGTTTTTGATTACCTCCACTCCCATCTGCCCTCCCCTCCATCATCCCCCCCTTTTTTATCTTCTTCCCTCTTCTTTCCTGTGGGGTAAGATACCCAATTGGGTATGTATGGTATTCTCTCCTCAGGCCCAATCTGATGACAGCAAGGTTCACTCATTCCCCCCTCACCTGCCCTCTCCCTTCCTCCCACAGAACTGCTTCCTCTTGCCACCTTTATGTGAGATAATCCACCCCATTCTATTTCTCCCTATCTCCCTCTCTCAGTATGTTGCTCTCTCATCCCTTAATTTCATTTTATTTCTTTTAGATATCTTCCCCTCATCTTCAACTCACCCTGAGTCTGTTCTCTCTCTCTCTCTCTCTCTCTCTCTCTCTCTCTCTCTATATATATATATATATATATATATATATATATATATGCATATATATATACACACACACACACACATAGATATATACATACATACACATTCACTTATATATATATACATAAACATATATACATATATATATATATATGCATATTCCCTTCAGCTACCCTAATACTGAGGTCTCATGGATCATACATGTCATCTTTCCATGTAGAAATGTAAACAAAACAGTTCAACTTTAGTAAGTCCCTTGCAATTTATTTTTCTTGTTCTTGATTACCTTTTCATGCTTCTCTTGATTCTTGTGTTTGAAAGTCGAATTTTCTATTCAGTTCTGGTCTTTTCACTGAGAAAGCTTAAAAGTCTTCTATTTTATTAAAAGTCCATATTTTGCCTTGGAGCATAATACTCAGTTTTGCTAGGTAGGTGATTCTTGGTTTTAATCCTAGCTCCATTGACCTCCAGAATATCGTATTCCAAGCCCTTCGATCTCTTAATGTAGAAGCTGCCAGATGTTGTATTATTCTGATTGTGTTTCCACAATACTCAAATTGTTTCTTTCTGGCTGCTTGCAGTATTTTCTCCTTGATCTGGGAGCTCTGGAATTTGGCGACAATATTCCTGGGAGATTTCTTTTTGGGATCTATTTGAGGAGGCGATCGATGGATTCTTTCAATTTCTATTTTGCCCTGTGGCTCTAGAATATCAGGGCAGTTCTCCCTGATAATTTCTTGGAAGATGATGTCTAGGCTCTCTTTTTGATCATGGCTTTCAGGTAGTCCAATAATTTTTAAAGTATCTCTCCTGGATCTATTTTCCAGGTCAGTGGTTTTTCCAAGGAGATATTTCACATTGTCTTCCATTTTTTCTTTCCTTTGGTTCTGTTTTATAATATCCTGATTTCTCATCAAGTCACTAGCTTCCACTTGCTCCAATCTAATTTTTAAAGTAGTATTTTCTTCAGTGGTCTTTTTGACCTCCTTTTCCATTTGGCTAATTCTGCCTTTCAAGGCATTCTTCTCCTCATTGGCTTTTTGGAGCTCTTTTGCCGTTTGAGTTAGTGTATTTTTTAAGGTGTTATTTTCTTCAGTGTATTTTTCAGTATTTTTGGGGGTCTCCTTTAGCAAGTCATTGACATGTTTTTCATGGTTTTCTCGCATCCTTCTCATTTCTCTTCCCAATTTTTCCTCTACTTCTCTAACTTGCTTTTCCAAATCCTTTTTGAGCCCTTCCATGGCCTGGTACCAGTTTATGTTTTTCTTGGAGGCTTTTGGTGTAGGCTCTTGCACTTTGTTGACTTCTTTAGGCTGTACGTTTTGGTCTTCTTTGTCTCCAAAGAAAGAATCCAAAGTCTGAGACTGAATCTGCGTGTGTTTTTGCTGCCTGGCCATATTCCCAAACCAACTAACTTGACCCTCGAGATTTTAAGTGGGGTATGACTGCTTGTAGACTAACGAGTTGTATGTTCCACGTTTGGGGGGGGAGGAGCCAGCTCTGCCACACCAGCACTGCTCCTTCCCCAAGAACCCCCAACCCGGACTGGGCTTAGATCTTCAGCAGGCTGTGCACTCCTGGTCTGATCTGTCACTTAATTCCTCCCACCAGGTGGGCGTGGGGCCGGAAGTAACAACAGCTGTAGCTGCCTCACCTCCGCTGCCCCCGGGGCTGGAAGCCTGGAAGCCGAACCTCAAACTCCTTCCACTCCCGCAGCTTTTCCCACTAACCTTCTCTGCTGTCTTTGGTGTTTGTGGGTTGAGAAGTCTGGTAACTGCTGCAGCTCACTGATTCAGGGCGCTAGAGCACACTCTGCCTGGCTCCTGGTCTGGTTGGTCCCTGCAGCTCACACTGGGCTCGGCTCCCCTCTGCTCCCAGCTCCGTGTGGGATAGACCTCACCCAGAGACCATCAAAGCTGTCCTGGGCTGGAGCCCTGCTTCCCTCTGCTGTTTTGTGGGATCTGCCGTTGTAGAATTGGTTCAAAGCCAATTTTTATAGGTTTTTGGAGGGACTTGGCAGGGAGGTCACGCTAATCCCTGCTTTCCAGCTGCCATCTTGGCTCTGCCCCCGCATTGAGAGTCTACTATAATTTAAAAAAAAATCATCTCATGGTTTCTAGTCTGTCACTTTTGCTGTTCATCTCTTAAATCTTGCCCTCCCTCTTTCTCTTTTAATTAATTATGATAGCTTTCATTTTTTTGTGATAGCTTTTATTTTCCAGTGACTTCATTTCCAATTATATCCCTCTCACCTCCCTACTCAGCAAGTCATTCTTTGTTTTTATAAAGTAAGAACAAAGGATTTTAGTAAACTTATCCAATATAGTATTTAGTTTTCTGACATTTTACTTCCCTCCACACACTCTGCATTTTTGTTATACTGTCCTATTTATTGTTCCTTAAACTTGACATTCCATCTCCCAACTCTGTGACTTTTCACTCATCATCTATATTGCCTGGAATGTGCTCCATCTTCACCTCTGTACCCTGGTTCTCTTAAAGACTCAGTTCAAATCCTACCTTGTGTAGGTTGTCTTTCCTGGTCCCGTACCCCTTATAGTGCATTCCTGTTAAGATTTCCTTCCATTTACCCTTTCTATATCTTGTATGTAAATAATCATTTACATATTATCTTCCCAATTAAAATGTGAGTTTCTAGTATGCAGGGATCTAGTTTTTATTTTTATTTCTTTTTGCTTCTTTTGTTTTCTAGCTCTTGGTACAGTACTTGGCCTATAGTATGTTGTAGAGCAAGAGAAATATTTCATCCATTTGGTTCTTCATTTATGGTTGCTAGGCTGACCTTTTTTAGTGGCTGTGCATGTCATCAAGGAGATACTATAGCATTCTGAGAGTTGAGAGACTGGAGCATCTGTAGTATCACTGCATCTGTAGGAAATCTGTCTTTCATTTTGACTTAGTGCAGGATAGTCTCAATGACAAATGTAAATACCTTTGGTGAATGCACATTTCCTTGTTTTATGTTTCATTGGTTTTAACAGTGAGAAGATCATTGAATAAAATATCTGTGATTGTATCTGTCAAGGTTTCTTGTATAATCTAACATATGGGTGGGAGACACTTTATTGATTGAGAGCTTTTAATGGTGAATTTTGCTCTCCTATGAAAAAAAGCTTTTTAGACATAATCAATAGCACAATTAACACAATTGAGTGTTACATTTTCTACACATTTTAGTCAATTTTGCTAAAAAGTCTTCTTATTCCCTTGTCTATTTTTCTTAAGAATCCTCTTGTTATGTATGCAAATCATTATCATAAAGAATTTTTGTAGCTATGAGAAAGTACATAGCTGTTTGCATGTTGTCCAGGACTCTAGCTGAAGGAGTGTTTCAGATTTGGAATAGGGACGGTGCTCTATAGGACCTGCGATTAACCTATGAACCTAATCTTCCTCTCCCCAGAGACTGAGGTGGTGCAAAGTGGTGGGTTCTGCCTCCCACTGTTGGGAGAATAAGTTTGTATGTTTGTAATTATATTTTTGAAGTAAATATTCCTTTGTTTAAGCTAATGTCACTATCAGGGGTTATATAGACCTAGGGTATAGGGGAACTCCCTACACTTTAGGAAACACCATGAGTGGAGGCTAGAGCTGATGACAGAAAGCCTGGATCCCCCAGTCCCCTTAAAAGTGTTAGATAACTCTGGGAGTGTTGTAAAATCTTACTTACACGGTTTTCTAGGCAGTGAGGGTCAGGATTTCTGTGTTATATACAAAATCCCTTTTGGCTTTCAAAGACCTCAGTAACCTACTCAAGCCCCATACCTTTCTAGTCTTCTTACACTTCACATCTTATTCCTTAACATATTCTTTGATACAGTGATACTGGCCTCATGGTTGTTCCATGAATAAGATACTCTATCTCTTGCCTCTAGACATCCTTCTTACCTGGAATACTCTTCTTCCTTATACTGGCTTCCTTCAAATTCCAGCTGAAATCCCATCTTCTAAGAGAAGCTTCTCCCAACTCTTCCTGATTCCGTTGCATTCTCTCTATTAATTATGTCCTATTTATCCTGTATATGGGTTGCTTTGTATATATTTGTTTGCTGGTTCTCCCCCATTAGATTGTGAGGGCACAACATCCTTGAGGATGAGGACTGTCTTTTGCCTCTTTTTGTATCCACAGCACTTATCACAATGCCTGGAACATAGTAGGTGCTTAATAAGTCTTTATTAACTGACTCATTAGACTGAACTCCTTGAAAGCAGGGATTGTCTTTTGCCTTTCTCTGCATCCCTAAGTGCGTAGGACAGTGTCTGGCATAATAAAAATGTGTACTGATAGATTAAAATGATTAAGCATATAGTTTGAAAATTATTGCTATCCTTTTGGTCTCTTTTTTGTAGTAATATTTTTTGTGATTTTTTTCCCCACTTGCTGGTTATCATCCCTTACTTCAAATGTCTTAACAACAGATCCCTCGGTGTTTTCAAACTTGCTTTTCTCCTAGCATAGATTTCTTCTATGCACTCCAGTCCACCTGCTTTTCCTGATTTCATTTTCTCAAGTGCCATCTCCACTTCCTCATAAGCACCATGGGGGTTAAAGTGATAGCATTCAAATTTAAGCGTTCCATTTATTGTAAAAATGCTGGCAGATGTGTTCAAGTTTTTGGTATGTTTGTTGTTCTCCCACATATTCATCACATAGATTCTCTTAGGATAATTCTTATGGGTCTCACTCGAAGCCTCCTTCAGACTCTAGGAATGTCTTACTCTGAGGCCTAATTATGGAAAGAAAGTGGCCTTGGGTTCTCTAACACTGTATCAGTGAAGTGCAACTTCTGTCAGACTTTGTCATGTTGGTAGTACTTTGGATATGTTCTTGATAATAGACTGTGTCTGCTGAAGAAGACACCTAGTAGGGACAGACTCATCACTACTTGTTGAATGCTAATGAAAAAAAATTTGGCCATGGAGATCTGTGAAATAAAGAAGAAAGCCCTCTAAATCAAATTAACTTAAAAGCAACTTGATTTTTACTTTTAAAATTTGGATAAAGCAAATAGCCTAGAATGTGCTTATCCCTTTTCTATGAACTTCCACAGCATTCGTAGGATGCCATTGTTTTGGGGTTAGCTAACCTCACAAGGTTGAGTGAACGGTTGTTGCTTCATCTTATATATAGAAAATAATTCAGTTATAATAATCATTGTCTAAATGCAGATCACCACCCCAGATTTTTATTTTCTCCAGTGACACACTTTTGAATTTGTGGTGGTAACTCTAATAGCTATGCCTGAATCACTGTCTCCAGAGATGATGCAGCGGCTGTGACTAAAATGAAATGCATCGTATCTTATGCATCCTTATGCATGCAGTATGCTTTTAATGATACCGTTATGCCTCATTCATCTGGCATGTTTGGGCAATGAATTGTTACACACAAATGACCTTTCCCATTCAATTTTTGAACCATAGAGTCTTTGGATATGAAGGTATCTCAGAGGTCACCAAGTCTGACCTAAACCTTAGTAGGAGTCAGCTGTATCATATTTACAACCCAGGGGCCATCTTTCCCAACCTAGGAGACTCCTGGTGAAATAAATGTATAATGATATTATTGTTGATATGTTAAAGGATGATGATGATATTAAAAAGTTAGGGTAGTACAGTGGAAAAAAATAATGGTTTTATAATTAGAAGGAACGATTATGGCTCTGACACATATTTGCTCTATAACCATGACAAGTTATTAATATGCTCTGTGCTTTGGTTTATGCAGTTGTAAAATGAGGGTAAAATATTTGCTTATACTACCTTCACAGAGACATTGTGAGGAAAATATTTTGTAAACTTTAAGGGACACACAC
Organism: Trichosurus vulpecula; assembly: GCF_011100635.1. NCBI lineage: Eukaryota > Metazoa > Chordata > Mammalia > Diprotodontia > Phalangeridae > Trichosurus > Trichosurus vulpecula. The sequence goes on along the minus strand of NC_050574.1, from coordinate 449,581,203 downwards.
ACAGGCATACACACACACGCGCGCGCACGTGCGCGTGCACACACACGCAATTATACTTGACTTATTGTTATAGCCAAAGGCTTGTGGAAAAAGTGAGGGGCTCAATACTTTTTGGTTCAGAGCCACATCTGTTGTAGGTTTGAAGTCTCACTTAATGTAGTCGGTGGGAGACGAGAATGCAGGCTTGCACGAAAAGTCTTTGGCAATGGTCTGCTCCATGGGAATATATACACTGAGAGAGTACTCTCCCAGAATGCAATAAAAAGCAGTTTGTATAGAGACAAAACCCCTTATAAAAATACAGATATCAAATTAACAAGCTTTAAATAGAATAGAGAATTTCCAAGGGGAGCGATACTAGTTGACCAGGCAACACCGACCCAAGGAAAAGAAAGGGTAAAAGGGAGAGAGGATAATTTCACCATGTCCCAAAAGCAGGTACCTCTAGGCAAATAGCAAATTCTTGATCACTCCTTAAATGGATCAATGAGCAGATGAGGTTTCAAATGATCATCATTTTTTAAAATTCAGTTCAGAGTAGTAGTGCTTTTCTGTACTAACAAAAATGACAAAAGTTTTAGTTGTCCCAATGAGTAGAGGAAGCAGAGGGAGAACATTTAAAAATGAATTTGATGTCAAAGAATATTAATAAGGGAAAAAACGCTTCTGTTCTTGTGATACCTCCTGCACAAGAATTTCCATTTACTTTTTATTGACTTTGTATGTATTTTGTATGGAGGTATTGGTACATGCTGTTTCTCCCTAGCACATTGCAAGTAACCTAAAAAAGACAATGCTTCAGTTTGTCTTTGTATCGTCTATGTATGAGAAGAGTATCCTTAATGCTTGTTAAGTGAATGAATAAATGAATGATTAAGGATGATTGATTGAGATCCTTTCTTGGGAATAAAGTACATGAATTTCAGTGTGTCGAATTTGCTACTTATTTACACTGTTTTTCACCAATCCCCCAAACTGCCCCCTTTTCTAAACTTCCCTAATTCTGTAGAAGACACCATTAATCTTTCAATACCCTAGGTTCATAACATTTTCATTATCTTGGACTCCTTACTCTTCATCTCACATATCTAACATTGCCCAAATACTGCCATTTCTTCATTTATCTCTCTCATCTGCCCCTTTCTTTCTACTCACATGGCTATCACCTTAGTACAGCATCCTCATTGTTTTCTTTCCCTTAAGTTTCTCGCTATTCTACATACTGCCTCTAAAAAGTTATTTTTCTCCGCCTCAGATCAGACCATCTGACTCTCCTACTCAAACAGTTCTACAGACTTCCTATTGACTCTAGCATAAAATAAAAATTCCTCTATTTAGCTTTTAAAGATGATTAATCTTGCTCCAAACTTTCTAATCTCATTGGATAGAACTCCTCCCACACTCTATGTTTCAGTTCCTCACAAATAATATTCACTCTCCCATCTTAGTGCCTTTTCAGTGGCTCATCCATATGCCAAAAATCCATTCCATCCTTACTATACCATCCTTCCATCTATACTTCATAGAATCCTTCTCTTCCTTTAAGAAACAGCTCAAGCACTACGTTTTGCATGAAGACTTCCCCGATCCCCACAACTACTAGTGCCCTCCCAAACTCCCATGGATTTATTCCATTTTCATTTATCCTTCATATGTTTCTATATGTAGTTGCTGTCTTCCCCTTTAGAACATAAATTCCTTTTGAGTGGGCATCTTTTCGGTTCTTTGCACTGGTCCCCTCAGGTGCCTCTTAAAAATACCTGATGATTAAGATGCCTTTTCTGTTTACTTCTAGGTTTGGTTGGCACTTCAGAAGGTTGAGGTTGCTCCAGGTTGGACTTCCAGATAAATGAGGTAATTATATCAATAACAAAGCAGGCATTTATACAGAGTCTCACAGTTTTATAACGCCTTTTAAACTGTTTATTTCATTTGAGTTTCACTACAATCCTGTAAGGTAGGTACTACAGCTTCCTGTATTATTATACACACATTTTACAGATGAGGAAACTGAGGCTTAAGGAAGATGTGCGACGAGCACATGGTCATCTCATTATTACATGTGAGAAGTGGGATTCAAACTTAAATTTCCCTGACTCATTCTGTTACCATGAATGTTATACCATGTTTTATTTTTCACAATGGGGAAAAATTTCTGGTTATATTTTCTACATTTGTTTTTAATATTCTCATTCCCCAAATGTTCCACTGTTATCTTAGAAGACAAAGAGGAGGCCCACAGCACGTTGGGTAGATCCTCATGTCCAACTTATATGTCAGACACAACTTGCCTTCTGAGCTTCCTTCCATCTACGCTCTCTCTTTCTCATACATATATATATATATATATAATATGTATATACATATTATATACATATAATATATATTTATATATAATATATATTTTATATACATATTGTATATTATATATATTTTATATGTTATATATATATTTTTACATATATATAATATATAAAATCTTGTGTGTACCTCTCATTTTACATATTATCTCCTTCATTAGAATTTGAGTTTCTTGTTGTCCAAGACATTTAGTAAATGTGTAATACTGAGAAAGTCACTTAACCGCTGTCTTCCTCAGTTTCCCTCATTTGTATAGTGAGAATAACATTAGTGTTTCCCTACCAGGGTTGTTATGAAGATTAAAAAATATGAATACCTGTATTTGTAAAGTGCTTTGTAAACCTTAAAGTGCTATAAAGATGCTGCTGTTACTGTAGCTGTCACCACTACCACCGCTGGGACTGCTGCTGCTACTGACTCCTCCTCCTTGAACTTTAGCTATTGTTGATGCTACTACTACTACCACCACTACTACCACTACTACCACCACCACCACCACTACCACCACCACCACCACCACTACTACTATCACTACCACCACTACTACTACTACCAGTACCACCACCACCACCACCACCACCACCACCACCACCACCACCACCACCAGCACCACCATCACCACCACCACCACCACCACCACCACCACCACCACCACCACCATTACTACAACTATACTACTACACTACTACCTTTATTCCCCCCTGCCCCAGCACTTTGCATTTTTTTTGGGATGGTAATTGCTTAATAAATGATTGTTGACTGAGTGAAAAATTGATCAAATATGCCATGGGTTGCAATCTGTACTGAAGGAGGCAACACAATATATTGGTGAGATCAAAATAGCTTTTTAAAAATACTTTTTCTTGCCTATAATAGTTCATATTTTAATAGTAAGATTCCTATTATGCATCTAGATTCTAGATCATTCCTCCTGATAACACAACCATCACCTTTAGTCTTTTTCCTTAATATTTAAGCTACAGAAGCATAGATGCTATAAGATGGCATTCAAATGTGCCAACCTGTCTCGATGGTCTTGGTGCCTTCATTTATGTTCTTTCACATCACATTCATTTAAAAATATTCTCCCTCTGCTTTCTCTATTCAATGAAACATCTAACAATTGTGTGGTGTGGTGACCTAGGATTCTGTAAGAACTTAAGAAAGGTTGCTTTTGCAGTCCTATTAGTATTTATCAATTTTCTGAGGTCAGTTTAGATTGCTGACCTACATGGTCCAAAGGAACCTGCTTTTTAAGGTGACGGTCTCAATGACAGAGAAATAGTTGTATTTTGTGTATCCCTACTGAATTCCTTTATAGGTCTAAAGCATAATTTCTTTGCCGACTTTGATGGTGATTTCTACCAGTGAAAGAGGGATGGTTGGGTCAAAATACTCACAGTGTTTATCTAGAATGAAAAACAAACAAACAGCTGTGGCTTGGCTCTCTTAGGGATACAAAAAACTGTGCCGATTATCTTTTATTAGTCAGCTAGGTGGCTCAGTTTTATGGAGCACTGGACTGGGAGTCAAGAAGTCCTGAGTTCAAACCTTGTCTTAGACACTTATTAGCTGCGTAACCCTGGGCAAGTCACTTAAGCTTTCTCAACCTTCCTTTTATTATCTGTAAAATGAAGAAACAGTAACATTTCCATCGTATGTTGCTGTGAAGATCAAATGAGATTACACATGGAAAGCACTCTGCAAACCTTGAATACAAATTTTAGTCTTAGAACCATAGCTAAGCTTGCACCTATGTGGAATGCAAAAAGAGACCAAATCATGTGGTATAAAGTAGGCCCCAAATATCTTTATTTGTGTGGTCTGCTAACCTAAAAATGATAGGATTATAGGAACAAAAATTAAAAAAATAAAGCAAAACACAAGCCTTTAGCATTTCCTCCTATAGCAATAAAAATGAAACAAAGGGACCAGAAAAGAGCCAGCTATATCTCCGGCTAATATTGGTATAGCAGAAAAACAAGCCTCTTCAAATAACAGGAGGAATTGTTCCTGGGATCTAGGTTCCAAGGCTGTATGTTACATGTGAACAGAAGTGTCCATAAATAAGATGTATTGATGTTAATGTGATTTAAATGGTGGTTCTCTTGCATGTAGTCCCAGTGATTTAAGAAATTCATCATCAGGCGAAAAGAGTCCATGTTTTTGCCTCATAATTTATGCAGGTTCTAAAGTCCCAATGTTGCAAAGATTCATAAACTTAGTTTTTTTAATGACTTTAATCAAGAAATAGTTATGAGAAGGATAAAGGCAAGCAGACTGCTTTATTGGGCTAAGAATGGAGCAGGGCAGAGAGCAATATAAGGTGATCCCCATAGACAAGAATATCCACAACTATTTTACAGACAAGAGGTAACAAAATTGAATAAAACAGATGGTTCTTATCCAGAACTGCTGGCTAGTGGTCTGTTTCAGTGGATTAGACTTGGAGTGAAGAAGGCCTGGGTTTGATTTCTTTTTCTCCCTTTTACCAGCTCGGTGACCTTTCTCAGCCTCGGTTTCTTCATTTGTAAATGGGGAAAATAAAAACTATGGTACCTACCTCATAGGATTGCTGTGAAGCTCATACAGATCATGTATATAAAGACACTTTGTAAATCTTAAAGGACCAAAGGAAAGTCTGTTATTTAAAAGTGAGAAGGTGAGGGGCAGGGGAAGAGGAAGGAAAAGAAAAGAGGCCAAAATAATGAAGAACAAAATAGTATTTTTAAACAGTATTCAAATTAAACACTGAGAAAACTAATTTGCATATAGCAATTAGAGATGAGCCACAGAATTATAAAATTAATTTTTACTGAAGAGAATCTATGACTTCAGGCATAGTAGAAGATACCATTATAGAATTTAATTTAACAAATGCAATCATGAGTATCAAAGAGGTGATGGGTAATAAACCTCAACTAGCAGAAATAAAAACTTCATCAAAACAAGTAAAACCAATTTACAATGAAAACAAAAGTGGTATCTCATTTCCTTAAATAAACACCACAGTTATAATGAATCCAACACAAAAAAAGAATTATCAAAATAAAGCATTTTAGGTCTGTACCCATGATTTCATTGCTAGAAGGAATTTCCTGGAAAATTCTGTCTACTAGTACAGATTGGCAACTTAATCTGTAGACCAAGTTCTTCAGTAGACAAGTGAGATGATCTGGTACTCCCATATCTCTGGGGACTTGCCACATTTTGCTGTGATCCACACAAAGGTTTTAGTGTAGTCAATAAAACAGAAACAAATTTCTTTCCTTGCTTTTTCCATAATATAGCAAATGTTGGCAATTGGGTTTCCAGTTCCTCTGGCTCTTCAAAAACCAGCTCACACTTTTGGTGATTCTTTGGTTCACATATCATTGAATCCTTGCTTACCGGAATCTTAAGCAAAACCTTGTTGGCATTTGAAATAACTGTAGTTGTTTGGTAATTTGAGCATTCTTTGGCATTGTTCTTCTTTAGGACAGGGATGTAAACTGATCTTTTCTAATCTAGTGGTCACTGTTGAGTTCTCCAAATTTGCTGGCAAATTGAGTGTAGCACTTTAACTGCATCTTCTTTGGAGATTTTAAATAGCTCAACTGGAATTCTGTCATCTGCACTAGTCTTATTGTTAGTAGTGCTACCTAAGGCACACTTGACTTCATTCTCCAGACATCTGGCTCTGGATCAGTAATCACACCATCATGGCTATTGGTGATATTACCATCATTTTTGTATAGTTCTTCTATATATCTTTTGCTACCTCTTCTTAATCTCTTCCACTTCTGTTGACTTTTTGTCTTTTATCATGCCCATTCGTTTATGAAATTTTCCCTTGATGTCTCTAACTTACTTGAAGAGATCTCTTGTTTTTCCCATGTTGATATGAAAGTTTGGTTAAAGCAGGCAAACAGAGCTAGGTGATAGAAAAATTCATATTACTTATTCATTTATTCCCTCAAGCATAGTGGACATACATGATCATGGAGTCAGACCAAAAGTCTGACTGACTTGTATAGAAGAATGAACAGGTTTTTATATTTTTAGAACGGTCACAATTCACCATGTTTTTGTGTTACTCAATTTTATGATTCCCATGTATGTTTAACCATGATACAAGACAAGGATTTTCCTTAAATACAATAAGATAAGAGTGTTGACAAGGATCAGTTGAAACTACAACCCAATGCTTCTGTGTTTAATTTACCGTTAACATTCATATAACATAGTGTACACCCATAAAATATTAAGTGAGGTAGTTTCTCAGGATTAGGGTCTCATCTTTTAGTGGTTGACAGGGAAAGAATGTTCTTAGGTCAGCCTGATCTGGCCTTGTTGACAGAGGAAAAAAAGGTATTCTCTGAGCAAACTTCAGAGAACAAAGAAGCCCAGGTCCAGGCTCTTCTTCCAGTTGATCATTAATTCAGTCTCTGACCCTTATTGAAATTACAAAAATGATATGAAATGGTATAAAATGTTCCACATTTCTTCCTTTTGGTCAAAGGTAAGCTGAAGGCTTCACCTGTAGCCCAATAAGGTATGAAAAAGTTTAGAAAATTTTGAGAAAAGCAATAGGATCAGATTGATTCCTCTAAGAATTATATACAGATGTGTATGATTGGCTCCAAATCTATCTATCCTTTTTCTTTTATTAGACGTCTATCACATTACATCTTTGTCTTATTACTTGGCCTGATCATTTCCTCCTTTTGGAGGATGTTATCTCTATATTATTTTAATCTTTATTTGGCCATGTTCCTTAGTCAAAAAGGTGTTGTAATGGGGAGGACGCTTAGTTTCTATAAATTACATACTCAATTAAATTAGCCTTGTCCCAATAACAAAGTTTACCAGGACTTTAAAAACTTACTTCATAGAAATTCATTAAATCTTTTACATATGATAAGTTCAAACACTAATTTTAATGACTCAAAAGAAAGTTTAGTAGATCTTCTAAAAATCACACCCATTATATTATTTCCTTTTATTTCTTTGCATTGCTCATTTAAGAAAGCCTTATATCTCTTTGCTATTCTCTAGAATTCTTCAATTCTTCAAGTCTCCTTTCCCTTTCCTTCTTCCCTTAGCAATTTGTAAGGCCTCATAAGACAGCCATTTTGCTTTCTTGGTCTTATTTTTCTTTGGAATGTTTTTATGTTGCTGCCTACTGTACATTATCACAAACCTCTGTCCATAGTTCTTTTTTAAAATTTATTTTGTTTTTAATTTAGAGAATAAAACAAGCATTTCTAGAACACAGTATGATAAAAATGATTGCATATGAAACTACAAATCTACTATACACAACTTGCTATTCCTTTCAAATATACAACAAAATTGTCATGTAAATTTCTTTTTTTCTTGCTCCCACCCTAGAGATGACTACCATTAGACACAAATATATATATATGTATATATATATATATATATATATATATATATATATATCTGTAAAGTTATTCTATATATACTTCTTTTTATCAGCTTTTTCTCTGAATGCAGATAACATTTTTATGTGTCCTTTATAGCTAATTTGGGAATTTACTATAGTCAAAATAACTTATTCACTCAAAGTCATTCTCAAAATAATATTGCTTTTACTATATGCGATGTGCTCTTGGTTCCATTCACTTCATTATTCATTATTTTGTGCAAGTCTTTCCATATTTTTTCTAAAATCATTGAATGTATCATTTCTTATAATGCAGTAGTATTCTATCACAATCATATTCTTAAACTTGTTCAGTCATTCCCTAATTTAAGGGCATCTCCCCAATTTCCAGTTCTTTGCTACCACAAAGATAGCTGCCATAAACATTTTAGAACACATAGGTTCTTTTCCTTCTTTCCCTAATCATCTTTGGAAACAGACCAATTAGCAGTAGTGATGGGTCAAAGAGTACATGTGGTTTAATAACTCTTTGGCCATAATTCTAAATTGCTCTCCTAAATGATTGGATCAGTTCACAATTCCACCAACAATGAATTAGTGTCCAAATTTTCCACATCCCTTCCACCATTTGTCACTTTTCCCTTCTACCATTGTAGCCAATCTGGTTTAGCCAATCTGGTAGGTATAAAATTACTCCTCAAGGTTATTTTAATCTGCATTTCTCTGATCAATAATAAATTAGAGGATTTTTCATATGACTATAAATTGCTTTGATTTCTTCATTGGAAAACTGCCTTTTCATATCCTTTGACCATTTCTCAATTGGGGTATAACTAATATCCTTATATATTTGACAAAGTTCTTTATATATTTTAGATATGGGACCTTAATCTGATGAACTGTCTATAAATATTTTCCCCAAATTTTCTGCTTTCCTTCTAATCTTGGCTATATTTATTTCATTTGCACAAAATCTTTTTAATTTAATGTATTAAAAATTATCCATTTACACCTAACTTTGCTCTCTATCTCTTATCTATTCATAAATCGTTCACCTACCCATAAATCCAGTAACTAATATATTCCATGTTCTAATTTTCTTGTAAAATCTTTTTTATATCTAGTTCATACATCCATTTTGACCTTATCTTGGTATATTGTGTAAGATATTGGTTTATACCCAGTTTCTGCCATACTGCTTTTCAGTTTTCCCAACAATTTTACTAAATAATGAATTCTTATCTCAAAACCTTGTCTTTACACTTGTCAAATAAAAGGTTATTATATTTATCTGTTACTATAAATGTATGTCTGCTCTGTTCCGTTGATCTACCTTTTTATTTTTTAGCCAGTATTAGGTAGTTTTGATAATTACTACATTGTAATATACTTTAAGATCTGGTACTGCTAAACCTCCCTCATTTACATTTTTTCATTATTTCCTTTGATATGCTTACTTTTTGTTTTTCCAAATGAATTTTGTTATTTTTTCTAATTCAGTAAGATAATTTTTGGTAACTTAATTGGGATGGCATTGAATATATTAATTAGTTTGGGTAAAATTGTCATTTTCTTCCATTATTTAAATCTTGTTTTATTTGTATAAATGTTTTTTAATATAATTTTGTTAATATCATTTCTAGGTTTGTTTTGGCGGGTGTGTTTCCAGGTATTTTATACTGTCTAGAGTTATTTTAAATGAGTTATTTTCTAGTATCTCTTTTTATAGAGTTTTATTTGTGATATACAAGAATGCCAATGATTTACATGGATTTACTTTATATCCTACTACTTCGCTAAAATTATTAATTGTTTCAACTAACTTTTTAGTTGAGTCTTTGGGATTTTCCAAGTATATCATCATATCATCTGCAAATGAGATAATTTTATTACCCCATTCCCAATTCTGATTCCTTCTACTTCTTTTTATTCTCTTATTACTATTGCTAGGATTTCCAATACAATATTGTATATTGGTGACAGAGCGCATCCTTGATTCATAACTCATCTTACTGGGAAGGCTTCTAGTTTATTCCCATTAAAATAATGCTTGCTCATGGTTTTAGATAGATTTTTTTTTATAAATTTAAGGAAAAATCCATTTATGCCAATACTTTGAAGTGCTTTTAAAAGAACTGATTGTTGAACTTTTTCAGAAGTTTTTTTTTCTGCATCTTGATATAATCATAAGATTTAAAAAAAATATTAGTGAGGTAATCTATTATGTTAATAGTTTTCCTTATGTTAAACCATTCCTGAATTCCTGGTATAAATCCCACTTGATCATAATATATAATCTTTGTAATATGTTGTTGTAATCTTCCAGCTAGTATTTTATTTAGGATTTTTGCATCCATATTCATTAATGAAATTGATCTAAAATTTTCTTTTTCTGTTTTTACTCTTCCTGGTTTAGTTATCAGTATCATAATTGTTTAATAAAAGGAGTGTGGTAGAATCCCTTCTTTCCCTATTCTTCATGTACCTTATCTACCTGATCTAATCCCTTGAATCTATTCATCACTTCCACTTCATATTCATAAGGAATATTATTTAGGTCATACCTATATGGTCTGATGGTTGCCTACTTTCTTCAGTTTAAGTCTGAATTTTGCAATAAGAAGGTCATGATCTGAGCTATGATCAGCTCTAAGTCTTGTTTTAACCAACTATATAGAGCTTCTGTACCTTTGATTGTAAAGTACATAATCAGTCTAATTTCGATATTGACCATTTGGTGATATCCATGTATAGAGTTGCCTTTTGGCTATGACCAGTGACCTATCTTGACAAAAGCCTATTAGTCTGCCCTGCTTCACTTTGTACTCCAAGGCCAAACTTGCTTGTCATTCCAGTTATCTTTTGATTTCCTACATTAGCATTCCAATCCCCCATGATGAATTGTGATATCTTTTTGGGGTGTTATTTCTAGAAGATGTTGTAGGTCTTCATAGAAAAAAAATCAACCTTGGCCTCTTTGGCCCCAGTGGTTGGAGCATTGACTTGTACTGCTGTGATATCGGTTGGTTTGCTTTGGCTTTGAACAGATATTATTAGGTTTTTTTTTTTTGAGATTGTACTCCAGTTACTGATTTACTCGCCTTCCTACTGACTCTGAATGCTATTCCATTTTCTTCTAAGGGATTCTTCACAGAATGTATGTATGTACAGAACATGTAATGAACACCAGAATTAAATTCACCCATTCCTGTCCATTTAAGTTCACTGACACCCAAAATGTCGATGTTTTAGCGTCTATAAAGAAAGACAGAAAATTCTATGGGCTGTCTATCCAAGTACATTTCCATGTCTGTAGAAGTTTTTTTTTCATCTGCTAGGTTTTTTTCTAATGTGGATTGTAGGGCCAAACTCTTTGGAGGGGTGTGTATGTGTGTAGTTCATTTAGAGAGCTCTACAACAGGTGTTTTTAATTTAAGAAATTGTAGATAACTGAACCTCATCATAAATGATTTCCTTTTTAATCCTATGCATTTTATTTTGTGCATTTTAAAACATTATTTTGAGGCATCAATAGGTTTCACTAGACTGCTGAAGGGATCTGTCACACATGTACACATATAGACCCACATACACACATTAAGAAGCCTTGCTTTTCCATATCAGGGACTTGATGAAATAAGTACAATTTTATCCACTAAGTGGATTGTCAAGAGGGCTATACAATCTTTAGGCAAGGCCTTTGACTTGGACTTTTTACTAAAATCCTTCCCCAATAGTGATGAATGTGAACAAAGGTCTCTGAAGCCTTGCTTGATATTAATGATTAGAGGGTCATTAAACAAGGCTCTCTTTGCTATCTTTCCATGAATCTTCTTTAATTTTGATATACATAGAGGAGAAAACTTCTTTTTCCCCAGAAATTGATCTTTGAGGTAGCATTTATAGAATCAAAGATTTCTTTTATATTAAAAAAACGATAAGAATAGTAGGGTACACACACATACACAGACAGACAGAGACAGAGAGACAGGCAGAGAGGAGAGAGAGACACAGAGAGAAAGAGGAACGCATTATTTTGGGAACCGAACTAGAGTTAAAACTATCCTATGTACTTTCCATTGCATGCAAGTTAGAAAATAGTCTGCTCCCTTGCTCCTACATTAAATATTAACTGAATGTTTAGAAATAATGTGCTGATTGCAGCACTTCAAAATCATCCTTGTCTCCAGAGAACTGAAATATACTTGTGATTAGTTTAAAAACAAAACAACAAAACAACAAAAAAAGAGGAAAGATGTGAATCCTTTTTTGTTTGTCTACTGGGAATTTGCCCAAGCTTGTTTCTTCTCTTTGTAAGTCTGAAAATACCCTGATCTTCCTTTCTTCTCATTTTAAGAAGGTCAATTTTGAAAGCAACTGCCTAAGCTATTTATATTAGATCCCTAATGGTAAACACATTAATTAACATATAAATTTCTCCCATTTTGCATCTTTCATTTGCTTCCTCTAATTTAACTGTGTCCAGGGAAATGATAAGTGAGGAAAATAGCAATTTCTTCTTTGTTATAATTTAGAACACGACCATTAAAACACAACCTTAATGTTGACATAAGAGTCTGTATAAAATTAAATTTAATAGTGTTTTTAAAAAATACATATGGACAGAATTTTATGTGTCTGCTCTTAAGAATTGACCATGAATATCATGGCTGCTTGTATGGAAATGCTTACAGTCTCTGAGGAAGCAGATGGAAAGATCATAATAAGAGTGATAGAGGTGAGTATTTTATAAGGCAGGTTCATCGCCATGTAATTTATCTTTCTTCTGCCAAAATTATCCATTATTCACTCCTGTGAATAAGTACTCAATGAAAATATTAATGATATTTAGAAACACACAGTAAATTTAATTCACATATAAGGCTTTAAAGGAGGTTGATGCCCCATGGGCATCATTACAATGTATTACATGCAGTGGCCCACCTGTCAGTGGTTGAGGGGTAGCTCCAGTTACCCAACAGAAGCCTGGTCCTGCCTCACTTCAGCTCACATGTGCCTCAAGGGCTTATCTCCCTTAGTTCTGGAGGTATGTATAAATACAAAGTGATGGTTCTCTGCTTATAGGCTCTCCAGTTAAAGGAAATTTGTTTTTGCTAAGGATTATGATATCTGATGTCTCTGCATGTGAGCCTTTTAAATAGGATCAGTGTCTGCTACTGCCTGTTGTGTATCAGGTTTTGTTGAAGCTGGAGCGTGTCTCCTAACTGCTAAAGGATTTAAAACCTCTTCTAATTTTTTTTTTTACCATTCCATCATTAAAGACATGAACAAAAATCAACTAAAAAAAACCTAGTTGAAACAATGAACAACTTTAGCAAAGTTAAAGGATAGTAAATAAATCTACATCAGTCATCAGCATTTCTGTATATTAAAAGCAAAACCCAGAAGGAGGAGATAGAAAGTGAAATTCCATTTAAAATAACTGCAGACTACATATGCTTGGGAATCTACTTGCCAAGACTCACAAAAGAACTGTATGAACTTCCAATTATAAAATGCTTTTAACACAAACAAAACTTGATCTACAACTGTAGAAATACTAATTAATCGATTTCTCGTGAGTTGGCCAAACCAATATAATAAAATGACAAGTTTACCTACATTAATTTACTTGCTCAGTGCTGTACCAATCAAATTATCAAAAATTAAACCACAAGATCCAAGCTTTTAGGGCAAGAATTCAGTATTTGAAAATAAAAAAACTGCTAGGAAAACTAAAAAATAGCCTGCCAGAAACTAGGCAAAGACCCACTTATCACACTGTAAGCCAAGAAGAGGTCAAAAAGGACACATGACTTGGACATAAATGGTGATATTATAAGCAAATCAAGAGAACATAGAAAAAATTATATGTTAGATAAATGGATAAGGGAAGAGCTTATGAACAAATAAGAGGAAGAGAGGATCAAAGCAGCTAAAATTGATAATTTTGGTTATATAAAATTAAAAAGTTTTTGCACAAACAAAGCCAATGCAATCAAAATTAGAAGGAAAGCATAAAATTGGGGAAAGTTTACAGCAAGTTTCTCTGACAAATGTCTCATTTCTCAAATATGTAGAGAAATGAGTCAAATTTATAAAAAATAGAGCCATTATCCAATTGATAGTCAAAGGATATGAATGGAGTTTTCAGAAGAGGAAATCAAAGCTATCAATAGCCGTGTAAAATTAGGATTTTTGCATCCATATTCATTAATGAAATTGATTGAGTTTGGCTGAGAAAAGAAACAGGGAAGTAGGGATAGCTTGAGGGCATAATAGGGCCAAGTTTTTTTTTAAATATGGGAATTATGGGTATGTATGTACATGTGTATGTGTGCAGCAGAGAAAGAACCAGCCCATAAGGAAAGGTCAAACACTGGGGTGGGAGTAGAAAAGGGCAAACTCTTAAGTGAGGCAGGAGGTCAATGGAATGATGAAAACTTGGGAAATGAAGTAGGTTTCTTGCTCATGCTCTTCTCACTATTTTAGATAAGTCTGGGCCTTTGCTTCTCTATATGGCTGACAGGTATCACATAAGTCCAGGGAGCGAACTGAATAAGGGAATTTAACATATTTTAGCCATGGACCTCTGCAGTCACATACATGAGTATTTTTAGAGACCAATTGACTTTGAAAAGTGCACACTAAAAATGTGCATATTGTTAATGTTGACTTATTTCAAATAATATTCATGGTCTGCCAAAACTGCCCCAAATAGATGTGTCCTGAAAAGGTGATTCATTAGTTTAATATTATGCAGCATAGTGGCCATGGAGAATAATGAGAATAGTAGATGAGAAGTCAGGGACTCAGAATATCAGCCTGGCGCTGTTACTGTCACTCTTTAGCCAAATATTCACTGGCAGAAAACATGCTGGTAGATGTGGATAATCAGTTAATTCACCAGCTGCTTCAGGGCAAAGTGATAAGTAGAAAATTCTGTGGGGGGATTTCGACACATGGATTTTCCAATGGAGGTTTTTTAACACAGCCCCAAGGTCTGATAATGGATCTGTCTGGAAACAGCTTTTATTCTCCTAGCTCGGAATCACCCTTACTACTCTAAGAAATTCCCTGACTCCCATCCTCACCAACCCTGTGCTCTTCCACAACTTGCAAAGAGAAATATTGGTTCTTGCCCCATGATTCAAGATTTCTTCTCATTAGTAAGAGTGAATCATCTGATTGTGGGGAATGCCATAGATGTATAGGACTTTGTAATTTACAAAATGATTTTTTTAAGCAAAGATTAGTCCTATGATTTAGGTATTATACCTACATACACACACGTGCATATTTATATAATCTCCATATATCAGATGAGAGCAATGAGCCTCAGAGAAATTAAAGGAGATCTAAATATCCCTATGGTCTAAGGTGGGGGCACAGCTAAAATTTTATTTCAGTGATCTATAACTCTAAGTTTTCTTTCTTCTATGGTATGATGTAGCTTCTTTCTCAGGAACTTGACTTGGCCTTATATAAGCTTAGTAAAGCTTCATTTTTCTCCCCTTTGGGAGCATTTCAGTTTTTCTTTTGTAAAAATAAATCATTCATCATCATGCATCAGACCTTTTAATTAACATTCATTGAATGCCTGAAACTGTAGTGACTCTTAGAAAGACCAATACTTTGATACTCCAGTGTATCTGTTATCAAATGAGTAAACCTTGCAATGATGGAGATATAACACCATCCATGCCTGCTTACCTTGTGCAACTTACATACATTCTCCTAAAATGAGAGGATGTCTCAGGATGTGACAGGAAGCCCAACTGACATAATGGGGAGATTTCTTGGATCTACTTGACATGGTAAGGATTCCAAATGGAACATGATAGCTCCCCATAAGGTTATATTTGTATAAGTTCTGAGAACGTCTTGGTAGGTGGACTCCCAGAATTTTATAAATTGAGTAGTTATTTTGAACGTTTTTTTTTTTCTCATTCCCTGTTGAGCTGTGTTAGTGATATACAGAAAAGCTGAGGATTTTTGTGGATTTGTTTCATATATTGTACTTTACTGGTCACTATTTTGTTAAGTAGTTGAATCTTTAGAGTTCTCTAAGTAAAGCATCATGCCATCTGCACATAGGGATAATTTAATTATTTTTGCCTATTGTGATTCCCTAAATTTCTTTTTCCTTATTGTTATAAATAACTGTTCTAGAACCACATTAAATAATAGAGGTAAGCCTAGATAGCCTTTATTTATTCATGATCTTACTCAAAGATGTTCTAATATTCTTCTCTTATAGATAACGCTAGTTACTGTTTTCCTGTAGATACTATTTACCACTTCAAGGAAATCCCATTTTGTACTTAGTATTCCAGTAGTTATTTTTGTACATAAGTGAGTGTTTTTGTCCAAGGCTTGTTCATATCTGTTGATATTGTCATGTGATATTTTATTATTAACATTGTATCTTGTGTTTATAGTTTCACTAATGTTCGAATAGTCCTGTATTATTGGTATAAATTTAACCTCATGTTGTTTAGACTCTTTGCTACTGCTTTGTTCGATATTGTCAAATCAATATGTATTAGTGATATAGTTCTCTGTTGTTTATTTTTTTCTTCTCTTTGGTATCAGAACCATTTTGTTTCATAAAAGAAATATGATAAGATGTCTTTTTTTCTTTATTTTTGTGAACAGTTAATGTCAAATGTGTAATTGTTGCTTGAATGATTGAATTCAGTTATAAGTCCATCTAATCCTGTTTTTTATGTGAATTCTCCTTTTTATGTTTTTATCTTAATGATTTGTTTTTCCTCTCTTTGTGGGGATATAAACTTATCTATCTATACATGTATGTATATATATATATATATATAATATATATATGTGTGTGTGTGTGTGTGTGTGTGTGTGTGTATTTATTCACACTTACACACACATATAGAGAAATAGGTACGTGGACAGCTAGTTGGATGGATAGATGGATGGATAGGGGTGGGGTGAGGCCAAGTCTCATCCTCTGCTTCACTCTTAGGAATAGAAAAATAGGAATTTCTGGTTTTCTACTCAATCTGGGGGAAAATATTAGATTAGCACTAACAGGCTTCTTCCTCAAGGAAGAGGAAATGATAATATAATTATTGTATCTAAATGTTATTTGTTATCAATGCAAAGAGAAGAGAGGAATAGGAAGAGAGATTGAATCAAACTGCAGACTATCAGTAAAAATAGCTCAGTGTAATATTAATTATGTTGGAACTTCTTTACTGTTTTAGACTGCTAAATTAATTAAGTATCTTTGGTTGAGTCTTACTAGGTGCTAAAACCCAGGCCCATGCTCTTTTACTACTAGGTTGCTGGTTAGCAAACTAGTTCCCTAGTTTGAGAGAGGCGGACACCCCCCAGGGCCCTAAGGGGAGTTGCTAGAACCAGAGCCAATAGTAGGTACCTAAGTTCTGGCCACTCAGATGATGTTTGATGACATCTAAACACTGTATAAAAAGAAAGAACAGAGCTGTTTTGTTTGAGGCTCTCACCCCTGGAGGAGTGTTGGTGTGGGACTCTGGGCAGTCTCTCTAAGAGCCTCCCAGCCTGTCAACCCAGATGTTGATGGTTTTTTGGTAACTATGAATTGTGATTTGTTCTGTTTATATTGTTTATGTTTGTAATTTGTTTGTATTTCCTTTGAAGTTCAGGCTGCTGACTTTTCCTCCTGAACTAAGTGAGTTTATGTGTATATGTTGGATTAAAGTAAGATTGGTAGCCCCTTAACATTACTTTCCTTAGTAAAGCAGATCGAAAGAACCTGTGCTGGCAGCATCCTTGTTGTTGGGCTTGTGTTGGTCTTTCACCCCCACAATAGCTGCTAGCTGAATTGTTGCAACACTCAGCCAGTCAACAGAAATTTATTAACCATGCACTATATCCTAGGCACTATGCTAAACAAGAGATTGATAGGATCAAAGAAAGTAACATGGATACTTTTGATTAAATTATTTATGAATTGTTACTGAAATTAAAAAGTTTTTACACAAACAAAACTTATGCAACCAAAATTAGAAGGAAAAAAGAAATTGGCAATGCATTTTTGTAGCAAGTTTTGCTGATAAAAGCCTCTTTTCTCCAGTATATTGGTAACTGAGTCAAATTTATAAAGTAAGAGACTTTCTTGATTCATAAATCATCAGAGGATATAAACAAGCACTTTTCAGGAGAAGAAATCAAAGTTATACATAGTCACATGAAAAATGCTCTAAATCACTGTTGATTAGAGAAATGCAAATAAGAGAATGCTTAGGTGCCACCTCACAACTGTTAGATCAGCTAACATGACAGAAAAGGAAAATGATAAATGGTGGAGGGGATACAAAAAAATGGGACACTAATGCACTCATTTGTTGTAAACTAGCCCAACCATTCTGGAGAACAACTTGGAACTATGCCTAAATGGTTATAAAACTGTGCATACCCTTTGACCCAGCAGTGATATCACTACTAGGTTATATGCCAAGATGATCAAACAAAAGGGAAAAGAACATATTTGTGCAAAAATATTTATAGCAAATCTTGATTGTGGCAAAAAATGGGAAATTGAGGGAACGTCCATCAATTGGAGAATCACTGAACAAGTTGTGGTTGTGATTGTGATTGTGATGGAATACTATTGTGCTATAAGAAATGATGAGGGGGATGGTTTCAGAAAAAACTTGGGAAGGATTAATGAACTAATGCAAAGTAAAGTCGGCAGAACCAGGAGAATATTGTATACAGTGACAACAATATTGTAAGGATGATCAAGACAATGACTCAAGAAACCTAGAGAAAACCTCGTTTTGATGCACCATCCTCTAATTTCCAGTTCTGTGGGGTATTTACAGGAGGGCATCAGCAAAAATTGCCAAATGAGACAGAATTGGTGGGTTGCTATATGCATCATTGAGGGGAATACCTACATCAGTGAGACTGAAAAATTATTTGAAGTGCCTAAGAAGTGTTTTACAAAAACTTATGGTACTGACCTTATATTTCATGCTGGCATAGTATTTTGGTGTTCTTTCTGTATATTTCTGCAGATCAAAAGGGCAAGAATAAGGATGCTTGAGAATGTTAACTCTCTTTATGACTTTGCTACTTTAAAAAATAAACCATTTACTTCTCTCATCATTTTCAGAATTATCCTTTGGCGAAATAAAATGTAGATATTACTACTTTCAGAGGGAAAAGATTTCTGGTCAGAGTGTTTTGTTACTATGATCAAGAACTCATAGCTGACCATTTACCTCTTTTCTCTACAGTTAGGCATGTCAGCATACTAAGAGCCATTCCTCACTTTGCTGTAGAAATCCTGCAATCTATCATTAAATACGCATTACATATTGGTAACCTATTGATGTTTTTCTATTGTGGCTACTCAGGAAACAAATTCATGTCATATAAACCACAAAAAAGTCATGAATTAGAGTTTGTGTAACATCTCAATCTAATTTCCTATGAAACATTTTTAGAGGCATAATTTATTTGTAGAGGATTTGAAAATATCATCTTGGAAATTTAAAAAAAAGTTGGTCATAGCTTTATTTCTCTACCTAATATGAAACGCTAATGGTTACAAATAATAAAATTACAAGGAATGAGTAATATTGACACAATCAACTTTCAATTAGCAATGTTGCTTTTGGCACTTACTTGAAGTTTGAATTCACACTTTAATTTCATTTCTAAATGAAATTGTTCGGATGATTGAGTTTATGGTGGAGTCCAAAGTCTATATGCTTGAGAGAGTATAAACTGGCAATTTTTCCTCCTGTTATTAGTTGGTTTTCCTGGGCATTCATTTATTTTAAAGTAGGCATATCTTTCTTGCTCATTTTTATTGTGTTGAATAGTTTATATAATCTCAACCAGCAAGAATTTCTTCAGCAAATATTATGGGAGGAGCACTGTGTTAAATGGTTTGAAGGATGCAGTGACTGATAGGGCACAATGCTAGCACCCAAGAACTATCTCTAAGTTATGTTTTTGGCCTAAGAAATAGGATGTTTTATTTTAGACAAGAACCAAATAGCACTCAGATCATAGATTCAGAACTAGAACAGACATTTAGAGTTCATCTAGTATAGGATTATATATGATAGCATTTGTAAAGTACTTAGCATAGTGCCTGCCACATAGTAGGCACTTAATAAATAATAATTGTCTTCCATAGACTTCCCACATAGTAGAACTCATTTTTCAGAAGAGGGAACTGAGGAACAGAGAGATTAAGCAACTTGCCCAGGGTTACAAAGGATAGGCCCTCTATCTCAAAAATCATCATGTTTTCCATTATATTACATGACAAAGGAAAGGAAAATTTCTTCAAGACCCAACAAGATGCTAGGATGGATTATAGATATCCTCTCCCATCCCCTTCCTCCCCACTTGCTGCATCAAATGCTGGCAAATGACAAGGAGGTGATTTATGTCCCCATAGCTGGCTATCATTTCAGATGATATCCCATAAAAGGGGAGTATGTCATAGAAATTCATAACACTATCTCAGCTACTATTAGGAAAAGGAATTTAGAGTTCCATTCAAATTATCAAACTGGTAATTAACAGACCCTTTTGTTTGTACAGTGATAGTCTGGGATAGATTCCGTGGAGGTTTTTCTTAAATTCTTTCTACTGCTCTGGGCTAGTCAGAAGTACCAGTCTACTCACAGACTGCCCATCACTTCAAGAAAGATTGTGATTTCGTGGGAACTAAGAGTGTATGAACTTTGTAGTTCAATACAGAAATCCTGAAAATTTGCTGAGTGTGACTTTCGCAAATTAAAAATATATGATTTTAGAATTCACTTTAAAAATATAGACACACCTACATTTACCTAGCAAAGAACTAAATTGTCTGTTATCCAGAAATCAAGGCTAAATGTGAAGTTAAGAATTTCTGAGGCAGGAGAGAAAGAATGGGAGATGGAGAAGAGGAAAGAAAAATGAGAGAGAAAGTAGAAGAGGAGGGGAGGGAGAAGGGAATGGGGTGGGGGAATGGAAAGAGGGAAGAGGGCTTTTTAAAAGAGTAAAAGGAGGAGAGCAGAAAGAGAAGGGAGAGTTAAAAAGGAGGAAAGAAAGATGACAAGAAGGAAAGGAGGGGAAAGAGTAGGGAAAATGGCTGGCTTTGGCATAGTCTCTGGTGGCTATTTAGCTCGCACCTATTTCAGTACAAAGTAAATAAATATGTATTGCTTCATCCAATGCATTCTGGCAGAAAAAGCCAAAGAGGTTCTTTCCTATATTCTTCTCTATATTCATCTTTCTTTTTGAAAATTAATTAATTAATCGATTTTATTTTTAATTTATGGAATAAAACAAGCATTCCACAACATGGTTAATAAAAAAAGATGATTGTGCATGAAACTGCAAATCTATTACATACAACTTGCTATTCCTTTTAAATATAGAATAAAGTTATTGTGTAAATTTCTTTTCTTTCTTTGTTTTTCCCTTCTTCCCTTCCCTTTTTCCACTAAAGATGGCTATCATCAGACACGCATAGCTGAGTGCGTGCAGGTGTGTGTATGCACCAATTATTCTATACATACTTCTATTTATCAGTTCTTTCTCTGGATGCAGATAGTGTCTTTCTTCATATGTCCTTTGTAATTAATTTGGATATTTATAATTGTCAGAATGGCCTGTTGTAATTGGAATGGCCTTTGTTTTCTTTGAGTGACTCATCTTACCTCATTGAGCCTCTGGACACTGTGGCTTGCTCTTCCGGGGCAGGAAGCCCAGAGAGCATGCCAGGAAGCAGAAAACTTCCTGTGTGATGAGTCATGGGGCTGGCTGAGGGGAGGTGTTAACATCTACCCTAGGGGGAGGGGCCAAGTCAAGAACCAATCGGCCCTGGTCATTCAGGCGGCGCTTGATGATGTCAAAAACTCTATAAGAGGGGAGAGGACAGCTTGAAGCTCTCTCTTTCCTTTTCCAGTTGGTGTGGGAGCAAGCAGGGAGCATGACTCTGGGCCAGCCCTTGCTCTCGGGCCGAGCCCAGATGTTGGTAACTGTGAATTGTATTGGGTCTGTCTGTTGATATTTGTAACTTGTTTGTATTTTGGTTTTGAGGTTCAGGGTGCTGGTTTGTTTTTCCCCCAAACTAAATGAATGTTTTGAACCTCAGGGTACTGGTTTTTTCCCCTGAAGTAAGTCAATGAATCTGTATTTGGTCTGTCTCTTGATGCTTGTCTGTATGCTCCCCTGAACTAACTGAATGCTAACTGAATGCTGGTGTTTTTTCCCCTGAACTAAATGAATGTTGTCTGTATGCTCACTGAATGCTGGATTAAAGTAAGCTGGTCAACCCCTTCACTGTGCTTTCCTTGTTTAAGCAGATAAAAAGAACCTGTGCTTTCCCAGCGTCCCGGCAGCCCCCTGGGTGCTGGCTGTGGGGGAGGGATCTTACTCCCCCACTGAAGCTGCTAGCTGGGTTGTTAAAACACCTGTTTACTCAAAGTTGTTCTTAAAACAACATTGTACTGTATACAATGTTCTCTTGGTTCTGCTCATTTTACTCTTAATTATTTCATGCAAGTCTTTTCATGTTTTCCTAAGATTGTTGAGCTCATCATTTCTTACAGCACAATAACATTCCATCACAATCATCTGCCACAACTCGGTTAGCCATTCCCCAATTGACGGGCATTCTTGCAGTTTCCTTTTCTTTGCCATCACAAAGAGAGATGCTATAAACATTTTAGAACATATAAGTTCATTTCCTTTTCCCCTAATCATCATTGGAAATAGATCTATTTTGGCTAAAATAATTGAATGGAATGATGCCCAAAGAGTTATTAAATTGCCCATATTTGTCTTTCTCATAGTCATCCTGATATTTCTGGGCAGGTGCAAGAGAGTCTGGCAAAAGGTATTTTCTTCTCTATACCCTAACCTTCAATAGTCCTCGAGAGTTGGAGTTAAAATCTCCTCTTCTGGAATCCATTTTCTATGCCACATCTAATTTAAAAAGCTACTTTTTAATGAATATCCCCCCTTTGAAAGTGACAGACCACTTTTTTGTTATGTTGCTTCCTATGCTGTAAACAATAGAAGATTGCCTTCACAGCACTATGACACAGGATCGCAGGACCACATGTTCTGAGCCTGAATGAGGTCTTAGAAGACATCTAGTCCAACTCTTTTATTTTACAGGTGAGGAAATTTAAAGAGGTTAAGTAACTTGCTCAGGATTAATACCTAGAAAGTGGCAGAGATGTCATCTGAACCCAGATTTTCCTGACTTATTGTCCTATACTGTAGGCATGATGCCATTTTGTCCCCATTCTCTAAGACTTATTATAACAAAACCTTTGGGTAGATGGGATCATATTATTGTGCCCCCACTCCCAAAAGCTAGAAGGTAAAAAAAAATGTTTATCTTTACAATATTGCTGTTCTTATGTACATTTTTCTTCTAGTTCTGCTCACTTCACTGCATCAGTTCATATAAGTCTCCCTTTCATCATTTCTCACAGAATAGTAGTTTTGATCCCATTCATATGCCATACCTTGTTCAGCCATTCCCCAACTGATGGGCATCCCCCAGTTTCCAATTCTCTGTCGCCACAAAAAGTGCTGCTATTAATACTTTTGTACATATGGGTCCTTTTCCTTTTCCTTTGATCTCCTTGGGGATATAGGCCTAGTTGCAGTATTTCTCATTTAAAACATATATATAGTTTTATAGCCCTTTGGACATGGTTCTAAATTGTTTTCCATAATGGTTGTACTAATTCATAGATCCACCAACAGCGCATTAGTATATGTGTTTTCCCACGTTCCCTTCAGCATTTGTCATTTACCTTTTCTGTCATCTTAGTCAATCTGATGGTGCCCAGGAGATTTTTAAAATATATTTCTCTATTAGTGATTTGGAGCATTTTTATTATTCTTGATAGATTTGATTTCTTTTTCTGAAAAACTGCCTGTTCATATCCTTTGACCATCAGTTGCTCAATAGCACATATATATTTTAATAAATTTTGCTCAGTTTCCTAGATATTTGAATGAGAGACATTTATGGGAGAAACTTGTAAATCCTCCCTCCTCCAATTTCCTGCTTTTTTCTAATTTTGGCTGCATTGGTTTTGTTTGTACAAAAACTTTCAAAATTTCATGTAATTGAAATTATCCATTTTATCTCCTGTGATTCCCCTCTATCATTTTTTTAGTCATAAACTCTTCCCTTGTCCGTAGAAAGGTAATTTCTTCCATGCCCTCCTACTTTGCTCATGATATCACCTTTTAGGTCTAAATCATGTATCCATCTTGAGCTTATCTCGGTATACAGTGTGAGATGTTTATTTATGACCTGTTTCTCTCAGGCTACTTTCTACATTTCCCAGAATTTTTGTCAAATAAGTGAGCTTTTGCCCTAAAAACTGGAATCCTTATGTTTATCTGTGTTCATTTGCTCCTATATATTATATACCTAAGTGTAGCTGGGTGGTACAGTAGATAGAACACCACTCTTGGAGTCAGGAAGGCTCATCTTTCTGAGTTCAAATGTGACCACAGACACTTCCTATCTATGTAACCCCAGGCAAGTCACTTACCCCTGTTTACCTCAGTTTCCTCATCTGTAAACTGGGCAAGTCACTTAACTCTGTTTATCGTGGCAAACCCATTATTTTTGCCAAGAAAGCCTTAAATGGGGTCACAAAGAGTTGAACACAACTGAAAAATGAATGAACAACAAATTGTGTACCTAATCTATTTCATTGATCAACCATGCTATTTCTTATCCAGAACTAAATTGTTTTGATGATTACTACTTTGTAATATAGTTTGATATCTGGTACTGCAAGGCCCCTTTCCTTCAGGTTTTTTTCCACTGATTCTGTTGGTATTCTTGACCTTTTGCTGTTCATGTATGACCAATAATGTCTCTGCCAGCTCTAAATCCTCTGATCTGTTAGAAGTCTCACTTTGTTAAAGTTGAGTGGATAATACTTTGATATGTTGATAATTTCTTTTTCACAAGATAAAAGATGTGAACATTTGTATTGTCTTTCTGGACCTGATTTTAACCAATAAGCAATAGCTAATGGGTGCAGTAGATATGTTAAGGACTTTGGAAGATTGTGACTACGACTTCAGAGCTTGTAAAGGATGAAGATTCTGGGCAATGTCTGATTGATGTGTACCTCGGATTTTAAGAGGAGATTTCAGACTCTGAAATAGGCTTGCTAGGAGTGCATGTTCTTATAGCCCAAAAGAGAAGGACTTCTTTTTTAAGACAGCAAACTGAAATGCTGCAGATCTCCCATAAACTCCTCAGAAAAGACAGGAAAGGGCACCAGATGGAGCAGCAATTGAGAAGATCAATGTGAACAAGTCATAAACTCCTCCATCAGGTCCAGAACTACGCAAAATACCAAGCATACTACAGGTAGGTTTTCCAGGAAGGGACTTGCCAGGAGAGCTGGAAGCCAATGTGGGATGCAATAAATGAAGCCTGAAGCCAGCAGAATTTTTGCCCTGGCCTATTGGATCAGTAGTAGGGTATAGAGCCAGCCCCCACAGGTCATTGCACAGGGAGAGAGGGGTAAGCAATGAATGCCTTTGGGTATTTGGAGCCCAGGAAGATAAAGAATCAAAGAAGTGCTATATTCCAGAATTCCCTTACTGTCTTGAAGCCAGCAGTTCTCCCAGAGTCACAGTAGGAGACAGGGCCAACTCAGCATGCCAGATGTCCTTTTAGGAAGCCTGAGACCAACATAATTCCTGATATCCTTTTATGGTTCGTCAAAGACATAACACCTGATGGGGCCCACTATCAATGAGAATTCTGTAAGAAGAAGTAGGCAGAAATGGAGGGAATGTCACCATCTACATTAGGCCATCAGGAGATGGAGACAAAAGTTAGGGCCTGGTCTCAGTTTCTTCATCCATAATGGCACCAGAAGTGGTATCCATACCAAAGAAAAGGTGTAACCAGGACTTGTTCACTGGATCCAAGTGCTTGGGAGGCAGAAAAAATGGTACAAAGTCCCAATCTAGTAACCAAGGATGGAGATAATTTCAAATAAAATGAAGAAAAACAATGAATTAACAGAAGTCCTAGAGGTACATTTGGAAGAAGAGAATAACTCTACAATAAGTGAAAGTAGAACCTAATAGAAAAGAGTGGTTGGCCTTAAAGACTCCAACAATGACTTGAGAAAATGAATTGAATTTCAAGAGAGGTAGAGGTGGGACATTTGTCACGAACCTCACTTTTATATGAAACAAAAAAGGAGGGTTGAGTACACATAGAGGCAAAGAGTTCAAAGTAGAAATATGTTAAATTTGAAAGAGAAATGGGAAAAAGAGGAGGGGATTTTAGCAAGGGGAGACTCAAAAGTGAGTAATCACAAACAAACCTCAGTGTCCAAGGACAGATTATAAAACAGATATTAAGAGGGGAGAATGAAAGTGAAGAAACAGTGACTGGGGCTGAGCTAAATGGAGAAGAACAGAATGGTAGACTCATGCTCCTTTAATTACAGATTATTAGTGTTGATTAGGGGCAGCCAGGTGGTACAGTAGATAGAGTACTGAGCTTGAAGTCAAGAAGATTCAGTTCAAATCTGACCTCAGACATTTACTAGCTATGTAACCCCAGGAAAGTCACTTACCCCTGTTTACTTCCGTTTCCTCATCTGTAAAATGAACTGGAGAAGGAAATGGCAAACCAAGAAAACCTCAAACAAGGTCACAAAGAGTTGGGCATGACTGAAATGAATGAACGATGACAACAGCGTTGACTAGATTCTTTCAAATTCATCTTCTTGGCAAAGAACTGGGTGGTTAGCAAAGAGAAGAAGAAATAGAAGAGGATATGATGGAAGGAGGAGGCAGAATTAACACTTATACCTGAGAATGCGAATGGGATGAATCCATCCATACAATGAAGATAGGTAGGTAGCCCAATGGATTAGAAAGAAAATCTCAGTGATATATTCTTTAGAAAAAAGACACTTGAAATATATAGATTCATGCAGTGTTAAAATAAATGGTTGTAGAAGAATTTATAATGGTTAAGGAAAATCCCCCAAAGCAGAAGTCATTAGTCAATAACTCAAACATTTATTGAGCCATTAACAGGGGCCAGGAATTGTGCTAAGTGCTAAGGATACAACAAAAGGAAAAAAATCTATATCCCTTCCCTCAAAGGGTATAGATTCTAAAGGTGGAGATAACACATAGGTATCTACAAGGTTTATAAAGATTTTTCCAGAACATACTTGTTTTCTCCTCTTTAAAAATTGTTGATCCATCTATTTGCCTTCTTTCAGTATTTTCTTCCCAAAATTAAAATATTTAGCTGCTGCATTTTCATCCACACTGGACTTCTCTCCTATAATTTTAACATTATTCAACTGAACTTTGTTTTTAAAGCAACTGAATCAACAAACACTTGCAGTAAAAATTTCTTCCCTGTCCATTTCAGTTCTGTTTCTCTTTTTCACTGTTTTAAATAGGTTTGAAGCTTTTGTCTGAATGGCTACTATGCTAAGAGCGATGCAATTTTGATTGCAACCTAAACAGCTAAAAGATACTCCATTTCTCTCATTGTAATAATTCTATTCCCCACAGTTGTTTGCAAACCACTAAAAGTTGATGCAAATTTGCCTTTTTTCTTTTATTTTGCCTTTGTGTTTCATAATCTTCTGCTGATTAAGGCATTCTGACATCTCATCCTATTTTACAACTACTGTAACCATGTTTATGCTATTCAATTACAACAAATTTTCATATTAATGTCATAATAAGCTTCTTATCATTTTATGTTAGCAATGTTTCCGTTTGAATTTTTTTCCTTTGGTCCATTTTGTTAAAGACTCTTCAAAAATGAATTAATGCAACTGTTAGTAGCATAATACACAGCAGCACATCACATGCACACATGACTACCGCAGATGAGGACAGAATGAAAATGTAGTAGCCTGTTGAAACCCTTGACTAGCTCTTGGTATTGGATTTTGAATTTTGGCTCTCATTAACTTTGATCTGGTATCATTTTGTTGTTGCCCTTTAGTCATTTTCAACCATGTCTCCCTGATTGTGACCCCATTTGGAGTCTTCCATTATGCCAAGGTCATAGAATGAGGAATCAGTGAAATAGAGCAAATACAGATGGGTTTCACTAAGCAGTTGGGGCTCAGAGTTGAGTTCCAATAAGTGAAATGATCACAGCCCTTAATAATAAGCATGGACTACATTTTAGGAAGAGGCAGAGATGAGGGATAGGCCACTGGATGACCATAAAGATGATAGGATTTATTTAATCCCTCTGCCCTCTGGGGTAACACTAAGGTGATTAACTGCCTATGCCACCTGGTGGTTAAACTGATGTATTGAAGAAAAGGCCTCTTGGAACCTGCTGCCTTTGCTACTAAATTGCACTTTGGGCAGGTTATATAATTCCTCTGGACATCAGCACATTCATTTATAAGATGAGGGTTTTGGACTAGATCAGTGGTGACAAACTCAAAAAGAAATGATCCTTGTGGGCTACATGTTGAGTTAGAAATTGACAAACTGATATTACGTTATTTTTTGTTTTTATTTTCTTAGACATTTCCTAACTACATTTTTAAAAATTTAATTTATTTTTAGTTTACAATATTCATTTTCATAAGATTTTGAGTTCCCGATTTTCTCCCATCTCTCTCCTCCCCCACCCCAAGACAGCATGTAAACTGATATATGCTGAACAAGTACATTCATAGTAAACCTATTTTCACATTAGTCGTGTTGTAAAGGAGAATTAGAACCAATGGGAAAAATCACAAGAAAGAACCAGAGAGAGAGAGAGAGAGAGAGAGAGAGAGAGAGAGAGCGAGCACAAATAATATGCTTCAATCTGCATTCAGATTCCATAGTTCTTTTGCTGCATGTGGACCCTAACTACATTTCAATCTCATTCAGGCTGTACTTGGGTGCTTTTGATACCTCAGGACTCCATGATTCGAATGTCCCTTCACCAAGGAAAATGTTATGAGCAAGTACATTACTGAGGTAATGTCTAGTTCTATTACTTTGGAATTCACGGATCCTTGTCCCTCCCTAGAACCCTTTTCACTCCTCCTTCATTCCAAAATAAGATTGTACATTCCAGAACAGGGGTGTCATTAGAAAGGGGAACCATTACATACCTACATAAGGATGCCTGTAGGCCACTTATTGGCAGTTTTAAAATGTAATGCTATCTGAGTTTTATTGTATTTTTATTTTGTTAAATATTTCCCAATTACTTTTGAATATGACTCAGGCCATAGGCCCCAATATGGTATGGCTATGTTTGATACTTCTTTTCCAGAGAACACTATCATTTTTCCTGTCAGGAACCATGGGGGTAGATTTCCTTTCTCTCCACAATCTCCTTGCCACCCCTCCCCAACTAAGCCACAAACCATGCAGGGTGGGTCTCAGTAATGTTTAGAAAGATGGGACTTTTTTTCACTGTTTTCTGTTTTGGAGTGCTAAGGCAATCAAATGCCTTTGTTGAGTCTTGCTTTTCAAATGTAATGGCAAGCGAAGTGGGGTCTTTTGTTTTGGAGTGATTCTCAGCACTGAGTCAGTCAGGTGTCTTTGAGTCTTGTCTTTGTTTGAATCAAGAGTCATTGATTGGAAACAATATATATATGTATATATATATATATATATATATATATATATATATGATGTGGTGGTAGTGATTAAAGATCTTTCCCATACCCCTTTTTGCTAAGTAGGCCCTCAGGGCCCTGAACAGGGTATATGAGCTCTGAAGTTGGCATTTTGCTTTCAGGGGCACACTCATTGGAAGAGTGTTGGTGTAGAGACTCTGGGTAGCTGTCAAAGAGATATCCCCCGCCCCCACTTTGAAAACCCAGATGTTGGTGCTTCTCTCTCTCTAGTAACTATGTATGCTATGGTCAGACAGAAACCTGTCTGTTGATCTGTTTATATTGTCTCTGTAATTTGTTTGCATTTGCTCTGAAGTTCAGGGTGCTGACTTTTTCCCCTGAACTAAGTGAATGATATATGTATGTCCAATTAAAGTGAGAATGTAAACCCCTTAAAGTTGCTTTCCTTAGAAAAACAGATCAAAGAACCTGTGCTAGCAGCCCTCCTGTGTGCTGGTGTTGTTGGCCTTACACAGCCACAGTAGGGGCAAGTGGCATTGTTCCAGCCTCCTAATCAGGGTTTCTGATAGCCTCCCTCCACCTACAGTGTGAAGAACTTTACTAACAATGTATGCTACGCAGACATGAATCAGCCTTTCCCTTTCCCGTTGGAATGACAGTTTTAATGGCATCTTCTATCTCCACAATATTTTTCACTTCCTTTTCTCTAGTTACACAGCTCCTATCCTAGCTTATGGTCTTAATATTTCAATAGCTTCCCAATTAGCCTTCCTAACTCCACATACAACTGCTAAAGTGATTTTCTTGAAGCATAACACCAACCATGTGGCTTTCACACTAGGTAAACTCCATGACTTTCTATTTCCTTTAAAAAAAAAAAGGTACTTTAGTATTTAAGGCCATTCATAACCTCGCGCCTTATTATACATTGTTGTTGTTTGCTTGTTTTCAATTGTGTCCAACTCTTCATGACCTCTTTTGGGGTTTTCTTGGCAAAGATACTTGAGTGGTTTGTCATTCCCTTCTCCAGCTCATTTTACTGATGAGGAAGCTGAGGCAAACAGGGTTAAGTGACTTGTCCAGGGTCACCCAGTTGGTAAATTATCTGAAGCTAGATTTGAACTTGGGAAAATGAGCCCTGACTCCAGGCCATGCATTCTAACCACTGTGCTACCTAGCGGCCCTATTATATATTACTCTTTTGAAAATAACCTATAATCCACCTAAAATGGCCTTCTTGTTGGTCCTCACACTTGATATTCCATTTCTGAACTCTGTTCATTTGGGCTGGACATCCCAATGTCTAGAATGCATTGGGTTTTCACTTTTATCTCCTAGAAATCCTAGTTTCTCCCAAAGCTCAGCTCAAGCACCACCTTTTAAATGAAGCCTTTCCTGAATCTTCTAGCTGCTAGTACTTCCCTTCACCCAATTACATTATATTGCATATATATGTAAAGGAAGAGTATTTTTTGTCAGTCAACAAACATTTATTAAGCACCTACTATGTAACAAGAACTTACTAAGCATTTGTCATACAAGAAAGGCAAAAAAGCTCTCAAAGAGTTCACAGACTAATGGAGGAGACAAAAGAATAACTATTTACAAACAAAATAAACAGGATAAATTAGAGATAATCAATAGAAGACAGGCATCGGTATTAAGGGGGAGAGGGAGAGAAAGGAGGAAAGAGAGGAAAGGGAGATTTTGTCAATTTTCTCTTGTACTAGGGTCTTAGAGCTTTAAAAAAATTAGAAGAATTAGAGATCTTTTGATAGATCTCCCCAGAACAAAGAAGGAACATTTATGCTGGGATATCTGTCTTGTCAATGAATTAGCAGCAGGGTAAAATGGAGACAAATGGAATTAGTTGGGTTACCCTGGTCACTATACCTCGCCATCATGACTAGACCCCATAATACATTCACAGGTTATCTCTCTGAATAGAAGGTAAAATCCATGGGATCAAAGGCTTTATCCTTTGTCTTTATATCCCCAGCATCTAGGATAGTCCTCTGCACATGATAAGTGCTTAATAAATGCTTCTTGATTAATATTTGGTAAAGAGAGTTGAAAGATACCAACTCCTCCTTAAGATAGAAGCAGTTATCCAATAAGGGCAAATGTATTAGTTTGTTTGTATGTGCTAATGGAAGTTTACATTTGTGTTTTTTTTTCAGTTTTCAAAGCTATTCTGCTTATATCACCTCTGACATTCAAACAGCCTTGTGAGTTTCAAATTATCATCTTCTTTTTCTCATTACACAGATTAAGGAACCGAGAGAAAGAGAGGTAAAGGGACCAAGGTCACACAGCTAGCAAGTGTCAGGACTGGAACTAGAATCAGGTCTTGTATCTTCCAGTCCAGTGCTCCTTCTGCATGATGCCATGCTGCTTCCCCATTCCTCCTCCATCAGGCCCTTCCTCACTCAAATCCAATTCAATTGCAAGTCATCATCTCCCTGATGTCATGGTCCTCTTGGAGAATGAAGGACAAATCATAACAAGAATTTTGCTGTGGATAAGCAGAATCTTACTGAGCAGAACTTCTCAAAATTCTTTGGAATTGGACTCCTGAACTTAAATAAATCATTGAATGTTTAAACTTTTCCAGAATGGCTAAAAGAAGGTTTTTTGTGTGTTCTATTGAGCTATGAGCTGGCCAAGACCTTAGACACACAAAAAGAGGACGGTTTGTTGTTGTTCAGTTGTTCAGACATGTCTGACTCTTTGTGACCCCATGGACTAAGGGCGTGCCAGGCCCTTCTATTCTCCACTATCTCTTGAAGTCTGTCCAAGTTCATACTAGTAATGGTAGGCTGTGAATAAGCAACTGGATTGGAAGTTGGAAACTTCTAATATAACCCTATTCAATTCTTTGAAACAAATTTGGGGCTTTCTATATATGTAATCTCCTGATAGCATCATTAACCTAATTGAAATTGGGACTTATTTTAGCACTGTTCAAGTTGTTAATGTAGAAGCTGTTAATGTGCTTCTCCCACTGGAATAGTATTTCAGGCCATGATTTCCAAGGGAATGTGAAGGGCCTTTGGTTGTGGACTAATAACACACTAACCACACCGCTGAATACACCTAAGTGAAATTCCTTCTTCTGTCTTCATCCTGCACGCTTATCAATCTGCCCCCTTCCAACCCACTACAAGAAGGTTTTAGGAAGTTGATGATAGATTTTTCCAAATTCTACCCAAAGTATTAGTAGTAGAAATAGGAAAATGTAACATGATTCTGCTCACTGAATAAATATGTTGCTTTCTTTGAATTCATCCCTATGGGTCACATGTTTGCCTTTGTCATTTTCCTATAAATTACTAGATGCTCAGATTGAATGGGCAAGTGCTTGCTTCTATAAGGCCCTTTATGTATCAGGTTTAGTGATAATAAAAGCTATGTGGAAGATTTTGAATGACACAATAATGTCTAAACATTGTATGTGTGGCTGAACAAGTGCCTATATGCAAATCATTCTCAATTATCCACTTTGTGGATTGTCTACAAAACAAGGGCTGGATTTCCCTTGACTACTGAAGCTATTACTTTTTTTCCTATCAGTTAGTGTAAGCCTGGGGATTTCAAATTCATTTTATTGAAATTCAGGGCTAGAAATGATTAGTGACTAACCTAACATTGTACAACAAGTCACTAGTCTGAGGTAACAGAAAAAATCCAGGTCTCTTAAATCTGTGTCCATAAATTAAACTCTTTGGCTTTGCTTTCTATTAGATATAACACTATATCATTTGTCTCTGTTAAAGTAGTTTCTTATACACAGGAACATAAATTCCTTTCCTCTCTTCCATTTAATCTTGTACTTTTCAATAAATGGAAATTTTGTACAATTACATCTTCCCTCTCTCCCTATCACCCTCACAAAAGTCTCTATAAGCTCTAGGGGTCTTTAGTCTTTTGTTGGATAACAAAAATAACAGGTTAAGTCTGCACAGGGCTTCTAAAAATGTGGTATATTACCTAGTGTGGACAATATATTTAACAGAATTATTGGCTTCCTGCCCTGATGTTTTGACATCAGGTAGACATCATTTACCACATGCAATAGGGCATATATGCCAATACTTTGATTTACCACTGGGTAAACTTGGCTCAGTCAGAAAGGTATTATGCCATAGGATAGTTGTGCACCTATGGCTTCTCTGTTATCTCTGAATCATGTTCCAAAATTCATAGTCTGATTTCTTGACATGTATATGTTACTCTTTCCATATTATTTAATTACTTGTAAAGCTTCATTTAGAAGTGGAATGGCATGGTGGAAAGAACCCTGGCACCAGAGTTGGAAAACCTTGCTTTTGGACAGAGGTGTGCTAAAGCCAGCTCAAATGGGCTCTCCAGATGATCGTTAAAATTTAAGTGTGGGGATTTATACCTCAGAAAGAGGCAAATGGTACGGATTAGGGCTTGATTTATTGTCTTGTTGATTTCTCAGACTTAAGAAAACCATTGGGAAAATGTTAATAATTCATATTAAACTTAAAAGTATTTGCTGTATATTTTTGAGGTTGTTGTGGAGAGCTGACTGTTAAACATTTACCAGCACACCCTGGCAGTGTTCTTGCACCAACTCTGCCATTTACCAACTATGTAAGCCAGGAAATTTTACTTGACTTCTCTTCCAATTAGTGTCTATATAATGGCGACGATTAAATCTATTACATCAGCTGACTTATAAGGATATTATAGGGACCAAATGAGATATTGGATTCAATTTTGCAAAACAACAACAAATCATGCCTACTCTGTATCGAATCCTTGGTACTACAGGGGATATAGAGTTTGCATAAGGCACAGTTCCTGCCCTTAGAGAGTTTACATTCTAGTAGTGATGTATGATGCATACAGAAATAACTATATTGTGAACTGATACATAAATGCATGGGAAAGGTGCCATACAAAGTGCTGGGTAGGGTCACTGATTGATTGGGAAGATCAGAAAAAGTATTTTAGAGAAAATGGCATTTTGGTTGAGCTTCAAAGAAGGAGTATGGATTCAATAAGTGGAAAGCATGAAGCTATTCCAAAGGAGGGGAGGCCATTGTAGGCATATGGATCAACATGAGCAAGTACCCTAAAGTAAGAAAATGTATAGCCAATGGTCAACCAACCAATTTGTTTGGAACGTATATATCATGAAATGGAGTGATATATGATACAAAACTACATAGATGGAGTATCATCAGATTGTAAAAGGCCTTCCTTGAGTGCCAGGCACAAGGGTCTGAACTTTACTTAGAAGACTTTAAGGAACCACAGAAAGATTTTGATGGACATTAGTAACTCTGGGCATAAGGAACATAACTCTAAGAGCAAGAAAAAAGCTATCTTACAGTGGGAAAATTTCTTAGAAAGTTGTTACAATAAGCTGGGTGATAGTGAAAGTCTGGGAGGGTTTCACAAGATTGTTGGAGGTTTCCAATGAGATCCCAGGAGAAGTGCTTTGACAACTGTAGAGTATTATAACAATCAGTCAACAAACATTTATTAAGGACCTGTTCTATGCCTGACACATAGTGCTAAGTGCTAATTATACAAATACAAAGAACAAAACAATATCTACTGTCAAGGTACTTATATTCTAGTGATGCAGATGTCAAATACATATTTAAGTATATATATGAAATAAATATTAAGAGAATAAATACAAGGCAATTAGTAAGGGATGGCATCATAAGTTGGAGTGGGAATCAAGAAAGGCTTCATTTAGAAGGCCTTTCTTGAGTTTCTTCTGGACGAGAGAATCTCTGGGGTGGAGGTAAGGAGAAGTACATTAGAAATGTAGGGGAAGAGCCAGTGCAAAGGCACAGATGTGAGAGAGTGCTATGTGTGAGCAACAGAAGTAAAGACATTTTGACTAAATCACTGAGAGTAGTTAAGTGACTTCCTCAGGGAAGCTAGGCAGTGACTGATGTGGGGTTCAAATTCAGGTCTTTGTGATGTCAAATCCAACACTCTCTTCATTATTCCCCCATCTATTTCATTGTAATGTAATATATTTTTATGAATGATCAACTATATGAATTAAGAATAGGGTCAGCCTGATGAGATGGTATGATGTGGATCTGTGAAGATAAAGAAATACCACTCATCCAACACTGGACAAAGGGCAATAAGAATAAGAGGATTAGAAATGTATTAGTTGCATTTAAAACACGAAAGATTTTGCCTGAAAAGACTTATATGAACAGATGCTGAATGAAGTGAGCAGAACCAGGAGAACATTGTACATGGTAACAGCCACAGAGGACTGATTTTGACAGACTTAGCCTACCTTGACAATGCCAGGATCTAAAACATCTCCAAAGGACTCATGATGGAAAATGCCATTCACATCCAGGGAAAGAACTCTGGAGTCAGAATGCAGAGCGAAGCAGCCTATTTTCTTTTCTGTTTTGTTTTTCTTTCTCATGGTTTCTCCCATTCATTATAAT
The DNA here is from genome assembly GCF_011100635.1 of Trichosurus vulpecula. Taxonomy (NCBI): domain Eukaryota; kingdom Metazoa; phylum Chordata; class Mammalia; order Diprotodontia; family Phalangeridae; genus Trichosurus; species Trichosurus vulpecula. Next base: position 449,545,375 of record NC_050574.1, on the reverse strand, counting down.
TCTTCTTTGCAACATGACTAATGTGAAAATGTGTTTAATAGGAATGTATGGGTACAGCCCATATCAGATTGCATGACATCTTGGGGGAGCGGAGAAAATTGAAAACTTATGGAAGTGAACGTTAAAAACTAAAAATAAATAAATTAATTGGGGGAAAAAACACAAAAGGTTTTGTATCCTTGTTCTACATGTGGAGGATCTTTCTGAGTATGCTTCACTCTTCTCCATTTTGGGTTGAAGCTATGGAAGTAGCCTACAGTGTGAAATCAGTCTAGCCTTCCCCCCACCCAAGAGCCCAACGAGCCCTGCTCTTATCTGTCACTGCTAAGGTTCTCAATACAATAATAGATCCTAAGCTTCCAGGAACCAGAGGCAGGATACTAGAGAATGAACCGAAGAAGACCCACATTTTCCCCTCTTAACTGTGCTTCTGACTTATGCTCTGACTCTCTAAACTTCAACATACCTTAGGTGCAGTTTAACCCTGGAACATTTCTCAGTGCTTGGGGTCTCCTCACCCTGCAACATCCATCTACCTTTGGGACCTTCTCCCAATGGTGAACATGCCTTTGCTCTGCTGGCTGCCTTTTCCCATGGGTGAGTTCTTCATTTTGGGAAAGAGCCCATTCCAGCCAACCTTCATTCTCATCCTGGCTGTGTTTCTGACTTTCCAAACTTGAACACAATATCCCCACACCTTTACCCCCTTTATCTCAACTACTCAGCTCCAATTTTGTGTGTTTATCTTCCCCCGTGAGAAGGTAAGCTTCTTTAAAGCAGGCATGTTTTTTTTTGATTTTGTTTGTTTTGTTTTTTGTGGTTTTTTTTTGTTTTACTTTATATCCCCAAAGTTTAACATGATGTCTGGCAGATATTAAATGCTTAATAAATGCCTTTTGCCTTTCCCACATATATCAGATATACCGTACTGGGCATCAGAGCACAAAAATAATGTTTGCGATCTTGTGCTTCCAGAAATTAGAAGATTCTTGTCTTTTCTGAATCAGTTAGCTAACCTGCATACAGAACATTGACCGACTTATTAGAACAAAGATCAATATTAGTACAGAGCTAGAATAAAGAATAAAAATGAAAAAAATATACATCATATAATTAAAATAACTCAACCCTGAACTTTTCGAACAAATTGGTGGTCTTTGAGAACAAAGGACAAACCATAACCACAACTCTCTATTCCAGTCAAAATGGCTCACTAGCTCTTCTCCTGACTTAAAGTTTCATCAAACCATCCTCATGTCTTTGAACAGAATACTCTATATGAATTTAACAGACTTCCTCCCCACCCTATCTCATAAATTCCTTATCTTCCTTCAAGCCTTAGTTCAGTTTCTACTTCCTGTGTTCAACCTTTCTTGGTCTTCTTTGCTGTTTGTGCTGTCTTAGTCAATTATCTTGTACTTATGCGGACATACAAATGAATACAAGATTTTATGTCTGCTAAGAAGAATGTAAATTTCTTAAAGGCAGGGACTATTTTTTATCTTTGTGTTCTTAGGCCCTTGTATATAGTAGGCATTGATTAGATGTATTTATTTTAATTGAATACACAAAATATTAATCTGGGGAAAATATGAGGATTTTTTACATGGGAAATGAGTAGGAGTGTAGAGCTGGAATGTATATGACTTATTTCAAGGATAGTGAGATCTCCACAGGTATAGATGGCATGCCTTTTCATCTTGTTCATGTTCTCTCATATATCTTGCTCAGAAGATCTATCTATTCAACATGCAAGAGGTCGTTTTCTAGGTTTTTTTACATTCCATGGTTATCAGGGCAGCACTTGTACTAAGATATTTCTTATCCCTCGCTCTTGCTACAAAAACAGCCCAGGTCCTGCTCCAATCATAGATTCCCTCAATCACCTGCCTTATGTCACTGCCACTGCTACTGTGTAAATTTTCATCTGACATGAGGGACAGCTCCCTTGCACCCTCCCTACATCTCTCTGTTGCCATTTAGCAAGCCACAACTTTGATTGTTCAGAGACTGCGATTGTTCTAAAACCTTTAACTATTCAGCATCTCTGGGAGAACATTTGTGTTTAAAAGATGGATTTTTATGTTAAGGAGCAGTTTGGGATCATTGGAAGCACTACAGTCTCTCAAATATAATCCGATTCACTTTAATAAAATATTGTAAGTATAATCTCTCTTCCATATATGAGAGACCTTCAAATATTTAAATATAGCTATCATATCTTTTTCCTCTCAAGCTAAACATTCGCACTTCATTTAACTCTTCTTTATGTGATCTGGCCGGTTTGAATTCTCTCTGCTCATTCCCTTTTGCATATGCTCTAACTTATTCATGCCCTTCCTAGAAAGTAGCAACTGTAATTGACCACAATATATCAAATTTGGTCTGATACAGTACAGTGAGAATATTATTTCCCTCATTCTGGGCCAAAGGGGAAAAAAAAAAAACCAAGGTGGGGTGATGGTTGTTACTGCTTTTCCCCTAGGTGGGCTATGTCCAGGGCACACACATCCTTGCCATGGCAAGCCACTGAGGGTTCCATCTGCTTTCATTATGACATTCTACCTCCTTTGCCTGATGTTTCCTTCCAGGTGTGATGTTCAGAGTTAGGGGGGCATTAGTTGTATTTCAGGGAAGTGGGGCCAGACTGTGGAGGAGAGGCTGTGTGTGTGTCCCTGGCATGTTTGTGCCTGACAAATACAGACTGCACCCCTCCCTCCTTTCTTCTTTCCCGCTCTTCCTCCAGAATTATTTGCCCTAGGTACCAGGATGCCTCATGAGGATTTTTTATATTAATATATCTGGAGAGAACATTAGCTTTTTAAGGAAAAATACATCTCATTGTTGACATAGAGTTTTCAGTTAACTAAAATTCTGAAGTCTTTTCTTTTTTGCACAAACTGCTGTTGAGTCACAGCTACTCTATTCTTTACTTACATAATTAGCTTTTAAAAAAAAACCGAACTTTAGTACTTTCTATATATCCCTATTATATTTTGTCTTCTTCACTAGAGTCATACTATGGTGCCTCAGAATAGCCTGGTTGTTGTAGTTTCTTTAAGACTTTAAATGGAAACCTTTGTATGGCAGATCCAAACATTTTGGAAGGCCTTCCTGTACTGAGTAGAAAATGCAGAGTATATATTGTGCTTAGCCAAGTAAAATTCAGAGAGGTTTATTCATAGACATTTGACCATTGATTGATGCATTTATTGGTTTTTTGGCCACAGTAACTTACGAGAGTGGGCTATTAACATGTGACAAAGTAGATAGAGTGTTGGGCCTGGAGTCAGGAAGTTCGAATCTGGCCTCAGACACTTACTAGCTGTGTGATCCTGGGCAGGTCTGTTTGCCTCAGTTTTCTCATCTCTTAAATGAGCTGGAGAAGAAAATGGAAAATCACTCCAGTTTCTTTGTCCAGAAAACCTGAAACTGGAGTCTCAAAGAGTCAGAAACGACTGAAAACAACTGAACAACTGTACCGACAATGTGACTTGCATCTACTGTAAGGCCAATAACACCAGCACACAGGAGGGCTGCTACCACAGGTCCTTTGATCTGCTTTTCTAAGGAAAGCAACTTTAAGGGATTTACAATCTCACTTTAATTAAACATACATACATTATTCATTTAATTCAGGAGAAAAAATCAGCACCCTGAACTTCAGAGCAAATACAAACAGAAATTACAAACAGAGATAACATAAATAGAACAAATATCACAAATCAACAGACAGGATTCTAGCTATCTGACCAAAGCTATACATATATAGTTACCAGAGAGAGAGGCACCAACATCTGGGTTTTCAAAGCTGGGGAGCTCCTTAATGGCTACCTGGAGTCTTCACACCAACACTCTTCCAATGAGTGAGCCCCAAACAAAATGCTAACCTCAGAGTATATATACACTTCTTCAGGGTCAGAGCGCTTCATACCTTTCGATTGTTTCACACTCTCCTGACCTAATTAGCAAAAGGGTGTGGGCCTTTCTACAAACAAAGGCAAGACTCCATCAAAGGCATTTGATTGCCCTAGTGCCCAGAAGCACTCTGAAGCAAAAGACAGCAAAAAGTTCCACTTGGCTTGCCCTTACAACAACAACAACAACAACAAGTAATGATATTTTAATCTACTTTTGTTGAAAGAGCACCTACAATAGTGAAATCACAGATCATGGAAGTGAGGGCATTCTCTCTACTCCATTTATTCATGAAGTTTGTGGAAATCTGTAGGTAACATAGCCTGCACAGGTCTATGGGACTTAGCAGTCAGGTGGGGTAGTGAATGCCTTGGGGTCAGAACAACCTGAGGTTGACGCCTGCCTCAGACATGTGCTCGCTGTGTGACTGGGTGAGGAATCGACCCTCTTTTAGCTTCAGTTTCTTCACCCGTAAAATGGGTGTAAGGATCATGGTTGTTGTGAGGATCAACCAAGATAAAATATATATTCACAAACAAATATATATTCACAAAATATGACCTCGGAGAAAATAGAGTGCTAAAAAAATGGAAATCCTAGTAATTTCCTTTGTGAATCATCTTGCTATAGATGAAAAAAGAGAGAGAAAGTTTAGAGGAAAAAGAAAACAAAATAATGTGTCTAGAAGGGGAACTCTTCGATGAACTCAATGAATAAAGACGGATAGGGGCAGCTAGGTGGTGGAGTGAGTAGAGCACTGGCCCTGGAGTCAGGAGGACCTGATTCAAATCCGGCCTCAGACATGTGACACACTTACTAGCTGTGTGACCTTGGGCAAGTCACTTAGCCCCAGCTGCCCTGCCCAACTCCCTCCAAAAAAATGGATAACAGAAAATATGAAAGCAGGAAGAGAGAGAAGACTGCAAAGGGGCTGTTTGTTACTTAGTTGTTTTCAGTCGTGTCCTACTCCGCATGACCCCATTGGGGGTTTTCTCAGCAAAGATGCTAGGGTGGTTTGCCATTCCCTTCTCCTACGTGTCTTACAGATGAGGAAATGGAAGCAAACTGGGTGAAGTGACTTGCCCAGGGTCACACAGCTAATAAGGGTCTGAGGCCAGATTTGAAATCAGATCTTCCTTTGTCTAGACCCAGCACCACTGACTTGCCTCACAAAGTGGTAGAATGGGCCTATTAGAATAATATCTAAAAGACTAAATAAAGACCACAAAAATAACTTTTAATGGTTTATTGAGGGTAAGGAGATCAAGAAATTTTTCAGTTTAGGGCTGACAGTGCAATGTTAAACAATAGCTTAGAAAGAGTGTAACTATTCCACTGTTATCTTGTTTTCTCTTTTCTCTCCAGACTGAAATATGTACAATAAACATATTATAAGGAAATTGATTTTAGCTAAATAGTTGATCATGTGATAATGTTATCAGTTTTTCTCTCCCCAACCTTCTATTCCTCTCCTTTCCCTCTCCCTCCCCCTTCTCTCCCTTCTTGCCTCTCCCATCCCCACCACAAATTCCTCTTTAGTGATAAAATTGATAATCTAAAGATGGCCAAAGCTAAGGACTCTACCACCCACAACCAATTCTACAATGATGGAGAAGGTCTCAGATTCATATCTAGCCATGCCCACTATTCATCCCCTTGGACATCACAGATTGTTCTACACTTTACAGAATCACAAAACTAGACAGCTTTAGAGTCTAAATCTTACCCGAAATAGGAATCTCCTTTGCACCGTCCTTGCTAAATGCTCATTCAGTCACAAGGACCTCCACACCTTTCAAGGTGTCCTACTTCATTTCAGGAAAGTGTCTAGACTCCTAGCCTTACTAATGCAATGGCGCAATGAAAAAAGAACTCTGTCATTAAGCCTAAGGCCATTTCATTCACTGTATTAACTAATGGATTCTATTCTTCAGTTATTTCCTCTGTTCCAAACTTCCATTTTGCTGATGACTTAATTTTAACATCTGTGAGGTTTTTAACTTATATTGATTGATCTGTTAGTTCCATTTCACAAAGCCTGTCCTCCTGGTAAGTCAGAATTAACTTGAAAGTAGCTGTTCCTCTAGCTGTAGCCTCTACCTCCTGGGCCATACTAGGCGATTGTGAGACACAAGTACAATTAAAAAAAAAATGACCAATTTGGACTAACTGAGGAGAAACACCAATTTACGTTAGTGAAAATTCTGAGCTATGGAATATTTGAAGTAGAAATTCTTTCACTTTCCCTGAATAGATGACTGGGACTAGACTTATTTTCTAAACTTAAGGAAAAAATATGGAAATTTTAAAGTTAAGAAAGTTGAAAAACAGTTTTGAGTTTCAGAAATCTGATGTCTGAGAGGGCAATGAAATAAAAATGTTTTGTTCTCACTGCCATTCATACTGATGTGTGAAAAAATCCAGAAAGTTTGTGGATGAAAAAGAGAAATTCCAATTTTGCTGACTTGTGAGAAGCCTGGAGAAATTCATCCTAGCAAGTGCAAAGGAGATAATTTAAACTGTTTGTGGCAGAAGGGAAATCTCTGATTGCTTCATGGTAATCTTGAAATCTCGCAGAGGAGGACAACAAGACCTCTTGCTGTTCCACTTTCATAGCTGGGTAAAGACCACATGCCCTGCTAATATAGTCTGAGCAAAGAATCAACCTTCCCCAGACAGGGAAAAAAAAAGCTATTAAGACATTAGCATTTTGCTTTCAAAAGACAATAAGCACCTTAAAAGGCAAAGAATCCATTAGATTTGCAGTATTGCCTAGGGCAAAAAGGGAATGAAACTTTAAAATCCTTCAGTCTCATGCAGTGTCCATCTTGGTAAAACCATAGTGCTCTTTTTCAGTCTGAGAGACAGTATATGATGACCTAGTAGCCAGCTGAGCGGAAAGAAGCCCCATGAAACCCTACAAAAAGATTTAGTAACCTTCTAGGAGAAAACGGGCACCACTGGTGGCCACCCTATCTTTGGCAAAGGCAGAAAAGTCCAACTTTTCAAGGCCCATAAATGTAATCCCTTCACCACATTTTCTTAAGGTAGAAGCCACTGCAGAGCTTTAGCTGTTTTGCCAAAGGACAAGATTTTAAGATCATCAAGGGTTTAACACTAGTCAATTTCTTCAGGTATTTATAGGTAAGAATAGACAACAGAGAATGCAAAAGCTCAGAAGGTAACCTTCTTAGGTGCAATGCTTGCATTTTCAAACTTGCCCTTATCTTTGGGCCAAGAAATATATTGGGAGGTAATGAAAGGGCTGCAGCATGATGCCCTGCCTGAGGTTTAGAAGTAACAGTAATAACTTCTCTATTATAGGTGAACTAGAGAAAGACTAGTCTGAATTAGCAAAAAAACACTTTTATTATCTTCAAGGATGAATTCAAGCTAATTTAATAAAGTTGATCCTACTCCAAAGTAGATGTCTATATAAATACAGTTATTTTCAATTGTAATGTCAATGATATGTTTAAATGTGATTTTAAATTACTTGGGGGTGCTTAGCATCATAGGAATCTTGCAGTTGAAAAAAACCAAACCTTTTCACATCATCTGATCTGACACTCTCATTTTATAAATGAAGAAACTAAAGGTGGGGGTGAAGCAACTTATTCAAAATTACCCAATTATTTTGTAGGTGATCCAGGAAAAGAATTTCTTTCTACTTAGAGGGAGATAGATAGACGGCAGGATGATTAGAGTACTAGTTGTTGTTCATGACTCTAACCCTTTATGACCCTATTTGGAGTTTTCTTGGCAAAGATACTAGAGTGGTTTGCCACTCCCTTCTCTATCTTATTTTACAGTTGAGGAAACTGAGGCAGACAGGTTTAAATAGAGTCACACAGCTAATGAGTGTCTGGGGTAGGATTTGAACTCAGGAAGATGAGTCCTCATTCCAGGCCCAACACTCCACCCACTGCACCACCGAGTTGCCCACATAGAGTGCTAGACTTGAGTTTAAATCCTTCCTTACACGCAACCAGCTGTGTGACCCTGGACATGTCACTTAACCTTTGTCTGTGGCAATTTTCTGTTAAATGGGGATGATAATAGCATCTACCTTCCAGTGTTATTGAAAATATAAAATGGGATAATAATTGCTAAGTACTTTGCAAACCTGAAAACAGTCCTATGTTAATGCTAGCTATTGTTTGTTTCCCAGTTCAGTAATTTGACCACTATACTATACTCTCTCTTAAAAATCATTGCTAGAAGAGAGCTTGCTCTCTGAAATATTTTAAATATTCTTCTCTCCTCCCCTATTTTCCTAATACAAGCATGAGCTATCTAAATTCAATTAAGCAAAACATTTACCAAATATTTATTATGAAAAAGGCACTTTTCTAGGTGCTGGGTATGCAAAGATCTATGTGACAGGGACACTGCCCTCATAAAGGAGTGAGGTGGAAGAGAAAAACATTGATACAAAGAGCTGTGTAATGGAGATGATCAGGGCATCCCTTCTGATCTACAGGACTGGGCACTTTCCTCACTCCGCTTTCCTGGCCCCTTTTCAGGGACATGTTGTTTGGGCCCTTTGCTAAAGGGAACATTCAACCAGAGACTCAGGATTGGTTTTATTATTCCCACTACTGGACTGTATCCAAGATGATGAGTAATTGAGCAGGAAGAGCCATGTATGGAGTAGAATTTAAAGGGAGAGGAAAAGAAAAGATTTTTTTATAATCACAAATTCTCTTCTTCTTTGAACATGTGGCTTTGATTCCAACAGCTCTCCGTACAGGAGTCAGGTCAAGGTAACAAGCACTTATTAAACTCACACGAAGTGCCAGGTACTAGGGATACAAAGCGGAAACAAACAAATAAATACTCTTGTCTCTCAAGGACCTCACAGTCCAATGGGGGAGAAAACATGGCCAAACAAGGTATATATACACATACATACACACATACGTACATACATATGTATGGAGAGAGAGAGAGAGAGAGAGAGGGAGGGAGAGAGAGAGAGAGGGAGAGGGAGGGAGGGAGAGAGAGAGAGAGATACAGATACATTGGGAATAATCTCAGAAAAAGACATTAAGAGTAAAAAGCAAGGGAAAGGGCTTCTCATAGAAGGTAGGACTTCAGCTTAGACTGGAAGGAACTCAGGGACAGCAGGCGGTAGATATGAGGACAGGCAGAGTTTCAGGCTTGGGGGATAGTCAGTGAAAGTGTCTAATTCCAAGAGAAGTGGTTCCTTACCAAAGGAAGATTAAGGAGTCAAGGGTCACTGGATTGTAGAGTATACGAAAAGAAGTGAGGTGTATGAAGATTAGAACAGGAGGAAAGGGGTTGGGTTAATAAGGGAATTTAAGGATTTTACATTTCATCCTGGAAGTAACAGGGAGCTACTGGAGTTTATTGAATAGTGAAGTGATGTGGTCCAACTTGATCTTTAGAAAGATGCATTTCAGAATTCAGCAGAATTCTGTGCAGCTAGGCGGTGCAGTGGACAGTGCCAGGTCTGAAGGCAGGAAGACTCATCTTCTTGGGTTCAAATATAGACTCAGACACTTAATAGCTGTGTGACCCTGGGCAAGTCATTTAACCCTTTTTGCCTCAGTTTCCTTATGTATAAAATGAACTGGAAAAGGAAATGGCAAACCACTCCAGTATCTTTGTCAAGAAAACCTCAAATGGGTACACAAAGAGTCGGACATGACTGAAATGACTCAACAACAACCACAAAAGAAAATGAACTAGAATGGGGTGACAGCTGAAGCTTTGGCAGTCTTCTAGTAGTGAAGCAATTAGGGTCTGGCAGTGCCAGGGGAGAGATGGCAGCGTATATGAGATGTTATGAAGGTAGAAATGACAGAACCTGCCAAATTATTTGATATGGGGTGAGGGGAGGTAAGAGAGAATGAGAAGTCAATATTGGAATTAGGATGGAGGGTCAGATTTGGGCAGAAAATGAATTTAATTTTGGACATGTTGAGTTTAAGAGCCCTTTGAGATCCATTTTGACATATCCAGTTGCAAGATGGAGATGCGAGGTTAGAGGTCATGACAGAGATTAGCACTTGAAAAATAGATTTGTGAATCATTTGCAAAGTGACAGTATTTGAGCTGATGAGATCACCAAGTGAAATAGTATAGTATAGAAGGAGAAGAAAATAGTATAGAAGGAGAAGAAAAGAGGGCCCAGGACAGAGCCTTGGAGGACATCCCCTAAGAGTTTTTTTTTTCTCTTCCCTTTCCCCAACAACAGATGTGATAGGTAAAATCATACGGCAATAAGTACGTGTTTGCCTAGATAAGCTTACATCTCCCTGAAGTCCCTAGCTACTTCTGCTCTGTCTTTCTTTCCCTGAGCATAGGTGACCAAAATGTTAGCCTGAGAAGCTTGTTTCTTGCCTTCGTGGCTATTTCATGAATTGGAGAGTTTGGGAGTTTCTGGGCAATTACTGGAAGCAAGAAATGTTTTCTGTTTTCTCCTTTTTTCAGAAGAGTTGGCCACTGCCACTAAGCTGATCAAAAGATATGAACCTGGAGTTACTGCTTAGACAGGAGAGACTAAGAGGGTAGTGTTATTTGCCTGGTTTTCCCATAAGTCTCCTTGGAGTCTTTACCATCTGGGAGAATATAATAGAGGTAATGGGTAACATGTGTTTCTGTGTCTGTTTATGGGTTTCCCTGAATCCTTTACAACCTTAAGTGTGTGGGAGTCTTTCCTGACTCTTGGGAAAGTAATCACTATGTTGTGTTTTTAAGTATTTGTCAATGCTTTTCTATGACTGATTTTCATTTTTTGTACATTCATCATTTTGTGCTTTTTTCTTTTTTAGAACAGATCTTGCTGATCCATTTAATAGAAATCTTAGACATAATCCAAACTCATTTTAAAAGATTTTCCTTAGGACTCCAGGCTATGGGGCTCCAGGGAGGGAAGATAAGCTCAGAAGTTGGAAAAAATGCTTTACTCCTTCCCTCAAACTGAACACCTTCTGTATGAATCCAAAGCTAGGTCCCCTTATGGAAAGATTCCTCCTGTCTAAGCCATTTGTGACAACTATGGTACAAAAGAGCATGAGTTAAATGAAAATAGAAAGGTTCTTGGAAACAGATGAAAAGAATTTAAAGAAATATGATCACTTTCAGGAGGCAAGGGTTGGGGTGAGGGTATCCAGGGAAGACTTCCTGGAGGATGTGACATGTGAGGTGATCCTTGGAACAAAGGAAGAATTTCAACAAAGATTAGGGAGAGACAGATCCATTCCTGGCATGAGGGTGGCATACCATATGAGCTGAGACACAGAGATGAAAGAGGACAGAGCACACACACACACACACACACACACACAAATAAATGGAGGACCATTTGGTTAGAATGTAAAGTATGGTTCAAAACATCTCTACCACAACCCCAGTGGATTGTAAGGGCCAGGTATTGACTGTTTAGATTATAAAGATCAGGACACTGGAGGGGTGGAGTGTAAGTATAAAGCAGGTGGACACTGGTCAGTGAGTAGGGAACTTTAGGGTTGAAATGCACAAGTTAGGATGCTGTTTGTGCCTTGACCAGCCCCCATCAAGGCTTGGGGGAGTCTGTGTTTGCCTCAACTGGCCCCCATTGAGGCTTGAGGGGAATTGAGGGAATGCACAAGTTGTGCTTCTCTTGATTGACCCCACAGCCCTTGTGAGAAGGTTAGATAGAATAAAGTCTGCGTTGTTTAATTGTTAACCCCTTGGAAGCTGTCTTTCCTTTTTAAAAGCAGATCAAAGAACCTTTGTTAGCAGGCCATCCTGGGTGTGCTAGGGTGCTTGCTAAAAAGCACGGGGTCCTGAAAAAACTCTAATGTACCTAACTGTAACCTATTTTTCTAGCCTTATCATTCTTCTTCACATACTTTCTGGTTTATTGAAACTGGTCTCTTTGCTGTCCCTTATACATGATTTCCTATCTTCCAGTCTTTGAGCAAGATGGCTACTCTAGATTCCACTCCCTCCTTATCTCTGTAGCTTGGAATACATGTTTTTCTGCGAGGCGAGGCTCAAATACCCACCCCTTCCTACATGAGGCTTTTACTGACCCCCGGTCACTAGTGCCTTCTCCCTGAAACTAACTTGTACTTTTATATATACTTAGACAAGATGTTCCAAAAGTCTTAATGCAGTATTAAGCTAGTAAACATTATCTAGGTTTTAACAGCTAAATATTTCATCAAGACTTTTGGGATACCCTGTATACCATATATGTTGTCTTACCCTATAGAATATAAACTTATTGGTATATAAATATATCTCTATATATAATTATGTAATATATATTATATTATTATATATAATATATTAAATAAAATATTCTTTATAGTATATATTATTAAATATATTATATTCTACAGGGTATCTATACCCTATAGAATATAAACTCCTTGGGAAGTGGGGTAGAGTGTTTCATTTATACTTTCATATCCCCACCACTTAGCAAAATATCTAGAGCATGGTAAGTGCTTAACAGATACTTGTTGATTTGTTGATAACGACGCATCTTGCAGGCACTGAAATTAGTGCCCTCAACCAAATATTTATTTTTAATAAGAATAATGATAATTGCTGTCTTACGGTTCACATAGCACTTCCTTCAAAGCTAGGTGACCTAGTAGGCAGAATACTGGGTCTGGAGTCAAGAGGACCTGAATTCCAATCTGGCCTTAGATCCTAGCTGTGTGACCCTGGGCGAGTCATTTAACTCTACCTGCTTCACTTTCCTCAACTGTAAAGTGGGGATAAAAATAGCCCCTATCTCAAAGGGTTGTCCTGAGGTTTGAATGGGATAATGCTGGTAAAGGACTTATCACAGTGCCCGTCACATAGTTGGTGCTACATAAATATTAGTAATTGTCTGTATTCTTCTCAACAATTATAAAAGGTAGCCAGGCAAAGAATTATGATTTTACAGATTAGGAAACTGAGTTTCAAGGAAATTCAAAGACTTCTCCAAATCTACAGAGAGCTTATAAATATCGAATCCACATTTCTTGATTCCAAATGCTAAACTCTTTTCTTTCTACTATCCAGCTTCTGGTGTCGGTAAGTGGGGGTGACTTTTTGCTGCTGGCAACTAAAAACTTGTTACCTCCCTCAAACTCTGTCCAAACACTTTTAGAATACATCCAGTTACATAGGGAACAGATGGGAGCAACAAAATGGTGCAAAACAATTTGAATCTGTTCTTAAAATGAAGGAGAATAATGAGACTGTCTCAAGGAAAATAGGTGCTGAGGTCTTTATCTGGTTCTAGGAGTGTGTATTTAAAGACTGAGTTGGATCCTTTGGAATAACAGTCAGATAAGAAGCGACTCAACTTTCACACCGAGCAGACAATTGACTGATGATAATAATGGTGACACTGTCCAAAATGAATTGATGAAACTCTGTTTGCTCCTGCAGCACACAGCAGATTTTGTTTTTCCTCCAAGTCTCCCAGGAGGCTGTCACAGATTGTTCTTCAAAGCTTCTAACATTGTTTTCTATTGAAATAAACTGTGCATTGTATATAGAAGAATACAATTCGTACAGCTGGTATGGAAAAGTAAATGAAAGCCCTCCGCAAAAGCTAACCCTAGGAATAGAGAAGTAATTAGAAGTGAATAGTAGGTAACAGCTTTCCAAATGTGCTGAGTATAAAATAGGCCTCTCTCTCCCCCGTTCCCTCTCTCTCTCCCTTTTTTTGTTTGTTTTTATGATCCTAATGAGTAGTTTCTTATTTGATGAAATACTTGCCATGGTTTATAGGAGAACAAGCAACTAAAGGCCCATACAAGAGAACACTCAGGGGATACTGGAGTAATGGAGTGTATGACAGATGACATTTGGACTATTACATTTGAAGAGGCCAAAGTTGTTTCTACCTCTTTTCCTGTGCTGACGGAGTTATTCTGCCTTTTTATTATGTAATTGTTATCGAAGTGGTTACGTCTCTTCTCAGAGAGCTTTGTTAATCCCTGGAGTTATGAAAGTAAGAATGATGATAATGGATCAATACGTTAATAAGCATTTATTAAGTATCTACCACATACTAGGTACCGTTAGATGTTGAAGATACAAGGGGAAAGTGAAACTGCTTCCTGTCCCCAAGGAACTTACAATCTAGCTTGGGGAGTAGTAACCACATTGGCACATACAAATAGATACAAAACAGGTACTAGACAACGTTGGGGCAAAGGCACTAGCAACAGGAGAGATCAGGAAAAGACATCACATAGAAGCTTGTGCTTTAGTTAAATTTTGAAGGAAAAAAGGGAGTCTGGGAGGCAGCTGTGATAAAGGAACACCTTTTAGGCAGGATAGACAGCCAGGAGAAAGGTGTGGAGATTGTTGATGGACTGCAGTGTTGATTATGGTGATGGCCTCGGCGATGATTCATTTCTAAGGTATTGTCTAGCTTTGTAACTCTATGGCTGCATTATTCTTCAAAGGATAGAAAGTTAAGCTGAGTCTTGTAATAGTCTCACATACCATAAGAGAACAGTAGTGCCTCAGCTGGGCTAAACGAAAAACAGTGGCTTCAGTGGTTGCTGCTGTCAAAATGGGGTGATCTCAACTGAAAAGTATCAGATTCCATTATCATGCTTCCTAACTAAGGGCTTGACCATGTGCAGGGCCTACAATATAGAAACATTAGGTATGAGGTATATGAGGAAGAAGTCAGGAAAAGCCAGGAACCAGAAATAATTGAGATAATCAGAATAATGAAATAAGCTGTTGGACAGAAAGGGCTTCGGTGCTTGCTGAATCCCTGTGGAAAAGGAGTATAGAGTGATAACCCTGGTCTCCTGTTGTGTTGGTAAACAAAATGGGCTCTTAGCACTCAGTTCAACCAAGTGCCCTTGAAGAGTTTGGCCTTTGTTTCCTTGATTAGATTTGGGAGTCCTTGGTGCCTCCCTGCCTCAGGGGAGGGCCCAGTTTACACATGAGTTTGAGTGACATGTTTGGGACATCAGAGGCTTTTAGACCACGTGGGTTTAAGTCGCCTCTTTGTGACGATTCTAGGTCACGTGGGTGAGTCGCATGTGTGACACACCCTTGACCCTTAAAAAGATATAAAACCAGGGGTTGGCTTTCTCTTTTTCAGAGCTCTTACCCACAGCTGTGTGTGACTCTGGGCCAGCCCTTGTTCTGAGCTCCCGGGCTGAACCTAGATGTTGGCAACTATGAATTGTATTTGGTCTGTCTGTCGATGTTTGTAATTTGTTTGTTTTTGCTCCGAAGTTTAGAGCGCTGGATTTTTTCCCCTGAACTAAGTGAGTGGTATTTGTATGCTGAATTGAAGTAAACTTGTCAAGCCCTTAATGTTGCTTTCCTTACTAAAGCAGATCAAAAGAACTTGGGCTTTTGCAGCGTGCTGGTAGCATGCTTGTTGTTGGGTTTGTGTTGGTTTTTCACCCCCACGACAGCTGCTAGCCGGATTGTTGAAACACCTGTCTATAAGTGGAAATTTCTTTACTGAAAAAAGTTGGTAATATTAAAACTTTGCTATGGAATATCTCAATGTTTAATGCTTAAATGCTTGAAACCATGCCATATGAAAATGTGTTGAAGTAACTAGGAGTGCTTGATCTTCAGAAGAGAATATTTATGGGAGTCATTCAGCTACCTTCAAGTATTTTTCAGGCTGTTGCATGGAATCAGGAATATTAAAGTTTTGCTTAGCCTCAGAGGGCAAAATTGTAGCAACAGTTGGAAGTTCTAGAGATATTTTGGAAGGATATACAAATAAAACTTCTAAACAATTAGAGCTGTCCAAAAATGTATCAGGAGTGCTTCACTTTTTTTTTTAATTTCTTTATTTATTTTTAGTTTACCACACACGGTTCTACATAGTTTTGAGTTCCAGTTTTTCTCCCCTCCCTCCCCCCTCCCTCCCCAAGACGGCATGAAGTCTCATATAACTGTCATGTATAACGTCGCATTGAATTAATTTATGCACTAGTCAAGTCGTGGAGAAGAATTTTGACCAATGGAATGAATCATGAGAAAGAAGAAACAGAACCAAAAAAAAAAACTCCAAAAACAAAAACAAAAGAGAAGCAGAAAAGGCGAGCATGTAGTGTGCCTCAGTCTGTATTCAAACTTCGCAGTTCTTTGTCACGATGAAGATAGCATTCTCCATCGTGAGTCCCCTGGAGTTGTCCTTGCCCCTTAGGTTGCTGAGAAAAGCGCAGTATGTCAGGGTTGGTCCTCACGGAATCCATATATCTGTGGCTGTGCTTCACCTTTTTTATGTCAGACTCCTTGGACAGTCTGGTGAAACCAATGTGACCCCTTCTCCTTAAAATCATGATTTTAAATGAATAAAATATAGGATGACAAAGGAAACCAATTATATTGAAATAGTTATAGAAATATACTTTTAAAAGAGGTTGTCAGTCATTAAAATATTTATTACATTCCTAATATGTGAGAAACACTAAGCTAAGCAGTATAGATACAAAGAAAAGAATCCCTGCTCTTGATGATTTCATAATCTAATGGAGGGACAACATGTAAATAGCTAAGTTCAAACAAACTAAATACAGTTTAAATTAGAAAAAATCAACACAAGGAGGGGGTAAGAATCTTTGTTGTAGATGTAATGGGTTGCCTTTAACTCAAAAGAAACTCTAGATGATCCCCTGTTGGTTATACTGTGGAGAAGATTCTTGGGTTTAGTTAGATTAGGGGGCCTCTGAAATCTGCCTAATTCTAACATTCTCCAGTTTGAAAAGTTATTGTACAACATGGTGGGTCCCTTGGAGGGAGGGGCAAGTGTGAGTTGCCAAAAGTATCAAAAACTCTGAATCACTGACAAAGAGATCATAATTTTACCTAGGGAGAGCTGTGCCCTTCAGTACCTCTTCAACCCCAATACCCATTTTTTTCACATCTTCTCTCCTTCCTAAAGCAGAGGGTGTCCTCTCACTTGACAGCTCCCACTCTCTGGCAGCTCTGGAGGTTTTTGATGTATATAAGGAAACAGTAGGTACTTTTTGGAATCCTTGTTGGTCTGAACTAAAGTAGGGCAAATCTCAGATTTTCCTAGTGAAACACAAACGTTATACACAGAACACTGGTCAATAGGATATACATTGGAAGCAGTGAAATCACTTTTGCCTTCTGATGGCTGCGAATGAAAAATGGAGTTGTGGGCAGCATATTAAAAAAAAAAAAAGCAACAAAAACTTTCCAAACCTTAAATAATACAAGAGGACTCTAATATAGTTTTTCTTCCAGGATACAAGCTTTCATGCAGAGAAAAAGAGAAGCATAAGGGAAAATGAAACAAGCAGTTATTCTAAAGTTTTACTGGAAGCCTACAGGTATATATCAGTTATTGGCTACCAGATAAGGACTTCTGATGTTTGTGTGAAGTTTAACCTGTTTTTCTTCTCATCTAGAAGAAAACAAAAGAAGATTTGAGTGACAACTTCAGAACATGAGGTTGAAAAAAGGGGGAAATCACATACTGTATACAGACTGATTCTTCCAGTAATATTGTAACTTATTTTTTTTAAACTAGGGTCATGGGCTAAAGAAAAGAAACAAGTAATGCCTATGACAGACACTTTTGACATTGACCAATTTATAGGAAAAAGCTAGAAGCAAAGTGGATGCCCATAAATTGGGGAATGTCTAAATAAATGGTGGTATAAGAACAAAATGAGGTATTATGGTCCATTAAAAATTAACAAAGAAAAATCCAACAGGAATTCAGAGAAGCAAGATAACATTGATATTGTGTCTTAAGGTTTGCTAAGTGTCTTATTATCTTAGTTGATCCTGCACCATGTCTGTAGTTGCCTAAGACCTATATGAATTTCATAATGAAGAAGTAAAGTAAGGAGAATCAAGGGAACAATATACCCAATGAACACAATAATGAAATCACCCCAAATTGGCTGAACTCTGATTACTTGTAATAACCAATCTGGGCCCCGGAAAACTGATGACAAAACATACTTTGTCCTCTCAGTAAAGAAGTGGAGGCACTATGGATATAGATTATGATATATACTTGCAGCCCTGCTGGGGCATGTGGTCACAACACTCCTGAGTACAGCTTGAGCCAAATTAACGTGTAATTGGGAAATATTTAACAAAATCAATAAAATGTGACAGAACAGAATGTTAATTTGTGGGTTAATATTTTATTTATAATATTAATATTTCTAAATAAATATGAGTCCCCCAAGGATGTTTCTACTTGACATCACTGGTATAAACTATCAGATACAGATGCTCTGTGGGCTAACTTCACTTCATATTTTTTTCTTTATCTTTTAGGGAAACGTTCATTAAGAATTGGATTAAATTAGGAAATGAGTAATAAAAAAACAAAAAAAAGTATCAACAGTTTTATAAAACAAAATAATTGTCTTGGGGCAGTAGAGGAAAGAAGTTGACATTTTTAGATAAAGCAATCTAACTGCAGAATCATGGAATTAAATCTAATCTTCATTGTGAATGAAGTAACTGAGGCTCAGAGAAATGAAGTGCCTTGTCCAAAGTCACACAGTTAGTTGCTACCATAATCAGGACTGGAACACAGTTCTCTTGACTCCCAGATTACCTGTTCTTTCCACTATTGAGTTTTGCTTCCATTTATTTAATGCCAACATTCATCAGTGCCAGGCAGAGCGAAACATTAGATAAGTGTAATATGTGAGAAGGAAGTAAGTAGGATTGCGGTTGCACAGGATGGAATCTAAAGTTAAGGCCTGAGAATCTCAGAAAAGATATTGTACTTACCTACACTTAGAGAGCAGTGTTTCGCTCATCAATTTATGGCTTTGTAGTACTGGCTTGCACTTATCTTAAGGACTAGGTGTAAATCCATGACAGTGCAGTTAAGTTTGCAGGCCTCTCTAGAAAATGGAATGATCTAAGGGAGCCTGCTATTCAAGTGCTACATTGCTTTACTTTTTATGACTTTCCTTATCAAAAAAAGGTTAAGGATATCAGTCTCTTTGGGGGAAACCTGTCTCGAGCCAAATG
This sequence comes from Trichosurus vulpecula, assembly GCF_011100635.1. Lineage (NCBI taxonomy): Eukaryota > Metazoa > Chordata > Mammalia > Diprotodontia > Phalangeridae > Trichosurus > Trichosurus vulpecula. Next base: position 449,526,469 of record NC_050574.1, on the reverse strand, counting down.
GCTGTTTCCTTTAAATCGCTAAATAAGCTCCAGGATAAACACTGTAAGCATCTTAAAGATATAAAATATCTTTAAGATCTTCCTGATACAATGATTGAGAAAAAAAATATAATTTTCTTCTCTATGACTAAGCCCTCCTCTGTGGAGGTAGAAAGGTAGCATAGTATAGAGCGGTGGTCTCCAAACATTTTTGTTCATATAACCCTGTAAGTGAATACAATTCTGAGCATGCACCCAATATGCGTATACTTACTTTTTGTAAAAAGTTCCAGAATGGGAATTAGGCAACACATTCTAATTACAGCTTTAGCAGGAGACAGCTGGGTAAGTCATTTGAATTCTTCACTTAAGACTCATTTCTCTCATCTGTAAAATGAAGGGGTTAGATTAGATTATTTGTAAACTCCTTTCCAACTTTGACATTCTGTGACTGTAACATTAATAATGAAGTCTAAAATAACTAAATGGGACAGTGTCCAAGATTTGTTGTTCAGTCATTTCAGTCATGTCTGTCTCTGGAGTTTTGTGGCAGATATAATGGAGTGGCTTGCCATTTCCTTTTCCAGCTCATTTTACAAATGAGGAAACTGAGGCAAACAAGGTTAAGTGACTTGCCCAGGGTCACACAGCTAGTGTCTGAGGCAGGATTTGAACCAAGGTCTTCCTGATGCCAGTCTTGGTGCTATATCCACTATGCCACCTAGCTGTCCGAGGGTCCAAGACAGACTTGTTAAAATCTACACAATTTTACTTTGTACCAAATTAAGTTCCAGCAAATTTCTAGTGAGCTGTTGCTCACTAGAAACCATTAGGTCTTGTTGACTGAACCTGTGATTTCACTGGGAATTCTTAGGTGAGCAAATTCTTCTCCCTAATGCATATTGGCAACTGTCCTGTAAGTTATAACCTTGGAGTCGTCTCTGGGAACTGAGAGACTAAGCAACTTCCCCAGGGTCACATAGCTAGTATATGTCAGAGATAGGACTGGAACTGACTGAGGCTCCCTGGACACTAAATCATGCTGCTAATCACCAGTGTGTTTAGAGAAAGGAAGTCCATATTCTTCAACCTCCCCTGGGGTCTAAAAGGATTGATGAACTGACATGAGTAGTTAAAAATTATGTAGATTTTGCTTTTTCTTGTAACTTTCCTTTGCTTTATGTTACACATGTACATGGAAAAGATCTATGTACATCAAATGTTAATAAACCAGTTCCTATATTAGAAGCACTGAGGTGGATCAGTATTTCTAGGAAGCATAACGTCTTCTTTTGAAAACCAAATAGACACTCCGCCCACCCCAATTTATTATGTGTTTTATATATTTATAATTTTGTTTAAGGCTTGAGCTAGGACCTTACATTTCTGTCCTTCCTTCTGAACTGATTTAGGCAAATTCTAAAGGCTTGAGGGCCTACATGTGTAATGGGGAGGAGGTCAATACCCCAACTCAGTTAATGCAATTACAAAAGGTTTTGGCATCACTAGTCAAGCAATAAAAAGTGTAAAATAGGTGTGAATAAGTCCTTAATTTGGTAAGAGTAAAGTACTTTGATCATTGGATGACATCAGGAGGATACCACAGGAAAACATATTGATATTGGTCGAAAGAATCCAACACATCTTTGGACCTTTATATAACAGAAGGCTAGTTTGGAATTAAGCATTCCACCAGGAACATTCTAGCAATAACTCAGAACAGTGGTGGTTAAGGAAATTGCCTGTGTGTGTGGAACTGAAGATGGCGGATTGAATTTTCTTATTCTTCTCCTTGACTGGAGGACAACTGTGTGAAGTTTAAAAGGTTGGAAAATTTGAATTTCCCATCAGTATCCTCAGAGGAGCAGTAGCTGATAGTAGTATCTCTATGGGGAGCTAAGGAAAATAATGAGGACAAAATAGACACAAAGAGGGAAAGTAGCTTCAGGACTCCACAAGGGCACCTGCTCTCAGAGGCCACAAGGGCATTCCACTGAAGAGGAACTTCATGAGTGCTCCAGGAAGGAGAAATGGATGTACAGTGACCAGAGTCTGTGAGACACACACACTTACACAGCCTCTATGTATATGTGTGTGTATGAACATATATATATATATATATATATATATATATGTGTGTGTGTGTGTGTGTGTGTGTGTGTATTCACATTTATGTGTTTATATATTATATAGCCATATAAAATATTTATTTGTGGGAGAGTATGCTTCAGATTTTTTTTTGGGAGGGGATGTTTTTGTACCAAAGATTCTTACACTACCATCTTTGTAAATGTTCTTTTCTAAAAGCCAACTGAGTCTGGCTAATTATTAATTGGAAGCACATTGGGGCTGACTGTGAATCCTAGAAAACCTAGCCCTCTAGGGTTGTCTTAGAACAATGAAGGAAAAAAAAACAAAGAAAAGAAACTCAACTATCCTCTGGGGCCCTGACCCATCATTGTGAATGTGAGCTGGAGAAGTGGTCAGAGAGGGGGGCTGTAGATGCTTTGTTCTTTGGGGGACTACACAGAAACACAGACATTTTAAGTCTTTTCTTCCCCTTTGCTTGCTGTTGGAGACTATGCCCAAAACAGCCATGCTTTGGGAGCCAGGAAACACCAAGAGATGATTTGATCTTAGTGCAACACATGCTGAGAATTATACCAGATCACTGGCTGGGAACACCAGCGAGCAATGCTTAGCATCACCATTTTAGGGCAGCAGAGAGCAATACCTGAAGCTTCCAACTGCGAACAGGTCAGGGACTGTAGGGAAAGCCATACCAACAAGCCAGTGTTAATGAGCAGTAATCACAACATGAGCTCATCCCTTTATAGAACTTTGAAAGCACTTTCTTTCCTCTGAGTTGTGTGGCATGAGAATTATTATTATTAGGTTACAAAACAGGAAATAGTCTCAAAGAAGTTAGATGACTTCATCTCCATCAAGTGACTTTGGAAACCAAGTCATTTAGCCTCCCTTGGGGCTCAGTTTCCTCATCTATAAAAATAAAGCTTTTAGATTAGCTGGTTGGCCTTTCTGGTCCCTTGCAGCTCTTGACCTGTGATCCTATTATATGGCAGGCACTGTGTCATGATCATACAACTATTAAGTGTGAGAAATAGGATTTGAATCCTTTTTCACCCTCTGAGCCCTACAGGCAAAGACAAGGGCTTAGGGGTTCAACCAGAGAAATGCATATTGGGGACTAGAAGTAATATTGGCTAGATAGGTAGCTTATGGAGAGGGAAACACAAATACTGAGCACTAGAGTGTTATTGATAAACTTCTTCAATCCACATGCAGTTTGTTTAACCGAACCCAAAGCCTGCAACCCAGCATTGGTGCTGTTGCTGTAGTGACAGTGACAAGACAGCATTTGGGACTGGGCTTGCATTTTCACCTGAAGTCTTCCATCTTCCTTTAGTGTCATTGTGCAAGGGCTGCTGAAATGTCAGAGAAAATATTTATTGCTCTTCCATATGTCACTGCCCTCCTGCCAGTGGCATGTGTACTCATCAGTCAAAGAAAACTACCTACCATATTTGATTTACCATGGTTGAAGCAAATCTGTTTGTGGGCTTCTATAACATAAAACATTTTGCTGGAGATTAATGCTCTGATTTGCATGCAGCTCATGGGAGTTATATCATTAGTTTTCTTGATAGATTCAGTCTAAATATAAAAAAATGCACCTTTTTTTTTTCTTTGCGAGGTCCTACGCTTTCTTTTATCGGACCTCCTTCTCTCCCTCTCTGTTCCCAAGCTTTTCCTCTTGTTTCTATAAAGCATTATTCACTTTGTGACTTCTCAGGATCTGGAAGAAGATTAAGTGATTAAGTTTTAGGAATATGGGCCCCATGAATAAGTTCACTGTTAGAACACCTGGCGAATGAGTCCAAAAGCAACAAACTCCTCGTCTTGGCAATGGGCCTTTTACAAATACACTGCAATGAACCTGCTGAAAAAAACAACTGAGTTTGCTCACTGACATCTGTTTCCATTTATATTCTGTGATGGATAGACTGTAGGAGTGCCATGCTTTCAAATCTGCTCAATTTTGAGAAAGATAATATTTGAAAAAAGTTTCCTAACATACCTTAAGGCTGGTGCTATATGATTCAAAATATATCTGTGTTAAGTGACATTTCTTCACTGTGAGGAGAAGGCTTCATGAGTGCATAATCTAATCCTCTTTAACCATCCACACCTGGCTGCTGCATGGGTATCTAGGCTGGCAGCAAAGCCAGTGACTCAGAACAGCTCAATTTATCCAGGTGCACATTCGGAGGTAGAAAGCAATTGATTAAGATGCCTCTTCCACAACCCAGGTTCTTAGAGTTTGCTCCTGAACCATATAGATTTGTATTTTATTAGCATTTTTTAAACTTTTACCAAAAAAATAATTTGCTACAGTGTAATAAATCTATTTTCTGGTTTCTCAGCAATTAAGCTTTTAAATGCAAAGATCTTATGATTTCCCAGATGCAGAATCATAAAGGAGGCACCATATACAACTACCTAGAGGCATCATGACTTCATTACCAAAGAGAAGTACTTAAGATGTTCATGGGTCCCATTTTTCATAGCAATCATGTCCCCCCTTCCTTAGTTATGATGTTATCTAAATCTCTCCAGGGAATAATGGTCACATTGGTCAGACAGTGGTGGTTCCCATAGATTTTTACAACTTCAGAGTTGAAAAGCTCACAGCTCTCTTATTCATATTCTAGGGCCAAGTGCTTTACTGAGATATGGTTTAGTCCATGCACACTCTAATCTAGATTTCTTTCTAGGTCAGTCTCATAACATCTAAGATATTTTCATGCTTCTAGTGCTTCATCCTGACCTGATATATATGTGAATTCAGTGTAAAAAAAAAAAGTTTGAGTCAGATGTGAAGGGAAGGTGACATGATTAGAGGCCAAACACCAGGAAAGAGAGATTTTCTTAGAACCTTAAAAAATAGCTTCTAATACTTCTTTATCAATAATTCTTAGGGGGATGTATCAGTAAAGCAATAATAACAATATAGATGGTAATTGTCAAAATGCCTCTGTGGTTCTGTATCGCTAAGTGTGAGAGACTGTCCACGTAGAAGGCAGAAGAAGTAAACCGTTTATTCAGACACCAGAGGACCGTATCCCACGAGCCATGTATCCAATCTATTCGAGCAGGGACACGTACATAATATCACAACCTGGAGCCTCGCCATCCCAAAACCTCTCTGACCCCCCGTTGGAGTCTTCCCCAAAACAAACTCGCAGTACAGCCGAGTCAGCCTGTTCAGCTCTAACTATCATGATGACGGCCATTAACTGCCATAAGCCGCCATAACGGCTCGCTCACTCTCTCTTCATTTCCTGTGACACAACTTCCTTTTCCTGTCAGGAGGCTCCTCCCACCACACGTGACTTAGGCTTCCTGTGACGTAAGCAGGTCACATGGCCTATTAATGGGTAGGAAAGATCTTCAGATCTAAAGTGCTCCTACAGGTGATTGTCTCTGATATTCTCATTTTCCTAGAATCTAAAGAGTTCGTGAAGGAGAACTAGGCCACCAATTAACAAGCAGATATTAAATAGCTACTATGGTCCAGTAACTGGGATACGTGCTGAGGATACAAGCACAAGGAACGACCCGATCCCTACTCTCACAGAGCTTGTATTATAAGGAGGGAGGCAGGTGTGTATTTAATATATACAGGACAAAGGGAGAAATGCATTGTGGGTTAATCCAAGGTAGGGAGGGAGAACACAAAGAGTTGGTAGGGAAGAGTTGGAAAGGCTTCGCAGAAGAGCTACTGCTTGAGGTTTGTCCTTAAAGGAATAGAGAGATTCAGTGAGGCAGAGGGAATGCACGGGGACGGCCAGCAAAGAAGCCTAGAGATAAAATGTGGAATACTAAGTTTGACTAGTAGAAAGACTACAGATAGAGGAAGGAAATTAGTCTAAAGAGGAAGGATAGGCCGGTAGCAAGTCGCGACAGTCAGCAAAAGCTAAACAGAGACACTTCTGGGCTATGTAAACAACATGATGGAATACTAGACATTTTTCCCAATCCCCGCAACTTCTCACACCTCACCAAAACAGAAATTATATGCCAAAGATAAAGCAACTTCAGCTATCTCCATAGTCTGGGACATAGAGAATGGCTCCCAAAAGGTAAAAAAGGTACCCTATGACTGATGCTCACTGACTCTGAACTAAACAACCCTTTCCTGCCTTCCAGCCTACTGTACAGTATCATATTCACCATACAGGCTTTTAATAAAAACCCATACCGCCCACCCCCCCCAGTCCTCTCTCTTTCCAGTGTGATGGAAACCATAGCTCTAGGTTGCAGAATTTTGTTGCAAGACCTAGTGCTGAAGGAGCCCTTCAAGAACAAAAGCTTGCGAGGGTTGTAACAGAGCCATCCAGCAGTCAACCCTGTAGTATCAATGCTGCAAAGCTCCAAACTACTGGGGCCAGGGTGGGTAACCGCATACTAACAGAGCTGCTAGTGCTCGTCCAGAGAAGCAAGGAATAGAGGGAGTGGGGTTGCACAGTGTGTACATGTGTGTAGAGTGGAGCTGTGCAACATTCCACTAAGCTTGAAGGAAGTATTCAGAAACCACCTGGGGCCTGTTCTGTCTATACAAAAGTCACTTGGAGCATAGATGTAGGTTGGGGAACCATGAATTTCCAAGTGTGGGAAGAGGATGAAATGCTTTGAAACCTAGCCGTCAAAGAAATCACTATCAGAGGGAAGGTGGTGATATAAATTAGCAAAGTGAATAGTAAAAGTGGGTGGGAGATGGAAGTTACCAAAGATCTCAGGAAAAAGAAAATTCAAAGACCTTGAATATAAACAAAAAGTCACCAGTGAAAACATGAACAATAGAAAGACAACAGGCTTCCATATCTCATAAAAGAATTTAGTCTTCTGTGAATAAATGATATAAAACAAAGTAAAATGGCATAACATGATGAAAAGAGGATCCTGTGGAATGTGAGGAGACAATAGACTCAAAACACATTGTTTTTAAGTGGTTCAAAAGATGTATGAGTATTATGACAGCAGAATTCATAGCCTGTGCAGGAAAAAACAAAGGGCAGAACTAAAACAACAACTACAGTCTGTGATGGTTGTCTCACAAGGAAATGAAAGTATGAACAATAGTTTGAGAATATAGATATTTAGAAGTGAGGAACAATTTGGAAAAAGAGAAGCAAAAACCCCTCAATAACATAAAAAGAAAATATGCTCTCTATGCAAGCAAAACATACCGATCTTGAAGACAGGATACATAGAGACAACCTAAGGTCTCCCAGAAGAACATGACCTGATGAAAAACTTGAATACCCGACTGCAAGAAATAATACACAAGAACTTTCCAGAACATCCAAACACAGAAAATGAAATATCAGTTGAAAGAGATAATGTCCCCTCTAGAAAAACAAAATAAAAACAAAGAAACAAGGCTGCAAATTCCAAGACACACAGAGGTTAAATTTAACAATTTAATTCAGAAACAACTTCTGCTCAGGAGAATGACTTTTAAATAAAAGGAAATTCAAATAATACAAGACTATACTGAATCCACCATAAAATACAGGAGGGAATGGAATAATATGTTTCAAAGAGCAAAAGAACTCAGGATGCAATTCAATGTGGCTTACCCTGCAAATATGAGCTTAAACATAAAGGAAAGAAGATGGAGATTCAAAAATAAAGAGGTAGTTGAAACATTTTTAAAGAAAAAAAACCAGAATTGAAGACATTATTTGCTTCCTGAAAATTTTCAGAAGGAATAAATAAATGAAGCAACACAGGACAATGATAGTAATAAGATGACAGCAGAAAGAACTGCAAGAGACTTTTTCTAAGTGTACTCAAGGAAACTTAGCTGGAGGTGGAAGTCCAGTGGAGGGCACGGTGAAGAGGCAGGCCCAGAACATTATGGACAAAACCTGCGGATATCCTGTCTAAGGGTGAAACAAGGTTGTTTTGAGAGACTAAAATACAACATGGAGGGTAAATAAAAAGGTAGGAAAGGAGCAGGGAGATAGGGAGAAATGTATGCTATGTCAAAATGTGGGCTAGCAATGAGGAGGATGTGAGTCTTGTAAGAGAAGAGCCTGCAGGGTGATGAGGATGGGGGAAGGATTAAAAAGGAGTGAAAGGAAGGAAGTCTTGCTTTGGTGGTGGGAGGGGGTTCCACTGATGAAGGTTTCTGTGGGCCAAGAGAGAAGTTCTGTGAAGGGAGATGGGAAGTTTGTGCTAAGTACTTGAAAAGTCCATTTGTTCTACAATGGGAGGGGTGGGATTGGAACTCCTGGGTGAAACTGGTACCTGGGTGAGCAGAAAGGGCATGGATCCAGGAAAGATATTTTGAGGTGAATGGAGAAAAAGTGACCATGGCAGGGTATAGATCCGTGGTAAGCTGCAGTGGTGGTGGTGGGGGCTACCATGGAGCAGTGTCCTCTCTGACATTGTTCAGAAGAATTGACATTGTTCTGGGAGTGATGCACAATGGAAAAAGGGAATCCATACGGTACGCTCTATTAGTTAGTAGAAAAAATCACTAGCGGGAGGACCAGGAATGGATACCTTGTAGTATTTTGATGGTATTTTAAGGAATACAGAAACTGGATAGATGACAATTATAAGAGTTAATGAAGCTGACAATAAAAGTTTAGAATAGATAGAAAAACAGGATGTGTAATGAGCTTGAGATAAATCCTATCTGGAAAAATACACAAAAATAAAATTTAAAAAAATGGATAGGAATAGCTTTAGGGGAGGGCAGCTATGTGGTACAGGAGACAGACCCAAGTTCAAATACAGCCTCAGACATTCACTAGCTGTATGACAAGTCATTTAACTCTGTTTGCCTCAGTTTCTTCATCTGAAACATGAGCTTGAAGGCATGTGACCACAGATACCAGTGACTAAGAAAAATTAGCAGAGGCCAGAGCAACAGACTGAGAGAAAAGGGTTTGGCTAAAAGCTATCATATGAGAGAGGCTGGGTCTGATCAAATCAAAGTTCACTGGGATTCCAAATAAAATACAAAATAGTAGTTCAAAGCAAAAGACCAGAGGCTTGGAGAGTGTGCCACAAAGGGGAACAGTAGCAATCAAGAAGAAATAAAAGAATTATGCAACTTCCTTACCCAATGCAATCATCTTTTATTTAATTGTTTGTTTCACTATATCAACATGTGTCATGGTGGAACAAAATTGTGAAGAAACTTAAATGACAGGCTGAGTGTGTATTTTATCTCATAGGCCAAAGGGGCCATGAAAGGGTCTTGAGCATGTGGGTATCATGGTCAGAATGGCACCTCAGGAAAATTATTTTGGCAATTGTGAGGAAGCTGGAAAGAGACAAAGATGGAAACAGAGGGAGCAGTGAGACTCACAATATTCTAAGTGAAAGATAATTAGGGCCTCAATTGTATTGGTGGAAACGTGAGTGAGAAGTAGGAGATGGGGGAGATATTGTAGAGACAGGACTTGATAAATTGATTCATTAATTAAAATGAAGAAATAAAAGATACCTTAACGTTATTTTTCTTTTGCCCAAACATATGACTTCCTCAGTGAAGAAGATCTCACAGTATGGAAAGTCCTTCCCTTCACACAGTTGAATGACTCTTCTGTAATTTGTAATCTTAGAGAGTTACTTGTCTGGAGGCACTAAGAGGTGCCCATGGTCACACAGCTAGTATAAGTCAGAGATGAGACTTGAATCCATGGCCGGGACTCCATTCTTCCTTTCTTCTCTTTTCCCCTAAGAACGATACTTCTAAAATACCAATTTTCCTGTTCCAAATTTGCAATGAAGATTGGAGTCTTAAAAAAAAACCTAAAAATTAATAGGTAAAACATTTCCTCCCTTTACCATTTACAAGAAGAATATCATGTCACCTAATGTTTTCTGTGACATGTGTAAATAAAATTTAACGATGTTTGTATCATTGCCAATCTAATCAAGAGGACTTTAGGCTAAAAGTAGAAGAAAAGGAAGAAAAAATTAACTGTTAAAACCATAAAGTCAAACATTAATTGTGAAAATGTCAGATGTGATATTAGAAAAAAAGAACAGTGGAGGAGAATCCCACTCTTCCCAGAATAGCGAAGATAACAGAGAAGTGGGTCAGGAGTAATATGTACCGCATCAGATTGTTTGTAATTCAATGAGTCATGTAGCAGTCAATTAACACATATTTATTCAATGCCTACTGTGCGCCAAATACTGTAATAGACATTAGGAATATGAAAAAAAATGAAAAGGTAATAGTCCCCACCATCAAAAGCTCATAGGTTCTTTCTACTTGCAGAGCTATGTCTACAGATTTAGTAACCTACTTATCTGTTTATCATCTTTCTACTTATTACTAACCTTTCCTAATTTCTGTATATACACACATATATGAACCTATAGCCATGATCCAGGGGAGCAACTCTTACAGAGAAAAGGCTCACCATTCCTGACACCCCCAATTGCAGAACCAATCACTGACAACTTTTACCATCAGCCAGGCAAGCCCAAGTGCCCAAGAGAAAGCACTGCCCTCCAGAGCACTAACTGTGCTGCAAGTTTGACCTCATTAGTAATCAGTCAAGGAAGTAATATTCACACAGATTTTTCTTCTTATATATATCTACATGTGATTTATCCCCTGCCTGCTAAGCAGCCACAGACAAAGGAACTAAAATAATAATTACAAAGTTTCCAACACTAATGTTCCTGTCACTGTCAAATAGCCTTAAGTACTAGGTATAATTTTATCCATGGAAATGACATTAAAAAATGTATCACCAACAGCTTTGCCACTTGATTACACCCTAAGAGCCACCTGACTTGCAGCTTTAATACGCCTTAGATGTCATCTTCTTGTATTAGAATGTGAGATTCTGGAGAGTAAGAGCTCTCTTGGTTTTCTTTTTGTATCTTCAGGTCAGAGAGCAGTGCTTTAAAAAAATTAAATTTCATACATTTATAAATTTATTTTGAAACAAATTTAAATTCATAATAAAATTCAGAAGTGAGTCTTAAATGACTTTACATCCATTCATACGTGCTAACATGCATTCATTCATCTACTTATGTCAGTATTATCTATCACCATCTCTACATTTCTTCTATTGATAATAAGCACAGTGTGCTTAGAATTTAATGTCAGAAAGTAAATATGACCCTAAAGGAATCACTGAACTTGGTAAGAAGAGACATCTTAAAATATAGCCATGGAAAGATGCACTTTGTTCTAAAGAAACAGAAGAATAGCACTGTATATAGAAAAGATATATGTTTATGTGGAAGTCCATGAAACTCTAAAGAGGTGAAACAAAGTGGAGAAAATTTGGGCAAGAGTAAAAGGAGAAACGAAAATTGATAGAATTGTAGGTCTATATTACATAACAACTGGACTTGAAAATTGATGATGAGTTTCTGAAAAAGTTCACAGAACTGACAAAGAGTAAGATTTAGTTGCTGTGGATCATTTAATAACTGAGATATTTGCTGAAATGACATCCTGCCAAGAAACAATTCCTCAACAATTTCCAACCCTCAAAAAGCAGAGGAAGTGAACTACCTTGCTGGTAAGACTGGCTAACAAGGGAGATCTGATTGTGAAAGTGGAAGTAATGAGAAATTGGAAACCTCTGGAAAAGTGATTGTTATCTTAGTGTTAATGATAGTCATTAAGGACAATGGTATGATCCCATGTTTTGAGTCCCTGAAAAGGAAAATAATTAAAGAGCAGGGTTATAAAGAAATACACACATACATACATACATATGTGGAGGGAGAGAGAAAGAGAAAGGGAGAGGGAGGCAGGGAGGGGAGAGAGAGAGAGAGGGAGGGAGGGGGGGAAAGAGAGAGAGGGAGAGAGAGAGGGGGGGAGAGAGAGAGAGAGAGGGAGGGAGGGGGGGAGAGAGAGAGGGAGGGAGGGAGGGAGGGAGGGGGGAGAGAGAGAGAGAGGGAGCGAGGGGGAGAGAGAGAGAGAGAGGGAGGGAGGGGGAGAGAGAGAGAGGGAGGTGGAGAGAGAGAGAGAGAGAGGGAGGGGGAGGGAGGGGGGAGAGAGAGGGGAGAGAGGGAGAGGGAGAGAGACAGAGAGGGAGGGAGAGAGAGAGAAATAATAGCAGTAAAAGCACTTAGCATAATGCCTGGCACATAGTATGCTCTCTACAAATGCTTACTACCTTCCTTTTCCTCCCCACTTTGGCTTGAAAAATCACAGAGCTAGTGAGTAGGGCCATAGGGGAATTGATCGCCATGCTTTTTCTAGTGGCAATAGCAACACTGGTTTGATCACAGTTCTGAAACCAGAAGCTAGGGGTTAGGGGAGGATATAATTACAGCAGTAGGGCAGGGAACGAGGCCTCATGACCTGGTTGATTCAGGCACACATTGTACCTAAAGTCATTCTGAAGGACCTTTGTTTGACAGTGCATTTTGTTACTATTATGTAGCACCAGTGCAATACCCACAACGGCTGTGGTTGCTATGAACATGCTGGCGTAGTTCTGAATTGCAAGAGGTAACAGAGTCTGTTCATGGCAGACAGAACGAAAACATTTATTATAACACTGGAAAGTCAAATCCCAGCACCAGAAAGCCAAATCCATTATAGTAACAAAGAAATCTATACACATTATCAATGCAGGGGGCACCGCCATCCCTGGACCTTCTCACAGACAAACTCCCTTAAACAAAATCACTCCCTGGCTCTCACTCACACCAACTGCTGCTCTGTTCTCTGACTTCCTCCTCTCTCCAACCTGCAGCTCCCACTGTCTCTCTCCCAGCTCTGACCTACACCAACTCCCAAGCTTCTAATACCTCAGGCTTATGTGACTCAGACTGTCACGTGACTCAGGCTTCCATGTGATGCAGGCAGGTCACATGGGCCTATCAATGGATGGGAAAGATCTTCCTTTTTCATTAACAATACATTAACAATATATACGATAATACTTTCTGTTACTATACTTGGAAATAATAAAATATCATTGTAGTTGTTCAACAAATGTTTGTTTGACTGAATTATGTTACTTTAAAAATCTATGATGATTACAGAACTACCTTTTTCCTTATTCCAAATGGGACTTTCTCATATTTGTGGGGTTTTGCTGTTACCTATTTATACTACATATTAATAGAAAGGAAACCTGAAGAATTTTTAAGTTCTTTGATATAAAGGAATAAATCATTGGGTTTACTTTTACTTGTTTACAATTTTTCAATCAATTTGTTGAACTTGTGATGACCAAGTGTAAGATGGAAAACACTTATATTTTTGATCAATACTGTCACTATATATTTTATAACACTGACACACCTTCCATCAATTTCACAATTGTCTTTTAATTCCTGTAGTGATTGCTGTTTTTAAATAGTATTTTTTTGTAAAGTAACTTGATTATGAGGAATAAAACTTTCCCCTTTAAAAATTTGTAACTTTGAAATGAACATCAAATTTGGTTTTATTATTGAGTTAACTGGCTTACAATTTTGCTTTTCAATAGAGACATTTTCCATTGAAACAATTACATTATTTGCTTCTTTTAGTTCATTTAAAAAACTTAATAGTGGAGAAAGTGATGAGATAGTTTATATACACACATACATACATACACACTTAGCAATAATAAGTTCTAGGTACAGGATGTCTAAAAAAATCTTAGGAAAGTCTTAAGCTTTAAAATTTTTAAATGGCACTAAGACTTTGGGGGCACCTTGAAGTCATATTATTATTTTCTCCTAATTATTATTCACAAGTGTGATATTATATGTCTGAAATTCTCTTCTAGGTTCTGTGACCACTTGGTAAGTATTTTCTAGAGGAATTCTATATGATGTGAAGGGTTGACTAGGTGATCTTCAAGGTATTTTTTCATCTCTAAGATTCTATCATCATACAATTATGTCTTCTGTTCATATTATCCTTTATTTTTTCAATTAACAAGCATTTATTTTCTCTCTTTCCCACCTCCCTCAACATTAGGAAAAGAGGAAAGGAAAAACAGAACCTCCTCCACTTTTTAAACACATATGTGTAAGTAAGCTAAACAAATTTCCTCCTTGGCCATGTCTAGAAGTCTATGTTTTATTATTAGGAATACCGAATCTAACATCTCTCTGTCAAAAGGTGGGTAACATTATTCATTATTAGTACTCTGGAATCATGGGTAGTCATTGCATTGATTAGACTTGAGAATTTTATAGTTTATTTCCTTCCACTTCTATCACCCAATATTGTTATTGTATTAATTGTCTCCCTGGTTCTGCTCACAAAAATTGACATCAGTTCATAGGAGTCTCAGTTTTCTCTCTGAAACCATCCCTTTCATAATTTCATATGGTAAAATACTATTCCAAATAGTCACATGCAAAAAGGGTTCAAAGAAATAGAAAAACTTTTTTTCCCATAACTCCTTTTTGTCATTGTAAAAAATTAAAAACCTGAGGGGATGCCCATCAATTAGGGGAACAGCTAAACAAATTATGGAATATGAATATAGTAATATTTTGACATATATTATCCTTTCAATCACTGTCCCTTTGGATACACTAAATTGACATTACATTTAACAGTAGGCACTCAATCAGATAGCAATATAATTCTTATGTGTGCTCTGATGCTAATAAAATAATGTGACTATACATTTATTAAACAGGTCTTATTCTATGGTAAAGCTTTATTGCTCTCTCTGAGGCAATTTGCAATCAACAAGTTGAAACTACCTTCTGAATAGCTTAGAGGAGCATAACACATTTTAATATGAGCTGCAGGCTTTTCTTTTGACTAGAGATGCTTTTTGCAATATCTTTCATTGAATGGTTCCAGTGTGTGTGTGTGTGTGTGTGTGTGTGTGTGTGTGTGTGTGTGTTTCTCTACCACAGCTATATAAGCCTTGCTCTTTCAGTCTTGCTCTTCGTGATTTGGGTTGGAATCTAAATCAAATGGTATGTTTCACTAATATTCTTCAACATAGAAAAAAATTAACCGTAGGATTTGTCTTTAGATTCTGGATATTTGCTTTGGGGACCAGCCTTTGCTCTTTGGTCTCCTTTTATATTTAATGATATAGTAAGGTTCACTGAAATGAATACCTTAATAAATTATGGTCTATCATACATGAGAAATAGATAATCATTCCAACATAAAGTATGAACTATGTTAATTCTTTCCCTGTGGCAGGTTAGTTCATTCAGTTAGCAAAAGGCTCTGATGAATGTGAGGTCATGGGTTTAATTCCAACATGGACTAATTACTTTCTTCTATTCAGTAATAAGTTGTGCTTCTAACTCCTCAGCCAGTCATCTTGCAAATGCAATAAAGTAGGAACTGGGCATTTTTGTCCTTAATGTAAATTGTACACAAAACATACGTCAAATTGAATTCTTTTGGATACTTCAAGGATGTGTTAAGAAGGAAGCAAGGACTTCCCTGTGAGGGAGCTCAGTTGGAGTGCAGCTACCAAGGGAGAAAGTGATCTGGAAAATTCTGATTTAAACTAACTATTATTGCTACTAGGAGCTAAATTAGTTTTTTCTCTGCCCCTCCTCTGTCCCTTGTTCCTTCTTCCCATCTCTTATTCCCTCTCATTTCCTGTCCTTCTCCCATTTCTTTTCCCTATTTGTAAGAGAACTGAGGATTGCAAATACTCTCTATCAACATGTAAGTTTTTTCAATCTTTGACAAAGCCCCAGCCATTCCACCCTAGCTATGGCTCTGAGTTCAGGTGGAAGTGGAGTGGGTAGAGAATATAGGTTCACATCTTCTCAACTACATGGAAAAATAGCTTAAAAACATTGTGTACTGATGTTCTATGGAGTCATCTTTGAGCAAAATGGATTAAAATTATTCTACTATATCACTTTGGCTGAATTTAAATTTACATAAAAAGATAGTCTAAAACCTCTTTGAAATAATGCAAAATAATGCTGCTTGTGAGTTATTACCATGGGGAGACCTTTGTTTTCATTGGACCAAATACAGGAGGAAAGGATCTTACTTTATTATATACATAACAAAGTCTAGACTAGATGGGGAGAGTAAACTCTTATGTCTCCTTAGCTTCCTTTTTATTCTATCTCAAATTAATTTATGGGCAATCTAGTGAGAAACTTGGGAGTTGGTTTCATTAGGTTTCTCTATAAGATGGGTATGAGTAGTCTTTCTATTTCCAGTATTACCCGAATTAGCTGTATCTTTAAAACTACCAGAGGAAGATGGCAGAGTAGTGGCAACAACCCAACCTAAGTCTCCCAACATGATCACTCAAAGAACTTTAAAATAACACATAAAATTCAATTCTGGAGTAGCATAGCCACTAAAAAGCTCAGAGGAGATATTTTTCCAGCCCAAGACAACTTAGGATGACCACAGGAGAAGTCTGGGACGCTGAAGTGGGGGTCTACTAAGAGAGTATATGGCAACAAAAGCAGCAGTGGGCCTTGGGGGTGGCAACAGAAGAAGCAGGATCCAGTGATCTTGCACAAAAGCCAGAAAGGGGGGCAGACAACTGGTCAGAAAGAAATTACAGCAGACTTTTTGTTGGCACTGAGCTCAGGACCTGGCACTGTTTAGCAACTTCATTGCCTACACGCAGTTCTTGGTCACAGTTCTAGGGTAGAGAGGAGAACTTGTCATCAGTCACAAGGGGTCGGGGATCCTTGTTACAGTTCTAGGGAAAAGAGGAGCAGTAACGCTTGTGGTTGCAAGGAAGAAAAGACCTTTGTTGGGTAAGGAGCAAAGTACAGACAAGGAGACGAGTGGCCACACACCTTCCCGGATGACACCACTTTTTAAGTATGGAAAATTTATAGGCATCTAGAACTAGCTCTAAAAACAACAGCATAAAAAGCCTGAAGCTTAGGACTGTTCCTCCCCACCCCAAGGTAAACAGAGACCAACTTTAACATAGAGTTCAAAGGCAAGAAAAAGCCTGGAAAAATGACCAAAGAAACAAAAAAAGAACCTGACCATAAAAATCAGGGAAGAAAGATCAAGACACAAACTCAGAAGAAGATGACAATATTATGTAACTACAAGCAAAGTCTTAAACAAAAAATCAAATTGGACACCAGTCAAACAAGAATTCCTGAAAGAGCTAAAGAGATTAGAATGGTAGAGGAAAACTGAGAAAAGAAATGAGAAGGATGCAAGAAAATTATTCAAAGAAAATTAATAGCTTGGTAAAAGAGGCACCAAGAAAATAACACCTTAAAAAAAGCAGATTGGCCAAATGGTAAAAGAACTACAAAGTCTCATTGAAGAAAAGAATTCCTTAAAAATTAGAATAGGAGAAATGGATGCTAATGATTCCATGAGACTTAAAAAAACCCCACAATAAAACAAATTCAAAGAATGAAAAAGTAAAAGAAAATGTAACATATCTCACAGGAAAAACAGGGAAAATAGATGACAGAGATAATTTAAGAATGATTGGACTATTTTGAAAGCTATTATCTGAAAAGAGCCAAGAAATCATTTTCTGAAAACTATAAAGGAAAACAAGTCCAATATCTTAGATCCAAATGGTAAAATAGAAATTGAGAGAATCTACTGATCCTCTTTTGAAAGAGTTCCCAAGATAAAAACTCCCAGGAATAGTATAGCCAAATTCCAGAGCTCCCAGTCAAGGAGAGAATATTGCAAACAGACAGAAAGAAACCATTTAAATATTTTGGATCCATAGTCAGGATCACAGAAGGTTTAACAGCTTCAATGTTAAAGGAGTGGAGGGTTTGGAATATGATATTTCAGAAAGCAAAGGAGCTAGGGTTACAACTAAGAATAACCCACCCAGCAACACTGAGTATAAAAAAATATAGAAAGGGCAGATAATTTTGATTATATAAAATTAAAAAGTTTTCACACAAACAAAACTAATGCAACCAAAATTAGAAGAAAAGCAGAAAACTGGATTCTTTTTGCAAAAGTATGTCTTATAAAGACCTTATTTCTCAAATACATAGAGAAGTGAATCAAATTTATAAGAATTCAAGTCATCCCCCAATTGATAAACCATCAAAGGATGTGAACAGGAAGTTTTAAGACAAAGAATTTAAAGTTTTTGATAGCCACATAAAAATGATCTAAATCACAATTGATTAGAGAGATGCAAATTGAAACAACTTTCAGGTACCACCTTACAGCTATCAGATTGACTGATATGACAGAAAAGGAAAATGATAAATATTGGAGGGGATGTGGGAAAATAGGAACACCAATGCATTGTTGCTGTTGTGAACTAATCCAGCCATTCTGGAGACCAGTTTGGAACTGTGTCCAAAGGGCTATAAAATTGTGCATGGGAAGATGATACATGTAACTCCTAAAAACTGTCATTATTAGGAAAATTAGAAGGGGCCCACATAGACAGAGAGCGCAGGGATCAGTTGATTATGTTGGGATGGTCTCCAGAAATTGAGGGAATGCAAAAAAGATTTGCCCTGGGAGAAGGGGGAGGAAGATTGGGGAACATTATCTCACATAAAAGAGGTTTTTCAAGGATGAGCTTTTACAGTGGAGGAGAAAATGGGGATGTGTTTGTGAACAATGCTTGAACCTTTTGCTTGTATAAATTACCTCAAAAAGGAAATAACATACACCCTCAGTTGGATATAGAAATATATCTGACCCAACATGAAAGTAGGAGG
The DNA here is from genome assembly GCF_011100635.1 of Trichosurus vulpecula. Classification (NCBI taxonomy): domain Eukaryota; kingdom Metazoa; phylum Chordata; class Mammalia; order Diprotodontia; family Phalangeridae; genus Trichosurus; species Trichosurus vulpecula. Next base: position 449,507,821 of record NC_050574.1, on the reverse strand, counting down.
GGAAGAGTATAAGGGAAATGTGGAGTGATAAAAGGGAGAGATGCAGAGGTCAGCAAAATCATCTTTTGAGGAGAAACAGAGTAAAAAGGAAGAGAGAAGGATAAACAGAAGAAAATAGGATGGAAGGAAATATACAGTAATCCTAACTGGAAATGTGAATGGGATGAACTCACCCATAAATAGGAAGAGAATAGCAGAATGGATTAGAAAAGAGAATAATATGTTTACAAGAAACACACTTGAAGCAGAGACACACACCGAGTTAAAATAAGGGGCTGGAGCAGAATCTTTCATCAGTCTGCTGGCATAAAAAAAGCAGGGGTAGCAATTATGATCTTAGATAAAAAGCAAAAATAGACTCAATTAAAAGAGACAAGTAAGGAAACTACACATTGCTAAAAGTTACATAAACAAAGTAGCAATATCAATATTAAACATATATTCATCTATTGTCTGATCATCTAAATTTATAAAAGAAAAGTTGAATAAATTACAGGAGTAAGTAGAGTAAAACAATTTTAGCAGGGCACCTCAATTTTCCCCCTCTCAGAATCAGAAAAATCTAACCATAAAATAAATAAGAAAGAAGTTAAGGAGATGAATAGAATTTTAGAAAAGTTAGATACAGTAGAGCTCTGGAGAAAATTGAATTGGGAATAGAAAGAAATATACACTTTTCTCAGGTGTGCAGGGTACCTTTATAAAAATTGAACATATATTAATACATAAAAACCTCATAATGAAAGGCAGAGAAGCAGAAAAATTAAATGCACCATTTTTGGACCATTATGCAATAAAAAAAATCACATTCAATAAGGGAGCAGGGAAGCAAAGATTAAAAATTAATTAGAAACTAAATAATCACATCCTAAAGAATAAGTAGGGTAACAAATCATAGAAACAATTATTAATTTCATTTAAAAGAATGGCAACAATGAGACAACATACCAAAATTTGTGGGATACAAATGCAGTACTTAGGGGTAAATTTTATATCTGTAAACATTTACAAGAAATTTTTTTTAAAAGTGTAAATTAGTGAATTGAATATGCAATTAAAAAACCTAAAAAATAAATTCCTAATTAAACTTCAAAATAGAAGTCCTGAAGATCAGAAGGAGAGATTAATAAAACTGAAAGTAAAAAATAATAACAACAACAAAACACTGAATTAATAAAAAACTAGGAACTTTTTATGAAAAAATGATAAACCATTGTTTAATTTGATTTTAAAAAGAGAAAGAAGAAAACCAAATTGCCAATCTAAAGAATGGAAAAGGTCACTCCACTACCAATGATGACAAAATGAAAGCAATTATTAGGAGTTCTACCAAATTTATTTTATGACACAAATATGGTTTTGTTTATTAAACCAGAAAGAGCAAAAAGAGAGAAAGAAAACTATAGGCCAATTTCCCTAACTGTATATTGGTGCAAAAATTCCAATAAAATGCTAACAAATGCTTACAGTAACATATCACAAAGATCACTCACTATAGCCAAGTGTGATGTGTACAAAGAATGCAAATACAGGAAATCTATAGGCATATTAATAACAAATGACAAATATCATATAATTATATCAATAGATGCAGAAAATGATTTGAGGAAATATAAAATCCATTCATATTTAAAACATTAGAAAATATGGGGCTCAATAGAGTCTTTCTTAAAATAATGAGTATCATCTATTTAAAACCAAGAACAAGCATTTTCTGTAATGGAATAAACTAGAAGCCTTCATAGTATGATTTAGGGGTAAAGCAAGGATGTCTGTTATCACCACTATTATTCAATATTGTTCTTGAACTGCTACCAATGAGACAAAAAAAAAGAAATAGAATGAATAAAAATAGGCAATAAGGGAACAAATATCTCATTCTTTGCAGATAATATGATGATATACTTAGGGAGTGCTAGAAAATCAACTACAAATTTACTTGAGGGGGCAGAGCCAAGATGGTGGCTGGAAAGCAGGGACTTGCATAAGCTCCCCGCCAGGTCCCTCCAAAAACCTATAAAACATGGCTCTGAAAAGTTCTAGAACTGCAGAACCCACAAAATAGCAGAGGGAAGCAGGGCTTCAGCCCAGGATAGCCTGGATGGTCACTGGGCGAGGTTTTTCGTGCATGGAGCTGGGAGCGGAGGGGAGCAGAGGCCAGCATGGGCAGTGGCAGGAACAACCAGACCAGGAGCCAGGCAGAACAGGCCCTAGTGCCCTGAATCAGTGAGCTGTGGCAGTTACCAGACTTCTCAACCCACAAACACCAAACACAACAGAGAAGGTTAGTGGGAAAAGCTGTGGGGTATAGAGTGAAATTAGTTCGCAGTCTGGCCACTGCCCCCAGGACAGCAGGGGTGGTGCAGCTACAGAACTACAGCTGCAGTTGCTTCTGGCCCCAGGCCCACCTGGTGGGAGGAATTAAGTGGCGGATCAGAGAGGGAGTGCAGAGCCTGCTTAAGATCTGAGTCAGGTCCCGGTTGGCAGTTGTTGGGTGAGGAGGAATGCAGGTGTGGCAGAGCTGGCCGTATAGAAATAGGTCTGAAAACAACAGAGCATCCCCTCAAGCTTGGAACAAAGTACTCTTTAGTCTACAAGCAGTCATACCCCCATGAAAAACTCAAGGGTCAAGTAAGTTGCCTGGGAACATGGCCAGGCAGCAGAAACAGACTCAGATTCAGTCTCAGACTTTGGAATCTTTCTTTGGTGACAAAGAAGACCAAAACACACAGCCAGAAGAAGTCAACAAAGTCAAACAGCCTACATCAAAATCCTCCAAGAAAAACATGAACTGGTCTCAGGCCATGGAAGAGCTCAAAAAGAATTTGGAAAAGCAAGTTAGAAAAGCAGACAAAAAATTGGGAAGAGAAATGAGAATGATGCAAGAAAACCATGAAAAACAAGTCAATGACTTCCTAAAGGAGACCCAAAAAGTACTGAAAAAATACTGAAGAAAACAAAAACTTAAAAAATAGACTAACTGAAATGGCAAAAGAGCTCCAAAAAGTCAATGAGGAGAAGAATGCCTTGAAAGGCAGAATTAGCCAAATGGACTGGAGGCAGAATTAGTCCAAATTAGACTGGAGCAAGTGGAAGCTGGTGACATTATGAGAAATCAAGATATTATAAAACAGAACCAAAGGAATGAAAAAATGGAAGACAATATGAAATATCTCCTTGGAAAAACTGCTGACCTGGAGAATAGATCCAGGAGAGATAATTTAAAAATTATTGGACTACCTGAAAAGCCATGATCAAAAAAAGAGCCTAGATCATCCTTCAAAAAATTATCAAGGAAAACTGCCCTGATATTCTAGAGCCAGAGGGTAAAATAGAAATTGAAAGAATCCACAGATCGCCTCCTCAAAAAGATCCTAAAAAGAAAATTCCTAGGAATATTGTTGCCAAATTCCAGGGCTCCCAGATCAAGGAGAAAATACTGCAAGCAGCCAGAAAGAAACAATTTGAGTATTGTGGAAACATAATCAGAATAACACAAGATCTAGCAGCTTCTACATTAAGGGATCGAAGGTCTTGGAATATGATATTCTGGAGGTCAATGGAGCTAGGATTAAAATCAAGAATCACCTACCCAGCAAAACTGAGTATCATGCTCCAAGGCAAAATATGGATTTTCAATAAAATAGAGGACTTTCAAGCTTTCTCAGTGAAAACAGCAGAGCTGAATGGAAAATTTGACTTTGAAACACAAGAATCAAGAGAAGTATGAAAAGGTAAACAAGAAAGAGAAATTACAAGGGACTTACTAAAGTTGAACTGTTTTGTTTACATCCCTACATGGAAAGATGATGTGTATGATTCATTAGACCTCAGTATTAGGGTAGCTGAAGGGAATACACACACACACACACACATATAGACAGAGGGCACAGGGTGAGTTGAATATGAAGGGATGATATCTAAAAAAGTAAAATCAAATGAAGGGATGAGAGGGGAATATATTGAGAGAGGGAGAAAGGGAGAGATAGAATGGGGTAAATTATCTCACATAAAAGTGGCAAGATAAAGCAGGGAGGGAGGGAAGATTGGGCAGGTGAGGGAGAATGAGTGAATCCTGTTCTCATTGGATTTGACTTGAGGAGGGAATACCATACACACTCAGTTGGGTATCTTACCCCACAGGAAAGAAGGAGGAAGAAGATAAAAAAAGGGATAGAAGGGAGGGCAGATGGCGGAGGAGGTAATCAAAAACAAACACTTTTGAAAAGGGACACGGTCAAAGGATAAAATTCAATAAAGGGGGATAGGTTAGGAAGGAGCAAAATATAGTTAGTCTTTCACAACATGAGTATTGTGGAAGGGTTTTACATACTGATATGCATGTGGCCTATGTTGAATTGCTTGCCTTCTTAGGGAGGGTGGGTGGGGAGGGAAGAGGGGAGAGAATTTGGAACTCAAAGTTTTAAAAAGAGATCTTCAAAAACAAAAAAAAAGTTTTTGCTTGCAACTAGGAAATAAGATACACAGGCAATGGGGTATAGAAATTTATCTTGCCCTGCAAGAAAGTAAGGGAAAAGGGGATGGGAGGGGAATGGTATGACAGGATGAAGGGCCAACTGGGGAACTGGGCAACCAGAATATATGCCACCTTGGAGTGGGTGGGAGGGTAGAAATGGAGAGAAAATTTGTAATTCAAACTGTTGTGAAAATCAATGCTGAAAACTAAATATATTAAATAAATAAAATAAAATAAATTAATAAAAAAATAAATTTAAAAAAATTACTTGACACAGTTAACTTTAGCAAAGTTGCAGGACTTAAAATAAACCCATATATTACCAACAAAGTCCAGCAGGAAGAGATAAAGAAGGAATTCCATTTTAAATAACTGCAGACAATATAAAATACTTGGGAGTGTACCTGCTAAGAGCAACCCAGAGATTCTATGAATACAATTATGAAACACTTTTCACCCAAATAAAGACAGATCTAAATAGAAATATTAATTGCTCATGAACCAGAATAGTAAACCGATAATTCCCCTTAAATTAATTTACTTATTCAGTGTCATGCCAAACTAACAAAGAAGTATTTTATGGAGCTTGAAAAAATGAGAAAATTAATTTGAAACCACAAAAAATCAAGAATATCAAGGGAATTACAAATGTGAAGGAGGGTGGCTTATTAGTATCAGATTTCAAAGATATTAAAAATCAACAATTATCAAATATTCTCATATAGGATAAGTAGTAGACTGGGGGATCAATGGAACAGACTAGGAATACAATGCAGTAGTAAATAACCTCAGTAATCTAGTATTTGATAAACCCAAATATAATCTTTTAGATCAAGAACTTACAATCTGACAACATGTTTTTTCAAAAACTGAAGAGCACTTTAGCAGAAACTAGGTGGAGACCAACATCTCACACCATATATCAAATTAAGGTCAATAAAGCTACATGATTTAGAAATAAATGTTGTTATCATAAGCAAATTAGAGGAGAATGGAAAATTTTGCCTGTCAGAACTAAGGATAAGGGAAGAGTTTATTACCAAATAAGAAACAGAGCCGATCACAGGAAGCATAATGGATCAATTTGATTATATGAAGTTAAAAAGGTTTTGCACAAACAGTACCAATGCTCTCAAAATCAGAAGGGAAGCAGGGAACTGGGAAATATTTTTTGTAGGCCTCTGATAAAGGCCTCACTTCTCAAATATATTGGGGACTGAGGTGAAAGTATAAAAATAAGAACCACTCCCCAGTTGATATATAGTCAAAAGATGTGAGTAGGTAATTTTCAGAAGAAATTAAAGCTCTTCATAATCATATAAAAATGTTCTAAATTACTGTTGATTTGAGACATACAAATTAAAACAACCCTGAGATACCACTTCTTACTTATTATATTGGTTAACATGACAGAAAAGGAAAATGACAAATGCTGGAGATGTGGGAAAGCAGGGACACTAATGAGCTGTTGGTGGAGTTGTGAACTGGTCCGACCATTTCGGAAAACAGTTTGGAGCTATGCCTAAAGGGCATAACCTTTGACCCAGAAATACCACCACTTTCATAGGTTTCTAAAGTGGATGATACCTGCCCTTGGGGGCAGGCACTGGAATGATTGAGAGAGGGGTAGCAGTAGCTTTGGATGCAGTTGGAAAGCATTGAATAAAAATAAGCATTAACCTAACCTAATCCCAGAGTGGTGCTGTGTAATTTTTTTTCTTTTTTTTTTTTTTGTAAAGGAGGCATTAGGCCAAATAAGTTTGAGAACCTCTGGAAGAAGGACCTTCCAAGGTTTTCCAATACTTGTTAGGGGTTGTATCTATTACAATCTCTGCCATTGCCCAGCTGATTATATTCAACCGTTTGAAGGTATTCCCAGTATCCCAGTTACATTTAACAGTCAGCCTAATTTTTAGGCTATGAAAAATATTTATAGCAGTTCTTTTTGTGGTGGCGAAGAATTAGAAATTGAAGAGATGACCATCAATTGAAGAATGGCTGAACAAGCCATGACTGTCTTACAAGTTGGCGTTTTCTGTTCCTTGGAGTAGGGATGGGGGGAAGGTTTATCCTCTTTTCCTGTGTTGTGCTCAAATCTGAAAGTTTAAGGGAGGAAAGGCACTACAAAGAAAAAAAGGGGGGATGTCATTTCATAGGTTCCCCTTATAGATCACAAATTTGGTAGCTCCTCCAGCAGAAGTCTCTCTTTTTAAAACTCAGCCAATCATCAGAAGGTAGCCTTGATCACTGGAATCCAATTGGAGGAGTTCCCTGTGTCTGATCCCAAGGTGCTAGGGATAACTAGATAGGAGTTGACTCTTTCCAACAAAGGTAGTTGCATAAAGTTAAGGTGGGTGCCACAGGGTTTTCAGCATCAGGCCTGGAATGGATTAACCCTGGAAAGCTTGAGTTCAAATTTGACCTTGGTCATTAATTTAGTGGCCCTGGTCAAGGCCTTGAATCTCATTTTGCCTAAGATTTTTTTAATCTGTAGAATGGGGATAATAATAGAATCTATCTCACAATGTGGTCCTTGTGAGGATCAAATGATATAATATTTGATAAAGACTTAGCACAATACTTGACACATTGTAAGCACTTAATAAATCCTTCTTTCCCTTCCTCCCTCCCTCCCTTCCTTTCATCTATCCGTCCTTATATTTTCATTGCCTTGTAAGGATGATTGGAGAGCTCAGAAAAGTTGCTGTAATCATCTTCCTTCCTACCCCTCACCCCAATTAGAAAGATAATCTTCCAACATCATAACTAAATTTTGATTCTGGTTTTTTATTGTGTCAGAGTGCTTGATGTTTTCTTTCTTAATAATTTTCCTTCATTGTCTTACTTTTTGTACTTATAGTAAAGACTGTCATTAAATCTTCTTTCTTGATGGTCAGTGATAGAAATCTACACAAAATTTCCTTGGTATTGAATTCTGTCCTACATACTTCTATATTTCAGTACTTCAGGTACCAGTGACTTTTATTTTTAATTTTTTTGTTGTTTTGGTATGAGTCTTATATTAACTAACATGGAATAGAACTCCTTTATACATTACCAAATGGTCTTTGTGAGTTGTTCTGGTCAAAATCATCACTATCATCATCATCATCACCACCACCACCACCATCGCCATCAATTCTCTGGCTGACCTGACGATAAGGGTGTCTTAAGTTACCTAGGTGGCTCTTTGGCTTCCCTATGTATTAGATTAAAAATAAAAATGGAAATTTATGTGGTATTAATATTTTAAATTCATTTCATTTATATTATCTTACTTGACCCTCACAACAACCTCATGAGCTAGGTGATATTATTATCATCCTTTTAAGAAGAGGAAACAGAATAAATGAGGTTAAGAAATTTTCTCAGGGTCATGAAGCTAGTAAATATTTGAGGCAGGATTCAAACTGACATCTTCATAATTCCAAATTTAGTCAAGTATACTATGATGTCTCTCCATATTAAAATCAATTCTAAAAAAAATCCTCCAGCACATTGGTTGTGTTTCTATACAAGAGGTATGGAGAAACACGGATAAGAGCTTTATGGGATGAAAAGAACCAGAGGGCTTGCAGTATGTACCAGTGGAGGAAATAAATCAAAGATTAAAAATGTATTAAAGTAATACATATGCAGGGCTAAGCCCAGCTGATGATTATCAGTCTTTTTTGGGCCCACCATTACTACTGAAGATGACCATCCATAATTCTACTTTCATTATGTCTCTCATCTAGATGATTTCAATTAACACATATATAGATACAGGGGATGTTCAAAAAATAAAAGGTGATACCCTCCCTAAAAGGAGACACAAAAGGACTGTACAAAAACCTAAAGCCATTTGGTCCTCTGAATAGTTGTTTTCAAATAGGAACTGAATGAGGATTTCAGCTTTTGGAATGATGTATAGCACCCAGCTGTCAAGTAGCCATTGAATCAATATTAATTGATATTACAGCAAATGCAGCGAAATATGTAGGATTAGAGGATTCTTAACAATTTGAAAACTGGAGCGATATTGTGTTGGAAATAGCATATTCCATGACAGGGAGGGGGAAAAAACCTGGCCTCTTACTAGCCTGCAGAATAAATTTGAACCAACCTTTTAATGGACTCTGGGAACAAAGCTTACAGGTTGGCTTAGTTTCCTGTGGATAAAGATGAATAAGATTTAACAATATCCTCTCAGGAATCAGTTTTATGGATCCATCCACCAGTAAGGGCAATTGCTGATGAGTAAGGAAGAAAGTCTCTGTTAGCTGTTGCACAGTCTTCAATTGTTACCACTGCTCTTCCATAGAGGCAATAAGCAAATTCAAAGACACTCCAGAGAACAATAAATAAGATAGAAGGGCTAAAGGGGACAAGATAAAAGAGGTGCAACTAGATATTTCCCAGGTGAGAAAGCAAGTCTGAGAGGCTTAACAAAGCAAAAGAACCATGATTGAGAGGCTAGGAGGGGTTGCAAACAAAATGCCTGGATTTGTGTTATTAAAGCCAAAATGATGTATTTCAAGTGGGATGCTTTACATTTTGCTTCCCTTCTTTCATTTTAGATATCGATAAAATGCTTCCTGCACACATTGCACTTGCTTTTGGAATCCTAATCAATCTTCTAAATTTCTGTCATAGTTCTAATGTCTTCTTTCACTTGGGAAAGGCTTTCATATAATACACATATATCAGCAAACGAATAAGGATATAGAAAAACATGTCTTTTCACATGGCACAAACCAATGATTCTTGAAAGGTAAATATATTAATTTGTGGCTTGAAGTATTTTCTGTGTGCAGAATGTAGACTTAAGAAAAGGTAGACTAGTTCATTTTTTAAAGGAAAGGAAAAGTTTATAATGTGAAACAGAAACTAAGACAGATGTTTACATGTCCTGATTATTTTATTAAAGTGACCAGATATCCACATTTTTAAAAATTTATTTATTTAGCATTTTAATTTTCTCCAGTTACATGTAAAAACAATTTTTAACAATCATTTAAAAAAACTTTGAATTTAAATTCTCTCCCTCCCCCACCCCATGAGAAGGTAAGCAATTACATAAAGGTTTTATATGTGTAGTTGTGTAAAATATATTAAACTGTCATGTTGTGAAAGAAAACCTAGACAAAAAAGTCAAGAAAAATAAAGTAAAAAAAAAACAAAATATAATTCACTATTTTATTCAGATACCATCAGTTCTTTCTCTATGAATGGATAGCATTTTTCATCATAAGTCCTTCATAGTTGTCTTAGGTCTTTGTATTGCTGAGAATAGCTAAGTAATTTACAACTCATCATCTTACAATATTGCTGTTGCTTTGTGTACAGTACATTTCATTTTGCATCAGCCAAAGCAAGTCTTTCCAGGTTTTTCAGAGAGCATTCTGATTATCATTTCTTATAGTACAATAGTATTCCACCACAATCACATACCACAACTCATTCAGCCATTCTCCAATTCACGGGCATCCCTTCAAGTTCAAATTCTTTGCCCCCAGAAAAGAGCTGCTATATATATTTTTGTACATATAGGTCCATTTCCTTTTAAAAAAAATCTCTTTTGGAATACAGACCTAGTTGTGCTATGGCTAGGTCAAAGGGTATCCATGGTTCTATAGTTCTTTGTGCATACTTCCAAATTGCTCTACTGAATTGTTGAATCAGTTTACAACTCCAACGACAATGCATTAATGTCTCATTTTTTCCACATCCCCTCCAATATTTATCATTTACCTTTTCTGTCCTATTAGCCAATCTAATAGGTATGAGGTAGTACCTTAGAATTGTTTTAATTTGCATTTCTCCAATAAGCTAGATTTTTTTATATGGCTATAAATAGCTTTGATTACTTCATTAAAAACAGATTATATCTGTGAATCATTTATCAGTTGTGAAATGGCTCTTATTTTTATAAATTTGACTCAGTTCTCTGTTTGAAAAATGAGGCCTTAATCAGAGAAACTTGCTTCAAAATTTTTCACATTACTATTGCTAAATGTATTTCCCTCCATCCTTTCCCCTTGTTTATTCTATTCTCTCTCTCCTTTCACCTTGTCACCCTTCAAAAGTGTTTTGCTTCTGACTACCCCCCCCAATCTGCCCTCCTTTCTATTACCCCCTCCATCTTACTTCCTTCTTCTCCCACTTTCCTATGGGGTAAGATACATTTATATACCCGATTATGTATGTATGTTACTCCTTCTTTGAGCCAATTCTGATGAGAGTAAGGTTCACTTATTCTCCCTCACCTCCCCTGTCTTCCTCTCCAATACAAAAACTTTTTCTTGACTCTTTTAGGTGAAATAATTTGCCACATTCTACTTCTCCATTTCTCTTTCTCCAAGTACATTCTGTTCTCACTCATTAGTTTTATTTTTTGTATATTATCCCCTTATATTCAACTCCTTATAACTACCTTAATAGTGAGAAAGGTCTTACAAGTTACAAATGTCTTCCCATATAGGAATATAAACAGTTTAAACTTATTAAGTCCCTTATGTTTTACCTTTCCTGTTTACCTTTCTATGCTTCTCTTGAGTCTTGTAATTGAAAGTCAAAATTTCTATTCAGCTCTAGTCTTTCCATCATGAATGCTTGAAAGTCCTCTGTCTCATTGGATGTCCATTTCTCCCCCCTGAAGGATTATACTCAGTTTTGCTGGGTAGGTGGTTCTTGGTTATAATCCTAGCTTCTTTGCCCTCCAGAATATCATTTTCCAAGCCCTCCAAACCTTTAATGTAGAAGCTGCTAAATCTTGTGTTATCCTGACTGTGGCTCCATGATAGTTGATTTGTTTCTTTCTGACTGATTACAATATTTTCTCCTGGACCTGAGAACTCTGGAATTTGGCTACAATATTCCTGGCAGTTTTCATTCATCACTTCTTTCAGGAGGTGATTGGTGAATTCTTTCCATTTCTATTTTACCCTCTGGTTCTAGAATATCAGGGCAGTTTACCTTGATAATTTCTTGAAAGATGATATCTAGGTTCTTTTTTGATCATGGCTTTCAGATATTCCAATAATTTTAAAATTGTCTCTCCTGGATCTATTTTCCAGTTCGGTGGTTTTTCCAATGAGATGTTTCACATTGTATTCTATTTTTTCATTCTTTTGGTTCTGTTTTATAATTTCTTGATTTAAAGGCATTAGCTTCCATTTGCTCCATTCTAATTTTTTAAGGAATTATTTTCTTCAGTAAGCTTTTGGAACTCCTTTTCCATTTGCCCAGTTCTGCTTTTTAAGGCATTCTTCTTCTCATTGGCTTTTTGGACCTCTTTTTACCATTTAGCCTTGTCTGTTTTTTAATGCATTATTTTCTTCAGTTTTTTTGTGTGGGCATGTGTATGTCTCCTTTACCAAGCTGTTGATTTGTTTTCATGATTTTCTTGCATCACTCTCATTTCTCTTTCTAATTTTTCCTCTACCTCTCTTACTTGATTTTCAAAATCCTTTTCCATAGCCTGAAATCAATTCATGTTTTTTGGAGGTTTTCGATGTAGGAACTTTAATCATGCTATCTTCTTCTGAGTGTGTGTTTTGATCTTCCTTGTCACCGTAGTAACTTTCTATAGTCAGAGGTTTTGTTTCGTTTTCCTTTGTTTGCTCCTTTTTCCCACCTATTACTTGACTTTTGGCTTTGTTAAGGTAGGGCTCTGCTTCCAGTATGGAGGGAGCACTGTCCCAATCTTTAGGGGTTTTGTGCAGCTGTTTTCAGAGATACTTCTAGGGCCCTCTAAGTTTTCAGTTCCTACAAGGTGGCATGATCTAAGGAGAGGTGTTTACTTCTTTCCTGGCCTGTGCTCTGGTCTATGAGCAACCTCACACACTCTTTTCTGCTCTGGAACTGTGAGGAGGGTCCCCCCTGCACTGTGGCCACAAGCTCTGCTATGCTAGTGCTCTTCCTTGCCCTGGGATTGCCAGCCAGGACTGTGACCCAGATCTGAGTACGGGCAAAGCAACAGAGTCCTGCCTCACTGGTCACAAAGAGACTCCCATCTGACTATTTGTTCCACCCCCTTACTGTCTGCAAGCAGCTACTACTATTACTGCTGCCGCTGCTGCTGCCACTGTCACTCCCTTCACTGTCACTGCTGTCACTGTCACTGCCACTCCGCTTCAGTCACTCCCAAGGCTCGTTCCTGGTTTGCTTGGGCCAGAGCTGTTCTGGCATGGCCTGTGCTAAACTGTGCTCCAGTCTCACTCAGGTGCAACAAATCTTTCCTGCTGACCTTCCAAGTTGTCTTTGGAGTCTGTGGGCTAGAGGTCTGGAAACTGCGATGCTGCCGGTGATTCAGTCATGCCAAGGCCTGCTCTGGGTTTTCTGGGACCCCGTCTGTGCTGGAGCGTGGTCTTCTCTCACCCTCATGCAACAGACCTTTCCTGCCCACCTTCCAAGGTGTCTTGGGCTTGAAATTTGTTTCACTTCATCTTTTTGTGGGTCCTGCTGCTCTAGAATTTGTTTAGAGTCATTTGTAAAGGTATTTGGAGGGGTTTGGTGGAGAGCTCAGGCGAGTCTCTTGGCCCTGCCTCTCCCAGATATCCACATTTGGCTGGAATGGTACTCACTAAGAAGACCTCTACTCCCAGGACACTCTTTTAGCCTCATTCTAATACTCACAATTTAGTCATTTGTATATTGTAGTTGCTTTGTGAACCATAGTATCTAAATAGGCCATCAGTCAACTAGCATTTATTAAGTGCCTTCTGTATGCCAGCCACTTTGGTAAGCTCTGGGAATACAAAAACAAACAACAGTTGAAGGTACTACCTTTTACACTGTAATGCACAGAACTAGAATAGGAAAAGACAGCCTTATAAACTAGAGATGAGAGAATACATTTCCTCTAACCTGCCAGAGCAGGGGTTGACGTGGAACAGAGACAGGGGCTAATTTCTTACTCCAATTATGGTTATTTGGCACCAAGGAAACCATTAAGATTTTTAAAACTGTATTCTCTCAAACCTTTTTAATACTGTTCTCACAGAATCATATATTAGGATTAGAAGGAACCTTAGATTTTCTCTGGCTTAACTTATTTATAGATGAAGAAACTTTGTGTTTCTCCTTCATTTTTGAAGAAGACCACGACATCAGGGGAATGATGACATGACTTGTGTTTGACTTGGATTTGAGTGAGTGAGGGCTGTGCAAGCCCACTGGCCTCACTTTCTCCTCCAGAGTCACCTGGATCCAGTGACCTGATATTCAACAGGATGACTGGAGATGACCCAGGATGCAACGGGAGACCCTGGCCCTTTTAGGCTCAGGCCCTTTCAGGTACTCACTTAGAGTGAGGTAATGCCTATTCAGTGAATAGGCCTCTTTAAGAAGTGAGTCAAGGCATGGCCCTTTTAATTAGAAAAAAAAATCAAGGTAGGAGAGGAAGACCCTCAGGGTTGCTGTTCCAAAGAGAAACAGTTACCAGATAAAGAAATCAAGACTCAGGGAAATAAGGGACTTGCCCACTGTCACCTATTTAGTTACTCCCAAACCTTTTCTAGGGGTGCGCTAGAACCTGCTCAGACTGGCTCCCAGGAGTCCAGTATTAAATTTTCGGTCTTTGTATTTACATCTCAGAAATCTGCCAATGCTACAAGTCAGGGCTTGATTTATTATTTTGTTGATTGTCTAGACTTAAAAAGTGATGGAGAAAATATAAATAATGAAGTTTAAACTTAAAAAGTGTGTTGTACCAGCAAAAGTAATACAGAAACTGAGGTGGGAGAGAGTATCCAAGAAAGGGGATTGATCCACAGTGTCAGAAACTGAAATGAAGTTAAAGAGGATCAGAATTACGAAAGCCTACATAACGTAGGAGCTTAGAGAGAATTGGTACCATGGGAGAAAGAAGTTTCAATTGAGGGGTTATGTGAGAAATTAGATTGTCCCAGGTTGAAAAGTGAGTAGGTGTGGAGGCGGAAGCTGTGAGTACATGAATATTTTGTTAGGAATTTGACAGGGAAAGTGATAAGGTATGTAGTTAGAGATCTCAAGGGGTTAGTATTATCAACTAAAGTTTCATTTTGCTGTTTTAATTTATTTAACTATTTATTTATTGATGATGAGGATTGTTATTATGGTTCCCAAGGAAAGAGTCAAGGGAGAGGAAAAGCTTCATGATAAGGAAGAGAAAAGAGATAATTGAATCAATAAGGTTCTGGAGAAGACAATAGAGAAGGAGGGGAAGTGGGGATGGGATGAAGGGCCATAACTTCCTATGTGATAAGAGTAAAAAGGAAAAGGACGGGAGAAGATGTAGAGGACTTTTGGTGTGTGGGATAGGGAAAATAAGGGAGTTCATGGGAGTGACCTCTTTGGTGGCTGAATAAAGGCTGGATTGGAGTGAGGAGAGACTTGAGGCAGGCAGACCCACCAATAGACTTTGTCCAGGCATGATGTGAGGAGGACCTGTACTAGAGTAGTGGCAGTGGCAAGAGATGTCGCAGACTGAAATCAATATCCTTTGGCAATAGACTGAATATAGGGATATAGAGGTAGTGAAGAGTCAAGTGCATATCCTAGGTTTTGAGCCCAAAGGACTGGGAGGATGGGGTTCTCCTCTAGAGGGTATGGCTGCCTTTGTGTGAGGATAAGGTGGGACATGCTTTGTGAATATCCAGGAGTTAATTAAGTGAAGTATGGCATGGGGAGGACACAACCTGGGTGCAGACAGTTATTGTAATAGTTCAAGTAAGAGGGAATGAGGAGGTGGTAGATTGTTAAATAGAAAGAAAGGAATAGGTGTGATAAAATACAGAGGTATAAGGGAAAAAAATTAAAACTAAATGAAAAACAGAAAAGAACAATTCATAATAAGTAAAATGAGAAAAAGATAGCAATGAGTATGCTGTATTAATTAATTTAATGCTTATTAGTCTCCTCTGTCAAAGACATATACATTTGGGAATAAATATCTGCTGGCAAGTATGGATATTTGTCAGTCTAGTATGACTCACAGACTAAAGAGGGACGGTGTCTGAAAAGGACAGTTCTGGAAGAGAGGCTCTGAGCATTGAGAGATGGGGTGGGGGGGTACAGGAAGATGGGGTTAAGTCAAGGCGGTGTGTATACAAATTTGATAAAGCATTGAGAGAGAAGTAATCAGTATTCATCGATGCTATGACCATTGCCAAACTATGTGGTTGAGACAAGGTACACGGTGACAGCTTAAGTTTGCCCCTTCTCTCTCTTTTTTCACATCCTCTCCCCTTCCAACGATAGTGGCTTCCTATTCCAAAGCTTCTTTCTGTTCTTTAAAATTACATTAATAATTTCTTTTAGCTAATTTGAAGGCTACTAGATAAAGTTTAAAAGAGTGTGGGTTTCACTATTTGTGATCAGGGACATGCAAAAGACAGAAGCAGTGAAGGTATATAAACAATAGTAAAAGGGACAGAGAACAGAAACTCTGAATTATCAGAATTTTTATCTCAGCTCAGGGTTCCCGAGCCATATTAAAGAAATTATCATTGATTATTGTATTTTATAAACTTCCTGAAGCAGACTGATGAAATGGATCAGATCCTTTGTGAAAGGTGGGCTAAAAATGGCAGTTTGCTTGGGTCTGGTGTTTAGGGTCAAGCTGCCTTTTCCATTGTTCTCCTAGGAATGTACAGAGAGACTCCTCTGTATGGATGAAGCCAAAAACTAGGTCAGGCCGGGTGGGAGGAAAGGGCAGTTGCTGAAAAACACTTGTGATGCTCAAGTGGCAAAAGTTGATGCTGGAGAAGATGGAGTGAGATTTTTATTCCACCCCCATCAGCAATATCTCAATAGGTGAGTGACTCTGCTATATGCAACCAATCCTCACAGACAGATGGTTAAACTCGGGTTTTCTAGTACTGCTGTTGTAACGTTTCAAAAGCAGAGACTACGTGTGCTTTATTAGTTCAAAGCAAAAGCCAGACACCATGGAGAAACACAATGGTTGTCTTCTGTTTTGAAGTCTTTGAATATCAGCAAGCTCTACACTCGACAGGGAATAATAAACTTATGTGTGAGCGGACTTCAGATACACTTGTAGGCAGAGGCTAAGCCTGTTTGGAAAAGGCCCAATTTATTTTTGCCAAGAGCACACTTAGGGAAACTTCATCTCTCCACACTGCCATACCCCCTGCCTCATGAAGGGCAATGAGCATCTCTCCTTTCTGGTCAGAAAGGAGTGGCAGGGGTAGGGGGGGAGGAGCTGTACACAGGCGAATTCTATGATCTAAGAAACCTCTAAATCTAGTAGGACTCCAGGGCATGATACTTTCAAAGGAAAGTTGACCCATGTGGCGTTAAAGATCACGATTTGCTAAGTGTAGGGGATGCAAAAATTGATGATAATAATTTAAAAAGTGAGGCAGCCTTTTCCCTCAAGGAGATTGCATTTTTTTAAAATTGGTGCAACAATATATTTAAAGAGTGGTGACTGGGGATATTGTCATCAGGTAGACTGATTGATTGCTAGATCCCTTCAGTGAGTGTATATCACCAGGCGAACTATATATGCCATTACTGAAAGCAAGCAGATGTGATTACTGAACACTTCTGAGTGATGGCTGTATAATCATGGGGTACAGAAAGTTGATTTTGGGCACCAGAAACAGAGTATTTTTTATCACAATGTTTACAAAGAAGAAAGTTTGGTGGTTATTCAAACTGTTAGTCACTGAACTTGACCTCAATTCTTGACAAAATTATCAGAATGAATTATTGAAATAATGGTTTGGGAACATATAGAAAAGAAAAATGAGAAAACTGAGTCACTGAGAAGTTAAGTGATTTACCTAGTGTCTCATAGACAATATGTGTTAGAGGCACAGGGCCTACGTTGGGAAGTGGAGAGATGAAGGCTTCCCAAAGGTATTCAGGAAAAAAAAAACAACAACAATGAATTGGCCCTTTTCCGAACAGACCTAGAGTCTCCTCACAAGTATATTTAAAATATGCTCACATAGATATTTCTTATTACCCGACGAGAGTGGCTCATGCTGATATGGTCACACAACTGAATTTAAATCTAGGTTGCTTCTGACTAAATAAAATACCCTTTCCAGCAGAACACATTGATGGAGGAAATGGTCTTAGAAATGGAACTTGGAACTCTTTCTTGGCTTGGTTATTTCATTATTTTTATTACTGACTCAGATGGAGGCGTATGTGTGTGAGTTTGTAGAGCTAGCCTTTTGGTTCAAATTTTCAGGGACACACATATCATATCATTGAATTGTAGATGACATTAATATATTTAATGTCAGCATCGGGATCCAACACCATCTCAGTAAATACTCGATGAAACTTACAAGATGAAATTTTAGAAGGATAAATAGGAATGCCTGTATTGGGCTCAAATCAACAAACATGTAAGTGTAAGATAGGGTAAACATGACTTACAAAAAGACCAAGGGCTTCTAATGCATTGAAAGTTCATATGAGTCACCTACCATTTCCGACATCAATAGCACCGAGACTGGAGGGGGGAAGGGAATAAATATTTATACAGTGCCTAACATGTGCCAGGCATTATATGGAGCTTCACAAATATTATCCCAGCCACACAACCATCCTGCAAGGCAGGTGCTCTATTCTTATTTCATAGTTGAAGGCAAACAGAGGTTAAGTGATTTGCCCAGGGTCACACTTGCAGCAAGTGTCTAAGGCTGGATTTGAACTTGAACCTTCCTGACTCTAGGCCTGATGCTCTTGTGTTTGTCCTTCATTCTCAAAGAGGGCTATGACATCAGGGAGATGATGACATGACTTACAGTTGACTGAGCAACCTAGCTAATTGTAAATTTAGCACATTTTAAAAAATGACAAAGCACTTTCTTGGTGAGGAGTAATGTACTAGGTAGGATAAAACTGCTCCTGTAATTTCATTGATATAGGGACACCTGAATGAAGAAAATCCCTCTATCAAGGCAGATCTGCTCCTTTTTTTGCAACATGAAGTGCTGCCTAGAAGGGTGAGAGGCTAAGTAACTTGCAGTCATTATATGTTTCAGAAGTAACATTCGAACTGGGTTCTTTATGGTTCCAAGGCTATCTCTCTACTATGCCACATCAGAATGATTAAAATTTCCTGAAATGGGTTGCTTTGGGACTAACCTGCAGGTAAGGCAATTTGCCCATCACCGAACATTTTCTACTGAATATTGGGTGGCCACCTTCCAGAGATGTGGTAGAGAAGTTTATCATTGGACTACATGACCTATGAGGTCTCTTTCAGCTCTAAGACTATAATGACATGATGCTGGTATGTTTTCTGTGATCTTCCCCAAAGGGATGAAGTATTAATAGAATGTCAGCATTACTGGTACCGAAAGCATTATTTTTAACACATGCCCTATTTCTGATGGACATTCTGTGTTCACCCAATATTAGCCGTAGAAAATTGAATCCTTCATTGGGAAAGTCACTTCACCTCTGTTTGCCTCAGTTTCTTCAACTATAAAACGGGTGTAATAACGGTACCTTCTCTGCAGGGTTGTTGCGAATATAGAATGAGACAATATTTGTAAAAGCGTTTAGTACGGTGCCTAGAATGTAGTAGGTGCTATGGAAGGGCTTTAGTCCCTTCTCTCCCCGCTCCTCCCCAGGGTGATCTGATGACCGAGATTCCTTAGGGATAAATCTGGGTGAACTTCTTGCCTGATGTGAAGGACCAACTAAACTTCATTTTTAGACTGAGGCCTGTATATAGTAAGTGCTTAGGAAATATTTGACATTTACCTTTGGACCTGAATTAGCAAACCTGAGAAGACTTTTAAAATAATGGTAGTAGCATTTTATGTTGAAACCCACAGTAAAGTTAATGCTTACACCATAGAAAAAGGTCATGTTTTGGGAAATAAGAAGTCAATAATCATTTATGTGTCTGTCAGGGACCAGGCACTGTGCTGGGAATATGAAAAGGAAAAAGAATCCCTGACTTCAAGGAGTTTACAATCTAATGGGAAAGACAATAAAAAAAGAAACAAAAAAACCCAAACTATGCACCTACGGGGTGTATAAAGGATAAATTGGAAGTAATCTCAGAGGGAGGCACAAAAGGAGAAAGTGCAGGAAAGCCTTCTTCTATAAAGTGGGTTCTTCCTTGCTGGGACTTGAGAAAAGCCAAGAAAACCAAGAGGTGCAGATAAGGAGGGAGAGAATTACAGATAAGGACAGCAGCCAACGAAAATGCCTAGAGTCAGGAGACAGAGTGTCTTGTGGGAGGAACAATTATGAGGTTAGTGCCACTGGACCACAGACTATGTAAAGGGGAATAATATGTGAGAATACTAGGAGTCTAGGAAGAGGCAGGTTATTAAGGGTTTCCAAAGGCAGATAGAGATCAAAGAAATTAACAGAATGATCCTTGTGGTAACAAGAAAATTTAGAAATTTGGAATGATGGAAGACTAAAAAACATTTTCTAGCTTTGCATATGCATTTGACATTATTTAAAATATTATTAATTTCATTAGCAAATATTTTTTTACTTTTGTAGTACTAGATATAAAAATGAAAATTCTGATAAATGGGGTACATTAAAGTTACTAGGCAAAATAAACTATTAGAATGCCGACTCACGACTCAATTTCATAAACCCCTCTTTCTTTGGTAACTACACAAATTAATTATGAATATATTCATTTGGGCAGATTCTCTTAATCAGAAGACAGAAGAAATTACCTATAAAACTTTCTGTTTGATTAGCAATTTTGAACTTCCTTGTTACGGGGCTGTACCACTAACTTTGATGTTACCAGTTGAAAGTGATCTGGATACTTCTCAGTATTTTGGTTGAATTGGATCTGTATGGGACACAACAATTTCTGATTTCAGTTCTAGTAATTTTTCTGCATTTATGTCTATATCTAAACACAGTTACCAGTTTCCCTCCGTTCAATAATTATATGGTGGAGGAAAGCGGAACTGTATTGAAGAAAACTTTTTAAACCTCTATAATACCAAATAGACAATTTGATTCAATTTTGAATTTTTCATTTATTATTCAAGTAGTAGAAACATAGCTTAATATCTCTTCTCTGTCACTTTGGCATGCTATTTTTTGTTCAAATCGGACTTGATTATTTTTAAAAGTTCTTTTCCTCACCTGCCCAGGAACCTTTTTTGTAAACCTAAGAAGATTTGCTTTACTCTCATTTTCTAAAAGGACTTATGTTCCATATTCCTTATAATGATCTCTCCAAAAGGTATTTCCACATCCTCAGATACAGCCCAAGAGCAAAAGTCTGGATCTGTTTTATTGTTGTGTCTTATGCTCTGATCCCCAGGTGGCACTGCAAGGCTTTGACGAGAGAGGCTCTGGAATGATGAGGTTTAATATCTAAAAACATGAAATAGTATCTGACAATTTCACCAGGGAAACTAGAATAAAAAGGAAGAGACATGCAAAGGAATACAAGTCACAGAAGTGGAGAGGGTAGTTAGAAAGGACCGGGGTTGGTAGACTGGAGAGGCATTCAAAAAGGAGACGGGGGGGGGGGGGGAATAGTATCCAAATGGCAGGGAATAGTAATGATAATTTGGCTTTTTGCAAATGTGTCTGCTGTTATAAAATGTAAGATAAGTTACTCATGAAGTAAAACTGTCATAAAGGTAAAAGAAAACATCATTCTACCTTGTAACAAAAAAAGAACTTTTATGGAAAATTTAGAATGGCATCTTACAAAGCCTAGTCCCAGGTGAAAGATGTCAAACACATAGTCATATGCCACAAAAGCAGATGAAAATATAATTAGGAAATATTTAAAGAAATAAATACAAATACATTAGATTATACACAGGAGGCACTGGAAGTTTGGACTCCAGCCTCTAACAGGTTCGCTCTTGATTTGGTCAGATAGGAAAGACAGCTTCAGAGGGGTTAATAATAAGCTTTATTCTAGTCTAGTTTTCTCTAACAGTATTGCTGATAACGGAAGCGCTACAAACTCCTACAGTATTCCCTAATCACCCTTCTTGCAGGGTCCAGAGGGAAGGAGGGGCAACTACCCCTACGTCTCGATGGGGACAATCGAGATAGGTGCAACTTGTGCATTCAACCCTAAATGGTTCCCCTAAATCCCCTCAAACCTCAATGGGGGATGGTTGAGGCAACACAGATTCCCCCTCCTGATCCCAGATAGGGGCCGATCAAGGCGCACAGCATTCCAGCTTGTGCATTCAACCATAAAGGTTCCACAACTCGATGACCACTGACCACCTGTTTTATAGGGTATCAGACAAAGAAGGCATATTACCAGCAATAGCCTCACAAGTTTACATCATCTCATCCCTATATCTCACTGCCCAGTCGCAGTGGATGTTTACAGTTTCAGCACACATTTATATTATTTATCCTTATATAATGCTGCACAAGCATGGTGGAAATGTTTTGAACCATGAGGCTGGGAACTCGTATCTAATACCTGGGAAACAGAGATTGTTATGGCCATGGATCCTGGGAAACTGAACTCTAAGAAACAATAACAAAAATCTACTTTACATACACTAAAATCTACCTTACTTACACTAAAATTCACCTTACTTACAAAATACAATAAAATTTACATTTTAAAACTAAATCAATAGGTGGCCCACAGGGATCTCTATGCATTGATTAGTGATGCCTGTTTCCGTTTGATGCTATCATTGGTAGGAGTCACCTACATCAATGAAATATCTATGATCCAGTATTATGTAGAGTCCTGGACTGTGTAGTCAGTAGACCTGGGTTTTAATCCTGGCTCTGTATTTTTGCCTACGTGCAGCCTTTTGGGTCTCACTTTCTTCCTCTGTAAAAATGAAGAGGTTGTTCTCTAAAATGATGATTATCAGGGTTTAAGTCCCCTTCAGCTCTAAATCCTAGGTGGAGTATTATTTTGTTACTGCAATGCCATGACTCTAAATATCCTCCAAAGAAGTGGAAGAAAAAGACAGGGATGCCATATGTGCAAAAAATATTTGCAGCAGTACATTTTGTAGTAGGAAAGACCTGGAAGGAAAGTAGATGTCCATGAATTGTGGAGTGGATGAACAGGCAGGTAGGTGGTTCTGTGCATAAGAGCACTAGACTTGGAGTTCGGAAGACATGAGTTCAAATCCTGCCTCAGATATTAATTAGCTATATAATCACAGTGTAACCTGTGTTTGCATCAATTTTCTTATCTATAAAATGGGGATGAAAATAGTAGTCAATTTCCATGGTTGTTGTTCGGAACAAAGGAGAATAATTGTAAAGTGCTTTCTAAGCTTCAGTGTGCTGTATACATGCTAACGATCATTAATATTAAAGTGTATTAAATTAGTATAATATTATTATGCCAGAAGCTAAGATGAATATGAAGAAATTCAGGGAAAGTGGTGAAGACATGTATATACCGGTGCAGAGGAAAGTAAGCAAACCAGAGCAATTTATGTAGTGATTATATTAATCAAAAGGAAAAACAAAACAGAAGTATCAGAACTGTAAGAAATGCAGTGGTTGGCTGTGAATTAATAAGACTGATGTTGAAACATGGCTCCTAGTTTTCTGCGAAGAGTTTATGGACTGGATCGCAAAATCAAGCATACGTTTTTGTTTGTTTTTAGATATGGCCAATGTGAGGATTTTTTTTTCCTTTTTGTTTGCTTGTCCTCATTTGTTACCTGAGATCCTCTCTGTTATGGAGAAGAGAGTCATTAGCAAGTGAGAGGGATGTAGAAAAAAAAGAAAACATCATTAATAATATATTTAAAAGGAAAAAAAGTCCTTCTAAGAGAATCTTATTTCGATAATCACAGTATAACCTAAAAATGGTTTGTGAGACATATAGTGTAAACAATTCTAAATTTAACTTTTGAACATCCCTTCATGCTATTTCTTTTAGATGCAAAAACTAATAAAAATTAACCTCATTTGTCTTTAATATGTTTGAATTTTTTTAAAAAAATATATAGTTATGACCCCCAAGGCTGTGGTTTGGGTCCTCTTCTCCCTCGGTAGCGTGTCATTTGGTGTCCTCACCAATTCTCATGGGTCCAAGTATCACCTCTATCAAGATGATTCCTGGATCTATATATCCAGTCGAAGGGGTGTGTGGGTGTTCAGGGGAGACTAATACCTCTGGTATAAGGGCTGCCAAGCCCTTTTCAGGGCTGCTTTCCACATTTGGTGTCCATCTGCCACCCAACTGTCACCTGTGGCTCCAAGAAACTGTAGCATGTGCAGTGGCCACATTGTGATAAAAAGTTTTGGCAGATGGGATAAGCCAGGTTGAGGCCTCAAAACTGTTGGTGACTTAGTGGAATGTCTACCCTAAGCATGTGAAGACCTCCACTTGTGGAATAAGCAGGTGTGAACAATTTGCTCCAATGGGTCATGAAGGAGAGAGAGAGAGAGAGAGAGAGAGAGAGAGAGAGAGACAGTATTTTTGATCTGTTAACTTATTTTTACAGATTCCAAAGGGGCCAACATCTCCAAGAAGAGTCCATCTTCCGATCCTTAGTCCCTCATTTTGATCTTCCTATGTCCTATAGGCAAAGCATTAGAGAACATGCCTATGTTCTTAGGATGAAGGATCATAGAAGAGATCTCAGAGGCCATCTAGTCCAACGCTCTTATTTTATATATGAGGAAACTGAGGCCTAGGGAAGTTGAATCAATTATGTAAGGTCACAAATGTAAGTGTCAGAAGTCCTCTGACTTCAGAGCTAGTGTTCTTGTGTAATGTAACTTAGGTATTTATACTTATGCATGCATGCAATGTAAGTTATACTCCCTTATACTACCTCTCAGATGCCTCTAGCTGCCTTCTAATCTCATTAGGTAGATTGGTAAATTGATCATGGACAACCTTAATTAACAGAATTATAATGTGCTAGTTTACTGTCAACATAGCAGAATCTCTTGCATCAGCACCTTTTTAAACTTTTATTTGCTTGCATATGTCCATCCTTTGTTATTTATACAATAGCATTTGACTCTTAATTTGTATGTTTTTTCCCTCAAACTCAATATTGTATGATTTACTCACTTAGTGTGTCTTGAGGAATCTCTCCCTAAGTAAGGGTAGTGCCGGTAGCCTCGTCATGTTGCTACTCTTGCACTCTGGAAATCAAATCATGTTATTTCAGCAACAATGATGATACTATGAATAATGAAATTTATATCCTTTATATTTGATTCTCACTTTACTTATAATCTTTAATATGTTTTTATTGCAAATTTATACCCTGGCATTATCAAGGCTTCCGTTGGAAAAATAATTCAATATACCATAACATATTCAAACTTCTCTGAATATTATGAAAACTTGACATTCAGCCCCAAAGGGGACAGTGTTCCCTTGGACTTGTTGACTTTTTTAATCTAGTGATTCTATGTATTATTACATTTTCAAGTTTATTTTCTTGATCATCCACCAGTATCTGACAGAAGATAAGATGTTTAAGCAGCTCCTTTTTGTTCAAGATGAAAAGTACTATATTAAATGTAATCTTTATGACATTTTGCAGATATATATATATATCTTTGTATTTACTGGGTGCCAGCCTTTGGATTATATTTTGCTGCTATTTGTGTTCCTTATAAATGCTTACAGTTTCTAGGCACTATAGTCTGAAAACCACAAAAAACCTTGCTTATAATCGTTACCACTTGTGCAATCATAGAACCTAATGGTTCTATATTTATATAGAGCTTTGCAGTTTCCAAAGGGTTTGTTTCACAACAACTCTTTGATGTAGTTAGTACAGGTAACAGTATGCTCAATTTTCAGCTATACAAAGTGATATTCAAGTAGGTCAAGCAGTTAGTAAGTGTTACAGTGAGGCCTTGAAAAAAGGTTTCCTGAATACACATAGAATTTTTCCCCTGCTACATCACTCACCCTTTCAACCAACGCACCAATCAACATTTATTAAGCACCTATTATATGCCAGGCAATGTGGTGGGGACTGGGGATACAAATGCAAAGAATAAATCTTTCCCACTCATAAGGAGTTTATATTCTAAAGGGCAGGGGCACAACAAATACATATGAAAATAGTCAACATAAATATGAAATGAATGAATATAAATTTATGCAAAATAGTTAAATGCAAAGTACGTTGGGATGGAAGGCACTAATAGCTGGGGGAATCGGGAAAGGTTTCAAGCAGAAAATGGTGCTCGATCTTTTTAAAGGGGATAATAATATTATTTTTATTTTCTATTTGGGGATATACATGCCAAGTGATTCATTCTAGGATACAAAGTGAAGCAGAAGAACCTTTCATCTGAAAGTGTTCCTCCTACTCTTCTCTAGTATTTATCTACTTCTCATGATTGCCATAGTTTAAAAACTGATTATGCTGTATAATATCTACTCCATTGGGAACTCGAAAGAGATCAATTTTTATATCCAAATGCTCTAGAATAACATGTTTGTATTTTATTGATATTTACTCTCTCTCTGTCTCTCTGTCTCTGTCTCTGTCTCTCTCTCTCTCTCTCTTTCTCTCTCTCACACACACACACACACACACACACACACACACACACATGTTTACATCAGTACAAGGAGCCAAGATGGCTTATCTTGATATCAAGATGGTAGGGGCTCTCCTGAGCTCTCCCAATTCCCCTCCAAATACTTTCAAAATAATGCTTCAAAACAAATTCTAGAAATTCTAGAGAGGAAGAACCCACAAAAGGATGGGGAGACACAACTTTCTAGCCCAACAACTTAGAAGGTCAGCAGGAAAAGCTTGTCACACCAGTTGAAAGTAGAGTACAGTCCAGTGCAGGCAAAACTCACATAGACTTGGCCCCAGCAAAGCAGAAATAAGCTGTAGGGATGATTGAATCAGCAGAAGCAACAGTTGCTTCCAGAGCTCTCAGTCCACAGATGGTAGGTGGGTCATACAACTAACTGGTCAGAAGGAAATTACAGGGGTCCCTTTGCTGGCGCTGGGGGCAAGACTGTTGCATAGCTAGTACTCAGTTTTAGATTGCAGTCCTGGGTGGTAGTCCCAGGGCAAGGAGGAGTACTAGCATACCACAGCTTGTGGCTGCAAGGAAGTAGGGACCTTGGTCATAATTGCAGGTCATGCAAAGACCAGAGCACAGGCCAGGAGAGTAGTGAACACACCTCTCCCTAGATCATACCAAATGGTAAAAGACATACAAAGATCCAAGGAGGAGAAGAATGACTTGAAAAGCAGAATTGGCAAAATGGAAAAAGAGGTACAGAAATTTACTGACGAAGGAAAAAACCTCCTTAAAAACTACAGTTGGCCAAAGGGAAGTACAAACACTCACTGAAGAAAATAACTCCTTAAAAATTAGAATTGGGCAAGTGGAAGCTAATGACTCTGAGACAACAAGAAACAATAAAACAAAATCAAAAGACTGAAGGAAAACTGAAGAACCAGGAAAATAGATCCAGGAGAGATAATTAAAAAAAATACTGGACTACCAGAAAGCCATGATCAAAAAGAGCCTAGACATCATCTTTCAAGAAATCATCAAGAAAACTGCCCTGATATTCTAGAGCCAGAGGGTAAAATAGAAATTGAAAGAATCCACTGGTTGTCTCCTAAAAGAGGTCCCAAAATCAAAACTCCCAGGAATATTATAACCAAATTCCTGATCTCTGAGATCAAGGAGAAAATATTGTGAGCAGCCAGAAAGAAATGTTTGGAATATGGAGCCACAATCAGAATAACATGAGATTTAGCAGTTTCTACATTAAAGACTGCAGGACTTGGAATATGATATTCCAGAAGGCAAAGGAGCTAGGATTACAACCAAGAATCATCTACCCAGAAAAACTGAGTATAATCTGTTTTAACAACCCAGCTAGCTGCTTCGGTGGGGGAGTAAGATCCCTCCCCCACAGCCGGTACCCAGGGGGCTGCTGGGACCCAGGAGGCTGCCGAGACCCAGGA
Source organism: Trichosurus vulpecula (assembly GCF_011100635.1). Taxonomy (NCBI): domain Eukaryota; kingdom Metazoa; phylum Chordata; class Mammalia; order Diprotodontia; family Phalangeridae; genus Trichosurus; species Trichosurus vulpecula. The sequence continues at coordinate 449,480,458 of NC_050574.1, read as the reverse complement.
GGCTTCTGGGACGCCAGGAAAGCACAGGTTCTTTTTATCTGCTTAAACAAGGAAAGCACAGTGAAGGGGTTGACCAGCTTACTTTAATCCAGCATTCAGTTAGCATATAGACAACATTCATTTAGTTCAGGGGAAAATGCCAGCATTCAGTTAGCATTCAGTTAGTTCAGGGGAGCATACAGACAAGCATCAAGAGACAGACCAAATACAGATTCATTGACTTCAGGGGAAAAAACCAGCACCCTGAGGTTCAAAACATTCATTTAGTTTGGGGGAAAACAAACCAGCACCCCGAACCTCAAAACCAAAATACAAACAAATTACAAATATCAACAGACAGACCCAATACAATTCATAGTTACCAACATCTGGGCTTGGCCCGAGGGCAAGGGCTGGCCCAGAGTCACGCTCCCCGCTTGCTCCCACACCAACCGGAAAAGGAAAGAGAGAGCTTCAAGCTGTCCTCTCCCCTCTTATAGAGTTTTTGACATCATCAAGCGCTGCCTGAATGACCAGGGCTGATTGGTTCTTGACTTGGCCCCTCCCCCTAGGGTAGACCAGGTTCTGGAGCTAACACCTCCCCTCAGCCAGCCCCATGACTCATTATGCAGGAAGTTTTGATTCCTGGTATGGTGGCTGGACTTCCTGCCTCGGAAGAGCAAGCCACAGTGTCCAGAGGCTCAATGAGGCAAGCTGAGTCACTCAAAGAAAACAAAGGCCATTCCTGTTACAAATTCTTCAGGAGAAAAATGAATATTCAATGAAATGGAAGATTTCTAGGTGTTCCTGAAGAAAAAACCAGAGCTGAATATAAATGCTGACTTTCAGATGCAAGACTCAAGAAAAGCATAACACAGTAAACATGAAAGAGAAATCATAAGGATTTCCATAAGTTTAAACTGTCTACATGGGAAGATGATACTTATAACTCATAAAACTTTCTCATTATTAGGGCAGTTAGGAGTATAGACAGGCAGAGGATACAGCTGTGAATTGAATATGATGGGATGATTATCTAAAAAAATAAAATCAAGGGGTGAGAAACAGTAATGTACTGGATGAAGGGGAAAGAGAGTGATAGAATGGGATAAATTATCTCACATAAAAGAGGTGTGAAAGAGCTTTTTATAGTGGAGGTGAAGGTGGAAGTGAGCGGGATGAGTTAACCTTAATCAGAACTAGCTCAAACATGAATAACATACACATGCAGTTGGGTTTAGAAATCTATCTAATTATACAGAAAAGTAGAAGGATAAGAGGATAAGAGAAAGAGGGGATATGATAGAAGGTAGGGCAGATTGGGGTAGGTAACAGACAGAAGGAAAGAACTTTTGAGGATGGAAAGGCTGAAAGTAGAGAGATAGTAGGATAAACCAGGAAAATAGGATGGAGGGAAATACAACTGTGAAAAATTTTTACAGGTTTCTCTGATAAAGACCTTATTTCTCAAATATATAAAGAACTGATTCAAATTTACAAAATAAGAGCCGTTCTTCAAAATGATAGATGGTCAAAGGATATGAACAGGCAGTTTTCAGACAAAGTAATCAAAACTGTCAATGATCATATGAAAAAATGTAAATCATGATGATTAAAGAAATTCAAATTAAAACAGCTCTGAGCTACTACCCCATATCTGTCAAAATGGCTAATATGACAGAAAAGGGAAATGACAAATGTTGGAGTGGATGTGGGAAAATTTCGACAGTGACGTACTGTTGGTGAAGTTGTGTACTGATTACACCATTCTGTAGAGATATTTGGAATTATGTCCAAAATGCTATAGAGCCATGCCTACCTTTTGACCAAACTGTCTTTCTTTTGGCCAGGGACCCTGAGGCTCTTCCCCCCCCCCCCGTGTGATTTGTTTTTGATTAAAGGGGCCATCGCTTGATTAACTTCTTCAAGAGACCTAGTCATTGAATGGGTGTTACCCCACTCAGAGTGACAACCTGAAAAGACCTTAGCCTGAAAGGGCCAGGGTCTCCCAATGCATCCTGGGCCATCTCCCGATGTCCTGGTGAATATCAGGCCGCTGGACCCAGATGTCTCTGGAGGAGAAAGTGAGGCTGGTAACCTTGCACAACCCTCCCTCACTCAAATCAAAGTCAACTACAAGTCATGTCATCATTTTCCTGATGTCATGGTCCTCTTTGAAAATGAAGGACAAATACAACAGCCACTACAAGGTCTGTATCCCAAATAGATAAAAAGGAAAATAAAAAGTATGTATATATACAAAAAATTTTACAACAAAGAATTGGAAATTGAGAGGATTTCCATCAATTGGGAAATGGCTGAACAAGGGCTTGTATAGGATTGTCATGGAATACTATTGTGGCAAAAGAAATGATGAGCAGGTTGCTCTCAGAAAAACCTGGAAAGATTTGCAAGAATTGATGCGAAGTGAAAAGAGCAGAACCAGGAGAATATTGTGCATAGTAGCAGCAATATTGCAAGATGGTCATCTGTGAATGACTTAGCTATTCTCCACAGTATAAATCTGAAGAAATTATGAAGAAAATGCTATCCATCCCCAAATAAAGAACTGTTGGAGTCTGAATGCAGATTGAAACATTGCTTTCTTCCTTGTCTTTCTTTTCTTTCACAACATGCCTAATGTGGAATTCAGTTTTGTGTGACTGCACATTTATAACCTATATCAAATTGCTTGCCTTCTCATTGAAGGGAGAAGGGCAAAAAGAGAGGGAGAACATTTGGAAATAATGTTTTTTAAATGAATGCTAAAAATTGTTTTTATATGTAATTGGGAAAAAATATTAAATCATAAAAATACCATATAGTTACATTAGATATAAAACAGTTAAAAAACTTTTAATAGGGTGAACAAGCAAATGGGTTTCAGAATATATAGTTAATTTAACAAAAATCTAATTTTCTTTTGGAGGCAGAGCCACAATGGCAGAGAAAAGGTGGGAAGTTGCCTGAACTCTCTCCTAATTCGCTCAAAAAAATTTTTTAAATCAAGCCTTAAAATGAATTCTGGAGTGACAGAACCCACAAAAAGACAGGGTGAAACAACTTTCCAGGCAAAGGCAACTTAGAAAGACTACAGGAAAGGTCTGTCTCACTTGGATAAAAAGGGACCACAGTCCAGTGCAGGAGGTATCCAGGCAAGCCAGGGGAGGCCCTTAGTGCAGCACAGATCAACAGCTGAGGCCCTGTGATCCTGGCTTAGTGGGCCAGTTGCAAAGAGGACCACCTGTGAGGTTTCCAGCCCCAGCACAGCAAGTCAGTGATCAGCCCCTGGCCCCAAGCTCAAAAAGCTTAGAAAACTACCTACTGTGTCTCAGGATCAGAGCCCAATTTTAAAAGTCATGAAACAGATGCTAGACAAGAGCTCGATTTTATAAGTCAGGACTGGAAAAGCCCTAGCCATAAAAAGTTACTATGGCAAGAAGTAAGATCAAAACACAAAATCAGAATAGGACAACATTATCAAAACACCTATATGTGAAACCTCAAAGAAAAATACAAAGTGGTCTCAGGCCAAATAAATTCTGGAAGAGTCCAAAAAAGATTTTATAAATCAAATAAGAGAGGAAGAGGAAAGAAAATAGGAGAAGAAATGAGTTATGAAAGAGAATAATGAAAAAAAAGAGTTAACAGCTTGGTAAAGGAAGCATAAAAAGTGGAAAAATATGTACAAAAATCACTAAAGAAAATAATACCTTCAAAAGTAGAATTGGCCAAATGGAAAAGGAGGTTAAAAATGTCACTGAAGAAAATAACTCCTTAAAACTTAGAATTGGGCAAGTGAAAACTCATGAGTCTACGTGACATCAAAAATCAATCAACCAAAATCGAAAGAATGAAAAAAATAGAAGAAAATATCGGAAAAACATAGGAAAAACAACTCATTGGAAAAACAATTGACCTGGAAAATAGATCCAGGAGAGATAATTTAAGAATTATTGGATTGCTTGAAAGTCATGATCAAAAATAGAGCCTGAATAGCATCTTTCTAGAAATTATCAAGGAAAGCTGCTCTGATATCCTAGAGCTAGAGGGTAAAACAGTAATTGAAAGAGTCCAGTGATCACCCACTGAGATTCCCAAATTGCCAAGTTGTAGAACACTTGGGTCAAGGAGAAAGTACTGTTACTGGATAGAAAGAAACAATTCAAATATTGAGGAGCCACAGCATTACAACCAACTTAGCAGCTTCTATATTAAAAGATCAGAGGGCTTGGGATGTGATATTCTAGAAAGCAGAGGAGCTTGGATTACAACAAAGAATTAACTGTCTAGCAAAACTGAGAATAATCTTTCAGGGAAATTATGAACATGCAATTACATAGGGGACTCCCAGACATTACTGATGAAAAGGCCAAAGCTGAACAGAAAATTTGATTTTAAATACAAGACTTAAGAGCAGCATAAAAAGGTAAATGAGAAAGAAAAAATAAGTTATTAAATTAGATTAAACTGTTTACATCGCTAAATGGGAAGTTGATACTTGTAACTCTTCAGAACTCTATCTCCATTAGGACAGTTAGAAGCAGTATAGACAGACAGTGGACACAGGTGTAAATTGACTTTGATGAGATGAACTTAAAAGCAATTAAGAAGTGATAAAGAGGATTGCACTGGGAGAAGAGGGAAGGGAGAGGCAGAATAGGGTAAATTATATCACATGAATAGGTGTGAAACACCTATTACAATTGAAGGAAAGAAGGGAGAGATGTGAGCATTGTTTGAACCTTACTCTCATCAGATTTGGCTCAAAGAGGTAATAGCAGACACAGTCAGTTGGATGTAGAAATCTTGTTTACTCTATAGGGAAGTAGGCAGGAAGACAAGAAAAAGGCAGGGTGATAGAAGGCATGGCAGATAGAGGGAGGCAGTGGTCAGAAGCAAAACACTAAGGAGGAGGGACAATGTGAAATAGAGAGAGAGAGAGAGAGGGGGGCGGAGCAGGAGGGAGAGAGAGGGAGAGTATTAACAGGGAAGAAATAGGATGGAGGGTAAACATAATTGTGAATCTCAGTGGGATGAACTCTCTTATAGAATGGAAAGGGATAGCAGAATGGATTAAAAACCAGAATCTCCTGCAATATGTTTGTTTTTTTTTTTACAAGAAATACCTTTGGAACTGAGAGACACAATAAGAGTAAAAGTGAAAGGCTGGAGCAGAATACATTATGCTTCAGCTGAAGTTAAAAAAAAAGCACAGGTAGCAATCATGATCTTAGACAAAGCAAAATAAAAATTAGATATAATTAAAAAGAGACAAGGAAGGCAAATACATCTTGCTAAAAGGTACCATAGACAATAAAGCAATATCAATACTAAATATATATGCACTAAATGGTATAGCGTCCAGATTTCTGAAGGAGAAATTAGATGAATTACAGGAGGAAATAGTACAACCCTACTAGTTGGGGATCTCAGCTTTCCCCTTCCAGAACTAGATAATTCTAATCACAAAATAAAGTAGAAAAAAGTTAAAGAGATAAACAGAATTTTAGAAAAGTTAGACCTGTGGAGAAAACTGAATGGGGATAGAAAGGAATAGATCTTTTTCTCAGTGTTACATGAAACCTACACAAAAATCGAGCATGTATTTGGGCACAAAAACCTCACAAGCAAACACAGAGAGGCAGAAATTTTAAAAGCATACTTTTCAGATCACAATGAAATTTTTAAAAAATGACATTCAATGAAGGGGCATGAAAGCTAGATTAAAAATTGGAAACTAATCTAATCCTAAAGAATGAGTGGGTCAAAGAACAAATAACAGAAATAATCATTTCATCAAAGAGAATGACAATAATAAGACAAGATAACAAAATTTATGGATGTAGCCAAAGGAGAGCTTAGGGGAAAATTTATATCTATAAATGCTTACATCAATAAAATGGAGAATCAATGATTTTGGGCATGCAACCTAAAAAGCTAGAAAAAGAACAAACTAAACATCCCCAAATAAACATCAAATTGGGCATCCTGGAATATCAAAGGAGAAAGTAATAAAATTGGAAGTAAGAAAACCATTGAACTAATATGTAAAACTAAGAATTAGTTTTATGGAAAAAAATAAAATAGACAAGCCATTGGTTTATTTGATAAAAAAGAAAATTCCTAGTTTCATAAATGAAATTGGTAAATTCACCACCAGTGAAAATGAAATTAAAACAATAATTAGGAACTATTTTCCTCAGCTATATGCCAATAAATATGACAATCTAAGTGAAATGGAAGAATATTTATAAAAATATAAGTAGCCCAGATTAGCAGAAGAGGAAATAGAAACACTTAAATAATCCCATTTTAGAAAAATAAATAAAACAAGCCATCAATGAATACCTTAAGAAAAAAAACCCCAGGGTCAGATGAATTTACAAGTGAATTCTATAAAACATTTAAAGAATAACTAATTTCAATATTATTTAAACCATTTAGGAAAATAGGGGAAGAAGGAGTCCTATTAAATTTCTTTTATGACACAAATATGGTGCTGACACTTAAATCAGGAAAAGCCAAAGCAGAGAAAGAAAATGATACACCAATTTCCCTAATGATTATCGATGCAAAAATTTTAAATAAAATACTAGAATAGACATTACAACTATATATTACCCATATCATACAGCATGGCCAGGTGGGATTTATACCAGGAATACAGAGCTGGTTCGAAATAAGGAAACCTATCAGCATGACTGACTATATGAATTAAAAAAAAACAACAGAAATCAGGTGATTATCTAAATTGGGAAACCTATCAGCATGACTGACTATATGAATTAAAAAAAAAAACCAACAGAAATCAGGTGGTTATCTCAATAAAAGCAGAAAAAAGCTTCTGACAAAATACAACACCATTCTCATTAAAAACACTAGGAGCATAGGGGTAAAGGGAGCTTTATTTAAAATAATAAGTACCATTATATGTAATGGGGATAAACTAGATGCCTTCCCAATAAGATCTGGAGTGAAGCAAAGATGTACATTATCAACATTATTATTCAAGTCTGTACTAGGAATGTTAGCTTTAGCAATAAGAGAAGAAAAACAAATTAGTGGAATTAGCATAGGCAATGAGGAAACAAAATCATCTTTCTTTGCAGATGATTTGATGATATACTTAGAGAATCCTAGAGAATCAGCTAAAATATTATTTGAAATAACTTGAAACAACATTAGCAAAGTTTCAGGATTTAAAATAAACCCACATAAATCATCAGCATTTCTATAGACTCTCAACAAAGCCCAGCAGCAAGGGATAGAAAGAAATTCCATTTAAAATAACTGTAGGCAATATAAAATTCTTGGGAGTCTACCTGTCAAAACAAACCTAGGAACTACATGAACACAATTACAAAACACTTTTCACACAAATAAATTAAGATCTAGACATTTGGAAAAAAATATTAATTGCTCACAGGATATGCCTTTGGGCATAGTTCCATATGCCAATAAAATAAAAATGATAATTCTGCCTATATTATTCACTTATTTGGTGCCATACCAACCAAACTACCAAAAATTATTCTATAAAGCTAGAAAACAATAACAAAATTTATCTGGAAGAACAAAATGTCAAGAATATCAAGGGAAATGATGAAAAAATGCAATGAAAGGTGGTCTAGACATACAAGATCTAAAACCATTATTACAAAGTGGTAATCATCAAAGCTATCTGGTACTGGCTAAGAAATAGAGTGGTAAATCAGCAGAATAGATTAGGTACACAAGACACAGTAATAAATGACCACAATAATGTAGTGTTTGATAAACCCGAAGACCCAAGCTTTGGGGATAAGAATTCACTGTTTGACATAAACTACTCGGAAATCTGGAAAACAGTATGGCAGAAAGTAGTTATAGATTAACTTCTTACACTGCATACCAAGATAAGGTCAAAATGGGGACATGATTTAGACATACAGGATTATAACCTAAGCAATTTAGGAGAGCATAGTTTACCGGTCAGATCTATGGAGAAGGGAAGAATTTATGACCAAACAAGAGATAGAAAGCATTACAAGATATAAAATGGATAATTATAATTATATTAAATTTTAAAAAAATTTACATAAAGAAAGAAATGCAACCAAGATTAGAAAGAAAGCAGAAAGCTAGGAAACCATGCTTTTAGTTCATTTGCTTGTTTATTTTTTCTAGTTTATTTTTTGGGGGTAAATAGTATTTTAATTTTTCCAATTACATGTAAAGATAGTTTTCAACATTCATTTTGATAAGATTTTGAGTTCCTAATCCTTTTTCTTCCTTCCTTTCCCCTCCCTAAGGCAACAATCTGATATAGGTTATGCATGTGCAATCATGGAAACATATTTCCACACAAATCATGTTGTAAAAGTAGAAACAAAACAAGAGGGAAAAGCCACAAAAACCCACCCAAAAGTGAAAATAACATGCCTCAATCAGCATTCAGATTCCATAGTTCTTTCTCTGGATGTGGATAACATTTTCCATCATGAGTCCTTTGGAATTGTCTTGGATCATTTTATAGCCGAGAAAAGCTAAGTCAATCATAGTTGATCATCACATGCTGTTACTGTTACTGTGTACACTGTTCTCCTGGTCCTGTGTACTTCACTCAGCATCAGTTCATGTAAGTCTTTCTAGGTTTTTTCTGAAATCCACCTGCTCATCATTTCTTTTAGCACAATAGTATTCCATTACATTAATATACCACAACTTGTACTGTGTATAATGTTCTCCTGAGTCAAATTTATGAGAATACAAGCCATTCCCCATTTGATAAATGGTCAAAGGATATAAATAGTCAATTTTCAGATGAAGAAATAAAAGATCTCTATAGGCATATGAAGAAGTCCTATAAATCACTTTTGATTAGAAAAATGCAAATTAAAACAACTCTGAACTGCCACTTCACACCAATCAGATTGGGGAATATATCAGACAGAAAAGGAAAATAATAAATGTTAGAAAGGATGTGATAAAATTGAGACATTAATGCACTGTTGGTGACATTGTGAACTGATCCAACCATTCTGGAGAGCAATCAAACTGTGCATACACAGCAATACAATTGCTAGGTCTGTATCCCAAAGAGATCATAATAAAAGGGAAAAGGACCTATATATACAAAAATATATTTACAGTAGTTCTTTTTGTAGTGGCAAGGAATTGGAAATTGAGGGCATGCCAATCAATTAGGAAATGCCCAAACAATTGTGGTCTATGAATGTAATGGAGTACTATTGTACTATGAGAAATGATGTCAGGTGGATTTCAGAAAAAACTTGGAAATAGTTACATGAAGTGATGCTGAGTAAAGTGAGTTGAACGAGGAGAACATTTTACACATAACAGCAACATTGTGCAATGATCCATTATGAATAATTTAGCTCTTCTCAGCAATGCAATGTTCCTAGGCAATTGCAAAGGATTCATGATGGAAAATGCCATCTACATCCAGAGAAAGAAGTGATAGCATATGAATGCAGATTGAAATATACTATTTTCACTTTTTTGTGCACCTTTTTCCTTTTGTTCCGTTTATTCTTTTGCAACATGACTAATATGGAAACACGTTTTACATGACTGCACACATATAATAACTTATATCAAATTGTTTACCATCTTAAGGGGGTGCAGGGGAGGAAGGAAGGGAGAAAATTTGGAACTCAAAGTTTTATAAAAATTGAATGTCAAAAGTTGTCTTTACATGTAATTGGAAAAATAAAATCCTATTAAAATGTATTTTTTCAGAACTTTTAGAAATTCAACTTGAGATTTTCTGATATTTGCTTACTTGGAAGGTATCTATATAAATACACCAAGGGAATAGAGAAGCCAATGGCTTCAAGGCCTCTGGTAAGATTTTTGTGTTCTATGTAGAAATGGAGCTTTGGATCATCCACAATCTCTGAGGAAAGAAGTTAGATACTTGGTGTTGTGCTTGATAGTGGAAAGAGGCTTTGAATGGATGGTTGGTAATTAATGTAATTAATGTAAATCCTCTTTTTGAATTGAAGACAATAATCCTGTCTTGAAAGATCTCAAAGGACAAATCAGTCAATAGATATTTAATCAATTGCTACTATATGCCATAACATGCAATATGAATATAAGGAGGTTTAAAACACAATCCTTACCTTAAAAGAACTCATAATCAATTTGTGGATGACATTTGTATATACAAATGTAACAAACTATACAAGAGAGCTCATGTTGAGTGATGAATGAAAGGTATAGACTTAAATATTTAGTTCATCCCTATCAGTGGACAAATAGCATGTGAAAATTTTTGTGTACTTTGCTTTATGCATTGTGAAACTTACGTGATCAGTCCCTCTTCCACCTACCCCCAATTCAGAGGTATGAGCCATGACTCAGGAAGCTGAGAGCAAAGAGGAAAGTTAGAGAAAACAGAAGAAGGAGAAAACAGAAGGAGGAGAAAACAGAAGAGATATCAATTGTCAACAGCTGAGGATACTTCTTTATTATTAGTATGACCAGAGTAGGAGCAATATCTAATGAGGTCTCTGTTGTCAGGCTTTTCCCCGAAAAAGTAATGAGACTGCCCTCAAAAAGCAACTATTAATTGGTATGACTTCCTGGTCACCTAAGTACAAAAATCAGCCTGTAGTTGTAGATGAGGACTTCCCAGTATTGACACGAACTTTTCATCAGGTTTATTATCATGACTAATGGGGCATTAGGGGTGATGTGTCCATCTGAATCATTCATGCATTTTTGCTGAATATCCTTTCTGTGCTATTTTAAAGTAAATCTTATTTTGTTAAATAAAGATGGTCTACGAGTCCATCATTTCATTCTAATTCCAGCCCTGAACCATTAGATTTGCCTGAGTGAAGTCTGGTCCAGAACAATGATGTAACCAATAAGCTTAGAACCAGGGAGTCTTAGAAATGAGAATGTGGTGTGAGGGCCAGGTTGCCTTTTTCTGCTTTTCCAACTTTGATAAAAATATCCGGGTTCTCACTCCACTTCTACCACTTCCTTCCCTTGTCATCCTTTAAATAATTTAAAGAGTGAGGTTCAAAAATTCCCTCCTTTTAGTACATTCCCTGGTGACCCTCCTAAAGTCGTCGCAGAGACTACTTAATGTCTGTCTTTTTCTTGGCTGTCTTCTTCATACTGCATTGTTCTGAATACTCTTGGCCATCTGGTTTTTGATCTCTGGAGCCAGTGGGGATAACGAAGAAGCCTGGAGATCAAGGGGTGGTTGCAACATGGTTATATCAGGTGAGGGAATGGGTAATCTTGTTGGCCAAGATCCCATGGTTCTAGAGGGATTGTTACGAAACATATTGGAAAACTCAATTTCACCAGACGGCTAATAAGGGCAGGGCCTGATGTTAAAGGTAGCTAACTAATTTACCATAGGCAAAACACCTTGATAAAAGCAAATGGGCCAATAGTGAGAAAGACAGAGAAGTATTTACAGGAGCCCAGTTATTGCAATTTATAGGAGAGTGATAAAAATTATTACAACTTCTATATCTCCTGAAGTACAGAAAGGAAAAATCTTAGGGAGTTTGGAGAGAGAAGAATCTTTTGCCCAAAAGGCTTAGGATGAGGGAGGCAATGGTAAAATCCTTACAGGACAGAGTTCCAGGAAAATGACTTGTCTGTGGCAGCTGCAGAATGTAGGATATGTACCAAAAGACCTAGACTTAGATACCTAGAACTATGGTTTAAGGGTAAATAGATTCCTGAAAGGCTAAAACATAAAACTTCATCAAACAAAATATACAACAGCTATCCTTTTTTTTCCTAACAACAAACCTAGATAGGATTGCACTGGATGACTCTGATATGTTTAGAAGGAAGTGGAAAAAGGGGACAGTGGTGACCCTTTTTTGAAAGCAAAAGTCACAGATGCCATTAGAGGGACACATTCATTTTGGGAAGGTGGAGAGAGTATGCAGCAACAATTGTTCCGTCATAAGTATAGTCCCAGGAAGAAAAGGTATGGCTTCTGCCATCAAGGAAAAGTAGAAGACAATTATAGCAACAGGACCTGGGGCCATCCTTGGGAATTTGCACATCAATGGAAGCCCACCACCTCTTTTCCCTACTAGGTCATGACCTTAGGGCAAAGCCATGTTGACCACACAATGGTAATGGCTCTTAGTACAATCCATAAGTGAGATAGTTCTCTGTACACCTGGAAGTAAGAAAAGAAATAATAATGTGCTTGTAAAGATTCTGCATCTGCTTGTTATTTTAATCTCCTTTTTATTTCTATCTCCACAGGGTCTGAAGGATATCAGTAGTCAGAGGGTCACCAAATGAATCATGGCATTATAAATCTAGAATTGCAATGGACTTCAGTGGTCACTTAGTCCAACCCCCATTTATTACTTTTATAAAAAGCTTTTTCTTTTTTAAAGGCTTTTAACACTTTATTCTCAAACAAGGCATTTAATATGCGCTAGTCAAGGACAAAACCAGTTTTACAAACTTATTTGTAAAACCTTATAGCAAAAAGTAATAGGAGATTGCAAGTAGTATCGACTGATGTGATTAGAAGCAACGGAGGGAAAAAGTGCTTTAAAGAATGCTCTTTGAGGGATTTAAGTAACTTACTTTCCAAGGTATTGAATAATTAAAATGGAAGAAAGTGACCAGACAGAATAGTGAAGATACCCACACAAAAATTTATAACAAACTCTTTTTACCTTTAATGGCAGTTGAGCTCCCACATTCAGATGCTAATATCATAGTCCCAGACACACCTATAGAGGAAGGAGAAATGGAACTTAAATTGTTTTTAAAGCAGTTGGACTAGGCCAAGTTATACATAGAGAAATTCTGTGCTGGGATGGGGATGGGAAAATTTGAGGGCACTGAAGCATTGATTTGCAATATATCTGAAGGAAGAAAAGATTCACATCACATGGAAGCAATTTTGAACCTAATTATTGCTTAAGAAGTGTCAAGAGAACATGAAGACCTACTCACTTGTGTGCCTTTCCCACCACCTATAGTTTTAACTACACACACACAGACACACACACACAGAGAGACACACACACAGACACTGTAACAACAATGCTGCTTGCCACTAGTAGGGCTGTGCAAGGCTGATGACACCAACATACAGAAGGGCTGCTAGCACAGGTCCTTTTCATGTCTAAGGAAAGCAGCTTTAAGGGGTTAACAATCTCAGTTTAAGTAAACATACATATATCATTCACGGGAAAAAGTCAGCACCCTGAACTTCACAGCAAATTCAAACATAAATTACAAGCATACATTATATAAACAGAGCAAATAAGACACAGAGATCAGCAGACAGGCCTCTATTTGTCTGACCAAAGAATTACATAGTTACCAGAGAGAAAGGCCCCAACATCTGGGTTTTCAAAGCTAGGGGCTCCAGCGGCTACCTAGAGTCTTGTCTGGTCAAATCACATGACACTTCCAGTGAGTGAGAGCCCCAAAACAAAAAGCCAACCTCAGATCCTATATACTCTTCTCAGGGTCAGCGGGCATCACAAGCATGGGACTCAAACCTATGGGAACTAGGCTTTCTGGTTTCTTAAGCAGGTCAAAAACTCTTGATCCAATCAAAGAAACAAAAGACAACAAAAAGTCTACTTAGCTTGACATTACATTTGAAAGGCAAGACTCATCAAAGGTACCTAATTACCTCAGCATTCCAAAAGAGAGAACAGTAAAAATGTCCAACCCTAATTACCATAACACATACATGTTTAATGAGAGTATTCTGTGTACACACATTGGTGGTATCTTCAGTGAGGCTATGAGTAGGTAACAGGAAGTTTTTTCAAGGATATTTTTACTGTAGGCACTATCTTTACTATAAAATAATCAACTGAAATATGTAGAAAACAAGATTCCATTGATTTGTTTGTGGAGCATAAAAACTGCATTTGATCAGTCAAACAAAACGCTATTTTAAAATAGGTAATGACAGTTGACCGACTGATACATACAACTTCCTTTCACATTTGAGTTTCAGACCCATATCCAGAGCTAGGGTGAATATATAAATAGTTTAACACTTTAAAAATGCAAGCTCCTTAATCTTTCTGAAGGTTGAAACATTTTTAAAAAGAGGACCAGGAGATAATGTGAGATAGTAACCCTGTGATAGCAGGCAGTCCACATTATATCTGTTTACCTTCGGTTCTTCATCATTGGAATTGGTTCAAAGTGAGAATAACATACACAGTTGGTTGGGTATAGAAATCTATTTGGAAGTAAGGGATGAGGGCAATAATAGAAGGGGGGAAGCTGATAGAACAGAGGTCTGATTGGGGAAGGTGGTGGTCAGAAGCAAAGCCCTGGTGAGGAGGGACAGGGTGAAAGGAGAGAGGGAGAAAAAGGTAAACAAGGGAAATCAGTATGAAAGGAACTAGGTAGTCATAACTGTGAATGGGTGAACTCACCCATAACATGGAAGTATATAGCAGAATGGATTGAACGCTAGAGTCCTACACTATGTTGTTTACAAGAAACACATTTGAAGGAGAGAGACAAATGGTAAAGGTAAAGGACTGGAGCAGAATCTATCATACTTAAGCTGAAGCAAAAAAAAAGAAAAATCAGAGGTAGCAATCAAAGCAAAAGCAAAAAAAAAAAGACCTAATTAAAAGATATAAGGAAGGAAACTACATTTTGCTAAAAGGTACCATAGTCAATGAGGTAATACATAAAGGTTGATGCCATAAACAATTTAGGAGAGCAAGGAATGATAAAATTTATGGAGAAACGATGAATTTATGACCAAACAAGAGACAGTGAGCAGTATAAGATGTAAAATGGATAATTTTGATTATATTAAATTTAAAAGATTTTATGCAAACAGAACCAGTGCAACCAAGATTAGAAGGAAAACAGAAAGCTGGGAAACAATTTTTTATAGCAAGTGTCGCTGATAAAGACCTCATTGCTTAAATACATAAAGAACTGAGTCACATTTATAAGAAAACACATCATTCTGCAATTGATAAATGATTAAAGGATATGAACAGGCAGTTTTCAGACAAAGAAACCAAAACTATCCATAGTCATATGGAAAAGTTTCTAAATCACTAGTGATAAAAGAAATGCCAATTAAAACAATTCTGAGGTACAACCTTACACATATCAGATTGACTACTATGACGGAAAAGGAAAATGACAATAAGTGTTGTTGGAGGGAATGTAAGAAAACTAGGACACTACTGCATTGTTGTTAGAGTTGTGGACCCGTTCAACCATTCTGGAGAACAATTTGGAAGTATGAGCAAAGGGCTATAAAACTGTGTACCCTTTGATCCAGTAGTATCACTACAAGGTCTGTATCCCAAATAGATCTGAGAGAGGGAGGAAAGGAGGAAGGGACGGAGGGAGGGAGGGAGGGAGAGAGAGAGAGAGAGAGAGAGAGAGAGAGAGAGAGAGAGAGAGAGAGAGAGAGAGAGAGAGAGATACGTGTACAAAAATATAGCAACTCAAAAATATAGCAACTCTTTGTGGTGGCAAACAACTGGAAATTGAGGGGAATGGCTAGAAAAATTTTGGTAAATGATTGTAATAGAATACTATTGTGCTATGAGAAAAGATGAGCAGGATGGTTTCACAAAAAAACTTGGGCTTAGTGAGTGAGTGGAGTGGAGTGAGCAGAACCAGGATACCATTGCACATAGTAATAGCAATATTGTATAATGATCAATTGTGAATGATTTAGCTATCCTGATGAAGATAGTGATCTGTGACAATTCCAAAGGAATCATGATGAGAAAAGGCATCTACGTCTGATGAAATCTTAATGAAGATCAAAGTATATAATTTTCACTTTCTTGTGTGTGTGTGTGTGTGCGTGTGTGTGTTGATCTGCATTTTCTTTCACATGACTCACATGGACATATATTTTGCATGATTGCATATGTATAACCTGCATTAAACTGCTTACCATTTGAGGGGAGGAGAGAATTTAGAGCTCAAAATTTTAAAAAGAATGTCAAAATTGTTTTTACATGTAATTGGAAAAATATTATTAAAAAATCTTATCAATGAGAAGCTATCCAGAAGTACAACGGGCTACCTTTAAAGGTAGTATGACCATTACATCTTCTAGTAGGAGCCCACTTATTGAAGATCTCATAGAAAAGACAGGATTAATGACCTCTGAGATCCCTTCTAACTCTGAGATTCAGCAAAGATGTGTGAGGAGAAACAATGGAAAGGGGGAGGGAGGAGGAGTAAGCAAATATTCCATATAATGGGTGATATGCAAGGGTTTCCGTTTATGGTCCTCAGACAAAGTTGAATGCCTAAACTCATTTACGAGTATTTCACGATGGTTTGGATACTGAGTACAGGTTGTGAGTAATATGGGTCATTCAGAAATCATCAGAGTGAGAGGATTGATGGGACACAAAGGAATGCTAAGGATATCCGTCATATACTTGGTCTTTAGATTTACTGGACAATACTTAAATGTCAACTACTAGCAACTTGTCTATTTCTTAAACTTCATAATTTGAGGTATCTAGAAACACCTAACATGGCTGTTAGACATCTCTGAAAATGTATCATTTATGTGTAGTGTGTATGTAAAGTCATAGCTCCCCTGCTCATATTAGTTTTTATAGTTTTCTACAATATGTGTTAGATTTCTCTTCTCTATCTACATTTATTCTATAAGAGAAGGGGCCATGTCTTATACTCCTTTACTTCCCAAATCAATAAGCAGAGGGGCATATAAACAGAAGGTGCTACATGAACATGTATTGAAATGCATTAAATGGAAGAAGAATGGAATTAATCTGAAGTAAGTAGTATTCTTTCAGAATCTTTTTAAGTTCTATACCTTCATCTCCACTGCACCCTCATCTAACTTGTTCTTAGATACGAATATTTAAAATATAATACAATCATTTTAGTTAAAAAAATGAGACCCTTGAGGCTCTAGTCTCTCTTCCCTTTCAAAAATCCTATTAGGAGCAACAGCTCATCGGACTCCATTTACAACTTGGTGACATACATGGCCATGATGCTCACTGATTTAGAAGAAACAAACTCAGTCATGAAAGCAGACAAGGGAGACTACTTTACATTCACAACATACTTTATATACATTGTCTTGTGATCTTCACAATAGCCATGAAAGTTAGTTATTATTGCATATTATCAATGAGATAACTGAGGCTCAAAGGATTTTAAATGATTTCCCTATTTGTGGAGATGGAACACAATCAAGTCTTCCATTTCCAAATATATTGTACTACTTAGTACAAAACTTAGTCCTTCTGTTTAGCTCCCACTTAACTTTAAACAGAAATAGCAATAATATCTGTGAAAGACTTAAACCAAAGTGATATTAAACCTCCCACCCCCTGCCCTATTTAAGTTAAGGAAGGAATCGTGTTAAAAGGGTATTTAAAAACAAAATTTGCCCTTGATAAACCACAACCTGGATAATTTACAGCTACTAACTGGAGGTGATCTATTTTGGAGGGTGGTGGTGAAAAAAATCACGTCTATTAACTTATTTCTCTTTAATCTGAAAAGTTTTTCTCTCCATGTCATTATTACCTGGGAATATACTTTGTGTAACTACATTTGCGTATGAGCACGTTCCATTCCCTTGACTTCAACATTAAACTAACAAAACATAGATACACAATCTCTATCATTCTTCTGAACTGTTTCCGTTGCATTTAAATTGTGCGCAATTTCTTTAAACATCATCTGTGTTACTCGCTGCGACTAAACAAAGACATTTCCTTCCAAATTACATTTCTTCAAACACATTGTTTACATCTAGTTCAAAATGATTTGTAAAGTGGCGTAATGCATCCAGACGGAGCTGGGAGGCCTGGGCAATCCACATTTGCCACTAGGAGATTGTGAAAAATAATTTTATACTTTTAATTGACATGAATGAGGGGAGAAGCAGCTTTCTTCTGACTTATTCATTACTTATTTAATGTACATCCGATAGACATTTGAGTATTAAACTTACCATGGTATTTAACCTCACAGCAGTTACCTTTTAATCTCATCTAATTAGACTGAATGTCAAAGCATGGCTTTGGAATTTTTTTTTAAATTTGGAATCAATCCAATTTGTTGTCCAAATATTGTTGCATTAAGTTCTACAGTGACTTATCAGAGTTATCTGAGTATTTGCCCTTGTAAATACTCTATATTAGTCAGCAGATGGCATTCATCGTACATTAACTATTCCACCATGTTATTGCAACTACTTTAAAACAGAAAGCATCTGGTTTCCTCAAAAAGACACATTATCCCTTCATTTGCAGTTCAGTGTTAATTTGTGAAGTATTTAGTGATAATCAAAGAAGGTGATATTTCATCTCCATTTAGTTTGTGTAGCAGATTTAATCAAGTTTACAATGGTGTAAAACACATTTAGCAATTCCTTAGCAGACACTGGCTTGTGGGAGAGAAATCACAAAGGAAAGTCTTTGGCCTGCTTTTTGGCAGAAGGCTTCACGGGGTACATGAAACCTTGCGGTTGAGATACCTGAATGTCATCCACAGGGCTTCAGGGAAATCTAAAACCTCTCTCTCTCTCATTCCCAGGGCAGCCAGTCAACCTAAACTCTCACAAAGAATGGCAACTAAGGTTGCTTTAGAAACTTGCTCTTAGATTATTTCAGTTCAAGTCAGAAAAATGATGGTCAAAAACTCCATCATTTCCAAAGAATCCAACTTTTATACAGACTACCTTCTGTGTGGTCATTGATGGGGAATCTGGCTGGTAATAATCTAACATGATGCATACTGTGGCATGCCTCATATCAGAACGGTGCCCATCTGTCAGGATGGCATGAGGCCTACTCCAAAGGTGGTGGTTCATTTCTAACAAGGAAGAGGTGCCTGTCAAAAAGAGAGCTATAGAGCTACACATTTAGAAAGACACAGAATACTTGGGGAGCAAAAAGCTCCCATAGATTAGATAATACTATTGATTAGTTCCCGTCTTCCAAGATACTTTGAAATAGGAAGTGTCAGCCTTCTTAAGGAATATCTACACTCCCCTCACCAAAGGGCCATAAAGATGTTACATATTTTTAGAAGCAGAATTATAGGTTAGTAAGTAGTATCATATCACAGTAAGAAATCATCACAGTAATAAAATATTTCTAAATATAGAACATCAAACAAATGAGGATATCTGAGAGTATTGACCTTAAGTCCACCTGTTTTACATTTGTAAAAGGAAGGTGGCAGTAATAAAAAAAGGATGTTATGATTACAAGGTGTATATTTTTAACAAAAAAGGTAAATATGTATTGCTTTGTGTCTTGGTGAAATAGTTTTATTCTAATAAATCTAGCTAGACAGAGATTTCATTCTGCTCAAAATACACGCAAATAAATAGTCCTGGAGTCTGATCTAGTTAAACTTCTAAGGAGATTAAAAGATTGCTTCAAATGACACAGCTGTTAAATTGCAGAGCTGGGATTTGAACCCATGCACTTTCCAGTATACTCACCACTGGCTCTATTATTCTCTATCTGTTTCTGTCTTTCTTGTTCAAGTCCTGACTCTGCTACATGCTATGTGACTCTGCGAAAGACACTTAATTCTCAGTCCTCTAGATACTTCTTTAAATTGCGGAGGTGATGACATTTATTGGTAAAGGGGAGCTTCATCAGCTGGGAATTCCTATATCAGTAAAAATCGCAGATCTAGTCCCTAATCATATCATCTGTATTTGTATATATGTGCATAAGAAATCCATTCTTTATATATTTGCCATTCTCGGGGTTAGAAAATAGAGAAATTAATGAAAATATTGCTTAGTTTTCCCCTCCCCCTTTTTTCAATAGAGATTAAAACATTGGTAAACATTTGATCAAAGGATTAAAAAACAACAACAACATAAAACCATAGCTTTTTGAGAGGTTTTGGGAGTATTCCTCTTGAACTCATATGGCAATGATTCAACAAACATTTATTAAACACCTACTGTTTGTCAGGCACTGTTGTAGGTGCTAGGAATGAAACGAATGCATCATTCTCACGGAGCTTACATCTGAATACATCAAATTTAGCCAAACATGTTCAATGTGGTGAACTCCTTCTTCATCCTATATAACATTTTTTTATCTATTAGTCTCTCTGCTGTGGGGAGGGAGATTTATTTCACTATCTGTTCTCCAGACTATCACCTTTTTTCCTGTGCTATTCTTCTATGGGCTCTCTCCAACCTCTAACATTCTGTGATCTATGTTCTGACATTCTACACTTGAGGGTTTTAACAATGTGCTATATGAATTTAATGAAACAACTTATTATATAATGATAGAAGACAATCTGTAACTGATTGATGATTAAATGTCACGTGGTGGGTTAAGTAGAACAGGAGTAGTTGTCACTGAGAGGGAAAGGGATGCCTTTGTTTCTCCCCCCAGAAAAGTAGTTGATTTTCAGAGCCCTTACTTTAAATTATATATAACATTATTTTCTGCCAAGATTTGCT
Organism: Trichosurus vulpecula; assembly: GCF_011100635.1. Lineage (NCBI taxonomy): Eukaryota > Metazoa > Chordata > Mammalia > Diprotodontia > Phalangeridae > Trichosurus > Trichosurus vulpecula. The sequence goes on along the minus strand of NC_050574.1, from coordinate 449,460,009 downwards.
TTCTCTGTCCACCTACTCCTTTTTCTCACTTTCGTGAAAATACAAAAATCTATTTCTGGGGAGAAAACGTGAAACAGGTGGAGAATCTGTTACTCTGATCACCCACAAAATCTACAAGTATCTCAAGAGTCACCCCGTGAATCTTTCTCAATCAGCAAATTTCTGACTGTGTGAGTGTATGTAAGCATATTTCATGTCTCATCTTGCATGAAGCATTGCGGATTTTACGGAATGAGATGAAATAACATCATGGATTGAACGTTACTACCCATGTACAGAAGAGCTACATGCAGGTTCTGAAAGGTCTCTTACATGGGAAAATCAGCTGACGTAGAAATGACAGTCCTTGTTTGCACATGACAGTTACAGGAACTGGAGAGGAGAGAACACTGACTTTGCCTTTTCTTAATAGCAAGAGATATGAGAATCATTATAATTCTTGCTTCATAGGTATAGGTGACCCATAACCACAGGCAGGTCGTTACACCTACAGGTGCCAAGTACTCTAGGATTTGGCATCAAACTCATGCTCTGCATGGAAACCAGCTGGCTGTGTTTTGAAGAAACAAATACATAAGCTTCAGCTAGAATGGAGTTAAAAATATGATCCCCTGACTTTCTCTCTTTACCAAACCCTCCCATTGAGGAGGAAGCATTCTCACTCAGAGAAGCAGGACAGGTAGCATTCACAATCAGGACCCTTAATTCATGATTTAATTTATTCCCCCTGCTCTCTATGCTCAGAGGCAGGACCATGCTACATGTGAGGTTGTTTTCCTTACTGAATGTCCCACCCCGATGAGCTTTGTACCTTTTAACAGAAAGGTTTTTGGTTGCAGCTATTAAAAAAGAGAGAACACATAGGTTATATTTTCAGAAAAAAAAAACAATTCCACTTGTACTTCACAAAAGAAAACATTAATAACAGGTGATAATCAAATAATGAGCCTCTGGGTGCTGGTACTCATTGCATGTACTAGGTCAGAAATGCTTTTCTCTTGACAATTCTAGATTAGACAAACAGTAAGATCCAAGAGGAGTTACAGCTTACGCATAATCGCCCTTGCTTGACACAGTATGCAGACCTTGATGAGATAATGTTATTTGTTACAGAAAATCACACCTTATTACATATTTCCTCCTCATCCTCCATCATGATCATGATCATCATCCCCATCCTCATCCTCACCCTCCTCCTCATCGTGTTTCCATTATATTTTCCCTCAAAGTTTACAAGATTTTGCAAATAAATAATCCAGAGAAAATTCTGGTGTTTAACCTTAGGGATAGTAATATTTTGATTTAAGTGATGGTATGGACTCAATTACTTTCCAAGCTGTAAATAAATTATCCAATATGATCAACAGGGAGCTACCACTCCAACACAGACTATCTTTCTCAGAGATCTTGAAAGAATCATATCCTTTTGCTATGTTACAATTGATAGCGATGCTGTGAGTCCACTGAAAACAGGTGATGTACAATATTTTGTCTAAAAGGACATAAGGATCACGATGTATACTTTATATGTTTATTTGAGAAAGTACATCCATACCATGATGTAGTTTTATTTGGGAAATAATTTTGCCAAAAATAGGACGGATGGAAAGATAGGTGAAGGGCAGCTAGGTGGTACAATGGATGGAGTGCTGGGCCTGGAGTCATCTTCCTGAGTTCAAATATTGCCTCAGACACTTACTTTCTGTGTGACCCTGGGCAAGTCACTTAACCCCGTTTGCTTTAGTTTCCTCAACTGTGAAATGAGCTTGAGAAGGAAATGACAAACCTACTCCAGTGTGTTTGCCAAGAAAACCCCACAAGGGGTTGTGAAGAGTTGGACACAACTGAAAAACAAGAACCGCAAGACAGATAATTTGTACGTCATTTATAATTCATAATTATGTGTCTGAGTTATGGTCTTTGTTGTTCTTCTTTTGGTCTCTATTTCCTGCCATCAAGCCTTTGCTTGTATTGTTCCCTGTTCTTGGAATGCTCACCCTCTTCATCTTCAAAATTTCTATATGGCCTTAAAAATCCAGTTAAAATCTTATCTCCTCAATAAGCCAATTCCTATTCCTCTCTGGATGCAGCTAGGTATATAGTAGATAGAGTGCTGGGCTTGGAGTCAGGAGGATTCATCTTCCTGAGTTCAAATCTAGCCTGTAGACACTTACCAGCTGTGTGACCGTGGGCAAGTCCCTTAACCCCACTTTGCGTAAGTTTCTTCAACAGTAAAATGAGCTGAAGAAGGAAATGGTAAGCCACTCTAGTATCTTTGACAAGAAAACACCGAATGTGGTCACAAAGTGTCAGGTGTGACTGAAGTAACTTAACAACTTCACTTCCTCCTTGGGCTTCATAGAACACGATATTTTCCATCTCCATAATTCAATTTTTGGCCTGGCCTTTCAGTTTCATTGGAGCTTCCCAGTACTGAACCTCCCTCCACCAATGGAGAGTCACCACTGTTCTGCAACTTTTATTTGTCAAGAATTATCCAGGGAAGTAAGAGATTCAGTGCTTTGCTTGGAAACTTACAATGTGTGGCAGAGGCAAGACTCCAGTTCTGGTGTTCTTTACTGTGAAAATATTCATCTCCTACATCATGTTGTTTTTTTCTATAATGCCCGTATTTATTATTTCATATTATCTCTATAGGTGTCATATCCTTCTACTAGACTGCAAGCTGTGTAAGTGAAGGGATCATATTTTATGTAAACATTGGATCTCGTTTAGTACTTGATAGTGTGCTCTGCACACAGTTAAGTATTTGCTGAATGGAATTTATCTTCTCAGTAAAATGGAGTTGTCAAGATATGTCAAAGATCCCTTAACACCAGTTATTTGTCTTTTTAAAGATGGGTGTGTCAGAGCTTGAAATCTTGATGCTTTTCCCCAGGGTATTATAAGGAATGATAAACATGACTAAGGTGCACTTCACTCCCTACCCCTTCTATAAAATTGAACATATGTTGACAAAGCCAAGAACTTCCTTACTATGCACAGCACTGTCTATAGTGACAGTTTTGACAGCTGTGCAGTGGAACACTGCCCCGCCCCTTCCCTTATCTACCTTACAAAGTCATGTGGAAGACTATAGGTTGGGAATGAGAAATGCATTTTCAGACATTATTTGTTAAATCATGCCTTTTTCCCTTTTTACAAAGGAGGTTTTTTAGGGGAAAGGTCATTAAGAATTGATAGTGATAAAAAGGAGCTATAAAACATGTTTAAAAGAGAAAGAGATATCATTGTGTGTATATTAGGTATATACTTGAAACACTTGTATTTGAAGCTAAGATATCAAAATTATTAGCTGTGTAACCTTGGACAATTCACTTAACATCTCTCTCTTACATATATATCTTCATATATGTATACACACATGTATGCATGTAGTATGTATGCATCTTTCTACATCCCTTAGGAAATGAATGTACTTAAACCTATACTACCTAGCTCAGAGTTTGATTTAAATAAAGTGTTCCATAATTGTCAATGTGTTGTAAAGATTTGGGCATTAGGATTGCAAAACAAATGCAACTTCTCTGCTTCATGATAAACCTTAGCTAACACACGCACACACAGACACACAGACACACAGATAGTTATACAGAGATATAGATAGAGATTAATATATATTTCAAAGCTAGCTTATATACAGCTTGATAGATTTCTGTCTCTATATTATTTAGCTAGAAGGAAATAATGCATATTTGGTTTAAGCCTCACATTTTCCAGGCTTTATTATCTGATAGTGAATATCAGAGGGGCAATTTGTGCTCAGCTCTTCCTGACTTTAGTACTCTGTACCTAACACCATAGTGGTATAGAGAGCATGAAGGAGAAAGTCAACAGTCAAAGGTTACTTCTATATCCTAGGACTCCTACCTTCTCTGTAGTGAGAGCAGAGCTGTGACCTTTAGCAGAGCCCTGGTGACTGATGGCATTTTGCGGATGGAGATGAAGAATGAATGTCAACTGCTAGCTGAAGAGCAAGTTAAGCTAAAAATGTGCAAGGTGAGATGGTATTTGTAAAAATGAGGAGTCTTGGGTTCACCACACTAGACACATGTAAGGTTTATGCACAATGGGCAGCTGCATCTTCCCATAAAAAGGGAATGGACAGTGAGAAAAAGAAAGAAGACTCCTCTCATGTAATATCAGTCTTGTGTGATGGTAGAGTTATTCTGATCCAATGGAGACACGGGGCCAGCCCCTGGTTGGGACCTGCTCTCAAAGCAGTCACTAACAGAGCTTTCACAAAGTAATGACAGCTCTTGATGGTATGCTAGTCTCTACCCCTCCCCCTCAACCTTAGTAGGTACTTTAAACAACAATTTCTGAAAAAGCTAATGAAATCCACAGAAAAAAAGAAGGAGAAAGGAAAACAGGAAAGGAGGGGAAAAGACAGGAAAGGTGAGAAGGAGGAAGGGAGGGAAGGAGAAATGGAGGAAAGAAGAAACATTTATGCTGGCTTTGTAAAGCTCAGATCAGATTTGAAGAATTCATTCTGTTATTTTTTCAATCCACCTCAAATACATTTTGTAGGTTTTCTAAAGACATTATTTTAGGGATGTAAAAATAATTCCTGAGATAGTTCAGGCCCCAGATTTTACATAAAGGAGTAGACGCGAACTTAACCTAAGTGTTCACTCGAGTAGAAGAATTGGCACAAACAAGGGAACTACACCTGTGTTCTTTCTTCTCTATGTTTTAGAGTATCACTGTTATGCTTTTAGCCTATATTATTTCCTCTGTTATGTATTTAGCTATTTGCTTTAAATAGTTCTTATTTAGAAGATGTTAAAATTGCTAGTTCCACTTATATTTCCCACTCATTCTTAATGATTAAACAACATGGTTATTTCCTGTGGTCAATTTTATGTTTCTCTTAAAATACTAGAACTTTCATGTCTTTCCTTTTCAAATGATACTAATCTCAAACCTACTCATTTACATTTTTATTTTTCTCTAATAAATGACTGAGAGTATATTTCTAATGTCTATAGAATAGTCATCATTATTTACTGAAATCATGAATTATTATCCTGTTTGCACTGCTATGATCACAGCTAATTTTTTGTTAGCTTTAAGTAAGTTTTAAAAAAAGTTTTATTGAGACTATTACTATCAGTGGGTAAATTTGTTCCAATTTCATCAATTAGTCTATGATTGAATTTCCAAATTTTCAACTTTGTATGAGGGAACCTAGGAAAAGTCAATACCTTGATGTACTAGACCCACCTGTAATGAGATTTTAGTCTCTTTATTAAATGAATATGTGATTATCCTTAATCTTAGTTGTGAATACAACACTGATTTGTGAATTGCTAATAGTGTTTCCCACTGAGTATGTTAGTCATGGTTGAATATTTAGTTCTAACAAGTACAATGAATAGCACTGAAGAACTGAGCTACCTAGATGCCTCCTGTTTGTCCTTTTACAAAGAGGATCAAAGACTTCACAATATGATATCCTGACTTGAGAGTGAATTGGATTTAAGTGAGGCAGGGTTTCATAAAGTCATCAACCTCACTCTTTCTTACAGAGTCATCAAAGTCCAGTGGCAAGGCAGAAGTCAAGATGACTGGCAATGGGCTACAATGCAGATGACCTTGGTATCTTTGATGTCTGACCAAGCTCTAAGCACTTCACGGAACCTTTTTTGGTTGCCTTCATGGCCTTTGGAACAAACTGTTCTCATCAGTCCATTCTCTAGGAGAAGTCTTTGCAGCCTTGGGGTAGACACTTCTCTAACTCATTGATGCTTCTGAGGCCCATTAGTTACTCTCAACCAAGTTTAGCCCATCTGCCAAGACAGCTTAATGAGGTATGGTCACCATGCTTCAGCTTCTTGGAGCCCAGGTGAGAGTAGAGTGCCAAGTAGCCACTAAAGGTGGATGAACAGTCCTGAAAAGGCCTCAGCAAGCCCTCCAACCAGAGGTGCTGGTCCTCTTTAAACACTTCTAGCACATAATAATTTGTGATTGCAGGTGAAGCATGATATATTGTGTTACAAATGTCTGTTAGGAGGTGAGTACCAACTAAAACTCCCATGACATATTTTGAGACCATCTTGGGAAGCTTTGAAATAATTTGCTTAGGTAAGCATAACCATGGCAAGGCAAACAGAATGAAAAGCAGCATGGTAGAGTAGAAAGTGTTCTGGGCCTAGAGTCAGGAGAGCCCTGCGTCCATAGCCCTTCTCTATACTTATTGGCTTTGATCATGGGCCAGTCACATGTTTACTTCATAGTATTAACACCTATCTCACAAGATCACTATCACAAGATCAGATGGGGTAATGTATTTAAAGCATCATGTAAAATTTAAAGTTCAATTTAACTATCAGACATTAAATGAAGACACCGAAAAACAATCTGGTTTTTCTAGACTCTCACTGAAAAAAAAAAAACAAAATTCCCTGAAAATCTAAAAACAGAAGACTTCCTATGAATACCTTAGAAATGGAAATATATGTATATATTTATATCTCTCTCTGTATACACACAACACACACATATGCTTGTATATACACAAGTCTCTATAAATAGATCTATAGGGATAGGGATTAAATCTATGATTTCCTTGACAGAGAAAAATCTTAAGTGAGGAAACCTCTACCAATATGGTTTGCAGGTCTGTAAGTTTCCCTCAAACTTATGAGTTCAGATTATTGTCTAGAGTAGGGCTTTTTAAACTTTTCCACTCTCGACCTCTTTTCACATTTCAGCAGCATTTGTTGGCACTGCATGGCCTGAGGGCATGTGCAGTGCAAAGTGCAAGTGCTTTGTGTACAGAACCAAGGCTGTGGAGAAGTTGCCTGAAGTGACACTGGCAAGTGTTGCCAGAAACACCTTGGATTCATTACACACTTGATTTTTAATTTATTTTTTGTCACTGCACATTCAGAAACCTTTAACTGTTGCCAATTTTTTTGCAACCCCACATAGGGCTGCAACCCACAGTTTAAGAATCGCTGGTCTATGGCGCTGACATGTTAAATAACTTGCCCTGGGTCACACAGCCAGTACATATTTGAGGCCAAACTTGAATCTAGGACTTCCAAGCTCCAAGGCAGCAGCTTCTTTAACAACTACGTCTGCCCCCGCTGCGTGTATGTGTGTATGTGTGTGTATGTGTATGTGTATGTGTGTATGTATATGTGTGTAGGCATATGTATATGTGTATTTACACGTGTGTGTATGTGCATGTGCATGCGTATTGTATGTGTTTGTATGCGTACGTGTGTGTAGATGTAGATGTGTACGTAGATGTAAATGTGTGTATGTATGTGTGTATGCATGTGTGTATGTGTATTTACAGTGTGTGTACGTGCATGTGTAGTGTATGTGTTTGTATGCGTACATGCATGTAGATGTAGATGTGTACGTAGATGTATGTGTGTATGCATATGTGTATGTGTATTTACATGTGTGTGTATATGTGCATGTGCATGTGTATGTGTATCCCTATGTGAGTATATGTCACTGTGTATATGTGTATGTATTTCAACAGCATTCAGGAAGTCAGATTCAGAAGAAAAATACATGTTTTTGATATTTCCTTTTCAGCCTCACTGATATTTTCTAAATGTGAAATGTTTTGTGTTTACCAAAACAAAATAACAAAGCAAATATTATGGTCTGGAAATTGAGAAGGCAAGTTTGTCATCATCTTTTCGTTGTAGCTGATCAGACATTATAAATACTCCGAACATCTATTTCAAAATAAATGATTAATAATATCTTTGTTTTGAGTCAGTTTGGTGCCTAAAATCAATTACTAATTATAGAAGGGAATAGAATACAGCGCATAGTGAGTTCCGTGGCCCTTCAGAGGAACTGGTATAGCTATTTCTCTAGCAAAGCTTCAGCACAACTAAAATGCCATTAGAACTGCCTTTGACCTGCTATGAAGGAAAAAGGCTCTTGATGGCAGCAGAATTCTAATCATATGCATGCTCTCCACATGACATCGTTCCCATTTCCTGTTTCTTTTTCATGCCCCATGAATCCAGTGCGTGGGCAGTGGAACAGACACCAGCCTCCACACCTCATCCGTGCCAGGAGCTCTCTGGTAGTAGAACGGTGCGTTAGAGCAATAATGAAAAGCAATATACCTTAGGTGTGCAAAGCAATGCTAAAATTTCATTATTTTTGTGATAATAAAAGAAAGGTATTCACATTTTCCTCGTCTAGTGCACTTACTTTAAGCTCACACATGAAGGTCCTCTAAATAAATTCATTGGGGGTAATCATTTGACTCATTAGCAGGGATTTCTTCCTGCTTCAGTGGGTGCATTGGATGAGAGACTGATCTTTAAATCCCTTAGAATACACATCTGTTCCCTTTACTTTCTGGATTTGTACCTGACTATATAATATTTTTTTTTCTTTTTAAGTTTCTAGTTAATTCTTTGTTGCTAAGGATAAGTTAGGTAATATTTTGGGAAATGTGTGGAAAGAATTCAATGACATATTACCATACATTATATATTTTAGATATTTATATTACATCAAGTATTTTAAAAGTTAAATTTGTTCACAGAAACTTAGAAGAGGTTTCATGGGATTTGTGACTTTCTGTGTTTTTTTTTCCCCATCTAAAATGCTCTGATCTCCTTTCCAATTAATTAATCAAAACATACTTGTTAAATGCTTACTATGACCACATACCATGCTAAGCCCTGTGGCTACAAAGAGAAAACTAGACACAACCCTAAGGGAGCTCAAATTCTAATGGGTGAGACAGGATTATGGATAACTAGATTCCCATAAGACATGTAGAAGGAGATGAGAAGTAATTGCAGAGGGGCAGGCAGTGGTAGCAAGGAAAGTGGGAAATGCCATTTTCAGAGAGTCGTAGTTGAGCTTAAAGGAGTCCAGGATAATTAAAAGATATCACTAAAGAAGGAGAGTATTCTAGGCTTGGGAGGCAGTCAGTTCAAAGGCAAAGAGACGGAAAATGAAATCACGTATGCGAGAAACAGCAAGTCAATCACTGTAGGTGGAACACACTGTATACAGTGGTTAATAAATAGGTGTGATATTTTGTTTTTGTTATTGAGTCATTTCAGTCACATCCCATTATTCATGACCCTATTTGGGGGTTTCTTGGCAAAAATATTGGAGTGGTTTGCCATTTCCTTTTCCAGCTCATTTTACAGATGAGAAGCTGAGGCAAATAGGTTTAAGTGACTTGCCTAAGGTCACACAGCCAGAAAATGCCTGACACCAGATTTAGAGAAAGGAGTTTGTGTTATGAACAACTTTAAATGTAAAACAAAGGACTTTATACTTGATCTTTGATAGACTATAGGACCACTGGAGGTTATTGAGTAGTGGAGTAAAATGAGCAGACATCTGCTTGCTATCCAGGAAAACTACCAGGTCTGGCTGTTTTCCAGATTTAGACAATATTATCTGAATTCTAGTTATTTACTGATGTAACATCTCTTCCTAACAGACTATAAACTCCATGAAGATAGAGACCATGGCTATACAGTATGGATCCAAACACAAGGCTCCCCTGCTTAATAAATTCCATTGGCTCCCTATCACCTTGAGGATGAAATAGGAAATGCCCTGATGGAGCACACAGAGTTCTTCATAACCGAGCTCCTTCCTACTGTTCCAGTCTCTTTATACCTTACTCATCCCACATAAGCTAGGTGACACAGTAGATAGAGCTCTGGGCTTGGAGTCAGGAAGACTTATGTTCATGAGTTCAAATCTGGCCTCAGACATCTTCTAGTTGTGTGAGTGGCCCTAGACAAGTCAATTAACCCTGTTTGTCTCAGTTTCTCATCTGTAAAATGAGTTAAAGAAGGAAATGGCAAACCACTCCAATATCTTTGCCAAGAAACCCCCAAACAAGGTCACAAAGAGTTGCATGTGACTGAAACGACTCCACAACACCAGCAAAATGTCACATATATTTGATTCGGTGATATTGATTTCCTGGTTCTTCCACAAAAAACAAAAAAGCAAAACCAAAAAAACACCTTCTAATCTAATCTCTCACTCTGAGCATTTTCTCTGCCTGTTACCCATGTGTGGAATGCTCTCCCTCCTCAATTCCACCTATTTACTTCCTTGGCTTCCTTTAAGTCCCAACCAAAATCTTTTGCAAGAAATCTTTTACCAGCCCCTAGTACCTTCTTTCTTTCTAGCGCCTTTGTAGAGTCTTCTTTCTTTGAATTATTTCCTTTTTATCCTTCATATAGCTCACATGGTATTTATTTCTTTGTGTATTCTCTTCCCCGTTAGATTGTAAACTGCTTGAGGGCAGGGGTTGTCTTTTGCCTCCTTTGGTATGGCCATGGCTTATTACAATGTTTGGCACATAGTAGGTGCTTAAAGCATTTTTATTGGTTGATATAAGCTTCACATCTCCTTCAGGGTTTACCAAAGTGCTTTGAACACAATAGGCACTTATTAAATGTTTATTGAATTCAGTGGAGTAGTGGGAAAATATAAAGAATTTTTTCATGATATAGAGACATGATGTAACTAATATATCTCCTTGCCTGTAAGAAGGGGAAAAAATATTAAGGTAATATACAAGTCTCACTACAAATACATGGACGCTTATCCTGGCATAAAACTATCCTTGCTAATAGGTCTCCCTTGAAGTTTGGGTGGAAATAGCAGTGGAGGCATAGGGAATAGAATAATGGGCTTGGAGTCAGAAAGGTCTGGGTTCAAATCCCTCCTCAAACACTTACTAAACATATGATCCTGACCGTATCATCTGAAGTCTTTGCCTCAGTTTCATTATTTAAAATAATAATAATAACAATATCTGTAACACTTGCTAAAGTGTTGAGAGGGTCAAAAGCAAAGTTCTTTGTAATTCTTGATGCGATATATAAATGCTAATTATTATTCATATCCTTGGAGAAAAAAAGTTGAATACTCGTTCACTGGAAGCTATTTTCTAATAGTTCCTAATGTTCTGATAAACATCTAGCACTGCCACTGGTGCTGTGGAAGGGATTGGGCTGGAATCTAGAATAGCATCATTAATGTTTATTGGTTCTACCTTAACACTTTAATCATGCTTCTGATGCTTCTCTAATACCTCTCTAAAGTCTGCTGATGCTCTGTAAGCATAGAACTCAGAATTAGGGTAAGAAAATTAGGTACAGTACCATTGTGTTATGAGGTGTATCCAGAACCTCTTTATAATTGGAACTATTGTGAACCTTATTATTTGGGTCAAACTCACCCCTAGGAAAGTGTTCTATGTAGTCCCCAGCTTTCAACCATCCTTGGTAATGTAGTAGGTAATAATTGATGTTATCATTCACCCTTTGTTTTCAAAGAAGACCAATCACATCACAGGTGACATGCTGACTTGCATTTGAATTGGATTTAAGTGAGGCAGAGTTGCCGAAAGTCATCATTCTCTTTCTCTCTTGCACAGTCATCAAAGTCTAGTGACAAGACAAAGTCAGGATGACTGGTGGTAGCCTGGGATGCAGTGGACGACCCTGGCATCTTAGATGTCTAACCAAGTTCTAAGCCCTCTATAGGGCCTGCTTCAGCTTCCTTCATGGCCTTTGGAACAATTGTTTTCATCTGGCCACTCCACAAGGGGAAGTCTTCACATGTTTAGGGCAGACATCCTAACTCACCAACCGGTCTAAGGCTTGTTGGTTACTCTCAAAGTGGTTATCCCATCTGCCAAAACTATTTACCTGGGTGTGTACACTGTGCATGCTATAGCTTTTTGGAGCCACAGGTCAGAGTTTAGTGGCAGGTAGACACCAAAGGTAGAAAGTAGCCTTGAGAAGGGCTAAGAGGTACTAGTCTTCCCTGAACATCTACATACCCTTAGGGCTGGATATATAGATCTTGGAATCATCTGGATAGCAGTGATAATTGGATCTATGAGAATTGTTGAGGACACCAAATGATATCCTATCAAGAGAGAAGAGGGAGCAATGCAGAGCTTTGGGGGTCATAACTATAAAGAAAAACCTAAAAGACATTAAAGACAAGTAAGGTTATTGTTTTATTCTATTTTGGATCTAAAAGAGATAGTAAAATTAAATTTAAAATTTTTTACATTATATATCTCACAAGTCATTCTGAGGTAATATTGTAGCGATGAAACTTATTTTCTTTCCTTCCAAGGACTTCTTTTCCCTTTTAAATATATAGTTAATGATGTCTCTTTTTTTTCTTTCTACATCCCTCTCACTTGCCAATGATTCCCTTCCCAACAAGTACCCTGAGCACCCCATGTACCCCGACATATCAATATCAGTGACTGACACCTTATATCTATATTTCTAGCTATACCCTGCATGAGAGGAGTATGTTTGAGACCTCATAGCTTTTTTCATGGGAAGGAGAATTTAAGATAAACTCTTCCTTCTGCCACCTAAACCCTGAAAGTACATGAATGTTTTCCAACGGGTAATGGTATAGGGAATATGCCTTTCTGTCATTGACAAAGGGCAGTACCATCTTAATGCTGAAATGGGGTTCCTGGAGAATCATGTGAGCTGGACTGAGAAGGTGGCTTTGCATTCACTTAATGGGCATTAGACTCCCTTCAATCTGAATTCATTACTTCCATTAACATAGATAGGCTTTGTTTCAGTCTAGGAGGTGGAACTAAAAATCCAAGATAGATGGCCTAGTTTGACCAGAAGTAGTAGGCAGTCGTTTGGGAAATTTATTATTGAATTAACTTCCTATTTGTCTCTTGTCTGCTGGATTGTAATCAAATCAACAGTCAGGGCTCCTGCACTCTCTGTCCTTTCTCCTTCAGTATAGGAGCAGCCCCTTGGCTTTGCTCCCAGCTTTCCTTCAAGCTCACTTTTCCTTTCTTCCGGGTGGAGTAGAGGACCTGTGACCTGCACTCTGTGGCTTTGATCTTTTTGTCCTCCTCATTTTTACTCATTTTCTTTCTCACAAGAAAATCCTATGTGAATTAATGTCAGCAGATGTCCAACCGGCATACAAAAGAGATAACCCCGCATAACCCTTTTTATAGTTAGAATTTGTTCTTTCTTTAGGATTATTGCTCTAAAGAATATGTGTGTTGTTTTGAACGCATTATTGATACAATAGTTTATTGTTTATCTAATATTTCCCCTGAAGGCCTATATGCTTGAAAGTGAAAGTTGTTATTGCATTCATTATTAAAGGAAGAATTCCCTAGCACAGAGCTTCTTATGTTTGTTTATTTGTTTTTGTCATGGATTTCTTTTGCAGTCTCTTTTCAGTGAGGCCTCTTTTCAGAATATGTTTTTAATGCGTAAAAATATTCATAGCATTTCAAAGTATTCCATCATATTGAAATATAGTTACAAATACAAAAAAGTTACTAGATCTCAGGTTAAAACCATCTGCCTTATAGTGTATGTTCTGTTGATCAGTACTAAATAGGGCAATATTATATAGTTTTTGGGTGGGGTGAAAGAGAGTTCATGAGGCTCTTTTATGAGGAAGTTTTGAGACCAATCCCAAACATCCTTATAGTCCTAGTACTTCTGCTTATTAGGGGGGTACAATAGACCCAAAAGGTAGGGAAGCTGGGTGGGGGAAATTCTCATCTTGTAATAGTCATGTATTTCAACAAAGATAGGCAGGGAAAGAAATAAAGGTGGAAAACCTGCAAGTCATCTCAGTTCACTCAGTGAGCTTAACAAACAGGTTTTGTATGATAGGAACTTGAGAACTTAGTGGGAAGTCCACCGGGAGTCCAAGTGTTGAACAGGTTAATTACAGAAAGAATCTCACAAAACCTTTGCTGTGTAAAGCATGATAGTCCTAGGATACAAAAGGAAATCATGATAATCGAGGCCTCTTGAACCTAGAACACATGGCTTTCAGAATAGAAAGGCTCCAAATATCAGCTGAGGTTCCCATTTTCACTTTGAAGGACAGAACTAGTTAACATAGATGACTAGTAAACTTACTGTGTATAAACCACCTAGGGGACAAAAGATGAGGCAAGGGAGAGAGAAACTTTGCATTGCCTAAACCCTAGAAATTCCTAGAAGTTAAAAAAAATGGTGACAATTAACTCCGTTTTCAATGGCCAGACAACCAAGGCAAGAAATATTGTAGACCAGGTTGCAAATGATCTTTCTAATCCAAGGAACTAATGGGGAAAAGATAGGACTAGAATGTCAGCATGACTTAGAGGCTGAAGTTCAGGGGGCAGATGGTTAGGAAACCAGAAATAGAAGTGACCTGGGCTTTTTCATCCTTAGCGTTAAGGTAAGGGAAGCCAATTCTAGACGGTCTAAAACACCGAGGAGCCTTGACAAACTGAATCATAGAATGTGAGTGTTGGAAGAAACCTTAAAAGCTATCTAAGTAGTCTCGTCTATTCATGAAAGCAATGCCACCTATAATATACCCAACAGGTGGTTATCCAGCTTCCGTTTTAAGACCTCCAAAGAAAGGGATTCTGTTACCTCTAGGAAGGAGCCCATTTCAATTCCAGACAAGCTTAATGGCTAGACATTTTTAATGAAATTAAGCCTAAATCTAGCTCTTCAAAACTTCCACTTATTTTTCTTGGCTCTTCCCTCTCTAGCCAAAAGGAACAAATCTAGTCCCTCCTCCATATGGCAATTCTTCAAATACTTGAAGACCATTATGTGGTATAAGCACAAGAGATTCTTGTGCTTGGCCCAATAGACACCTCAGCCAGAATTAGACTGTCTGACTCAAAAGATAAAATTTGTAAGAAAGAGTTCAGTCAGATAAGACAAGCGCATTAAGAAGATTTAGTTTCCTGTTCACCTGCATGCAAGACCAGGATTAACTATAAATTTGTAATCCTTTCCCTTATATTTTTAATTTCTCCCTCTGGCATGCTTCCCTAAAGCTGTCCATAGTAAAATTCCTCCATTTTTTGGAAGGGATATGCCTTATTTTTAGGGAGCGGAGGAGAAAAATAATGAAAAATCTGGATTGTTTTCCATAGGCAAATTTGGGTGTTAGGGTGCTCATGTCAAGGTAGAGATATGGTGACTCAGCAATAATAGGGAACTTCACTAAGCTAAGAATAAAGGTTTGCTGGTTGAAGAAGTTAGGTTCATGAGAGTCAGTACACCTCTGTGATAACAATAAAGGTCTGTTGTTGTTCCCCTTTTAGCTTCTTTTCTCTTTCTGGTTATAAGTTGCATTCTTTACTCATTAGTTTTCCCCAAATCCTTCCCCTGTTCCAATATTCTCTATTACTATTGAGGGAACCCTCATCCTCCCAATCAACCAGATCCACAACCTAGGTGTTATCCTCAATTTCTCATTCTTTCCTGTCTCCCACATCCAATCTGTTGCTAAGGCCTGTTAATTTTATCTCCATAACATCTCCTGCCCACATTCTCTTCACTCCTATGACACTGCCATCATCATGGTGTAGGCCCAATCACCTTATGCCTTGACTATTGCGCTAGGTTGACAATAGATATACGTACCATAACCTTCTCTGCATTTCAGCCCATCGTCCACTCGATAAAGTGATGGTCCTAAAACATCGATCTGACCATGCCATGTCCTATTCATTAAAATTACCAATGGTATCAAATATAAATCCCTCACCTTCAGAACTTGGACCCTATCCAAATTACCCATCTTCTTCTACCATATTCCCCAACCCCATATGTGCTATGATCCATTGACAATGGCTTCATTGCTGTTTTTCAAACAAGCCGTTCCATCTTCTAGCTCCCAGCATTTTCACTGGCTGTCCACCATGAATGCTTTCCCTCCTCATCTCTACCTTCTGCCTTCTCAGGCTTCCTTTAAATCGAGATAAAATCGTTATCTTCTACAGGAAGCCTTTCCTGAACCCTCTTAATTTTGGTACCTTCTCTCTGTTGATGACTTATATTTGCCTGAATACAACTTGTTTGTACATGTTGTTTTCATGTTGTCTTCCCCATTAGTCTGTAAGCTCCTTGACAGCAGGAATCATATTTTATCTTTTTTATAGTTATTTTCAGTACTTAGCACAGTGTCTGACACATAGTAGGCACTTAAAAATATTTATTGCCTGACTGAAATTATGCAAATAATGAATACACATGTTCCATGAGATGGCAGTAAGAAAATATCTTCATGGTTTTCGTGAGACTGCTGGGGTATACTTTGATCATTAAGAACTGAAAGCTGCAAATTCTTAAGTAGTCAAGGTTTTCTGTGGTCTATAATTATCCAAATAACCTATAATATTTATAAAGTTTTCAAAGTGAGACAACTTGTAACATCTGGGATCTTTCATAAGCCTGGAAGTCTAGGCTGCATGTTGTAATCGGAGAGGACCCAATCCATCTATGGATCACATCAAGGGAATTCTCCCATCCTCCAATTCATCTCATGAATATTCTAATTTGACTTTGAAGATGCTTAAAATTATATCTGCTTTACTTTACTCCTCCTCTATTACTAATATACCACTCCTATCCACCTCTCAATCTCCCGGTTCTGTTATTTCTCACGCATACAGTTTTTATGCCCTAGACGATAGCCAAGATAAATATGGAATAAATACAAGTATACAGCTAACAACATTATCCAATGGATAAGTAGCCAAATGATTAAAAGAGGTCACAAAACAAAATTTGGAAAATATTGACTACATAAAGGAATGCTCCAAATCACTAGGATAAAATAAGTAGAAATACAAATAAATCTGAGCTTTTACTTAGCCTTATCAAACTGGCAAAGATGACAAAAGATGGGTATAGTCGATATGAGGATGAAGATTCACACTAATATACTGGGGTCTTTTTGTTTTAATTTAAAATATGTCAATGAATTTACTTATTAACAAATGCAAACATTTCAATGTGCAAAGAATGAGAGGATTATATAAGAAACTATGAACTTCTGCTACCTATATGAAAAGGGGGCAGGGAATTGTCCCTGATCAACCTCTCAGCCTAGAATGTACATGTAACCACAGAAATTAAGAGGCAGATTAAGGTGGTAAATCATGTGTAAAGATGAGTATATGTTTTGAATCCCTTGATTGAATTGAAAGTGGCAACTGCCATTAAATATCTGAGAACTGGCCATGTCTCTGGTCATCTTAATATTGTAACTTGCTAAATATGCAGTCAAGCCAGACAGGAGCTGATTGTTCACACAAGAGCCAGGAGCCAAGGTAGAACCTAGCCCCTCAGAAGGATCACTTCTCACTAATTTGGAGAGGGAGTGTTTCTCTCCTTGACCCTCTGCCTACCATGAGACTTTTGACTAGATCTCCTCACTGAACAGTAGACAGATACCACGTCTGCTAAGAGGCAGTGTTCAGGCAGTTTTACATGCCTTTGTTTCAGGAGAGTTCCAGGCACAGTTGATATATATCCAGCAGGAAGTAGAGAGACAAATTCTCTATGGGAACAGAAAACCAGAAGAATGATATTCAAGATAAGAAGCAAGTTCAAGGAGCGGGGCTTCTGTCAGCAGAGAAGAGAGGTGACTGTGGATTTAAAATAGAACTTGATGTGAAGGCTGAGAGTCAGGACATAAAGAAGAGCAGACTTGGGGTACCCAGTTGAGCCTCTCACCTTAGACAGGTTTGGTGCCCCGAGTGAATCGTATGAGGACTCCAAAGAGAAAGAAATTACTTCAAGGACCCGTAATAAAAGAGCTCCTACGTGTGTGTTCCCTACATATGTGCCTCCGTGCCCTTATACTCTGTGTTCACTTTCCCATGTGTAGTGTGAATTTGCAGGAAAATATGCCGCAAATTTATAGGCAGGGAGAGAGAATATTTTGTTGCTCCTATTCTTACTAGGCCATTTCAGTAAATATCTTTCTTAGGACCCAATGTTATCTATTGTTTGACTGTTAATGAGAAGCATACCGATGGAGGTTTGTTAGCCATAGTTTTGGGAGAAATCACCCACAGGCTACCCAAGAGCCCAGGAATCGCAAAGCACTCATTGAGACCAAACCCTTGTTGTGCAAGTTGGGGGAATTTACCCAAAGGGGTCTTGAACAAAGTAACTTTGGGGAAAACTCTGAGAGCAATACGTTTCTCCTGCAGGAGAGGCAATTTGGGATGAGTCTTGAAAGAAGCCAGGGATCCTAAGAGGTGGAAGCAAGGATAGAAGGAAAAAAAATATAAAAATATGGAAAAGGGTGGTGGAGTGTCACAGATGAGGAAAAGAAAAAAAAACTAATATGGTTCAGAAAGAAGTGTTGTGTAAAAAAGCTCAAAATCTAGAATGGGGCAATGACAGACAAACTTTAAAATTCTAAGGAGTGTTTATTTGATTCTAAGGCTACTGGAGTTTATAGAGTAAGGGAGTAATATGTCCAGACTTGATCTTTAGGAAAATTGCTTTGCCAACTATGTTGCAGATGGATTGTTAAAGTGGCAGGGAAACCACTTAAATAGCTATTTCAATAATTTCACAAAGGAGATAAGGGCATGAACTAGTATAGGAGTGGGTGTGGGAGTGAAGAGAAGGGAATACATGTAAGAGTTGTTGCAGAAATAGAAAAGATAGGGGGTGGAGCCAAGATGGCTGCTGGAAAGCAGGGACTTGCGTGAGCTCCCCACCAGGTCCCTCCAAAAACCTATAAAAAATGGCTCTGAACAAATTCTAGAACTGCAGAACCCACAAAATAGCAGAGGGAAGCAGGGATCCAGCCCAGGACAGCTTGGATGGTGGCTGGATAAGGTCTATCATGCACTGAGCAGAGGGGAGTGGAGAGGAGAGGAGGGGAGTGGAGCTTAGCCTGGGCAGCCAGACAGGGAGCCAGGCGGACAGGCCCTACAGCCCTGAATCAGTGAACTGTGGCAGTTACCTGTAGCCAGAATGGCCTTTATCTCTGTACATTCTATATAATTCATTGGTTGGAATTCCATCTATCATTTCAAAACCTACCCCTGCTCTCAATAAAGCAGTAAACATTTCTTTCCTTGTTACTCTCCTTTGGCGCCAAGTTTGCTGGTTATTCACCCTTCTCTCTCGAGGAGATCTATCCCTTCCCCAGTCACCTAAGTCATGTAACTGTAAAATCTTATTTATCACTGTTGTAAGACGGCTCCCTACTTCTCCAAGTAATAAATTCAAAATTAGTTGTTTATAAGCAGGGGGAGCTGTCCTAATTATTAAATTCCTATGAGGCAGTTCCATTGGATCATTGTAATATTTGTCTGCAGTTCCTATCATAATGGCAGTCTTCATTACCTCCTCCTTTAGTCTCATGATACAATCTCTAAGTGAATACCAGGGTCTGTGCTCAGTGGGCCACATAGAATCAGTATCATATCTCTTATTGCATCCCACAGCGGCTAATGCCAACAGAGTAGTCCTGCTATCACCATCTCCTTGCTGATGATGTTCCCTAAAAGCTTGTTGAACTAGAGGATCATGGCTGATACCTATGAATCTCATGCAGTCTGTCCCATCTACTGATATTCCACTGGCCCCTTGATCACTGAGTCTTACCATCCAAGATATCAATGGTTCTCCTATTCTTTGGCTGAATCTACTCAAAATATCTGTGACCTCTTGCGGTGAGAAATCTTCCTGAATTTCCCTTGTAACTGAATCTTCACCTCGGGTTTCTGTCTTCCTCCTTTGTATGGGTCGAGCCCTTGTCTGATCATTTAACCATCTCCTATTCTCTGTGTGAGGCACATCCTGAACCCCAGTAGTGTTTTGTGCCTCAGCCCCTAACATTGTCTCATTCTCTCCCCACTCACTTCCTCTGCCACCATGGCTAGGACGAAGCAGGCAGTCAGGCTCTTTCTGGGCTGGGTTGAAATGCACTCTGGGCTTTTTTGGTCTCCTGTTGCTCTTAGCCACATTAATAGAAAAGTTCTCATTTGAGTCAGTTTGGTCTCCTGCTATCTGAGATTCCCCTTCTTCCTGTGGGGTAGGAGTGCCCCCATGTCTTTCACTTAATCTCAATCTTTCGTATACTAGCCGGTAGGCTGATAACACTATCCAGCTTTGCCTAGATAGTGATGCCCCTGACTGAATCCCAACTTCTCGTAAACACTTTTCCAAATCCCTAGGATCTCCTCTCCGTAGCCTTGGTTCCCAGTTTTCACAGGGTCCAGCTTTTTTAGCCAATTCTTTTGCTAGGGAGGAATAAAATGGATCCTCCCATCCTGGGATATTCATCTCTTCCTCTGGAATTGTTCTGCTTCTAAATAGAGATCTTATACCTAGCGATCCCATCCACTTCGTCGCCAAATGTATTAGGAAGGCAGAGTTTATAATCTCAAAGAGGATCATAAACATGTCTGAAACGTTCGGAATCGCCGGATATAAGAAACTCTCAAAGTAGAAGGCAGAAGAATCAAAACATTTATTTAGGCTCCACAGTAACCAACCCATGAACCAGCAACCCCATTTTGATATATTGATCAAAAGCTTCCAGGCCCAATAAGTACGCCTTGAAAGAGTAACCAGGAGGCTACAGAGAAGCATGATTGCGTAAAGCAAAATCATGTTTCCCCCTCTATGGTAATAAGATTACCCACTGGCCTGAAGTCTTTGTTCAGCTTTCTCCCGTAGGTCAGCTCTGCTACTGGCAGCTCCTGCTTCAGCTGTGTCTGTGGCTGTGGCTGTAACTGACGTAACTGTCGTAACTGCCTCTGTAACTGCCTCTGGCTCCAACTGTAGCTGTAACTGTCGCTGTAACTGTCGCTGGCTCCAACCGGAAAAGGAAAAGAGAGGATCTTCAAGCTGTCCTCTCCCCTCTTATAGAGTTTTTGACATCATCAAGCACCGCCTGAACGACCAGGGCCGATTGGTTCTTGACTTGGCCCCTCCCCCTAGCATAGCCGTTAACACCTCCCCTCAGCCAGCCCCATGACTCATCAAACAGGAAGTTGTCTGCTTCCCTGGAATGCTCCTTGGGCCTCCTGCCCCGGAAGAGCAAGCCACAGTGTCCAGAGGCTCAATGAGGTAAGCTGAGTCATTCAAAGAAAACAAAGGCCATTCTGGCTACATTACCAGACTTCTATACCCACAGACACCAAAGACAACAGAGAAGGTTAGTGGGAAAAACTTTGGGGGACAGAGTTCCAGGGGCAGTGGGGGAGGTGCAGCTACAGAACTACAGCTGCAGTTACTTCCGGCCCCAGGTCCACCTGGTGGGAGGAATTAAGGGGTGGATCAGAGCAGGAGTGCAGAGCCTGTTTAAGATCTGAGTCAGGGCTGGGTTGGCCGTTCTTGGGGGAGGAGGAGTACTGGTGTGGCAGAGCTGGCTGTATAGAAATAGCTCTGAAATCAACGGTGCATCCCCTCAAGGTTGGAACAAAGTACTCTTTGCTCTACAAGCAATCATACCCCGACGAAAAACTCAAGATTCAAGTAAGTTGGCTGGGAACATGGCCAGGTATGGAAAATTCACTCAGATTTGGTCTCAGACTTTGGAATCTTTCTTTGGTGACAAAGAAGACCAAAACATACAGCCAAAGAAGTCAACGAAGTCAAAGAGCCTGCACCAAAAGCCTCCAAGAAAAACATGAACTGGTCTCAGGCCATGGAAGAGCTCAAAAAGGATTTGGAAAAGCAAGTTAGAGAAGTAGAGGAAAAACTGGGAAGAGAAATGAGAATGATGCAAGAAAACCATGAAAAACAAGTCAATGACTTGCTAAAGGAGACCCAAAAAAATACTGAAAAAAATATTGAAGAAAACAACACTTTAAAAAATAGATTAACTGAAATGGCAAAAGAGCTCCAAAAAGCCAATGAGGAGAAAAATGCCTTGAAAGGCAGAATTAGCCAAATGGAAAAGGAGGTCCAAAAGACCACTGAAGAAAACGCTACCTTAAAATTAGATTGTAGCAAGTGGAAACTAGTGATTTCTTGAGAAATCAAAATATTATAAAACAGAACCAAAGGAATGAAAAAGTGGAAGACAATGTGAAATATCCCATTGGAAAAACCACTGACCTGGAAATTAGATCCAGGAGAGATAATTTAAAAATTATTGAACTACCTGAAAGCCATGATCAAAAAAAAGAGCCTAGATAACATCTTTCAAGAAATTATCAAGGAAAACTGCCCTGATATTCTAGAGGCACAGGGTAAAATAGAAATTGAAAGAATCCACAGATCGCCTCCTCAAAAAGATCCCAAAAAGAAAACTCCTAGGAATATTGTTGCCAAATTCCAGAGCTCCCAGATCAAGGACAAAATACTTCAAGCAGCCAGAAAGAAATAGTTTGAGTATTGTGGAAAAACAATCAGGATAACCCAAGATCTAGCAGCTTCCACATTAAGAGACCGAAGGGCTTGGAATACGATATTCCGGAGGTCAATGGAGCTAGGGTTAAAACCAAGAATCACCTACCCAGCAAAACTGAGTATCATGCTCCAAGGCAAAATATGGATTTCCAATAAAATAGAGGACTTTCAAACTTTCTCAGTGAAAAGACCAGAGCTGAATAGAAAATTTGATTTTCAAACACAAGAATCAAGAGAAGCATGAAAAGGTAATCAAGAAAAAGAAATTACAAGGGACTTACTAAAGTTGAACTGTTTTGTTTACATTCCTGCCTGGAAAATTGATGTGTATAATTCATGAGACCTCAATATCATAGTAGCTGAAAGGAATATGCATATATATATGTGTGTATGCATATATATACGTATGTGTGTGTTTAAGTATGTTTATATGTAGATGTGTATGTATGTATGTATATATATATATATATATATATATATATATATACAGACAGAGGACACAGGGTGAGTTGAATATGAAGCTATGATATCTAAATAAATAAAATCAAATTAAGGGATAAGAGAGGAATATATTGAGAGAGGGAGAAAGGGAGAGATAGAATGGGATAAATTATCTTGCATAAAATTGGCAAGAAAAAGCAGTTCTCTAGGAAGGGAAGAGGGGGCAGGTGAAGAGGAATGAGTAAATCTTGCTCTCATCAGATTTGATCTGAGGAGGGAATACCATACACACTAAATTGGGTATCTTACCCCACAGGAAAGAAGGAGGAAGAAGATAACAAAGGGGGGATGATAGAAGGGAGGGCAGATAGGGGGAGGAGGTAATCAAAAACAAACACTTTCAAAAAGGGACAGGGTCAAGGGAGAAAATTCAATAAAGGGGGATAGGTTAAGAAGGAGCAAAATACAGTTTGTCTTTCACAACATGAGTACTGTGGAAGGGTTTTACATAATGATACATGTGTGGCCTATGTTGAATTGCTTGCCTTCTTAGGGAGGGTGGGCAGGGAGGGAAGATGGGAGAGAATTTGGAACTCAAAGTTTTAAAAACAGACGTTCAAAAACAACAACAAAACAAAGTTTTTGCATGAAACTAGGAAATAAGACACACAGACAATACGGCATAGAAATTTATCTTGTTGTACAAGAGAAGAAGGGAAAGGGCGATGGGAGGGGAGTGGGGTGGCAAATGGGAGGGCTGACTAGGGAACAGGGCAACCAGAATATAGGCCATCTTGGAGTGGGCGCGAGGGTAGAAATGGGGAGAAAATTTGTAATTCAAGCTATGGTGAAAATCAGTGCTGAAAACTAAATATATTAAATAAATTAAAAAGAATAAAAACAAAGTAGCTTTCAATAAAAAAAAAAAAGAAATAGAAAAGATAACATTTGGCAATTGATTGGATACGCCCGGTGAACAAGAATGAGGACAACGCTGAGGTTGTGAACCCAGGTGAATGGAAAATGGTAGCTCTCTCAGTAGTAAGAGCAAAGTTTGGTAAAAGGGTATTTGGTTGGCATGTTGAGTCTTGGACATAATTGAGTTGGAATGCCTTAAGGACATCTAGTATGAAATGTCAGATTGACATCTAGTGATGCAACACTGGAACTCAAAAGAGAGACCAAGAAATGATCTCTCTCTCTCTCTCTCTCTCTCTCTCTCTCTCTCTCTCTCTCTCCATATATATATATATATATATATATATATATATATATATATATATATGTCCAGAGTCACCTACATACGCAAGATAATGAAATCTTTCGGAGCTCAGGAGGTCATCATATAAAAGAAATGCAGAAAGAATAGAGAAATTCTAAGATAGAAACTCAACGGTCAAATTAATCTTCTTAAAGTGAGGTATCACAATATCACCTCCTCTATTCAATCACCTCCTATTCCTCCCTATCACCTTCAGGATCAAGTATAAAATCCTCTGTTTATTTTTATTTTACAAAACAACATAAGCATTTCCATACATAGTAGAATAAAAAAGGTGATTGCATGTGAAATTGTAAATCTATTATGTCCAACTTATTCTTCCTTTTAAATATATAATAAAATTGTCAGGTAACTTTTTTTTCCTTCCCATCCCCTGCCCTAGGGATGACTACTCTTAGACACAAGTCTCTGCGTGTGTGTGTGTGTGTGTGTGTATGTGTATGTAAAATCATTCTATACATACTTCTATTTACTATTTATCAGTTCTTTCTCTGGATGCAGGTAGTGTTTTCCTTCAACAGTCCTTCGCAGTTAATTTGGGTATTTATAGTAGTCAAAACTACTTACTTGTTCAAAGTTGTTCTTAAAACAATATCATTGTTGCTGTACACAATGTCTCTTGGTCTTTTTCATTCTTCATCATTTCATTAAAATCTGTTTTTCTACAATCAAGGTGCTCATCACTCCTTATAGCACAATAGTATGCCATCATGATCATACACCACAAGTTGTTCACCCATTCCTCAATTGATAGCCATCTCTACAATTTCCAGTTCTTGGCCACCACAAAGATATCTGGTATGAATATTTTATAATATATAAGTTCTTCTTGTTTTCCCTAATCATCTTTGGAAATAGACCTAGTAGTAGTCTTGCTTGGTCAACGGGTATAGGCAGGTTAATAAATCTTTGGGCATAATTCTAGATTGCTTTCCAAAATGGTTGAATCAGTTCATAGTTCCACAGGTATCAAATTAGTGTCCCAGTTTTTCCACATCCCCTCCAACATTTGTCACTTTCTCCTTCATTCATTTTAGCCAATCTGATAAGTGTACAATAATATCTCAAAGTTTTTTTTTTTAATTTTTATTTATTTATTTTTAGTTTACCACACACGGTTCTACATAATTTTGAGTTCCAGATTTTCTCCCCTCCCTCCCCCCTCCATTCCCAAGACAGCATGGAATCTCATATAACTACCATGAATAACGTCGCATTGAATTAATTTATACACTAGTCAAGTTGTGGAGAAGAATTATTACCAGTGGAATGAATCATGAGAAAGAAGAAACAGAACCAAAAAAAAAAAAACCCAAAAACAACAACAAAAGAGAAGAGAAAAGATGAGCATGTAGTGTGCCTCAATCTGCGTTCAAACTTCACAGTTCTTTCTCTGGACGGAGATAGCATTCTCCATCATGCGTCCCCTGGAGTTGTCCTTGCACCTTAGGTTGCTGAGAGGAGCGCAGTATGTCAGGGTTGGTCCTCACGGAATCCATATATCTGCGGCTGTGCACAACGTTCTCCTGGCTCTGCTCCGCTCACTCAGCATTATGTCGTGTAGGTTTTTCCAGGTTGTTACAAAGTTTTTTTAATCTGCATTTCTCTCATCAATAATGGTTTAGGGCATTTTATAGGACTATAAATTATTTTGATTTCTTCACTGGACAACTGTATGTTAACATCACGGATGAGTTTAAAAAATTATGCAGTTCATGGAAACTTTACCCATTTCATGCAATGGCATTGTTATCATTGTAGAAGTGGAAAGAGGCGGCACAGGACTAAGTCATTTTCTATTTTCCTTTCTTTCATGGTTTGTCTAGGCAAAAGAGTTCATTACCTGATAAGTGAGAGAAATAATTATTTCTCTCATATGAACAACCAGTTATTGAATTAGGACTGAGGTTTTTCCCTTTCCTATTTCTTCATTCAGAAATCACCCCTTGTAGGTTATCTAGTTAACCTTTGAAAGGCTGGGCTGATAAGATAAAATATTGGACAAGATGGGCCCGACTGGGCAAACTCAAATCTGATCAAAAGGTAAAAATAAATGTAGTCTAGAGGAAGTGGTGAATTCTGGCCCGTTGTGCTGTAGTCAGACAAGTCTGAATGGAAGTAGATATTCCCTTTTGTTTCGATTGCTTTAGACAGGGGGTAGTCTGGTATCACTGGTTTCACCGATCAAAACTGAGTGATCAGAGACATTCTTCAGACCCTCATTAGAATAAACCCATCCCTCATTATAATATTCATTTGCTCATTACTTTATAACCAATCAGGGTTGATTTCCACCCTGAGGTGCACCCCCTCTTCCAAACTCTTTGTAAGTTGAAGATTCCACAGGTTAGCTCTCTTTGGTCGCTGTATTGATTAGTTGCTAGCTATAATTAATAAAGTCAGTTATAATTTACCCAGAAAGTATCTCTTGGAAATTCTCACTCTCTACATAACCGACCAAGTAGTGATGAAAATCTCCATATTTTCATGGCTGATCTTCTGATAACAGACTCAGCTTTTTTAACTGTGACCACGCCACAAGACTTCCTAGTATGAGAGTGCTAACCTTTGAGAACTCAGGTCACTTGTATTTCACACAAAGGGATTGGAGTAAGGCATTGTGGAAGCTCCTAAATATGAAATATAAATGAATATGTTATATATTATAGCATCACCTTCAGCGTTTCTTTACTTCCATCTCGCGGTGAGAACCTTCTTGCAACCAGATGAAACAAAGTAAAGCCGACAACAGTGATTTCATCTGAACGTACGTATACAATTTCACATCCATATCATACCCCGTATCTTTATTTTTTAAATTAGTTCAAATCTATTTTCTCTTCTACCCACCCACACCCTGCTTAAGAAAAAAAGAAAGAAAAGATATAACAAATATGGAAAGTCAAGCAAAATAAATTTCCTGAACGGCTATATATGACACAGAAAGGAATAAGGGCCTAAGATGTGCCGGGTGCTATGATAAGCATTTTATAATTATTATCTCTGCGGACCCTGGCAACAAACCCTAGAATGTAGGCGTTGCTGCAACTCTCCTTTTTGAGTTGAGGAAATTGAGACAGGCAGGGGCTAAGTGACTTTCGTAGGAAAACAGCTAATAACTGTCTGAGGCTGGATCGAACTCGGAATTTCCTGACTTCCGTCCCAGCCTTCTATCCATTGTGTACCTAACTGCCTGCCCCTCTCCTCTGTGTACGCGCACACGCACGCGTACGCGCACACACAAACACTTATATACCACATACATGTGTTTATATATCAATCTGTCACACTATCTCTATCGCTATCTAATTCCACACCCAAAATTCATCACCTTCTCTCTTTAATGAACAGTGTGTTTCACCATCAGTCCTCTGAAATAATTTTCAATAATGGAAGAATGCAAACCAGCATGACCAGGTTCTCCTCAGGGAGATGAATTAAGACGTTTGTGGTACGCTACATTCCTATCACGGTGTGCATTCCCTGTCCAAATTGCTTGCATGAACTAAATGTTGGCTTTCCTTTAAATTTAGACATTTCTTCTCCTATTTGAGGCCAGCAGTATCTGCAGTGATTGACTAGAGTTCTTTAGTTTGCTAAGAAAAATTTTTTCAGACTCACTAGGAAAGCATTATAATCGATACATAGAATGCTAGATAGAATACCTGAAAGCTTTCTTAATAGGAGACTTATGGCAAAATGAAGTCATTTATAGTGATTTCCCCCTTTGAATTATCCTTTTCTGGGCTTCTCTTTGTGATGAAGATGTTAGCTAATGTTTAGCTAGCAAATATTTTCTTATTTAAGAAAGACATAGGAGGCAGCCTATGCAAAAGTCTGGTGGTAGGAGATGAAATATGACAGCTAGGTGGCAGAATGGATAGAGTTCTGGGCCTGGAGTCAGGTAGATCTGAATTCACATCTTGCTTCAGACACTTACTAGCTGTGTGACCCTGGGCAAGTCACTTAACCCTGTTTGTCTCAGTTTTCTTATCTGTAAAATGAGCTAGAGAAGGAAAAGTTAAACCACTTCAGTATCTTTGCTAAGAAAACACTAAAAGGCGTCATGAATACTCAGACATGACTGAAACAACTGAACAATAGTGATGAAATGCAATGTATGGAGTCAAGCAAGTAGGCCCATTTGGTTCGAAGGTAGAATGTGTGAATATTAGTAATACATTTTCAAGAAATGATAATGATGGAGGCAAAGTGCCAATCAGGTCACATCTGACCATGGTTTTTTACTCTGTGATCTTAAATTTTGAAGAGTGCATACCCTGGTTAGTGATTCAGTCTCTGACCATGCATAATAAAGAAATTCTCTCCCACACATGAAAACTGAATTCATAATCATGAGGTGCATTTATTGCTCTGCGCTAAAAAAAGAATAAAGATAGTTGCAATAATATGACAAAAGATTTATAGAGATAAAAATTCAGTCCGAATGCTTAACATATTCCTCAGTTCCTCTGAGAGAAAAATTTCAGAGTTCTATCAAGACATGTCACCACAGCAGAAGCCCTCTGAAAAGATTTAAATTTACTTATAGGATAGATAGATCTATATCTACATACATACACAATACATATAGGTACACATGTGTGTAATATACAGAGAGAGCTCATAAGATTCAGATGTATGTTACCAGTCAAACTAATGCTTAATTAGCATACCCAGTAATAGAACCACTTACCCAAAATATTAGTATTTGAACAGCATGCCAATAGCATGAGGCTAATTATATAAGAGCCTCTGACTTGAAATTGCATGCATAGTGCTTTACAAATTAATATGATGTACAGACTTTTCCATTAGTTCTAGCTCCTTTATTTTTAAACTCTATTTATCTCATATCCAGTGCAACCACTCTAGGCTCCTTTCCCCTGCTTTTTGTGTCAAGTGAAGTAACCTCTCTCAGGATGAGAAAATGAAGGCTGGCCTACTTTTTGTGTGATTTCAAACATTTCAATGATTAAGCACTGAAATAAAAGACATAAAGTGATTCCCCATCATAGCATAGAGGTGACCCTGGGCTTTTGAAAGGAATGACAGAAGAGCACCAATTTTGGCACATTCTGCTGAGTAGAAAGCCTTTCAATACAGTAATAACAGTTAGCAATTGTATTGTACTTTAAGGTTTGCAAATCCCTTTGACCATATTATCTCATTTGGTCCTCACAAAGGTGTTATAAGGTAGGTGTTACTGTTATCTTCATTTTGCAGATATGAAAATTGAAGCTGAAAGTGGTTAAATGACTCTCCCGGGATCTCATGGTTAGTAAGTACCTAAGTCAGAATTTGAACTCAAGTCTTCCTAACTCCAAGTCCAGCCCTCTATTAATTGTGCTACTAGCAATAAAGAGGAGAGTTTTGCTATCTGAGAACCAGCTAAATAATATTTACCGGGAATCATCAACAGAAAGTTTGTCAATTCACGATGAATTTGCTGACCATTTAACAGAACAACAACAAAAAGATAAAAATAAAATGGCTCTCAGTCCTACCAGGCTTTTTCATGCTTCCTCAGTGATAAAGACAGTATGGTGGGGGGGAGGGAGGGGTGCAGCTAGGTGGCACAGTAAATAGAGCACCGGCCCTGGAGTCAGGAGGACCTGAGTTCAAATCCAGCCTTAGACTTTGGGCAAGTCACTTAACCTCAATAGCCTCTACCCTCCCTGCCCCCCATGCAAAAAAAAAAGAGTAGGGGACATCGGTTGTCAAGAATTATATGTCTGTCATTTCTAGCTTTACCACATCCCTTGTATAAGTGCCCTTTACTCCATTCACAGCCATCCCTCTCATTCAGGTCTGCATCACCCTTCATTTGACATTAAACTAGCACCTTAATTATTCTCTCTGCTTCATCTCTCTGAATTCCAGTTATTCTGCACAGAGATTTTTCACTGCATAGTAATTTTCCTCAAGCACAGGGATGGCTACTCCTTTCTCTACTCATTCAATAGTGGCCCCCCTTCATTTCCAGGATCAAATGTAAATTCCTTTATTTGACATTTAAAGCTCTTCATAACTTGGTCACAATCTATCTTTCTAGCTTTATTTCACTTTACACTCCTTCTGATATATATGTGTATATATATATATATATATGTGTGTGTGTGTATATACATATGCATATTTATACACACACACACACACATACACACACACACACACACACACACACACACACACACACACACTCCAAGGTGCAGCTAACCAACCTTACTCTTCCTCATACACAACACTTCTATCTCCCAGATTTTTCCCCTTGCATCAGTGGTCTTTCCTACCTGAAATGCCCTCCCTCCTTAATGTGCCTCTCAGAATTCATGGTTCCTTCTATACTCAGCTCAAGTGCCCTCTTCTATGTGAAACTTTTCCCAATTTCTCCAGTTGTTAGTGTCATCTTCCTCCAAAGTAGTGTGTTATTCATTTTGAATATATTTTGTATACGCTTATATATGTTTATTTAATTGTTTTCTACCCATAGAATATAGGGTTCTAGAGGCCAGAGCTATTTTGATTTTTTTTCTTCGTATGTCTAGTATGTAGAATGGTGCTTGACAGATAGGAGACATTTAATAAGTGATTGTCAATTGTTTGAATGAGCATCTTTTTTTAAGATTAGTTATCCTTATATTCAAAAGGATGAAAGTGTTTCAGCCATTCATGCCTTGAGGTTGGTTGGTATGGGAGCACTGACTTGCCACATTCTTGATCTAGGCCATTTTGGCCCTCCTTTGGGAGTCTAATAGCCCTCTCTTCTCAGGGCTTCCTCATATGGGTGTCAGGCAGGGTATACACCTTATGAGCCCACTGCAGCTTAGTGATGTACCTGCCTCAAGCTTCCCAATTGTGAGGATTATAGGTGTTTTTCAATTCCTTCGGCTTTTCTTGCCAATCTATAAGCATTTCCTTTCCTGTTGGTACTTTATATGTGAGATATTTGTCTAACAATAAGAAAGTTGCTATATTACTTTAGAAATTGAGCATTATATATATTGACATTTGCAGTATAAATGAAACCTAGAGACATAAAAGCGTTCTGGCTAAATAAAAGCAATTACGCCCTTTAAGAGGTGAACAAGGTCAGTTCAGCAAATATTCATTAAGCTTCGACTATGCTCCTGGCACTGTGCTAGAAAATGAGGATATAAAAACAAAAAGGAAATAGACTTTCTTCTACAGACACTTATATTAGACTTAGAAATATAATTTGAACTCATATAGATAAACTTAAAGTAACTTGGAAAGGTATCACATAGAAAATGGCACCTGAGCTCAACCTTGAAGGAAAAAAAAATATAAAAACCAGAGTTAAGGTTTTAGCGTATTCCTGGCATAGGGGATGTAAGTCCAAAGGTGCACAGTTGACTTCAATTTAGTTGTGTGTTAGAATGCATGAATATAAGCAATATAAAATGCAGATAGAAATGGAGGTTGGAGTCCATGTACAGAGGCCTTTAAATACCAAGCTAAGGGGTTTGTAATTTTAGCCTTCAGAAAATAGGAGTCAGTGAAGATGTTTAAGAAGGGAAGTAACACAATAAAAACTGTGTCTGTAGAAAGATTATATTAGAGAATAGGGAGAGGCAAGAAGCAGGGAAACCAATTGGGAGAACATTGGAATAATCTAAGTGTGAGGTAATTAGGGCTTGGACTTGAAGAAAAGACAAGGAGAAAATTGTGGAAGTAGAATGGAGTTGGGAACTGAATGACTGTGAGATGACTCTGAAGGTGTGAATCTGGATGACTGGACCGATGGTAGTGTGCTCAAAAGAAATAAGAGAAGTGTTTGGGGGTGAGGTTGTTTGTAATCCTGGGAAGACCAGTTTCAGTCAAACAGTAGGTCAGGAAGCTAGATAGATTATAAGGTATTGGGTAGTGGTCAGAAAGTTGGGAAGGCGAGCCAGAGCGCAGTTGTCTATTACAAAAATTTGGTTTTGAATGGGAGAGGAAGTCATAGTGTAATATATTGAGAAGGTGGCAAGTTCAAACAAAGTGGATTTTTTTAAGGGTGAGGAATTCTTGGGCATGAGAAAGATTCAGTTGATAAAGAGAGATTGGTAATGAGTAAGCAAAAAGAGGGAATGAACAAAAGAGAAACTGTTGAGGTCCTCTGCCCCAACACCCAACTTGGTGGGGTCTGTTACCCCCCCACCCCCCCCAAGACCCAGGCCTTTGCTAGCAAAGGGCCTGATCTCGCGGACAATGAATAGGGTGGGAGCCAAAGGTGGTGAGTAACTCCGTTTATTGTTTCAGCAAGCAGCATTTTTATATCTTTGGTTACATAGGCATTAGGGCCGCCCTGGTTCCGCCTACTCTCCTCCCCTTCTCTTCCCGAGCTAACCTGAAGTTCCCTGCGCTCAGGCAGTCCAGGAAAAGAACCGGAAGTTCTATGTGCTCTGGCAAGCCCAGACAGAGGGCCGGAAGTGCCTATGTGGTCAAGCAGGTCCGGGCAAAGACCTGGAATTGCTACGGAGGCAACAAAGGCAAGACCTCTCCTCCTGGCTCCACCCATATCTCAGAGCCCTGAGTTTACCTCAGCAGGCCCTGGGCGTGGAGGTCCGAGGAGGGCAGGGCTCAGCTCTAACTCGCCTGCCCGGTAACAAGAAACCTCTTGGAGGAAACTCCTCCATTGGATTTCACACAATAATTATGTTTGTTATTATTTAATCATCCAGACTTAAGTAGCTTTTAGAAAGGTGCTGTAACTAAAGTTGTAGAATAAGAATAATTCTTACAAAGTACCCCCAACCCCCAAAAAAGAATGTGACACACTCATCAACAAGGAAATATAGAATCTAAAGAAAAATGGGCTTGGAAAGAACATAGAGCATAGGAAGTAACTTACAGTTCCTGGGAAACAAATAACTTCTTCAATCTTCAAGATATTCCTAATGGGCATGGTTCTTTTTGCTGGGTCTTTGGTAGAACTTGAATCTGAATCCAGTCTTCCCTTGGCTCTTAATGCAACAGATACCCTCAACTGTTACTGGTAGGACATCGAGGAGAAGATGGAAGGCCCTGTAGACTTCTAAAGTTTGCAAGGTCCTTTTCCCACCAAGATAGACAGGAGAGGCTAAAGCCAAAGCCAAGGCTCTGTCTTCTTTCCATTGCCAGAAGCTTGCTCAGCTCTAAATCTCTCTTGGATCTGACCTGACTTCTCAAGGATAAACATGTTTCCTCAGACCAAACACTCTTCCTGTGCCAAATCACTTCTGCTTCATCCAATGGCTCATCAGAGACATCTCAATTGATCAAAGACTTTTAATACTTATTTAAAATGTCTTTGTTCTATTTTATTTTAGTCAAGACACTTTTAAGGGCACTAGAACAAAGCATTTTTCACCTACTTTGTGAGAGGTGGAGGAATTTAATTGATTTACTTAATCAACCTCAAGTTTTACACTTATGTGCCTGCAATTGTTGAACACAATCAGAAATGGAAATTCTATAAAGAACTTGACAAGATCCCCTCAAGAAAATCAAGATATACCTTAACATGTGGTGTCTCTGTGTGAGTGTGGGCACAGGAGAAAATGACAAAATATACTTAGAGTAATATATTTAAGTATCAAGAAATAGAAGTTATAAAAGGTTATAAAAAATACAATAGTATTACACAGAAGCTTTATGCACACACACATAAATACATACATACACACATATGTATGTGTGTATAATTTAGACATGAGATATCAAGTCCATAATTTCATAAAATAAATAATTATTCACAAAAAGAAATTCTTTACATCTTGACAGAATACAACTGATTAATGATATTAAAATCTTTAGAACTAACTTGATGTGTACAGTCAGATCATGAGCTTGTTAGAATAGAGGTCAAAATTGATACAAATTAAGGAAAAGAATAAAGATAAATAGACATTCCATTATATGGAATTAAAATAGTTCTAATTTAACCCATTCACACCAAGTTGTAAACTCTGAAATCAGAAAATGGCTAAAAGTAAAGATATTATTATTGACTATCATTTGACAGAAACACTTAATGGATGTAAAATAATTTCTATATATTTTGCCAGACCTCTGATTTATGAGTAAATGGAGCTGCCAGAGAGAAATTTCCTCCGCCAGTGCAGATTGGTACCTTTTCTGCAATTAACAGTCTTAGAATTCCTGGGAGGGATTCTTAAACTTTTCCCACTAGCACCCCCTTTTCTGTTTGGCAGAGTTTGTTGAGGTTGCATTGCCTGAAGGCATGGATAGTGCAAAATGCACATGCTTTGTGTTCAGAACCAAGGCTGCAGTGAAGTTCAAAGGGGCAACTGGTAAGTGCTACCAGAAACACCTTGGATTCATTACACATTTGATTTTTGAATAAATTTTTGGTCATTGGGCATTCAGAAACCCTTTACTGTTGCCAAATTTTTCATGACCCCATATGTGGTCACAATCTACAGTTTAAGAAGTGCTAGTCTGGAACACTAAGAATTTAAGGGGTGTGATATCACAGGCAGTACATGGCATGAGCAGGATCAAAAAGGGAGGGCACAACAATCCTGGAAACTATCTTAGCAAACAGAAGTTCTTTCTGAGCAGAAAGATCATTAAAGATAATATTACTTATAGCACAGAGGCTTTTTCAAAATGTTATGTCGGATGTTGGTAGATTATCAGGTGATCCTTTATCACACAAAATAGTAGAAAACAGAAGAGAGTAAAATCTGTTCCCCAGAAAGCTTGGCACAAAATTCAAGGGCTGGCTCATGCTGAGAGAACTTATAGATGAACATGGCATGACAACTAGTACTACTGAAATGGATGAGACTAGGCAGCATTTCTACACTGATCTTTACTCATCATTAGTAACACTGAACCCTTCAAGTTCAGATTCAGCTCCTCAGGAGGAAGAAAATGGTAAGAACACTGAACACTGAACTCTGGAAGAGTGGCGGTACTTGAGCCAGTTTATGGGAAGAGATGCCTATACTCAAGGTGAAATAATTTTAAAGACTCTCAGAATCAATTTTTCAAGACATTCGAAAGAGGGAGGCACAAAAAATAAGTGGAAAGACTATGATTGGTAATAGATTCCAAAACGGAGATGTGAATGGAAAAAGAGGAATGAAGGACCATGGACATATTTATACTTTGTTGGCTTCACAATTTTGCTTAGAACTAACTCTGGTGACATTGCTAATAAAGTGAGACAAGCAACCAGTCTGTCCCTATTACGTTACAAAAATGTGATGATTATTAGAGAAGCAGACTATTAGAAAGATGGAAGAAGTCTTAAGGATGACATAATCTGACCCATTAATTTTGAAGATGATGAAAATGGGACCTAGAGAAATAAATGGAGTTGGATATTAAGTTAATGGTAGCACAGGGATTAGAACTCAGGTTTCCTTAGTCTCAGTCTAATATCCTTTTCACTTATGGCCACACTTGCTGTTTTCCATTATTTTTACAGTAACTGCTCTTGGTCACTGGGTACTATTCTATTTAAGACATTCTTCCCAAAATTAATGGCTCCCTGTTGACCTCTCTTTTCAACAAATAAGCATTCATTAAATGTGTGATTGATAGGTTAAAGATACTGTGGGGGGGGGATCAGATACAAGATAATCAAGACAAGTGCCTGAGTGGTCCATTCGCCGCTGCTGTTTCTGAGAATTCCCAACCCGTCACATGTTTGGAGTTGTGTGCACCAGGAATGACACGAAATGATCAACCAGAATGTAAATTTGATATATCTATTTTTAGAAATGTCTTCCTAAGGCCTAAACTGCAACAAATTAAGTCAAGATCAGACTCACTATACACACTCACACACACACACACACACACTCATACACACACTCACTATACACACTCACACACACACACATACATACATATATACATATGCGTGTGTGTGTGTGTGTGTGTGTGTGTGTGTGTAGGAAAGTTAAACAGTCAAAAACTGAACTCTCACAAAATACTGTTCCGGTCAGTGCCCATTTATTTTCCTTCAAATTACCTTCTGATTTATACTTCTTGTCTTTTATCCTTCTCAATCCCCTTCTTCAAGAACTGACGTTTTCTACCTCATTGCCCCAGGGTTCCCCTGTTAGAAATCTGCTTGGGGCAGAAAGAAAGTAGCAGCTTTTTGAGACCTTTGGGAACGAGACAAACCTGACGTTAGTAACTGAAATCCTTATGAATCATTGGCTTGGAATATCCTTGAACTATTTAGAACAGTTTACTGTGAACTAGATGCAAGACTGGAAAGTAAAGGAATTACAAAGTCTTAAGAAAAGAACTTCGGATGATGACCTGTTTAAAGTAAATTATAACTAAGAGGAATACCCCTTAGGAACAATGGAAACACCAAAGATGGATAAAAACGATCTCCTAAGACATACATAGCCTCTTCCAGCATGCTGTATATTTCAATATCTAATCTGTTGGTAAGACCTATCTATTCTACCTTGGTAGCATCTCTTGCATATGTCCCCTTCTCTCCTAGAATACTGCTACCACCCTTGGGGAGTCCCTCATCACCTCACAACTTGAGTATGGCAATACCTTTCTGGTTCATCTCCTTGCTTCAAATCTCACCCCACTGGAATGCATGTGTCACTCAGATGTCAAACTGATGTTCCTAGAGCAAAAATCTGACCAAATCATGCCACCACCTGTTTCAACAATCCGGCTAGCAGCTGCTGTGCGGGTGTAAAACCAACAACCACCAGCACACAGAACACTGCAAAAGCACAGGTCCTTTTGATCTGCTTTACTAAGGAGAGTAACGTTAAGGGGTTAACAATCTTACTTTAATCCAGCACACAAATATCATTCACTTAGTTCAGGGGAAAAATCCAGCACCCTAAACTTCAGAGCAAATACAATCAAATTACAAACAGACCAAATACAATTTGTAGTTACCAACATCTAAGTTCAACCAGGGAGCTCGACAATAGCTGGCTCAGAGTCACGCGTCACTACTGCTGCAGCTCAGAGCTCCAAAAAAAGAAAGCCAAAACCTGGTTTTATATATCTTGTTCAGGGTCAAAGGTGAGTCACACATGCGACTCATCCACGTGACCAAAAATCGTCACAAAAATGCGACTTAAACCCATGTGGTCTAAAAGCCTCTGATGTCACAAACATGTCACTCAAACCCATTTTGATTGCCAATACACCACCCCCATTCAATAAACTCCAGTGGTTCTCTATTCCTTCCAAGATCAAAGGTAATACCTTTTGTTTAACTTGTAAAGTCCTTTATGACCTGATCCCTTTCTACCTTTCCAGTCTTCTTACTCCCATTCACGTATTCTGAGATAAAGACGCTGGCTTTCTTTCTCCTCCTAACATAAAATTCTCCATCTCCTGACTCCAAGAATTTTTACTGACTGTCACCCACGTCTAGCCACTTTCAAGTTCCAGCTAAAATCCCATTTTTAAAAAGAAACCTTTACTGATCCTTTAATACCAGTGCCTTTCTTCTACTAAGTATCTCCAATTAGCTTGTTTGTATATAGCTCATTTGTATATAGCTTGTTTGTATGTAGTTATTTATATATTCTCTCTCCTATTAGAATATGAGCTTGAGAGCAGAAACTGTTTCTTGCCTTCTTTGTATTATCAGTCCTTAGCAGAGTGTCTGTCAGTTATTCATTTAACTAGCATTTTTAAAAATACCTACTATGTGTTAGGTTTGGGCATCTAGGTGGTGCAGTGGATAGTACCATACCTGGAGTCAGGAGGATCTGAGTTCAAATCCAGTCTTAGATGCTTACTAGCTGTATGACCCTGGGCAAGTCACTTAGACCTGTTTGCCTCAGTTTCCTCATCTATAAAAATGAGCTGGACGTTAAAATGGCAAACCATCCCAGTAACTTTGTCACAAAAACCCCAAACAGGGTCATGAAGAGTCAGACAAGACTGAAACGACTGAACTACAAATATGTTTCAGGAATAGAGTTAAACACTGAGCACACAAAGAAAAACCAAACAAAATAAATTGGTCCTTGCTTTCAAATAACTCACAGTCTAATGGGGACACACCATGCAAACAATTATGGATAAACAAGCTCTATCCAGGATAAAGTGGGGGTAATCTCAGAGCAGTACTTTCATTTCTGTCCTGGCTGCACTACATTCGGACTTCTCTGACTGCTTCCTCTACCACTCTCAAGCTTTGGGTACCTTCTCCTCCCCATCCCCACTTTTTAGCTTCTTTTCTTGTTTTTTTCTTGCTTTATTAGATTATAATTTCTTGGAGGTCAAAAACAGTCTTTCTTTTTCAGATATGCATATCCAGTGCTTAGCACAGTGCCTGGCACATAGTATGTGCTAATAAATGTTTATTGACTGTTACGCAGAGGGAAGGTACTAAAATTGAGGACCAAGAAAGGCTTCCAGAAGAAGGTGGAACTTTAGTTGAGGATTGAAGAAAGCCAGGGAAGCCAGGAAGAAGAGATGAGGAAGGAAAAAAAGGGTAAAACCCTTAGAGTAAGGAAGTAAAGTATCTTCTGGGAGGTACAGAAGGTAGTCATCATCACCAGATTGCAGAATGTGTGGAGGGAAGGAAGGTATAAGAAGAATGGAAAAGTAGGAAGGGATCCTACCTTTGTACCTACCATTGAAAAGGGCTTTAAAATCCAAAGAGGTGATTTTATATTGATCCTGAAAGTGACAGGTAGCCACTAGAGTGCATTGAAGAGGGAGGATGATATGGTTAGAACTGCATTTTGGGAAGGTCCATTTGACAGCTGAGTGGAGAATGGATTGAAGTGAGGAGACACTTGAGTCTATTGCAATAGCAACGTGATGAGGGCCTGTACCAGGGTAGTCACGGCATCATAGGAAGGAAGGGAAGAAGACTTCAACGAAGGCAGAAAAGAAATAAAGTATGTGGTGACTCATAGGATATGGGAGTAAGGGAGAGTAAGGAGTCAGGAACAATACCTAGCTTTCAAGCCTAAGTGACTGGGAGGTGGTGGCGCTGTTGACATTAATGGGGAATATAGGGAGAGAGGAGGGGTTGGGGAAAAGATCATGAGTTCAGTATTAAATGTTCTGGTTTCAAGATGTGAAAAGCACATGCAGTTTGAGATATCTAATAGACAGTTTTAGATATGAGATCGAAGGTCTGCTAAGTGCCTGGCACATAGTTTTTGTTGTTGCTGAGCTGTTTCACTCATCTCCAACTCTTTGTGACTCCATTTGGGGTTTTCTTGACAAAGATACTAGAGTGGTTTGCCATTTCCTTCTCCAGCTAATTTTACAGATGAGAAAAATGAAGCAAATAAGGGTGAGTGACTTGCCCAGGGTCACACAGCTAGTAAGTGTCTGAGGTCAGATTATACCTCAGGAAGATGAATCTTCCTGATTCCAAGCCCAATTCTCTATCCATTGCATCACCTACCTGTCTTTTGAGGCACATAGTAGGTGCTTAATAAATGATTGTTGATTTGAATTTTTTTTTCACTTGACTCAATATATAGAATTCTCTTTCCCATTCTCCTCTTCCTCATTAATCTGCTTCACTGGTAAACTGGGATAGCCATCTAAGGGAATACCTTAGGTTTTCCTCTTCTCACAGTTTTCTCTTCCTCTCACCAACTTTTGCCTCTCACCTTCCTGAGTTGAAGCCTGACTACTTTTCGCTAAATCTCGTTAGCCACGTGGATCTTCTTTACGTTTACCTGTCATTTTGTTTTCTCACTCACACTTCTCTTCTGAGCCTATTGGCTGTAGGGGCAAAAAATATAATTCTTCGATTAGCCATTTACCACAAAAAAGAACTGAGTTATTTGTGCACCATTAAAAACTGATGGAGGTGTTCTCCAGCTGCTATATGCTACCTTTGTGCTGCTGAAATGCAGCTTCAACATATGTTCTTCCTTCCTTTATTCTTTCCATAACACCAGTCCACTCAACTTAGGCAATACTTTATAGTTTCAAAGCACTTATGCATGGGTTTTGGGGTGTCTGAAACCTGCATGAACACAAAGATATGGGAATCACTCACACTTTGCATTCTTCAGGGATTGTCTTCCTAGAACGGGCAGAAGCTAACTTGCTAAAAATAATTCAGAAGGGAGGACATTGAAAGTTTCATGTTCCGTTTAATAGTGTTCTTACTCTAAGCATCGACAAACATTGCCTTTTAATAAGGTAGTTTGCCTTTCATTTTATTTGATGGAATTAAAAGGGTTGAGCATATAATAATTCTAAATAAGGTAATTTTGAGGAAGGGAAGGGGAAAAAAGCACATTAAGAAACAACTGGGGAAAGAAATGCAAAGTTAATTTAATCGACCAGAACCAAATATAAAGAGTGAAAGCTGATACAGAGATTAAGTGACAGTAAATGAAAGCAAAATATGTGAACAAGACAGCAGACTGCAATGGTTTTTAAAATGTAGGAATGAACCAGAAACAGAAACATATGCACCTATTTAACAATATGCTGTAATCTTATCTGTAAAAAGAAGCTAAAATGTTATGTATAAATGCAAAGCAAATAAGAATTTAACGTATTTTTTAAAAGGATAAACATATTGAGAGCTGATGGGAGCTATTTCTATATTGGCTGAATAAATTTAAATTGAGAGAAAAATATCTGCTGCTTGTAAAACCTCTTGTAGTGTGGCTATTTAGCCACAGAAGTAGTGCACAGTGGCTTGGTCTGCAAGTCTGGAAGCAGATTTTATGAATTAGCATTAGTCCTGACTTTCCCTCCATTTGCATGAATAATTGTGAATCGATGCATTATGAGAACACGCTGAACAAGAACAAAGCTATTTCAAAACCTTTGAGTTCTCAGGCCAAGAAGATGAATGAGCATTTATCTTCTGTCTGTGCTTTGCACTATCAGCATTGACAAGATGGGTAAATACCTAGAAAAGGGCTAGTCTTCTCCTCTTGATTCCTATACTGTGTCTGTACTTCCAATCTACTACTTATATAATATCTTATAATATTCTTTTTATATGAATGTTTCATGTTTCCTTAGTTATACTGCTTGAGGTTGGAGATTATTCCTGGACTCCCCTCCCCTCACCCATACTGGCAGTTTACACACAGTAGCAATTCAACAAATAAGTACAGTTATCCCCCTTCCATATCACAGGGGTTAGGGGGGAGGGTGTCCTGTGAGCTTGAAAATCTGCATAAAATTTTTAGGCCTTCTGGAACTCAAAACTATGTAGAACCGTGTGTGGTAAACTAAAAATAAATAAAACACCTTTAAAAAAAAAAACCAAAATAAAAAAAAAAATTTTTAGGCCTTCCCTTCATATCAGAAGAATCCGAATGTTTTTTTTCTTTTATTTACAGTACCTTATTGTAAAATTTGGGTTAAGTATTTGCTCATAGGCGTTGTGTCATCTGCTGGCCTTCGCATGTTGTTTGTAGCTTCACTAAAACTACCCCAAAATTCCCATTTTATTTCTTATGCTGACCTATGATATATGGAAACCATGTTGGGGAAAGTCATGATGTGGAAGGGATAACTGTATTGGTATCAAGGACCACATGATTTCCTTGGCCTTATTCAAAACCTATCTTCTTGAAATAATTTTTGAAACCTAGTGCTTCCACTTCCTTAATGGGCTCAGCCAGAAGGAGCTGGGACTTTCTCCCAACTTTGCTGCCAATGCTCCCTTTCCCTTTCTTCTCTTGCTTGGATGCTGACATTGACCCTACCAATTCTATCCTAACTTCCCCCCCCAAGGAAGGAATGTGGAATCCTTGCTCTGCTCCAATCCTTCAGTCCATTTACCCTTTCTCAATAGGGGTGAGGCATAACCCTTCTCCACTTTTTTCCAGAAAGATATACCTGCCCCCACCATTTGGATCAAAAGGCTGTCATGAAGCACAATCCCTCACATAAGATGGAGGATCACTGGCCCTTACCATCTGCCTTACTACTATATCCTCCAGAATCCCTGGTATTGATTTCCATCTGATCTTCCAATGAACCCTCAGTTCCCCTTGGCGCTGCTCCCTTGCCATACTATTGTTAAGATCTCAGGGCCCTTTCATCTTGCCTGAAGCTGAAAAAGCCTGTATGTTTTGCCTCCCTGAATTAGAACATAAGCTCCTTGAAAGTACATCACTTGCTTTTTCTTTTTTTTAAAATTTGTGCACTTAGCACAGATCTTGGCACATAGCAAAGGCTCAATCAATGCTTTTCATTTAGTCACTTATTCCTTTGCAATGTGGCTTCATCCCTCATGGTATTACTGAAAACTTCTTCCTCAAAGGCAATCAATGACCTCGTAATGATAAAATATAATGGCTATTTTTTGTGTATATAACCACTTTGACCTCTCAGGAGTAGCAGTAGTAGTAGTATTTTAACTACTACCCCACCCCATATTTTTTCTCCTTAGCTTTAGAAACATGACCCTCTCTTGATTCTCTCTCAAAATCTCTAGCAATTCCTGATCCCTTAGGATAACTGTTCCTTGCTTTCCCAAATTACTATAAGTAATTTGGGAATGCAAGGAATAGTTTACTTATCAGATTTATGGAAAAGTAAAGAATTCATGACCCAACAAGAGATAGAGAGCATTACAAAATGCAAAATGGATAATTTTGATTATGTCAAATTGAAATGTTTTTGTACAAAAAAAGCCAATACAACAAAAATTAGGAGGGAAGCAGAAAATTGGGAGAAAATCTTTGCAACTAGTATCTCTGATAAAGGCCTCATATCTAAAATATACAGGGAGCTGAGCCAAATATATAGAAATACAAGCCATTCCCCAATTGAGAAATGGTCAAAGGATATGAACAGGCAGTTTTCAGAGGAAGAAACTAAAGCTATCTGTAGGCATATGAAAAAATGCTCTGGATCACTACTGATTAGAGAAATGCAAATGAAAACAACTCTTAGATACCACATCTCTCCTGTCAGATTGGCTAAAATTACAAAACAGGAAAATGATAAATGCTGGAAAGGATGTGGGGAAAATGGAACACTTTTTGCATTGCTGGTGGAGTTGTGAGCTGATCCAGCCATTTTTGAGAGCAGTTTGGAACTATGCCCAAAGGGCTATAGAAATGTTCATACCCTTTGACCCAGCAATACCACTTCTAGGGTTGTATCCCAAACAAGTCACACAAGAGGGAAAGGGACCCATATGTACAAAAATATTTATAGCGGCTCTCTTTGTGGTAGCCAAGAATTGGAAATCAAAGGGATGCCCATCAATTGGGGAATGGCTGAACAAGCT
This sequence comes from Trichosurus vulpecula, assembly GCF_011100635.1. NCBI lineage: Eukaryota > Metazoa > Chordata > Mammalia > Diprotodontia > Phalangeridae > Trichosurus > Trichosurus vulpecula. The sequence continues at coordinate 449,416,874 of NC_050574.1, read as the reverse complement.
GTGGTATATGAAGGTGATGGAATACTATTGTGCCATAAGAAATGAGGATGATGCAGACTTCGTAACAACCTGGAAAAACCTACACGACATCATGCTGAGTGAGTGGAGTAGAGCCAGGAGAACCTTGTGCACAGCCACAGATATATTGATTCCGTGAGGACCAACCCTGACATACTTCACTCTTCTCAGCAACATAAGGTGCAAGGACAACTCCAGGGGACTCACAATGGAGAATGCTATCTTCATCCAGAGAAAGAACTGTGAAGTTTGAATACAGATTGAGGCGCGCTACATGCTCCCATTTTTTGCTTCTCTTTTTTTTTTTTTTTTGGTTTTTTTTTTTTGGTTCTGTTTCTTCTTTCTCATGATTCATTCCATTGGTCATAATTCTTCTCCACAACTTGACTAGTGTATAAATTAATTCAATGCGAAGTTATACATGGTAGTTATATGAGATTCCATGCCATCTTGGGAAGGGAGGGGGGAGGGAGGGGAGAAAATCTGGAACTCAAAATTATGTAGAACCGTGTGTGGTAAACTAAAAATATATAAATAAATTTTGTCCTCAATCCTCCTTTCTCCCTAAATCTTAACTGGGCTAATGTACTCATTCAAAGTCTTCCTGCCTCTAGGCCTAGCACTCCATCTATTGTTGCACCTAGCTGCCCACCTTAAAGATGTTCATCACCCCTTATTGCTTACTACATTACGTTCAGATCCATTGACCTAATTGACATTCAAGATTCTGCACAATTTGAAAAAAAATACCTTTCCATCCTTATATTATGTTACTACTTTCCATGTAATCTACAATCATCATGGACTACACCCAAAAATACTTTCCCCACTATTTATGTTTGCTCAGACCATTTCCCTAGCTTTATAAAGGTCTCACTTTGGAACTCAACCTTCCTGCAGAATTTTTATCCATATGTAAATAATTCTTATCCATATCTAAATATGGTAATGTATTTTTCCTCTCATTAATGTGGGTATTCCCTTTAATGATTCAGTTTATAATCACCCATACCTGAGTTACTTGGATCCTCACAATCTCATAAATTTTTTCCAAGGCTTTTATTCAATGTCAGGAGCATTTTTCCCATTGTCTTGATACCACAAGGAAAAAGTGGGACATTGTCCATCAGATATTCCTTGCTATTTCTACGTCATTGCCAGTCTTTCTTATCATACATTTTTGTGACATCACCCTTTACTACACTATTGCGTAATTCCTCATTTGAATAGGGTTCAATTTTTTTGTACTTATATTAATCAGCAGAAAAACATTGATGCAACATAAAGATATTTCAGAAGGAAGGTTGGTTTCACAAAAGAACATTGAAATTGTTCCTAATCTATCTAACACATTCCCACAGGCCCATTTTACTCTTGGCATTGTCTGCCTAAAATAGACATCCTGCTGTGTCTCCAACTATGTAACATAAGTCATATAGTAAGCATTCCAGATCTATTTGGTATTTCCCATTTCAATAGGAGAAAGGGGAGGACAAAACTTTTGAGCAAGTAAGGATATTAGTTAGTATCCCTGCAATATTTTGGGACTGGGTTCAATTATCATAATGATATATGCCCAAAAGAATGTCTGGAGGACCTCACCCTTTATTAATCTCTAACTTGAATTTGTTGTATTGACAATGGTGATTTCTAATCCCTGCCCCCAACTTTGCTATAGTACTATTACCCCCAGCCCTCTCATCAGAGGACCACTCCTCACACTTCACTGAAAAAGGACATTCACTGAGAGTTACCTCTTCTCCCTTCCTCTTTTTCTCATATCATTCAGATATCATTTCCCATAATCGCTTCCTTCATTCCTGTCTCATGTGAAGTTACCCTTCTCCTTGTTACCACCTCTACATGAACCCTTAATCTCGTCCCCTCTCTTTTTCTCTAGCAATTGCCCCCTTTATCATTTCCTTACCTCTAACCTTCAATCTCTCCCTATAAACTGGCTCATTCCCTGATTGTTAGAAGCATCCCCATGACTCTCTATTTCTTAAAAATAATCTCACTTGATCTGATCATCTATCTTGGCTCCAGTGTTAAAACTCTTCTCCCTTTCTAAACTCAGAAAGCCATCTATAACTAGTTCCTCCACTTCCACTTCCCTCACTCTCTTTTCAACTCTTAGCATTCTGCTTTCAGATCTAATCATTTAAAAAAAACACTCTCTCCGAAGTTATGCTTACCATTGTGCCTAGCAAATAAAAGTTGCTTGATAAATTTTTGGTTATTGGTTATATTTTTGTTTACTAAGGCAACTTTCCTGAAATCATATCACGTAGACAACTTATACTTATTCTGCCAACTTATATAGCAGGTATTGTGCCCAGAGATGGGCACCTAAGTGCATCTAAACAGAGCTGAGCTAATAGCAGTATAAAATCAGATAATCATGGAATTTTGAATATTAAAGGAAGTGAGGAAAGTGAAACAGAGGAGGTGAGGGGGTAGAGCATTCCTGGCCTGGGGACCACGCAGATCAAATGACATTGACTTGATATTTTTATTTTCGTTACCACCATTTTATCAGGATTAGTGTCCTCTTGGGTTATTTGGAACTGTCTGTGTAAATGCCTTAGTTGCCAGCCTAAGATCATTCATAACCTTTCTTCTGGGGGCGCTAAAAATTTCAAGTCTGTTTTATTCTACCTACAATCATTGCGTACCATCTGTTGTCTTTTGTTCTCAAGGAGGACCAAGATGACATCACTATGCTAGAGTCAAGTTATCATAGCACACGTTATATTGAAACTCTTTCTCTTGCCCCAAGAGATTTTTTGTTAACTGTTTTCTAACAATCAAATATAATTGTGCCACATTATAATATTTATTAAAGCTTGAACTAGAAGGTTGTTAAAAGGGGGTAGGAAGGAGGTTTATACCACACTTGTTTCTCATGGAGAAACCCATAGACAACATCATTTCCACTCTCAGTTTCCTCTTCTGTAAGGCGGAGATAGTAATAGCAGCTACCTCCCAGGGGCATTGTGATGATCAAATGACATGATGATTATAAAGTGCTTAGCACAGTGCCTGGAACGTAGTAGGTCTTGTAAAAACGTCAGTCAGTATTATTAAAATTACCTTCTAAACAGAGCTGAGCTAATAGCAGTATAAAATCAGATAATCATAGAATTTCAGAGCTGAAAGGGACATAAAAATTACCTAAAAATCTCTCATCTATCTGGGAAGAGTTTTCATCAGTCCAAAGCTTTTACATTGCATTTGGCTACTTACAGGAGACTTCGTTTTCTCATCCAGGGAAAACTGACCCTCAGGACCCATAGCACATGTCAATTTGAGCTTCCAGCTGTCTCAGTGAGGCTGGCAGGAGTTACTTGAGTGACAGCAGAATCCCTCGCCAGCCAATTAGACTTTAGCAGAATTGGAACAAGTCTGAAAGGAGAGAGGAACAAAGTGATGTTACAATTCAAGGATGAAAACTGTTGTGAAGCATCTTGCACCTAGCAGATATGATTAGGCCTGATTTAAATTGAATTTTTCAAGGCTGCTATTGGTGCATAGGGCAGCCAAATTTATGAGGAGCTGGTGACCCTTTTCTGAAAGTTGACCACCGTGAGAAAATACATATGGAAGTTAGCATGGTAGGAGCATAGTTAAGGAAAAACAGGATTCATTATCCACATTTCATTTTTATAATAAGCTGTAAATCACATTGCATATTGTTCTATCCTATTCTTTTGTCATCTAGAGCCCATTTTTCTGTGAGAAGCCAATTCCCTTTTGAAGTCTGCAAAAAAAGATTTTATATTCAATACCGGTGGGATTCCACGGCTTTGGGTAGTGGGTTTTTAAGTAACTAATTACCAATATTTAATTATTCCAAGTGATATCTTTATTGTTGAATCTTTCTCGCAATGGAGTCTATAAAGTCTAAATTTTCTGAAATGCAGCTTTCCTGTTATTATTTAAGAAAAAAATAAGTTTGTATAATAAACTGAAAGACAAGCAACACTTCTCTAAGAAATTGATACTAACTTATTGTCACTATTCATTAGAAAGATCATCTAACCCTTCAATTGGACTGATGTCATAAGGACTATTATTTCTTGTTTTCTGAAAAGTGCCCCTCACTGGTGGGATATGAAGTTCAATCTTTTTTTTATGCAGAACCTTTTCTCTGTCAGTTGGTTAAGGAGCATTTATTAGTATGCCAGACATTGTGGTAAGTGCTTTGATAAGGTGTGTGTGTGTGTGTGTGTGTGTGTGTGTGTGTGTGTATGTGTGTGTGTCTGTGTAAGGCCTCTTGAAAATGTAAGATTATGAGTATTAAAGGAAGTAAGGAAAATGAAACAGAGGAGGTGAGGGGGTAGAGCATTGATGGCCTGGGGACCAGCCAATAGGAAGGCATACTATAGAGCATTGGAGTGTATTGTCATTCGGAGGCAAGGACTGCATTTTGCCTCTTTTTGTATCCCCAGTACTTAGCATAGCACCTGTCATATAGCAGGTACTTAGTAAAGGCTTATTGACTGACTGTTTGAGGAACAGCAAGCTTGATTGTTGTATGGGGAGGATAGGTAAGTTGAAAAAAAAGACTGGACAGGGAGGAAGTAGACAGGTTGTGAAGAACTTTAAATGCCAAATAGAGAACTTTATATTTGATACTAGAAGTGACAGTGAGCTACTGCATTTTATAAACCTATCCCCTTTCCTACTAACCTAATACAAATGTTATCCTCTCTACCCCTTGGAAATTATTAATTACTTTTCTTTTTAATTACCTCAGTGGCAGTCTTCTATAGCAATAGAATTCAAGATAAGCAAGCTGGAAAGCATCAAATCCAGAAGCTATATTAAGTATAATTTGGATTCAGTGTTTGAGTACATGAAGTATTCTCTTATTATTATAGATTACTTTAAAGTGACTTTATGTTTAGAACTCAATCTCTCCTAAAACCGAATGACTCACACAGCTAAAATTTTTCATCAACTGTTTTTGTGTGTACCTATGAAAGGACTCATAATGGGAACTATTCCTGTCATGGTGATTAATAGAATGACTTTTCAGATTCCCCATTCACTTCTTGTTGTCAGCAGCTGAGAGGTAAGGTGGAAATGTAATACCAGCTGTTTCAACTCTTCTTCATCACAGTACATTAGCATTATTCAATAATCCCAGAGCAATAAGGAACAGTTGTAAGAAGAGTAAAATGCGATGGAATCACATGTATTGATTACACACGCTACTCTGGATGGCTTTTCTATTAACATTATGTTTTGTTATTACCGTTAAGATTCTCTTTTATAGCATATCAATGCTTCAAGGACAAGTGGTTTCTGCAGTGTGAGAACTCCCTCCATTACTACATGTTGCAATGCATCTATGACTTAGCAAATAGCATCAGTGATTTCCCTGAGTATGGAAGAGGTTTAAGTCTTGCTCATAGTCATGCAACAAGTGAATGTCAGAGGCAAGATTTGAAGCCAAAGTTCCTGATGCTAAGTCCAACAATCTATCCATTAGGCTTTATTATCTACTATCTACTCAGCTGTATTAACAATGGCAAGATAACTAGTGAATGAAAAAGTCATTTTTAAAGAGTCTAATTATTGGTCATCATGAAGATTAAATTCTAGTTGTTTGCCTGAGGTTAATGTTTTTCTCCTAACAATTCAATAGTGCATTGATTAGAGGGTTAATAGTCGATATTTTCTTTTTCTTTTTTCCAATGTATTTCATTTTACTAAATATTTCCCAATTGCAAGTAAAATTTCTAACATTTTTTTTTTAATTTTGAGTTCCAAATTATCTCCCTTCCTCTTTTCCTTCCCCCTGCTTTGAGAATCAAATCAATTTGGTATTGATTATACATGTGAGGTCATGAAAAACATATTTCTATATTTGTTATTTTACAGAAGAAAAGACACACACACAAGAGGAGAAAAATAAAGTGGAAAAAGTATACCTTAAGTGAATTCAGTTTGTCAGTTCTTTCTCTGGAGGTGGATAGAATTTTTCTTCATGGGTCTATTGGAATTGTCTTGGCTCATTGCCTTGATCAGAGTAGCTAAGTATGTCACAGTTGATCATCCTTACAATACTGCTATAATTTTGCACAGTGTTCTCCTGGTTCTGCTCCCTTCACTTTGCATGAGTTCATATAAGCCTTCTCAGGTTTTCTAAAACCATCTTGCTCATCATTTCTTATAGCATGAAAGTATTCCATCAGAAGCGTATACCACTTGTTCAGCCAACCCCCAAACGTTTGGCATTCCTTGAAGTTATTTTTTAAAAGAAATAAAACTTGTATTTTATTCTGGTCATGTTCCATATCCTTTGAAGCCCACCATCAACTTAGCTCACTTTAATTAAAGGGATTACCCCCTTTTATATGTGCACGTATTAGTTGTTGAAAGGGGAAGAAAATGAGCCTTTGTTTTAAAAAATAAGCAAAAACTTACTGAGACTAAACACAGAAGAGATTGTGAACACAGACACAAAACTCTCAGATAAATGTGGTGAAGGGCTTGCTTAAAGCTGGAGAATTGACTGAGGTAATGAGAGCTGTGGTCCACCAGCTCCTTTGCATGTGACTGTTTTTAGAGTTTTAAAGGTTGAACCTATGAAATTATAAATCAGATAACTAGAGGCTACTGGGAGATTGCATAAGGAATTTTGGGTTCAGACATCCTGGAAAGGTAGAATTGTTGAATTCCACATAATAAGTTAGACATAGGTTCCTGTTAATGGGGAAGCCCTGATTTGAAGTTAGATAAGTCTAAAGGAAGAAGTAAGCAGAAGGAGAGTAGATAAGAGCAGAGAACAGAAAGCAGTGCCAGGTACTGAAAACACAAGAGGTGATGAGAAAAGTTGTTCAGAGAAGAAATTACAACCAACCGTCAGAGGCCGATTTGAGCCTGATAGTTTCTGGAAGCACATTAGAAGAGAATTAAATCCTGCTCTGCTGAGCTTTCTGGATTTATTGCTTCTTGTTAGGATTTCTTTGGCAAAGATACTGGAGTAGTTTGCTGTTTCCTTCTCCAGCTCATTTTACAAATGAGGAAATGGCAAACAAGGTTAAGTGACTTGCCCAGGGTCACACAGCTAAATAAGTATCAATGCTGGATTTAAACTCATGAAGACTCGTCTTCATGATTCCAAGCCCAGGGCTTTATGTCACCTAGCTGCTCCCAAGAGACTATAATATACATACAAATTTTTGTTCAGTACTGTCTAACTTTTTGTGACTACATTTGGGATTTTCTTTGCAAAGATACTAGATAGTTTTGCCATTTCCTTCTCCAGATCATTTTGAAGATGAGGAAACAGGCATACAGGGTTAAGTGACTTGCCCAGGGTCACACAGCTATTAAGTGTCTGAGGCCAGATTGGAACTCAGGAAGGAAGATCAGTCTTCTTGATTCCAGGCCTGGTATTCTGTCCATGGTGCCACCTAGCTGTCTTCTGTTGTTCTTTAATGACACCTACATCCCTGAGAAGGTGCTAAGGAACAGTAGGGCAGCTGCCTATATCTCTCTCAGGGGAGTCTCTGTTTCCCTCTATGACCCTCTTTGATTGTAGAGAGAAATACAGAGGATAAAAACAGACTTTACATCTGCTTTGCTGGAAGGAGCCTTGGCTTTGCTGAAAGCTGATTGGACAAAGCAGAATTCCTTACTATTGGAAAAATTCATTTGAGAAATATTACATAGACTGATCACTATAAAGTCTGAGAGGGAGAAACTCCTCAGCTTATGTCTGGTCTCTATTGGGGAAAAGATATAAAACATGATAAGAAGTGAAAGCCATAACTTAAACTCTGAGAAAGGGGGAAGCTCGGACATGGTGACCTGTTAAAATCATAATTCAGACACTGAGTGATAATTAATATGTCATAAGTCATAATTCAGATAATGTGCCCATTAAGAATCATAAATAACTTGAACACAGTGACTCATTTATGACCATTACACGATCAATATACAACCTGTTTTGGGGCATTTTACTCAACAACTTTAGCTTAATGCCCAAGTTCAGAAACAAGCTCATTATTAAGCAGAAAATCAAAAATATCCACCAATCTGTAGTGATGCACTCTATAGCCCCTCCTTCTTTGTCTGTTTTCTATAATTACCACTGGGCGTTCCTGGGGTCCAATCTGTAGTCCAGCTACTGCTCCAGACTGATGACTTATTAAACTCTTGGCAGGGATCCATCATTCTGCCCCAATGAAAGTAACCCAATTGGTCAAACTACCATCTATAATCAATATGGAGCCCTCAGCTTCTTTCTTCAGTATCGAACTTGTCCCACTGTTTGGGGCAGAGGGTGGAGAAAGGTAGTGAACATCCCTGTGAAGGGGAATTCCGCACCCTACAGCTTAGATGAACTGAGAAGTTTTGACATTTCTCTAGCTTTAAGCAAACTGCTTGTCACTGAAAGAATGTAATACCTTCTCAGCATCCTGCCAAAGTGTGTGCTATAATGAGTTTGTAGCTGCTCCAGAAGCCTAACAGTAGTAGAGAAGCATCTTTGCCTCAAGGAGAACCATGAGGACGAGATCAGGAGAAGATGGCAGAGAAGCAGTTTTGCTCAGCGTGTGGTACATGGTGCGGTCTATTCTCTAATGAGATCTAGTGTACATGGAGGTCTAACTTACAGAGTTGCGAAATGCCCTAGGAACATGAGTTTCTCTACTCAGCATGCTCCCCTGGTGTGTGTCTATGTGTGACTACTTTTCCCCATGAACATCACACATATTGGTTGGACACCATGGCCCAAGTTTATAGATGGACTGTTATGTTTTGACCATTTCTGCTTTTGCTTCTATTAAATATTTAATTGTCATTGCTCTTATATTGTATGAAGTTAATGTTTAAGCTGGCCAAATCCCAATCTGAGTATGCTTTGTTCAGGCCTGGGCACCACATTCTCGAAGGTGGACATTAACTAGAGGGCAGCCAGGATAGTGAAGAGACTCAAATAGGGCACGTTGTTCTTGTTCAGTCATTTAAGTTCTGTCTCACTCTTTGTAATCCCATTTGGAGTTTTCTTGACAAAGATACTGGAGTGGTTTGCCATTTCTGTCTCCAGCTCATGTTGTAAATGAGGAAGCTGAAGCATACAGGTTTAAGTGACTTTCTAGGGTCACACAGATCTTCCTAACTCCAGACCTGGCACTCTATCCACTGTACCACCTGGCTGCCCTAATTAAATCTTATCAGATTTGGCCCAACTTTCTAGGCTGTAAAGATTTTTTAGGATCCTGACTCTATAATCCACCTCTATCTTTTCTAGCTTTATAAAATTTTCCCATTTAATAACATGCCTTCTTAGCATTTATCTAAATCATGGATAAAGTTGTTATGCTGAGAGGAATCATAGAGCAAGAGATAGATAATTGGTATTAGGAAGACCTGAGTTCAAGTTCTGCCTATGAAAAAATGTATGTATATGTGTGCATACACACATATACATACATGTATGTATGTGCACATATAGCACACCACATATAGAACAGCAGCCACACCCAGGTAAACCACCTTGGCAGATGGGCTAGACTGGGTTGAGGGTGAGGAATTGGCCTCAGACCCATCAGTGAGTAAGGGGGATATCTACCCCAAGCATGTGAAGACTTTCCCTGCTGGAATAGGCAGACGAGAACAGTTTGTTCCAATGGCCATGAAAGCTGCTGAAGCAGGAGCTGTGGGGTGATTAGAGCTTGGTTATCCGCTGCCCCCTGGGCAATCTCCAGATATCCTGGCTTTTGTCTTGTCACTGGGTTCTGAGAACTCTGGAGGAAAGAGTTAGGCTAACAATTTTGCACAACTTGGTCTCACTTAAATTCAATTCACATACAAGTCAACATATCACCCATGATGTCTGAAAATGGAGGACAAAAAGCAACAGCTCTGTATTTTGGAAATGTCTACCTTTGTTTATTTGGAAGATTCTTTCATTTTCAGTCTTTAGTGTCCTGCTTAGTCCCATCTCTTACCTAAAGTCTCTTTTCTCTAACCAGCAGAAAAAAAAAAGATAGAAAAATCGATTTGGCCAGTTGGCATACCTTCTCGAAATCTTGCCACATACTTTATATGTAGTGTATTCTCATTTCACCTTCAACTTTCTGTCACATCTTTATGGACCATAAAAAGAGATTTAAAAAATTTACAAATTCCTAGCTTAATTATACCATATGCTCACATAGTGGTGATTTTTTTTTCCTGAAAAGACATTACTAGCAAATTTGTGTAGTTGATAAAAATTAATATATATACATATATACATATATATATATATATACTTGAACTCAATTTAAAAGGAAAGAAAAATTTCAATGTACATAATATGCATAGCCTTTGTTTTACAATTTTCATTATTTACATAGAATTGTTCATTCTGAGATCTCAATTGTGATATTTTATCCTCTAAGTTCAATTCTACTTAAAATAGCAAATAGTTGCACCTCCAGTTTAATAATTTATAATGTATAAACTAGGGACTATAATTCAAAATGCTTTAATACACCCTAGAATTCACATTCGTCTACATCATACATAATCTCTCACAGACAGCTGTGTAGATATCTTTAAAGATCTCTGTATGAAGCAAGCATTTGAATCAATGGCTCACTGCTTACCCACTCCACAGGCTTGCCCAATTGAATATGTCTGGTAAACCCCAAAAGAATTAAGATATGATCCAGGAAAGGTATGATATGAAAATCCACATCAAATAAATATTTGTTAAGTATTTATTATTTAGTAAGTATTTATTTGTTATTATTAATTTTATATGCCACTTGTTTTGCTTATTGCCGGGGATAAAAATGAAAGCAAAAATATGTTTTGCCCTCAATCAGCTTATGATCCAACGGGAAAAAAAAATTAAATTGTAGTGTAAGTTCCCACCTAGGTGAAGTTCTAAAATAAATGGTGGTGGCAGAAGATAACTAGAGGCTAGAGTAATTAAGGAAAGTTTGATCCTTACAGAAACTCCATTTGTTAGATGTTATTATTATTAATATTAATTATTATCCTGATTAAACTGATGAGGAAAGCAAAATATAGAAAGTTTAAGTAGCTTGTCCAGGACCACACAACAAATCAATATCTAAGGCATGTTTTAGACTCAGATCTTCCTGACTCCAAGTCCCGTGCTGTAATTTATTACATCATCTACCTACTCCACAGTAGTCTATTCTACTCCGTTTCCTTATTTGTCAAATCAAGGATTTGGGTTAGATGACTTTTGAGTTCCCTTCCAAACCTAAATCTATTATATTAGAAAATAAACTTGGACTTGAGAACAGGTTTGATATTTTGTACCTGGATAAAATTAATAATCTGTGCTATTTTTAGTAAAGTACAACTTGTAACAAAGTGGGTAGGAATCAAGAGAGACCCGCTTTATTCATTTTAGGTTACTTTCTTCTGAGAAGAACCATGATATAGTTGAAAGACTACTTGGATTTGAATCCTATCACTTCCTCTTAGTAGTTATATTACCTTAAGCAAGCAACCTAAATTCTATGTACCTTACTTTTCCCATAAAGAAACTTAAGCCAATAGTTGTTTTATTATATTGAATGGATTTATTATGGGAATCAAATAAAATAATGTAGGTCAGGTTCTTTTTGATCATAAAGCACTATATTCATGTAAGTTCTTATTCCTTTTAATATTATTCTTCTTCCTATCTCTAGGCTTATTAGTATGTTATGGAGATCTACTTTGTAGAATTCCTACTGAAAAAGCTCTTTTAATAAGGGAGCAACACAGACCAGTGGTGGTGTTCAATCAATTTTCAATTGTATCTAACTCTTCATGACCTCATTTGGTGGTTTTCTTGGTAAACATACTGGAATGGTTTGCCATTTCTTTCTTCAGTTCATGTTACAGATGAAGAAACTAAGACACAGAGGGTCAAGTGACTTACCCTGGGCCATATAGGTATTAAGCGTCTGAGGCCATATTTGAACTCAGGAAGATAAGACTTCCTAACTCCAGGCCCAGCCAGCACTCTACCTACTTTGTCACCAAGCAACCCAGACAAGTAGTAGTTAACTTGAATTGTTGAATTAAAGAGAATTTAAATTAGGCAACAGAACATTGGGACAATTCAACCCTGTATTCAATGACACAAACAAAGGCTATTAAGTCCGTATTATAACTTCATCAACACATCAGATTTTCTTCAAGTCACTGACTCAATAGTATTGCTTATTCACATATCCATTTTTCTACATATTTCCTAAAAGTGCTATTTATTTTAAAGGAGCAATAGTGGCTCCAGCACCATGGTCCAGGCCCTTATCACCTTACTCTGAAATTATTACAATAGCCTGTTGATTGGTATCTTTGCCATAAATTTCTCCCAAGTCCAGGCAGTTCTCCACTCAGCTGTTAAAATGATCTTCTTGAAGTGCAGGTCTGACTATGTCATGTCTGTACTCAATAAACTCAAGTGTCTATCACTTCCAAGATCAAATAAAAATCTTGGCATTTAAAGCCCTCTATAACCTTCCTCCTCCTCTCCAGACTTCTTACACATTATATCCCAGCTATCCCTCACATTGCTCTATACACACTGCAGTCTAGTGACAATGGCTTCCTTGCTGTTCCTCAAACAAAACATTCCAATTTCCAAATCTGATCATCATTTTTTGAAAAAAGCATATTTTACTTTTTCCAATTACATTTAAAATTTTAAAATTAATTTATTTTACAATTTTGGGTTCCAGATTCTTTCCTTCCCTCTCTCCCTCCCCTCCTTAAGAAGATGGATTGTACATGTGCAGTCTTGCCATGTTGTGAAAGAAAACACAAACAAAAAATAAGAAAGTTAAGAAAGTACCAAAAAGTATGCTTTGATCTGCATTCAGATTCTACCAGTTCTTTCTTTGGATGTGGAGAATATTTTTCATCATAAGTCACGGGGAATTGTCTTGAATCATTGTATTGCTGAGAATATCCAAATCATTCACCATTGATCATCATGGGATATCACTATTACCCTCTACAATGTTCTCCTGGTTCTGATCACTTCACTTTGATTGAATTCTTATAAGTCTTTCCAAGTTTTTCTGAAACCATCCTGCTCATAATTTCTTACAGCAAAATAATATTCCATCACAATCACCTATCACAAATTATTTAGCCACAACTTGTTCAGTCACTCCCTATTTGATGGACATCCACTTAATTTCCAATTCTTTGCCCTCATTCAAAAGAGTAGCTGTGAATATTTTTGTATGCATAGGTATGCCTAGGTCCTTTCACTTTTTTCTTCTTTTATCTCTTTTGAATACAGTCCTAGTAGTGATCAAATGGTATGACCTTTATGAATAATTCCAAATTGTTGAGCATCATTTTTAATGGCTGTTCCTAATACCTGGAATGCTGTCTTTCTTTATCTCTGCTTTTTGTCTTCTCTGGCTTCTTTCAAGTCCTAGCTAAAATCTGACTTTTTACTGGAAGCCTTACCTGATCCTCCTTATTTCTAGTGCCTTCTCTTTAATGATTATCTTAAATGTATTTTACATATACCTTTTTTCTACATAATTGTTTTCATGTTGTGACATCCATGAGAGCAGGAATTATTTTTTGCACTTCTTTTTAACCCCAGCACATCTCACATTTTTAGTATTTTAGAGTTTTTGTATTTTAGAATTTAGAACAGCCTAATAGAGTCTCTTCTCTTATAAAAAAAAAACAGACTGTAAGACTTTCCTGGCAGATAGTAGACATTTAACAATTGTTTATTAAGTGACTGGTATATCTGTTCATATAAACATTTTATGATCAAGTTTTCTCTCGAAGAAACTGAGGTCTGCAGGGATTCAATGCCTTGCCTTAAGTTCTACAAGAAGATGGCAGAGCTGTAATTTGAACCCTCTGTCTTCAGTTCCAGCACTCTTTCCATTACAGAATAGTGGTGTGAAAATTAAAAGCAAAAATAGTATAATGAGAGCTTATGCAACAATTTAAAATACATTCCCCTCAATCTGATGAGTGTATATGGATGTGATTCAGAATCCTGGAAAATAAGCCCAACATTTTTAGACTTGATTTCATTTTTCTCCAACTTAGGTAAAGATGATTCCCAAAGAATAAATTTTCTCTAATTTTCAGCATTCATTAAAGTAAAAAAAAAATCACTTTATAGTGAAAAATGCACACTTTGATTCCTTTGGCATCCACCCCTTTTCCTTTTTTCTAGCCCTGCCTCAGGTTAACATGGTCAAGATTAGCATTACCCCCTGAAAGCATAGCCTCACCTTTGGACAGACACAGTAACTATGGGGAAAAAAGTTAATATTGTTTGAATCTAACTAATTAAAATGGATCCTTTTAAACAAATAACTAAATGCTATGATGGTTTTTGGATTGCTGCTTATGACATGAGGCCAAAAACCAAACTGACTTCTGTTGTGCTAGCAGAGGATTTCAACATTTATGCTTGCTCTCAGAGCAGCTTTCATTGAATTATCATTTTAACCAAAAAAATGTAAGAACAAAAAAGAGAAAAAAAATAAATCAATGAGTTTCGATATAAATCCATTTTTGGCATTCTGATATTGTATCTTAACACAAAATTTTCTCAGTAAACACTGACTCAATTAGCAATCTAGAGTTTCCAATCTAGGTACAGGGATGCTGAGCTCCCTTCAATCTCTCGATCTATGCTGGCTCTTCCTGCAGTTCAAAGGTTTGTGGATGTTTTTTCCCCTCTTCAGAGAACAGTGGCTGTTTTCTCCTGTAGTGATAATGACCTTGGAGATCTCACATAAACATTCACTTGCTAGCCTAACCTTGGAATTTCAGTAACAGCCTAATAGATTCTGTCCTCTTCTCAAAAGCAGACTACAAGACTTGTGTCCCACAACACCAATTAACAATACTGAATCCTGTGCTTTTGAACTTGAAGGGTTTAAGTCCTGGCAGACCTAATTCTTAGCCACAGACACCTCTGGAGAAGGCCCCTAAGATATTCCTGCTTAACTGTCAAGCATCAAAGAAAACCCATGACAAAGAAGCAAAACAAAACAAAAAACGCTTTTTCTTCAACACTGATAACTTGGTTGTAGGAGTGACTCCTTAATGTCTTATTACCAGGAAATCAAAATGAATCAAGAGGGCTATATATCTTTACCTTCATTGGGCTCCTCAAATTTTAGCTGCCTGTAGTACATTAAAAAAATTCAGCATCCAATTAGTTCTCATTTAGCTTTTCACAAATGTTAATTCTAATAAATTTTCTAGACATATTTGAGGGAATGATTACCATTGAAAATCTATTTTCTAGTGGAATATACTTTACTATGTAATTAGCCAATCAATTTCCAAAGTATTTCTTAAGGACTTACTGTGTGCCAGGTATTGTGCTAGGTGTATGAACTGTAGACTTTTGATTTCAATGTTATAGATAACTCCGAGTTGATCAATTCCTTCTTGCAGTGTAAGACATTATCTTCTCTGCAATATATAGTTTCAAAGAGTGGCCTAGAATACTAAGAAACTAAGTAACTTGAGTGGGCTCACATAAGGAGCATAAGTTAGAGGTGGGAGTTAAATCTAGTCTTTCTGGCCCCAGGATCACTATACCACATTGTCTTTTTGCAGATACCGAACACACAAAGACAAAGATGAAAGAGGACCTGCCTTCAAGAAGTTACATCCTATAAAGGGGGATGACATGAGCATTACATCTATATGTACATTTTCATCTATAGCTATATTTATCTGTGTCTATCTTTCTATATCTGTACCAACACATATATTTACCTCTATAAGGTTCATATGTAATATATATATATATGCATACATATAGATACATATATAAATAAGAAATGGTAATGAGGAAGGACTGAGGAGGATCAGGAAAGACCTTATTATATAAAAGGTGGTATTTGAGCTGAGCTTTGGGAGAAACAAAGGGAGCAAATATGAGGAGGGAATATATGTGAGGAAAAATGAGGAAGAACTATTACGACTTTTATACAACAGAAAAATATGCCTTGTCCTATTTCATGAAGGATAGTTAGCTGTTAGACAGTCCATGCATTCTATCAGCATCCACACAATATCAGAACAACATGAGGAAGGCCCCTTCCAAGTCCTACCATCATAGATCTATGGCAGGTTTGTGGGAGTACAAGTCACACAGAATGGGCAGCCATAGTGGGCTGCACCACTGGAGACAGTATAGATCGCTTTACAGGATGGATCAAAGTATCAAAATGACTTGTTTTGGAAATTTTCCTGATAGGGAAGATTTTTCTTAATGAAGAAAACATATTTTCAAATACTAGGCAAACTTAATCGTTTATGGTGTTTAAAGATTAGCTCTCTTTGAGTCAGTGCACACTAGCCTAAGGAAATGCATTAATGCTTGGTCAAATTTAGGCATAATTACCTTTTCGTACAAGTCTGCAGCCTCAAATAATTGGGAGGGTGCCTTAAAAAGGAAAGAAAACTCTTTGGAGATAGCCTTTAAAAACACTTGGAATTTTCCATCTTGCTTTCTCGTGAATGAGCTTTTCTTTACTTAAGTATGACTTCCATCGTGTCGCAGCACCTTGTATAAAACTCTAGTTACTACTCCCTTTTATTGCCTCAATTCAAATCCAATTTCCTAATCAAAGACTAAAGTTCCCCACCTGGAGTTTGCCTAGGATCACACAGCTAGTGTGTGTCAGAAGCAAGGAACACTTGCATTTGCAACTGCAGGAGAATCAGGACCCTTCCTGGGAAAAGAACAGAGCACAGACCAAGAGAGCAGTCATCAAACCTTTCCTTGGTTTGATTAAGCTTGAAAAAGCCAAGGTCCCCCACTGCGTCCTGGGACATCTCTAGTTGTCCTGATCCATATCTGGCCACTGGGCCCAGATGACTGCGGAGGAGACAGTGAGACTGGTGACTTTGCACAGCCCTCCCCCAGTTAAATCCAATTCATCTGCATGTCATGGCATCACCTCCCTGATGTCATGGTCCTCTTCAAGCACTCGAAGGGCAAACAGTAATCTCTGTGAGTAGAGAAATTCCAGTAGGGCAACGCAACATGATTCCTTCCTTTCTGCCTGACTTCCTGCCTTCCTGCCTGCCTTCCTTCCTTCCTGCCTTCCTTCCTCTTACCCTCTCTCCCTCTCTCCCTCTCTCTCTTCCTCTCTTCATTCTTTTTTCTTTCTCTCTTTGTTCCTCCCTTCCTTCCTCTCTTTTGCTCTTTCTTCTTTTTCTTCTCTTTCTTTCTTCCTTCTCTTTCTTATCTCTCCACATAGAATATCATACCCTTACCTGCCAATGCTCTGCCCAAAGGAAATGGGAATTTTAATCTCTAAAACTTTTTTTATTGTTGTTTTTTTTTTTTCTCTTAAAGACCACCCTTAACTCGAAATCACTCTGGTCTCAGACCAACCCCTACTTGGTCACTGTTTGGGCCCTGTTTGGCCCAAAATGAATGTAAATAACTGTTTTTGTTTTGGTCAGTAAAGAGGCCATTCTTTGCCTCTTTTTTATTAAGCCTTAATGGGCACTGCCTTAGTCAAACTGAGACATGTTAAAGATGTTAGCTTGAAAAGGCCAATGTCCCCCCACTACATCCTTGGCCATTTCCAGTTGTCCTGATCCATATTTAGCCACTGAGCCCAGATGTCTCCAGAGGAGAAAGTAAGACTGGTGACTTTGCACAGCCTTCCCTCACTTAAATCCAATTGACTTGCATGTCAGGGCATCACCTTCCTGACATCCTGTTCCTCTTCAAGAACAAACAGCAGCAAACAAGCAGCAGCAGCAGCAACCTTAGAAGTGCCAAAAACTTATAGACCTTCAAAAGTAGCTCTGAAACCAGCAGCACAGAAATGTGAAGTTTGGGACTATGCCCCCTCCATGTCAAGATCAGAGCCCAAGTTTAATGTAAAGTTAAAATTCAAGAAATACACTGGATAAGAGAGCAAACAAATAAAAAGAAACTGGCCATAAAAATCTGCTATGGTTACAGGGAAGATCAAGACACAAACTCAGAGGAAGACAATGATGTCAAAATCGTTAAAAAGTCTCAAAGGCAAAAAATGTGAATCGGACACAAGTCCAACAAAAAATCCTGGAAGAGCTCAAAAAGAGTTTTAAGAATCAAATAAGATAGATAGAGGAAGATTGGGAAACATTTATGAGAATGATGCAAAAAAATGAAATAAATTCAACCACTCAGTAAAAGAGGCACAAAAATATTGGAGCAAATAACACTTTAAAAACAGAATTGGCCAAATAGGGAAAAGGGCACAAAAGTTCACTGAAGAGCTCCTTAAAGAACAGAATTGGCCAAATTGAAAAAGAGATATAAAAGCTAACTGAAGCAAATAATTCCTTAAAAATTAGAACTGAACAAGTAGAAGCTAATGACTTTGTGAGACATAAAGTTAAAAGAATGAAAAAATAGAAAACAATGTGAAATATATCATTGAAAATACCAGAACACATATGGAAAACAGATCCAGGAGATATAATATAAGATTACTGAACTACATGAAAGCCATGGTCAAAAAAAGAGCTTAGATATCATATTTCGAGAAATTATTGAGGAGAACTGCCCTGATAGCTTAGAACTAGATGGTAAAATAGAAACTGCAATAAGCCACCAATCACCTCCTGAAAGAGAAAATGAAATGAAAACCCAGAAATATTATAGCCAAATTACAGAGCTCCCAGTCCAAGGAGAAAATATTGCAACCACCCAGAAAGAAACAATTCACGTATCAATGGAGCTATAGTCAGGACCTAATATGATTAAGCAGCTTCCAACATAAAAGAGCAGAGGACTTGCAATATAACATTCCAGGAAGCAAAGAAACTAACCATCAAGAATAACCTATACAGCAAAACTGAGTATAATTCTTCAAGGGAAAAAATTGATATTTAATGAAGTAGAGTACTTTTTTTAAAAAAAGACTTTCAAGCATTCCTGATGAAAACCAAATAGAACTGACTAGAAAATTTGATTTTCAAACACAAGACTCAAAAGAAGCATAAAAAGGTATACATGAAAGAGAAATCATAAGGTACTCAGTAAGGCTAAACTGTTTACATTTCTATATGGAAAGATTATAGTTTTAACTCCTAAGGACTTTATCATTATTAGGGCAGTTAGAAGGAGTATACATAGACAGAGGGCACAGGTGTCGGTTAATTATGATGGGGTGATTTTTTAAAAATTTTGGTGTGAGAAAGAAGGTTGAAGTGGGAAAGAGAAGAAGAATGGAGAACATTTTCTGACATAAAAGATGTGCACAATGAAGAACTTTTAAAGTAGAGAGAAAAATGATGGGTGTGGTAGGAAATGCTTATTCTCATTGTAATGGGCTCAAAGAGGAGTAATAAAGACACTCATTTGATATAGAAATCTCTCTCATCCAACATAAAAGTAATAGGATAAGGGAATAACAGAAAGGGCAGGGACTGATAAAAGGGAAGGCAGATGAAAGAGGCAGTGATCAGAAGCAAAACAGACTTTTGAGGAAAGACAGGGTAAAAAGTGAATACACAGTAATTGTAACTGTGAATGCATTATGGACTCACACATAAAACAGAAGCAGACAGCAAAATGGATTAGAAACCAGAATCCAAGAATATGTTTCTTATAAGAAAAACACTTGAAAAAGAGAAAGTAAAAAAAAAAATAAGGGGCTGTAGCAGAATCTATTATCCTTCAGCCAAGGTTAAAAAACAAAAAGCAGGGGTAGTTGTTGAAATCTCAGACAAAAAAAGCAAAAGAAAAGAGCTAATTTAAATATATTATTATGGAAAAGACATTTTCCTAAAAGGCACCTCCAACAATATAGTAATATCAATACTAAACATATAAACAATAAATGCTATAGCATCCAAATTCTTGAAGGAACTGTTAAGTGACTTAAAGGAAGAAATAGTAAAACTACATTCATGAGGAACCTCAACAATACCCTTTCAGAACTAGATAAATCTAACAAAAAATAAAGAAGTTAAGAGAAAGAATAAATTTTAGAAAAACTTAGATATGATAAACCTCTGAAGAAAATTGAATGGAAATAGAAAGGAGAATACCATCTTCTCAGCAGTACATTGTACCTTCAAAATAACTGATTATATCTTAGGGCAGAAAACCTCACAATCAAATGCAGAAAAGAAGAAATATTAAATATACCCCTTTGATGTAAAAAATGTTAAGTAAAATGCTAACAATATATCACAAAGATCATACATAATGGCCAAGTTGGATTTATATCAAGAATGCAGGGCTGGTTCAATATTAAGAAAACTATTAGCCTAATTGACCATGTAAATAACAAAATAACCAAAAATCACATGATTATCTCACTAGGTGCAGAAGAATTTCTGACAAAACACAACACTCATTTCTATTAAAAATACTAGGAAACATAGGAATAAATGGAGCTTTCCTTAAAATAATAAGTAGTACCTAACCATCAACAGCATTATTTGTAATGGGGATAAGCCAGAATCCTTCCCAATAACATCAGGGGTAAAGCAAGGATGCCTTTAATCTCCACTATAATTTAATATTATATTAGATATGTTAGTTATAACAATAAGGCAATAAAAATAAGTTGGAGAAATAAAATAGTCAATGAGAAAACAAAACTATCACTCCACAGAACATATGATGACACACTTAGAGAATCCTAGAGACATTCATCCATTATTAATTTCCTCATCAGGAGGATGAGATGTCATTTAAAGAATTAATAGCAGGCTTCGGTACATACATAAATACATTAAATAGTCAATTTTTAACACAATGCATATAGAATCTTAAACTTTTAGTCATGTCATGTTTCTTTGATGGCATTTATGAAATAAACCACAAATCATTGTTCTTTTTAGCATCGTTAATTGTACCAAGACTTCAGAATCAAATAAGAGAATAACATGCTCACATTGCTTAAGGAATATTTACAAAGCGAGCCCTAATTGGCTCACATGCATTTTTACCATTATTTATAAAGCTTTACTAAGTTGGTAATAACAAAAGAAGTCTCAAGTTAATGCAGAATTCCTAGATGTCACAGTTTCCTAGTCAAAAAGGTGCTGTAATAGAATCTCACATTGGCTAACAGTGGGAGACTGATTACAGGAAAAATGCTGCTGTTCTTAGAATCCTTTAAAATAAAGTGAACATCTTAAGGTGATATTTTTTCTATTTTAATTATTATTTATTTATTTAATATTTTTAGTTTTCAGCATTGACTTTCACAAGAGTCTGAATTACAAATTTTCTCCCCATTTCTACCCTCCCCTCCATTCCAAGATGGCATATATTCTGATTGCCCTGTTCCCCAGTCAGCCCTCCCTTCTGTCACCCCACTCCCCCCTCCCCTTTTCCCTTACTTTCTTGTAGGGCAAGATAAATTTCTATGCCCCATTGCCTTTATATCTTATTTCCTAGTTGCCTACAAAAACTTTTTTTTTTGAACATCTGCTTTTAAAACTTTGAGTTCCAAATTCTCTCCCCTCTTCACTCCCCACCCACTCTCCCTAAGAAGGCAAGCAATTCAACATAGGCCACATGTGTATCATTATGCAAATCCCTTCCACGGTAATCAGGTTGTGAAAGACTAACTCTATTTTGCTCCCTCCTATCCTATCACTCTTTATTCAGTTTTCTCCCTTGACCCTGTCCCTTTTCAAAAGTTTTTGCTTTTGATTACCTCCTCCCCCTATCTGCCCTCCTTTCTATCATCCCTCCTTTTTATCTCCTTCCTCCTTCTTTCCTGTGGGATAAGATACCCAATTGAGTGTGTATGTTATTCCCTCCTCAGGTCAAATTTGATGAGAGCAAGATTCACTCATTCCCCCTCATCTGCCCCCTCTTCCCATCCTACAGAATTGCTTTTTCTTGACACTTTTATGTGAGAAAATTTACCCTACTCTATCTCTCCCATTCTCTCTCTCTCTCAATATATTCCTCTTTCATGCCTTAATTGGATTTTATTTTTTTAGATATCATCCCTTCATATTCAAAGCACACCATGCCCTCTGTCTATATATATATATATATATATATATATATATATATGTATATATATATATGTATATATATGTATATGTATATGTATATTCCCTTCAGCTACCCTAATACTGAGGTCTTATGAATTATACCCGTCATCTTTCCATGTAGGAATGTAAACAAAACAGTTCAACTTTAGTAAGTCCCTTGCAATTTCCGTTTCTTGATTATCTTTTCATGCTTCTCTTGATTCTTGTGTTTGAAAGTCAAATTTTCTATTCAGTTCTGGTCTTTTCACTGAGAAAGCTTGAAAGTCCTCTATTTTATTGAAAATCCATATTTTGCCTTGGAGCATGATACTCAGTTTTGCTGGGTAGGTGATTCTTGGTTTTAGTCCTAGCTCCATTCAACTCCAGAATATACTATTCCAATCCCTTCGATTCCTTAATGTGGAAGCTGTTAGATCTTGTATTATTCTGATTGTGTTTCCACAATACTCAAATTGTTTCTTTCTGGATGTTTGCAGTATTTTTTCCTTTGTCTGGGAGCTCTGGAATTTGGCGACAATATTCCTAGGAGTTTTCTTTTTGAGATGTCTTTCAGGAGGCAATTGGTGGATTCTTTCAATTTCTTTTTTACCCTCTGGCTCTAGAATATCGGGGAAGTTCTCCTTAATTATTTCTTGAAAGATGATCTCTAGGCTCTTTTTTTAAATCATGGCTTTCGGTTAGTCTAATAATTATTAAATTATCTCTCCTGGATCTATTTTCCAGGTCAGTGGTTTTTGCAATGAGATATTTCACCTCGTCTTCCATTTTTGCATTCCTTTGGTTCTGTTTTATAACATCTTGATTACTGATAAAGTCACTAGCTTCCACTTGCTCCAATCTAATTTTTAAGGTAGTATTTTCTTCAGTGGTCTTTTGGACCTCCTTTTCCATTTGGCTAATTCTGCCTTTCAAGGCATTCTTCTCCTCATTGGCTTTTTGGAGCTCTTTTCCCCTTTGAGTTAGTCTATTTTTTAAGGTGTTATTTTCTTCAGTATTTTTTGGGGTCTCCTTTAGCAAGTCACTGACTTGTTTTTCATGGTTTTCTTGCATCACTCCCATTTCTCTTCCCAATTTTTCCTCTACTTCTCTAACTTGCTTTGCCAAATCCTTTTTGAGCTCTTCCATGGCCTGAGACCACTTCATGTATTTCTTGGAGGCTTTTGATGTAGTCTCTTTGACTTTGTTGACTTCTTCTGGCTGTATGTTTTGGTCTTCTTTGTCACCACAGAAAGATTCCAAAGTCTTAGTCTGAATCTGAGTCTGTTTTCACTGCCTGGCCATCTTCCCAGCCAACTACTTGACCCTTGAGTTTTTCTTCGGGGTATGACTGCTTGTAGAGCAAAGAGTACTTTGTCCCAGGCTTGGGGGACTGTCCTATTGTTTTCAGAGCTATTTCTACACATCAAGCTCCACCATGCCAGTGCTCTTCCTCCCCCAAGAACAGCCAACCCAGACCACAACTCACATCTAAGCAGGCTCTGCACTCCAGCTCTGATCTGCCACTTAATTCTTCCCACCAGGTGGGCCTGGGGCCGTAAATAACTTGTCCTGCTGTAAAAGTCAATCATTAGAATCTTTTCTATCTATTGTACAATAAACCTACAATTTCACAGCAAGCCAAGTTGATTGTTTAGAATTTACATAACTCAAACAAGTTCTTTTCCCAGGGCTGATGATCTTGCCCATGCAGATAGTTTCCAGGGGCCTTGGCAATTTGCTAAATAAAGAGAATTAACATGGACCCAAGGAAAGGGTTAATACTGGTGCCCTTTGCCTGCTTCCCTCCATGCAGGAGGACTATTGTGACTGGGCAGAACCAACCTTCTTCTTATCCTTTTCTCCTACCTGCTTCTTCCTTTCTTTTGTTTTTCTAAGAGAATTTTAATGTCCTTGTTACGTCTTTCTACAATGGCCTGTAGCAAATATTTTTTGGGCAGCCTCAAATATGTTGGATTACATAGACAGCTTATTTGCTATCAGATATAATGTTAAGTGGTACAGAAAAGTCCTTTAATGCAACTATTATAGCATACAGCTCATTTTGCTGTGTAGAGGAAAATGGTGTAGTAGTTATTTGTTTTATATCTGGTGGGGAGAAATAGCATGCTCGGCAGTGCTGAGTTGCATCAGTGAATATTGTCCTAGCATGGAATATAGGATAGCACGTAACAATTGTGCGAAATATCCACTGGTAAGGCATTAAGAATTGGAATGTGGGGTGCTTAATTATTGAATCAATGGGACCTTGATACATCATTAGAGAAACTTGCCAGTCAAGGTCATTAGCTAGTAGAAGTTTGACCTGTTCTTTAGTATATGACTGATGAACATCATGTAGTCTATTCCTGTCAGCAATGTGACTCTTTTTGTGCTTTTCTGAAGGAGTTGAGCAACCATTTGAAGGTAAGGAAAAATGCTTCTTGAGCCTTGAAATGGCAAATAAATTCATTTCATGATGTCATTTTGTTGATGTAAAGCCCCAAAAGGAATTTTTGGTGTAGGGAGGATAGTAACTTCTAGCCAGGTGCTTGAGATCAATCCTATATGTTTGGCGCTTTTGGAGAGCCTCCTCAACTTTTGTCAGTTGTTGTGAGGCTTGTGGGGTCAATTGTCAAGGAAAACTGGGGTGTAGATCTCCCTTTAAGATCTTGAATAGTTCTACCAACTCTTGGGTACTCATTTGTAGGTGAGGACAAACCCAATATCCCCAAGGAGCTTTTGAAAATCATTGAGTGTCTTAAGCTCTTGTCTACGAATAGAGATTTTTGTAGGTGTTACTGATGTGGGACTTAGTGTCTACCCTAAATGTGAATATGGAGGAACAAGTTGTATTGTGTCTGGGGCAATGACAAGTCCGTAATTTTTTAATTGTGCCTCAGTTTCCTGTAAAATGAGGCTCAAAAATCTTTGCCAGTGGATATGAGCACAGTATGTCATCCATGTTATGAATGAGATAAGCTTTGGGCTATTTCTCTCTTATAGGTTGTAAAGCTTGTCCTACATATTGTTGATACACAGTGGGACTATTTTTCATCCCTTGTGGTAGGACTTTCCATTGGAATCTCTTATGAGGTTCCTTGAGATTAACAGAAGGCAAGGAGAAAGGGAAACATTTATTTATTTATTTATTTATTTAATTAATTAATTTAAATTTATTTATTTAACATATTTGGTTTTCAGCATTGATTTTCACAACAGTTTGAATTACAAATTTTCTCCCCATTTCTACCCTCCCCCTCACTCCAAGATGGCTTGTATTCTGGTTGCCCTGTTCCCCAGTCAGCCCTCCCCTCTATCACCCCCATCCCCTCTCATCCCCTTTTCCCTTCCTTTCTTGTAGGGCAAGATAAATTTCTACGCCCCATTGCCTGTGTATCTTATTTTTTAGTTGCATGCAAAAACTTTTTTTGTTTTTGAACATCTGATTTTAAAACTTTGAGTTCCAAATTCTCTCCCCTCTTCCCTTCCCACCCACCCGCCCTAAGAAGTCGAGCAATTCAACCTAGGCCACACATGTATCATTATGTATAATCCTTCCACAATACTCATGTTGTGAAAGGCTAACTACATTTTGTTCCTTCCCAACCCATCCCGCTTTATTGAATTTTCTCCCTTGACCCTGTCCCCTTTCCAAAGTGTTTGTTTTGATACTTCCACCCCCATCTGCCCTCCCCTCCATCATCCCCCCCCCTTTTATTTTTTTTTTATCTTCTTCCCTCTTCTTTCCTGTGGGGTAAGATACCCAACTGAGTATGTATGGTATTCCCCCTCAGGCCAAATCTGATGAGAGCAAGGTCCACTCATTCCCCCCTCACCTGCCCTCTCCCCTCCTCCCGCAGAACTGCTTCCTCTTGCCACCTTTATGTGAGATAATCCACCCCATTCTATCTCTCCCTATCTCCCTCTCTCAGTATGTTGCTCTCTCATCCCTTAATTTCATTTTATTTCTTTTAGATATCTTCCCTTCATCTTCAACTCACCCTGTGTCTGCTCTCTCTCTTTTACGTGTATATATATATGTATATATATATATATATACACATACATACATATATATAAAAACACACACACACACATATATATACACATACATACACATACATACATATATACATAGGTATGTACATACATACATACACATTCACTTATATATACATAAACATATACATACATATATATATATATATATATATATATATATATATATATATACATGCATATTCCCTTCAACTACCCTAATACTGAGGTCTCATGAATCATACACATCATCTTTCCATGTAGGAATGTAAACAAAACAGTTCAGCTTTAGTAAGTCCCTTGCAATTTCCGTTTCTTGATTACCTTTTCATGCTTGTCTTGATTCTTGTGTTTGAAAGTCAAATTTTCTATTCAGTTCTGGTCTTTTCACTGAGAAAGCTTGAAAGTCCTCTATTTTATTGAAAATCCATATTTTATCTTGGAGCATGATACTCAGTTTTGCTGGGTAGGTGATTCTAGGTTTTAATCCTAGTTCCATTGACCTCCGGAATATAGCATTCCAAGCCCTTCGATCTCTTAATGTAGAAGCTGCCAGATCTTTGGTTATTCTGATTGGGTTTCCACAATACTCAAATTGTTTCTTTCTGGCTGCTTGCAGTATTTTCTCCTTGATCTGGGAGCTCTGGAATTTGGCGACAATATTCCTAGGAGATTTCTTTTTGGGATCTATTTGAGGAGGCGATTGATGGATTCTTTCAATTTCTATTTTGCCCTGTGGCTCTAGAATATCAGGGCAGTTCTCCTTGATAATTTCTTGAAAGATGGTATCTAGGCTCTTTTTTTGATCATGGCTTTCAGGTAGTCCAATAATTTTTAAATTATCTCTCCTGGATCTATTTTCCAGGTCAGTGGTTTTTCCAAGGAGATATTTCACATTGTCTTCCATTTTTTCATTCCTTTGGTTCTGTTTTATAATATCCTGATTTCTCATAAAGTCACTATCTTCCACTTGCTCCAATCTAATTTTTAAAGTAGTATTTTCTTCAGTGGTCTTTTGGACCTCCTTTTCCATTTGGCTAATTCTGCCTTTCAAGGCATTCTTCTCCTCATTGGCTTTTTGGAGATCTTTTGCCATTTGAGTTAGTCTGTTTTTTAAGGTGTTGTTTTCTTCAGTGTATTTTTCAGTATTTTTTTGGGTCTCCTTTAGCAAGTCATTGACTTGTTTTTCATGGTTTTCTCGCATCCTTCTCATTTCTCCTCCCAATTTTTCCTCTACTTCTCTAACTTGCTTTTCCAAATCCTTTTTGAGTTCTTCTATGGCCTGGGGCCAGTTCATGTTTTTCTTGGAGGCTTTGGTTGTAGGCTCTATGACTTTGTTGTCTTCTTTAGGCTGTATGTTTTGGTCTTCTTTGTCACCAAAGAAAGAATCCAAAGTCTGAGACTGAATTTGGGTGCGTTTTCGCTGCCTGGCCATATTCCCAACCAACTAACTTGACCCTTGAGTTTTTCAGTGGGGTATGACTGCTTGTAGACTAACGAGTTCTATGTTCCACGTTTTGGGGGGAGGTGCCAGCTCTGTCAGACCCGCACTACTCCTTCCCCAAGAACCCCCAGTCCAGCCTGGGCTTAGATCTTCAGCAGGGTGTTGCACTCCTGCTCTGATCCGCCACTTAATTCCTCCCACCAGGTGGGCCTGGAGCCGGAAGTAACAACAGAGGTAGCTGCCCCACCTCCGCTGCCCCCAGGGCTGGAAGCCGAACTGTGAACTCCTTCCACTCCTGCAGCTTTTCCCACTAACCTTCTCCACAGTCTTTGGTGTTTGTGGGTCGAGGGGTCTGGTAACTGCCTCAGCTCACATATTCAGGGCGCTAGGGCCCCCTCCGCCCGGCTTCTGGTCTGGATGGTCCACGCCGCTCAGGCTGGGCTCTGCTCCACTCCATTCCCAGCTCCCAGCTCCCAGCTCCGTGTGGAATAGACCTCACCCAGAGACCATCCAGGCTGTCCTGGGCTGGAGCCCTGCTTCCTTCTGCTGTTCTGTGGGTTCTGCCGTTCTAGAATTGGTTCAGAGCCATTTTTTATAGGTTTTTGGAGGGACTCGGGTACGGAGCTTGCTCTAGTCCCTGCTTACCAGCCGCCATCTTGGCTCCCTATATCAGAAAGGGAAATATTTATAATCTGTGGGATGTAATGTAATAGTATAGAAACAATCTTTTAAATCTATGATCCATAAAGGCCAGTCCCTAGGTATCATGTTAGGTGTGGGGAGTCCTGGTTGAAGATTTCCCATAGTTTCCATTCTAACACTAATTTTTCTCGAATCGGTAAACATTCTCCATTTTCCAGATTGCTTTCTTATAGCGAAAATAGGAGAATTCCAAGGACTGTTGGAGCTTTCAATGTGCCCCGCTTTTAATTGTTCATTACCAATATCAGTAAGGGCCTGTAGTTTTTCTGATATTAAAGGCCGCTGTTCGATCCATACCTGGGCCCATCCTTCCAGGTTATCTTAGGTGCCCTATTCTTAGAATTTATGACAGTGGCCCTTCTTAAAAATCCTGGGGTGATGAGATTGTATAGTGACCTTCATATATCCCAAGAGGTCTCTCCCCCATAGATTGATAGGTAGATGTGATAAAACAGATGGTCTGAATTTTCCTCTCTGTTTCTCTACCTCCCAGCTTAACAACCCTGTACTTTGTTTTGGGATGGTGACTGTCCCTCCTCCTTGCAGTGACATATTACTTGTTACTAGTGGCCAGGCTTTTGGCCAAAGTTGGTCTGCGATGATTGATTCAAAGTTGGTCTTTTTCTGTAATATCTTGTACCTAGAAGGTATCTCTTCTTGTGTTTTCAAATCCTTCTGAAAATGATTCCCTGTGGTTTCATATTTTATCAAAATCAATTGTGCTATTCTCCAATTTGCCTTTTCCACAACAAAACCTAAACAAGAAAACATTTCTCTCTCTCTTTTTCTCTCCACTGCCTTCCCATTCCTCTGAAGAGATTGGAGTCTGGGAGGGAGAGAAAGACAGATAGTGGACATTACAGGGTGTCAGATTACACACTCCACACAGAAACACACATACAGAACATAGACACAGAGACAGGAAACACAGAGAGGAATTTTTGAATCCTTTACACAAATTGCTTGGCCCTGAGGAATGTAACAGAGGCCAGGTGCCATGCTTTATTGGGGTCTTGGAGACCCTGATTTTTAAGATGACCTGGGGCAGATCCATGACTGCAGGGGAAATGTGCCCATCTCTTTTGTCTCTAAAAATTCTTGTAATTTGGGTAGTTGTTATTAAGAGACCTCTTTCCCTTACTAGCTTCTTTAAGGCTTCCATATAGTATTCTCGGTCTCTTTCTCCCTGTTGCATCTTCTCCATCTCTCTAATCCCCGTATAAACCTGGTGATTACCTTAGAATAGGAAAGTGAAAGTAAAAGAGAGGAAAGATTATTGCTGTGATCTTAGTCCACAGTGTTTGCCAATCGGAGCTCCTTTTTTTGCCAGGGCCTCTCCGCGGGAGACTCACTCTTTCAGAGCCTCTGTTCTCTGAACCCGTCTGCTTCAGGTTCGTCTGCTTTGGGTCTGTGTTCCCCTTGGGTCCGTCTTCTTTGGGTCCGTTTGCTTTGGTTTCGTCTGCTTCAGGTGTCCCTTGCCTCAGGGTCCCTTGTTCGGGCACCCCTTGCTGCCAGTGGCTGTGGTGCCAAATTGGCCAGAGATGGCCAAATGCTGTGGAGAGTGAAAAGATTACACTGGCCAGGTGAGAGAGTATAGGACAGCTCCATTTATTAAGCTGAAGAAAAAGGCTTTATATACCTTTTTAAGGGTATATACCTTTTTAGGCAAGCAGATCAACAAATTCACATGTGAGATATTTGTTATGTAGCATTACTTCCCATGTGCTTTGTTCCCCTTTTGCCATAAACAATATTGTGTTAACAGCCCACAGGTGGTGTTTAGCACAAGTGTGCCGTGGGCGTTTTGGAGAAAGCACGTGTGTGCCGAGGAGGCTTGGAGAGTGTGTGTGTGTGTGTGTGTGCCAACGAGGGGTTTGGAGAGCCCACGTGCTGTTATCACCCCAAGGGCAAGAACAGGCTTCAAGGAAAACCTGGCCTGTATCTTATTCAAGAATGGACTTTCTCAGAGCTGGCCCTCTACAACTACCAAATTAGGAGTGCATGGAGAATTTTACCTTTCATATCTATGGATGAGAAAATAATTTGTGACCAAACATGAGATAGAAAACATTATGGGATATAGAATGGATAATTTTGATTACATGAAATTAAAGAAGTTTTGATACAATCAAAACCAATCAGCTAAGATTAGGAAGAAAACAGGAAAATGGGGGAAAATATAGCAAGTTTCTCAAATAAAGACCTCATTTCTCAAATATATAGAGAATTGGGTTAAATTTATAAGAATACAAGTCATTCCCCAACTGGTTAATTTTCAAGAGATATGAACAAACCATTTTTAGAAGAAGAAAGAAAAGCTATCTATAGACACATAAAATGCTCTAAATCATTATTGATTAGAGCAATGTGAATTAAAATGACTTTGTAATGCCGCCTCATGCCTATTAGATTGGTTAATATGACAGAAAAGGAAAATATGGCAGAAAAGAAAAAGGAAAAAAGAAAAAAAAGGAAAATCCAACAAATGTTGGATAGGATGTGGAAAAATTGGAACACTAATGCACTGTTGGTGCAGTGGTGAACTGATCCAACCATTCTGGAGAGCAATTTGGAACTATGCCCAAAGGGTTATCAAACTACATAAGCTTTAATGCAGCAATACTACTACTAGGTATCCATCTCAAAGGGATCAAAGAAAAGACAATGGTACCTATATATACAAAAATATAGCAGCTCTTTTTGTGGTGGCAAAAATTAGAAATTGAGGTGATGATTATCAACTGAGGACTGGCTAAACTATTTATGGAATATGATTGTGGTGCAATACTATTATGCCATAACAAATGATGAGGAGGATACTTTAAGACAAAGCTAGAAAGAGTTACAGGAACTGATATAAAGTGAAGTGAGCAGAACCAGGAGAATATTGTACACAGTAGTAGCAATATTGTCCAATGATGAATTGTAAATGACTGAAGTATTCTGACCAATACAATAATCCAAGACAATTCCAAAGGATGCACAATAAAAAATGATATTCACATCCAGAGAAAAAGACTGATGGAGTCTGGATGCAGATTGAAACTTTTTTCACTTTATTTTTCTTCTCTTCTCTTTTCTTTTTTTTACAACATGACTAATATATTTTATATGATTTCACAAATATATTTGATATCACATTTCTTGACTTCACAATGTGTTGGCAAGGGTTGGGGGGAAAGAAAGAATTGGTACCTCAACATTTTTAGAGAACTGAATGTGTATAATAGTAACAGCAACTTTTTAAAAGCTTGCAGGAAAAAAAGAAGCCATGTTTAAATGAAGACATCTCTGCAATATAGCGAATTCCAACACCTATCCAGACATACTCTAGTAACAGTTATATTTAGTGTGATGATGACAAAGATGATAATTATTGAAACCTACACATTTCATTTTTCATCTCAAAACTCTTTTCATGACACAATATAGTAACATGTGGATTTATGAAGCAAATGTCCCCAAAATCCGTTACTAATTAATTTCTATATATTTTTGATAACACATTACATTTTAGCACAAGCGTTCACACATTTCCATACTTCTTCACATTATAAATTTTTCCAGTGAATAAACACTCTTCCTTCAACTTATCATCTAAACCTAAAATAGTTATTTCTTATTAGTTCAGTTTTGATGCAAGTCTCTAATATCTTCACACCCCAGCAACATTTCTATTTTCTAGTTGTACTTGAAAATTCACTTATGTTGCTTGATCATCTGATGCGATTCTACTAATCTTAGATTTTATTTTTTATCCCTATGACAACAAAAATAAATATAATATATCACTAATGCCGTCTCACACAATAAAATTTTTCATAAAATAATTCACCAATTGGTATTTATCTGAGATATCAATTATCATTCTTTCTATAAGAAATGAAGACTATTTCTACATATATGTATATGTATACATAAACATTTGTAATGTAGGCGTATATAGTAGTATCCATATGTATACACATGTATACATATGTAGACATAGACACACATATATATGCATACATACACATAAATGATCCCACTGGGCTATTGGTACCCAGTTGTCCCCCTGCATTAAAGAATTATCTCAGGATAGGCCTAGGAAATCCCAAGCTCACCCTAGCTGTTATTCACTCCATTTTTTTTTTTTCCTTGTTAAATAGTTGTTTATTGGAAAAAGTGGGCTGAGGAGGGGTCACTAGATTCACCAGAGAGCAACAATACCACACAAGTTAGGAGTGATGGGAGAGGTCAGCACAAAGCTCTGGGATCTCAGCCTCTTCCTGGACTGTGAGGGATGGCCTGGAGTGTTAGGGCATACCCAGGTGGAAGGCCTTGACTTAAGTTAGTAGGCATGGTTAGAGACAAAGAGAGACTCGCTGGCTGCAGCTCCTGACTTTCCACTTGGAGTATACTTGCCTTGAGCAGCTTGGCTGTTAGCCGTGGCCCGCTTAATATATTCCTCTTGGGCAGCCTTGACATTTTCTTTCTTTCCACCCCAGGTCTTAAGGGCAGATGCCTGCAGGGCTCGACCATAAGAAAAGGTCAGGGCCCATGGCTTATGCAAGGGGCAGGTATTGATGGCATTCAGATTGATGGAGGCATCTTCTTCACTCTGACCCCCAGAAAGAAAGGTGATACCGGTGACTGCAGGAGGCACACTCCGGCGAAGGGCAGTCACAGTTGCCATTGCAATCTCCTCATGTGAATACTTCTGGGTACAGGCATGGCCAGGGGTGACCATGTTAGGCTTCAGCAAGGTCCCTTCCAGATAGACGTGGTGGTCACTCAAAGCTTTGTAGACAGCAGCCAGGACCTTCTCAGTGACATACTGACAACGCTTCAGATCATGTTCTCCATCAGGGAGAATTTCTGGCTCCACGATGGGGACGATGCCATTCTGCTGGCAAATGCTGGCATATCGGGCCAGCACATTGGCATTCTCCATGATGGCAAGTGGAGAAGGCGTATTATCCCCAATCTTCAGTACACAACGCCACTTGGCAAAGTCAGCTCCATCCTTCTTATACTGGGCACAGCGCTCACTCAGCCCATCCAGACCTTGGGTGGTAGTCTCGCCATTGGTCCCTGCCAGGGGCACTACACCTTTGTCCACCTTGATGCCCACAATGCCACCCTTTGCCTTTATGACTTTGGGGAAAGGACGGCCATCATCAGCTTTCTGGTAGAGTGTCTCATGGAAAAGGATAACACCTCCAATACAGTTGTTCACGCGATCGTCTGCTGTCAGAAGCAACTGCCTGTAGAGGCGTCGATTTTCCTCTGTGTTCTCAGTTCCAATGGACTGCAGCCGCTTTGCAATGCTACCGGTAGACTCATCTGCTGCCAAGATTCCCTTGCCCGGAGCAACAATTCGGTGAGCTATATCAGACAGTTCTTTCTTTTGCTCCGGTGTCAACGCTGGGTGTTGGTAAGGCATGTTTTCCTTGGCTGTGCTGGTAGTTTCCGGCAGAAAGCAGACCGCTTACGGTCGAGAACCGAACTTCTGCCTATTCACTCCATTTAAGATCGGATGTTATTCAGGTGAAATATCAAGCTCTTTGTGGTTCTCAAAGATTTATTTTCTAGGTTGCCCTTTTCTCAATGCAAATGTCTACTCAATCTAGGCTTTTGGTCTGATTCAGCCCCGCCTCCCCCCCACAAAAGAAACTTTTCTCTTTTCCCTTCAAGCTTCAATTCAACATCAGCTTAGCCTGATGGAATTGATCAAAAAATGTGACTTGTTGGGACACATATCTCCAATCAGCCTCACAGAATTCAAAACAGCAACAACAGAATAAAACAAGAACAAAGTCAAAATATTTTAAAAATGCTACATGTGATATAGTTGAACCAAAGTCTCCTTCTAAGTAACTCCCAAGTATTCTTTATGCAGTCCTAAGTCCAAGGTTTCTAGGTCATACTTTAGGTGCTTAGTTTCAAATCCATCAGCTACAGCCTTTGGGAGCCAGCGAGTTTCCTCTTTCATCCTTTCCGCTCACCGTTCTTGCGGAAACCTCTGATCTTGCCTTCGGACCACTTTCTGTAATAGCTGCTCATAGGCTAAAACTCTATAAGATTCTTAATGCTCTTTTCAGTTGTTCACTGTTATTGGAGTGGTGCAATATACACGAGGACAGGTTCAGACATGGAGAAAGAAGGTCTTCTTGAGCTACTATTATTTTCTTAACCACCATACCTTGAAATTTACCCACCTGCATCCCACATCATTTCCACCCAAGCCATTCAGCTCTTTTCAGTATAGAAAATAGCTTGTAGCTTGGTGGCTACCCTCACACTCTGAAGCATTATGATGTGGTCACCCCAAAACAAGACGCATCCAGTCAATCATCTCTTATACACTTACGATCTGCTACAGTTATAAAAATCTCATTTCTAAATACTTTATTGAACTAGTTTTTTTTAATTAATCTTGTCTTCTCTTATTACCCTTTAGCTATTTAAAGCCAAAGACTTCTCCTACGTGGTATAAGCCCCAGCTGCTTCCAATCCCATTAGCAAGCAGACAATTTTGAGGAAATAAAAAGAAAATAGTTTCTCATTGGGAAAAATTTGGGGGCCCTTGTTCTTACTTTAAATGCTTTTGGCCTATTAAAAAATAACCTTAGTGCCTGAACTAACAGAGCTTTCAAGGTTAAGCTCAAGTTCTACCTTTTTTTGGTGAAGCCTTCCCTTATCACCCAACTCAAAATGATCTATCTCCACTCACAATTCATAAAAGAATTTAATCCCTGAACTACTCATTTAGCATTTATATTATACAATGTGATCTTTTCATGGGTATTCATATCTTACCTCCTCAATGACTGTAGGCATCCTGAAGGGAGGGAGTCTGTCATATTTCTCCATAGTGCGTCTGCAATTTGTTGTCTACCACAACCTAAAGAATATACTCAAACTCAAGTTAGTATTCAATTTTGTTTACTTGTGTTATTCTACCCCATATTGATAAACAAGGTAAATATTCACTTATTTCTTTCTTGGGAATTAAAAAAAATTGACTTGATTCTTTTTAGTGTCCAATAGCACACTTGTCCAATTGTTTGACAATGTTCATTTTGTTTTAGTAGAGGTGTAGAAAGCTTCTATCTTTCCTATCTCCAGCATGACAATTTTTTAACATCTCCTTGATGAAATTTCTTTTGACTGAGGTTTCCACCCACGTGAGATTAGTTGAATTTTTTTTTGTCATAGCTCTTTTTATGTTAGCTGTCAGAGCACAGTTATCCTGCTTTTCATTGCTTTCATACACTGTCTCCCTCATATCCATTTGGAAGTTTGGAAACTTTTTCTTTTCATCAAGGGTGGAAGCTCTTTTGAAGAGAGCACGTGTATCTTTGCTGTTTCTGGTGACTGATTTCTTCAGGTAAAATCAAACAGTTGAAAGAGTAAACATTGGAAATAAAAGATAAAGGAATGAAAATGATAAGTTTACATACCATTCTTCTAAATACAAATTATTTCACAATTCATGAATATTAACAAACAACTTTTCCATAGAATTTGGAAGTTTTTAAAAGTGTTTTGTATATTATCCTTAAAACAATTCTAGGATACAGGGCAATTAGTCAAGAATGATTTATTAAACATTTACTGTCATCCAGGAACTGTGTTAATGGCTGGAGATACAGAGAAAAACACAATCCCTGCCATCACGCATCCAAAAAACACCTCACTTATCATGACTGTTTTACAGATGAGGAAACCAAGGATCAATTGGTTGCTTTCCAAGGATCTCCACAGATAATAAGTATCCAGTGGGATTTGGAAATAGGGATTCCCGATCCCAAGTTTATCACAGTATACAATAATTTGGTGTTTCCTAAAGTTTTTTGGTCTCATTACCACTTTATACTCTTAAAAAATTATTAAGTACCTTAAGAGCTTTTGCTTACATTGGTTATTTCTATCAATATTTAATACATTAAAAAGGAAAATTAATAAGATTTTGATAAGATAAATAAGGTAAAACATTTTATGAAAATGCATCTATTTTCCAAAGAAAAAAATAATTTAATAAGAATAGTGGAATTATTTTATGCATTTTTGTAACTCTATTTAATGTATGACTTAATAGAAGACAGTTGAATTCTAATATCTACCTCTGCATTCAATATTCTATGACTTTTTTGTTGGAATATATGAAGAAAATCCACCCTCACACAAATATGTGGTTGGAAATAGTTGGATTGTTTTCATGGTTATGTCTTAGTATTATTATGATAATAGTTTTGACCTTGTGGATTCCCTGAAAGGCAGTAGGGAATCCCAGAGGTCTTCAGACCACACTTTGAAAACTACTGTAATACACTATAACGTGGAATGCATTTCAGGTTAGAAGTCTGTCATTCCACATTTATTATAATTCAGGTAAATGTCACGTAACAAGTGCGAGATATGGGAGCAGAATCTATGCCTTCTAAATTAAATTTGTGGGAATTATGTGAGGAAATAACCTCATTAATTAATTACTTTTCTCTCTAATTTATTTTCAGTGACTCCTTTGAGTTCTTAGTGAGTTGAAAAGGGAGTCAAACCATAACTCCACTATTTTCCCCAATCTATCTTATGGAGATTGGGAGGCCTTTAGAATATCTTTTTCAAGTCTTTTATGAATCTTCTAGTACTGCTCATCTATCTTACAAATGGAAGTTGAGATTTATATCATGTGCATGTTATTGAAAATCCCAGTGTACATTTGAATGGCCTCATATAGGCTGGTTAGGAATCTTGGTTGGATTAAAACATTTGGCTATGACATAAAAAATTTAGAGCCTCGGGGCAGCTAGGTGGTGCAGTGAGTAGAGCACCAACCCTGGAGTCAGGAGGACTTAAGTTCAAATCCAGCCTCAGACACTTGACACACTTACTAGCTGTGTGACCTTGAGCAAGTCACTTAACACCAATTGCCCTGCCTTCCCCCCTATGAAAAAAAAAAGGAAAAAAATTAAGAGCCTCAGAAGAAAATATATATGAGCTTACATGGATAATGGGAATTTTGTGCATATTCATGATAATAATTATCACAGCAAGAATAACTAGCATTTACATGGTGTTATAAGGTTTGCCAAACGTTTTATTTATATCGACTCATTTGATATTCTCCAAGTGCCTGAGACAAAATCACATACAGGAGAGAGCACTGAGTTGATTGCAAATGCTACTTTGATGGCTAGAGTGAATTTGGGTAAGATAAAATATCTATGTGTTTCAAGTTAGATAAGGGTTATGAGCTGCTTTGGCATTGGTGGAAGGGGTTTTCACTCTGGGAGTTTCCCATACTGACAGGATCATAACTCTCTGGTATTCAGGTACGATGTGATATAATACAAGAAAATAATGGACATTTAGAATTAAGGTTGCTGGTAGGAATATCACTGATCTCGGATATGCAAACAATAGCCCTCTGATGGGAGAAAGTGAATAGGAATTAAGAAACCTCTTGAGGATGAAAGAAGAGAGTGTAAAAGTTGGCTGCAAGCTTAACAAAACAAACAAAAAACAAACTAAAATGTTAGTAACTGGCCTCATTCCTTCCTATCTATCTGTCTATCATTCTATCTATCTATCTATCCATCTATCTATCTATCTTAGCAGATCTTGCCAGAAATTGTGCTAAGCACTTTGCAAATATTATCTCATTTGATCAAGGCAGCTGTTCGGCATTATGTGTGAGAAAACAACTGCCTAGGTGATAAGAGCTTTAAAAAATGTGAGTTGGTTGTGTTGGTATTTTACATAGTCTCCAATACTTCAGGGGAGCTATGGAGTACCAGTGAACTTCTTTTTAAATTTATTTATTTAATATATTTAGTATTCAGCATTGATTTTCACAAGAGTTTGAATTACAAATTTTCTCCCCATTTCTACCCTCCCACCCACTCCAAGATGGCGTATATTCTGGTTGCCCAGTTCCCCATTCAGCCCTCCCTTCTGTCACCCCACTCCCCTCCCATCCCCTTTTCCCTTCCTTTCTTGTAGGGCAAGATAAATTTCTACGCCCTATTGCCTGTGTATCTTATTTTCTAGTTGCATGCAAAAACTTTTTTTTTTGTTTTTGAACATCTGTTTGTAAAACTTTGAGTTCCAAATTCTCTCCCCTCTTCCCTTCGCACCCACCCTCCCTAAGAAGTCAAGCAATTCAGCATGGGCCACATATGTATCATTATGTATAACCCTTCCACAATACTCATGTTGTAAACACTAACTATATTTTGCTCCTTCCCCACCCATCCCCCTTTATTGAATTTTCTCCCTTGACCCTGTCCCCTTTTGAAAGTGTTTGTTTTTTATTACCTCCACCCCCATCTGCCCTCCCCTCCATCATCCCCCCTTTTTTATCTTCTTCCCTCTTCTTTCCTGTGGGGTAAGATACCCAATTGAGTATGTATGGTATTCCCTCCTCTGGTCAAATCTGATGTGAGCAAGATTCACTCATTCCCCCTCACCTGCCCTCTCCCCTCCTCCCACAGAACTGCTTCCTCTTACCACCTTTATGCGAGATAATCCACCCCATTCTATCTCTCCCTATATCCCTCTCTCAATATATTCCTTTCTCATCCCTTAATTTGATTTTCTTTCTTTTAGATATCTTCCCTTCATCTTCTACTCACCCTGTGCCTGCTCTCTCTCTCTCTCTCTGTATATATATATATATATATATATATATATGTATATATATATATACACATATATATATATGTGTGTGTGTGTGTGTGTGTGTATATATGTATATATATATACACACATACATATATACATACCTACACACTCACAGATATATATATATATGTGTGTATATATATATATATGTGTGTGTGTGTGTGTGTGTGTATATATATATATATATATATATATATATATATATATATATATATATATATGCATATTCCCTTCAGCTACCCTAATACTGAGGTCTCATGAATCATACATGTCATCTTTCCATGTAGGAATGTAAACAAAACAGTTCAACTTTAGTAAGTCCCTTGCAATTTATTTTTCTTGTTCTTTTTCTTGATTACCTTTTCATGCTTCTCTTGATTCTTGTGTTTGAAAGTCAAATTTTCTATTCAGTTCTGGTCTTTTCACTGAGAAAGCTTGAAAGTCCTCTATTTTATTAAAAATCCATATTTTATCTTGGAGCATGATACTCAGTTTTGCTGGGTAGGTGATTCTTGGTTTTAATTCTAGCTCCATTGACCTCCAGAATATCGTATTCCATCCAAGACCTTCGATCTCTTAATGTAGAAGCTTCCAGATCTTCGGTTATTCTGATTGTGTTTCCATAATACTCAAATTGTTTCTGTCCGGCTGCTTGCAGTGTTTTCTCCTTGATCTGGGAGCTCTGGAATTTGGCGACAATATTCCTAGGTGATTTTTTTTGGGATCTATTTGAGGAGGCGATCGATGGATTCTTCCAATTTGTATTTTGCCCAGTGGCTCTAGAATATCAGGGCAGTTGTCCTTGATAATTTCTTGAAAGATGATATCTAGGCTCTTTTTTTGATCAGGGCTTTCAGGTAGTCCAATAATTTTTAAATTATCTCTCCTGGATCTATTTTCCAGGTCAGTGGTTTTTCCAAGGAGATATTTCACATTGTCTTCCATTTTTTCATTCCTTTGGTTCTGTTTTATAATATCCTGATTTCTCATCAAGTCACTAGCTTCCACTTGCTCCAATCTAATTTTTAAGGTAGTATTTTCTTCAGTGGTCTTTTGGACCTCCTTTTCCATTTGGCTAATTCTGCCTTTCAAGGCATTCTTCTCCTCATTGGCTTTTTGGAGCTCTTTTGCCATTTGAGTTAGTCTGTTTTTTAAGGTGTTGTTTTCTTCAGTGTATTTTTCAATATTTTTTTGGGTCTGCTTTAGCAAGTCATTGACTTGTTTTTCATGGTTTTCTCGCATCCTTCTCATTTCTCTTCCCAGTTTTTCCTCTACTTCTCTAACTTGCTTTTCCACATCCTTTTTGAACTCTTCCATGGTCTGAGACCAGTTCATGTTTTTCTTGGAGGCTTTTGTTGTAGGCTCTTTGACTTTGTTAACTTCTTCTGGCTGTATGTTTTGGTCTTTTTTGTCACCAAAGAATGAATCCAAAGTCTGAAACTGAATATGGGTGTGTTTTTTGCTGCCTGGCCATATTCCTAGTCAACTAACTTGACCCTTGAGTTTTTCAGCGGGGTATGACTGCTTGTAGACTAAAGAGTTCTATGTTCCACGTTTGGGGGGGATGGGCCAGCTCTGCCACACCAGCACTCCTCCTTCCCCAAGAACCCCCAACCCGGACTGGACTTAGATCTTCAGCAGGTTCTTCACTCCTGCTCTGATCCACCACTTAATTCCTCCCACCAGGTGGGCCTGGGGCCGGAAGCAATTGTAGCTGAACTTCTGTAGCTGCCCTACCTCTGCTGCCCCGGGGGTGGTGGCTGAACCGAGAACTCCTTCCACTCCCGCAGCTTTTCCCACTAACCTTCTCCACTGTCTTTGGTGTTTGTGGGTTGAAAAGTCTGGGAACTGCCGCAGCTCACTGATTCAGGGCGCTAGGGCACACTCCGCCCGGCTCCTGGTCTGGTTGGTTCGTGCTGCTCATGCTGGGCTCTGCCCTGCTCCGCTCCCAGGTCCCAGCTCCGTGCAGGATAGACTTCACTGAGAGACCTTCCAGGCTGTCCTGGGCTGGAGCCCTGCTTCCCTCTGCTATTTTGTGGGTTCTGCAGTTCTAGAATTGGTTCAGAGCCATTTTTATAGGTTTTTGGAGGGACTTAGTGGGGAGCTCACGCTAGTCCCTGCTTTCCAGCTGCCATCTTGGCCAGAGATACAGACTTCTGAGTATTGTTGAGGTCATGGAACCATATGATGACATTAGGGGTGCTCAGGACCCCAAAATACCAACATGCCAGGTCCTGCTCACATGAATTCGACTCAAGCCTTCTACAGCCAAAGAGAAAAGCAAAGTTTATTAAAGATTCACCATATTGGGTAGAGTCTTAAGAAATCTCACCCTTTGTAACACTTGTTTTCACAAGCAGGTGAGACTCAGTCTGTTGAGCTAGATTGAATATGAACCACCAGTTAACTTTTGATGTCAGTACTCACTTTAAACGTTCATATTGGAACATATCCCTACTTTTTCATCATGCATATCTTATCAATGTGTCTTCTTATATGACATGAGAAATGTGACACTCAAAAATCATGAAGGGCTCTCCCTAGGTCTTTTAGTATTTTCTCAGTAACAATGCAGTATTAAATGTCCAGCTAGTATCCCTCACCATTGCTATATTAATAGCCTACTTCTTTCCAAATCATATATTTCCTAGAAGACTTCTCATGATACTTGGTGGAAGCAAGAAATCATTGATAAATATGCTAAAAATATTGATGACCCCCATAGTTCTACATTACTTTTCAAATCACTCACAAATGTTACTTTTCTTAGTTTGTAGTATTCCTAAACTGAACCACATCACATTTTCAAAAGAATATTTGAGTTTAAAAGATGGATTTTTTATTCAGTAAAAAAGTTTGGAATGGTTATAAGTGCTGCACAAATTCCCAAATGCTTTCCACCCTACTATCTTTCTTCCAATCAGTTCCTGGTCTGGTTCATTGTCTAGCTGCAGGATCTGTTCGATATCAATGGACTGATGGAATAATTCATAGACTGTCCATCCTACTGCATCTCATACTCTAGAAAAAAGGCATTTTTCATTTACTTGGTTTTTCCTTTATGGATTACCCTGCTAAGATCTTTTCAGTGGCTGTGGAGGTCATTAAGACTGTTTAGCATTCTGGGTCATGACACAAGCCCCATAATGTCATCTGCAAAGAGGAACATCTAGAGGACCTTACCCTCTATAGCAAGGGTTCACAATATTAGTTCTGTGAAATATATACATACATGCATATATACATATACAGATGCTAGATATTTTCTCTGATCCTCATGATCTCTTAAAACTCTGCAAAAGAGAAGTTAAGCACCAAAGGTAAATCAACTTCAACTGCCTCCATAGTGTAGGAAATGGCTTCTTAAACTGTTTCTAAATGTGACCCTTTTTTGCCCAAGAAGTTTTTACATGACCCCAGGTCTAGAAAACACATATACAAATCAAATATTTACTGATAATAAATCACAAAGAAATTTATTTTAAAATAATTATGTAGTATACATTTAATTTTACCATTTACTAAAGATGAAAGCGAATTTCATACTAATGAGATGGAAGTGCTTATTTATTTTACATTAAGAATTAAATCTTGGCAGAATATCTGATATTGCAGGACAGAGTACCTTCAACATTTTTCAGAGTTGATTGATATTTTCATTTTATGATTGTCAATGATGAGAACACCACTTCACATAGATACTTAGTACAAAATGGCATAAGTATGTTTACACCATTTCAGAAATTGTTGGAAATTCTTTTCTAATCCCAAGCCAAAATGCATTCATTGATTTTTAAGGAAATTCAAGTTTTAAACCTGTGCCACTTGATAACTTGGCAAATTCTTCTTAAACCTTTAATGGCAGATGACTGACATATTTTATTTCAATTGAGTATTGTTTAGGAACCCAACTTAGTTTTTTTTAGAATCAAAATTTGAAGAGAATTATTTCTGAAACTGTCGCCAGGAATTTCATCTGATCAGTTATAACTCTTACAATTAAATCTTTGGGAAGGTTATTTTCAATTATAAAATCATCTGTAGCTGTAAACATTTCTAAAGAACCATTTTCCACCCTATTCTGTACATTAACTTTTAAAAGTAAACTTTCAATTTTATCTTTTAATGTATATGTTTCAATTATTTTTGTTGGAGTGGCTTGTTTAAATCATTGAGTTCTTTTGAAAATATCTGACAAATAAGTTTGGAAAGCCCAAGTCATCATGAAAAAAGTAAGAAAACTGGATTTCTGCACAGTTGAAAATATAACAACTTCATTTTTCAATTTCAAAAGTCAGCTTAAACTTTGCCCCTTAAGAGCCACCGTACCTCTATATGAGTAACAAGCTTTTGTAACTGGAGTTCATATCTTTCCAAAGGTTTGAAAACAAACAACTGCTACGGGCATGGGTTTTAATGAAGTTAATGATTTTAATAGTATCATGAAGCGCAATATCTAACTCTGATATATGTATATATTTTTTGGCTACTAGTGCCTTCCTACTGCACAGTGAGTAAAAGTGGTATGTTCATTGCCACCAGATTAAACTTTTGCTACAAATACAACATTCTCACCCATCATTTCTCCAGCATCATCCGTACAGACTCCAATGAAATTTTTCCAATGTAAACTTCATTTGTGAAAAATTAATTGACTTTAAGATATATAACTTCCCCTCTTGTGTGCCCTTCCAAAGGGTGACAAAAC
The DNA here is from genome assembly GCF_011100635.1 of Trichosurus vulpecula. Lineage (NCBI taxonomy): Eukaryota > Metazoa > Chordata > Mammalia > Diprotodontia > Phalangeridae > Trichosurus > Trichosurus vulpecula. Next base: position 449,373,294 of record NC_050574.1, on the reverse strand, counting down.
AATAATTCCTCATGCAGGCTTCCTTCATAAACAACTGTGCCATGTTAGAAATATCTGGTTTCATCTAAATGAATTGCAAACTTTGGGCTGCCTTAAGGCTGGTAATAAGTTTCTGGGATTGCCATTACTAATTTCAGAAATTCTTTTGGAAACAGTATCATTCTATAAAAGAATTTTATGAGTTTCATCCCCATACTTTTTCCCATGAAATATTTCTGACATTTTAAGAGCAGCAGATAACACAAGATCTTCTCCTATCGTATACGGCTTTTTAGTTTTTGCAATTAAATGAGAAGTTTCATAAGCTGCAAGTAAATACTTTTCATTGACAGTAACAAATTTCTGAAAACATTGTTTTTCTTTCTTTGAAGATTTTAAATCTTCATTCAAAATATTCCTTTGGTTTATTATTAAACTGCATGCTTTGTATTAAGATGTCATTCTAGTTTGACTGGTTTCATGCTCTCTATAGTCAAAACTTCATTATAAATTAAGCAAAGAGGTTTTTTCCACATCATCATCATTATTAAAAGTAAATCCATATTGATCTGACATATTTTCTTTTTCTTGTCAATTTAGGTGCACTATAACCTGGTAGCAAAGGCTCTGCCACATTGGCATCAGTATTCTTACCTCTTCTGTCTAAATTTAGCTACTTATCCATAACCAAAAATATTTTTGTCCCCAAATATAAATAAATAATGCTAATAATTTCTCAAATAAATATGTGAGATATATTACAAAATATACAAAGCCATAGGGCCCCTCTTGTGAATCACCTTGTTATAGCCCAAAGGTTGCTGAGATAAGAAAAGGACCTTAAAAAAGGACTCGACCACTCAGCAATGTAGGGTAGTGGGAGGGGGCTCAGAAACCTTGGTCAGCAACAATTTAGCAACTGTTTAATAACTAACATGGGCATATAGGGAATGATGTAACCAGGGAGGATCAGGACCAATCCTAGGACCAATCCTGATCCAGAGGCAGGGGTTGCTACCAACCTGTAAGTGGGGGGGTGGGCACTAATCCTATAAAATATCAATCTCTGCTTCTGTATGGGCTGGCGAACTCTCTCTTTTTTTTTTTTTCTTTAGGGATGGAGGGCCTTTATTTTTGTGGAGGAAAAGTTTCCTCAATAGGAGGATTCAGAGCCAGAAATCTAGTAGGATAAATTTACATGGACCATATCCCTTGAATAAGGAGACAAGACACTGCTATGAACAGTAGGGGCAGAGTAAAGGGATCAAGGCAGTGAGTTGTTCTTACAACTATAAAGAGGTAATAGTGTCCGTGAATCATCCTTTGTTTGAGTAGACAGGTTCATTCTTTCTTTCTGAGGAGCTGTGCCTGCTTCTTGAGAACCAAAAAGGGAAACCCTTCAGCCTCTTGAAGGAAACGCTTGAGACTCCAACTTCAGAATGGAGTCTGGGGTCATCTTTATAACCCATTGCAAAGTGCTCACGTTGCATGTTCAGAATCAAGGCTGCAGTGAAGTTGTCTGATGAAACATGAGCAAGCACTGCTAGAAATATCTCAGATTCATTATACATTAGATTTTGAATTAATTTTTGGTCAAAAGGCTCAGAAACCTTTTCCTATTGTCAAATTTTTTGCGACTCCCGCATTTATTTATGCAACCCCATATGGAGTCACGATACACAGTTTAACAAGCTTTGGTCTAGGACTCTCAGAATCCAAAAGGTTAAAATACCCCCAGGAACTGAGTCTCAGTGCCCCTGAGCTCACTTAGCACCCCTCTCCCAACTCCCATATTATTGGGAGTAAGGTGCCCACGGACATGACACAGACACATCAAAACCCATCTTTACAACCCTACCCCTCTCTCTTCCAGTGATGTGGAAACCTTGATGCCAAGCTGCAGAGTTTTCTCAGGCCTCAACAGCCAGCTTGGTTATAGCCCTTTGGGACCAAAAGTTCTAACCTCAAAACACAAGATCTGCAAAGCTTTGAACCACCAGGCCAGAGAAGTGAGGTCACAGGACAGAATACCTCATGTATGGGGGGGGGCTATGAAGCCTCAATCAAACCTGAGGGAAAGAGCACAACTTCCAGCTTGGACCAGTTCTGACCACCCAAAATTCTAAAACTAATAGTCAGTGCCCAATAAAAAATACTCAAAGGAAAAGAATAAAAAGTACTAAAACAAACAAACAAAAAACTCAAAAATATTCACAACCACATGGAAAAAAATGCTCCAAATCACAAACAATAAGAGAAATCCTAATCAAAATAACCCTGATGTTTCATTTCATATCATGCATAATTATGACAAAATTGCAACCATGTTAGAAAGGCTGAGGAAATACAGACACACTAATGCATTGTTGATGGAACTGTGAAATCGTACAATCATTTTGGAAAGCAATTTGTATTTATGCATATAAATTGACTAAAACGTTTATTCCCTATGAATAATAGATTCCATTATTGAGCTTATAAAACAAAAAAAAACTCTATTAATAAGAAAAATCCCCATTTTCTCTCAAATATTTATAGTAGCTCTTCTTATGATAGATAAAAATTGGAAACGAAGATGCCCATTAATTGGGGAATGGCTAAACAAAGTGTGGTATGTGAATGTGATGGAATACTACCTTGCAAATAATGTGTGTAATGAAAACACAAAAGCATGGAAAAAGCTGTATGAACTAATGCAGAATGAAGTAAATAGTGCCAAGAAAACAATATATGTGATAACTAAAACGATATAAATATAAAGAATAACATAACAAAAATTTAAAAAAGCAGTATGACAGAACTATAAAGATCAAGTGGTACTTAAATGAGATATGAGAAGACGCCCCCAACTTACCCCTTCATAGAGGTGGGAGGCCCGTAGGTGTTACACATTACACATGTTCTTGGACTTTTGCTTGATGATTGTTGTAAGAAGATCATTGAACAAAGTAATATCTACAGTATCTATTCTTATATATTACTTATATTTCTTATACATGTATATATTTGTTGACTACATGTAAAAGAGAACACAATACTTTTATGGTTCCTGTTCCAATGAATTTGGAGCTAGGGAAAAGAAGGAAGAGGCCATGACAGCTTCCACTTTCCTAAGGATTATGAAGAAGAAACTTTCAGATATCATTTCTAGTTGTTAGCTGAGATTGAAGGATCCAAAAGATATGGTCAGTGGGGATCATAGAGTCATGTAATATTGCTGTAGATCTACAAGCTTCCTCAGAGAAACTGGTATAAGCCCTCCAAATTACAAAATGGAAAACTGAGGCAAGAGAAGTTAAAAGACTTGTCCAGCATCAATAAAAGCTAAGATGCCTTTCTATCTGCCCTATTCTGGGCAGGGGACTGAGGACTCCTTCTAGGCAATATCACAGATAGAATTACAGAATTATGTAAGTATAGAACTTTAGCATATGAAGAGACCTCAGAGACCATCTAGTCCAACCCACACTCAAAAGCAATACCCATTATAATACATCCAATTTGTAGGTCTCCACTCCCACACTGGGACTTGCACTGAAGGTTTGGTGAGTTAATAACACCCAAAGCTGCTGAGACAAAAAAATGGAGGGGAATGGGTAAGAAGGGAATAGTTCTTTAAAAGAAACCTAGTGAAGTGATTGGAGAAAGAAGGCAACATAAGAAAGTCCTTAATACATTTTTAAATGCCAGGGATTAAGAGAACCCCAGTTTAAATCTAAAAGAAAGAATAATTTTGCAAAAATTACAAGTGTTTTCCCAGAAAAGAGAATGGATTGATCACAAAGACCCCAAGAGTAAATCAAAGGAAAATAGGAAAGGAAAGGAAAGGAAATAGAGTGAAAGAAAAGTTGCTAGGAAATGTAGTGAATCACTTGATTAGGAGTCAAGAAGATCTGAATCCAAACCTTTCTCAGATGTATGTTAGCTGAGTCCCTTGGGCAAGTCAGTCAACTTCTATCAGCCTCAGTTTCCTTCTTTTAAAATGAGTATAATAATAACACCTAGTTCACAGAGTTTTCTAAGGATCAAATGTGATGATATATGTGAAATGTTTTACAAACTTAAAGCTTCAAAACAATTGCTAACAACGATGACGATGATGACAACAACTAACACTCAAGCTAGATGACCTCTCAAATCTGTTGCCAGTTCCAGATCTTTGATCTTATGGAATAAAAGAGATAAGTAGTGAAAGTAGACCTCTTGAGGAAATACTTCAAAGATAAAAAATGAAACCTTCAAGAAGGTATTCATTTTATAAAAGTAAAGGATATCACCAGAAATAGAATGGAACAATCAGAAATAAAACATTCAGTGATAAAATTAGGTTTCCAATTAAGTCAAAAGAAGGAAAGTTGGAAAGAAAATGAGATGCTTACTATCAAAAACAACTGATCTGGAAAATTGGACAAGCAGAGGCCATTAAGAATCACTGGTCTCCATAATAAAACAAGAGACCTGTAGACTATGTTACATGAAATCATAGTGAAAACCTGTCTGAAACGATTGGAATCAGAGGGCTGAGTGAAAGAATACAGAATTCATATGTCTCCAACAGAAAGAAACCTGGTCTGACACACCCCAAATTATGCATACCACATTCCTGAGAATCTTTGTTCAAGAGAAATCAGTGCAAGCACGAGAATAGAAATAAAAAAATACTATTCAGTTTATATAGGATGATGCAAAAAAAAAATACCAGAAAGAACATATCAGATCCCAGAAGTCAAAAGAAAATAAAAAGACATATATTCCAAAATAATTTGTGCTTTAAAATGAGATTTATATTACAGGGGAAAAATAGACATTTAAAAGAACTGGTAACTCTAAAATATTCTTGCTGAAAAAACTAGAGCTAGGTTGGACCTTTAAACTCAATTTCAGGAGGCTAGGGAATTATAGAAAGGTAAACAAGTTTGAGTATCCTGGAAAAAAATCCTGATGATCGAGGAAAGCAAAGGCAAACTATTGAAGACTGAGAAGGAGGAGGAGGTGGAAAAGAAAGAAGAATGAAATATTAAAGCAAATATCCAGTGATTCAGGCTGGGGTAGGGAAAGGATTTGAATCTGACTATTCCAAACAACTAGCACTGATTTCATCCTTTCCCACCCCTCTCCCTTTCTGAAAAGAGAGTCCTTTTAAATATGAAAAGTCAAAGAGAAGAAATACTTTAATGGGATAAGATGGAGGAAAATAATTAAATCTAGCAATCACAACTTTGAATGAGAATGATACAGACTAGCCACAAAGTGGAAAAGAATGACAGAATCAAGCACCAAAAAAATAAACACTTATTTAAGAAAAAGAAATACATTTGTAAATATTGTTGCAGAATTAAAATGATGGCTTGGAACATAATCTGCTCTTTAGATGAATCAAGAAATCAGGGATATTAAGCATGTCTCAGGCAAGGTCATAAGATTACAAGACAATTATGGATAGTATATGGTGCTAAAAGTGACCATTAGATAATGAAAAAAATCCATAATACACACACAAACATACATATGTATGTATGTATACACACACACATATGCACTTACCTGAATGCCTTTACATATTGGCAGGAAAAGGTAATGTAATTCCAAGGAGAAATAGTAATATAGGGAGAGAATTTAATGTTCTCCTATAAGACTTATTCAAATCTAACAGCAAGATACACACACACACACACATACACACACACACACACACACACACACACACACACACACACACAAATTAAAAACCTGAATAGAATTTTAGAAAAACTAGATGTTAGAGAATTTTGGTGATTATTGAATGGAAATTAAAAGGAATATGAATGTGTATGTATACACACATATACGTACATATATGCATATACACATATAAATATGTGAATATATAATACTTTTGTATATATATTAATGTATACTTATATATCCATATGAGTATGTATTTCAGATTTGCATAGTTCCTTCATCAAAACTGACCATATGCTAGTACATAAAGAACTCAGCAGCAGATATAAGTTGAAATACTAAACATAGCAAACACACAGCACAGTCAAAATTATAAACAAAATTTTAAGATTTCAGATTTAAGCAGATACTGAATTGTTTAATCCAGATGAATGAGTTGATCAACAAACAAATCATAGAAACATCAAAAAATTCTATTAAAGAAAATAACAGTGAGAGAACATATACTACATATTTTGGGATATAACTAAAGGAGGTCTTAGGGAGAATTTATATCACTCAGGACATATTAACAAAATGGAGAGAAATAAATGAATTGAGAATGCAATTTAAGAAGCACACAAAAAGAAAAAAATGAGTAGACAATCTTCAAAATAAGTACAAAAATAGAAATTCTAAAAACAAAATAGGAGATAAAAATTGAAAATAACAACAAAAACATTGAGATGCTAAAAGTAAGGATCATTTTTAAGAGTGATAGGCTAGGGTAACAAGAAATTTCCAAAATACAAAGAGGAAAATAATTTAATTTATTTAAAATTTATAATAATTTAAGAATCATGAGAAACTTTTATACCCAATTATGAGCCAAAAAAACTGAAAATACAGCCAAAATAAATGATTATTTATAAAATTATAAAATAACTTGTAAAACAGAATAAAGAATCTAAAGAACCTAATCTTAGTGAGACATTTGAACTCACCCTAAATAAACTACCAAAGGTGGTGGGTGAACTCTGTGATAGAGACATTTTTAAGGGAATTCTTCAAAATATTTTGTAGTGGTGGAGGTGGGGTTGTTCAAGGTTAGGAAATCTGGATCAGTTTTACCCTGCCTCTGCACTCCACATCCCAGTTGATGATATTACAGACAAAGGGCATCAGGAAATGGATGTGGCAAGGGTATAACCTGTCTTGGCTATATTTGTTTTTCACTTTTAGAGTACTCTCTAAAAAGGCCCATTCTTCCCGCTGGTATGTTATGTATCCAGTAGAAGGTACACTCTAAGTTTAAGGAGGAAGATATGTTGTAACTACTTTTAATATTATGTCATCTAATAAATGCCATTTCTTTGATCCAATTAGGCTAACTAGCTGACTATTAAAGTATATATACTGCTAGGGACCTGTACATTATAGTTTTAAAGGTCCAGACCCATAGATGAGCTTGAAAATGGAATAGTAGTGGGCTTTATAGAGATCTATCCTGTGTTGCGGAGGTAGCTGCAGAGTGGGTGCTACCTTTTAATAAATATCCATATTATATTCCCAACATATATTATATTATTTGCAAAACTAACGTTGACATTACACTGTAAATATCTATCATATTGTTTGAAAAACTAATTGCATTAAAAATTGCATTTTATCCTGGAACCCCTGATCACTACCAACCTCTAATCAGTATAGTAAGTTTATAAGTAGCCAGTATAAAGTAGCAATAGTTGGAAATAAATTTGCAAAGGAGAATCTAGAAGCCATCTACCAACTATCCCAAAGATAAAAGGAGCATAATGTGCAAACAATATCATATATTAATGAAAAATTACATCCTGGTAATATGTGCTGAAACAGGAGAAGCCATCTAGGTTTTGCTTTCGGAACCTTTTGGTCCTATGGTTTAAATCTCTGATATGTTTCAGACACATGCAGTAAGATCAGTAGAACACCAAGTGGTACAGATAATTTTGAGATGATGTGGACATGTTAGCTTTAAAGTTTTACTGCCAAATTTGAGACAATCTGGATATGTTAATGAACTGACCTCAAGGTGACACTGACAAGAGTTAGTCTATTTCCCCACAAAAACCCTACAAAAATGAGACTTCAAATTCCTGTCCCATACTCTAACCAAGTGCTCTCAATTCTAATCCATGGTTACATAAGTGATTATCTGTGCCTCCCCACCCCCACCTCTTCCCCACATTACCTTAATTCCTTTACCACCCTATTCCCATCCCCAGCCCATCTGCCTCTATACCTTTGTTACTGTTTTTGTATTTTCTCTGCTGTTTGCCCCTACACCCTCCATGTCTTATTAAAATGTGATGGCAACCTCACTTTCTACTGCCATTGGGGTCTTTCCCAGAGAGCACCCAAATAACCAGGCATACCTGTCCCATTTCATAATTTCATGAATGGCACTTCACTAATCAATCCAAAAACATTGACCAAGTATCCACTATGTTGTAATAGCAAGCAAAGTGGGACTTTTTGCAATTTTTTCTTTTGGAGTGCTAATCAGCACTAAGGCAATCAAGTGCCTTTGATTGAGTCTTGCCTTTGCTTGAATCAAGAGTCTTTGATTGAATCAGCTGTCCTTGATGATCTGCTTAAGCCACAAGAAATCCTAAGTCACATGAGTTTGAGTCACATGGTTGTGATGCCCTCTGACCCTGAAGAAGTGTATATATACACTGAGGTTAGCATTTTGCTTTGGGGCTCACTCATTGCAAAAGTGTTCATGTGATTTGGCCACATGAGACTCTGGGTAGCCATTAAGCAGCCTCCTCTGGCTTTGAAAGCCCACATATAGGTGCTTCTTTCTCTTGTAACTATACCAGAGCAGAGAGAGCTTGGAATGGAGTCCTGGAGCAGGATTGGAGGGCTGCCAGCAAGCTGACCTTGGTGGGCATGCTTGAATCTGAGAGTGCCAGGAGAAAGTCTGCAATGGCAGCGTGAGGAGAAGGACACAGCCCCCAGAAGGACTTTACGTGTACACTCTGCATTGACTAAAGAGATTGTAGTTTGCTGTGACCTACGGGGGCAGGGTGGTATTTGTATTTTCTGTTACCCCTTAAGTATGATATGTTGTGTTAGGGAAGACCCTGGCCTGAGAGCCCCTGCTTGTGTAAACAAGTATTTTGGGGAATGCTACTGAATGATGTTTTGCTTAAGGATGTTGCTATGAACATTATGGTTTAGTTCATTGAACAATGGTATATGCTATGCGGGTATTCTGAGAAATGCTGTAAGATATACTGAATGAAACATTTTATTTAAGACTGTGTGGCCACCTTACTAATAAGTGATTATGCGATGGGGTCACAGGGTATAAAATCTCTATTTAGAGGCAGAAGGACTTTAGAGGAAGAGATGAATATCCCAGGAGGGGAGGACTTATCTTATTCCTCCTTACCAAGGGAATAGGCTAAAGGTGCAGAACTACATGAAAGCCAGGACCAGAAGCCACAGAGGCAGAACCTAGAGATTTGTAAAGATGTTTGCAAAAGATTAAAATTGAGCCAGGGAGAGAAGTGCCAACAGCACTCTGTAGGTGAGGCTGGATATTGTTATCAGCTTACCATCTGATACATGAAAGATCATTAAGAGAGAGAAATGGAATCTATGCCACAGCAAGATGGGGAATCTCAGGTGGCAGAAGAACAGGTTATTGTTCAGGAATCTACTGACTTGAATGAGTATTTTGCTGTTAATGTGCCTAGGAGAAAGAAGAAGGCAAGGAGGTCAAAAGTCCACTACAGTTCAGCCCAGATCAAGTCTAACTGCCAGTCTTGTTGCCATGGTGACAGGCAAAGAGAGTCAGGAGAAAATGAAACAATATTAGAAGCTGTGGCACAAGATAATACTTTATTGCATGGTGCTCCTCACACAGAAAATGAGATACTGTTAGATTCTCAGACAGAAGTGTGCAAAGCAGGAAGGAAAGCCAAAATGATAATTTAGTTTTTAGGGAAATTCTGGAAGATTTTTCACAGCAAGAAATCATAGATATTTTGAGTAGGTTCACCCAGAGAATGGGAGAATCATTCATATCTTGGATGATGAGAATCAGTGATGTAGGGGCCACAGGAGTATCTGTTGATAATGTGGATTGTATGAAATTCATAAGCATTAGTCAGAATCCTTTCTTGCCACAAAGTTCTTAGGGATTATCATCTGCAAGGAGGTGGCAACAGTATGATTAGTCTGTTAGTTTTAGCAGCAAAAGGATGTAATAGAAAATATCTTGCTGATTCTGTGTGGCCCAGAGGGGATAGACCCTGGTATTCACTTAGAGACTGTATGGGAAAGTTAAAGGAGCAGGTAATGAAACCTGCTATTATGATTGGAAGTGCAGATGCATATAGTGATACTCCATTGGGAGTCTCACATAGAAATTTAATAGTTAAGACAGCTCCTTCTACTTATAAGCACCTAATTCTGACTGCTAATTGGGGAAGTAAGGCACCCTCTTTCAGAGGTGCTAGATAAGATTTCACAGACTTAGGAGACTGGGGAAAAAGATAAATTTCCTCAAGAGAGAAGAGTGAATAGTCAGCAGATTCAACCTCAGAATAGAGTGACAAGAAAAGAAACGTTTACTGCTCTATTGAGAGCGGGGTGGATTTTGGAATGATGGATGGTATTCCAACTAATGAACTGTACAGATGTACCAAGATAAAGAGCTTAATAGTAGATAGGATAGAGAAGTGGGAACTGCCCCTACAGATCCTGAACCCTTGTATCCAAGTTTGTCACACCTTCAGGGAGACTCAGATTAAAGAAAGTACAACTCTAGCCAGGATGACCCCAAATCTGCAACACATTTTACCATGAGTAAGGCTACGATAGTGGGTTCATGGACTCCAGAAGCATGGCTAATGCAAATAAATGCCACAGTCCCCTCAGAGGGAATGTGATCTTGCACTATTAACTGGTGGAATTTTGTATCTGGGGAAAAAAGCTGTGAGGACAATCTTAGTCTTTATCTAGGAAGGGATTCTCCTGAATTAGTTTCCCCATTGCATTCCCTTGTACATCTGGGAAAAAGCTGTGAGGACAGACAATCTTAGTCTCAGTCTAGGATGGTATCATCCTGGCTTAGTTTCCTCATTGTGTTTTTTTTTCTTGAAAAGAAACATTTCCCACCTGAGTTTGGCTATGAAGTTGAATTGATACTGCATAGTTGGAGTCACAATCAAAACTGAGATGACCCTATTTGAAGGATAACAGCTGATATTTACCCAGCTTCTGGTTATTGTCTCCCTATTCTTTTTGGCCTATGTTTGTTTAACCTCGTTGCTAGATTTGTCTCCTCCAGGTTTAAGTACCCTCCACTTGCAAATGACTGAGTGCTTAAGCTGGACATCACCCTCTGTCCCTGTCTGTGATGTGTCATTCCTGGACCTGGCATCAATTGAGTTCCAGATGCCAGCTTGCTAAAGAACTGACCTCTCGAATAGGACTTTTGACCTCTTGGGGCAGGGACAGCTCTATGTCCCATTTCAACAGGAAGAAGCTATGGAGGACAAGATCTTCACCCCTCACCCCAAGATTTCAAGCCCCATTCATTTGAGGGGGAATGATGACATTGTTCCGTATACCTATTTATACTGTTACATGTTTTATATTACACTGTTATACTGTTATGGTGTTAGTGACAGCAGTTATACCAAAATTCCCATTGACCTATGTAATAGATACGAAAGATCTAGGGGCTAAAGAGTGAGCCATGTGGCTACTCAGATAATGAGATGTTATGTTATGTATTTTGTAAATGTGAAGCTCATGATGTGTTTATTTTGTGAGGATTTTGCTGTACTTTTGAAATGTTAATACCTATTCAGACACAAGTTGCCTATGTAGTGGATGTGAAAGATCTTGGGGCCTATGTGGTTAATTGATTAAAGATCTTCCCCACCCATTTAATGGGCCTTAGGTGGAGCTTGTTAAGGGAAGATTGATTAGGGGAGGCTTGTTTGTAGGAAGACTCACACCCTTTGCTAACTGGGTGTGAGGCCCCAGGCCCACACCGTTTTGCTGATTAGGTGTAAAGCCCTTTGGCCCTAAGAAAGGTATTTATATCTTGAGGGTAGCCATTAAGCTCAGAGACAGGATGAGAGAACTAGAAGGACTGAAAGAGAGAGAACTGAAAGAGAGATGGAGAGAGAGAGAGAGAGAGAGAGAGAGAGAGAGAGAGAGAGACAGAGAGACAGAGAGAGAGAGAGAGACAGAGAGAGAGAGAACACGAAGGGCTTGAAGAACTGCAAGGGCTCTCAGAACTCTGGGAGGAGAGGACACAGGCAAGCAGACAGGGTTCCTAACTGAGTATTTACAGGAAGGCCCTAGCAGAGGGGAAGGTTACAGGATGACTTGGCACCCTGCTGTGATATTGTGTTTTAATTTCCTTGCTGTTATACTGAAGTGGACTTACTGGTCTTGGGACACAATTGCTGCTATGTTGAATTGGAATTATTGGCTTTGGGATTTGATCCTCTGGTGTCTAAATAAATGTCTTACTTCTTCTGCCTTCTATACGGAGAGTTGTTTATATTCTGCAATTCAGAGTTATACAGGCATATTCATGGTCACCATTGACATTGTGAATCTTGCCTTACTGATACATATTGTATCAGTTATTATTCCATGTATTGGGGATTGTTGTTGTTAAGTTGTTTTAGTCATGTCTGATTCTTCATGGCCACATTTGGGATTTTCTTGGCAAAGATACTGGAGTGGTTTGTCCATTTCCTTTTTCAGCTAGTTTTACAGATGAGGAACTGAGACCAACGGGGATAAGTGATTTGCCCTCAGTGACTCAGAAAGATGAGTCTTCCCGACTTCAGGTCTGACCCTCAATCAACTGTGCCACCTAGCTGCCCTAGGGTTAGGGATACAAAGATAAAAAATAAATAGCACCTGTTCTGAAGAATTGTAGCTTATATTCTATTGGGGATACAAATGTATGGCTATAAGTACAATCTTGTCATATGAAGATAAATATTAAGTGATCACTATGAGGATGCATTATCATTTGATAGGATAAGGAATGAGATCATGGGATACTTGAGCTGAGCATCAATCTAGGGAATCTATTAGGTCTGGGAGAGATTAAGTTCATTCCAGGCACAGAGATGAAAAATGGAATGTTATATGTGTGAAAAACAAGTAAGCAAGGTTTCTAGGGCACAGAATGTGTGAAGGGTTGTAATATGCCTGGAAATGTTGTGTACGGTCACGTTGTAAAGGACTTTAAATGCCAAGCAGAGGAGTTTATATTTTATATCAGAGGCAATAGGGAGACAATAGAGTGGGAGTGACATGGTAAGATCTGTGTCTTTAGGCATATCACTCTGGCAAGTGTGTGGAGGATGAATTGCAATGGAAAGGCTTCTGAGTTCGAGATCAAGAATGGGGACAACTTACTATCATAATGGGATAGGTAGGAGGTGTTGAGGGTTTGATTTAGGTTGGTGGCTATGTGAGTTAATAGAAGGGAATATACTTTCCCCTGGAGGCCTCATGGTCTTTGTGGAAATCTTAATAATTTCTTCCCATCACATCTAAAAGTGGTAGCAAGATCAACCTCCACTATGTGAAATAGAGATAATTTCACAATCCCCAATAAAGTTCAACTTGACTTGATTCTATATATTATATTTGTTCTTGGGCACCTGTAAACAACTGTAACTGTTCATATATTCCATATTTCTATAAATATTTTGCAGTCATGTTTCTTAAAAGGGAGGTCTTTCTATTTAAAAGAATTCAACATTGAGCTTGTAATCCTCCGTAGATACTTTTTGACATTTTTATAAAAACACAGGTACAATGTATAGACAATCTTACAGACAAGAACACTGTAAGGCCAATCTGTAAGTGAGATATCTTTCCTGCCCATTGAATAGCCCTCAGGTGGGGCCAACAAAGGGAGGCCTGATTAGAGGCAGGCCCACATCCTTTCACTAACTAGATGTGAGGCCCCAGGTCCCATATCTTTTTGCTAAGTAGGCTCTGAGCCCTCAGGGGCCTGAAGAGGGTATAAGAGCTCAGCAGTTTGTGTTTTGCCTTTGGGGGCACACTCATTGGAACAGTGTTGGTGATTTGGCCAGATGAGACTCTGTATAGCTGCCCCGCCACCCCCCCACACACACACTTTGAAAACCCAGGTGTTGGTACCTCGCTCTCTGTTAACTATGTAATTCCCTAGTCAGACAGATAGAGGCCTGTTTGTTGATTTCTGTGTGTGTTTGCTCTTTTTATGTAATGTATGCTTGTGATTTCTGTTTGTATTCTCTCTCACATTCAGAGTACTGGCTTTTCCTCCTGAACTAAATGAATGTATATGCATATTTAATTAAAGTGAGATTTTTAACCCCTTAAAGTTGCTTTTCTTAGAAAAGCAAATCAAAGAAACTGTGCTAGCAGCCCTCCTGTGTGCTGGTGGTATTGGTCTTTCACCCCCAGAACAGCTGCTAGCAACATTGTTGTTACACTCAGATTCAAAGACCATCTTTGACTCATGCTAGCTGATTGACCCTTAACCTCTCAGGGCTCCAGGCAACTTTCTAAGACTAAACTCCAGGACACAAGCTGATCCATATTGGTAGAGGAGATTTTTTCACTGAGTGTTACCTACGTCAATGAATCACAGGTTCAGACCAAACACAGACAAAAAAAATCTTCCTGATGGCATGTGTCTGTAGATCATAGTCAATCCTAATCTTCAAGGAATGAAAATTCTAGATGTATGAAAAGGCAGCGGAAAGCTTCCTGACCATCATGAGTAGGCTGCAGTTTATATGCAATTTACAATGACTTATAGGTCATAAGTAGCATAAAATAAATCCAGAAAATATATGATCAGAAAAGAAGGAGCATTTGTCAGGGAGCAAGAAAGGAGAATAACAGATGATCAGTCTGAGTGCTGCATTGGTACCAAAGGAACATTAAATGACCTAGACCAGGGTCAATAGTGAATCAGTAGTGGTTATAATCTGCCAAGTCCATCCAGGCCAAAAATTAGGACTTGATTTATGGGGGGATTATGGAATACTCCAGACCTGTTGTAAGAATATTTGAACCCCTTAGCTATTCATATGCATGTTGAATAAGGACAGGGGACATGGATGTTGGCAGCACATTGGCATAGCTTATGATTAATTTTTATGTGTGTGTCAAACCATCTTCTGGCAGTCTGGTGAAGTCTATGGACTCCTTGGGATAATGTTTTAAAGGTTCAAAATAAAATACAAAGGAAAACAATTACGTAATGCTGGAAAACTGTTTTGCATTTATTTCCTCTTTTATATACATTCTATACCACCGGAAGTTATGATTTAGTGAAATTCACTGGTCCTGTCAACTGATCTTTCAGATCACATATCCAGGGTGGGGGATGTTGCTCCCATATGCTGTAGTTATTCATTATTCTATAGATAGGGGAGAATAGTAATTTCCTGCCTTTATTTTTTTAAAATGTTAGCAAATATCATTGGAGACAAAGGAGTCAGAGGGCCAGATAAATTTCTACTTTTTAGTTATTTTCAAAGAATTTTCAGTTGTGTTGCTTTCTTTGACTTAGTAAACAAATAGTTATGGCTGGAACTCCAGTAGTGATTTAATGACACAATTAGATAGATAACATTGTGGCATCTTTTCTACCTTAAGCACACTAAAAACATCCCAATAGGACTGGTACCAGAGAGGAAGCTCTAGCTCACTGCCCGGCTGGGAGCCATAACTGGATATGATATACATAAGGGTATGGAATCATAGACTTTTGAGCTACAAAATATTTTAAAGATCATGTTCTATGCTTTCCTCAGTTTAGAGATTTTGAAAGTGGGACCAGCAGAGATAAAGTAAGTTGTCATTGGACACAAAAGTTATGTAAGTAGCACTAGTGGGATTCAGACATATGTTAAGCTCTTGATAAGCATTTACTAAGCACTTACTATGTGGCAAGCCCTGGGAATACAAATACAAATACAGGCAGAAAGAAAGAGAATCCTTGCCCTCGAAAAGGGCATTCTAATGAGGCTAGGTGAGAGAGTTGAAGATACCTGGTCTAGGACCATGCTAGAGGATGTGTAGAGAGCAGACTGGACATAAATGAGACATAGTTGCTCTGGGCATCCTTCTTGAGAATTAAGGTTCTGGGAGGAGTGGTCTAATCAGTGAGGGAAGGAAAAGGTGGGTCTTGTGTAATGTTAAGCAGGCTGGGACTTCTTTACTGTTTTCTCTTTTGGAGCACTTATGTAATCAAGCACCTTTTATGAGTCTGCGCTTTGTTTCTTTGATTAAATCCAGGAATTTTTCATGACCTGCTTACCTCAAGGGAAAGCCTATTTTACATGGGTTTGAGTCACATGTTTGTGATGCCCTTTGACCCTGAAGAAGCTTTTAGGTCATGTGGGTTTGAGTCACATAGTTTTGACACCTTTTGACCCTGAACAGAGTATATCGATTCAGAAGTTAGCGTTTTGTTTGGGGCTCTCACCCATTGGAAGAGTGTTGGTGTGGAGATTCTGAGTAGCCGTTAAGGAGCCCCCTGGCTTTGAAGAAACCCAGATGTTTGTGCTTCTCTGCTGGTAACTATGTATTGCTATAGACAGAATGCTTTGTGTTATTTGCTGTGTTTATATAATGTATGTTTGTAATTCTTGTTTGTATTTGCTCTGAAGTTCAGGGTGCTGGCTTTTCCCCCTGAACTAAGTGAATGATATATGTATATTTGATTAAAGTGAGATTGTATACCCCTTAAAGTTGCTTTCCCTAGAAAAGCAGATCGAGAATTTGTGCTAGCAGCCTTCCGGTGTGCTGGTGTTATTGGTCTTCCACCCCCACAATAGCTGCTAGCCACACAGTTCTTACAAAAGACCAACAACACCAGCACACAGGAGGGCTACTTGAACAGGTTCTTTGATCTGATTTTCTAAGGAAAGCGACTTTAAGGGGTTTACAATCTCACTTTAATCAAGCATACATATATCATTCACTTAGTCCAGGGGCGGAAAAAGCCAGCACCCTGAACTTCAGAGCAAATACAAATAGAAATTACAAACATACATCATATAAACAGAGCAAATAACACAAACCAGTCTATCTGTAGCAAGACATAGTTACCAGAGAAGCTTCAACATCTGGGTTTTTCCAAAGCTGGGGGCTCTTAACAACGGCTGCCCAGAGTCTCTACCCGACACTCTTCCAATGAGTGAGAGCCCCAAACAAAACACTAATCTCTGAGTTTATATACCCTGTTCAGGGTCAAAGGGCACCATAAGCATGCTACTCAAAACCATGTGATGCTTCTTCAGGTGTCAGAGCCATGTGACTCAAACCTACGTGAGCTAGGCTTTCCCTTGTTTCTTAAGCAGGTCATCAAAGACTCCTGGATTTAATCAAAGAAACAAAGGCCAGACTCATCAAAAGCACTGGATTACTTCAGTGCTACAAAAGGGAAAACAGTAAAAAAGTCCCACCCTAATTACCAATACGTCTTGAAATAACCTATCTAGTGCCTTTTCCACAATCAAAAAGAAACACTATCATTCATATAGAGCTTTAATATTTGCAAAATGTTGTATTTATATTGTCTCATTTGATTCTCACAAATATTCTGTGGAGGAATGTACTATTACTGGCCTTATTTTACAGGTGAGGAAATTGAACCTGAGAGACGCTAAGTGATTTATCCAGGATTACACACCTAAGAAGTGTCTGAGGGCTTTCAAAACATTTATGTATGTATGTACATGTATTTGTATATGTATACACGCATGCATATGTTAGATCTAAGCATTTTTGCAGAAAGGGGGAAAGGAGTAAGTAAAAAAAGGAGAGATTAAACAGAGAGCAAGGTCCTGAGGTTAGCAGAGGTAATGAGATCAAGATGGAAAATTGGATGTTTCATCTTCTAAGATTGGAGAAAAGCAAGGGAGGGTGTTTGAAGATAATTCATTTCACTTCCATAGTCATTCATGAAGAGTATGGAAGATACAATAAATGCTTTTGTATGTGTGTATGCATTATATTAGGTGTATATATCATATGTCAAATAAATGTAAAGACAATAAATAATTTTTTAAAGAGCTAAATACAAGGTGGTTTAAGAGAGAACACTAGTTGTTGGCAGTATTAAGAAATGATGCATGGAGAATGTTATGTTTTAGCCATGTCTTGAAATAATGGGAAGATTATATGAGGTAGACGTGAACAAAGAATACATACTAGGCTTGCAGAACGACTTAAGCAAAGATACAAAGATGAGAGACAGAGTGCCATGGAGAGAAAGATAGTCTCATAGAGCCAGAATGATGTACTGAACTAAGTGGTGAAAATCCTTCAAAGCTAAGAAAGGGGTCTCTTTTTTGCTAGCTATGGAAAAGGAATAGATGTAGCATCAGAAGACCTGAATGTGAATCCTGCCTCAGTTTTACTGCCTACACAATCATGGATAAATCATTTAATCTATTGGATCCTCTGGTTTCTTCACTTTGAAAATTGGGAAGACATTATTTTCACTTCTTCCTTCAACGATTTAAAGTGAGAAAAGTAATTCGAAAACTAAAAAGTGCTTTACAAATGCAAGGTATTGATTCAATTCAGTTCAATTTAATTCAAATAAAGTAACTTTTCCTTGTTTCTTATAAAAGGTTTATATTCATTTAAGATTTTAGCCCTGTTGTATAGATTTACATCAAGGGAACTCAAGCATAACTTTCCATAATTAAGAATAATGCATAGTCGTAAGATGTTCATTGCTTGCAGAACTTTAAAATCTATTAATTTCCCATTAGTTGCAGCTAATGATTAAACTCTTTAAATGGAGAGAAAAATAAACTGCTGAACCAAACTTTGGGAGAGAGCCCCAGCATGTGCTATTAATTTAAACTGTTTCTCTCAATGATTTGATTATATTTTGTGCTATAACCTATTCAGTGGATTGGAAATTTAGAAAATGTTTCATTTGGTTCTTAAATGAGGGGTAATGAGGGTCATGAACTGTCTACTGTGATGAAAAAAAATGCTAATAACATAAACTATGTAAATGTATAGTCTACCAACTTGAAAATGTAGGGCTATATATATGGAGAGAGGTCTCCATGTTCACAATGACTGATCATACTCATTAGATAGAACTAATTTACATGATTTGGTGGCTCTTATCTACTAGCACCAATTAAGTGTTAGTATGCCAGTTTTTGTATATCTGTGTCTATGTGTACTAAGCCCTTAATGGGCAGCAACAATATCATAAAATCTTTTTATCTTCATATTTGTTAATTCACACACATTCACATCCCAGAATATAATGACCGGCACATAGTAAGAAAAGGAAATGGAATGAACATTGATTACTACTGGACCACCATCAATTATTACTTGCTTCTAATATAAACTGACCTTTAAGCCTTCCCGATATGATTTCCTGCTTAACCTGTTTCCCATGGATCCTGAATCAGCTATTCCTCTGAATCAAATACACATCCCCAAATTGCTCTGGCCCTATCTATTTTAATAGACAGAGGAGCAATTTTTCAATCTCCTAAAGCCTGGGAATCTCTTCACTTACTGTTGGCTTCTTGTATGAGGATAAGAGTCAATGCCATGGAGAGCCAGTGGTTAGAGCCTCTCTTCACTATTGTATCTGCCAAAAGAGAACTAACGTTGCAAACCTTGATTATTGATTCCCTACATGACATTTCAAAAGGATGTCTTTTACAGAAACTTTGCCAGCTTCTGCTTTTCTGCCCAAGGTAATTTACAACCACCATGGAAATTTTGAAATTAGATTGGAGACTTTCTGTCCCAAACCACATGCTTTCCCAAGAAGAGTACACTTTGTACAGTGTGAGGTTATTCACAGATCCTGACAATCATTCCTAAAAATAATGAATGATTTCCTAAGTCAACCTATTAAGTCTCTTCTTTGGATCAAGACTACACACAGACATACACATTTTTCCTTCTTGAGAAATCAAGGCTAGGTGTTTCTCTCCATATGCACTCCGTGACAACGATCACCATTTCCTAGAAAACAGAAACTTACTATGCTAAGCACAAGACATTGCCCATTCAATTTAAAAGCTCTTCAACAAAGCAGTTGTTTCCTCATGGGCAGTATTAAAATAAACCTTTCATTACTAAGCCCTGTTAAAATGCCTCTTGGGCATTTTGCCAAACTTTTAAGGAGCATCACAGGCTTATCTTGTGAAATGTGTTTTCTTCTGGAACAGCTCACAACCTTTTTCTCCCCTCCCCCATCTCTTATAAACTTAGCTACTGTTTCCCAGCATCAAACATTAATTTCTAGAATAACTCTCACCAAGATTCTGGCAGAGAAACATTGAACAATGAGAAAAGTGATGATGAATGTGACTTCTTTTTCAAATGTCCAGGGAGAATCTTCCTTATAACACTTTGAAGAGGACTTCTAATATTATTTTTGTTCCCCTAGACCTTAGAGTCCAAAGTAAAGAAAAGTAATACAGAAGGATGATATATGGCTTGACTTAGGTGTCCAGGAAATCTTTGCTCATTTTTGAGAAAATTACTGAAGTGTTTTTATTGGCTTTTAATGAACCTTCTCAACTAAGTGAAGTGTATGATGCTAATTGAGTTTTTGAGGAATAACCTGGAATATACTATTGAAGGGCATCAAATATACTGTCACCTAACTGCTTATAAACCTGTGGATATACATCATATATAATGTGTGTGTATATGTACATATGTATATGTATTTTATATATATATATATATATATATATATATATATCTGTATGTATGTGTGTGTGTATGTGTATATGTATATTGGTTGTTGTCCTTTGTTCTCAAAGAGGACCAATATAATGTGTGTGTATGTGTACATATGTATATGTATTTTATATATATATATATATATATATATATATATATCTGTATGTATGTGTGTGTGTATGTGTATATGTATATTGGTTGTTGTCCTTTGTTCTCAAAGAGGACCAAAATGACATCACTATGCTAAAGTCAAGTTTCGATGTGTCCGACTGTGGCTGATCAGACCAATATGAGCTTGGAATTCTCTACCACAGGTTGGGCACAAATAGTCCACGTGAACATTTGGGGTGGATACTCTAAATTTGTGCATCCTGTGTTTCCTTTCAGATGTTTCAATTCTGCTTTGCTCATAGAACATAGCACCTTCTTTAATGTGGGAATGTCATGCTGAGTGGTCTTCTGCCAATGTTTCCCATGCCACACAATCAATTCCAAAGTTCTTGAGGGAGACCTTGAGAGTGTCTTTGTATTACTTCTTCTGACCACCATGTGAACATTTGCCCTGTGTGAGTTCTCCATAAAATATTCTTTTTTGGCAAGGGTACATTTCACTTTCAAACAGCATGGCCAGACTATTGTTGCAACAATTCGGCTAGCAGCTTCTGTAAGGGTATAAGGCATGCCAACAACCAGCACATAGAAAGCTGCCAACACAGGTTCTTTTGATCTGCTTTACTAAGAAAAGCAATGTAAAGGGGTTAACAATCTTATTTCAATGCAACATGTATGTATGTATGTATGTACGTATGTATGTATGTATGTATGTGTATGTCTGTGTGTGTGTGTGTGTGTCTCATTCACTTAGTTCAGGGGGGAAAACCAGCACCCTGAACTTCAGTGCAGATACAAACAAATTACAAACATCAACAGACAGACCTTGTCTGATTCAAATCTCAGTGCATAGTTACCAGGGTTTAACAAAGTCCGAACATCCGGGTTTACAAGCTGGAGGGCTCTTAACTACAGCTGCCCGAGTCCCCACATCAACACACTTCCAAGAGTGAGAGTGTTGGCGGCCGGACGGGTGTGCCCCACAATAGCACCCCGTACTCCCCGACTACCGCCTCACACTCACCCTGCCCACGGGTCTTCGGACGTCTCTGGCTCCTCCCGGGGGATGCGAGAGGAGAATCACCAGACAGCCACCGGAATGCGACAAGCAGTTTTATTGCAATGGCGTACCAGAAATCTACACAAATCCCGCTGACCCTCTCTGGGGTGCGCCTTATATTGGGTGTTTCGGGTTAGCTCCTCCCCAGTTCCTCCCCGAGGGTGGAGCTCCTCCAGTTAGAGCCGCCCCGGTACTGACGTGACAGAAGCCACACAGGCACTGCTGCGTCAGCAGGTCCGGACTCCCTGGCGTCTCACTACCCTCTCGGGGGGCCCAGGTCCAGAGCGCCCCTAACATGAGAGCCCCCAGCAATAGCTCTGTTCTCTCTTTTTATACACTCTTCAGCTATCATCAAACGTCATTTGAGTGACCAGAACTCAGGTTCCTACCTACTATTGGCTCTGGTCTTAGCAGCTCCCCTTAGGACCTTGAGAGCTTCAGGCCCACTTAGGCTTAGCACCTAGTAGATAGGAGTTTGGGCATGGGGTTTAGTAAGACGCAATCAAAGACACCCAACTTAATTGATATTATACCTATCAGAGTTGCACTCTCTGAAGCACAGTTTGAATGCTTGGTAGTTTAATTCAAGTAAGGACCTCAGTGTCTGGTACCTTATCCTGCCAGGTGACCCTAAGAATCTTCCTAAGACAATTCAAATGGAAGCGATTCAGTTTCCTGTCATGGCGCTGGTAGACTGTCCAGGTTTCACAGGCATGCAACAATGAGGTCAGCACCA
Source organism: Trichosurus vulpecula (assembly GCF_011100635.1). Lineage (NCBI taxonomy): Eukaryota > Metazoa > Chordata > Mammalia > Diprotodontia > Phalangeridae > Trichosurus > Trichosurus vulpecula. The sequence goes on along the minus strand of NC_050574.1, from coordinate 449,350,978 downwards.
TGGCTCTGTAGACCTTCAGTTTGGTAATCAATCTAATACATCTTCTCTTCCATACTTTCCTTTGGAGCTGCCCAAACACTGAGCTAGCTCTGCCAATGTGTGGGTCAACCTCATTATCAATGTGTACATCCCTGGAAAGTACAATACCAAGGTAAATGAACTTATCCACAGCATTCAAAACTTCTCCATTTGCTGAAGCCCCATTAGGTTTGTTGTATAATTGTATATGTATGTACATATTTTGTATATACATGTATATATGTATAAAGACACATATTGTAGCATATGTGTGTATGTTTATATACGCTTATGTGTGCAGAGCCAACAACCAAGAAAGAGGAAGAAAGAAAGTAAGAAAGAAAGAAAGAAAGAAAGAAAGAAAGAAAGGAAGGAAGGAAGGAAGGAAGCAGAGAAGGAAGGAAGTAAAAAAAAAAGGGAAGGGAGCAAAGAAGGAAGGGAGGAAAGAATGAAAGAGGGAAGGAAGGAAGGAAGAAAAAGAGAGAGAGGGAGGAAGGAAGGGGCATATTTTTATCTAGAAGTCGAAAAGTACTGTGGCATATTGGTAATGAAAGAAGCCAGTCTCTGAGTCAGAAAGAATTGGGTTCTTGGTCCACACTGACACATTCTGGCAGTGTGATCTGGGCAATCACTTAACCTCTCAGAGCCCCAGGCAATTCTCTAAATGTATAGATTTCAGAATAGTTATCAATCTGCCTGTGAGAGGAACTGCACAGGATATCTTTGGGCTCATTTCGATAGCTAGACATATACAGAATATCATTTCATTTTGACATGTTGGCCTACTCTCTGTACATGGGTCTCAATGTATGTCTAGTGAGATTTGCAAGTTATATTAATATTAATATGGGATCCTGCCAGTGGAGTAGCTTCAAAGATCCTCCTATTCTGAGCTGCTGATTGTGGTGATAATAACACTAAAACTGGAACCATTAAATGCTGCATAGATCCTAGCCATAGCTCTGAGTTGTTAGCTGTCTCACCTTGAGCAAGTCATAACGCCGTTCTCATCTTAGTTTCCTTATCTGGAAAATGGTAAGGGTTGGATCTGTCTATGAAGAAGGTGGAACCGCACACCTCCAGCATACTGTAATCTTGAGACAATGTATGTATTTTCTTTAATCTGTGCCTAGTCTAATGTATTGCGTGTAGTGGGTACTTTAAAAATGTTTGTGGAAATAAATTTTAAAAAAATAATATTGATGCTGGTCTTTGCCTTCACTGATCAGAAGTGCCTGATGAGTAGTTGCAATTACAGTGTGAAAGGGGCATCTTTTTCCCCCAGAGAGTCCCACTGTGCCTTCCTCCCCACAATACAGCAGCTTTTTCCCCACTCTAAGAGACCACAATATTCCTTATTGCAAGGCCACCAGAAATTCCTCCCATCCAAATTAATGGTTTATGAAGAAATAGTAGAAAATATTCTTTACCCACCAACCTATATCTATGGACTATTTGAATAAATTGAGAATACGAGGAGAAAAAAAACAACTTTTGATTTCAGAATCTTCAAATACCATTGTTTCTCTCATATAAATGCTGACGCCTTCAGATAGTTTTGAATATTAATTCTGGACAAATTGTCTTATTACGTGGTAAGAAGGATCAGTAAGGTAATCCATGGAAGAACATGGCATTGACACAAATTTTATACCTGGTTTCACATGTTAAAAAACACCTTATCAATACTTCTTGACCCTTTCTATGAAAATCATCTCATACTCTTCGAAAAAGTTATTCTCTCATGATCTGTCCATGAAATTATGGGCATTTCAGATGTGCCCTATTCTCTCTCATATCACCTGAAGCTAGTTAATTGCTACAGTATGACCACCTTATCCGAGTAGCTACAACCAAATCAGTAGCCTATAATGCCAGGCTCTACTTGGGCAAGGAAGTTTGATAGAGAGGATCTATGAGGGGGAGGAGTCAAAATGGTGATGTAAAAACAGTGACTTGCTTGAGCTGTCCTCCAAACCCCTCCAAACACCTGTGAAAATGACTCTAAACAAATTCTAGAGCTACAGAACCCACAAAATGACAGAGTGAAACAAGTCTCCAACCTAAGACGGCCTGGATGATCACTGGGAAGGGTCTATCACACTGTGCTGGGAGAAGAGCACTGCCTGGGCCATGCCAGGACAGACCAGGCAAGGACAGACCTGGTGAAGTAGGCCTCAGGGCACTGAATCACTGGCAGCTGTGGTGGTTTCCAGACTTCTCAATCCACAAACACCAAAGACAACATAGCAGGTCAGTGGGAAAACTGTTGGAACTGGTTGAGAGAAGGGCGTGGTCTGCCCCCAGCCTTGGAATGGTGGAGGTAGCTGCAGTAGTGGTGGCTGCTTCTGGAACTCCAGGCCCACAGACTGTGGGGGAAATCAAGCAGCTGATCAGAGCAGGAGTGCAGGGATCTCTTCGCTGTTGCTGAGGCAGGATTCTCTTGTTTTGCCCTGCTTGAATCTGGGTCACAGTCCTAGTTGGTGGTCCTTGGGGGAAGAGGAGCACTGTTGTGGCAGAGCTTGTGGTGGCTGTGGAAAGGGTGTCCTCCTAGTACATACATGGCAGAAAAAAGTGCAAAGAGAGAAGTAGTTGGCTGGGAAAATGAGCAAGCAGCATAAAAGGACTTAGACTACAGAACCTTGCTTTGGTGACAAAGAAGATCAAAATATACAGCCAGAAGTCAACAGTCAAAGATCCTACATCAAAAGCCTCCAAGAAAAAATATGAGTTGGTCTCAGGCCATGGAAGAACTCAAAAAGGATTTAGAAAATCAAGTAAAGGAAGGAGAGGAAAAATTGGGAGGAGAAATGAGAGCGAGGCAAGTAAATCATGAAAAACATGTCAACAGCTTGCTAAAAGAGACCCCCAATACTGAAGAAAATAATACCTTAAAAAATACACTAAACCAAAAGGCAAAAGAGGTCCAAAAAGCCAATGAGGAGAAGAATGCCTTAAAAGGCAGAATTAGCCACATGGAAAAGGAGATCCAAAAGATCACTGAAGAAAATAATGCCTTAAGAATTAGAATGGAACAAGTAGAAGGTAGTGACTATGAGAAATCAAGAAATTATAAAACATAACCAAATGAATGAAAAAACGGAAGACGATGTGAAATATCTCATTGGAAAAACCACTGACCTGGAGAATGGATCCAGGAGAGATAATTTAAAAATTATTGGACTACCTGAAAGCCATGGTCGAGACAAGAGCCTACACATCATCTTTCAAGAAATTATCAAGGAAAACTGCCCTGATGTTCTAGAACCAGATGGTAAAATAGAAGTTAAAATGATAGCTTCTTGAAAAAATATCCCAAAAAGAGAGGATCTATGATCTTCAATCCAGAATTCATGACTTTTTGGTTAGATTAAGACTTTCAGATTCCCCTGCAAATCTAGTTTATAATTAGAAATCAAAGCAGATCTCTCTGTACTTGTGTCTTCAATAATTCACATTTTGGGTTAGAAGGGTTTTGGGTAAGAACTATCGGGGGAAAAAAATCCTTTCTGATTGCTTGGCCTGCCCAGAGTCTCATGGCTAATGAGTTTATCATTTCTCCCTAGGATCACCTTTTAGAAGTACCCTTAGGAATAGACGTTAGGAATTCCTATCCATTGCCAAGTAACTTTAGAGTAAGTAGGCTACTAGGATGCAAAGTCATTTTGCAAATAGCTTTCTATAATGCATACACAATCAGTTATGGAATCTTTTTAATTCTGCCACCCATAAAAGCTTTCCAATCCATCTTTACTCACAGCTAGTATACTAATGCAATTCCTCATCACCTCTCACTTGCAGTATTGTAACATCCCCTTAACTTGTCTGCTTGGCTCTGATTCCTCTGTTCTCTAGTCCCTTGTCCTATTGTTGTTTTTCAGTTGTTCAGTCATGTCTGATTCTTTTTGATTCTGTGGACCATAGCATGCTAATAATGTCAATGGGGTTTTCTTGGCAAACATAATAGAATGGTTTGTCAATTCCTTCCCCAGTGGATTAATGCAAATAGAGGTTAAGTGACTTGCCCAGGGTCACACATCTAGTAAATGTTTGTGTTGGATTTGGACTTCCTGACTCTAACCCCTGCACTTTATCCACTGAGCCACGTAGCTGCCTCTAGTCCCTCTTCTACAAGGAGTTCCTAAAGTCTGGACACATAGGCAATTGACAGCAATGTGGAGTTATTGCATCAAGTTCATGTGAATCTTGCAAAGCTCGTCAACCTTTGGATCATAAATGATCGAAATCATATTGAAGATATTATTTGTTAATATTCCAATTAAATAAAAAATTTCATTCATTTCATTTCTTGAAAATATGTATTTTTGCCTATGTGTCCAGACTTTAGGAACACCCTGTATAAGCTGCCAAATAGATGTTGCTAAAGCACATGTTTAACAATATTATTTCTCTTACTCAAGAAACTTCAATGGCTCCCTACTTCCTCTATGATAAAACACAAACTGCTTTGTTTGACACTTAAATGCTTTTATGATATGGACTCAGTCTATCTTTTCTGATTATTTCATTTTATTCTTCCTCATATACTTTACACTCTAGCCAAACTGGCCAGCAGTGAATTAACTGAATTATGGAGACGTGACTAATAACAAACTGTAAGTATCTTAGTTCATGAAGCAATGGGAATTGATTTTCTTTAAAAAAAGAACTCTTCATTTAAAAACATGTGTATGATTCAAATATGTAAACAGCGGTAAGTTATAAATACCATAGCAATTCCCTTAGGATCCCGATCTTAATACACCTCAATACTAGGATTCTATTAATTCATTCAAATGTTTTTTAATAGCTTGTACAGCCATTTCTACCTAGGTTGATTTCTCTTTAATTATAGACTACTTATTTTATTACTTTAGCAATTATTTCAAATCATTTTTTCCACTCATCCTATCAATTGTACCCATACTCATCCATACTTGCTGGAATTGACCTAATGTCCTATTTCATTGATAAGATTGACATTTCTCAGCTCCTCTCCTTCCACATACATACATACACACACACACATACACACACACACACACACACACACACACATCCCTCTATTTCACATCTAAAGCCCTTTGCAGCCTGAATCCCACCTCTCTTTCTAACATTATTACATCTTCCTTTGCTTGGTCCAAGAGCAATCTTATTAAGCTGTCTATAACCTTTGACTCAGCAATGTCACTACTAGGTCTATTTCTAAAGATGATCAGGAAAAAAAGCAAAAGAACCTATATGTTCTAAAATGTTTAATTCTCTTTGTGGTGGCAAAGAACTGGAAATTATGGGAAAGCCTGTCAATTGGGGAATGACTAAACAAGTTGTGGCATGTGATTGTGATACAATACTACTGTGCTATAAGAAATTATGAGCTTGATGATCTTAGAAAAACATGGAAAGACCTCCATGAAATAACAAAGAGTGAAATGAGCAGAACCAAGAGAACTTTGCATAGAGTAACAGCAAAATTCTTTTAAGAAGAACTTAGAGTGAATAATTCATTTCGACTATTATAAATACCCAAATTAACTACAAAGGATATATGAAGGAAGACACTATTTGCATTCAGAGAAAGAAATGATAAATAGAAGCATGTGCAGAATAATGTAATATATGTAATGTACATATATAATTTCTCTCTATATATACATATATATTATGTATATATATATATATATATATATGTATATATATATATATATACACACATACACATATACATATTTGTGTCTAATGGTAGCCATCTCGGGGGGGGAGAAAAAAGAAAAAAAGAAATTTATATGATAAATTTATTATATATTTAAAAGGAATACTAAGTTTTATATAATGATGTGCAGGTTCATGTGCAATCATCTTTTTTTAAATTTTGCTGTTATAGAAATGCTTATTTTATTCCATAAATTAAATATAAAATAAAGAAAAATTTAAAAAAGAAAGACCACTTTAGAAGGTGTTGTTTGGGCTGAATATTAAAGGAAACTAGAGCTTATAAGAGTCAAAGTAGAGAAGTGAGTTCATTAGTGGAATGAGGGATAGCTAGTTCAAAGGCATAAAGACAGGAACTGGAATGCTCCATCATCAGCATTCCTATATATCGCATATGAATAAATATCACTCCACTTAAAATAACTCTAGACAATATAAAATATTTGGAAGTATGCCAGCCAAAACAAACCTGGGAAGTATATAAATAAAATTATGAAAAAAATATACAAAAAAATCAAATTTATATAATTGGAGAAATATATTCATTGTTCACGGGTAGGCAGGGCCAATATAATAAAAAGTGGCATTTTTACTAAACTAATTTATATATTCAATACCATCTCAATTAAATTACTAAAAGTTATTTTCCTGAATCAGAAAACATAATAACAAAATTCATTTGGAAGAATAAAAAATCAAGAATACAAATGGAACTCGTGAAATATGAGATGTTTAAGACTGAGGGCAATATTGGTATGGTTGTAAGAATGAGGGGGAAAGTCAGGAGATAGAGAGAGATGAAAGATTCAAGATCGAATGGGGATGATAGTTGGGGAAATATCTTGGAAAGAATGGGAAGATGTCAGATCAAGGGTACACACAATGAGGTTTACCTTCAAAAAGAAAAGGGACCTCTTCATGCATGACACAGATGAAGGCAGAAACACTCCCTTTGCATTCTCTTTTTCTAGATAAACTAGGCTATTATCTGTCCTCTAAACATATCCTCTGCTTTTTCACCTCTGTTTTTCCTTTTGCTTATTTCTATAACTAATATGTCCTCTTTTCTCCTTTGAGTTTCTATAATCTCTTAAGTCATAACTCAAATATCAACTTTCCTATGAAATTCATCCTGGAATTCTTGTCAATAATAGCATTCCTTCTCAGAATTCCTGTTACATTCTGTTTGGACTTCTCTGTTGCCCTTATCATATATAATTATGTTCCATTTATAATTCCTTTTAAAATCCTATTTTTTTCTGAATAAATTCCTCTTTCATATTCTAACATTCTACCTGCCTCCTCCCCTTGATGGAAGCCCAGAGTTCCTGTGAGGATACCGCATCTTTTTCAAATTTCTCCAAAGACAGTCACTCCTCTTACTTTTTTGACTCACAAAAAATGAAGTTGTGGGTAAAATATATATATACCTCACTGAAGTTTTCAGGTCATTCCCCTACCACCATCTCCAAATGACTTTGTCTGTTTACATGTGATTAATTTGCAACACCCTTTGTTACTTTTATCTACCAACCTGCAGGTCATTTTACACACTTCATTAAAATTTACTAAAAGTCTCTTGCTTTGCACCCCATCTTCCAATTCTCTAGGACTTAAATATTACTGTGGAGAACTCTGAAAAATGAATCGCACAAATACACAATTTGTTTAACTCTAATGACCCCCCTTCTCACTTTGGTTCAGTGACATAGTGACATGTGGGAATTTGATTCTCTGAACACCATATTCTTTTATCTCACTTATTTTTTTCATTCCCTGGAAATCTACTCTTTGGTCTCAACTCATAATCATTTCTCAGTCCACCTCCTTCAATTTGTTTTCATTTGTTTTATTCCTTAAGATGACCTAATAATTTGTTAATAGGTACATTAATCCTTGATAGCTATTACTCTAGAATCCTCTCCATTCTGGTTCCATATTGCATGTGGGATGAAGTACAAACTCTCTTTCCTTTCATTGAAAAGGTTCTACAACATGGACCCAGCCTACATTTCCTAGCTTTTCACGTATAGCTCCCTTCTGTCTATGATCTGGCCATATTGATATATTCTCTTCTCAGAGCATGGATCACATCACCATATGCCCATGATTTTGCTCAAGATATTTCATGTACCTGAAACATTATTTCTCTCTCCACCTAATGAATTCCTACATAACTTTTAAGGTGCAGGAAGCCTAAACTTTAGAAGGACTTCTCCAAATCCCTTTGCTGATAATGACCTTACATAGACATTACATAGTGGATTATTTGGTATGTTTATACTTGAATGCTTTTAGCTTATACATTCACAATAATTTTGCACTATATGTTATCTACAGTTTGCATCTCATCCACAAGGGAGCAAATGCTATACATATAATAGCTACTCAACGTTTGCTAAATTCCAATTTGTTTGAATTATTTAATATAACTAGAGAAACCTAGAAGACAAGAAAGACCTAGAGATAAGAATAAAAGAGACAGGAATAGAGAAAGGGACTCTGAACTCATTGCTACAAGGAACTCCTTAATAAAAAAAAAGTTCTCTATCAATGCAGGCTGTTCTGTTTTCTGTAACTTACAATTTTAGAGATTTATTTTGGACATGAAAGGACTGAAACTTGCCCAGGAATACGCAGCCAGCAAATGGTAGACAGAGAAAGAAAAAAAGAGATAAAAAAGAGACATAGGAAGGAGGAAAGAAGAAAGAAAGAGAGAGAGAGACAGAGAGATAGAGAGAGAGAGAAAGAAAGGAAGGAAGGAAGGAAGGAAGAAAGGAAGGAAGGAAGGAAGGAAGGAAGAAAGAGAAAGAAATAAAAAAGAAAGAAAGAAAGAAAGAAAGAAAGAATGAAAGAAAGAAAGAAAGAAAGGAAAGAAGGAAGGAAGGAGGGAAGGAGGGAGGGAGGGAAGGAAGGAAGAGAGGAAGGAAGGAAGAAGGAAAGCATGGAGGGAGGGAGAGAGGAAGAGAGGAAGGGATGAAGGGAGGAAGAGAGGAAGGGAGGGAGGGAGGGAAGGAGGGAGAAAGGAAGGAAGGAAGGAAGGAAGGAAGGAAGGAAGGAAGGAAGGAAGGAAGGGGACTCAGCCAAACAAAAGTTTTGTTAAATCTCTGTAGTGCAAAGTAAGTCGGTTGACTACTCACTAAATCTACGAGTTGATTTTCTAATGTGTCCACATATGCAACTGGTTGTATCTTGACTTAACGTGTGAAATTTGTTTTAATTATCCTGATTCAAACTAATAGTAGAAACTATTTTTGTGCTTATATGCTGACAACACAGAGAATAATTTTGTAGAACTAAACAATATCAAGCTTTTCTTAACTTTCGGTAGAAAGGTGTAGCCAGGAATGCAGGGACGTGTGGTCTTATTTAGACAGACAAAACATAGGGTCCCATGCCTCATTTTAAAATAGCTATGACTTTCAATACAATTGGGGGGCGTGCATTGTCTCATTTCTTTTTCAAAAGTTCCATAAAATTTGAGTGGGTTTTATTATAGTTACAACAACAGGTAACATCCTTATTCAGCAAAAAATGGATTAAAAATATAAGATGCATAACATTAAGAGTCTAATTATTTAAAAAAAACAACTTTGAAAACATTTTATTGCCTTTAGGGTTTTTTTTATTTTTTTGTAAAAGGAGGCAATAACAAGGATGGTCAATTTTAAGATATAGCTAAACATATCACTTTTTAAAAAATACTTAGCTCTTGCTAGAAAACGAAATTATGTCTGGGTCAGTCCTGGTTGGCTGTTCTTGTGGGAGCGGGGGGGGGGGGGGGGGGGAGGGGAGGAGTGCTGGTGTGGCAGAGCTTTCAATGACTGTGGAGAGGGCGTCCTCTTGGTAGTTACATGGCAGAAAGGAGTACTTGCACTCACAGACCAGAGTACAGGCCAGGAGAGGAGTATCACATCACCTCAGAATTGAAATGGCTCTGAAAACTGCAGCACCAAACCTCTGAAGCCTGGGACAAAGCACACTCCACTCTGAAAGCAGTCATACCCTGACAGAAAGCTCAGAAGTCAAGGCTGGGAAAATGAGCAAGCAGCGTATAAGGACTCAGACTCAGAGTATACGATCTTTTTTTGGTGACAAAGAAGATCAAATCATAGAGCCAGAAGAAGTCAACAAAGTCAAAGATCCTACATCAAAACCTTCTAAGAAAAATTAGAATTGGTCTCAGGCCATGGAAGAGCTCAAAAAGGATCTGGAAAGTCAAATAAGGGAAGTAGAGGAAAAAGTGGGAAGAGAAATGAGAGTGATGCAAGAAAATCATGAAAAAACCGAGGTAACAAACTTGCTAAAGGAGACCCAAAAATACTGAAAAAAAAACAACTTAAAAAATAGACTAACTCAAATCGTAAAAGAGGTCCAAAGAGCCAATGAGGAGAAGAATGCCTTAAGAGACAGAATTAGCAAATGGAAAAGAGGTCCAAAAGACCACTGAAGAAAATACCACCTAAAAAATTTGAATGGAGCAAGTGGAAGCTAGCGACTTTATAAGAAATCAAGAAAATATAAAACAGAACCAAAAGAATGAAAAAATGGAAGACAATGTGAAATATCTCATTGGAAAAACCACTGACCTGGAGAATATACCCAGGAGAGATGATTTAAAAATTATTGGACTACCTGAAAGCCATGATCAAAAAAAGAACCTAAACATCATCTTTCAAGAAGTTATCAAGGAAAACTGCTCTGATATTCTAGAACCACTGATCACCTCTTGAAAAAGATCCCAAAAAGAAAACTCCTAGGAATACTGTAGCCAAATTCCAGAGTTGCCAGGTCAAGGAGAAAATATTGCAAACAGCCAGAAAGAAACAATTCAAGTATTGTGGAAACACAATCAAGATACACAAGATCTAGCAGCTTCTACATTAAGGGATCAAAGGGCTTGGAATATGATATTCTGGAGGTCAAAGGAGCTAGGATTAAAACCAAGAATCACCTCCCCAGGAAACTGAGTATAATGCTCCAAGGCAAAATATAGATTTTTAATAAAATAGAGGACTTTCAAGCTTTCTCAATGAAAAGACCTGAGCTGAATAGAATATTTGACTTTCAAATACAAGAATCAAGAGAAGCATGAAAAGGTAAACAAGAAAGAGAAATCATAAGGAATTTACTAAAGTTGAACTGTTTTGTTTACATTCCTACATGAAAAGTTGATGTGTGTAATTCATGAGACCTTTCTCAGTATTAGGGTAGTTGAAGGGAATATACATATATATAGACAGAAGGCACAGGGTGAATTGAATATGAAGGGATGATATCTAAAAAATAAAATAAAATTAAGGGGTGAGAGAGGAATGTATTGGGAGAAGGAGAAATAGAGAGATAGAATGCGGTAAATTATCTCACATAAAAGTGGCATGAAAAAACAGTTATAATGGAAGGGAAGAGGAGGCAGGTGAAAGAGAATGAGTTAATCTTGATCTCATCGGATTTGACTTAAGGAGGGAATAACACACTCAACCAGGTACCCTACAGGAAAGTAGGGGGGAAGGGGATAAGGGGGGGGATGATAGAAGGGAGGGCAGATTGGGGGAGCAGGTAGTCAAAAGGAAACACTTTTGAAAAGTGACAGGGTTAAGGGAGAAAATTGAATAAAGGGGGACAGGATAGGATGGAGGGAAATATAGTTAGTCTTTCACACCATGACTATTACAGAAGTGTTTCGCATAACGATACATGTGTGGCCTATGTTGAATTGCTTGCCTTCTCAAGGAGGGTGAGTGGGGAGGGAAGAAGGGAGAGAATTTAGAACTCAAAGTTCCAAAAACAAATGTTCTAAAAAAAGTTGTTTTTACATGCAACTGGGAAATAAGACATATACAGGCAATGGGGTATAGAAATCTATCTTACCCTACAAGAAAACAAGGGAAAAGGGAATAAGGTGGGGGAGGCAGTGGGTTGACAGAAAGGAGGGCAGACTGGGGAAAGAGGCAAGCAGAATATATGCCACCTTGGGGTGGGGGGAGGGTAGAAATGGGGAGAAAATTTGCAACCAAAAAATCTTGTGGAAATCAATGTTGAAAACTAAAAATATTAAATAACAAAAAATAAACTTGAAAAAAAGAAAAATGAGCTAGATTTACATTAGAGAGGAAGTTGGTAAAGTGATTCGCTAGCAATTCATACACTTTTGTGAAGTGTCTGAGTCAATAATTAGGGATCTTTTCCAAAATCTTAGCTGCTTAGTAGTCTTGCAAAGAAGCTGCATTTCTTTGACATATTGTCATTCATCATGCTAATGGTATGTGAACTGTCTATTTTGAATTTGACCTATCTTTCATTTTCCTTGTTTGGGACTGCTTACTCCTATAAAGAAGACCAAAAATTTTTTTTCATGTCATCTTTAGGGGTGTCTCTTTAACCTGTGATTTCTTTGTTTCTCAAGCTTCTATAGTCAGTTTTTCTTGATGTTAATTTTTTTCTTTACAGTGCTTTGGCTTTTTATATCACCTTTAACTTGTGACTTGCCTTCAATTTAGAATTAAAGGAATTTAGAATTTCTCACATGCTTTTCCAAATTCCTTCTCATGTATTTTTTCCTGTCATTTTTAATTGGGCAATGTTACAGTCATAGTGTTCCGCTTAACAATTTATATATACATATATATATAATATATATATAACATATAACATATATATATTATATATACCCACATACATGCATGCATACATACATACCAACATATATACACATGCATATAGGTATATATTTTATATGCACATACATATGTGTATGCATGCATATTACATATATACACATATGTGTATACATGTGCATATATACACATATATGTACACATAAAGATATTTTTAATAGTCAAGTCAAGGAGCAAGTATTAGGTACTTTCTATGTTCCAGGCACCGTACTTGCTAAGCTCTGAGAACACAAAGAAAGGCAAAAATAATTCCCTCCCCTAAATGAGATGGCAATCTAATGAAAGAGAACTCAGAAAAACTCTACAGAGTAGAGATTTACAGTTTCATATTCAGTCTTTTTCTGTTTTTTTTTATAGAGAAATGTCCATGTTTGTTGATTTTATTAGTCATTATAATAAAAAATTAAAAGCATATGAATAGAGATACAGAAATTGATATGCAAGGGAGAGACATCAAAATCAGCTAACAAAAGTATGAGCTTTAGAGACATCAACTAATATTAGTATATTTCTGGAAATAATGGGTTGTGTCTTAAGCTGAGTAACAATGGAGACAATTAGGATCAAACCCATTAAGTTTCAATCAATATGTAACTATTCATTAATTTACCAGGAAAATTAGTTTTTAAAAAGTGATTGGGTTCAATTCTTAATTACTTTATACTTTATGTCATCTAGTAAAATCATTTGCTACAAGGAAGTCATTGTAAGGCTACATAAAATTAGCATATTTATAAACAGAATCTTCTGCCTACATGATTGATAGATACAGAAACATATCAATTCCTTTTTATATTTAATTCATAAAGAGAACCAAAATTTCGAGAAGATACATATGGCATTAGTAGGACTCTATGAAGTCTGAAACGGTTATTGTTGCCACTTCCTACCATCTGTACTTCTTTCTTGTTCTTTTTTTTTTCTTAGACTCATTTGTTTTGAGTTCCTTTCTTCCTCTGTCACAATCCCTTTAGATGTGTCAGGACCTACTATCGACCTATTTAGCCTTTTCTTCTCACTCAGGGACTAAGAAGCTGTTGATGACCCTTGTGACAGAGGCAAAATCAATACAAACAATGTCAGATTCGAGTAACTTTCCTAATTTTGGAGCTTTTTGTTTGAAAAGATTTTCAAAATTTTGGATGATCTGTTGTAAGGTAAATTTAAGAAATAAATGTACGCAATCAGTTTCTTGCCATGTCCAGGTGCAGCCATTAAGAATGAAATGCAACATTCTTTATTTTAATACATCTTATTACTTTCATGTGGAAAAAAGAAATAAAATCAGTTTTGTTCACATTCAATACCAAGTAAAACTAAAAAAAAGGTTTCATGAGTATGATTCTCAAGAAAGCCTATAAATTCTCTTGTTATATTTAGTTATGAATGGACATTAGCAATACAAATAAGAAAACAAAAATAAAATTGGTGGTTGTTACTTGGTATTGAGAGTCAATGACCAGGAGCTTTTGGCTGGAAATATGGAAGGGGGGAGGAGTCACAGTCTCACACTTTTAAATATATATATATATATATATATATATATATATATATATATATATATATATATATATATTATCCCCCCATTACATGTTAAAACAATTTTTAACATTTGTTGTTTTTTTTAGTTTTGAGTTCCAAATTCTATCTTTCCCTCTTTCCTTATCTATCCCCCTTCCTGAGATGGTAAACAATCAGATATAGGTTATACATGTGTAATCATGTAAAACATTTCCATATAAGTCATTATGTACAAGAAGACTTGAATAAAAGAAAAAGAATGAAAGTGAAAAATAGCATGCATTAGTCTGTATTAAAACAGTATCGGTGCTTTCTCCGTAGGTGGATAGCGTGCTTCATCGTTAGTCCTTTGGAATTGTCTTGGATCATTGTATTGCTGAGAATAGCTGTCATTCACCGTTTTTCATCAAATGATATTGCTATTACTGTGTATAATGGTCTCCTGGTCCTTTTCACTTCACTTTGCATAAATTCATGTAAGTCTTTCCAGGTTTTTCTGAAATCATCCTGCTTGTCATTTCTTATAGCACAATAGTATTCCATTACAATCACATACCATAGCTTATTTAGCCATTCTTCAATTGATTCACGCTTTTAAAAAAAGATCTCAAGAAAATTCTTTGGTGATAGAAGAAATTTCCCTTTGCTGCTTTCTCCACTTCAGTGTATTTTCTACCAATTCCTCTCTCCTGACAAGACACTCATTTTTTCCCTTTTAAATAGTATTTTATTTTTTCAATTACACGTAAAGGCAATTTTTAACATTCATTTTTAAATAAAATTTTGAGTTCCAAATTTTCTTCCTCCCTCCTCCCTAAGACAGTATGTACTTTGATACAGGTTACATATGTTTAACATGTAAAATAAATATATTTCCATATTAATCAAGTCGTGAAAGAAGTAGAACAAAAGGAACAAAAGCATAAAAACATTAAGAAAATGAAAATAGTATGATTTTAGCTTCATTCAGACTCCATCAGTTCTTTCTCTGTATATGGATAGCATTTTCTATTTTTGGAATTGTCTTAGATTATTATATTGCTGAGAAGAGGTAAGTCTATCAAACTCGATCATTGTACAATGTTGCTGTCACTTTGTACAATGTCTTCCTGCTTCAGCTCACTTCATGCAGCATCAGTTCATGTAAGTCTTTCCAGTTTTACTTAAATCACCTGCTCATCGTTACTTATAGCACGATAATATTCATTACATTCATATACCACAGTCTGTTCAGCTATTCCCCAATTGATGGGCATGCACTCAATTTCCAATTCTTTGCCACTACAAAAAGAACTGCTATAAATATTTTTGTACATGTATGTCCTTTTCCCTTTTTTTATGATCTCTTTGGGATACAGACCTATAGTGGTATGCTGCATCAAAGGGTATGCACAGTTTGATTGCCCTTTGGGCATAGTTCCAAATTACTCTCCAGAATGGTTGGAGCAGTTTACAATTCAACCAACAGTACATCTTTTCCACATCTTCTAAAACATTTATCATTTTTCTTTTCTGGCATATTAGCCAATCTGATAGCTGTAAGGTGGTACCTTGTAGTGGTAATCAGGGTGGGGCTTTTTGCTGTTCTTCTTTTAAGTGCCTTTAATGATTCTGGCCTTTGTTGGAATGGGGCAGGTAAAATGGAATCTTTTTGTCTTGGAGTGTTTCTCTGCACTAAGACAATGTAATGGTAATCAGGGTAGGACTTTTGTTGTCTTCTCATTTGGAATGCTGAGGTAATTAAGTACCTTTGATGAATATTGCCTTTCAAATGTAATAGCCAGCAAAGTGGGATTTTTCACTGTTCTTTGTTTCAGTGCTTCTCAGCATTGAGGTGATCAAGTGCCCCAGGGCCCTGAGACAGGTATATAAGATCCAAGGTTGGTGTTTGACTTTTGAGGGCTCACTCATGGAAGGAGTGTTGAGACTCTAGGCAAGCCATTGTAACTGCCCCCTGGCTTTGCATTGGATGTTGACCTCTTAACACTAAAAAATAATATGGCAGATGTTTTAGTGTTAAGAGGTCAATATCCAATGTCTTCTGCCTGATCTCAGCTTGTATATTTTTAAACTGCTTGATTTTCAGGAAGTTTACCAAAGGAACAAGATTCTTATATGAATCTAATATCTCCTGAGTGACAAGCTCTGAGGGTAAGCCTTTGACCAACAGTAGCCCTGCTGTGGTTGATGACTTCTCTGGGATCCTAAGTTTGGAAATCTCCTTGCCTCTGTGAGCCATCTTTTTTGGAAAGGGCTGGGTTGGATTGGGCAGGAAGAAGACCTCTAGAACAGAAAAAGCCCACACCAATCATATTCTGATGTAATCTTTTCACAATTCTTCAGTATCTCTCTCAAGTCATGTCCACCATATTGATATTTGACACCTGTCCTTAGGAGTAGTTACTTTCTCTCCACCTTTAACCACCATTGTGTTCAGGTCCCTAGACATTTTTAAATTTTCTTTTAGATATTATGGAAGAATGTATTCTTTCATGATGATTAGAACAAATGTCAAGTTTTTCCAGTTACACTGTTTTGATAGAGTTGGTCTGCCAGTTGGATTCATGCCACCACACTCAAAAAAGGTCTTTTGGGAAAGTCTAGTCTAAGTATATTCATCTCCTTCAAATTGACTTAGTTTTTGTCATCTGTTTCATTATGTGTAAAATTTCTTGAAATTGCATTAAATAAAACATTTATATGACTTCAAGTTCTTCAGCTTTTCCTCTTTATGGATTTTAGCAGCTCTCAAATCCAGCTCGTATGTTATCTTATTTGATATAGGGGATGGAATTATTCCTTCCAATTGTCTTATACTGGTCTATTATATTGCTGGTGACTTGGAGATGAGGGTGCCACTGACAAAAAGCAGTATGAAGGTCTGATCACTAACTAGTAGAGGCTTTTTCTAATTTTCCCATGCTATAGTAATGATACCAAGTGAAAGTCCTTTTATCTTCAGTCCATTTCATGCCCACTTATGGTTTATCCATTTTCATGAACACCATCTGCATTGAAACCTGTCTAGCATGTGGGTACTTCAGGAAAACTCATCTTTATGTGTTCACATCTGGCCTCAGACACTTGCTAGCATTATGGCTGTACAGATCACTTAACCTTGTTTGCCTCAGTTTCCTCATCTGTAAAATGAGCTGGAGAAGAAAATGGCAAATCATTAGTGTCTTTGCCAAGAAAATCCAAAAGGTGGTCATGAAGAGTTGACATTTCTGAAATGATTGAACTAAAATGACAAATTTTGCCTCCAGGGGAACCCCTCTGCTATTTCAACTATTTCTTTTACTTAAGAGCAGTTGCATTATATGGCTTGAGCTTCCAACATGATCCAGAAGAATCAATTAAGCACCCACAATGTCCTGAGCATTGGAGTTACAAAGATAGAGTTAGAAATGAAAAAGTTCTTCCTGTAAAGGAATGTACATCTGAGGGGAATACATTTAGAAATATATATCAAATAAATACAAAATAAATATTAAATTCACTTAAGGAGGGAAAACACTAACAGCGAGGTCAATCAGGAATTAAAATAAATCAAACTAAATTAAACCTTCAAATCAAATGTGCTCTTAGAGTTGAATAGTAAGGGAAATGAAAGATTCTATATAGAGAAGAGAGGATAGCATGAATTTCATGCCTGGGGGAAACCAAGTGCAAAGGCAATTTTGCACTGAAATTGGAAGATTTGGAGTGTCCTGAATCAGAAACAGAGAGAAGACTTGTTTGATTAGACTTTAGAGTACAGTGAAGAGAATAATGTATAATGAGCTGGAAAGATAGGTTGGGCTCTATCACCAATGGTATTATAGTTATGATGATCATTTTAAGGTTGTTATTATTTGTCCATATGTCAACATTTCAGAATCTCAGAATTGGAAGATATAGAAAAGGCCTTCCTTCTAGGAAAACAAAAAATAACAAGGACAACAACAAAAAACAACCAAAGATGTTATCATCCCAACTTATATGATGCTGATAGTTTTGGTTGCCTAAGTTGAACAAAGTTTCCATGAAAGCCAGAGCCATTGGTTCATTTGGTCCAATAAACAATATCATTATTTTTATCATCTTATTTAGTTCATCTATTATAATACCAGGTGGGATAATAAAGTGGCTGAAAGTGTCATAAGCAGAAATGACAATAGGCATTAGTAAGAATTAGGGACTTTGAATAGATGGTTATAGGAAGTTCAAGAGCTGGAGTGTTAACATTTGGGGACTACATTTTGCCAGACTCCAATTTGATCCACATAATCAATTACAAGGTGTCATTATAATTACATAATTGCATTATCATCTTCATTGCTAGAAAGGATGAAGCTAGCATATCAACATGATTGTTGCCAGGTGAGCTAAAGAATGACAATTTGAGCAGTGAGAATGTTTAAGAATTAAACTAAGCCAGAAAGGCAGAAAAAGGTCTCTGAAGAAATTTGAAAGGATCCAGCAATCAGATTACTGAGAAGTTGTCATTCGGAGACCTTTGACCAAACAAGTAGTACAGCTGGTTAGCTGCATTGCTCCCTTTTTGAACTGATAATATAATCATTTCTAGATTAACATACCTGTGATGTGTGTAATGAAATAAAACAGTAGTAGAACCCTGCAGATTTGAACTCTTTTGTTAATCATGCAAAAGAAGTGAATTAAAGTTGAAAGCATTGACCATGAATTTGACCTAAACCTTCTTGGACTAGCAAATAATGTATTCATATGCAGCCTGGAGTGGGAGCTGAATAGAGTTATCTTTTCTCTGACTTCCAGAACACATTATGTTCTGTAAAATATTTAATGTTAAGTCTTGTTGTAGAGCAGTAGTAGTGACACTGAGATATTTCTTCAACCTTGTCTTTGCCAAGAGGGCAATTTCACACTTTCCTGAATCTCTAAGAGATGTAATACTTGGATGAAGTGTTAATTAACCAAATCACTGGTAAAACTGAGCAAAGGGAAAGGAAAAAAAAAGAGAGAATGTGCTTTCTTCTGTGAATATGTCATAGAAATTTCACTCTGGCTTATGTGATAGAGATATTTTTAGAAAACCAAATTCAACATTCATTGCTCAAAATTTTATTCAGCTGTGACAATGGTTAGGTCATGGGCCTGACAGTTTAGCCTTAGGGAGTCAATCTAAGTAAGAGAGTAAATGAGAGAATTTCCAAACAGTTTCCCCAAATGTTTATGCAAAATCTCCTTGAACTTTCCTCTTTCACATTTAAATATACAGTCAATTTTAACTCTAAGTCTTTTCTGATCTTGTCTTGGTTGAAATACACGATAAAAGGGGGAAGAAAACTCTACAGGTCTGTCATATCCTTTCACAATTTATCAGTTATTTAAAATGACTGATCTTTGACCATCATGTGTGCTTAATTTCATACTGAAGGCTATAGTACACAGTGGTATTTTATAATTGATTTAAAAATTATGTCACATTACAGAGGGATCTAAATGATGGTAGTAATTTCCAGTCTTTGTGAAAGGACTTAGGAGATGCTTATGTTGCTATTTCCTGTTGTTTCTATTCACAAGATCATGGTAACTGAACATGCCATATGCCTTTGTTGATAGAAAAGGTAAGCTCGGTTCTCATTCATTTTCACTTATGTGAGGGGTGGGCAATAAAAATCCAATATATTTTGAAGATGGCTACAATTAGCAGCCATAGAAGTGGGGAGGGGTGAAGGTTGGGACAAATCTCCATGGTTCATTTCAGATGAGCGAATAGATGGACAAAATTATAGGGAGAAATTTAGTAATGAACTTGCTTTTGTTTCTAAAGATGTACACATGAGGATCAGTGAATATGATCTTTTGGGAAGATTATATGGGATGAAAGATCTTTCGAATGTTATAATGACCAGTGATAATATTTCTATGTGGCCTTGAGTCCTGCTTCTTCATTTTAGCATTCTTATTTTACATTGAAAATGATAATTTTTTCAACTAGAAATTTTGAGACTGATTTTTCCCCTTCTCTGGGCAGACCACAGGCCGACTAAAACTCATAATACTACTCAGTGGTTTGGTTGAGTCTCGGCTTCCTAGGATAATATAATTAAATATTTAGAGCTGGAAGGTATCTTAGCGATCTAGTCCAACATCCTCATTTTAGAGATAAGACACTCGATGCCTAGTATATAGTACTTTTCTTATTCATATCACATGGGAAATCAGTAGAAGAGTCAGGATTTAAAGCACAATTCTTTGACTCCAAAGGCTGATACTGTTTCATACTGTAATATGTTCAGAGATACATGATGGAGGATGTCTCTGGAATGCTTTGCTTCCCTAGGCAATGTCATAAGTTGACTCTACAGGAAGTTTCTTTTTCACAGTTCTTTAGAGATGACAAGCTCATAGTATGACAGATTTTATAGGTGCAAGAGATGCTAAAGATGATTTAGTCTAAACCCCTTCCAGGAAAGATCTTATATTGAAGTCTCCTCATAAATTAGGTAAGGTAAAAGAAGCCCAGAAACAGTAAGTAATTTGCCTAGGATTGAACAGCTGGATAAGAATTAAAACCAGGTCATCTGACTCCATCTAACATTCTATCTTTAAAATGCCGTGGTTTTTAAAACCTACTTATGAAAAAGGATTATTTTGAGATTATGATAGCCATAAGCTTGTTTCTCTAAGCTATTAGGACATAAAATGATGAGGAAAAAAATGGATGTATATGACATGTAAACAGTTGTGCTCTCTTATGCTAGAATTAACATCCAGAGTTAATGACCCTAAAGCAGAGGTGAGGAACTGGTGACCTCAAGGCCACATGCGGCCTTCTATTTCCTCGAGTGTGGCTCTTTGACTAAATCCAAGCTTCACAGAACAAATCCCCTTCATAAAATGACTTGTTTGGAAAAACTTTCATTCACTCAAAAGGCCAGACCCAAGGACTTAAAAGGCTCCATGTGGCCTCAAGGCCGCAGGCTCTGCACCCCTACACATCATTAAAGTTGTGTATTCTTGAGAAACCAGGTGAAAACAGGTTATTGGTTTCAGCTCAGAAGACGAATGAATGAAATCATGAAAGATTTATGGTACGGACAAGAAGATTGTGAAGCATATGGTTGACCAAAATGTATTATACAAATACTGTCTAATTCAGGTTATTTGGGAAACCTTTTGATATTTACATCTCATAATTAAAACTGATTTCTTTTGTCACCGTGACGTTTTTATATCGTCTATCTCTTCATGATTGCCACAGTCCTCGGTCCCAAAGAGGGCGTTCAGTTACCCTCTAAACTTTATTTATATAGATTTATATCTTAGAAGCGCTTTCAAATGTTCTTAAAGGAAATTAGGAGACAATTGTTTACTATTTAAAACCATTGATAGGCCCACTTGTGATGGGCATACTTTTATGACATTTTTTCTCATCTAACATTAATTGGGAGTCTAACAGCACTTTAAAGTTTACAGAATGCATCGTGTGCATGAAAGCATAATGAAGTCGGAATGCATCTACATAATAAAAGTTATATCTGTGATGCAGCTATTGGGCCATTTGTCCCATGTTTCAGGCAAATCTTGCCTTTTAAAACGAGATAAAACAAAAAGAGCCAAAGAGACAGCTTCCATGAGTATAATCAAGAATAACTTACCACCAAAACTAACTATGATCCTTCAGGGGAATAGTGGTGATTTAATTAAACAGAGGTCTTTCAAGCCTTCCTGATGACAAGACGGAGCTCTGGTACTCACCAAACAATGATTGGGCTGTGGAGGTAGCTATGACAGCGACAAGAGCAAATATTAGAGCTCTCTGCTGACAAACAGTAAAGGAGTTGAGCAACTGGTCAGAAAGAAATTACAGGGGGCCCTTTGTGGATACTGGGTGCAGGACCTTGTTGCCTTGATCATATGCGGTTCCAGGTCACAGTTCTAGGGCAGAGAGGAGCACTAACCGTTGTGGCCACAGGAGAACAGGGGTCATAGTCACAGTTCTGAGGCAGAGAGGAGCAGTAGCATTTGCAACTGCAGGAGATCAAGGTCTCAGGGGCCACAGTCACAGTTCTAGGGCCAAGACGAGGCCTAGAATTTGTGGCTTCAGTGGAGCAGGTATCCTTCCAGGGTAAAGCGGAGAATGCAAGCAGGAAGTGCAGTGATCACACATCTAGGATCACAATCATACCACACACACACCAGAACAACCTACAGAACAAACTCTGATTTTTTTTAAGGAATTATTTTCTTCAGTTAGCCTTATACCTCCTTTGCCATTTGGCCAATGATACTTTTAAAGGAGTTGTTTTCTTCAGTCAATTTTTGTGCTTCCTTTTCCAAGTTGTTGACTTTTTCTTCATAATTCTCCTTCATAATTCTCATTTCCTTTCCCAACTTTCCTTCTACCTCTCTTACTTGGTTTTTAAGATCCTTTCTGACATCTTTCAAGTGGACTTTTTGGGCTTGACACCAATTCATATTCCCCTTCAAGCTTTCACATCCTCTCGTGAGTTTGTTTTGATCTTCTCTGTCACCAGAATAGCTTTCTATGTTCAGGACTCTCTTCTGTTTCTTCCTCATTTTTGAGCCTATTTCATGACTTTTAAAATTGAGCTGTGCTCCTAGGGCACAGGGGGCACTATTCTAAGCTTCTTATACAGGGACCCAGGGGCTTGGTCAGTGACTTCCCACACTGGGGCCTGAGGAGCTTGCAGTTTGTCCACTGTACTGGTCTGACCTAATTACGCTTGCTGTGCTAGGATTCTGAGGCTCACAATTTGCCTTCTGTGCTGAGGCTGTGTTAACAATGCTACTTGCAGCTATTGTGGCTGTGTAAGACCAATAACACCAGCACACAGGAGGGCTGTTAGCATAGGTTCTTCGATCTGCTTTTCTAAGGAAAGCAACTTTAAGGGGTTAATAATCTTACTTTAATTAAACATACATATACCATTCACTTAGATCAGAGGAAAAAGCCAGCATCCTGAACTTTAGAGCAAATACAAAGAGAAATTACAGAGACAAGATGAACATTTCTGTCTAACCAAATCACATTACATAGTTACCAGAGAAGCACCAACATCTGGGTTTTCAAAGCCAGGGCAGGGGGCTGCTTCAATGGCTTACCCAGAGTCTCATCACCAACATTCTTTCAATGAGTGTGCCCCCAAACAAAATGCCCTATATAATCTTCTCAGGGTCAGAGGGCTGTCACAACCAAACAACTCAAAACCATATGACCTTTCTTCAGGAATCACAACCATGGAACTGAAACCTATGTGAACTAGGCTTTCTTGTTCATTAAGCAGGTCAAACACTCTTGCTTCAATCAAAGGAACAAAAGACAATAAAAAGTCCATTTTGCTTGCTATTACATTTGAAAGGCAAGACTCATCAAAAGTATTTGTTTACTTTAGCATTCTAAAAGAGAAAAGAAAAAAGTCCCATCCAATTACCAAGAGGTTTCACTCCTGGCCAGCTGAGCCAGGACTGAGGGGCTTTTGTTTCTGATTTGTGCTATAGCTTCCTGCTGGCTTGCCCAGACGGCGTGTGCTGTGCTCCCCTTTTATACAAGTGAAACAGACTTCTTCTGAAGTCCTTCTAAGGTATCTTAAGCTGGAAAATTGTTTCACTCTTTTTTTTTTTTTTTGTGGTTTCTGTTGCTCCAGAATCTGTTTAGAGGCTTGATATAGCATTGTTTCCTAGGGAAGCTAGGGGAGCTCAGGCAACTTCTTGGCTTCTCTCCAACATCTTGGCTCTGCCCTCCCAGAATCAACTCTGAGAACAACAGCCAAAAAGTTCGTAACTTGGAAACCTTCGCCACACCATCCCTGAAACAGAGCCTAACTTTAACATAAAGTTCAAAGTCAAAAAACAGGAAGGAAAAACTACAAAAAGACTAAAAAGAACATGACTATAAAAAGTTATCATGGTGACAGGCAAAATCAAAGACACAGACTTACAGAAGACAACAATGTAAAAACAGCTACGAAGAAAGCCTCAAAGAGAAAGCCAAAACAAGCTTTCTTGCAAGCCAAACAAGAGTTTGTGGAGTCTCTAAAGAAAGAGATTAGGGTGGTAGAGGAAAAAAAATGGTTAAAGAAACAAGAGTGATGCCAGAAAATTATGAAAAGAGAATTAATAGCTTGGTAAATGAGGCACAGCAATTAATAAAGAAAATAACATCTTAAAAAACAAAATTTGAACAAATGGCAAAAGAGGCCCAAAAATTCACTGGAGGAAAATTAAAAGACCAACTAGTTAAGCAAAATTGACTAAATGGGGGGAAAAGGGTACAAAAACTCATTGAACAAAATAATTTCTTAAAAATTAAAATTGGGCAAGTGGAAGCTAACAAATCAATGAGACATCAAGAAACAATAAAATATGGATAAGAATGGAAAAAAAATAGAAGATGTGAAATAACACATCAGAAAAACAACTGGCCTGGAAAACAAATTGAGGAGAGATTTAAGCAATACTGAACTACCTGAAAGGATGATCAAAGAAAGTTTAGACATCATATTTCATGAATTATTAAGGAAAACTTCCCTGATACCATAGAACCAGAGAGTAAAATATAAATTGAAAGAATCCACTGATCACATTCTGAAAGGGATCCCAAAATGAAAACTCCTAGGACTATTATAGCTAACTTACAGAGCTCCCAAGTCAAGGAAAATGTACTGAATGCAGTCAGAAAAAAAAGTGTTTAAATATTGTGGAGACAAAGTCGGGATCACACAAAATTAAACAGCTTCCATGATTACAGCTAAGAATAAATTTCCAAGCAAAACTAACTATGATCCTTCAGGAGAAAAAATGGTCATTGAATGAAATAGAAGACTTTCAACCCTTCCTGATGAAAAGACCAGAGCTCTTATACTAGATAAGTAATAGAGTAATAGATCAATGGAATAGATTAGGTACACAATACATGGTAGTAAATGATCACAGTAATCTGGTTTTTTTTGAACCCAGAGATCCAACCTTTGGGGGCAAGAAATTGCTATTTAACCAAAACTGCTGGGAAAACTGGAAAGCGGTTTGGCAGAAACTAGGTATAGACCAACATCTCCTATCATATGCTCAGGTAAGGCCAGAATGGGTGCATAATTTAGACATAAGGGGTGATATCATAAGTAAATTGGAGTAGCATGGACAAATGTACCTGTCAGTTCTATGGATAAAGGTAGAGTTTATGACCAACCAAGAGGTAAAGGCCATCACAGGAAGCAAAATGAAAAATTTTGATTGCATGAAATTAAACTTTTTTACAAACAAAACCAATGCAACCAAGATTATAAGGAAAGTAGGAAATTGGGGGGAAATTTATATTTTCTCCTCTGATAAAGGCCTCATTTCTCAAATATTTAGAGAATTTTGCCAAGTTTAGAAAAATAAGAGCCATTACTCAGTTGATAAATGTTCAGAGGATATGAATACGTAATTTTCAGAAGAAGTTAAAGCTATAAATAGTCACATAAAAATGCTCTAAATCATTATTGATTTGAAAAATGCAAATTCAAACAACTCTGATGTATCACCTCACACTTATCAGATTCACTAATATGACAGAAAAGGAAAATGACAGATGTTGGAGGGGATGTGGAAAAATTCAGTCACTAATGAACTCTTGGTAGAGTTGTGACCTAGTCCAATCATTCCAGAGAACAATTTGGAACTAGTCCTAAAAGCCTGTAAAATTCTACATAGTGCTTGATCTAGCAATACCACTCCTGGGTCTGTATCCCAAAAAGACCAAAGAAAAAGGAAAAGGATCTGTATGTACAAAAAATATTTAATCAGATCTTTTGTGGTGATAAAAAAATAGAAATTGAAGGGATGCCCCTCAATTGGGATGGCAGAACAAGTTATGGTGTATGATTGTGAAGGAATACTTTAGTGCTATAAGAAATGATTAGCAGGATAGTTTCAGAAAAAAATTGGGAAGATTTATAGGAACTGACACAAAATGAAGTGAGATGAGTCAAGGGGACACTGTACACAGTAACAGCAATATTTAAAGAGGATCAACTGTGAAAGTCTTAGCTACTCTGATCAATACAATGAACCAAGACAATTCCAAAAGAATGATGATCAAAAATGTGATTCACCTCTAGAGAAAGAGAATTAATGAATTCCAGGTACAGATTAAAGCATATTTTTTCACTTTATTTTTCTTGCTTTTTTTGCCACATAGCTAATGTGGAAACATGTTTTGCATAATTTCATATGTATAACTGATATTCTTCTATCACTTACCTTCTCAATTAGTAAAGCAGGGGCTGGAGGAAGGGAAAGGATTTGCAACTCCAAATTAAAAAAAAATGAGTGCTTAAATATATAATAAATGTATTTAAAAAAAGAAAAAAAATGCTCATAAACTTTCAATGACTAATCAGAAAAATCATGTAATTGCTTCAATGAGGGTAAAGGATATACAATGATTATATATCATGACATCACCCACATCAATTAACTGAGCATTGAGTAAAACAACAACAACAAAAAACAAACAAACAAACAAAAACAAGAGAGAGAGATGGGGTAAAAATAATGGAGGAGACATAAACAACAAGATGGAGGACAAGGCATTTTCTCTGATTACTCTATCCTCTCAAACCTTTCCAAGTCAGAAATTATGTATCAATGATAAGGCAACTTCATCTGTTTCCATGTTCTAGAACACCCAGAACTCAAAAGGAGATTAAAAAATAATGATTTTAACATTGATTCTGAGCTCAGTCAACATCCTTTTCTCACTGCCCATTCTGCGCTAATGTGTTGGCAATCAAAATGGGCTCTTAGCACTCATTTCAACCAAGTGCCCTTGAAGAGTTTGGCCTTTGTTTCCTTGATTAGATTGGGAGTCCTCAGAAACCTCCTTGCCTCATGGGAGGGCCTAGTTTACATGGGTTGAGGGGCATGTTTGGGACATCAGAGGCTTTTAGACCACGTGGGTTTAAGTTGCCTCTTTGTGATGATTTCAGGTCACATGGGTGAGTCACATGCGTGACTCACCTTTGACCCTGAAAAAGATATAAAACCAGGGGTTGGCTTTCTCTTTTTTGGAGCTGTTACCCACAGCCTTGGTGGCACGCATGACTCTGGGCTAGCCCTTGTTATGAGCTCCCGGGCTGAACCTAGATGTTGGTAACTATGAATTGTATTTGGTCTGTCTGTCGATGTTTGTAATTTGTTTGTATTTGCTCTGAAGTTCAGGGTGCTGGCTTTTTTTCCCCTGAACTAAGTGAATGGCATTTGTATGCTGAATCAAAGTAAGCTTGTTAACCCCTTTAACGTTGCTTTCCTTAGTAAAGCAGATCAAAAGAACCTGGGCTTTGCAAGCATTCTTGTTGTTGGGCTTGTGTTGGTCTTTCACCCCCACAACAGCTGCTAGCCAAATTGTTGAAACAGCTAAGTAGTGAGGTTGCACTAGCTAACTCAAGAATCCAGCCAATCTACTTGCAATAAAACTGAACATCACACTTAAGTTCCCTCTACCTCTTTCCTGGGCCCTGGAAATACTGACCCCTGACTGAGGGAGTTTGCTATAGTCTCAATAGCCAGTGCAGCTTCCATGCTGCAAAAGATATGTATGAGAGAGTGAAGAAACAGAGGGAAAAGGGTAAGATATATGTCTGGGCTTGAAATAAACCTCAAACCCATACTACGACCCCTCTCACCTCATTACTGTCTCTTGAGGACCCATATTACAGAAACCAACTTCATAGTACCTAGAATTGCTGTTACCAGAAAGAACTAAGGAAAAGAGGGAGTGAGACCTGACACAAGGACTAGATATTGTGTGTATGTGTGTGATGGTGGTGATGGTGATGGGGTCAGTATGTGACAGTCCACATTACCTGAGGGAAAGGGTTCTGCATCCACGTTGGGTCAGACATATCCTCCAAAATGTCCTTGGGGCAGAGAGTTCAGCTGGTAAACTATGAATTTTCTAGCTTGGGAGGAAGATGAGATACTCTAATTTCCAGCTCCCAGGGAAACCACAATCATAGGGGAGGGAGTCAGAAAGGGAGCAACTAGGGAAAATAAGTGGAATTAAAAAAAATTGAAATTACCAAAGATACTAGGAAGAAATAAATACAAAGACCTTGAAATATAAGAAGGTAGGCCAACAGGGAAAACAATAATAACAAAAGGAAATATAAAATCTAGACCTAGTAAATAAGTTCAGGCTTCTATGTAAATAAATATTGCAAAATAAAGGAAAATGATCTAACACTTGTGATGAGACAGATGACCCTGGGGAATTCAAGGAGAAAACAGAACCACAACAGACTGTTCCTCAGAAACTCAAATGGGACATGAATAATATGAAAGTCAAATTTATGTCCTGAACAGAAAAAAAAAGAAAGAATAAAAAACCAAAACACAATGTGTATTTGTGATGGGGAAATAAACATCATCAATGTAACAGCAAAGTAACAAAAAAAGTCAAAGAAACATAACAAAGAACAGTTGATTAGGAATTTAATTAAGAGGAGTGAAGTACAATCTAGGAAAAGCAAGGGGAAAAACCAGTAACATTAAAAAACAATATGTTCTTTATTAAAGCAAGACATGCAGATCTTAATGTCAGGATATAGAGAAACATCTTAGCATCTTAGGTTTCCTAGAAGAATGTGACAGGCCAAAAAACCTAAGCACCATACTGCAAGAAGTAATACAAGAAAACTTCCTAGAAGTTCTGAACAGTCAAAATGAATGCTATTTGAAAGTATTCATAACTTGCCTCCAGAAAAAAAAAGAGTCCAAAACTTCAAACTCCAAGACACATAGTGATTAGATTTAACTATTCAATTCAGAAAGTATAAGTTCTGTAAGTGATCAGGAGAAAGTCCCTCAAATACAAAGAAAAGGAAATTTGAATAACACAAGACAATTATGTAACACCAGAAACTGTAGGAGGGGATGGAATAATTATGGAGGGCAATGGAGCTCAGGATGAAGACTAAAGTGAGCTACCCTGAAAATGTGAGTTAGCCATAAATTTTTAAAAAATAGATATTCAATAATAAAAAATTATTTGAAAAATTCTTAAAAAGAAAACCAGACTTCAATAAATTTACTTTTTGAACACAGCAGACAACAGAAATACAGAACTTAACAAATGCAACAGCCAAGGACTGCAGCAGCAGCAGCAGAACAGCAGAATAATAACAGAGAAACAAGAAAAAGGCTTCTTTCTAAATGAAAAACAAAGAGACAAGTGTAAAGTCAGAAAACAGGTGGAAGTAACAGTATAGGGGTGGTAGCATAAGGTTATTATGAACAGAAACTTATAACACCAATGTATTAGCGTGTGTGTGTGTGTGTGTGTGTGTGTGTGTGTGTGTATGTGTGTGTATGGAACTTTACAAAATGGGAAAGACATGAAATGGGTAGGAAATCAGGGGGATAAGTTCAGACTATGTGATGTGCCTGGGTCAAAGTCAGGGCTAGCAAAAAAAAATTGCATTATCACATGCGACTCCTATATTCTCTCAGGAAAAGAAGAGCCTGCAAAAGAGTGGGTGAGGAGAAGATTTGGGTAAAGGATAGAAAAAATGAGAGAAGGAGGGAAGTTTTACTTTGGTGGTATGAGAGTGTTCCAATGATCCAATGGGTGAAGAGAGATATTTTTGTGAAGGGAGATGGGAATGTTATGCTGGAAATTGCCTGGCAGATTTGGTACTCTAAAAGATGACTCACCTTAACTTAGGGTAGGAGGGAGGTTTGGAAAACTCCTGGGGCAGCTGATAGCAGGGAGAATGGAAGGCAAAATTTTGAGGAAAATATGGAAAGAATAAAAATATGGGGAGAGTACAAATCAGTACTGGGCTGCATTATCAGAGAAGCATGAGAGGTGAGGAGCCCTACCATGAATACCTCATGATATGTCTGCCATGTCACCTGCAGGAATTGGCATTGTTCTGGGACTGAAGCAGGATGGAAAAGCGGGATCCATGGGGTAAGTTCTACAAGGGAGTGGTAGAAACATCTTAGAGAGAAAAGCATTGTAACAATGTTACTTGCAGCTGCAGTGGCTGGGTAAGGCCAATAACACCAGCCCACAGGAGGGCTGTTAGCACAGGTTCTTTGATGTGATTTTCTAAGGAAAGCAACTTTAAGGGGTTTACAATCTCACTTTAATTAAACATACATCTATCATTCACTTGGTTTAGGGGAAAAAGCCAGCCCCCTGAACTTCAGAGAAAACATGAACAGAAATTACAAGCAGAAATTATATAAAGAGAGCAAATAACACAAATCAGTAGACAGGGCTTCTGTCTGTCCATAGCAATACATATGTAATTACCAGAGAGAGAAGCACCAACATCTGGATTTTCAAAGCTAGGGGCGGGGATCCTTAATGGCTACCCAGAATCTCATCTGGCCAAATCACAGGAACCCTCTTCCAATGAGTGAGCCCAAAGCAAAATGCTAACCTCAGAGGATATATACCCTTCTTCAGGGTCTCAATGTGACTCATGTGACTCATGTGACTCAAACTCATGGTGACTTAGGCTTTCTTGTGATTTAAGTGGGTCATCAAAGGGTCTTGATTCAATCAAAGACTCTTGATTAAAACAAAGGCAAGGCTCAATCGAAGTAACTTGATTACCTTAGTGCCGAAAAGCACTTTGAAAGAAAAAAAAACAGCAAAAAGTCCCACCCTGCTTGCCACCACAAGCCCTTTGAAGTTTTATTTCCATGAGGAATACAGAGAATAGAGGACTACCTAAGGTAGTCATGAACCAGAGACTGAATGTATAGAAAAGACAGAAATAAAGAATGAATAATGAAGAGAGTGAGAGAAATACTCTCTGGAAAGGGACACAACTGAAATAAGAAAAATAAAAAAAGAGAATAGTAGCAGTTGAAGTGGAAGGAGAATCAACCCGACTGAGAGGAAAGAGGAGGGGAAGATTTAAATAAGATAATTGAAGGAAAGAAAAAAGTTTTAATAAGAACCCCAAAGGTAAATTGGGAAGGGAGATAAGAGTGAGGGGAAGAGAGACAGTGGGAATAGAGCTATACTAAAAAGACTAAGGTAACTGAAGAGATATAGGACTGTATTTACAGTGGAAGAAGGGAAAAAATCACAACTTTGAAAAATAAACAATATTAGAGAAAATGGTGGAAAATGGAAACTTAACCTCACAACTTTTTTTTTGAGAATAGTTGCCTAAGAGAGCTGAATGAAGCCCAGGAGGCTATGTCCGTTTGGAGAGCTCATAAAGGGAAGCCGAATTCTTTTGTGTGGAGAGCTATTTCAGCTTGTGCCCTTTTAGCGCCATCTAGAGCCTGAGAGATTTTTATGGGCTTGCTTATATTGACCTTTACTGACCTTTATAGTTTCAAGGAAGAAAGAGGTTGGAGGATGAAGACAGGTATCTACTTACAAGCATCTACTTTTCTGTGCACATTCAAGAAGAGGTGTGATTAGAGAAAACAGAAACTGCAGTTTGAAGTTGGCCAAGGAGAGGCTTCATTGCCTTATTACTATGTACAGCTTGAGAAACAAAAACTCTTTAGAGCCCCAGAACTTTGCACTTCTCTGTGTGAGTGAACTCCTTGCTAATGATATAATACTGCTTCAAACAGCCAGCCAAAGAAACAGACATGGAAAGCTACTGACCTCAGAATTAGAGATGGTGTTGTAATGAAAAAATGGCAATGCTTTACTAAAAAAAACAAAAACTTAATACTTCTTCAATGATCAGAGGATAACCAATGGCTTCTTCTGGCAGGAGAATGAAGAGGGTCAGAAGCTGAATGAGTGATGTGTAGTGTAGACTGTTCCCTAAAATAGAACACTGATTTCCAGGCTTGCATTCAGGGGGAGGCAGGGAAGCCCGAGCAAAGAGAAAGAGACGAGGGTAGAGATAATGCAGTGGTAGGACATGACTACTATTTTTTTCCAGTGGTATGAGCATTAAAGATAGCTTCAGGTAATCCAGCAACCAGCAGGACAATGATGTCATGTACATATATAAATAAGTATGGACATGGGATTATATTGGAGGATGAAAATTACAATTTATTTGATGAGTGCAGCTGATGAGGAGTTCTCTAGATGTGAAACCAATGGGAAACTGAACCCTTACTCTCCTGCCAGTCCAGCAAAGGAGATTGAGAAGGAATTTCTGGACTGGTCAGAAGACATCTAGGAAGCCTCAATATTATCGAAGTCTATGGAGTAGATATTATCTAGGAAAGGAGAATGTTCAACAGTTTTTAATAAAAACCCAGTTCCACAAAGTCAAAGAAGATGGATAAGAAGCCACTGAGCTAAGTGTATATGTATGTATGTATGTATGTGTCTGTATTATATAATTATTATATTTTATATATATTATTATATTTTATTCAATTGTAACATATAAATAAGTAAATACACAATAAGGATGATGCATGCAAATGCATCCTTTTTTTTTTTTTATAAATTTCTTTATTTATTTTTAGTTTACCACGCACGGTTCTACATAGTTTTGAGTTCCAGTTTTTCTCCCCTCCCTCCCCAAGACGGCATGAAGTCTCATATAACTGTCATGTATAACTTCGCATTGAATTAATTTATGCACTAGTCAAGTCGTGGAGAAGAATTTTGACCAATGGAATGAATCATGAGAAAGAAGAAACAGAACCAAAAAAAAAAAACCCCAAAGACAAAAACAAAAGAGAAGCAGAAAAGGCGAGCATGTAGTGTGCCTCAGTCTGTATTTGAACTTCGTAGTTCTTTGTCTTGATGAAGATAGCATTCTCCACCGTGAGTCCCCTGGAGTTGTCCTTGCCCCTTAGGTTGCTGAGAAAAGCGCAGTTTGTCAGGGTTGGTCCTCACGGAATCCATATATCTGTGGCTGTGCACAACGTTCTCCTGGCTCTGCTCCGCTCACTCAGCATTATGTCGTGTAGGTTTTTCCAGGTTGTTATGAAGTCTGCATGATCCCCATTTCTTATGGCACAATAGTATTCCATTACCTTCATGTACCACAGTTTGTTCAGCCATTCCCCAATTGATGGGCATCCCTTTGATTTCCAATTCTTGGCTACCACAAAGAGAGCCACTATAAATATTCTTGTACATATGGGTCCTTTTCCCGCTTGCGTGATTTCTTTGGGATACAACCCTAGAAGTGGTGTTGCTGGGTCAAAGGGTATGAACATTTCTATAGCCCTTTGGGCATAGTTCCAAACCTCCCTCCAAAATGGCTGGATCAGCTCACAACTCCACCAGCAATGCAACAATGTTCCAATTTCCCCACATCCTTTCCAGCATTTACCATTCTCCTGATTTGTTATTTTAGCCAATCTGACAGGAGAGATGTGGTATCTAAGAGTTGTTTTGATTTGCATTTCTATAATCAGCAGCGATCCAGAGCATTTTTCTATATGCCTGTAGATAGCTTTAATTTCTTCCTCTGAAAACTGCCTGTTCATATCCTTTGACCATTTCTCAATTGGGGAATGGCTTGTATTCCTATATATTTGGCTCAGCTCCCTGTATATTTTAGAGATGAGGCCTTTATCAGAGATACTAGTTGCAAAGATTTTCTCCCAATTTTCTGCTTCCCTCCTAATTCTTGTTGCATTGGCTTTTGTTGTACAAAAACATTTCAATTTGACATAATCAAAATTATCCATTTTGCATTTTGTAATGCTCTCTATCTCTTGTTGGGTCATGAATTCTTTACTTTTCCACAAATCTGATAAGTAAACTATTCCTTGCTTTCCCAAATTACTTAGAGTATCAACTTTTACTCCTAAATCATGAACCCATTTTGACTTTATTTTGGTATATGGTGTAAGATATTGGTCTATGCCCAGTTTTTGCCCTACCATTTTCCAATTTTCCCAACAGTTTTTGTGAAATAGTGAATTATTAGCCCAGAAACTGGCCTCTTTGGGTTTATCAAAGAGTAGATTGCTAAACTTGTTGATTTCACCTATTTGTGTTCCTATCCTATTCCACTGATCCACACCCCTGTTTC
This sequence comes from Trichosurus vulpecula, assembly GCF_011100635.1. Lineage (NCBI taxonomy): Eukaryota > Metazoa > Chordata > Mammalia > Diprotodontia > Phalangeridae > Trichosurus > Trichosurus vulpecula. The sequence goes on along the minus strand of NC_050574.1, from coordinate 449,317,080 downwards.
TTAACCAGTACCAGGCAGTTTTGATGACTGCTGCTGTGTAGTACAGTTTAATATCTGGTGTGGCTAAGCCACCATCTCTAGCACATCTTTTCATTGATATCCTAGATACTCTAGACCTCTTGTTTTTCCAAATGAATTTTGTTATTATTTTGTCCAGCTCAGTAAAAAAAATTTTTGGTAGTTCGATTGGTATGGCACTGAATAGATAGATTAATTTAGGTAGAATTGTCATTTTTATTATATTAGCTCGGCCTAACCATGAGCAACTGATATTTCTCCATTTATTTAGATCTGATTTTATTCGCGTGAACAGTTTTTCATAGTTATGTTCATATAGGCCCTGGGTTTGTCTTGGCAAATAGACTCCCAGATATTTTATAGTGCCTTCAGTAACTTTGAATGGAATTTCTCTTTCTATGTCTTGCTGTTGGGCTTTGTCAGTAATGTATAGGAATGCTGAGGATTTATGTGGGTTTATTTTATATCCTGCAACTTTGCTAAAGTTGTTTATTATTTCAAGTAGGTTTTTACTTGATTCTCTAGGATTCTCTAGATAAATCATCATATCATCTGCAAAAAGTGATAATTTAGTTTCTTCTTTTCCTATTCTAATTCCTTCAATTTCTTTTTCTTCTCTTATTGCTACAGCTAATGCTTCCAGTACCAAATTGAATAATAGGGGTGATAATGGACATCCTTGTTTCACCCCTGATCTTATTGGGAATGCATCTAGTTGATCCCCATTACAAATAATGCTTGTTGATGGTTTTAGGTAGATGCTATTTATAATTTTGAGGAAGGTTCCACTTATTCCTATGCTTTCTAGTGTTTTTAATAGGAATGGGTGTTGTACTTTGTCAAAGGCTTTTTCTGCGTCTACTGAGATGATCATATGGTTTCTTCTAGTTTTGTTGTTGATATGGTCAATTATGCTAATAGTTTTCCTAATATTGAACCAGCCTTGCATTCCTGGAATAAATCCTACCTGGTCATAGTGTATTATTTTGGTAATGAGTTGCTGCAATCTTTTTGCTAATATTTTATTTAAAATTTTTGCATCAATATTCATTAGAGAAATTGGTCTATAATTTTCTTTCTCTGTTTTGACTCTACCTGGTTTGGGTATTAGTACCATATTTGTGTTATAAAAAGAATTTGGTAGGACTCCTTCTTCACCTATTTTCCCAAATAGTCTCCAAAGTATTGGAATTAGTTGTTCTTTAAATGTTTGATAGAATTCACATGTAAAACCATCTGGCCCTGGAGATTTTTTCCTAGGGAGTTCGTTGATGGCCTGCTCAATTTCTTTTTCTGATATGGGGTCATTAAGAAATTTCACTTCCTTCTCTGTTAGTCTGGGCAGTTTATGTTTTTGTAGATATTCATCCATATCTGTAAGGTTGTCAAATTTATGGGCATACAGTTGGGCAAAATAATTCCTAATTATTGTTTTGATTTCCTCTTCATTAGAGGTGACCTCACCCTTTTCATTTTTTATACTGGTAATTTGATTTTCTTCTTTCTTTTTTTTAATCAAATTGGCCAAAGGTTTGTCAATTTTATTGGTTTTTTCATAAAACCAGCTCTTTGTTTTATTTATTAATTCAATAGTTTTCTTGGTCTCAATTTTATTAATCTCTCTTTGATTTTCAGTATTTCTAATTTGGTATTTAATTGGGGGTTTTCAATTTGCTCTTTTTCTAGCTTTTTCAGCTGTATGCCCAGATCATTGATCTCTTCTTTCCCTATTTTATTCATGTAGGCATTTAAAGATATAAAACTCCCCCTAAGAACTGCTTTTGCTGCATCCCATAAGTTCTGGTATGTTGTTTCATTATTGTCATTCTCTTGAATGAAATTATTAATTGTTTCTCTGATTTGTTCTTTGGCCCACTCACTCTTTAGAATTAAATTATTTAGTTTCCAATTAGTTTTTAGCTTATTTTTCCATGGTACTTTATTAAAAATGATTCTTATTGCATCATGAACCGAAAAGGATGCATTGACTACTTCTGCTTTTCTGCACTGGATTGTGAGGTTTTTATGCCCTAGTACATGGTCAATTTTTGAGTATGTGCCATGTACTTTTGAGAAGAAAGTATATTCCTTTTTATCCCCATTCAGTTTTCTCCAGAGGTCTATCATATGTGCCTTTTCTAAAATTCTGTTTACCTCCTTAACTTTTTTCTTATTTATTTTGAGGTTAGATTTATCAAGTTCAGAAAGGGGGAGGTTGAGGTCTCCCAATATTATAGTTTTGCTGTCTATTTCTTCCTGTAACTCCCTTAACCTCTCCTCTAAGAAATTGTATGCCTTACCACTTGGTGCATATATGTTAAGCAATGATATTGCTTCATTGTTTATGGTGCCTTTTAGCAGGATATAATGTCCTTCCTTATCTCTTTTAATTAGATCTATCTTTACTTTTGCTTTGTCTGAGATTAGGATTGCTACACCTGCTTTTTTTACTTTAGCTGAGGCACAATATATTTTACTCCAGCCTTTTACCTTAACCCTATGTGTATCCCCCTGTTTCAGATGCGTTTCTTGTAAACAGCATATTGTAGGATTATGGTTTTTAATCCATTCTGCTATCTGCTTCTGTTTTGTGAGAATGTTCATCCCCTGCACGTTCAGGGTTATGATTTCTATCTGTGTCTTTTTCTCCATCCTAATTCCCCCTGTTTATGCTTTTATTTCTCCCTTTCCCCTTCTCCTCCTCAACAAAGTTTTGCTTTTGACTGCCGCTTTCCTCAGTTGACCCTCCCTCTTTATTCCCCTCACTTATCTAACCGTTACCCACTTGCTACTTCTCCTCTTCCTTCTGCCCTCCCCCCTCCCTTTTTCCCCCCTTTCCCTCCCACTTCCCGTAGGACAAGTTAGATTTCTAAACTTATCAGAGTATGTTATTCCCTTCTTGAACTAGATCAGGTGACAGTAAAGCTCAAATACTGCTCTTCTCCCTCCCTTCTTTCCCTCTACTATAATATGTTTTTTTGCCACTTCCTTTGGTGTAATTTACCCTTTTCTACTACCTCCTTACCACTTCCCTCATAGCCCTCCCTTTATATCTCTTATTTATATTTTATATCTTTACATCGGTTAATTTATACAGTCATTCACAACCTATGTATATCCCTTTCATTTGTCATAAGAGTTGTACCATTCACAAGAATGACTTATATATGTGTATATATATATATATGTATATATATACATAAAAAACATATATAAGATGATATAATCCCACTTAAAGATGTAAACAACCTAAGTTTATTGGTTAATGAGGTTTGTGGGGTTTTTCCCCCGGTTACCTTTTTATGTCTCTCTTAAGTTTTGTATTTGGAGATCAAATTTTCCATTGAGTTCTGGCCTTTTCATCAGGAAGGTCTGGAATTCCCTTATTTCATTGAATGTTCATCGCCTTGCCTGGAAAATTATGCTTAGTTTTGCTGGGTAGTTGATCCTTGGTTGTAGTCCCAGCTCCTTTGCCCTTCGGAATATCATATTCCAGTTTCTCCTGTCTTTTAATGTGGAAGCTGAGAGATCCTGTGTGATCCTGACTGTAGTTCCACGATATTTGAATTGCTTCTTTTTGGCTGCTTGCAGTATTTTCTCCTTGATTTTATAGCTCTGAAATTTGGCTATAATATTTCTTTGTGTTTTCAGTTTGGGATCTCTTTCAGGGGGTGATCGGTGAATTCTTTCAATGACTGTTTTGCCCTCTGGTTCTAGGACCTCTGGGCAGTTGTCTTTGATAATTTCTTCGAAGATACTGTCAAGGCTCCTTTTTTCATCGTGGATTTCCGGTAGACCAATAACTCTCAAATTGTCTCTCCTGGATCTATTTTCCAGGTCAGTTGTTTTGCCAATCAGATATTTCACATTTTTTTGTATTTTTTCATTCTTTACGTTTTGTTTTATTACTTCTTGATGCTTCATAGATTCATTAGCTTCTACTTGCTCAAGTCTAATTTTAAATGAGTTAGTGTTTACATTTTGCTTTTGAGCCTCCATTTTCAATTGGTTGATTTCACCTCTCAGGGTGTCATTTTCTCTCTTTAGATTCTGTATCTCCGTAGCCATTTCGCCAATCTTATTCTTTAGGGACTTTTCCATTTTTTCCATGTTTTCTTTTACCTCCCTAATTTGGTTTTTAAAATCCTCCTTTAGCTCTTCCAGCAGTGCTTTTTGGGCTGGAGACCAGTTCATATTAGCTTTTGAGGTATCTGATGTATCTACCGTGTCAATGCCGTCCTCCTCCATATCGATATTTTGATCCTGCCTGTCTCCATAAAAAGAATCTATTGTCCTCGGTTTTTTTGTATTCTTCTTCATGTTTGTTGTTTTCCCTTTTCCTGGCGTTACAATGAATTTCTATCTTTGGGCTCTCTGTCCCAGCTTTCTTATTCTGAGGGTTGTGAGTCTAGAATTAAAACCTTCAGTTTCCTGAGGTGTGGGGGAGGGGTCTGGCTCCCTGGCGTCTCACTCCCTGTGGGTGCTCTCCAGCACTTGCTTTTCAGCAATGGTCTCAGCTGTTTGTTGTTTGAGCTGATGTCTGGCACTTCCCCTGGGGGAGCAAGTTTACGTCTGGGCTCCTGGCGTTGACCCCTGCTTCTAGTATTTGTCCTGTGAGGCCCCGCTACTCTCTCCTCTGTTTCAGTTCTCTTTTTTTTTTTTCCCGAGGAATTCTCTGGGTGAGGGGGGGAGGGATTAGAGCCTTTTACCTGGTCATTGAGTCTTCAGGAAGTTCAAGAAGCCGAGTTCCTGAGTTTCGCAACCGTCAGGAGTGGGTGTTTTCACGGCCGGTGGCGTTGCGCTGCCTCTCGTCGCTCCCACAGACTGCCGTCCTGTGTTGGGAGTCCTGGGGATCTCTGCCGGTTTCGGGCGCCCAGCTTTCTCCCAGCCCATCTCCCACGTGGATTTCTCGGCCAGCCGCTTCCGCCTTGGTCTGGAGCCGCTCCGCACCGAGCACTCTCCGAGCCTGCAGGTTCGTTCCTCCGGCCTCTCAGACTCTCCCGGCTTGGAAATTTGCCCCATGCCGACTGCTCGCAGTTTCTGACTCTCTCAAATCTGCTCAAATTCCCTTTTTTATAGGAATCTGACAGACCTTGTGAGAGAGCTCCGGTAAGACGCTGCCTTCATGCGGCCATCTTGGCTCCCAAATGCGTCCTTTTTTTACAGACCTTGGCTACCATATGAGTCCACTCCAAATGTATTCAGTGAAATGATTCAACTACAGACCTCTGCTCACCTTCTAGCTCTAATTAATACTTGAAGATTTAGGCTTGGCTGTACCATCAGCAGGATAAGAGAACAAAGAACAAATAATCTTTACTCTAGCATCAGAATTCAAATTTGCTTCCTAGGCCTCTTTCTTGCTCTCCCTCCTTGGATCCTGACCCTCCTTTTTATAGACCTGTTTTATCTCATGAATCCTTACTGCTTACCTAGCTTCTTGCTCTCAGCCTTTTCTTTTATGTTCCATCATAGCTATACCCCCAACATGGCAAGACTCTTGCAAAAAAAAAAATAGAAAGCTTCATCTATAAAATGGATCATTTGCCTCTTGAAAATGTTTCCTTTTTTCTGCATTAAATAAAGTCAATTCATTACTTTATTTGTAGACGTGCTCAGAAACAAATGTAAAGTGTATTAGGTTTTTAGACACAAGGACTTGTATTGGGAATCAAGATGGGCTCTTAGCACTTATTCAACCAAGTACCCTTGAAGAGTTTGGCCTTTGTTTCCTTGATTAAATTAGGAGTCTTTGATGACCTCCTTGCCTCAGGGGACGGCCTAGTTTAACATGGGTTTGAGTGACATGTTTGTGACATCAGAGGCTCTTAGACCACGTGGGTTTAAGTCACATTTTTGTGACGATTTTGTGACGATTGTGGGTAAGTGGCATGTGTGACTCACCTTTGACCCTGAACAAGAAATATAAAACCAAGGGTTGGCTTTCTTTTTTCGGAGCTCTGACCCACAGTAGGAGTATTGCGTGACTCTGGGCCAGCCCTTGTTGAGCTCCCGGATGAACTCAGATGCTGGTAACTATGAATTGTATTTGGCTTGTCTGTTGATGTTTGTAATTTGTTTGTATTTATTCTGAAGTTCAGGATGCTGGCTTTTTCCCCTGAACTAAGTGAATGATATTTGTATGCTGGATTAAAGTAAGATTGTTAACCCCTTAACTTTGCTTTTCTTAGGAAAGCAGATCAAAAGAACCTGGACTTGCAGTATTCTGTGAGCTGGTTGTTGTTGGTTTTTCACCCCCTTGGAAGCTGCTAGCCAGATTGTTGAAACAGGACTCAATTGTTATGAGGTCTTACAGTGGCCTTTCTGAAATATGACAGAATGTTCATTTACCAGAACTTGGGAAGAAATATAGCAAAGCTGTCGGGGTAAGAATCAGTGGTTGATGCCAGTGTCCCAGACAAGTGCACCAGCATTTCTCCCACTCTGAGGCTTCCTGTAGCCAGTATATATAAATGTAAAGAAAGCCACAGTGTCTTAGGCATTATATTTTTTTATAGGCTCATCATTACAATACTATCTCAGAGCAATGTAAAGTACTGCTTGGAAAAATTTGGAGACAGAAGGCATGGGTTCCAATCTTATTTCTGTCAGACAATATGGATAAAATCCTAAAAGACATCTTACATCTTTTCATTAAATTTGAAATACTATTAAATGTAATTAAGGCTTATTTTTCTACTCGTAAACTTAATAATGTTCATAAATTGGCAAGATCAGATAAAATTATAAATATAATATCATTTAAATAGGAACAGATGGGATAAGAAAAGAAAGTAACCCTTTTTGGTGCAGAGGACTTGCTTACTGGTATTTAATAAGCTATTGATGTTGTTTAAAAAAGAAAAAAATGACATATATATATATATGTCATATGACGTATAATGTACATATATAATATAGAGGATAAAATTTAGAGACTAATTATCTTAGGTGAGTCTTCAAGTAAATATCTGATGGATATATTCATTGTGTTTAGGCACATTAAACAAGTCACTACCTGAATGACCTTAGACAAGTCATTTAAATTCCCTAAATCTCATTTTTCTCTATGTAAAAGCAGAGTATTTGATCCTTATGGCCCTTCATATCTCTAAATCCTAAGAACCTATCATCCTGTGATCCTATATCCTGGAAGGAGAGAAATAAGATAATAAAATGAAACCTTTTATGGCCGAGAAGGATAGCAATTTCTTGGCTGTGACTTTGTTAGGGGTTATGAAACCTACATGTATAATAGAGTGTGTTGCAAACAGAACACTCAGTTTGACAAAATAAAAGATGATCATTCAATAGTATTGATGTGATGGTGTATATATGCTATATAATATAACAGTCACTAAATAATTAAAATTGCAGGTTGTTGAAAGGACCATTGAAAGATTTATCCTAGGTAGAAGCTGCAACTTGATATTCTTTAGGAATTGGGCAGAAAAGCAGCAGCAGTGATATGTCTGAAAATGAGATGATCCCCTTACATAGTAAGAGGGAGAGATAGCCAATGGATATCTAACATGTTCCATTGGTATGCACACAAAATCATGAGATCTAGAGGAAATCCCCATGTATATTGGGTGGACCCTCTATGGTACAGGCCTGACACTACTTTAATTCTTTCTAGGGTCTCTGTTCTCAACTGGAGCTAGTATGCTCGCTTAATTTGTACCCATGCTGGCAAATTAGGGTGATGTCCCCAGAAGAGAAGCCATGATGCTATCAATAATCTATCTTTTGTGGTCCTGGAGGTAATATTTATGTGGGGAAAATACTCTCACTTTAGCTTGTGAGCCCCTATAAGTGTGTTTCCTGTTTATACAAAACAATCATAATGACATTATTAAATATAAAATATGAAACATTTACTAAACAAGAAGGTAAAAACAAGAATAATTATATCATTTATGCTACAGAAAGCAAAAACAGGAATAATGAAGATATAAATAGTTCATCATAAACCCATCTCTTATCAGTGAACTAATTGCCCATAAGAGAAGAGTGGCCAAACCCTTATATGAGGTGTATGAGTAGGGAAACATGCCTCAGATAAGTCAAGACTCTTGAGTGATGATTTGCTTCTTTTCTGAGCCTCTCTGTTATCCTGATTAACATACTTTTTCTTCCTTTCTGAGGCTATTAAATTCATGTAAGCTCTTTTAGTAAATTAGCAACATTACCCTATTTCAATGAATAGCAGCTCTTTTAAGTCTGCAATCTGTCAAGCTAATGAAGCATGATCTTTTTGGGCTTTGAGAAATGTCCCTTCTTAAGTCAGAGTGGGCAGTGAAGGCCAACAAAAACAATCAGTTCTCAGTAAAACAACAGCTTTAATTCAATACGCATATCTTACAGTAAAGTGAATATAATGCTTGTCTTTCTCTCTGTTTCTTCTTTTTAAGATATAGAGGGCAGGGAAGGACAATACATATGACCCCCTAAGAGAAACCTCTTCCGTTTGACATGATCCTAAAGGAAAAAAAAATCAGCTAGCTCTTTAAATAGAAAGAGGATTCTACTTTCCTCCTACAAGTTTCCCACAGCTACAGAACTTATGGGTCTTCATGCAGCTCTTTCATCTGACTTTGCTAAGAGCAACTTCTCTTATCTTTTGATTCTCTTCCTTCCATTTCTTTCCAACATGAAATGATATTCTCTGTCAACTTCTCTCTTCAAGTGGCTTCCGTGTATTCTCATTCTTCCGTTGCTTCTGAACCATCCTGCTTACAGCATCTGAATTTCTTGTCTCAGAGAAAGGCCTCACTGTATTCAGTCATTCATTTCTTCTTTATGATGAGAAACTAAAAAAAACATCCTATCATCAAATGTGATTCCCAACAACACTCCTTATATCCCATAGTCCCCAAACAATTATTTGCTTTATATTGTCTTTAGCCATACTCTTCAAAATTCTGAAAACAATTGTATGTAAATGAGCTAATGGAATCTATGCATTGTAATCATCTTTATGTCAGTTAATGGGTCCCCTCAGTACCTCCACTAGGGGACATTTTCTCTTAGGTTCTTAGAACTTGGGAATGACCCCTTTGGTTCTCCTTTCATTAACTAATATATCTACATGTGAACAGGATAGCATTTCATATCCTATACAGGATTTACAGATTGGCATGGATAGGAGTTGCACAGGATGAGAAGATGTGAATAAGCCATCATTCACATTGTTTGAGAGAGTATCCAGATCAATTGAAACATCACATTGAACAGAACATGTTACAATAGATGGAGGAATTTCAATCTCAGAACAACCCCTTTTTCTATCCAGCCCTGAAACTTAACAGTCAGAACTAATTTACTACTTAAAATTTCCTCAACATTTTCTCCTTCTATTAAAAATTTTGTTATGCATTTTGCATTTACACATTATGCATTTACACTAACTTACATAATTGGAAGGAGAGTAGATTTTTAACAACATATTTTTAAATGCCTACTATGTGTAAAATACTGTGCAGGCACAGATGAATTATGAAGTTGTGATACCATCCAAGGATTTCACAGTCTAGCAGGGGGAAAACATAAGTGACTGCAATAGAAGTTATTATTTGTTAAGTTCACAAGGAGATATCATTTCATTAGAGATTTTCAGTGTGGATTCAACAGGGAAAGAGTATGAGGAACAGTGTGAGCAAGCATACTGGCATAGGAACAGGGCCTATTCAAAATTTCAAATAATAGCTCAGTATGCCTGGAACATAGAGTGCATGGAATGGAAATAGAAATGAATCTGGAAAGGTAGGGTGATACTAGATTTGAAGGCCCAGGCCCAGGCAGGAGAGTCCAAGTTTTGCTTGGTAGGTAATGTAAAGCCATTTAAGATTTTGTGTAGTACAGTAACATGATCTACACTGAATAAATATTATTTTGAAATTGATTCAAAGGATGTATTGAAAGCAAAAGAGAGTAGAAGTAGGAAAACCTGAAAGAAAAATATTGCAGTAGTGTGTCTCCTCTATAGGAATGAGAAGAGATAGGCAAATGGGATCTTAAAAAGTGGTGCCAAGAGACTTTGGTAATTATTTAGCTATCGGAAATAAGAAAGAGGTTTTTAAAGAAAGGCATATAATGGATATATCCGAATACACTGGGGTCTACATTTTTTTCCTTTAACAATGAATCACTATGTTCCTCTATGATTGTGTAACATATTTTGTTTTTTATCACTTACAGAATTCTGCAAAGTGTTTTGCATTTCTCAGAAAAGGATGCGATTACCCCACAGGTGTACTTCATTTTAATAACAGGATATTTCAAAATCCAAACTCATCAGACAGGTTAATTAGGGGTGTTTAGATAAATAGCAATGTACTCCAAGTACATTCCAACTCGGTGGTGTGATGTTAGGTTGAATTCATTTAAGGCTAGTGTCCTTGCTTGTTATTCCATCATCCACAATAGCCTAACCACTTTCTAAGTGTCCAATGGAAATTAGACAATTAATCAAGGCTTTCCATGAAGTGTAGACAAAATAGTTGAAGTCCAGGATCGCGGCTGCTTCTGAATGGAACATTTCCAATTAGTACTGAAAAGATTTTACACCTTTTTAAATGTCTATAATTAAAGTGTTTCTAATATACTATTAATTAATTCATTACTACATAATCAAGATAGGAACTATAAGGAGAAAGAAAGTTTATAAACTTCATGGTACTTCTTTAATTAAAATGACATTTTATTTTTTTTTTTTCCTTTATTTATTTTTAGTTTACCACACACGGTTCTACATAGTTTTGAGTTCCAGTTTTTCTCCCCTCCCTCCCCCCTCCCTCCCCAAGACGGCATGAAGTCTCATATAACTGTCATGTATAACTTCGCATTGAATTAATTTATGCTCTATTCAAGTCGTGGAGAAGAATTTTGACCAATGGAATGAATCATAAGAAAGAAGAAACAGAACCAAAAAAAAACAAAACAAAAAAAAAAAAAAAACCCAAAACCAAAAACAAAAGAGAAGCAGAAAAGGCGAGCATGTAGTGTGCCTCAGTCTGTATTCAAACTTCGCAGTTCTTTCTCTGAATGAAGATAGCATTCTCCATCGTGAGTCCCCTGGATTTGTCCTTGCCCCTTTAGGTTGCTGAGAGAAGCGCAGTATGTCAGGGTTGGTCCTCACGGAATCCACATATCTGTGGCTGTGCACAACGTTCTCCTGGCTCTGCTCCGCTCACTCAGCATTATGTCGTGTAGGTTTTTCCAGGTTGTTATGAAGTCTGCATCATCCCCATTTCTTATGGCACAATAGTATTCCATCACCTTCATATACCACAGCTTGTTCAGCCATTCCCCAATTGATGGGCATGCCTTTGCTTTCCAATTCTTGGCTACCACAAAGAGAGCTGCTATAAATATTCTTGTACATATGGGTCCTTTTCCCGCTTGCGTGATTTCTTTGGGATACAACCCTAGAAGTGGTATTACTGGGTCAAAGGGTATGAACATTTCTATAGCCCTTTGGGCATAGTTCCACACCGCCCTCCAAAATGGCTGGATCAGCTCGCAACTCCACCAGCAATGCAACAATGTTCCAATTTCCCCACATCCTTTCCAGCATTTACCATTCTCCTGATTTGTTATTTTAGCCAATCTGACAGGAGAGATGTGGTATCTAAGAGTTGTTTTGATTTGCATTTCTCTAATCAGCAGCGATCCAGAGCATTTTTCCATATGCCTGTAGATAGCTTTAATTTCTTCCTCTGAAAACTGCCTGTTCATATCCTTTGACCATTTCTCAATTGGGGAATGGCTTGTATTCCTATATATTTGGCTTAGCTCCCTGTATATTTTAGAAATGAGGCCTTTATCAGAGATACTAGTTGCAAAGATTTTCTCCCAATTTTCTGCTTCCCTCCTAATTCTTGTTGCATTGGCTTTTTTTGTACAAAAACATTTCAATTTGACATAATCAAAATTATCCATTTTGCATTTTGTAATGCTCTCTATCTCTTGTTGGGTCATGAATTCTTTACTTTTCCATAAATCTGATAAGTAAACTATTCCTTGCTTTCCCAAATTACTTAGAGTATCAACTTTTACTCCTAAATCATGAACCCATTTTGACTTTATTTTGGTATATGGTGTAAGATATTGGTCTATGCCCAGTTTTTGCCCTACCATTTTCCAATTTTCCCAACAGTTTTTGTGAAATAGTGAATTATTAGCCCAGAAACTGGCTTCTTTGGGTTTATCAAAGAGTAGATTGCTAAACTTGTTGATTTCACCTACTTGTGTACCTATCCTATACCACTGATCCACACCCCTGTTTCTTAACCAGTACCAGGCAGTTTTGATGACTGCTGCTGTGTAGTACAGTTTAATATCTGGTGTGGCTAAACCACCATCCCTAGCATGTCTTTTCATTAATATCCTAGATACTCTAGACCGCTTGTTTTTCCAAATGAATTTTGTTATTATTTTGTCCAGCTCAGCAAAAAAAAATTTTGGTAGTTCGATTGGTATGGCACTGAATAGATAGATTAATTTAGGTAGAATTGTCATTTTTATTATATTAGCTCGGCCTAACCATGAGCAACTGATATTTCTCCATTTATTTAGATCTGATTTTATTCGCGTGAAAAGTGTTTCATAGTTATGTTCATATAGGCCCTGGGTTTGTCTTGGCAAATAGACTCCCAAATATTTTATAGTGCCTTCAGTAACTTTGAATGGAATTTCTCTTTCTATGTCTTGCTGTTGGGCTTTGTCAGTAATGTATAGGAATGCTGAGGATTTATGTGGGTTTATTTTATATCCTGCAACTTTGCTAAAGTTGTTTATTATTTCAAGTAGTTTTTTACTTGATTCTCTAGGATTCTCTAGATAAATCATCATATCATCTGCAAAAAGTGATAATTTAGTTTCTTCTTTTCCTATTCTAGTTCCTTCAATTTCTTTTTCTTCTCTTATTGCTACAGCTAATGTTTCTAGAACCAAATTGAATAATAGGGGTGATAATGGACATCCTTGTTTCACCCCTGATCTTATTGGGAATGCATCTAGTTTATCCCCATTACAAATAATGCTTGTTGATGGTTTTAGGTAGATGCTATTTATAATTTTGAGGAAGGTTCCCCTTATTCCTATGCTTTCTAGTGTTTTTAATAGGAATGGGTGTTGTACTTTGTCAAAGGCTTTTTCTGCGTCTATTGAGATGATCATATGGTTTTTGCTAGTTTTGTTGTTGATATGGTCAATTATGCTAATAGTTTTCCTAATATTGAACCAGCCTTGCATTCCTGGAATAAATCCTACCTGGTCATGGTGTATTATTCTCGTAATGAGTTGCTGCAATCTTTTTGCTAATATTTTATTTAAAATTTTTGCATCAATATTCATTAGAGAAATTGGTCTGTAATTTTCTTTCTCTGTTTTAACTCTACCTGGTTTAGGTATTAGTACCATATTTGTGTCATAAAAAGAATTTGGTAGGACTCCTTCTTCTCCTATTTTCCCAAATAGTCTGCAAAGTATTGGAATTAGTTGTTCTTTAAATGTTTGATAGAATTCACATGTAAAACCATCTGGCCCTGGAGATTTTTTCCTAGGGAGTTCGTTGATGGCCTGCTCAATTTCTTTTTCTGATATGGGGTCATTAAGAAATTTCACTTCCTTCTCTGTTAGTCTGGGCAGTTTATGTTTTTGTAGATATTCATCCATATCTCTAAGGTTGTCAAATTTATGGGCATACAGTTGGGCGAAATAATTCCTAATTATTGTTTTGATTTCCTCTTCATTAGAGGTGACCTCACCCTTTTCATTTTTTATACTGGTAATTTGATTTTCTTCTTTCTTTTTTTAATCAAATTGACCAAAGGTTTGTCAATTTTATTGGTTTTTTCATAAAACCAGCTCTTTGTTTTATTTATTAATTCAATAGTTTTCTTGGTTTCAATTTTATTAATCTCTCCTTTGATTTTCAGTATTTCTAATTTGGTATTTAATTGGGGGTTTTCAATTTGCTCTTTTTCTAGCTTTTTCAGCTGTATGCCCAGATCATTGATCTCCTCTTTCCCTATTTTATTCATGTAGGCATTTAGAGATATAAAACTTCCCCTAAGAACTGCTTTTGCTGCATCCCATAAGTTTTGGTATGTTGTTTCATTATTGTCATTCTCTTGAATGAAATTATTGATTGTTTCTCTGATTTGATCTTTGGCCCACTCACTCTTTAGAATTAAATTATTTAGTTTCCAATTAGTTTTTAGCTTATTTTTGCATGGTTCTTTATTAAAAATGATTCTTATTGCATCATGATCTGAAAAGGATGCATTGACTACTTCTGCTTTTCTGCACTGGATTGTGAGGTTTTTATGCCCTAGTACATGGTCAATTTTTGAGTATGTGCCATGTACTTTTGAGAAGAAAGTATATTCCTTTTTATCCCCATTCAGTTTTCTCCAGAGGTCTATCATATGTGCCTTTTCTAAAATTCTGTTTACCTCCTTAACTTTTTTCTTATTTATTTTGAGGTTAGATTTATCAAGTTCAGAAAGGGGGAGGTTGAGGTCTCCCAATATTATAGTTTTGCTGTCTATTTCTTCCTGTAACTCCCTTAACCTCTCCTCTAAGAATTTGTATGCCTTACCACTTGGTGCATATATGTTAAGCAATGATATTGCTTCATTGTTTATGGTGCCTTTCAGCAGGATATAATGTCCTTCCTTATCTCTTCTAATTAGATCTATCTTTACTTTTGCTTTGTCTGAGATTAGGATTGCTACACCTGCTTTTTTTACTTTAGCTGAGGCACAATATATTTTACTCCAGCCTTTTACCTTAACCCTATGTGTATCCCCCTGTTTCAGATGTGTTTCTTGTAAACAGCATATTGTAGGATTATGGTTTTTAATCCATTCTGCTATCTGCTTCTGTTTTGTGAGAATGTTCATCCCCTGCACGTTCAGGGTTATGATTTCTATCTGTGTCTTTTTCTCCATCCTAATTCCCCCTGTTTATGCTTTTATTTCTCCCTTTCCCCTTCTCCTCCCCAACAAAGTTTTGCTTTTGACCGCCGCTTTCCTCAGTTAACCCTCCCTCTTTATTCCCCTCCCTTATCTTACTGTTTCCCACTTGCAACTTCTCCTCTTCCTTCTGCCCTCCCCCCTCCCTTTTTCCCCCCTTTCCCTCCCACTTCCCGTAGGACAAGTTAGATTTCTAAACTTATCCGAGTATGTTATTCCCTTCTTGAACTAGATCAGATGACAGTAAAGCTCAAATACTGCTCTTCTCCCTCCCTTCTTTCCCTCTACTATAATATGTTTTTTTGCCACTTCCTTTGGTGTAATTTACCCTTTTCTACAACCTTCTTACCACTTCCCTCATAGCCCTCCCTTTATATCTCTTATTTATATTTTATATCTTTACATCAGTCAATTTATACAGGCATTCACAACCTATGTATATCCCTTTCATTTGTCACAATAGTTGTACCATTCACAAGAATGACTTATATATGTATATGTATATATATATATACATAAAAAACATACATAAGATGATATAATCCCACATAAAGATGTAAACAACCTAAGCTTATTGGTTAATGAAGTTTGTGGGGTTTTTCCCCCTGGTTACCTTTTTATGTCTCTCTTGAGGTTTGTATTTGGAGATCAAATTTGCCATTGAGTTCTGGCCTTTTCATCAGGAAGGTCTGGAATTCCCTTATTTCATTGAATGTCCATCGCCTTGCCTGGAAAATTATGCTTAGTTTTGCTGGGTAGTTGATCCTTGGTTGTAGTCCCAGCTCCTTTGCCCTTCGGAATATCATATTCCAATTTCTCCTGTCTTTTAATGTGGAAGCTGAGAGATCCTGCGTGATCCTGACTGTAGTTCCACGATATTTGAATTGCTTCTTTTTGGCTGCTTGCAGTATTTTCTCCTTAAGTTTATAGCTCTGAAATTTGGCTATAATATTTCTTGGTGTTTTCAGTTTGGGATCTCTTTCAGGGGGTGATCGGTGAATTCTTTCAATGACTATTTTGCCCTCTGGTTCTAGGACCTCTGGGCAGTTGTCTTTGATAATTTCTTCGAAGATACTGTCAAGGCTCCTTTTTTCATCGTGGATTTCCGGTAGACCAATAACTCTCAAATTGTCTCTCCTGGATCTATTTTCCAGGTCAGTTGTTTTGCCAATCAGATATTTCACATTTTTTTCTATTTTTTCATTCTCTACATTTTGTTTTATTACTTCTTGATGCCTCATAGATTCATTAGCTTCCACTTGCTCAAGTCTAATTTTAAATGAGTTAGTGTTTACATTTTGCTTTTGAGCATCCATTTTCAATTGGTTGATTTCACCTCTCAGGGTGTCCTTTTCTCTCTCTAGATTCTGAATCTCCAAAGCCATTTCGCCAATCTTATTCTTTAGGGACTTGATTTCGTCAGTGGATTTTTTCTCCCTTTTTTCCATTTTTTCCATATTTTCTTTTAGCTCCCTAATTTGGTTTTTAAAATCCTCTTTTAGCTCTTCCAGCAGTGCTTTTTGGGCTGGAGACCAGATCATATTAGCTTTTGAGGTATCTGATGTATCTACCGTGTCATTGCTATCTTCTTCTAAGTCGATATTTTGATCCTGCCTGTCTCCATAAAAAGAATCTATTGTCCTCGGTTTTTTTGTGTTCTTCTTCATGTTGGATTGCCTTTTGCTGGTGTTAGAACGAATTTCTATCTGTGAGTCTCAGGGCTTTCTGTCCCAGCTTTCTTATTCTGGGGGTTGTGAGTCTAAAATTATAACCTTCAGTTTCCTGAGGTGTGGGGGAGGGGTCTGGCTCCCTGGCGTCTCACTCCCTATGGGTGCTCTCCAGCACTTGCTTTTCAGCAATGGTCTCAGCCGTTTGTTGTTTGAGCTGATGACTGGCGCTTCCCCTGGGGGAGCAAGGTTACGTCTGGGCTCCTGGCTTGGCCCCCTGCCGACTCTTCCCCTCTGGGACTAATGAGCTTCTAGTATTTGTCCTGTGAAGCCCCGCTACTCTCTCCTCTGTTTCAGTTCTCTTTTTTTTTTTTTTCCCGAGGAATTCTCTGGGTGAGGGGGGGAGGGGTTAGAGCCGCTTACCTAGCCATTGAGTCTTC
This sequence comes from Trichosurus vulpecula, assembly GCF_011100635.1. Classification (NCBI taxonomy): domain Eukaryota; kingdom Metazoa; phylum Chordata; class Mammalia; order Diprotodontia; family Phalangeridae; genus Trichosurus; species Trichosurus vulpecula. The sequence goes on along the minus strand of NC_050574.1, from coordinate 449,299,971 downwards.
CGGAAGTTCAAGAGGCCGAGATTCTGGGTTTTGCAAGCGGCAGGACTGGGTGTTTTCGCGGCTGGTGGCGTTGCGCTGCCTCTCGTCGCTCCCAGAGACTGCCGTCCTGTGTTGGGAGGCCTGGGGATCTCTGCCGGTTTCGGGCGCCCAGCTTTCTCCCAGCTCGTCTCCCACGTGGATTTCCCGGCCGGCCGCTTCCGCCTTGGTCTGGAGCAGCTCCGCACCGAGCACTCTCCGCACCTGCAGGTTCGTTCCTCTGGCCTTTCAGACTCTCCCGGCTCGGAAATTTGCCCCACGCAGACTGCTCGTGGTTTCTGACTCTCTCAAATCTGCTCAAATTCACTTTTTTATGGGAATCTGACAGACCTTGTGAGAGAGCTCCGGTAAGAGGCTGCCTTCATGCGGCCATCTTGGCTCTGCCCCCCTAAAATGACATTTTAAAGAAAAATTCTCAGTCATTTAATGAAATATATAACAATAAAGAAAGTAAAGCTGTCCTGAAGACTCTCAATTGTCACATTTTCCCCTTGGATTCAATATAATATTCCCCAATCTAGGCATACAAACAAAAATATCAGCAAATCAAATGATAGAAAAGAAAGGTATGCATGCACACACACACACACACACACACACGTGCACAAAATTCACATCTCCCATTGAAGCTTAAGGAACTCCTGGTAATACACAGTCTTGGAAGTAAAGAAGAGAAGTCTCCTTTTCTTATCCCTCAGTTTCTAAGTTCTTGAAGGAAGGACACTCCCCCTTCCACCAAATCCAGCTGTGACTGTGTGGTGCCTCCAAGAGGGAAGATTAGCATATAGGAGCATCTAGGAAGTTCTGTGAATATAGTATTAGACCTGGAGTGAAGAATAACCAAGTTCAAATCCAACCTCAGATACTTGCTAACTGTGTGAACCTGATCAGTTCACTTAGCTTCTGTCTGACTCAATTTCCTTAGTAAAATGAACAAAGTAATAGCACCTACATCCCAGGGCTTCTGTGAGGACAAAATGGAAAAAAAGGATTATAAAGTGGTTTGCAAACTTTAAAGCACCATGTAAATATTGGTTGATCGTGCTGTTGTAACTTAGAATGCAGTAATTATTTCCTGCCATAACCGTGATGCTGTTTGACCAATCTCCACAATAATAACTCATTAGTGAGTGTGTAGCATATGCAAAAAATTTGGCCTCAGTTGTTACATATCTCAAAACAAATATTTCTTCTGATCTCTTATGTAGTTACTTCAGGGAAATAACGCAACCTTGCAGTGACTGAAGAAAAGACTCGAAGTTGCTTACGGGGTTGTGGGAAGAGGTGAATTATCCCATTTGCCAAGGAATCATTTGGAGAGACTCCTGACTATGAAATGTCATCCCAGCTGCTCTTGTTCATGAGTCAAAAAGGCATGTTAATGTTCCTACTTGCAAGAAAAGGAAATCAATGAAATAATGGCACATCCAACTCTATAGGTCTTTGTTTCTGCATTGCTATTTTCCTGAATGAAGCATTTAAATCAATTAGGAGAAAAATAATCTGCCTTTATATAGCCTATGAAAATTTGTGGAAATGAATTGATTACCTGCCTCCCACAGGCCCTGAATTATTTTCATTTTAACAAGCATTGTTTTTATTCCTTCATCTAGATTATGGTTTAAAAATATCTTGAATTCAATTTTAAAAAAGCAATACATTAATAATATAACTGTTCCTCTCTACCTTCTCCTAAACTGTAAGGTGAGATGGGTAATTGACTTTTTCTCATCTTAGAGTTCTATTCCAAAATGAACACATCAATGTTATAATTGCATTTTTATCCAAATAGGGGAAGTTACTCCTATTGAGATGAGTTTCCTCAATAGAACTGGTACTGAGTCCTCAGTGAAATGCAGAGTCACTTTGTTTATAAAGGTTTTCATTAGGAGTATGACTTTATGTGTATGGAAGTAAGGACAGCTGTGGGAACATTTTAAAACCTGAAATGACTGCAGGTAAAGTTTTTTAATAAGTGGTTGATTTTGGTTTCTTCTTACATCATAATTTTTGGCCATTTCTCCCCCAACTTCCAGATGCCAATATTTTTGTTTTGCTCTATTGAACACAACACAAGAAAAAAATAGTCTGGGCATGGTCTCACACTCAGGAATATGCCTTCTTACTTCATCCCTTACATAAAGCTCTTATTATAATCCGCATTCTCTTATTGCCAAGATGATAGCTTCCTACTAGGAACAGAAAAAAAATGTAATGACATGATTATATCACGCTAAAATATTAATGGCTAATAATTTGTGCCGTTTGGGGGCAATTGCATTTTAAAAAGGATAATGTAGTTACAAAATTATTTAAAATGAAGGAATCATTGTAAACTGAACCTATTATGGACATTCAAATAAATGCTTGTTGTTATTAAATCCAATCCAGTATGACTGGAAAAGTCAGTTCCCAAATGAATAAATATAAGCTATCAAGAGTCCTTTGAAAAAATACTCTGAATCACTAAAAGTAGGAGAAATATAAATAAATATAAACTCTGTGGTTTTACTCCATACCTATTAGACCAGCAAAGATGACAAAAAATAAAGTGGCCATTGTAAGGGCCATAGGAGGGCAGACACATCAATACAGTATTGGTAGAAGCAACAATTGGCCCCACCATTTTGGAAAATAATTTTGAAGTATATTCCACAGAATCGCTTAAATATAAAATATAAATATAAAACCCTTTCACTCAGTGGTATTATTACTAGGAATATACCCCTAAAAGATCAATGACGAAGAAAAGACCGACATTAAGTAAATGTTTCTAGCAATAGGGTTTTTATTGTAGAAAGAACTGGAAACAAAGTGGGTACCTATCAAAATAGGTTCTCAATGACCACTTCTCTACCCCCATTCCCAATCCACACACATTTATTGACTTTTGGTTACATGTGCAAAGATCTGGCTCCTCCAAGTGCACCAAAACCACTTTGGGAATGTTAACTGATTTGATCCTCACAACAACACTGCAAAGTAAGAGCTATTATCCTTGTTTTACAGATGAAGAAAGTGAGACAGAGAGGTTAAACAACTTGACCAAAGTCACACAGCTAGTAAGTGTCTGAGACAGGATTTGTAGCTAGGTCTTCTTGACCCTAAGACCTACATTCTTTTCACTGTGACACCTTGATCTCCTTGGGCCTCGATTTCCTCATATATATGAAATGAGGGAGTAGACCTGGATGGCCTCTGACCCAATTGGTAGCTTTGATAATGATGAGGAGTCCAGGGGATAGCGAGGAGTTAGTCTGTAGCAAATTATACGTGCATGTGTGTCTGTGTCTGTGTATACACACACATATACACATATATACATACATACACACACATGCATATTTATTTAGTTTTCAACATTCACTTTTACAAGATTTTGAGTTTCAAATTTTCTTCCCATCTCTCCCCTATACCCACCCCAAGATGGCATGCATTCTGATTACCTCTTCTCCCAATCTGTCCTCCCTTCTCTTCCCCGCCCTTCTCTTATCCTCTTCCCTTCTATTTTCCTGTAACACAAGGTAGATTTCTGTATGCCATTGCCTGTATATCTTATTTCCCAGGTGCATGTAAAAACAATTTATAACATTTGTTCTTAAAACTTTAAGCTCCACATTCTCTCCCTCCCAACCCACCTTCATTGAGAAGGCAAGCAATTCAATATAGGTTATACATGTGTACTCATACAAAACACTTCCATAACAGTCATGTTGTGAAAGGCTGTCTATTTTTCCCTCCAACATATCCCACCCCCTATTTATTCTATTCTCTCCTTTGACCCTGTCCCTCCTCATAAATGTTTGCTTCTGATTGCCCATTCCTCCCTTTGCCCTCCCTTCTATCATACCCCCCGCCTGTTATTCCCTCCCCCCACCCCTACTTTTCTGTACGGTAAGATAGATTTCCAAAACTAATTGAGTGTGTTATGTTATTTCCTCCTAAGCCAAATCCAATTAAACTTCACTCATTCCCTCTCACCTCCCCCCTCTTCTCCTCCATTGTAAAAGCTATTTCTTGCCTCTTATGTGCAATAATTTATCCTATTCTACCTTTCTCTGTCTCCTCCAGTACATTCCTCTATCACCCCTTAATTTTACTTTTTAGATATTATCCCTTCATATTCAACTCACCCTGTGCCCTCTGTCCATCTCTCTATCTATGTATATATGTATATTCCCTCCAACTACACTAATACTGAGGTCTCATGAATTACAAATATCATTTTCCATGTAGGAATGTAAACAGTTCAAATTTAATAAGTCCCTTATGATTCCTCTTTCCCATTTACCTATTCATGCTTCTCTTGATTCTTGTATTTGAAAGTCAAATTTTCTGTTCAGCTCTTGTCTTTTCATTGAGAAAGCTTGAAAGTCCTCTACTTTATTGAAAATCCATATTTTGCCTTGGAGCATTATACTCAGTTTTGCTGGGTAGGTGATTCTTGGTTTTAATCCTAGTTCCTTTGACCTCTGAAATTTCATATTCCAAGACCTCCAATCCTTTAATGTAGATGCTGCTAAATCTTGTGTTATCTCGATTGTGTTTTTACAATACTTGAATTGCTTTTTTCTGGTTGCTTGCAATATCTTCTCCTTGACTTGGGAACTCTGGAATTTGGCTACAATATTCTTAGGAGTGTTTCTTTTGGGATCTCCTTCAGGAGGCAAGCAGTAGATTCTTTCAGTATCTATTTTCCCCTCTGGTTCTAGAACACCAGGGCAATTTTCCTTGATAATTTCTTGAAAGATGATGTCGAGGCTCTTTTTTTTGATTAAGACTTTCAGGTAGTACAATAATTTTTAAATTATCTCTCCTGGATCTATTTTTCAGGTCAGTTGTTTTTCTAATGAGACATTTCACATTGTCTTCCATTTTTTCATTCTTTTGGTTTTGTTTTATAATTTCTTGATTCTCATAATGCTTCCATTTGTTCCATTCTAATTTTCAAGGAATTATTTTTTTTAACAAGCTTTTGGACCTCCTTTTCCATTTGGCCAGTTCTACTTTTTAAGGCATTCTCCTTCTCATTGGCTCTTTAGATCTCTTTTGTTATTTGGGCTAGTATATTTTAAGGTGTTATTTTCTTCAGCATTTCTTGTGTCTCCTTTAACAAGCTGTTGAGTCCTTTTTTCATGATTTTCTTGCATCACTCTCATATCTCTTTCTGAGTTTTCCTCTACTTCTCTTACTTGATTTTCAAAATACTTTTTGAGTCTTTCCCTGAGACAAATTCATATTTTTCTTGGAGGTTTTGTATGTAGCAGTTTTGACTTTGTTGTCTTCTTCTGGTTGTATGTTTTGATCTTCCTTGTCACTAAAGTAAGATTCTATAGTCTAATTTTTTTCACTGTTTGCTCATTACCCCAGCCAATTACTTGACTTTTTAGCTTTCTGTTAAGGTAGGTTTCTGCTTCCAGTGTGAAGGGTATACTGTCCCAAGCTTCAGGGGTTTTGTTCAGCTGTTTGCTAGGGACCTGCAAATTTTCAGTTCTTCCAAGGTTATATGATGAAAGGAGAGGTGTTTACTCCTCTCCTGGCCTGTGTTTTGGTCTGTTAGTGACCATGAACACTCTTTTCTGCCTTGGAACTATGAGGAGGATTTCCTCTCCACCAGCACCACAAGCCATGCTAGTGCTCCTCCTCACTCCAGGATCTCCACCCAGGACTGTGGCCCATATCCAAGCAAAAGCAAAGCAAGAGAATCCAACTTCGACACCATCAAAGAGATCCCTGCAATCCACCTCTGATCAGCCACTGGTTTCTCCCATCGTCTGTGGGCCAAGAGCTCCAGAAGTAGCTGCTGTTGCTGCCACTGTTGCTGCCACTGCTGCTGCCCCGGGTCTGGGGCTGGACTGCCCTCCTCTTTACCCCAGGTCAGACAGACCTTTCCTAATGACCTTCTAAGTCGTCTTTGACATTTGTGGGTTGAGAAGTCTGAAAACCACCACAGCTGCCAATGATTCAGTCCCCTGTAGCCTGTTCCTGCTCATATGTGCAGGCATAGCCCACACTAGTCTGCGCTCCTCTCCTAGCCCGATGCAACAGACCTTTCCTGTCAACCTTCCAGGTTGTCTTGGGCTGGAAATTTGTTTCACTCTGTCATTTTGTGGATTCGACTGCTCTAGAATTTGTTTAGAGTCATTTTAACAGGTTTTTGCAGGGGTTTTGAGGAGAGCTCAAGCAAGTCCCTGTTTTTACTCCATCTTTGCTCTATCCCTGTGAAGAGTTTTTAATGCCAAGTTTATATTTGATATTCTGGTTTATCAAAGCCTTGCAGATTTTTATTCAGGGGACTGACATGGTTAGACCTTTGCCTTAGGAAGGTAATATTGGATGCTTTATTGAGGATGGATTAGAGAGGGGAGAAACTGGAACCCAAAAGTTTAATTAGAATATCAAAATAGTCTATGAAATAGGTGGTGAGTGTGTGATGTCTGTGGAAGAAAGGAGGTAAGTAGAAGAAATTCTGTGGAGATGAAATCGATAATCCATTAGGTTGGGGGAGAGGCAGTTAGTGAGGAAGAGGGAAAGGTTAAGATGACTCTGAAGGTGTGAATCTTAATAACCTAAAGAGAAACAATAAAGTTTGGAGAATTAATTGGCTAAATCAGAAGAAAATGAGGTTTTTTTGTTTGTTTTTGCATGTTGTGTTTGAGATACCTATGGAATACTCACTTGAATTTGTACTACAGATAGGAGGTACATAAAATTATAATAATCAATTTTTGTTACTAGAGGAGGTAGGTTAGTTTTTGAGTAGCAGTGTGTTATGATATAATTAGTTTTCTCATCATGCAGAACTGTAGGTTTGCAGACCATGGTGTAAATACCCTTCTATTCCCTATCCTAGAAGCCAGGTGATCTCTTCTGAACAGTATTTTGGCATTAACTTGCTTCCGTCTGAATACCAATGAAAGAGGCCTAAGAGAGTGATATAAAGTCCTACTGACAATATTCATTAATTAGGATGCTTTGAGGAAGCCTATAATACCTAATTAACTTTTCTCCATCTTTATGCTTCTGACCTTTCACAAGCATTTGATACTATTGATTATCTTTTCAGTGAGAACATTTTCCCTTCTTGGTTTTTCAGACACTGCTCTCCCCACCTTCTTTTCACATCTGTCTGACTTCTCATTCTTCTGTTCTGGTTCTTCATGTATATCATGTTCCCTAACTATGGGCATATTTCAAATTTCTATCTTTAGTTCTCTTCTCTTTTTACTTAATACTATGGTGATCTCATTGGCTCACATGGATTCAATATCTACTCTATGCAAATTATGTACCCTTTCATATATGCAGTCCTAGTCTCTCTCAAGGTCTGTTCTCACATCAATTTCTTTAGCAAGAACTTGTTGCTGCATAGGTTTATCAAACTCAGTATGTTCAAAATAGAAAGTATTATCTCTTCACTTCAGCATCACCAAACTGTCCCTTTGCCCGAATCTCTCTACTACTGTGAAGGTACCATGACCATTCCAGTTACTCAGATTAGCAACATAGCTGTCATCTCCAACTCCTTGAGCTCGGTCACTACACATAAGCAAGTTATTGACAAATATTGACATTTCTACCTTCACTTTTCTCCACTCACATATCGACCACTCTGCTTTAGCCCTTTGTCACCTCTTGCCTGGACTATAGTAATTGCTTTTTTTTGTCTCACTGCTTCAAATTTCTCTCCACTCCAATCTATCCTTTGCTCTGCTGCCTATGTGACTTCCCACAGGTCTGGACATGTTACCACAATCTCTACTCAAACTCTAGTGGCTCACCACTACTTCAGGGATCAATGAAAAAGCCCCACCTGGCATTTTTGGTCTTCATAATATGGCCCTTCCCTATCTTTCTCATCTTCTTACACTTTACTTATCTCCATTCTTGTGGCAACGGAGCAGCCTTGGGCAATTTGTTATTTCTCATTCATGACACTCTACCTTTTATCACTTTACTGCTTCCTCTTAGTTTCCCTGCTTTTTTTCAAGATTCATTTCAGATCTTACCCCTTGCAGCCTCCTGTCTTGATCTCTCAAGCGGTAGATATCTTCCAACATTCTTTCCTTAGTCCTCTTGTCTTCATATTACAGTGATCTCATCAGCTCCCATGAGTTCAATGATTATCTCTATGCAAATGATTCAGCCTTTAATATAGCCAGACTTCCATTCTGCACTTTGATCTACTCTGTATATATCTTCTATATGCAGAGTTATTTATATGTTGTCTCTACCATTAGATTGTGAGCTCTTCAAGGGAAGAGAATGCTTTTTGTTTGTTTTCTTTATATTTCTAGTGTTCAGTGCTGTACTTGGCATATATAAATGAAATTACAATAAATAAATAAGCAACCAAATAAATAAATGAATGAATAAATAAATAAATTCTTATAGGTTGGATGATTAAGGGTTTTGGGTTGGGAGGAATGCCCAATAGGGTCAAAAAGCTATGAGCACCAAATCTCCTATGCTTGGTGGCATCTTCAGCCATTGGTTAAATTTCAGGGACTCAGGGGAGAAAAAAAAGAGGCCAAGGGAAAAAGGGGAATAAGACAAAGAGAGGGAAATGGAGGCAAAGAGAGGAAAAAGAGGAGAGACAGAAGGAGGACGAGGAGGAGGAGGAGGAGGAAGAGGAGGAGGAGGAGGAGGAAGAGGAGGAGGAGGAGGAGGAGGAGGAGGGTGGGTGGGACAAAGTCCTCCATGTTGGGAACACTATCCTGCCCTCCAAAACAATAGAGCTATTTGCTAACCATAAGTTTCCCTTGGCATTTGGGAAATATATTACAGGCAGGCAAAATGGAAGCCAATTAGAAGTCTTTTTCTATAAATAACTTGCTAGACATATTGTACTTCAGGTAAAGCAAGCATAATGTTTTCTGAAGGGGAATATAGGGAGATGAAGTCTGATCTATGACAAAGATTTAGTACAAGAGTAAATAAAAATGTTATTAAGCTGTGCTGAATTACCAGAGAAATTAAATTGCTAGAGGAAGAGGGTATTGAGAGTTGGGTTTAAGGATCCAGACCAGAGGGATTGCTGATAAATTTGAAATGGACTTTTTTGGATTTTTACTCTGTTCATCTCTATGGTTGTTTAATGGATTACTCCATCTGCTCAGGCATTTTGTTAGGGGAGGGGGTTGTGTGTGTTTGTGTGTGTGTGTGTGTGTGTGTGTGTGTGTGTGTCCCCATCTCTGTTCCTGCTATAAACAGGTTAATTTTCTGTACAGAGAGTGTCTTTTAAAAAGATCTTCCCAGTATCACGCCTAGACGGCAGACCAATTTAGGGAGAGGGGAGGGTAATGAGATGTTCTCTAATGTTCTCTAATCTAGTCCTGAGCTAGCCATCTACTATTACTGCTTCTGTTCCTCAGTCCTTCCATGTCACTTTAGTTTAGCCTGAGGACAATAATAGCACCTATTCCACAGGGCTGTTATGAGGCTCAAAGGAGATAATATTTGTAAAGAGCTTAGCACAGTGACTGATACCTAATAAGAGCTTAACAAATATTAGTTTCCTTCTCCTTCTCCATTTCTGTCCTTGTTTATTTACTATCTCCTGTGTGCAATGTCCTCCATTATACCTCCATACTTTTCCCCTGTCTAGAATGGCCTTCTCTCTTCTTACTGCCTAGCCAAACTTAATTCCCTAATACCTGGATTCATTTCTGTCTCCTAAATGAAACCTTCCTGCCCATTCAAGTATATAATATTTTTTAAATTATTTCTGAAATCCTCTTGAATTTGTCAGTGATATATATATGTATATATATATCTATATATATCTATATATATATATATATATATATATATATATATATATTACACCTAATTATTCTCTAAGTGTTTCATGTCAATGTCTTTTACTGATAATTCTAAACCCTCTAAGGAAAGGAACTCTATTTCATTCTTTTTTAAAAAAAATAATTGTTTTATTTATTCATTTATTTTTAATTTATGGAATAAAACAAATATTTCCATAAGAGTATAATTTAAGAAATTATTGCATATAAAACTGCAAATATGGTATGTACAACTTGCTATTTCTTTTCAATATAAAATGAAGTTAACATTTAAATTTCTTTTTCTTTCCCCTTTTTCCTCTTCCCTGCCGAGATGGCTGCCATTAGACAGAAGTAGAGATATATATGTAAAATTATTCTATGTGTACTTTTATCAGTTTTTTTCTCTGGATGCAAATAGCATCTTTTTCATATGTCTTTTATTTTATTTAGTTTTGATTTAATTTATTTATTAATAAATATAATATATAATACATAAATTAATTTAATTAATTTGGGTATTTATAATACACAAAAAGACATTTGTTCAGAGTCATTCTTGAAACAATACTGCTGTTGCTGTATACAATTTACATTCTCAATGTATTTGATAGAGACACCTTGGACACATGTTAGGTGTTTAATAAACACCTGTAGATTCAATAACTGATAATGAATATTACATTCACTAACATTTCTACATGATTTTATGTATTACAAGCACTTGTTGAGAAAAAATGCTTTTCTCTCAATAACCCTGTGAGATTAGTACTTGAAATACCAATATTTCCTTTTACAAGTGAGGAAACTAATATATAAGGAGATTAAATCCTTTTTTATGGATCCCACAATTAGAAAGTGTCAGAGCCAAACCTTGAGTACAAGGCTTCTTACACTGTGACCAGGATGGTGCCAGGCCTCTTCCTGCTATGCTGTACTAAGTCTGAAATGGAAGTACTTTGAAAAGTATAAAGCACCATACAAATGTATGATCTTGCTACTCTTCTATTATTATCTCCTTTTGTTGTTGTTAGACAATAAATATTAAGCATGTGTATTGGTGTGTGTGTGTGTGTGTGTGTGTGAGTGTGTATACAGACACACACATTTCCACTATAGTCCTTTACTTATACTTGGAAAATTCTCCAAAGTATGTTTGTTATTCAAGGATTAGATGAATTTAAGGACACATGGGAGTATATGCATATATGTACATTTAAGAACATATATGTGTGTACACATGGGTATTCATGGATATGTGTATACACAGTTCTTAAATTCATCTACTCTTTGACTAATAAAAGTTGAAGAAATTACATTTTATGTCTATATCCGTATCTATGCATACATATAAAATTGGCAAATATCTGGACAAGTCACTTGGCAGGGACAGTGAAAGAACAGCCATAAAACAAATTAGGAGACAGGAGAAAGGGGGGAAAGAGAGGTTAAGGAATACTAAAGGCAAACTTCCCATTTTTTGCTTAGGACTAGATGTAATTTGAAGGCTACACCTTAAAAGTATCCCAACCATCTATTAGATACATGCTACTGATCACAAAGGAGTTATTAGTTAATAGAAATCCATAGGGCCTAATCCATAGCTACCATTTCTATTTAAAAAATCCCGGGTTAGATTCTCCATTATTGGCTGTGAATAGGAGCATACTTCTTTTTTCACATTATATAAACACACATAACTTCCTTTGTCAAACATTTTTAGGTGGGGAATGTGTTTATATATGTGTATACACATTTACATATATTTACATATCATGTAGCATAATATGTACACATATTAGGTTATATACACACATATATAAATGTATACTATGATCTAATAATATATACATATCACAAATACATAGATATGTATATACATGTACATATGCATATAAGTACAAATTCATAAAATATCTATATAGCTACATATGTTTATATAAACACATATAAATATATACACATATGCATTCACATAGACATATTTTCCCTGCCTAACAATTTTTGACAGAATAAATTACATGTATATGCATAATATGACAAAATAAATCTCATAAAATTCATAAACAATAATAATGAAAAGTCAGTCTCCGCCGGAATTTTTTTCTTAGAGATAATATATATTAACAGTGTAGCCTGTGGCTGTGCAATTAGGTCAGATATGTAGGGCTAATTGCTGTTCAGTCATTCAGTCATATGTCTCCATGACCCCATATGGAATTTTCTTGGCAAAGATACTGGAGTGATTATCCAGAGGATCAAGGCAAACAGAGGATCAGTGACTTGTCCAGGGTGACACAGCTAGTGAGCGTCTGAGACAAGATTTTTACTCAGGTCTTCCTGATTCCAGGCCTAGCTCTTTATCTATTGAGCCATCCAGCTGCCTCAGTATGCAGCGCTAGCACTAAGCAAAACTGAAATTTTTCCTTTGCATCCACTAAACACAGTGCCCTCTCTTTTCTCTCATATCTCCTATCCAACATTTTTTTTAACGCTCATGCTTTCATTGTCCATTGTACATTTCTTCCAGTGTCACATAAAATTTGTCATCTAATCCCCTAAGAAGCAGAACTCAACTAGATACAGGGAGATAGCCATCTTTTTCAGTGGCCAAAGGATATAGAACCTAGAAGTTCAGAGATTGTAGCAGTGAGTCTGCTGAAGAATTTATTTATGGAAAGACAGTCTGAACAAAAGTTCTCTCTCAAATTCAGACATTTAGTGACCTCTGGCTGACCCCAGTCACTGGAAGCTTTTTATATGTTGAATGACATCAAAGCTTTAAATCATCGGGTTATATGTATTTGGCAGAATTCAGTTCCTGAGCTGGTTCCTAGACAAAGAGCTCGATTTCATATAAAAAGTCCTGCTCCTCATTGGTTCAATGAGGCTTCTACCCGGACCAATCCTATGGTCTTACAAGCTCCCCATGTAGCATCCTACTTCATGGGGATTTACTGGGGTTTTGTCTAGGTATTTGAAACACAAACTTTACTTCAATTTTCTCTTTCATCACTTTAATAAAATTATTTTTACTACTAAATTGTGGTTTGCATTTCTATGGGTTTCCCAAGATACAATAACTTGGACACTTCATCATTGTAGGAGACACTAACCAGCAATATCAACTCATCTTCTAGGATATAGTGAAAGGGTCATTCTTTAGTCCTAGCTAGAGGCCACCAAACACAGCCAAAGGGCTGCCAAACAAAAATAAGCTGATTTTCTTCTGTCTAAGGTCAAGCCTTCTTTTTCTTTTAAAAGTACCCGGTTCTAAAGCTGAATCAAAGTCAATTGCCCTATACAGCTGTGGAACCTAAGGTTAGATAACCCTCACAGCTTGCATTTAATACTTCATCAGGGCCTTATACTTTCAAAACCAGGTAAAAGAACACAATCAAATTAACCCCACAGGCTATCTGGAATCTCAACGATGAATTTTAATTTTGAACTTGAATTTTAAATGCATTTGAGCTAACAAATGCTAACCAGGAGTCAGTCATTGTCCTCATCACTTGGCTGGCCTGTATTCCAAACCCAGCCCCATCACCACCTTTTTATCTATCTGACAGCAGCGAAAACCACACACCACAACCACCACTACTACCCTCCTGCCATTGGTGCTCTATTTTTGCCTGTGTTATGACTGTTTCTTTATCCAGGTGATTTGATAAATGCTATGCTAATAGGAGGATGCTTTCAAGAACGGTTTTCGAGAACTGGCACGTTAGGGATGGTACTATTATGCTTAGCAAACAATGAGTTGCTTTATTTTTTGGAAGGTCAGACGGAATGGTGACTCCATTGGAAATTGGTAGGGTTGCCACAAGCATGTGCAAGAGCTTGCTGTAGCCCTCAAATTAACAAATCATTGTATGTAAGTTACCTCTTACTTCCTGTATGTATGCATGGGTCTGGCCCTGGATACATAGCTTAAATGGGCAAACAGGCTTGGTACCATGAGTGGACCAACTGAGCCAATCGGCACAGACAAATCATGAATGTTCCATGGCTAGTTCACTGCTAATAATCCAATGCTGAATATTTTAATGAACACATTTTTGCCTGCTGAATATAAAGCCACGTTTTTGGAGAGTGAAAGAACACTGAACATTTTAGCAATAATGAGCTATGACAAACCATTTGAATTGCTGCATTACCATTGCTCTGTGAGCCATTTTCTTGAAGTTAAATTGATGGGTGACATTTAGTTTACATAGTGGGGAATATAATAGGAGAAGCAATTTTAAAACCTAATTGCTAATAAAGAGGATAAATAATGGCTTATAAATATGTTAACAAGTCATTCTGGGGATATTTAATGCATGCACACTTAAAAGAAGTTAATATTCAGAAATTCACATTTAATGATGCTACTATTTAATGGTGTTACACTTTTAAATGCCGAAATGGTCCCTCTAAAAATGTTGCCAGCTATAATCACTGTAGAACTATCAATTCACATTTGCACTTGTCAGAGGTGGAATGAAAAACAGGTCCTGCATTTTATATAATTAGCAAAAATTTACCCTTGGCAGAGTTTTAGGGAATTTGTATTTATCACAAAGCTTTAACTAGATATTAACCTCGAGGTAATTTATTGTTTTAAATGATTTATTCTAAATCAAATGATAGAAGATCAGAAATTAGCAAGAGCTATTGTCAGATGAAAAGGGGAGAGGGGAGAGGGAAAAATGTACTTAATTAAGCACAGGGTTAATTTTGATGTTATTTTAAGTTTGGAGAAGCACTTGTATAATAAAGAAAAATGAAGTCTATATTTCCAATGCAATATTTTCATCATCATTTCAGTAGAAGAATGGAGTTCTCTTCTCCTTGAGTTGCTTCCTCATCAGAGTCATTGTCCTCTATATCTTAGTCTCTGGGGTGGGGGGAAGACAGGGCTAAGACAAAAGGGCATCATGGTATAGTAGAAAGGTTCATAAAATATTAGAGACAAAAGGGGCTTTAGGAATTATCTAAACCACTGCCTTCATTTTGCAAATGAGGAAACTGAAGCTCAAAGAGTTAAAGTAACTTACCCCAAATTCCTCAGATGACAGTGGCAGAGTCAGACTTGGAATTATGTCTCCTGGATCTTAATTCAGTACTTGGTCCATGAAATATAGGCTGTATATAATCCCAACTCTTACCACTACCTCTCCATGTAACTTTGGCCAAGTTTCCTAGTATCAAGTACCTCTAGTTCCCTCATCTATAAAGTGAGGACAATGATAAAAAATTATTTTGAAATTCTGACTAATTTTTAAATTTGTTTCATTCTTCCCATGATAAGAATACATTTTTCTTCTTCCCTTCCACCTCAATTGAACAATAAAAAAGAAAAAAAAACTCATGACAAATATCCTGTCCAAGCAAAACAAATCCCTACAATAACCAGATCCAAAAATGTATGACTTACCTGCATTTTAAGTTTGTCATCTCCCTATAAAGAGGGGAGTAGAAATGTTTACTTACATCCATGGACCATAACTTAGCTAGCCATTCCACAATAGCAGGGTACTCCTTTGGTTTCTATTTTTTTTTGCTTCTATAAAAAAGCTAGTATAAATATTTTTGTACATTTTTGTCTTTTTCTTTTTTTTGACCATTTTGGGGGTATATAGCCACTTTTGGTATTGCTGGGTCAACGGATGACATTTTGGACGTAGTTCCAAATTGCTTTTGAGAATGGTAGTACCAACACAGAATTCCACCAATAGTGTACAAGTGTGCCTATTTCCCCAAATCCTTCCAATTAAAAAAATACTCCTAGTTTGTCAACTTTGCCAATCTTACAGGTTTGAATCAGAACCTAAGGATGAGAGTTTTTTTTAAATTTGCATTTCTCTGATTATTGGTGGTTCTGAGAACATTTTTTCATGTAGTCGTTGATATAGATTTCATCTTTTGAAAATTGCCAGTCTATACCCTTTGACCATTTGCTTACCTAGGAATTGGCTCTTATAGATAAATGTTGTATAAGTTGAATACATATTGAATAAGTTCCTTATATATTTTAAATAAGAGACCTTTATCAGAACAACTTGCTTCAAAGATCATTTTCTGAGTTACTAATTTTCTTTCTAATTTTAACTGAATGGTTTTATTTGTGTAATAATTTTTAATATTTTATGTAATCAAAATTATCTATTCTGTCTTCTGTGGTTCACTCCTTCCCTCATTTGGTCTCATTTATTTCCAAATTTCTATTAATTTATGGAATTGTATATTAAAACAAATGGAAAGCTGTGTCTATGGTGGACAAGAATACATAACTTCTTTGTGTTTCCTTTTTCAAAACCTTCTGCTTGAATAACTGAATGTAAAGATGTTGGCATCTCTGCCTGGCTACAATAGGTTAGCTTCCAGGGGTCTCAAACTTCTCAATTTGAATTAAGAAAACCATGTTGCACCAAATTTATAATTTTAAGCACACTACCCAAAAGATATCAAAATAGAGTTTTGGTAATAGGGAAATTATAATTAAAGAATATTATATTTTGTTCTTCCAGTAAATGAGAATCCCTACAAGTCCCATACAATCACAATTTTATATTCTTCAGTAATATTTACATTCAAAATATGAAAGTACATTTCATATTGTGTTCCTGTTATGACAGGTGACTGCTACTTTCTATCTGGTGACTTCAGATCTATCCTATTCTCAGTTCAAATGGCCACTTAAAGAATACTCTCCTAGTTTCTATTCATGGTATCTGCTTGGAATACCAGAGCTGATAGGAGTGGGAGTTGCTGTTCCAAAGATTCTTTGTCTTACTTGCTTATCTCTGGAAGCTGGTTGAAGGTTGTTGTTGGTTGTATAAATGGTATTCCTTTTCTACTAGGGCTGCTCCTGTTAATGATGACTATAAGGACTGGGCAAGAAGCTGAGCTAGTAGTGCGTGTGCGTGTGTGTGTGTTGGGGGGCTGTCAAGTGATATTTATGTAACTATAATTACCCTAAACACATAACACTAAACCTGGTAGTAGCTAGGGATTCAAGAGTCATGAAGGACCTATGTACAATTATTTCAATATTACACTGAGATAAAGGAAAACTGAGTGATTACTGCTTCCACTTTCATATTATTTCTTACAAGTAAATAAATATGTGATAAATAGCATTTAAAACAATACTTTAACATTAGTTGAAAATGGTACTATTTCTTTAAAATGGAAAAAAGTCTATTTTGCCACTCATTGATTCACTCTATCCTGGTCTGGTAACCAACAATCAACCAGATGAGATGATATTTCATTGTCAGAAAGTTTCAGAAAATGATTCACCAACAATGTGACCCTTAATTCTTAGAGAATCGTTTTTATAAAACATTGGGGTTTATTAGGTTCTGCCTCTTCCTGATAGCATTTAATCCTCACAACCATCCTAAGAAGGAGGTGCTAACATTACTCCAGTTTATAGTTAAGGAAACTGTCTCAGAGAGTCTGAGTCAGGTGATTTTCTCCAAAAACAAAAACAAAAAAACAAACAAATCTGAGTCTTCTCTTTAGGGGATGTGATCCATTGAGAATGTCTGGTATTCTGGTGTGAATTAAGAGATAAAGGCATCTTTATAAAGACAGGTCAAATTTCCTAGGCCTCATGGACAGAACACATATTGGTTAGGTGTTTTTTTTTCAATCTGAATCATGGTCTGACTCTTTGTGACCCGACATCGGGATTTTCTTAGCAAAGATACTAGAGTGGTTTGCATTTCCTTCTCCAATTCATTTGACAGATGAGGAAACTGAGGCAAATAGGGTTAAGTGATTTGCCAGGTCACACAGCTAGTAAGTATCTGAGGCTGGATTTGAACTCATGAAGATAAGACTTCCTGATTCCAAGCCCAGTGCTCTGTCCACTGAGCCACCTAGCTACCTGTTGTTCAGTTACATTACATTTAGTTCTTTACCTCCTTAAATCCCCCATTGTTCACTGTTTCCTGTACTGTAATGACAATTTAGATTGGAAGATATTTCCCACCCATTAATAGGCCATGTGACCTGCTTATGTTACACCAAGCCTAAGTCACAAGTGGTGGGAGGAGCTTGCTGAGAGGAAAAGGAAAGTGTGTCACTGGAAATGCCCAGAGAGAGAGCAGTTAGAGCCGAGGGACAGAGCAGATATGGTGGCTGTGCTGTGAGTGATTGTTGGTGGCAAGGCCTCAGCAGGGGGCAGATGGCTTTGAGATGGAGTGGTTCTCTGCTGTGATATTATGTATTGAATTCTTTGCTGCTGTGATGGATTGGGCTTATTGGTTTTGGGACCTGGTTCTTTGGTGGCTGAATAAATGGTTTGCTTCTTCTACCTTCTATATCGAGAGTCTCTCATATGTTGCGATATAGAACCACATAGGCATACTGACAATTATCACCTATATTGTGATTATTCCCTTGTTAATACATGTACCCATAAAGATGGTAAAAAAAAGCAACTCAGCTTCCAGGGACTTATACATTGTACATCTTCATACTGCTTCTTCTAGTCTTATTTCAATCCCTAGCCAAGGTACTGATAAGTATTCGTCACAAACAGTAACTTATTTAACCATTATACTTTATTCCACTCTAACTAAATGCCAGAGGTGTCACTTTATATAATCAAATCACAGTTAGCTATTCTTAGAGAATCAGAGCCCTTGGAAAGCTTTTTTCTACTACTAATATTTGTCACTAGGGAAGAAATACTATATTTGCTTAGCTGTTTCACTAGTGACAAAGGGAACAAAAATCGTTTTTTCAAAATTATATTTCAAAGACCAACAAAATAAAATAAACCATATGTTGATTTTTATAATTCGTACATGAATATTATTTATACTGTATACAAAATAATACTCTATGGTATTTCTAAAATCTTTCAGAAGCTTGGGAAAGTTATAATTTTTTTCCTCTTTGGTGATTTCATCAGTTTACATGTTTTCAAGTATCATTATGCAGATGGCTTCTAAATCTATATGTCTAGACCTAAATTCTCAGCTTAATTCTAGTCCTCCTTCAGGCAGACAATAAGAATTTAATAAATGCTTACTTTTTGCCAGGGACTGTGCTGTGTTTGAGATCCAATGAAAAGCAAAAAAGAGTCCCTGCTCTTAGAAACTTACAGTCTAATGGAGGAAACACTATATAAATAACTAGATATACACAAGCTGTATCTGGAGTAAAAGTAATCTATTTTAGGAGGGAAGCTGGGATTGCGGGTTAGGGAAGGGGAAAGGCCTTTCACAAAAGGTGGGATTTTGGGTGACACTTGAAGGGAACCATTGAAACAAAGAGATAGAGGCAAATGGGGTGGAGCATCCCAAGCATGGGAGATAACCACGACATAGTGATAGGAGACAGAATATCATGATCACAGAATTGTAAGTAATCATCGCCAACTCTTTGCCAGATATTTCGATGTGAGAGTTGTACTGGTGTGTGTGTGTGTGTGTGTGTGTGTGTGTGTGTGTGTGTGTGTGTGTATGTACAAAGCAGACTTCAACACATTCTCCTCAAAAAGCCATCTTTTCCCCAAACTTATCCCTTTCTGTCTGAGAACTGTGGTCTCCTTCTAGTCACCAAGGATTTCAAAGTGAAATGAATCTTGACTCTGATGGTTTCCTAAATCCCCCCAATCAGTCAGCTGACAAGTCTCACCCTAAATCCCCCCATTCAATCAGCTGACAAGTCTCGCCAATGTTTCTTGCATGTCTCTCACATCTGCCTCCTTTCTAGTCACATAGTTACTACCTTCATTTAGAGGCTTATTATCTCTCACTTACACTGTTGCAAGAGCCTCCCAATTGTTCTTCCTGCCTCCCTTCTTTACCTGTTCCATCCCATCCTCCATGCAGCTGACAAATTAATATTCAGAAGGATAAATCTGACTCCACCACCTATTCCAATAAAAAAAAAAAACAACTGTTAATAGCTCCCTATTACCTCTAGGATAAAATGCAAAATTGTCATCCTTGTATTTAAAATCCTACATCATCCGGGTTTCCTCTTTTTTTAAGCATGCATTCGTATTGCTCCCTTTCACACACACTCCTTTTTTAATCAAGCTCATCTGCTAACTTTACCCCATATATGACATCACATTTTCTACCTCTGTGGTTCCTAATGTCTGCCATGTACACCTTTCTTCTAGAGTACATAGATTTCTTCAAAATATAGCCCAGGTACCACTTTCTAAAAGAGGCCTTTCCTGATATACCCCATTTATTTGTACTATCCTCTTCTTGAATTTGTTTGTGTTGCATGTACTTTGAATTTACCTATTTCTGCATATTTTTACTGTCTTAGTAGAATGTAATGTCCTTAAGCGGATGGATTTTTTTTTGTCTTCAAGTCTCCAGCACCTAGAACAGTGCTATGAATATAGTAGGTGCATAATAAGTGTGTATTGAATTAAATTGCATGAACTGAGTCTCTATTTGTTTCGAGTTCATTGTCAAAACATCAAAAGCAGAACATCACAATTCGAAACAGGAGATTTTTTTGAGGACAGTGCCAATTTTCTCCCATTTTATTTTTAGAGTGGTACTGGCTTCAATACTACACAACTTTATTAGCTGAGGATAGGAAAGAAGTTCCATTGGGCGATGTTTGATGCAATCCCAGTGTCCAATTTGCTTGAAGGGTCCTTTGAGTTCTAGCTAACATAGGGTAGAAACAAGCTCCTAGACAGCCTGAAGCTCCTGACACTAAGCAATGGTTTGAGTCACAGGATTCAAAGGCTCTCATTCCCTTAGGTTTCCTTGCTTCCTATGATTCTCAAGTTTGCCTGAATTTAATATAAACCTTGAAGAAAAATGTGCCTGTCAGAGCCCACCTCTTTGGAGATCTCCAAAGAACATGAAAGGAAAGTGTGACTCTTTGGTGGTATTATTCACAAAAATTATATGGTACAATTTACTGGTGATCATAGTGGATGCAAAATGCTCTGCAGAAGGTACATTAAAATGGAAAACAAAAACATAAATTGCCAGGAGCTTCTGTAACAGACTTCTGGGATGAGAGGGAACTAGAATAAACAATACTTAAACTGTTGGAGATTTTTTTTAACAGAGTGGCGCTAGGTAGATTCCTACTACCTTAGGGCTGCCCAGCAGGCACATACCACTGAATGAGTACTGCTCTTAAGGATTTCTGATTACCAGTATGAAAATGCAATGTACATTTAAAAGAAATAAATTTAGGTTTTGATTGGGATGTGAGGGATCCAAACTGACAGATTAACTCCAAGTTTGTTTATATTGAGACCTATAAGACAATAGTAAACTGAAGTTGATACTATTAAAGAGTCAACTTTTTTGCCAGCAATGTATGTTTCTGTTTCCTTCCTTGTGGTTCATTGTATCAAGGGTTATTAATATAGGGTGCAGGAAATTTATCTAATATATAGGCTTGATAAATTTATTTCAATATAATTGATTTCCTTGGTAATCCTATGTATTATATTTTAGCCACTTAAAACATTGTTCCTAAGATTCCATAATATTTAGACTGACAGAAGAGTGCTCCTCTCTCTCTCTCATGCACACACACAAACACACACACACACACACACATACACACACACTCACACACACATATTAAGAACCCCCTGCCATCATAGACTGTCTGAAAAGTTGCTCTCAGAACTATGTTGTCTTTATTCTTGCTGTTGTTTGTTCTTAGGTCATTTCAGACCTGTCCAATTCTTCATGACTCTATTAGGAGTTTTCTTGGCAAAGATGCAGGAAGAGTTTGCCATTTCCTTCTCCAGCTCATTTTACAAATGAGGAAACTGAGGCAAGCAGGATTAAGTGACTTGCTTAGTGACAGCTAGTGTCCAAGGCCAGATTTGAACTCAAGAAGATGTGCCTTCCTAACTCCAGTTCCAGCACTTTATCTACTGTGTGACCTGTTGTCTTCATATTTCCCCACGAACTGATTGGCCCTGTGCAACTACCAAATAAATCATAGAGAATAATGGATTGTTTTAATGAGAACATGAATGAAAGAGCATTAAGGACATCATCAGCTACTAAGATCAGAATGAGGAACTTGAAATTTGAGTATAGAGAGGTGATAGAAGTTAAGAGTAATAATACTGAAGCTGAATGGGCAGAATACATTTAAAGCAATCGACACTTATACAACACCAGTCTTATTAATGCATGCTTTTAGAAATATAGGCTTGCCTATAAAACATTTGGAAATTATTCTAACCAGAAATGACAACAAAATATTAGCAAAATGTTGTTTCTATCATCCTAACAAAAAAATGACAAACATTTCCCCCTCCAAAAAGAAAGAAGAGCACTGCTGCATCTTTTTAGAATACATGAAGAACAACTAAAAATATAGGGAACAAGGACAAGGAAACATAATTTCATTAAATGGTAATAAAGCACATGCTTTGGATTTGTTAAATTTAAAAGAAAGTTGGAATGCCAATGATACAAGCATGGAAAACAAGAGTTTCCTGGGTGATGTCCACATGAACAGAGTCAACAATATAAAAATATTATGTAAATATAAAGAAATTGTCAGAATGAGTCCTGAATGATTATTTTAAGAAATAGCAGGGTTTGTGAAAGGGATTCTGGGTAAGGTCATTGTGCTAGAAATAAAAGATGGGTTATCTCAAGAAGCTCAGACTTTGTGATAAATGTAAATGATACAAGAACATTATAGAAACTGCATAATATTTGACTGCAGGCTGTAAAAAAATTCATATCAATTGAATACTTAGCAAGACATGGTATAGGGGTGAGAATTATATATCAGAAGCTCATTAACTTTCATGGATCGACAAATAACAGATGTTGGTATTAGAATTACGGAACTCATCATATCCTGAGAAACTCAACAAGTGTATTGCACAGTAACTGGACAATTATCAGAGGCATTCAAAATATCTGAAACTCCGTGGAAGAAATAAAAGTCACATGGAAATAAGATGAGGCATATAACATCCCTTTTATTCTATCTTTCATTGGTGTCATTTTGAGGGTGATTTTAATAAACTTACAAGCTCACTAACTTACATTCTAAGATGGTATTTACTTACATTCTAATACTTTAATTGCAATAGCAATTAGTTTGTTAATCGGTAGCATGGCTTATAGAATATTAAACATAAAAGAATAATAACAGGATAGTGACTTGTGCCGGTACTATTTCCATTTGAACCCTAGCAAAAATTGAGAAGAAAGGGATAATAGTACTATCTGACATTTATATACCTCTGTATGGGAAGAGAGTAGAGGCTACAGGCTATAGGATAGTGACCCTGATCAATTCTTGGCGATATTCTAGAATGTATTATCAAATGGTTGACTAGCATGTTTTTAAAGAAAAAAATTGATTATAAAAATTCAGCATTTTTAAATTAAGAATAGTTATTTCAGATAAATCACATTCTTTCTTTTTCTTTCTTTTATTGCGGGGAGGCTGGTCAAGGTAGCCACCAGTAAACAAGAGATTTTTGAAGGTACATTTTAACAATATTTCAGCAAAGCATTTGACAAAACATTTTGGACAAGCTGGATGTATGTGGATTAGGTGTTAACAGAGTTAGTTTAATTTAGAATTGTTTGAACAACTGAGTCTAAAAAGAATTAATAGTTTTTCAAATCAGAATCGGAGTTATTCCAG
This sequence comes from Trichosurus vulpecula, assembly GCF_011100635.1. NCBI lineage: Eukaryota > Metazoa > Chordata > Mammalia > Diprotodontia > Phalangeridae > Trichosurus > Trichosurus vulpecula. The sequence goes on along the minus strand of NC_050574.1, from coordinate 449,276,521 downwards.
GGATCTATGCTATCCAGCACTTTTATGTGTGAATCGGATGAAGGTATAGATGACAAACTTATCATGCATGCTGAAGATACAAAATCTGAGATGACACTGGCTGGATGATAAATTTTAAATCCCAAAAGATTTCAACTGGCTAGAAAATAATGCCGGGATAAAATAAAGAAGACATTTAAAAGAGGTAAATTTCTGACAGACTAAAAAAAATCAGCTTCCAAAGTAGATGGGGAAGGCTACCAAGAGTGCACTACAAAATCAGGCCATATGAAGATCGGATGATACAACAAGGGATGTTAAGCTTGGAATAGAGAAAGCTTTTGGGAAATAGGCAAGATAGCCATTTGTAAATGTTTAAAAGTTTCTTTATAGAAGAAGGATTAGTTTTCTTCTTGTCTGGAGGGAATAAATAGAAGATATGGGAAAAGGGTGAATGTAAGGTGAAGCTTTCTAATGATTAGATGTATCTAAACATAGAATAGGCTACTTTAGGAGGCAGTAGGTACCTGATCATCATCAGATTTCTTCAGGGATATATCACTGTTAATAATATTATAGAGGGAAGTCTCAACTAGGTATAATTTGGCCTCAATGGCCTCTGAAGTAACTTCCAATTGTGAGCATCTGTGATTATCTGATTTTATCCTTTCTGACTTGGAACAAATTTCTAGTGCTTTAAAGTTTCCAAAGAGCATTACGTATTACCTTATCTGATAATATAAGAGGTAATAACTTTTGAGTTTGAGCTATTTGAGCTAATAGTAGCTGTCTGTCAAAATGCATCAGTACTTCAGAAATTTTTTTAATGACTTGTCGATGATCAGCTGATGTTTTTTTTTTCAGGAGACTAATAATCAATACCTGAATACTCTGCAAAGACAAAGATGGTCTTTGCAAATTTGAAGTTATTTTTGCTATGCCTCTCCAAAAGCATTCTAATGTTTCATAACACTCTTACTTTCAAGCTATCCTTTCCTATTCCTTACTAGTATTTAATGTAGCATTTTAAACTTATTTCATCTTCTGTTGTCTTCAACATCTATAACATATCTGACCACACTTTTCCACAAAATCACACTTCAGATATGTAGAAACCTTAATGTCATTAAATATTCTTAAGAAATTAGACAGAGAATGGGGATTGGCTCTTAAATGAATGTTTCTTTACCTTTAAGGTCAATAGTAGTATTATTTATCTAAGAAATATTGGGTGGAAATAAATGTCTAACAAGTCCCGACCCCACATACTCATTTACACCTTCTACAGTTGTCTCTAAACAGACCTGCTTGGTACATGAATAAAATAACAGTGTTATAATACTTACCTGCCATAATATTTTACTCCTGGGTGTTAATTTAATATCATAATGCTTTGTTCTGTAATTGTAAAATATAATGCCCTTTCAATGTCAAATGTAGCGAGATATTTAATTTCATACACACCAGCAAGTGAACTTAGCAGATCTAGTGGACTTAAAGCCTTGTTAAGTTTTGAGAATTAAATCCCATCTGAGTTAGAGTCAGCATAATTCCATTCCCATGGGATATTCATCTTAGAGTGTGATTGTAATTAATTTTTCCCTCAAAAATATCTTATCTATTCTGGTTTTGTGGTTACTCAGAAGCAGAGTAAAATTAATGAGCATATGCTTCTATTGTAGGCATATTCTGGAAGAGGAGAGAGGAAAAAAAATCTTAGAGTCTCTTTACACAATTTTTAGAATGCAAAAATAATTAAGCCCCTCAAAAAGAAAAGTGACTTAATATTTCAACAGACAGTAAAATCTTCTTAAGGAACTTTTACTTTTCATTTAGGCTCCAAGTCAAAAAATTCAGTGATTTCAGCATTACTTAGATATTTAAATTGGTTATCCTCTCTGCCTAAGATGCACTCTCTGCTTACCTGTGCCTCAAAGATTCCTATTCTTCCTTAAGGTGGGCTGCTCAATCATTACCCTGTGCTTAGCGGTTTTTGTGATTCCCTGATCTACCAGGGTCCTTTACTCAAAACTGCATTGTATTTAACTGCATTGTACATCTTTATTATTGTTCGCTATTTATTTGTATTATAAGTATGTGTTGGAAAATATTTAAAAATCAGCCAGCAGAAAATGCACCACACACTTTTAAGTTTAATGTGCATTATTAACATTTTGTCCACCACTTTCTCAAGTCCAGACAATCAACAAAACCATCAATCAAGCCCTGATTTGTAACACTTGCCATTTTCTGAGTTGTACGTGCTCACAATGAAAATGTAACAATTGGCTCTTCCCAGCCTTTATGAGCTGGCTCCAATTCATCCCTTCTTATGAATATACTTTATTCTCATCTCTCCCCATCAAAATGTCAGATTCACACTTGTATCCCCATTGTCTCCCAAAGTGCCTCAGACAAACAGGCCATTTGTTCCATTCTTCTTGTTTGATTTTCTTTGCTCTATCTTATGTGCTAATGGTAGAATGAGAGAAGGCACTGTTGTCATATTAGAATTTTTGCAGTGCAAGTGAGTTCTTTCATAGAATAATTTATAGAATTAAGGAAATATCAGCAACTATCCCATGCCCCTTCCCCCCCCCCCCCCAGCCTGAAACCATCAAATTTGTACTAGCATGCCCTGGAAATGGTAACCCATTGAAACTCATTCACACTGTGGCATAAATAACTGATAACTGATCCTGTTGGAGAGCAGGTTCTCATAACAAGGAGAGACTTAGGTATAGCATAAGGACAAAGGAGATCTGAAAGAATGACCAACATGTGGAGTCGCAAAAAAGGACACCTGAAGGGCCCTGGGATCCATGAAAGAGAAAAGTGACCAATATTAGAGTTTTTTCAAGCCACCCATGTGTTGGTAAGCAAAATGGGCTCTGAGCACTTATTTCGACCAATTGCCCTTGAAGAGTTTGGCTTTTGTTTCCTTTGATTAATTCAGTGTATTTCATTGAGTCTTACAAGGTGCTAAGCCCCAAGACCAAACCCCTATTAGGTGTAAAACCTATGTGGGTGTGGATTGGTAACTAAGGTGGGGCCCAAGGTGGGGCTAACTGAGGGGAGGTGCTAACTCTAGAGCCAACCATAGGAGATTAAGTTCTGGTCATTCAGATGACGTTTGATGATGTCTGAAATGCTTTAAGAAGAGAAGACAGAGCCATTTGCGCAGGGTCTCTCACTTGCGGTGGTGTTGATGCGGAGACTCTGGGCAGCTGTAGCTAAGGGACCTCCAGCTTGTAACCCAGATGCTGAGACTTTGTCAAACTCTGGTAGCTATGTATTGGCATTTGAATCAGACAAGGTCTGTCTGTCGATGTTTGTACTTTGTTTGTATTTTGTTCTGAAGTTCAGAATGCTGGTTTTTTTTCCCCTGAACTAAGTGAATGATATTTGTATGCTGGATTAAAGTAAGATTGTCAACCCCTTAACGTTGCTTTCCTTACTAAAGCAGATCAAAAGAACCTGTGCTTTTGCAGTGTGCTGGTAGCATTCTTGTTGCTGGGCTTGTGTTGGTCTTTCACCCCCCACAACAGCTGCTAGCCGGATTGTTGAAACAACCCATTATGATAACACCAAGCACATTTAGAAATGGCAGCAAAAAGGAACAAACTTTGAGCCATTTGATTCATTCTCTGGTGTATTTGTGATCTAATTTCTTTTTCTTAACTTAAAATTTAATGTGATTTTAGTTATTAAAGAATCATAAAATTTATTTCTTTATTATTTCATCTTTAGCTATGTAATATGCAATATTATACCAAAAAAATCAAAGTTGGTGTCTTTATTTCAATAAAACTGAGGCAGCCATTTTAAATAATCCAAAGAATTATTTGGTATTTATTTTTAAGTCAAATAAGTTTATTTTTTGGCATTCTTGAGATTTTAAAGATTGTTTGTTCCTATTCTGTACATGTCTTGAATGTACATAGTTATTTTTGTGCTGTCTCTCTTATTGGACTGTGACCTCCTTGGGAGCAGGGCCTTTTTTTCTTAATTTCTCTTTGAAATCTCAGCACTTACTATAGTGTCTAGTACCTAGTAAGAATTTAATAAATACTTTTTCACTGATCATTTACTGTCTCATCCAGATATATTATAAAATGAATTTAACTCAATTCCATGAGCACTTACTGTGTCTACAATGTGTTGGGAATGATGCAGCATGTAGTCATAGATCTAGCAATCTCCAATATGTGTAATGACTGTGTTCCTCTCAAAATTACTTATAAATTATTTCAAAATTGGGAAATATTTTCTCAGAATTTATAAGGGCCTCCTAGTCTCATTTCAGCCCTGCCTGGTGATCCCAACATTGTTTTATTTCTTTTCCTCCTAAGATGAAGAGTACTCTAGCAATTGAGAAGATTGACATAGATGGTGGAGATGGAGGTTATGTCAGAAACAGGAATGACATGAGGAGAGAGTTAGGGATCATGATGGCCAGGTTGACAGGATAGTAATTCTCAACTAGTAATACCTACTAACAAGGGTCTGCCAGCTATCTATCTAGTTAGCTAGCTAGCTATATCTTAGTAGATCTGCCAGACTTCTTGCAGTTTTTGTCAATACTACCAAGATTCTACTCTGATGTCTCATCATGGCCTAGAGGTGCCCCTAGATCATAAAAGATGATAACAGCAGGGCACAAGCCATAGCAGATTTTGCAAAATTTGAATCGCTTCCAGATTTGGCCTGGAGTTGGAAGAGTTTCTGAGTACCACTGTAGTTTTACAAAGAGAAGCACTAGCAGACTCTTGTCTGTCAGGTTACTAAGGGTTATATTGGTTATAGTAAAGGAACTCATGAGAACATAAGGCATGGAGGAGTTGCAATCTAAATGAATGGACGGACTACCCTTAGAAGTCTTAGAACAAATGAGGAATGGTACTTGTTCAGTAATGTTTTTCCCTTTCATAAACAACGTCTGCTTCATCTTTGTGACCTGCCAAAATGGACACTTTCAGATGAGAAAGATGTGGTTGCTCTAATGAAAGCCCCATCTGATTAGAATGTGACCACAGGAGTGACAAGGCTGACATAACTTGTTATCTGCTTTGACAACAATGATGATATGATTACCCTAGGGTCCTATGTTTCTAGGATTTAATGGAATGATTCCAGCATAGAGCCTGGAAATAAAGTAGGCATTAAATTGATGTTGAGACACATGACATTTGAGAGTTACAGTTAAGACAGAAACATTGCTATCTGTAGAGAACAACCTTTTTAACCTAGAGTTCATGGATCCCTCTTGTCCTTGGATAGATTTCAAAAGGAGCCAGGAACAAGAATGGAGAAATCATATCCTTACTTTCACTCACCTCTAGCTAGATTTTGCACTTCCTTCGGTTGTGATTGTGACCAAGCATTGATCTGAGTAGGGATGCATCGGCTTCACCAGAATGCCAAAAATGTCACTGGCAAGCCAAAAAAGTCTAATAACCACATCTTCAAAGCATATGTGATATGTGGTACAGTGGATACAACACCGTGCCTGGAGTCAGAAAGATCTGAGTTCATGTCCTTCCTCAGTCACTTCTTAGCTGTGAGATCCTAGGCAAGTCACGTAACTTCTGTCTGCTTTGGTTTCCACATCAGCAAAATGGGGTCATAATAACACACCGCACAGGGCAGCTTTTGAGGATCAAGTGAATTGATGTGGATATAGGATATTGAAATCCTTAAAGTGCTGTATAAATGTTGGTTATCATTATCATTACAGAAGTCAAAGAAATTATGGCAGTTTTTGTGACATCAGAAATCATAAAACTTGTGTTCATAATTTACTCAGAGATGTATGGCAAGATGTTGTTAGTAAAAATTAATCAAACCTACATCAAAGATTGGTAAAGAGATAGTATGTCTGATCAAGGAAGATCTGAATATCTTCAAGGGCATAGACCACAGTCATCTCAAACTCAACATGTCCAAAATAGAACTCATTATCTTTCTCCCTGAACAGGCTTTTCCTCCAAACCTCTGTTTCTGTTAAGGCCACCACGATCCTTCCTGTAGCATACTTCTTCTATAACCTCAGAATAATCCTCCACTCTTCTCTCTCTCTCACTTCTTCTATCTAAGTATTGAGAAGACTTGTCAAATCTACTTCCACAATATAATGTATAGACAGGAAGCACAGTAGATAAAGCACTAGTCCTGGAGTAAGGAAGATCTGAATTCAAATCTAACCTCAGACATTTACTGCCTGAATATTTTAATGCTAGGGCACTTGGGCAGCCTGGAGAAGTCCCTTACTTTCTGTCTGCCTCAGTTTCCTCAGTTGTAAAATGAGGATAAAAGATCATCCACCTCATATAGTTGTTATGAGGATTAAGTGATTTATTTGTAAAGTGCCTAGCATAATGCTTGACATGTATTAGGCTCTAAATAATGTTTGTTTCAGTCTTTCCTTCCTTTTCTCTCCATTCCCACAACAACTTCGTTCATTGAAACATACAGAACTGGACTATTTTAATAAATTCATAATTGGCCTCCTCAGCTTCGGTCCATCCTCCATCAGAACTGTGCCATGCCATTGCCCTGATCAAGAAGTTTGGAAACTCCTTCTTATCTCTAGGATAAACTACGAACTCATCTGCTTATCATTTCAAGCCTGAGCATTTCTATTCTTATTTTATTCTATTCTTTTTCATTCATCTTACATTGCATCCAAACTTGTGTACTCATAGTTCTCCATACATGACATTCTGTTTTCAATCTTTGCACATCTATCACAAGCTATCCCTCATGCTTAGGAGGAACTCTCTACTCACTTTTGTGTCACAGATTACCTTAGCTTTCTTTCAGACTCAGTTCAAGTGCCAGCCTATACAGAAAGCTTAGCCTAATCTTCTTAGTTACTAGTGCCTTCCCTCCCTCTTCTACATATTGCTTTATATGTATCTTGTTTATGTTTTCCTGGGAACATGCTGGTACTCCAAGTAGACTATAAGATCTTTAAAGGCAGGAGCAATTTAGTTTCAGTCTTCTAATCTCTCAATACTTTGTACATATTAAATGTTCAATACATGCTTATTAAATTGAATTGACTCAACCTCCTTCCACATCCAGTCACGCTATCTCCAAAGAGAAGGAGGAAAAAAGATTTACTGTCAGAAATGACATGAGTTTGCAAAATTGAGTTGGGCACTGACCACTGTTTATCTCTGGAAGAATCAGGTGTGAACTTTAAATAACTCACAAAATGAATTTCAGAGTCACCTTTTCCATTCTTTGTCTCAGTGAAAAAATACTTTCCATGTCATTCCTGAAAGGTGGACATATGATTTAGGCTTGAAAATTTCCAATTATTGGAAGTTTACTTCCACTTCTGGTAGTCTGGTTAGTTGTTTAAAAAAGGTCTTTCTTTTATTGACCTGATAACTATATTTTTGTGATGTCACTTTATTGTTCCTAGTTCAGACTTGTAGGGCCACTTTTTTTCCAACAATATGTTAAATGAAGACAATCACAGTGACTCCTTTGCCTGGCCTGATACTGATTTCATAGAGATGTTTCTAGAAATGACTATTTTCCCCCACTCAAGACTGCAATTCTCCCTTAGATATTGTAAACTTGTCTAGGTCAGTTCCAGAATCTCTAAGAAACTACCCTTCTTAATTCCATATATAAATTATAGATGCTTACAGTGCCATCCTGAATAATCTGTACCATTCATTCATTATTTTCTGTCTCCATTGACCTGCCTTTTTTCCTGCAAAATTGCAATATTCTACTTTACCTTAAGAGTACATCAGAAAATAAGCATAACATAGACACACACACACACACACACACACACACACACACACACACACACACTCGCCTTTTTATTAAGATGACTTTCTCAATGCCCTCACAAATTCCCAAACCTATGATCCCCCAAATCATAAAATCTTGTCATGTTTCCTCTCTTCATTTTCCTGGACCCTTACTGCACAATCTAACTGGACACTGTAACATTTAATTTTAATCATTGAGGTAGGAGAGGAAAAATAAATAAGAATTCGGGCATAACAGGGGTGTTTCTGGGACAGTTTGAGATCAGAAGAAAAATCCGAGGATAAGGTTTGGTCCCTGTGAAGAGTAAACACCTCCAGGCTAAGGCCCACTTTAATGACAAGCAGCAAGCCCTGGGGTTGGTGTGGGAGGATGCCTTGGCCCCAGACACCGGAACTCGTAGGAATATTGTAGTCAAATTCTGAAATGCCCAGCTCAAGGATAAAATATGCAACAAGAATAAAACAATTTAAATATCATAGTGCCATAATTAGAATTACACAAGACCTAGCAGCAGAGGCATTAAAGAACATTAGGTCTTGGAACACTATATATCAAAGAACAAAACAACTGGGGCTCCAGCTGAAAATATCACACTCAGAAAAGTTAAGCATAATCCTGAATGAAAAAAAATGATATTTGATCAACTGTCAGACTTTAAAGATTGTCTTAAAAAAACAAACAAAACTGAATTTAATAGAAGATTTGGCATATAAGAGTCAAGAGAAATATAAGGTACATACCAAAGGCTGATCAGAAGGGATTGAATAAGGACAGACTGGTTACTTTTTATGTATGTAAAATGCAAAATGTACATCCAAGATGTTTATTAATAATTGGGTAGATCATAAGAAAGATTGGGGTGAGTATGATATTAATTTAAAAAGTAAAACCATTTAGGAACAGCTAAAAAGAGTAATTATATAAATGACGTGCAAAAGAAAAATGATACAGAGGAATTAGATGTGGGAGGAGGGCTTGTTACTTCTGGCAACCTACTTTCATTGGGAATGGGCTTAAGAGGGATATATATATATATATATATATATATATATATATATATTATATTTATATACACACATATATATATGAGTATAAAAGTGTTCTAAATTCATAAGAAATAAAATGATAAGGGCATAGGGAGGGGGAGAGGATAAAGGAGGGATCTTTAAAGGGGAGGGTGAGGGAATACGTTATAGTGGGTTATAGAAGGGTGTTTAGATTTATGGAAATGGGAGGATAGGGGAGGGATCCTTGGAGGAAGGTAGGCAAGTAATAGGAAGGCAATTAGCAGGTAGATGTAAAGTAGAGAAGGCAAGAGGGATAGGAAACAAGAGATATGCACAAACATAAAAACAAAAATCAGGAGTAGAATATGTCTGGGAGAGAATATGTCTATATGTGTATTTATATATGTATTTGTGTAAGTATATATCTATATGTACCTATATATCTATATATAGTTATAGAGAAATATATCAGCACTTAATTGTAGCCTGGGGAACAGGGGAAAAAAGAACAAAGAAAAAAGTGCACAGCAGAGACCAAAAGGAAACTTAGAAGCAAAGAAAAGATGGACAGCTCTTAACACAATGTATAGTATTTATCATGTAGGCTTTCTTGAAATGAAAATTTATTTCTAGATATTTTGAATCTTCCCTTATGTTCTGCTATGCATACTTCCTTACTTTGTATTGAAGTTTCAATATTTAAATTTACGATGTGTTTTTGTTTCTTTTCTTTATTCTGTATTTGTGTATTGAGTGTTTGCGTCTAAAATAAAATTTAAAAAAATCGTTGAAGTAGAATTAAACTCCTTGAATGCAAACACTGCTTCTGTTTTGCCTTTATATTTCTAGTGTCTTGCACAGTGCTTGGCACATTACAATGCTTAAATATTGAATTAACAACTTTTGACCCTTAAATGTTCCTGTTCACCAGTCCCCTATCCTCGGTTTCCTGTTCTCTCTTCTCTCCCATAACCTTTTTGGAAGTCTGGCTTCCAACAATGACATCTGACTTCTGAGTCTTAATCTTTGCTTTAGTATTTCAAGATCTACCCAAATCTCTCATGGACATCTCAAATTCAGCATTCAAAACTGAAACCAGCTTTTCCACAATTAATTTCTATTCTTTTTTTCCCTACCCACTTCAAGTTCCATCCATCAATTTGCCTCATTTCAAGGTCATCTTGACTCCATGCTCTCTTTCATGTACCATATTCAACCAGTTGTCAAATCAGTCAATCCTAGCTCTGAAAGACAATTTGCATTCTTCAACTCTCTCCATTGCTGTAGCAATGTATCTCCTCACATTTGGACCAGAGCAACAGCTTTCTAATTGTACTTAGCTCCCTTCCTCCATAGCTACCTGAAAAATTTTCTTAAACGCACAACAGCAAATCCAACCAACATTTTCATCATGTCTGATAGTATATGTGGCATTCTGTACTTATATCTCCTTATCTTTTTCAACAGCAGGTGGGAGGGAGGATGTGTCTCTGGGGCGAAGCTTGGAAAGCCAGTGGTGTCTAACCACTGAGTGATGGCAGGAACAGCAGTCAAGTCCTGGAGTCCCATACATGCTGTGAGTTCCACTCCTCAGACTGTAAGCATAGCCAGATTTCCAAGCATTCTATAGTGCTTTTTAAAAGCCTAACTTTTATGAATATAGATGTTTTCCATTTTGCACCTATACAATTAATACTGATTTTTTTCATTAAGTAGGATATATTTAGGCATAATGCTGACTTTTTATTGTTGAATTTTCTTCACACTTTGAAGTTTTATCTTTGCTTTTTCTAATACAATAATTACTATTTCTGGTTTTTAAATTATCTGTTACATTGTAAATTTCTAATTTTAATTTTTGAATTTGTTTATTGTACATATAAAATTTTTGAGATTTCTTTTTTATTTGTTCTTCCATTTTCATTTTATTGGATTTTGTTATTTTTATATATGCAAAATTATAATTTTAGGCTTGAATTTTCTTAAATTCATTTCCTTGTTATTACTTTCCTCCCCTTTGTTTTTTAAGCTAGTACTTCATTGCTAAAGTTAGTTTTGCTTATACCACTTTGATTTTATTCTTAACATAGTTCTCCTAAGTTCTTTGGATTTAATTAAATTATCAATTTATTTTATTTATTATCTGTTTTCCCTGCCATACCTCCTTTTTAAATTTACTTTTTTCTTCCACGATGACCGAGCAATACAAAATCTCCATCACTCTCAAGAACATTAGTGTCCTAATCCCCATTTCATCATTTTTTAGACTTCTGAGTTTTCTTCTCTTTCTTGACCATAATCTCATTTGTTGGTTCTATATTTTATGTATGTCCTTTGTGAAGGCAGAGCTTTTAGAGGCATCTAGTAGGGGTTGCTTCCTCTAACTCACTGCTATTATTGCATGCATGGGTCACAGCTCTTCTCCATTCCCTTTGCCTATTTATTTAATTATTTATTTTTATGAATCCCTTTCTGCTGGGCTTTTAGAAATATCAGTTCATCATAGAAACAGCGTTATATGCTAGTTTCATGAAACCTGGTCCTACCCTTACTCAAACCATGATCACCCACCAAACCTAAGGGCCAATTGTCCTAGCTCTGATTCTTTACCCTTTCTGATTTACCCTGATTGCTGGCTACCAGTGAAGACCTATAAATTCTCATGCCTGAGGTAGGAAGCAGTCCTTGGATTTATACCTCTTGCACCACAGAAATGGTTTTCATTATAGCTATTCTTACCAAATAAAATGGGTCTCTTGCCACAGACATATATGCCCATTCTGGGACTGTTCTTTAATGATGCTATTTTGTTTTCTCTTCTGCTTCAGGTCCCACCTTCTAATTTCCCCATCCCAATTCCTCTCCTCCATTCTTTTTTTATCCTACAGACATGCACTCTTGAGGGATTTGAGAAAAAAAATACTATACTTTTCTGCTTACTTCCAGACTGGGTGGGAGTTTTGCTATCTAGCCATCTCTTGTGTCCCATTTCCTGACTCAAGAGGTTGTATACTATAATATCTCTCCACAAAACATACTAATTTCCTTTGAGAGGAGTGACAGATTGAATTCACAGAATATTAATTCTGTTCCTCCCTCTCTTATCCTGATTCTAGATGGTCTCCTTCAATCTTTTGTTCTTAAAACCTTTTTGGCCTTGTTAGTGGCTCCTATCAAATGAAATTGAAACTTTTTTTGTTTGGCATTAAAGGTACTCTACAATCTGACATCAGATCATCTGATATAAATGCCTTCTCCACGCTCTATGTAGCATATAGCCAAATTGGACTACACAGTGCCCCTTAGAGAAGGTGGCATGACAAAATGGAGCCTTGGATTTCCAACCATAGGAACTGAGAGAATTGTGGGAATTTTGTGAACCAAATCAATTCCATCTTCTAAAACTGACTCCATTTCGAGACCTAAGTTTCATTTTCCTGCAAATTACATCTGCTTGCTGATTGTGAAAGTTGAGTGACATTTCATTTCAAATCTGGGAAAGTCTATCTGCTCACTCTGCCACCCCCACCCTTCCCAAATCCCTTAACTTACCCTCCACCAAATTGGAAAGTCCCTAAACTTTCCACCAATTAGAAATCAGATTAACCTATCTTGTGTCCTAGCTTATATCCTGTTACTCATTTTCTTTTAATTCATAAAAATCTGCCTCCCCCCATACTCAGGGTTCAATGTCAAGTTGAGGAGGTCCAGATGCTCAGAAGCTAGAACCTTTGTTTCCTCAGATATTTCCGATTTCACCCATGGCAGAACTGGGTTCAAATCATTGCTCTGCCATGTGGGAACATGTAATCTTACATAAGTCACTTAATATCTTTCAGAATCAGTTTCTTCTTCTATAAAATAAAAAAAAAGTTCTACTAGATATTGTAATATTAAAATTTGGTGAGTATATGATTCTTAAATCTTATTAACCTTTTCTCTGAACTTTGGGCCTATACTGTGTGCCTCAAAAATTTTAGTACAGTTTTAAATTGCACTAAATTTTTGGATACTTTGCATTTTGTTTTTGTAAATAATTGCCATCCTCCCTACTCTGAATTCTGTATATTTAGACATTTTGTAAAGCTCAAATGCCATCTTCTCCCTGAAGCCTCCCCAGTTACTTGAAACATTTCCCTTCAAGCTTACATTGAATATTGCTTTTCACCTTTTAATACTAATATCTATTATTTCATATTACAATTATCTATGTATATGCCATGTACCTCACCTGAATCGTAAATTCCATTGGGTTAAGGTTAGCACCATATGTAAACATATTTTAATTAGTGTCTAAAATAGGGCTGTATACATAATAGGCCCTCAATTCTACTTTGCTGAACCGTTTTTAAATCTGAATGTGGTATCCTTTTATCTCCTAGTGGCTGAAACACTATCAGTTAGTAAGCATTTACTAAGAATCCATGACAGCAAGAGACAGAAAGAGCAATTCCATTTAAAGTTACTGTAAACACTATCAAATATTTGGGCATCTAACTGCCAAGACAAACCTAGGAACTATATGAACACAATTACAAAACACTTTTCACACAAATAAAGTCAGATCTAAATAAATGGAAAAACATTAGTTGCTCATGGTTAGGCTGAGCTAATATAATCAAAATGATAATTTTAACTAAATCAATTTACTTATTTAGTGCCATACCAATGAGACTACCAAAATTATTTTATAAAGCTAGATAAAATAACACAAAATTCTGGAAGAACAAAAGGTCCAGAATATCAAGAGGATTAATGAAAAGAAGTGCTAGTGAAGGTGGCCTAGCCATACCAGATCTTAAACTGTATTATAAAGCAGCAATCATCAAAACTACTTGGTACTGGCTAAGAAATAGAGTGGTGGATCAGTGGAATAGGTTAGGTATGCAAGACGTGGTAGTCAACGACTATAGTAATCTACTCTTTGATAAACCCAAAGAATCCAGCTTCTGGGATAAGAACTCACTATTTCATAAAAAAAAACCTGCTGAGAAAACTGGAAAATAGTATGGCAGAAACTGGGCATAGACCAAGATCTTACTCCATATACCAAAATAAAGTCAAAATGGTTTCACAATTTAGATATAAAGGCTGATACTATAAGCAATTTGGGAGAGCAAGGAAAAGTTTACCTGTCAGATTTGTGGAGAAGGGAAGAATTGATGACCAAAAAAGAGAAAGACAGCATTACAAAATGCAAAATGGATAATTTTCATTACTTTAAATTGAAAAGTTGTTGTACAAACAAAGCAATGCAACCAAGATTAGGAGGGAAGCAGAAAATTGGGAAAGAATTTTTACAACCAGTGTCTCTGATAAAGGCCTCATCTCTAAAATATATAGGGAACTTGTAAGAATACAAGTCATTCCCCCAATTGACAAATGATCAAAGAATATGAACAGGCAGTTTTCAGAGGAAGAAATTAAAGATATCTACAGACATATAAAAATGCTCTAAATTACTATTGATTAGAGAAATGCAAATCAAAACAACTCTTAGGTACCACATCTCTCCAGTCAGATTGGCTAACATGACAAAACAGGAAAATGACAAATGCTGGAGAAGACATGGGAAAATTGGAACAGTGTTGGCATTGTTGGTGGAGTTGTGAACTGATTCAACCATTTTGGAGAGCAATTTGGAATTATGACCAAATAGCTATAAAAATGTGCATACCCTTTGACCCAGCAACACCACTTCTAGGGCTGTATCCCAAAGAGATCATACAAGTGGAAAAAGGATCTGTAGGTACAAAAATATTTATAGCAGCTCTTTTTGTGGTGGCAAAGTACTGGAAATCAAGAGGATGCCCATCAATCAGGGAATGGCTAAACAAGTTGTGGTATATGAATGCAATGGAATACTGTTGTTCTGTAAAAAATGAGGAGCAGACAGACCTAGAAAAAACTTACATGATCTGATATTGAGTGAGGGGAGCAGAACCAGGAGAATATTATACTCATTGCAGACACATGTTATTTGTGATGACAAGCTTTGATAGACTTGGCTCTTCTTATCAATGTAAGGTTCTAAGACAGCTCCAAAAGACTCATGCTAGAAAAAGTTTTCCACATCCAGATAAAGAATTATGGAGTCTGAATGCAGATTGAAGCAAACTATTTGCTCTCCCTCTTTGTTTTCCTTTTTTTTCTTTTTTGGTTTCATTTCTTCTTTCTTGTGATTCATTCCATTCATTATAATTCTTCTTTACAACCTGACTATTATAAAAATAAGTTTAACGTGAAGGTATATGTAGAACCTATATTGGATTACATGCTGACTTGGGAGGGAGGGAGGAGGAAAGGAAGGAGGAGAAAATTTGGAGTTCAAAAACTTGTGGAACTGAGTGTTGTAAACTAAAAATAAAAAAATAAATAAATTAAAAAAAAGAATCTATGGCATTCCAGCCTCTGTGCTATGTATTTCAATTATAAAGACAAAGATACTTACCTTCTAGCATGGAGGACAACATGTGTATAAGATGGGCCAGCTGGGTGGTGCATTGGTTAGAGCACTTGGCTGAGAGTCAGGAAGGCCTGGTTTAAATATGCTCTTAAATGCTGACTAGCTGTGTGATCTTAGGCAAGTCATTTAATGTTCATTTGGCTCAGTCTCATCACCTGTAAAGTGGAGATAATGATAGCGCCTACCTCTGAGGGCTATTGTTCAAACTCAAATAAACTAAGAATTACAAAGTACTTGGCAGAGTGCCTGGCACATATTCAGTACTATAAATGTTAGCTACTACTACTGTCGTCATTGTTATCACTATTACATAAGGAACACACACAACATGAATACAACACTCTAGCAGTTGGGTGGATGAGTCGAGTGGAGTCAGCAAAAATTTATGAAGTTTCGCACTGTGATAAGTGCTGGGGCACAAGAAAGCCTAAAACAATACTCGTTCTCAAGAAGATCACAACGTATAGGAGCAAGTAGTTGAGCTGTATCTTGAATATAAGATTGAATTCTACAAAACAGAGATGAGAAGGGAATGTTTTCCAATCATGCAGGTAGCAATGCAAAGGCAAAGAGTCTAGAAATGGGAGGCCATGTGGGAAGAACAGCAAAGAAAGGAGGTCAGTTTTGTTAGACTATGGAGTGCAAAATAATCTCTGAGACCAAAAAAGAGAGATAAGCCTAGGTTGTGATGAACTTTTAACCTCCAAAGAGAGGAGTTCACATTCTATCCTCGAGGAAGCACTGAAGGTTTTGGGCAAGGAAGTGACATGAATTTTGGAAAGTCACTTAGGCAATAGCACGAAGAATGGATTACAGTGAGGAGAGACTTGTGGCAAGGAGACCACTTCAAAGGCCATTATAATGGTCTAGGTGAGAGGTAATAAGGGCCTGAATTATAGCGGTGAATAGTGAGAAGGAGTCATATTCAAGACATATTGTGGATGTAAGAATGGTAAGATATACCAAGTGATTGGATATTTAGGGTGAGAGTGAGGAGTGAAAAAAACTGAGATTTTAAAACTGCGAGACTTGAACGATGGTAGTACCTTATCACTGCAGATGCTAATATGTTATCTTTCTGATTATATGGTTTAATTAGATGGTCCCATAGCAGGTAAAGGCTTTTTAAGATCCCCAAGTCAGTTGTAGGATTGGCTGCGTTGTGGTCATAGGCATGACTTTAGACATGTTATTATGGACTCCAGAACGTGTGGATGTCAAAACCAGGTAGGTGGGCCAATAATACCCAAAAGATCATAGTAAAAAAGACTTTCATTTTTGGGGGGGGAAATATTACAAAAAGAATTTATAAAGTACGACTAAGGTCAAAATAACCAGGTGTTTTTGAATATGCAGATGGACATGAGATACTCATCTTAATTGAAGTTCTTTGCTAGAGATTCTATAGACATACCCCAAGGAATCAGACTTAATTTATACTCTGTTTCATTGTCTTCACTTAAGCCTACGATGTCATTTCCATTTTCATTTTTCTTCAGAAAAGCTTAGTGAAGAGTCATGCCCATATATCATGATACGAAAAATCCCTCTTCTTTTCAACAATACCATGAATCACTGGCAATAGACTGACTTTTTCAGAGCCTTTGTAAGGAACAATACACTTTAAGTACACTAGGGCATAAGATGGTGACTGCATGGAAACAGCGGTCACAAAATTGGTCTTAGAGCCAGGAAGACTTAGGTTTCAGTCCTTTCTCTTATACATATTGACTATGTGACCCTGAGCCAAGTAGGAAAATCTCTTAGTGTTCTTGTTTGCAAAATTACAAATTGTAGAGAAGGTCCCAGTGGTGGAGAGAGTTTCCTCACCATAGGGTTACCTATGTTAATAAAATCGTGGGTCCAGTCCCTATCCCTATCTTTATGCCTTAGGGCATAAAATACGCCTAATGGAATCTTGAAGAGGGGAGTACCATAGCTGGATGAGAGATTAACTGGCTGAATGTTAGTTGAAATTCCTTTTAGAGATTAATACTACCCTTCCCACATCCATTATTTTCAACATAAGCAAACTCCAGCACAGTGGTTATCAACCTGGTGCCTTTAAACTTAAAACAATACCTAGTTTGGCAACTATAATGGAAGATAGTTCTTTGACTTTGTAATCCTATGTTTTATGTTATGCATATTAAAACATAGTTATGAGAACTATATAGATTTCACCAGGCTGTTCAAAAGGTCCATGACGCAAGAGAGATTCAGAACTCTGTGATAAGAGACAAAGAATCTATAGAAAATCTTTAGAGGGATTAGCAAGGCAGGAAAGGATGAAGTGCCTGACCCAGTTGGGCACTGCCATTTGGTTCCCTGAACAGAGGACAGGAAAACATGACTGAGTACTTAAGGGAGTTGGGGAAAGTTTTCTAAACATAAGTGATGATGGGGAAATCACCTGGAAGAATGATGAAGACAAACTTTGCCTCCTTTACAATTTCCCTAAGGCTGGCCAGGTACCTCTCAAATTTTCTAATCTGGGTAGTAAATAGGGCTTTGTTTGCCTCAGAAATCAATTCAAAGGATGCTTATTTGCAATGCTGGCTTAGACACAATGCTGGTGTTCTGCAAGTTGCCTTTTATTATGGTAGCTCCCTAACTGACTCACTGCTTTGATGATTCTCAATATTTACTTGAATTCTTTGGCTTATTAGAGAGTGTACTGAATAAAATTCGGATCATTATTCACACCTGTAATTCAATTTCCAGTTTCTGTCAGAGATTGGGATAATAGGTAATTCAAACTCGTAATAAAGAAATAAGTTAAAAGGCAAATAGCAATTATTTCATGAGATTTGATAGGCTTGCATGCCAAAGCTTAACCTTAGTGGACAGTTAGTTTACTAGCCCCCTACTAAAATACTTTTCAAGAGCAGTCTTAAATCCATATCCCATTGGTTTCGCTTTGTTTTTAATGCCAAAGGCAACTTCAGCTCATTTATATGAAGATAAAGTCAGTGAGACTTACAGTGTTCTCTGCATTGCCTTTCATCTAGTGAGATATAAGGTACCTGCCTCGTGACTGGGATTGAGGCTGAATTTTTTCCAAGTTTAGTAAGCAAACTATTGTTAGGATTATGCTGCATTCACCCTCATTATTCTGGGTGTAGATCTCACCTTCAGAGAGAAGAAAGGCATTCCTAGGGGTGATTTGTGATGTTTCTATTTGAACCATGGATTCTGGAAAATACTTTGAACAATGATGTCAACAACCGGTTTGAAGATGATAAGAAAAACCTAATCTGGAAAGTATCTCTGTAAAAATCACCTCATCTTGAAAAGACACATTCCTTCAGTATGAGCCTAATGGGCTCCCACCTCAACTATATGACTCCAGAAAGCTAATTCATGTTCTAGGCACTGTGAAGATAAGAAATTGTTTTGAAAAAATAAACCACAATTTGCCACCATACAAGTCAGTGAATAGATGTGTTTAATTAAAATTTAAAAAAAGTTTGATGGGAAAATCAGCAACATAAATCAGAGTATTAAATACCCATAACTGTGAAGCTCAGTCTCTCACAAAATAGCAGCATCCTCACTGAGGAGTATACATGTATAGAACATTTGTGTGAAATATAAACTTATCTGGCCAAGAACATGTGAGGAAAACATACATACAGCGAGCAAATGTGCTTCACATATGTGGGAAAGGGTAGCTTGTATTTGGACACAGCGGATTTCTAGATGTCTTCTAGTACCATCAACATACTGCGTCCTGGGCCTACTACCCATCTGGCTGCTACCTGCTGAATGTCTTATCTCTTCTACTCCCTTCCATACATTATACCTCTGACCCATCCCATAGGAATCATGTCTCCTCATTTTCTTTCAGATATACATCTGTCCAGCCACCTTCAGGGCACCTACTTCACCTCTCATTGGAAGACATTGAGGTTAACAAGCCTCTTCATTGTAGGAGCAATCTATCATTCTTTCACTCAGCTTGTTCAGCCACCTTCCCCACTCATTGTACATCTGTGGTATGGTTCCTGACCATGGTCCATGAAATTAAGGGATTCGTACTTGGTATTCTACCATCATCCTGGCTTCTGTAACTAATAGATTCTGTCCCCGCTTGTCTATATCTGCAATTTCTGTAGGTGGCTGAGAGGTGGGCCTATGTTGATGTGTAGACCTTGACACTGGTGTCTTATCTGTGATTGATTCTTTCTAAATCACTCTAGATTTAAATCGCACAGATCTATTGGTTTCCTCATATAAACCTAGCATAGAGGGTCTCTTCCTAACAACCCACATCATTCACATGACCAACAATTATTGGGATTCAATCATTCATCTTCAATGAGTAAGTCACCAACTATTCAAGCCTAGGAGGTGCCCTTAGTCCTTTCAAAAATGAGTTGATGTGCATGCTCATTCTGTCCCTATGTAAATATAAAGCACTGAACAAAGGACTAACTCCTTATAACTTTCTTAAGTCAACTAGGCCCTTCTAGTAACAAAAAAAAAAATAATCAAGCAAAAGCTAGTAGCAAAACAAAAGCCTGCAAAACATTATTCCAATTAAAGCTTAATGTCAGTATGTCCCACAAGGGAATGTAAAAGGGATTTTGAAGAAAGAAAGTGACAAAAGGAAAGGTGTCTTTTCAAAGACTCATTGAGTCATTGATTCCACTGATCGTGGGGGTGGGGGTGGGGCTTCCTATAGACCTTGGGTTAAGAACCTCTGTTATGGAAGACCACCTTTTCTATTTATTATTTACGAATTATAAATAATTGTGAGACTGTCCAGATTTTCAAAAAACTCATCATCAATTAACTGCATCAACTAAATTTGCTCTGAGCACATTAGGTGGCCCAAAATGATCTGTGTCCTTTATAGATCCTGAACATTCATCGTTTTCATAATGCCTTTTGAATCTCTTAGTATGGCTTGAAACTTTTTCCACCTCCTTTTGTGTCAGACTTAGCAACTTGTCATGAAGTTTATCCATATTCCTTATACCCTATAAGTGAAAATATAGTGTCTTCAGGCATTATGAACTAGATCCAATGGGGTTTCAATTTTTAACACATATAATATACAAAGTAGAGATCCTTTGAAGCTCTCTAGAAGGCATTTTCTTTTTCTGTATCTAACACCAAAGACTTATGGAATCTCAGTGGTTTATGCCAGAGTTTACATTCTTGAGGAATCACACCACCTAAGTTCTTATGTGGAATCAACTTGGGATGCAGTTTTATTATCTCTTTCAATATCTGGCCACTGATATGTTCCTTTGCTTCTTGTGATGTGGCCATATTCCTAGATGGGAGGGCACTCTTTCATTCTAATACTTCTACCACTGCTAATAGTTTTCCATTGTTGGTCTATGAAGGGAGTTAGTCTGTTCAAGTACTCAGTGTCAGTGGTATGAGGTTTTAGGGTCCCTTTCCTTGGGTGTCTAAATTTGGAATGATAGGACCTGAGTTTGAATCTGGTTTTCCCATTTGATATGTATGTGACCTTGATTAGGTTACTCCCCTTCACTGGGTCTCATTTTCATTACCTGTAAAATGAGTAGAGAGGACCAGCTGATTTTTCAGGTGACTTTCAGTTCTACATCTCTGATTCTGGCTCCAGAGATTATGCCATTTCAAAGGCATTACTGACTCAGGAAGGCTACATAGGCAAAGGACACAAATTTCATTGTCCTTACTCCCAGCTTGCCCAATATTATATGTATTCCTATAGTCTCAAAACAGTATCCACAGTCATTTTCAATGTGCCATGATAAAGTTTAGAATGATTATAATGTGAACTCCTTAAATGCAGGGACTGTTTTACTTTACTATTCGTATTCTAAGCACTTAGGACAGACCTTTGCGTGAAAATAAGTACTAAATATTTTTCATTCATTCATTCATTTATTCATATATTCTTTGATTTTTTTCCTTAGGCCAAAAATGTTTTATGTGGATCTCTATTTGTAAGAAAACACTTATCCTCTAATGTTCGAGAAGGCAATTCATGAAGGCTCATCTTTATACCCTTTGCTCAGATATTCTAACATATAAATATATATTTTATACAAGTATAAAATATATATTTATATATTACATATATGTATGTACATGTGTATATAGACATATACAGGTATAATACTATGTTTGTCCACACACACAGCGATTTAGGTACTATACTGCCCATTAGACTAATAGCCTACTTCAGTATTTGCAAGGGAGATTATAAAGTCTTAGTTGCTGCAAATGCAGAAGATTGCCCAAAAAGGCTACCTCAGACAAGCTTTTAAAATATAGCCCTCATGTGAGATTCTTTTTCATTACAAAAAAGTCCGAGATATGCTTTGGAGAATGCCCTCATTCTCTTGACATGTTTCCCAACTACAAAACCCTATGCATGCTATTAAGAATAATTTCCACCTATACGCACATAACTTACAATGTTACTGTGCTAATAAATCTTTTGTTAGACTTTTTTTAGCTTGTCTTCCAATCTATCTAATGCCTCCACCTGTGAAGTGTTAGAATAAGACCTGTGTAATTTGTTTTATATGACTCTAATTCTGAACCTGGGAGAGAGATTGCTATCTGCATCCAAAGTACAAATGAGCAATCCCGATCAATCCTGTGGTAACGAGTAAAGGAAAGCATCCCCTGTGATTGTGCTTTTCACTGAAGATTATTAGCTCTTCTAGCATCCTAGCTGTCTTCCCTCACACTCTATGACCATCTGCTCTTTGTTAAAATTAGCAGTGGGGGGAAAATGAGGCTTTTTTTTCCATATTATGTTTTTAGTTGCTAAAGATAATCATCTGAGGGAGAGACTGACAATCCTTTTTGCTCTCTAGACATTCAGCCAAAAAAGTAATTGTCAATGGTCCTTCTCCAAAGGTAACAATTAAAGAGAAAGCATTTTCATTGGACAATCTGAAGTCACTTGTTCTCACTAATAGGCCGGACAGGAATACTTGTTGAAATGCATGCTTGTGTCAACTGAACTTTCATAAATCAAGAATGATGTTGCCTCTATTTATTATCTCACTTCCACCTACATGTCTATATGTAATTTTACTTTGAATAATGCCATTTCAAACTGTTTGCTAAACAATGCGTGAGCAGTGATTCTTCCCTCTTCTTCATCCTCCTAGCCATAATAACCCTAAAAAGGAACTAAAAACTAATAATCCCTATGATTGTTTAGTTTACTGAATGAGTTTTTCCTTTCTAGTCTATTTGTGCAAACCAAAGGTTGGATGAAAGTAAAACTGATGACTCTTCTTGCTTAGAGATGTGTTTTACTAGTCTTTAAGGAAAGTTGATTTTCTGCTAAATTGTGTTATTGAATTTCTTTTATGACTCTTGTGTATACATTCATTTTTATGATTAATATGAGTTTCGGCAGAAAAAAGACTAAATGCCCCACAATTCAGTTCAGCCAGCATTTATTAAGTGCACATGGACTTAATAGTTCTAGGAATGTGCTGGGCACTGGGAATACAATAGCAAAAATAAACCAGCAAACAGTCCTTGACTTTAAAGATCTTACCCTATCTTGGAGAGATGCATCATACATACTGATAAACAGATTCAAATTTGGTGCATAGAATTTCAAGACTAGGGAATAATATCACTGATTAGAAAAGTAAACAGAAGGCAGCTTCTACCATTATATCCCTATATGTCATAGGGACTCAACATAATGGTAGAAAATTTAAAAAAATTCATACCCGTGAACTATGTTGATTAATATTTGTTTATATATTAAGAGAGGCTGCATGGTGTGGTGGATAGAAAATTGATTTCAGATGGAGGATAATTTGGCTTCAAGTCCTGCTTTTTGTACATTATGGCAGTCCCTGTAATACTCAGGATCTGAGACAACTCCTTGTAACTAAATTTTTTGGAACAGTTCCTAATCTACTTTGATAGAGGGAACTCCATGCACAATGAAATTACCAAATCATAGAAGTGGGCATATGTATAATTATGTAAGTTCATTTAGCATAAAATGTGAAATCTAATTTCAAATTGTGGGCATATACAACTTACAACTAGATTTTGTTTTTATCAAATATAATTTAATAATTCATAAAAATCCAAAGCACCTTTGGAAGTGGTGAAATTAATAATGGCAACTGCACTTGACATACAGTACTTTAAAGTTCAAAAATGTATCATCCAAATGATAAAGTAATATCACTCATCATAAATCCTAAGGCAGGTTGGCTTCAAGCCATGTAAAAGTCCTTACTCTGAGAGAGCCCTTGGGTGACAGCCTGTATAATGACTTCAAGCAGTGGCTAAGTGCTCTAATTGCAAGCACTAATGATATTTTCAACTTTGGGCAACAACAGAATATCTTTACAAAGTGAAGGAAGTTTAGATATTTGGTAAAGATCATCTCAAGAGAAAACTCATTTGATTATTGGGAAAAGTTCAATGTGAAGGTATATGTAGAACTGATATCAGATTTCATGCCATCTTGGGCAGGATGAAGAGGGAGGAGAAGGAGGCAAGAAATTTTGGAACTAAAACACTTGTGGAACTGAGTGTTGCAAACTTTAAAAAATAATTAATTAAAAAAGGGAAAACTCATTGATGACCTTTTGCATTGGTTTTAAACACCATTCCTTTAGAGAAATGATAACCAACATACATTAGACAAGTTGAAATCTTCAGGAAATCTCATAGTCCAAATATGATAGCATTTATGAATAACTTCAGAGATAAAAAAGTGGCATTTTCAATGATTTTGAGACAATTTTGATATCTATTATATTCTAGTCCTTTGAAATGAATGAGCAATGTCTAATGATTAGCGTTAATTCTAAATCAAAGAGATTTCCTAAATAATCCATTACTATTCCCAAAGGCAATGAGGGAAATTTCATGCTAAAAAAATCCAGCTTTACAAATCAAGATATTACTTCTTGGGAGATAAAAGAAATAAGCTAAATTCTAAACAGTGATTATAAAAATATAAATCCCAAGCAAATTTTCTGTAAATGTCAACATGTCCGAGTGATTTTTGAAACTCAAAGATCAGGAAATGGTGTAGAGATTGTGACATTATGAATGGATAGAGTATGGATAGATAAAATATTCATCTATGAACACTCAGAGAGGGAGCATGATGTAGTGGAAAGAATATTAGATTTTGAACTAAAATATGTCAGAGTTCCAGTTCGAACAATAGCTATTTACATGACCTAAGAATGCTTCATTTAACTTTCCTAAATTTACCAGTAAAAAAAAAAAAAGGCATACCAATATTCTTGCTACTCATCTGACTTTATAGGTTTGTTATGAAAAAGAAAATAGATTGTTCATAAGGTGCTACGAAATGTGAGAGTTTACCATTCATCAAAATGCAAGTTACAAAAACAAAACAAAAAAAAGTTTGGGTAGTTAATGACAGAACAGTTACTCTAAGAGGTAACTAATACTCTAGTTTCCCTGCAAAACTGACAAGCTACAGGGCCAGATAAAGTCCATAAATTTTTCCCTATATGCTTCACTTCATTTTATGAATTTCTCAAAAAATATTCTAATAGATTTTTCTCAAATTGGGTTTAATTCCAGCTTTCTTAACTGAACACACATCTTCTCATAAGATGAGAACAGGAGTTATCCCTCAAGAAAAGAACAGGGTAGTTACATGTTTATTTAGTTTATTCAAAATATTCAAGCTTTGGATCACTGAAACAATCTATAATTATTTAAAGAAAACAATATCTAAAAGCATAAAAGTACCAAGAAATATTACGATCATGAAGTATTGATTTTGTATTTATTGAACAATATAATCTAAAGTGCTGTAGAGCTTAAACAATCTTTACTGATTATTAAGAAGACTTTGACTCAGAGGGTCTACATTTATTACTTATTTGTATACTATAAATATGTAAAGTAGATCTGAATATAGTGAGAATATAAGAGAATTTCATGTTTCTTCCTATCCTTTTCCAATTATACTTTCTCCTAAATAAAATTAAGGGGTGGCTTCCAAACTAAAGATGAAGTTTGAATCAAGACATAATTATCACATGATGTAAATGCATGACATCAAGCCGTATGTCATCCACTCAAAACAAATTTTAAAAAATCATAGACATACACTAAATACTTCCTTCTCCTGCTGGAACATTTCTTGATTCATATAATTATATCATTTGGATTCAAGTGTAAAAGTCCTGATATGACATATGCCAAGGTAAATTAGAAAGTAAAGGTTTTGAGTTTGAATCTAATGGTCATCTTAAACCAATGAATGAAAATTTGACCTACACATACCTTGCTCTCTTCCTAGCAAGACACTTTGAACACAAATATATCAAAGGAAAGACTGTGGCTGAATGCATTAAGAGACTTAGTGACATGAAATCAAACCTGAATCGGAAGCAGCAGTTTAAAGGAATGGATATGTGTGCAATGCCAATATAACCAAAAACTTTCAAAACTACAATAGGTATCATGACAGATGGAAAGCAGCGTAAAAAATCTCACTGTATAAACAGATAAACACTGTTCTTTTTTTTATACGTCCCAATTTTTTAATCTCTCCCATAAAGGATTTTAAATCACTTATGGGAGAGAATTGTAGTGGCAATTTAGTTTCTGGAGTATTACCAAAATTTTCAGGGGGAAGAATAATGCTAATGCCTTAAATGTTACTTTTTGTTAAAGATCCATTTTTTCTTAATACTTATTAGCTTTAGGCCTTGAGGATATACTCTTTTGGTTTGTCACTTTAGCTCTTTTGCTTTTTAGATTTTATTTTAGATTTAGATTATATTTTCTTTTTTTTTTTACAGTTATCAATTTATTTATTTATTTATTTATTTAATATATTTAGTTTTCAGCATTGATTTTCACGAGTTTGAATTACAAACTTTCTCCCCATTTCTATCCTCCCCCCCACTCCAAGATGGCAGATATTCTGGTTGCCCTGTTCCCCAGTCAGCC
This sequence comes from Trichosurus vulpecula, assembly GCF_011100635.1. Taxonomy (NCBI): domain Eukaryota; kingdom Metazoa; phylum Chordata; class Mammalia; order Diprotodontia; family Phalangeridae; genus Trichosurus; species Trichosurus vulpecula. The sequence continues at coordinate 449,250,325 of NC_050574.1, read as the reverse complement.
CTCCCTTCTGTCACCCCACTCCCCTCCCATCTCCTTTTCCCTTCCTTTCTTGTAGGGCAAGATAAATTTCTATGCCCCATTGCCTGTGTATCTTATTTTCTAGTTGCACGCAAAAACTTTTTTTTTGTTTTTGAACATCTGTTTTTAAAAATTTGAGTTCCAAATTCTCTCCCCTCTTCCCTTCCCACCCACCGTCCCTAAGAAGTCAAGCAATTCAACATAGGCCACATGCATATCATTATGTATAACCCTTCCACAATACTCATGTTGTGAAAGACTAACTATATTATGCTCCTTCCCAACTCATCCCCCTTTATTGAATTTTCTCCCTTGACCCTGTCCCCTTTTGAAAGTATTTGTTTTTGATTACCTCCACCCCCATCTGCCCTCCCCTCCATCACCCCCCCTTTTTTAATCTTCTTCCCTCTTCTTTCCTATGGGGTAAGATACCCAATTGAGTATGTATGGTGTTCCCTCCTCAAGCCAAATCTGATGAGAGGCAGATTCACTCATTCCCCTGTCACCCGCACTCTCTCCTCCTGCCACAGAACTGCTTCCTCTTGCTACCCTTATGCGAGATGATCCACCCCATTCTATCTCTCCCTATCTCCCTCTCTCAATATATTCCTTTCTCATCCCTTAATTTGATTTTATTTCTTTTAGATATCTTCCCTCCATCTTCAACTCACCCTGTGCCTGCTCTCTTTCTCTCTATATATACATGTACACATATACATACATACACATTCACTTATATATATATATATATACACATAAACATATATATATATATATATATATGCATATGCATATTCCCTTCAGCTACCCTAATACTGAGGTCTCATGAATCATACACATCATCTTTCCATGTAGGAATGTAAACGAAACAGTTCAACTTTAGTAAGTCCCTTGCAATTTCTTTTTCTTGTTCTTTTTCTTGATTATCTTTTCATGCTTCTCTTGATTCTTGTGTTTGAAAGTCAAATTTTCTATTCAGTTCTGGTCTTTTCACTGAGAAAGCTTGAAAGTCCTCTATTTTATTGAAAATCCATATTTTGCCTTGGAGAATAATACTCAGTTTTGCTGGGTAGGTGATTCTTGGTTTTAATCCTAGCTCCATTGACCTCTGGAATATTGTATTCCAAGCCCTTCGATCTCTTAATGTAGAAGCTGCCAGATCTTGGGTTATTCTGATTGGGTTTCCACAATACTCAAACTGTTTCTTTCTGGCTCCTTGTAGTATTTTCTCCTTGATCTGGGAGCTCTGGAATTTGGCGACAATATTCCTGGGAGATTTCTTTTTGGGATCTATTTGAGGAGGCGATCGATGGATTCTTTCAATTTCTATTTTGCCCTGTGGCTCTAGAATATCAGGGCAGTTCTCCTTCATAATTTCTTGAAAGATGATATCTAGGCTCTTTTGTTCATCATGGCTTTCAGGTAGTCCAATAATTTTTAAATTATCTCTCCTGGATCTATTTTCCAGGTCAGTGGTTTTTCCAATGAGATATTTAACATTGTCTTCCATTTTTTCATTCCTTTGGTTCTGTTTTATAATATCTTGATTTCTCATCAAGTCACTAGCTTCCACTTGCTCCAATCTAATTTTTAAGGTAGTATTTTCTTCAGTGGTCTTTGGACCTCCTTTTCCATTTGGCTAATTCTGCCTTTCAAGGCATTCTTCTTCTCAATGGCTTTTTGGAGCTCTTTTGCCATTTGAGTTAGTCTATTTTTTAAGGTGTTGTTTTCTTCAGTATATTTTTCAGTATTTTTTTGGGTCCCCTTTAGCAAATCATTGACTTGTTTTTCAAGGTTTTCTCGCATCCTTCTCATTTCTCTTCCCAATTTTTCCTCTACTTCTCTAACTTGCTTTTCCAAATCCTTTCTCAGCTCTTCCATGGCCTGGGACCAGTTCATGTTTTTCTTGGAAGCTTTTGATGTAGGCTCTTTGACTTTGTTAACTTCTTCTGTCTGTATGTTTTGTTCTTCTTTGTCACCAAAGAAAGAATCCAAAGTCTGAGACTGAATCTGGGTGCATTTTTGCTGCCTGGCCATGTTCCCAGCCAACTAACTTGACCCTTGGGTTTTTCAGTGGGGTATGACTGCTTGTAGAGTTTAGAGAACTATGTTCCATGCCTGGGGGGATGCGCCAGCTCTGCCACACCAGCACTCCTCCTTACCCAAGAACCCCCAACCCGGACTGGACTTAGATCTTCAGCAGGCTCTTCACTCCTGCTCTGATCCGCCACTTAATTCCTCCCACCAGGTGGGCCTGTGGCTGGAAGCAACTGCAGCTATGCTTCTGTAGCTGCCCTACCTCCACTGCCCCAGGAGTAGTGGCCGAACCACGAACTCCTTCCACTCCTGCAGCTTTTCCCACTAACCTTCTCTGTTGTCTTTGGTGTTTGTGGGTTGAGAGGTCTGGTAACTGCCACAGTGCACTGATTCAGGGTGCTAGGGCATACTCCGCCTGGCTTCTGGTCTGGTTGGTCTGCGCCATTCACTCTGGGCTCTGTTCCACTCTGCTCCCAGCTCCGTGCGGGATAGACCTCACCCAGAGACCATCCAGGCTGTCCTGGGCTGGAGCCCTGCTTCCCTCTGCTGTTTTGTGGGTTCTGCAGTTCTAGAATTGGTTCAGAGCCATTTTTTATAGGTTTTTGGAGGGACTCGGTGGGGAGCTCAAGCTAGTCCCTGCTTTCCAGCCACCATCTTGGCTCCACCCCCTCTAGATTATATTTTCTAACCTTTCCTGTATTTTCTGGTGAATACAGCATAATCTTTCATTATTTTAATTGTAGACTCATTCTCCATCCTTCACTGCCTAAGTAAAATTTAAATGTTTTCTTTTATCCTCAACTTTAACTCCTTTCTTTTTGTAAATACGCTCTGGTGTTTGAATTATGTATTTAGCCAATACTACAGTAACTTTGTAACATAGCTGTGCTTTTTTCTCATATCCTAAAAATCTTTACATTATCTCTACCTTCAATAAAGATGTTTTCTACAATAAAGAGTATTATAGTTATAGAGTATTCTAGTATATAGTTCGTTCCTTATCAGTATTATGACTCTATAATAAAAACTTCATACAATACATATTCTATTCCTGTCCACCATAACAGCATCATATTATATTATACACATTCACACAGAGAGAAATAGGTATTGTGTGTCTATATATATATATATATATATATATATGTGTGTGTGTGTACATATACATATATATATAATGAATGATGTGTTAAAATATTAGTCCTATTATTCTTAAATGAAACAGGTGAAATTAATGGCTTAAGAGAGCCTAGTTACAACTGATTGCTTAATAACATGGATTTTCTTTTATACCATGGGAAGCTAAACTAATGAGTTCTCTTTGGAGTAGAATTCATGGTTGTTTATTTCCAGTGATTAATCAATTTTTTTTCTAACTGTAGAGACTATTTTAATCCATGTTCTTAATTCCAAATGAACATATTTGCTTCCAGTATTGTGCTCTGAATTTCTTGTAAGAATATTTTATTTTGTTCTGGTTCCCAATTGAACAAAAGCTCTTATACCAATGTCCAATATTTGTTTGGAACTCTTGCGATGTAGTGATTTTCCAGATATAGTTTTATTTTTGTTTAGGGATGAAGTCATTAATCTGTTTTCTCTTTTATTGAGTTGATATCATTAATTACGGTTCTGCAAGCAATTCTTATTTTACATTCAGTGTTGGAAAAATTTCCTCAACAAATAAATGTAAAAAAAGAGCTATATACTAGTTCCATTTGCAACTATGAAAGTATTCTGAAACTTAAGGTCTTAATTTATAGACTGCAGCTTTTTAAAACTTCTTCCTTCTTTCCTTTTAATGATTACTGTTTCATGAATATATTTTAGAGGACATTGTTATCCAGTTTGCTGATCCACCTCAGTAATATACATTAGGTACTCATATTCATTCATCCATCTACATCAACTTTTTGGTCTTCCCAATACCAGAGATCACTCTGGCATGATACCCTCTTTATGACTCTCATTAGTAATCTGCCACTTTCCCTTTACTATATTCCTTTTGTAGGTAGTAACACTCCTCCCTTTAGTCTAAGGAAGAAATTCTTAACCCTTTTAGTGTCATGTATCTCTTTGGAAGTCTGATGAAGAATATGGAACCCCTTTCAGAATGTTTTTAAATGCAGAAAACAGAATACTTGTTGTTCAGTTGTATCTGACTCTTTGTGACCCCATTTGAGTTTTCTTGGCAAACGTACCGGAATGGTTTGCCTTTTGCTTCTCCAGCTCATTTTATGGATGAGGAAACTGAGGCAAACAACATTAAGTGCCTTGCCCAGGTTCACAGAGCTAGTTAAGTTTCAATATTTGAATTCAGGAAGAACAACTGAACAACCTAGCTGTCCTAAAATAAAATATATAGGATTGCAGAGGAAACCAAAGATCGCTGAAGACATATTTTTATCATCCATTTTCAGGATCCCCTTGAAATTTATCTAAGAAACCCTTGGGAATTTCTCAGGTTAAGTACCCTTAGTCTAAGAGTTTTGCTTTTTGTTTCTGGGGTGTATGTGTATGTGCGGGGGGGTATTTTCCTGTTTTGCTCGAATCCACTGAAAAAATCCACTTTCTTCCCTTCCTTACTGGATTTCAATGAAATTAAATCATATAAAGTGAACATAATTATAAAAAGTTTTTTATTCACATGGAAAGGAGTGATTGAGGGAGATGCCCTGATTTGTTAGACCAGAATACTTTCTATAGAGATGGATATGTGCTCTTGCCTCTTCCAGAGAGACAAGTGCTTACATGCTCAGTGATAAAGAATTGTGCTTTGTAATAATGCAATAACTTCTGATTGGTCCTTGGAATTGAGAGTATGTGTTAAAGACTAGCCACTAAGCCAGGAAAAGTTTCTCATTAAGTAAGCTATAAAAGGAGAAAAAAACAATAAAAGGAAAAAAATTCTACCTCTCTCAGAGAACTTTTCTCGGCAGAGAACTTTGTATCATATTTCACTGAAAACCACAGCAAGTGAGACCATTTACTGGGAGTTTTCTTTTAGCCCCCATTATTCATTTCATCCCACTCAATTGTCTTGCATTACTATCTCCTTCAACTCTACCTCATGAAGAGTTGGCTTTTCTCCCTGGTAAGGCAAATCTCTCTATATACACAAGTGTTTCTTTTTATCTTGTCTTCTCCATCAGATTACTTCTAATATCATTCCTACTCTCTCACTAATCTTCAGTCTCTCCTTGTCTACTAGCTACTTCCATATGCCAACACACATGTCCGTCTTCTCCATCATCGAATTCCCTCGTTTGATTCTCCCATCCTTGTTAGCTTTCATCTCATATCTCTTCTTCCTTTTATGACTAAACTCATTGACAAAGGCTGTCTGGAATCATTATCTCCACTTCTTTTCTTCTCACTTTCTTATTAATTCTCTACATTCTGGCTTCCGGTTTCATCGGTCGACTGAAATTGCTCACTCTAGATTTAAAATAATCTCTATTTAGATATCTAATGACATCTTCTCAGTGCACATCCCTCTTGACCTTCCTACAGCCTTGGTACTGTTGGTTCCCTTATTCCTCTTGATATAATCTTTTCTCTACATTTTCATTACACTATTCTCTCTGACTTCTCTTCTTGACCAGTCCTTATCAGTCTCCTTTGCCAGATCTTCATCCAGGTCATGCCCACTAACTATAGATGTTGCCCAGGGTTCTGTCCCATCCCTTCTTCTCTTTTTTCCTCTATGCTCTTTTACTTGCTGATCTTATCTACTCCCATGGATTTAATTTTCTTCTTATGATAATGTTTCTCAGGCCTCTTTGAGAATCCATTCCAATCTCTTTGCTGATCTCTAGTCTCAGACTAATTTCCAACTTAAAATATGCGAAACTGAACTCATTGTGTTTCTCTCCAAACCTTCCTCTCTTCCTATTTTCCCTATTACTGTTGAGCTTTTCAGTATCACCTTAGCCATCTAGGCTTACAGCCCAAATATCATTATTTACTTCTCACTTTCTCTTACCCTCTATGATCCAATGAGTTGCCAACTTCTGTCATTTCTAACTTCTTAACATCTCTTATATTTGCCCCATTTCCTCTTCTGAGACAGCTACCACTATTGTCTAGGCCCTCATCATTTCATATATGTACTAATAAGGACTTTGCTCATTGGTCTCCCTCATCAAGGCTCTTCTTATTCCTTTGCAACCCCCTCTCAGGTACAAAATTAATTTTCACATCAATACCTTATTTAAAACAACAACAATAACAAAACAACTTATATGACTCTCAGCTACCTCCAGGATCAAATATAAAATCTTCCATTTGACTTTTAAAGCCCTTCATAACCTGTCCCCTGCCTATCTTCCCAGGCTTCTTACACCTTCCTTCCTTCTTTCCATTTACTCTGTGATTCAATGACAATGTCCCTTTTGCTATTCTTCTTACAAGACACTTCATTTCTTGAATCTGGGAATTTTCACTATTTGTCTCCCATGCCTGGAACTCCATTCCTCTTTTTCTCTGCCTCCTGTCTAACCTTGCTTCTTTCATGCCTCATCTAAAGCCATGTCTTTCACAAGAAATCTTTTCCTCTTAGTTCTTTTTCTCTGAGATAATCACTAATTTGTCTTGGGCATATCGTATTTATACGCACTTGTTTGCATCTTCTGTCACCAATTAGAGGGTGAGCTTTTTTGCTTTTCTATACATATCTTGGACTTAGCATGATGCATGGCATAGTGCACAACTCACAACTCATGGTAGATTATTTTCTCTTTTTTTTGGCAGGGCAATTGGGGTTAAGTAACTTGCCCAAGGTCACACAGCTAGTACATGTGTCAAGTGTCTGAGGCCGTATTTGAACTCAGGTCCTACTGACTCCAGGGCCGGTGCTCAACTCACTGGGCCACCTAGCTGCCCCCAAGATTATTTTCTCTTTTAAAATATATATTATTTATTTTTAAGATTTAAAAAATTAAATTCAAAATTATCTTCTTCTTTCTTGCCCCTCCCCTCCCCACCAAGAGGCTAACAATACATCAATTTTACCTATGAAATTATGATAAGTATATGCTCCATCTTAGCCATATTGTACTCCCAAAGCAAGAAAAATAAAGAGAGAAAACTATTCTTCAATTTGTACTCAGAGTTCATCAGTTCTGTCTTTACAGGTGGCGAACATTTCTCCAGCTCATTTTAGAATTTTCTTGGAGCATTGTATTAATTGGATTAGCTAAGTCTTTCACAATTGATTATCATTACAATAATGGTAGTACTTTGTACACTGATCTAGTTTTGTTCACTTCACTTTTTAGTCAATTCACATATGTACTCTCCTATTTTTCTGAAACCATCCTCCTTATCATTTCTTATAACACAATAGTAGTCCATCACAATCATATGCCACAACTTGTTTAGCCATCATCCAATTGATGGGAATGCCCTTGATTTCTTATTCTTTGCCATCACAAAAAGAGTTGGCATAAATATCTTTTGTACATATAGGTCCTTTTCCTTTTACTTTGTCCTGTTTGGAGTACAGACCTGGTGGTATTGCTGGGTCAAAAGGCATGCTCAATTTTATAGACTTTTTAGCATAGTTCCAAATTGTCTGAAATGGTTGGACCAGTTCAGAGTACTCTACCAATGGTTTATTAGTGCATTTGCTTTCCCTCCTCCCTCCTAGCATTTGTCAGTTCTGATAGGTGTGAGGCAGTACCTTAGAGTTGTTTTATTTTGCATTTCTCCCATCATTGGGGATTTAGAATATTATTTCATATGACTATAGATAGCTTTGAGGTCTTCTTCTGAAAACTACCTGTTCATACACTTTGACTCAGTTCTCTATATAATTGAGACAAGGGGCCTTTATCAGAGGAACTTGTAAAATTTTTTGATATTACTTCATTGTCTATGGTATCTTTTATCAAAATGTGATTTCCCTGATAATCTCTTTTAATTAGATCTACTTTTAGTTTTGCTTTATCTAAGATCATGACTGCTACTCCTGACATTTTTACTTTAGCTAAAGCATAATAGATTTTACTCCATCTCCATGTTTTAACTCTCTCTGTGTGTCTTTCTTTTTCAAGCTTGTGACTTGTAAATTATATACTGTTGGATTTTGGGTTCCAATACATTCTTTTCTCTGCTTCCATTTTTTGAATGAGCTCATCCCATTTACATTCACACTTATGATTACTGTGTATTTCCCTCAATCCTATTTTCATCTGTTTATCCTTCTCTCTCTTTTTATTCTCTCGCTCCTCAAAAGTCCATTTTGTTTCTGACCATTGTCTCCATTCATCTGCCATCTCATGTAATATCCTCCCCTACCCCTACTCTTCTGCTTTTCCCCTCTTATTAATCTGTTGGGTAAAAGATTCTATACCCAATTGAGTGTGTGTGTGTGTGTATGTATGTGCACACATGCATGCTTATTCTTCCCTCTTTGAACCAATTCCAATGAAACTGAGGTTCAAACATTTCCTGCCACTGCAAAAGTTCTTTGTACAGTCCTTTAATGTGAGATAATTTTCCCCATGCTTTCTCTTCCTTCCCTCTTCTCTTAGTACATCCCTCTTTCTCACACCTTAATTTATTCTGAGATCATCCCAACATAGCTGATTCACACTCATACTCTCTCTCTCTCTCTCTATGTAGACTCACTTCTATCTGCCCTAATAATGGGAATATTGGAATTGGAATTGGAATAGGAATGGAATTGCATCGATCATTTTCCCATATAGGAATGGGAACTGCTTAAGTGTGTTGTGTCTCCTGATTTCTCTTTCATGTTTACCTTTTTAGGCTTCTCTGGAGTCTTGTACTTAAATATTAAATGTTCTACTCAGCACCAGTCTTTTCATCAGGAATACTTGAACATCTTCTATTTCATCAAATATTCATTTTTCCCTGGAAGTATTATACTCAGTTTTTCTGGGTAGGTTATTCTTGGTTGTAATCCTAGCTCCTTCACCTTCTGAAATATCTCATTCCAAGCCCACTCCTTTAAAATGGAAGCTGCTAAATCTGATCCTGACTGTAGCTCCATGATATTTGAGTTGTTTCTTCCCAGTTCCTTGAAGTATTTTCTGCTTGACTGGGAGCTCTGGAGTTTGGTTGTGGTATTCAGTGGAGTTTTCTTTTGAGAAATAATGTTAAGGCTCCTTTTTTATCATGGCTTTCAGGTAGTCCAATAATTGTTAAATTATGACTCTTTAATCTACTTTCTGGGTTGTTTTTTTTTTTCCTAATGAGATATTTCACTAGTTATTCTGTTTCTTTCATTGGTTTGATTTTATTTTCTTGCTTCTTCATGTCTCATGGTGTTATTAGCCTGCATTTGTTGAATCTTAACTTTTTAAAAAATTTCTTCATTGCATTTTTGTACCTTATTCCATTTGGTCTATTGGGCTTTACAAGGAGTTCTTTTCTTCGGTGAATTTTTGTGCCTTTTTATGATTGGGCCAGTTCTGTATTTTAACATGTTGTTTTCTTTAGACTTTTTGTGCACTTTTTACCAAACTGTTAATTGTCTTTCCATAATTTTCTTGCATCCCTCTTATTTCTTTTCCCATTTTTTTCCTCTAGCACTCTTATCTGTTATTTTGTTTCTTTGAGTCTTTGGTTGTAGTTATTTTCAAATTGTTGTCTTCTGAGTTTCTGTCTTGGTCTTCCCTTCTATCCTAGTAGCTTTTTATGATCAAGTATTTTGTGTTGTTTGCTCATTTTCCCCAGCCTATTTCTTGACTTTTCTTTTTGTATTAATGTTCGACCTCACCAAGTTTTAGGCATTTTTGTGCTGTTATTTTCAGGGCTAGTTCTGGAGGTCTGCAAATTTTGGGTGCTTCCAAAGCGGTGTGATCTAGGGAGAGGTGTGGTCACTGCTTTCCTGGTCTCCACTGGTCTTCACCCAAGGAGGGCCACTGTAGCAGAAGCACTAGTACTCTTCTTAGCCCTGGAACTGTGACCAGGTACCATGCTCTCTTGCAGCAACAAGTGCTTATGTTCCTCTCTGCCTTGGAATTGTGATCGGGGCCCCTGCTTCCTTGAGATCTACCAAAGGTGTACCTATCAACCCTGGACATGTGAATCAGAACTTTGTATGAGCAATAGACTTTCCAGTCAGCACCATCTGCACCTGGTTCCAGCAAACCCTTATAATGTCTTTCTGACCAGTTGATGGACCCCTTTACAATCTCTGAGCTGAGAGCTCTTAAATCAGCTGTTGCTACTGCAGCTATTGGATTTGCCTTCATGTCCCACCAAGGGTGTTGCAGCTCTGTGGGCACTGAGCCACCTACAAGCACAGTGTCACGGACCTCTCCTGCAAAGTTCCTAAGTTGTCTTAGGCTGGAAAAAAAATGTATCAGTCTGTCCTTTTGTGGGCCTTGTCACTCCAAAATTTTATTTGAGGTATTATTTTAAAGTTGTTTGGAGGGAATTGTTGGGAGAGTTTGTCTGAAGTGCTACTTCTAATCGGCCATCTTGGCTTCACCCTCACCAACTCATAGTTAATTCTTTTTTAAATATATTTTATTTAATATTTTAGTTTTCAACATTGATTTCCACAAGATTTTGAGTTACAAATTTCCTCCCCATTTATACCCTCCTCCCCATTCTGCATATATTCTGATTGCCTCGTTCCCCAGTCAACCCTCCCCACTTTCGCCCCATTCCTCCCCCATCCCCTTTCCACTTACTTTCTTGTAGGGCAGGATAGATTTCTATGCCCCATTACCTATATATCTTGTTTCCCAGCCTGCATGCAAAAAAAAAGTAAATTGTTGTAAGCATCTGCTTTTAAAACTTTGAGTTCCAAATTCTCTCCCCTCTTCCCTTCCCACCCAACCTCCCTAGAAAGGCAAACAATTCAACATAGATCGCACATGTATCATTATGCAAAACACTTCCACAATGCTCATGTTGTGAAATTTCCTTCCATTTTATCATGTCCCCCTTTATTCAATTTTCTCCCTTGACCCTGTCCCTTTTCAAATGTGTTTACTTTTGATTACCTCCTCCCTCTATCTGCCCTCCATTCTATCATCCCCCTTTTTTATCCCCTTCCCCTTACTTTCCTGTGGAGTTAGATAGCCAAATGAGTGTGTATGCTATACCCTCTTCAAGTTGTATCTGGTGAGAATAAGGTTCACTCATTACTCCTCCTTAATTACACACATCATCTTTCCATGTAGGAATGTAAACAAAACAGTTCAACTTCAGTAAGGCCCATATGAATTCTCTTTCTTGTTTACCTTTTCATACTTCTCTTGATTCTTGTATTTGAAAGTCAAATTTTCTATTCAGCTCTGATCTTTTCATTGAGAAAGCTTGAAAGTCATCTATTTTATTGAAAATTCATATTTTGCCTAGGAGCACTATACTCAGTTTTGCTGTGTAGGTGATTCTTGGTTTTAAACCTAGCTCCCTTGACCTCTGGATTATCATATTCTAAGTCCTTCAATCCCGTAATGTAGAAGCTGCTAGATCCTCTGTTATCCTGATTGTTTTCCACAATACTCAAACTGTTTCTTTCTGACTGCTTGCAGTATTTTCTGCTTGACCTGGAAACTCTGGAATTTGGTGACAGTATTAGTTTTCTTTTTGGAATCTTTTTCAAGAGATGATCGGTAGATTCTTTCAATTTCTATTTTACCCTCTGGTTCTAGAATATCAGGGCAGGTTTCCTTGGTAATTTCTTGAAAGATGATATCTAGGCTCTTTTTTTGATCATGGCTTTCAGGTAGTCCAATAATTCGTAAATTATCTCTCCTGGATTTATTTTCTAGGTCAGTGGTTTTTCCAATGAGATATTTGACATTGTCTTCCATTTTTTCATTCCTTTGGTTCTGTTTTATAATATCTTGATTTCTCATAAAGTCACTAGCTTCCACTTGCTGCAATCTAATTTTTAAGGTGGTATTTTCTTCAGTGGTCTTTTGGACCTCCTATTCCATTTGGCTAATTTTGCCTTTCAAGGCATCCTTCTCCTCATTGGCTTTTTGGAGCTTTTTTTTGTCATTTGGGTTAGTCTATTCTTTAAGGTGTTATTTTGTTCAGTATTTTTTGGGTCTCCTTTAGCAAGTCATTGACTTGTTTTTCATTGTTTTCTTCCATCTGTCTCATTTGTCTTCCCTATTTTTCCTCTACTTCTCTTACTTGCTTTTCCAAATGCTTTTCAAGCTCTTCCGTGGCTTGAGCCCAATTCTTATCTTTCTTGGAGGCTTTTGATGCAGGCTCTTTGACTGTGTTGACTTCCTCTGGCTGTATGATTTGATCTTCTTTGTCACCAAAAAAAGAATCTAGAGTTTGAGTTTGAGTCTGTGTTCGAGTCTGAGTTAATTTTTGATGCCTGTTCATGTTCCTAACCAACTACTCGACCCTTGAGCTTTTTGTCACTATATGACTGCTTTGTCCCAAGCTTTAGGGTCCAAGGACTGCTGTTTTCAGAACTTCTTCTACTGCACCACCACCCCAGGCTCTGTCACAGCAGCGCTCCTCCTCCCCCAAGAACCTCCAACCAGGATCTCAATTCAGATCCAAGCAGGGCACACCAAGATAATCTGCCTTTGTGCACACAAAGCACTCCTTGCATTCCCACTCTGATCTGCTGCTAGATTACTCCCACCGTGTGAGCCAGGGACTTGGGAAGCCACTGACCTTGGTGCTCTGGATGCAGCCTCAGGAGCTTCCTGCTGCTGCTACCACCACCGCTGCAAGACCTCCCTCACCCCCAGAGCTGGCAGCCGGACTACGCTGAACTAGATCCCCCAGTTTCTCCCTAACCTGCTTTTTGGCATTTGTGGGTTGAGAAGGCTGGTAACTGTCACAACTCACTGTTTTATGGCTGCAAGGCATCTTAGAGAGGGCTGACTTCAGGTCTTGTCTGTCCTGGTGCAGCCCACTCTTTGCTGCCCTCTGCTCTCAGCACCATGTGATAGACTCTTCCCGGTGACCAGCCAGGCTCTCCTGGGCTGCAGATCTGTTTCCCTTTGCTATTTTGTGGATTCCGCAGCTGCAGAATTTGTTCAGAGGCATTTTTACAGGTGTTTGGAGGGATTTGGGGGGGAATTTAAGCAAGTCCCTACTTTCCTGCCACCATCTGGGCTCTGCTTCATAGTTAATTCTTAATAAATACTTGTTGACTTGGCTGGATTTTCTCTTTCCTGCTCTCTTTTGTGTATATTACTTGGGACTGTCAAATATCCCTCAAACTTCTAGCAAGTGGGTAAAAGATTTCTTTTTCCTATTTTCCCCAGAGACCAATTAGATTATAAATACATGACAGTAAAGTCATGGGGAAGCCTGATATTGGACCTCAAGTTTCTACTGGAGTGTTCTGTTTCTTTCTTTTCTTAAACACAAACAACTGAACTACAAGCCTGACAGATGCAAATTTCTAGAGTAGATTTGGGATACTAAATGAAAATTTAAGCTTATATAAGGACTTTTGATAACTACTACTGGCACTACTATTCATTTATCATCATTATTATTAGAGTTCTCAAGCTCTCATGAATTTCAGAGGTCAGGAGTTCCTGAGTTAGAACCAGTTGCCTAGCAATAGTTGTTCCTGAAACTTCTGTTCCTCAATTCCCCACCAAGAGAAACAACTTGGAAAACTGCATACCTGAAAGGACTAACAAATACAAACCTGTGTCCTGCCTTACCAGGAGATTTAGTCAACATAATGGGTCAGAGGCAAAAGTGAAATATTTTCTGCAGTCTTATGAAAGTGTTTGCTCTCCAGCAGAGTATAATGCCCAAAAGATTAATAAGAGGGAAAGGGCAGAAGAGAAGGGGTAGGGGAGTATATTGTGACAGGTGATTGCTCTGATGAGTTCTGAAGTCTTTCAATTATTTCTGTTGGTGGTCTTTTATTTATTTTTTTAAAATTTTTTAAAATTTATTTAACATATTAAGTTTTCAGCATTGATTTTCACAAGAGTTTGAATTACAAATTTTCTCCCCATTTCTACCCTTCCACCCACTCCAAGATGGCGTATATTCTGGTTGCCCTGTTCCCCAGTCAGCACTCCCCTCTGTCACCCCACTGCCCTCCCATCCCCTTTTCCCTTCCTTTCTTGTAGGGCAAGATAAATTTCTACACCCCATTGTCTGTGTATCTTATTTTCTAGTTGCATGCAAAAACATTTTTGTTTGTTTTTGAACATCTGTTTTTAAAACTTTGAGTTCCAAATTCTCTCCCCTCTTCCCTTCCCACCCACCCTCCCTAAGAAGTCAAGCAATTCAACATAGGCCACATGTGTATCAATATGTATAACCCTTCCACAATACTCATGTTGTGAAAAACTAACTATATTTTTTTTCCTTCCCCAACTCATCGCCCTTTATTGAATTTTCTCCCTTGACCCTGTCCCCTTTCGAATGTGTTTTTGACTACCTCCACCCCCATCAGCCCTCCCCTCTATCATTCCCCCCATTTATTTTTATCTTCTTCCCTCTTCTTTCCTGTGGGGTAAGATTCCCCATTGGGTATGTATGGTATTCCCTCCTTAGGCCAAATCTGATGAGAGCAATGTTCACTCATTCTCCCCTCATCCGCCCTCTCCCCTCCTCCCACAGAACTGCTTGCTCTTGCCTCCTTTATGCGAGATAATCCACCCCATTCTATCTCTCCTTATCTCCTTCTCTCAGTATGTTCCTCTCTCATCCCTTAATTAGATTTTATTTCTTTTAGATATCTTCCCTTCATCTTCAACTCACCCTGTGTCCTCTCTCTCTCTCTCTCTCTGTATACACACACACACACACACACACACACACACACACACAGAGAGATATATACATACATACACATTCACCCATATATATACATAAACATATATGTATGCATATTCTCTTCAGCTACCCTAATACTGAGGTCTCATGAATCATACTCGTCATCTTTCCATGTAGGAATGTCAACAAAACAGTTCACCTTTAGGAAGTTCCTTGCAATTTCTTTTTCTTGTTCTTTTTCTTGATTACTTTTTCATTCTTCTCTTGATTCTTGTGTTTGAAAGTCAAATTTTCTATTCAGTTCTGGTCTTTTCACTGAGAAAGCTTGAAAGTCCTCTATTTTATTGAAAATCCATATTTTGCCTTGGAGAATGATACTCAGTTTTGCTGGGTAGGTGATTCTAGGTTTTAATCCTAGCTCCATTGACCTCCGGAATATCGTATTCCAAGCCTTTCGATCTCTTAATGTAGAGGCTGCCAGATCTTGGGTTATTCTGATTGGGTTTCCACAATACTCAAATTGTTTCTTTATGGCTGCTTGCAGTATTTTCTCCTTGATCTGGGAGCTCTGGAATTTGGCGACAATATTCCTGGGAGATTTCTTTTTGGGGTCTATTTGAGGAGGCGATCGATGGATTCTTTCAATTTCTATTTTGCCCTGTGGCTCTAGAATATCAGGGCAGTTCTCCTTGATAATTTCTTGAAAGATGATATCTAGGCTCTTTTTTTGATCATGGCTTTCAGGTTGTCCAATAATTTTTAAATTATCTCTCCTGGATCTATTTCCCAGGTCAGTGGTTTTTCCAATGAGATATTTGACATTGTCTTCCATTTTTTCATTCCTTTGGTTCTGTTTTATAATATCTTGATTTCTCATAAAGTCACTAGCTTCCACTTGCTCCAATCTAATTTGTAAAGTAGTATTTTCTTCAGTGGTCTTTTCGACCTCCTTTTCCATTTGGCTAATTCTGCCTTTCAAGGCATTCTTCTCCTCATTGGCTTTTTGGAGCTCTTTTGCCATTTGAGTTAGTCTGTTTTTTAAGGTGTTGTTTTCTTCAGTGTATTTTTCAGTAATTTTTGGGTCTCCTTTAGCAAGTCATTGACTTGTTTTTCATGATTTTCTTGCATCCTTCTCATTTCTCTTCCCAATTTTTCCTCTACTTCTCTAACTTGCTTTTCCAACTCCTTTTTGAGCTCTTCCATGGCCTGGGACCAGTTCATGTTTTTTCTTGGAGGTTTCTGTTGTAGGCTCTTTGACTTTATTAATTTCTTCTGTCTGTATGTTTTGGTCTTCTTTGTTAGCAAAGAAAGAATTCAAAGTCTGAGACTGAATCTCGGTGCGTTTTTGCTGCCTGGCCATATTCCCAGCCAACTAACTTGACCTTTGAGTTTTTCAGTGGGGTATGACAGCTTGTAGACTACAGAGTTCTATGTTCCATGTTTGGGGGGGAGGTGCCAGCTCTGCCACACCAGCACTGCTCCTTTCCCAAGAACCCCCAACCCGAACTGGGCTTAGATCTTCGGCAGGCTGTGCACCCCTGCTCTGATCCGCCACTTAATTCCTCCCACCAGGTGGGCCTGGAAATGGAAGTAACAACAGCTGTAGCTGCCCCACCTCTGCTGCCCCCGGGGCTGGAAGTCGAACCGCGAACTCCTTCCACTCCTGCCGCTTTCCCCACTAACCTTCTCCGCAGTCTTTGGTGTTTGTGGGTTGAGAAGTCACGTAACTGCCACAGCTCACTGATTCAGGGGGCTAGGGCATGCTCTACCCGGTTTCTGGTCTTGTTGGTCCATGCCGCTCAGGCTGGGTTCTGCTCCACTCCGTTCCCAGTTGCCAGCTCCCAGCTCCGTGTGGGATAGACCTCACCCAGAGACCATCCAGGCTGTCCTGGGCTGGAGCCCTGCTTCCCTCTACTGTTTTGTGGGTTCTGCCATTCTAGAATTGGTTCAGAGCCATTTTTTATAAGTTTTTGGAGGGACTCGGTAGGGAGCTCATGCTATTTCCTGCTTACCAGCTGCCATCTTGGCTCCGCCCCCGTGATCTTTTATTTTATAAATAGTTGCTATGGTTCTGCTCACTTCACTATGTCAATCTTCACAGGTTTGTCTGAAAACACATCTTTTGTCATTTTTCATGATTTAATAATATGTTATTACATTTATATATCATATTTTTTTTTTGGTCATTCCCTAACCTATGGGTCCTCTCTTAGCTTATGGTCCTTTACTACAACAAATAGAGTGGTTATAAATATTTTTGTACATATGAATCTTTTCCTTCTTTCTTTGTTCTTTTTAGGGTTCAAGTCCAATAGGTTATCATTATGTCAAAGATTATACACAGTTTAGTAACTTTTGAGTCATAGTTCAAATTCCATTCCAGAATGGCCAATTCATAGCTCAATTGACAGTACATTAATGTAGCCATTTTTGGACAATTCCTACAATAATTGGCAATTTTGTTTTGTTGTTGTCTTTGTCAATCTAAATGGCATGTTATATCACCTTAAATTTGTTTTCATTTCCATTTGTGTAATTAATAGTTTAAAAATTCATATTCCATGTTATTAAGATCTGGAGATATTTTTTCTGGAAAGGATACCCAACCTAAAACCATGGGTAGCAGTCATAAGCATGGAGAACAAATGAATGAACCCTCAAATGAGCACAGACTGGACTCAAGTGGTACCTTTTTGTTCAGGAAGCCAAACTCCCTCTTTTTTTTTTTTAAAGGTGTTTTATTTATTTTTAGTTTACCACACACGGTTCTACATAGTTTTGAGTTCCAGTTTTTCTCCCCTCCCTCCCCCCTCCCTCCCCAAGACAGCATGAAGTCTCATATAACTGTCATGTATAACTTCGCATTGAATTAATTTATGCTCTAGTCAAGTTGTGGAGAAGAATTTTGACCAATGGAATGAATCATGAGAAAGAAGAAACAGAACCAAAAAAAAAAAAAACAAAACAAACAAGAAAAAAAAAAAACCCAAAAACAAAAACAAAAGAGAAGCAGAAAAGGCGAGCATGTAGTGTGCCTCAGTCTGTATTCAAACTTTGCAGTTCTTTCTCTGAATGAAGATAGCATTCTCCATCATGAGTCCCCTGGAATTGTCCTTGCCCCTTTAGGTTGCTGAAAGAAGCGCAGTATGTCAGGGTTGGTCCTCACGGAATCCACATATCTGTGGCTGTGCACAACGTTCTCCTGGCTCTGCTCCGCTCACTCAGCATTATGTCGTGTAGGTTTTTCCAGGTTGTTATGAAGTCTGCATCATCCCCATTTCTTATGGCACAATAGTATTCCATTACCTTCATATACCACAGCTTGTTCAGCCATTCCACAATTGATGGGCATCCCTTTGGTTTCCAATTCTTGGCTACCACAAAAAGAGCTGCTATAAATATCCTTGTACATATGGGTCCTTTCCAGCTTGTGTGATTTCTTTGGGATACAACCCTAGAAGTGGTATTGCTGGGTCAAAGGGTGTGAACATATATGTAGCCCTTTGGGCATAGTTCCAAACTGCCCTCCAAAATGGCTGGATCAGCTCACAACTCCACCAGCAATGCAACAATGTTCCAATTTCCCCACATCCTTTCCAGCATTTATCATTCTCCTGATTTGTTATTTTAGCCAATCTGACAGGAGAGATGTGGTATCTAAGAGTTGTTTTGATTTGCATTTCTCTAATCAGCAGCGATCCAGAGCATTTTTTCATATGCCTGTAGATAGCTTTAATTTCTTCCTCTGAAAACTGCCTGTTCATATCCTTTGACCATTTCTCAATTGGGGAATGGCTTGTATTCCTATATATTTGGCTCAGTTCCCTGTATATTTTAGAGATGAGGCCTTTATCAGAGATACTAGTTGCAAAGATTTTCTCCCAATTTTCTTCTTCCCTCCTAATTCTTGTTGCATTGGCTTTTTTTGTACAAAAACATTTCAATTTGACATAATCAAAATTATCCATTTTGCATTTTGTAATGCTCTCTATCTCTTGTTGGGTCATGAATTCTTTACTTTTCCACAAATCTGATAAGTAAACTATTCCTTGCTTTCCCAAATTATTTAGAGTATCAACTTTTAATCCTAAATCATGAACCCATTTTGACTTTATTTTGGTATATGGTGTAAGATATTGGTCTATGCCCAGTTTTTGCCCTACCATTTTCCAATTTTCCCAACAGTTTTTGTGAAATAGTGAATTATTAGCCCAGAAAATGGCTTCTTTGGGTTTATCAAAGAGTAGATTGCTAAACTTGTTGATTTCACCTACTTGTGTACCTATCCTATTCCACTGATCCACACCCCTGTTTCTTAACCAGTACCAGGCAGTTTTGATGACTGCTGCTGTGTAGTACAGTTTAATATCTGGTGTGGCTAAACCACCATCTCTAGCATGTCTTTTCATTAATATCCTAGATACTCTAGACCTCTTGTTTTTCCAAATGAATTTTGTTATTATTTTGTCCAGCTCGGTAAAAAAATATTTTAGTAGTTCACTTGGTATGGCACTGAATAGATAGATTAATTTAGGTAGAATTGTCATTTTTATTATATTAGCTCGGCCTAACCATGAGCAAGTGATATTTCTCCATTTATTTAGATCTGATTTTATTCACGTGAAAAGTGTTTCATAGTTATGTTCATATAGGCCCTGGGTTTGCCTTGGCAAATAGACTCCCAAATATTTTATAGTGCCTTCAGTAACTTTGAATGGAATTTCTCTTTATATCTCTTGCTGTTGGGCTTTGTCAGTAATGTATAGGAATGCTGAGGATTTATGTGGGTTTATTTTATATCCTGCAACTTTGCTAAAGTTGTTTATTATTTCAAGTAGTTTTTTACTTGATTCTCTAGGATTCTCTAGATAAATCATCATATCATCTGCAAACAGTGATAATTTAGTTTCTTCTTTTCCTATTCTAATTCCTTCAATTTCTTTTTCTTCTCTTATTGCTACAGCTAATGTTTCTAGAACCAAATTGAATAATAGGGGTGATAATGGACATCCTTGTTTCACCCCTGATCTTATTGGGAATGCATCTAGTTGATCCCCATTACAAATAATGCTTGTTGATGGTTTTAGGTAGATGCTATTTATAATTTTGAGGAAGGTTCCCCTTATTCCTATGCTTTCTAGTGTTTTTAATAGGAATGGGTGTTGTACTTTGTCAAAGGCTTTTTCTGCGTCTATTGAGATGATCATATGGTTTCTGCTAGTTTTGTTGTTGATATGGTCAATTATGCTAATAGTTTTCCTAATATTGAACCAGCCTTGCATTCCTGGAATAAATCCTATCTGGTCATGGTGTATTATTCTCGTAATGAGTTGCTGCAATCTTTTTGCTAATATTTTATTTAAAATTTTTGCATCAATATTCATTAGAGAAATTGGTCTATAATTGTCTTTCTCTGTTTTAACTCTACCTGGTTTGGGTATTAGTACCATATTTGTGTCATAAAAAGAATTTGGTAGGACTCCTTCTTCACCTATTTTCCCAAATAGTCTACAAAGTATTGGAATTAGTTGTTCTTTAAATGTTTGATAGAATTCACATGTAAAACCATCTGGCCCTGGAGATTTTTTCCTAGGGAGTTCGTTGATGGCCTGCTCAATTTCTTTTTCTGATATGGGGTCATTAAGAAATTTCACTTCCTTCTCTGTTAGTCTGGGCAGTTTATGTTTTTGTAGATATTCATCCATATCTCTAAGGTTGTCAAATTTATGGGCAAACAGTTGGGCAAAATAATTCCTAATTATTGTTTTGATTTCCTCTTCATTAGAGGTGACCTCACCCTTTTCATTTTTGATACTGGTAATTTGATTTTCTTCTTTCTTTTTTTAATCAAATTGGCCAAAGGTTTGTCAATTTTATTGGTTTTTTCATAAACCAGCTCTTTGTTTTATTTATTAATTCAATAGTTTTCTTGGTTTCAATTTTATTAATCTCTCCTTTGATTTTCAGTATTTCTAATTTGGTATTTAATTGGGGGTTTTCAATTTGCTCTTTTTCTAGCTTTTTCAGCTGTCTGCCCAGATCATTGATCTCCTCTTTCGCTATTTTATTCATGTAGGCATTTAGAGATATAAAACTTCCCCTAAGAACTGCTTTTGCTGCATCCCATAAGTTTTGGTATGTTGTTTCATTATTGTCATTCTCTTGAATGAAATTATTAATTGTTTCTCTGATTTGATCTTTGGCCCACTCACTCTTTAGAATTAAATTATTTAGTTTCCAATTAGTTTTTAGCTTATTTTTCCATGGTACTTTATTAAAAATGATTCTTATTGCATCATGATCTGAAAAGGATGCATTGACTACTTCTGCTTTTCTGCACTGGATTGTGAGATTTTTATGCCCTAGTACATGGTCAATTTTTGAGTATGTGCCATGTACTTTTGAGAAGAAAGTATATTCCTTTTTATCCCCGTTCAGTTTTCTCCAGAGGTCTATCATATCTGCCTTTTCTAAAATTCTGTTTACCTCCTTAACTTTTTTCTTATTTATTTTGAGGTTAGATTTATCAAGTTCAGAAAGGGGGAGGTTGAGGTCTCCCAATATTATAGTTTTGCTGTCTATTTCTTCCTGTAACTCCCTTAACCTCTCCTCTAAGAATTTGTATGCCTTACCACTTGGTGCATATATGTTAAGCAATGATATTGCTTCATTGTTTATGGTGCCTTTTAGCAGGATATAATGTCCTTCCTTATCTCTTTTAATTAGATCTATCTTTACTTTTGCTTTGTCTGAGATTAGGATTGCTACACATGCTTTTTTTACTTTAGCTGAGGCACAATATATTTTACTCCAGCCTTTTACCTTAACCCTATGTGTATCCCCCTGTTTCAGATGCGTTTCTTGTAAACAGCATATTGTAGGATTATGGTTTTTAATCCATTCTGCTATCTGCTTCTGTTTTGTGAGAATGTTCATCCCCTGCACGTTCAGGGTTATGATTTCTATCTGTGTTTTTTTCTCCATCCTAATTCCCCCTGTTTATGCTTTTATTTCTCCCTTTCCCCTTCTCCTCCCCAACAAAGTTTTGCTTTTGACCGCCGCTTTCCTCAGTTAACCCTCCCTCTTTATTCCCCTCCCTTATCTTACCGTTACCCACTTGCTACTTCTCCTCTTCCTTCTGCCCTCCCCCCTCCCTTTTTCCCCCCTTTCCCTTCCACTTCCCGTAGGACAAGTTAGATTTCTAAACTTATCAGAGTATGTTATTCCCTTCTTGAACTAGATCAGATGACAGTAAAGCTCTAATACTGCTCTTCTCCCTCCCTTCTTTCCCTCTACTATAATATGTTTTTTTGCCACTTCCTTTGGTGTAATTTACCCTTTTCTACAACCTCCTTACTACTTCCCTCATAGCCCTCCCTTTATATCTCTTATTTATATTTTATGTCTTTACATCAGTTAATTTATACAGGCATTCACAACCTATGTATATCCCTTTCATTTGTCACAATAGTTGTACCATTCACAAGAATGACTTATATATGTATATGTATATATATATATATATATATATTTATATATATATATACATAAAAAACATACATAAGATGATATAATCCCATATAAAGATGTAAACAACCTAACCTTATTGGTTAATGAAGTTTGTGGGGTTTTTCCCCCTGGTTACCTTTTTATGTCTCTCTTGAGGTTTGTATTTGGAGATCAAATTTTCCATTGAATTCTGGCCTTTTCATCAGGAAGGTCTGGAATTCCCCTATTTCATTGAATGTCCATCGCCTTGCCTGGAAAATTATGCTTAGTTTTGCTGGGTAGTTGATCCTTGGTTGTAGTCCCAGCTCCTTTGCCCTTCGGAATATCATATTCCAATTTCTCCTGTCTTTTAATGTGGAAGCTGAGAGATCCTGCGTGATCCTGACTGTAGTTCCACGATATTTGAATTGCTTCTTTTTGGCTGCTTGCAGTATTTTCTCCTTGAGTTTATAGCTCTGAAATTTGGCTATAATATTTCTTGGTGTTTTCAGTTTGGGATCTCTTTCAGGGGGTGATCGGTGAATTCTTTCAATGACTATTTTGCCCTCTGGTTCTAGGACCTCTGGGCAGTTGTCTTTGATAATTTCTTCGAAGATACTGTCAAGGCTCCTTTTTTCATCGTGGATTTCCGGTAGACCAATAACTCTCAAATTGTCTCTCCTGGATCTATTTTCCAGGTCAGTAGTTTTGCCAATCAGATATTTCACATTTTTTTCTATTTTTTCATTCTTTACGTTTTGTTTTATTACTTCTTGATGCCTCATAGATTCATTAGCTTCCACTTGCTCAAGTCTAATTTTAAATGAGTTAGTGTTTACATTTTGCTTTTGAGCCTCCATTTTCAATTGGTTGATTTCACCTCTCAGGGTGTCCTTTTCTCTCTCTAGATTCTGAATCTCCATAGCCATTTCGCCAATGTTATTCTTTAGGGACTTTTCCATTTTTTCCATGTTTTCTTTTACCTCCCTCATTTGGTTTTTAAAATCCTCTTTTAGCTCTTCCAGCAGTGCTTTTTGGGCTGGAGACCAGATCATATTAGCTTTTGAGGTATCTGATGTATCTACCGTGTCATTGCTATCTTCTTCTATGTCGATATTTTGATCCTGCCTGTCTCCATAAAAAGAATCTATTGTCCTCGGTTTTTTTGTGTTCTTCTTCATGTTGGTTTGCCTTTTCCTGGCTTTACAACGAATTTCTATCTGTGGATCTCAGGGCTTTCTGTCCCAGCTTTCTTATTCTGGGGGTTGTGAGTCTAGAATTATAACCTTCAGTTTCCTGAGGTGTGGGGGAGGGGTCTGGCTCCCTGGCGTCTCACTCCCTGTGGGTGCTCTCCAGCACTTGCTTTTCAGCAATGGTCTCAGCTGTTTGTTGTTTGAGCTGATGACTGGCGCTTCTCCTGGGGGAGCAAGGTTACGTCTGGGCTCCTGGCTTGGCCCCCTGCCGACTCTTCCCCTCTGGGACTAATGAGCTTCTAGTATTTGTCCTGTGAAGCCCCGCTACTCTCTCCTCTGTTTCAGTTCTCTTTTTTTTTTCCCGAGGAATTCTCTGGGTGAGGGGGGGAGGGGTTAGAGCCTGTTACCTGGCCATTGAGTCTTCCTGAAGTTCAAGAAGCCGAGTTCCTGTGTTCTGCAGGCGTCAGGAGTGGGTGTTTTCACGGCTGGTGGCGTTGCGCTGCCTCTCGTCGCTCCCACAGACTGCCGTCCTGTGTTGGGAAGCCTGGGGATCTCCGCCGGTTTCGGGCGCCCAGCTTTCTCCCAGCCCGTCTCCCACGTGGATTTCCCGGCCGGCCGCTTCCTCCTTGGTCTGGAGCAGCTCCGCACCGAGCACTCTCCGAGCCTGCAGGTTCGTTCCTCCGGCCTTTCAATCTCTCCCGGCTCGGAAATTTGCCCCACACACACTGCTCGCGGTTTCTGACTCTCTCAAATCTGCTCAAATTCACTTTTTTATCGGAATCTGACAGACCTTGTGAGAGAGCTCCGGTAAGAGGCTGCCTTCATGCGGCCATCTTGGCTCCGCCCCCCACTCCCTCTTTTTTCAACATAGAAGACCACAAACCTATAACTTCAGGGAATATGTTTCGTATGTTTCATTGTTCAGATTGAGACATAGTCTCACTCTGTAGGCAGGTAGGTAAACGAGGAATTTAAGACAGAGCACTTGAAGATTCATCAAAAGAACCTCAGAGTACTCCATCACAAAAATAAATCTGATACTAATCCTTTGGTAATTTTGGCTTTGCTTGCTAGTAGCTGCTGGCTTCTCTGCTCTGGCTATATCACTAACTTCTCACTCCAAACTTAAACTCTGAGCTTCCTATTGTTTTAGTAATGGCAAACAACTGCAGAATAAGGGGCCTACCAATTCCTTGCCAATGGCTAGTTTTGTCAATCCATCTGTTTCCCACCTTGCATGCTGGCCATATCCTATCTTTCCCCATATTAGGTATACCTCCTTCCCTATTTTCCCTATTTCCAGATGCTTCTTCCTCCCAACATAGTCATAGGTTCATTTACACCGTAAGTGGCCAAGAAGGGATGGGAAGCAGAGAGAGTAAATCTTAGTGATACCTTTACCCTACCCCAGTCATTTTTGACATATTCCATTTCCTTCCTTATAACAGAATAAAGCAATTAAGTAAAATTGACCAATAAAGTGGTTGCCTTTAATTGCATATGCAACAATCCACATTCATTGTTCCTCATCTTTCTAGTACTAAGAGAGAAGCACATTCATGGTTTTGTTCTCCATGACTGAGACGGGCCTTTGCAATTAGTCTGAGTTCAGCTTTCTTTTTCACATTATTTTCATTGATTTTTCTGTAGTCATTTGTACATTTTTCTCCTGGTTGCTCTTTTTACACCTTACTATTATTTGTAATAAGGAAGTAAGTATTGTAAGTAAAATAAGTAAGTAAATAGTAAGTATTGCTTGCTAAAGTAAGTTTCAATAGGATTACAACATTTTAATGAAGCACAACCCTCATGAGGTATATAGTCCAAAAGAGGGATAAGACATCAAAGAGACACATAGAATAAACAATGTTACATGATAAGGACAGTCAGGTTTTCATGACAAATGGCTAAGGTTCAAGGGGCAAGTTGAGGAAATCAACCCAGGGGATCAGGGTTAGTTTGGACAGATTGAAACTTTTAGTCATGGAGAAAGTATAAACAAAAATGCAAATAAAAATGTTCTAGAATTAATAATTTTTCCCTTTCTGTAACTCAAGTGATATATTACATTTCTGACGGGATGATTCAATTCCTAAATCCAAACTCTAAAGTGAAAATGTGGATAACTATGACAATTACAGATTGTAGTTAATATTTGATTATTAGCGTTAGTATTCAGGATGTTTTCAATTCAGATATAATGACTTTCCAAATAAATTGAGCTAGACTGTTGTCTGACATGAATAATTATGTCTGTTTGGTAATACATGGCATGCTTATTAGTTGTTTTAGAAGGGATTTTGTAATGTGATTTATTTTATTTAACATATCCTACGTCTTGATAATATATTCTATGTTGGGATTGGTTATCTTAGCCTGAATCAACTTAAACATTTCACATTATACAGTTGTGGAATTACAACTAGTGGTGCCTTCAAATGGTACTAAATTTAATCATTTTCTTTGGCTGGTCTCTCTTGGTTCGATTACTTTGAAAATGGCACCCAGTAAGAGACAATGCTAAAAAGGCTAGGCACCTTTGTCCTTTTTCACTCTCAAGACAAAGTGTGGCCCTATGAAATAATCCATTGTCACGTACCTCTGAACTTTCCCCCTATTTTAGGAGAGTTGTGACAGGTCAGAAAAGCCAGAATCCAGGAGCTTCAGAGTTACCTCCAGGATTCCAGGTGTTGCAGCCATCTCAGCACCGATTTCACAAATAACAAAGCATGACCTTTTAGATCTAAGTTGTAGGTTCACCAAGGTCTCATTAGGCATTGGTGGCTATGATTAATTAGGCAATGTGTTTTCAAGAAAGACTAAAGATAGTCAGAAAATTAAAGGCAGAACCTCTTTATTTTTTCTGTATATATTTTAATTTAATATTTTAGTTGTCAATATTGATTTCCACAAGATTTTGAGTTACAAATTTCCTCCCTATTTCTACCCTCCCCCCCACTTCAAGATGGCATATATTCTGATTGCCTTGTTCCCCAGTGAGCCCTCCCCTCTTTTACCCCTTTCCCCCCCCCAAAACTCCCCCCCCCATTTTCTTTCCCCTAACTGTCTTGCAGGGCAGGATAGATTTCCATGCCCAATTCCCTGTATATCTGCATACAAATTTTTTTTAAAATTTTTTAAGGATCTCCTTTTAAAACTTTGAGTTCCAAAGTCTCTTCCCTCTTCCGCTCCCACCCACCCTCCCTAGAAAGTCAAGCAATTAAACATGGATCACGCATGTATCATTATGCAAAACACTTCCACAATACTCATGTTGTGAAAGGCTAACTATGTTTCCTTCCATCTTATCATGTCCCCCTTATTCAATTTTCTCCCTTGATCCTGTCCCTTTTCAAATGTGTTTAATTTTGATTACCTCCTCCCCCATCCGCCCTCCCTTCTATCATACACCCCTTTTTATCCCCTTCCCCTTACTTTCCTGTGGAGTTAGATAGTCAATTGAGTGTGTATGTTATTCCCTCCTCAAGTTGAATCTGATGAGAGTATGATTCACTCATTGTCCCTCACCTGCCACCTCTTTCCTTCCAACAGAACTGCTCTTTCTTGCCACTTTTATGTGAGATAATTTACCCCATTCTATCTCACCCTTTCTCACTCTCTCAATATATTCCTCTCTCACCCCTTAAATTTATTTCATTTTTTTTAGATATCATCCCTTCATATTCAACTTATCCTGTGCTCTCTGTCTATATTGCATTCAACTCCCCTAATACTGAGAAAGGTCTTCTGAATTACACATATCATATTTCCATGTAGGCATGTAAACATAACAGTTTAACTTTAATAAGTCCCATATGAATTCTCTTTCTTGTTTACCTTTTCATGCTTCTCTTGATTCTTGTATTTGAAAGTCAAATTTTCTATTCAGCTCTGGTCTTTTCATTAAGAAAGCTTGAAAGCCCTCTATTTCATAGAAAATCCATATTTTGCCTTGGAGCACTACACTCAGTGTTGCTGGTTAGGTGGTTCTTGGTTTTAATCCTAGCTCCTTTAACCTCTGGAATATCATATTCCAAGCCCTTCAATCTCTTAATGTAGAAGCTGCTAGATCTTGTATAATTCTGATCATGTTTCCACAATACTTAAATTGTTTCTTTCTAGCTGCTTGCAGTATTTTCTCCTTGACCTGGTGTTTCAACAATCTGGCTAGCTGCTTCTGTAGGGGTAAAAGATCCAACCACAGCCAGCACCCAGAAAGCTGCCAACTACACAGGTTCTTCTGATCTGCTTAATTAAGGAAAGCAGAGTGAAGGGGTTGACAAGCTTACTTTTAATTCAGCATTCAAATATCATTCAGTTAGTTCAGGGGAAAAAGCCAGCACCCTGAACTTCAAAACAAAATGCAAAAAAATTTCAAACATCAACAGACTTTGTCTGATTCAAATCCCAACACATAGTTACCAGAGTTCAGCAAAGTCTCAACATCTGGGTTTACAAGCTGGAGGGCTCCTTAGCTACAGCTGCCCAGAGTCTCCTCATCAACACCATCTCCAGAGCCCCACACAAATGGCTCTGTCCTCTGTTCTTATAGGGCTTCAGACATCAAACATCATCTGAATCACCAGAGCTCAGGCTCTGGTGATTGGTTCTTGAGTTGGCCCCTCCCCTTAGGATCCTGAGAGGTTCACATCCACATGGATTACGTTAACACCTAATGGGGTTTGGGCCTGGGGCTTAGCACCTAGTAAAGCTCACTGAGATAAATTGAGTCACTCAAAGAAAACAAAGGCCATTCTGGTTACACCTGGGAGCTCTGAAATTTGGCAACAATATTCCTAGGAGTTTTCTTTTTGGGATCTTTTTCAAGAGGCGATTGGTGGATTGTTTCAATTTCTATTTTACCCTCTGGTTCTAGAATATCAGGGAAGTTTTCCTTGGTAATTTCTTGAAAGATGATATCTAGGCTCTTTTTTTGATCATGGCTTTCAGGTAGTCCAATAATTTATAAATTATCTCTCCTGGATCTATTTTCCAGGTCAGTGGTTTTTCCAATGAGATATTTCACATTGTCTTCCATTCTTTCATCCCTTTGGTTCTGTTTTATAATATCTGATTTCTCATAAAGTCACTAGCTTCCACTTGCTCCAATCTAATTTTTAAGGTGGTATTTTCTTCAGTGGCATTTGGACCTCCTTTTCCATTTGGCTAATTCTGCCTTTCAAGGCATCCTTCTCCTCATTGCCTTTTTGGAGCTCCTTTGTCATTTGGGTTAGACTATTCTTTAAGCTATTATTTTCTTCAGTATTTTTTGGGTCTCCTTTAGCAAGTCATTGACTTGTTTTTCATGGTTTTCTTCCATCTCTCTCATTTGCCTTCCCTATTTTTCCTCTACTTCTCTTACTTGCTTTTCCAAATGCTTTTTGAGCTCTTCCATGGCCTGAGCCCAATTCTTATCTTTCTTGGAGGCTTTTGATGTAGGCTCTTTCACTTTGTTGACATCTTCTGGCTGTATGATTTGATCTTCTTTGTCACCAAAAAAAGAATCTAGAGTTTGAGTTTGAGTCTGAGTTTGAGTCTGAGTTCGTTTTAACTGCTTGTTCATGTTCCCAGCCAACTACTTGACCCTTGAGCTTTTTGTCAGGATATGACTGCTTGTAGAGTAGAGAGCACTTTGTCCCAAGCTTTAGGGTCCAAGCCCTGCTGTTTTCAGAGCTACTTCTACTCCACTGTCACTGAAGGCTCTGTCACAACAGCACTCCTCCTCCCCCAGGAACTGCCAACCAGGACCACAATTTAGATACAAGCAGGGCACAGCAACAGAGTCTGCCTTTGTGCCCACAGAGCATTCCTTGCATTCCCACTCTGATCTGCTGCTAGATTCCTCCCACCGTGTGAGCCAGGGAAGCCACTGATGCTGGTACTCTGGAGGCAGCCACAGGAGTTTCCTGTTGCTGCTACCTCCACCGTTGCAAGACCTCCCTCACCCCCAGAGCTCTCAACCTGGACTTCTCTGAACTCGATATCGCAGTTTCCCCCTAACCTGCTGTTTGGCGTTTGTGGGTTGAGAAGTCTGGTAACTGCCACAGCTCACTGTTTCATGCCCCCAAGGCCTCTACGGGATGGCTGACTCCAGGTCTAGTCTGTTCCAGCGTGGCCCACGCGGGGCTGCCCTCTGCTCTCAGCACCTTGTGATAGACCCTTCTCAATGACCATCCAGGCTCTCCTGGGCTGGAGCTCTTTTCCCCTCTGCTATTCTGTGGCTTCTGCAGCTCTAGGATTTGTTCAGAGGCATTTTTTATTGGTGTTTGGAGGGATTTGGAGGGGACCTTAAGCTAGTCCCTGCTTTCCTGCCACCATCTTGGTTCTGCCCCTGGCAGAGTCTCTTTAATAGGAGACAGTAATTGTTTATAAAGTACTCATGGATGGACAAATGTATGCGTGTATCTGTGTGTATATATGCATATATATATACATACATACATGTGTACATAATTATATACATGTATATATACACATATACATACATATATACACTCATATATGTATACATATACATATATATGTATAATGCCAGCTTTAGGAAAAAGAAAATTCATATCATTTATTATAAAAATAGGCAACTCAGATGTGGCAAAAGGATAGAAAGTAATAGAATAAGATCACCCCCTCCTTCACTCTAAGTTTTATAAGTACAGAATGTTGAGGAAGGTGGTTCTCTGATCAATTCATCTTCCTGTACAGTAAGGTATGAAATGATAAACATCATCATCATCCTGATTATATCATATGGAGTATATGGAGTGAATATTGCCCTTATCACCTCATGTAGGATGAATCTCTGATGAGGGATGGATTGGTTGGCTAGGACTATCATGAGGTGGAGTAATTATTATATATTCATACCACAAAAGGGAATCAATCATAGAGTTGGGCTTTTTTCTCCCCTTTTCAGAGAACAGCTAAAAGAACTACTTTCTCCTGTGTCTATTCAGCCATCTGGACTCTACTTGAGACACCAACTCCACTCTTTCCCAACTGCAAAATTGGATTTGCCCCTGGTGCACCTCAAGCTTTGCTATGCCAGGTCTTTTTTTGCTAGATTTTAGACCTCTATAATACTTTTTGAAAATCCCAAGCAATATACCTGAAGCTTCCTCACCCATTCCAGCTTGCTTAATGCATGATCTTCCCCCCTTAGAAAGTAGTCTCCTTGAAGGCAGGGAATTTTTAATATGCTTTTATTTGCATTCCCAGAACTTAGCATAGTGCCTTGCACATGGTAAGAGCCTAATGAATGTTCTATCTATCTATGTCTTTATTTATCTATCCATCTATCTACTATCCCCATCAGCACCAACACCCAGGAATCAATAATGTTTACTTTAAGGCAGAGGCATATGTAAGTTTTATGTACTCTCATCTATTCCACCCAAGAGAAATGTCTGAATTCTCAGTCAATGGATTCATTCCTAGAATGGTAGTAGCAACACTTCACATAGTTTCAGTGATTTGTTCCCAGTAGGGGGAACTAAATAGGCAGAGTATTGGAGGTCTTGAACCCCAGCCATCTAGGGATAGAAAACGAAGATTGTTCCTGGGGAGCCCCAACTTTGGTGGCTCTTTACTAGCAATTCAATTAAGTGAGTTCTGGAGTCTAAACTTTCTGGAGAGAAAAAGAGAGTTCTTGACTAGCCCCAAGAGACAGACTGACAGAGAGAGAGAGAGAGAGAGAGAGAGAGACAGAGAGACAGAGAGACAGAGACAGAGACAGAGAGACACAGAGACACAGAGACAGAGACATTAAGAGAGAGAACCAAAAATTCAGGTTCCAGCTTTCGAACAAAAGAAGGGGAGGTGTTTATGTATTAAGTAGAGGATTATGTTAAATTCCCATGAAACTAAAGGAGTAATAAGTGACTAAAGCCATACTATAGGAAACAAAAAGAAAAACAAAATAAAATAAAACAGGGCAAAGCAAAAAAACAAAAAGAAAACAAAAACGTCTTTTGTTTCTGATGTTTCTGTGAGGTATTGAAATGGTAAAATACTGATGGGAAGGCTGTTGCATCTCTACCATCCCATTCAGTCAGTCAGTCAGTAAGCATTTATTAAGCACCCAGTATATACCATGCATTGTGCTAAGCACTGAGGATACAAGTATAAAAAAGAATGGCATTCCTTTCCTCAAGGGGCTCATAATCTAATGGGCTTATTTTTCTTTCTGGAGGATGATCTGAATAGAGATTTTCACAATAGACTAGGATGCTGTAACAACAATTAGGCTAGCAGCTGTTGTAGGGATGAAAGGTCAACACAAGTCCAGCAACAAGAAGGCTGCCAACACAGGT
This sequence comes from Trichosurus vulpecula, assembly GCF_011100635.1. Taxonomy (NCBI): domain Eukaryota; kingdom Metazoa; phylum Chordata; class Mammalia; order Diprotodontia; family Phalangeridae; genus Trichosurus; species Trichosurus vulpecula. The sequence goes on along the minus strand of NC_050574.1, from coordinate 449,218,569 downwards.
TCTTTGATCTTCTTTACTAAGGAAGGTAACATTAAGGGGTTAACAATCTTACTTTAATCCAACACACAAATATAATTCACTTAGTTCAGGAGGAAAAGCCAGCCACCTGAACTCCAGAGCAAATACAAACAAGTTAGAAATATACACAATATAACCAGACCAGATCACAATTCATAGTTACCAAGAAACCATCAACATCTGGGTTCACAAACCAGAGGGCTCTTAATGACAGCTGCCCAGAGTCTCCACATCAGCACTTGTCCAAGAGTAAGAGCCCCAAGCAAAAAACTCTGTTCTCTCTTTTTATACAGTCTTTAGACGTCATTAAATGTCATCTGAGCGACCAGAACTTAGGTGCCCACTATTACCTCTGGTCATAGCATCTCAACTTAGGACCCTGGGGACTTCTCACCTCTCTCAAGTTAGGGAACTGGTTTAATAACCAGCCTGGGACTTTGCGCCTAGTAAGACTGAATCAAAGACAATTAATTTAGCATTCTAAAGCAGTAAAAAAGTCCCACCTTAATTACCAATACTGATGCCTGTATGAGCTCTTGGCTTAGGGAGGATGAAACTTTCACTGTAATGCTAATGCTAGGGACAGGTGTTGCTCAATTAACAAGCCCAGGTTTCCTTCCAGGGGTAATGCACACCCTCATGGAAATCTCATAATGTAAGATTACTATGGATAGCTGAGACAAAGGTTGAACTCATCAGAACTTCATGGGGCAGGAGAGTGGTTATCTCCCTAGAAACTTCAAGTGCATTTTTATTTTGTAGGAAATGCAATCTATTGAGTCTGCATGATTTTACAGGTCCTGTAGGCACAATGAAATTTACCTGAGAAATAGAATTATATGAATTTGTATGGCCTACTGTGAGTCCTTTATTATTGAAAAAAATACTTTCTTTGGGATAAAATAAAGTCTGTTCTCTACCTGATACACGTTGTTACCTTAAGTGCTTGTGTAAAATCTTGGACATGTTAACTTACATCTCCAAGAGATGTGAGTGACATAGATAAGGGCTAAATATTCAATATCTTGATATCTTTCAGATAAATTCCAGGTAATGGCAAAGGGAACCAAGTCATGGTTTTCAGAAGTAGAACAAATTGGAACTGATCCATATAAACATAGAGCTTAGGATGGTATAACTTTAAGCAGGGTGGGATTTTTTTTTCTGTTTTCTCTTTTAGAATGCTAAAGTAATCAAGTGCCTTTGTTTAAGTCTTACTAGGTGCAAAACCCAAGGCCCACACCCTTTTGCTGATTACCTGTGCAGCCTTTGGGCCCTGTATATAAACTCAGAGTTTAGTGTTTTGTTTGGGGCTCTCAGTCACTGGAAGACTGCTGATGTGGAGACTCTGGGTAGCCACTGGAGCCCCCCAGCTTTGTAAAACCAAGATGTTGGTGCTTCTCTGGTAACTATGTGTATTGTTATTTGGTTAGACAGAAATGTTGATCTGTTTATATTGTCTCTGTTTGTTATTCCTGTTTGTATTTGCTCTGAAGTTCAGGGTGCTGGTTTTTCCCCCTGAACTAAGTGAATGATATATGTGTGTTTGATTAAGGTGAGATTGTAAACCCCTTAAAGTTGTTTTCCTTTGAAAAGCAGATCAAAGAACCTGTGCTGGCAGCTCTTGTTGCTGGTCTTGTTGGGTCTTACACCCCTACAGCACCTACTAGCAACATTGTTGTTACATACAGTGAGGTATAGCAGGAGCAACCCTGAATTTGTTTACTTTTTATGCTCTGAAAAAATAAAGACTGAAGTATAAGGGTTAGCAGGAAGACACAAGAGAAGATATAGCTCATCCTAGATCTTTCCCCAACATTCAGAAGGTGCAGCTGTATAGCATTATCATCTAAGTTTTTAAGGTAAGACATTAAAGATTTGATACTTAGCAGGCTAATGGAGAGAAGCAAAGCTTTTCAGTTAGAAACACACTGGGACTGAAATTAAATTTATTTGTTTGTATATGAATAATAGGGGTATTGTGGTGCAGAAAAGTTATTTTATTCCATTTGAGTTCCACCATATTCGTATGCATGTACATATACACACATTGATATTTTGTTACCATAATTAAATACTGAAGTGACTTCTAGAATATTTTTAAACAATGCTTTTCAGTTCCACCTAACACTTACCCTCGTTTGCCTACTTAGTGATAGCTGGCAGTGCAAGCTTTTAGCACTTCTCTAATAGTTCCAGGTATAATTGAATCCTGATGTCCCAGAATAAGTATAACAATGGGGGTGTCTGACCCTGAAGAAAGGAAAAATTGTTAATATAATTCACCTAAGGGTATTTTAGTAGCCTTATTAAAAATCAATTGAATAGATGAAGGAGGACAAAGGAAATTCAAATTTAGGCTTAGATTATATTTATTCTTAATTTTATTCATTTAGTAAATATGTATTAAGTGTCTACTATATTCATTGCACTCTGCTGGCACTAAAGAAAGATTGCGTGCTTCAACAATTGTGGGTGGGGAGTTGAACTTAATGGGGAGAGAAATGAGCAGAGAACATGGATGCTCTTAGGCTGAATTTTGCCAGAGTGATCTCTTTGGAAGGTCAGGAGTTAGGAAAAAGAAAGAAAATCTTACTGATATTTGTTTCCTGTTTTTAGAACCATTCCAAAGTGGGGAAAAGATTATTAACTTCCATTCAAGCTTAAACATAAGACTTGCCCTTGTGGGGTTGAGAGAAGGGAAGTTGGAGATACTCTGATCTCTTTGCCACTGTACAGAGAAATCCCTTTGTAGGCAATGGAGCAAAGTATGGTGGCAAGATAATAGGTCACACCTATGGGGAGAAGAAGATGAGTGGATAGGCATCAACAAGATGGATTCTGCATATGATCCAAGGATGGGGGCCAGAGGAGAGGGACTGAGATATCTCCTCTTTCCTCATGTAGCATCTCAAAATGTGAACTCTCTCCACTTGGCACAACCTTCACAGATACCTAACTATAACAGGCTAAAAGCAGAATCTGACTGGGTTTTTGCTTTTGAGCTATTCTTTTCATATGTAAGTATTTATTGAGCTTCTGAAACAGGACTCAAACCAAGTTTTCTTGGCCTTATCACGCTGGAAATATACACTGCCCCTCAGATTCCTGCTTCTAATTGGCTGATTTCTCTCAGAACCTCTACTTTAAGGAAAGTGCTCAGGCTCTTCATGTTTTCTTCCTCCCTGTACTCATCTTGAAACTCTGCTGATTTTCTCCACCCTGCTCCTGTGTTAGGATCCTGTTTTCTTCCTTTCTAACCCAGTTTCTTTTTATGTGTTACCTTTCCCCTTTCAAATGTAAGCTTCTTGAGGACTGGCTTATTTTTCTACTTGGATTTGCATTAATAGTACTTAGCACAATGCTTGACTCACAGTGTTTGATGACTTTATTAGGTTTGCAATGACTGATATGTACATATTTTGAAAACTGTAGTCAAACATAATATGTTTCTATGTATTTTATTTTGTGTATTTAAAACATTTTGAGAAAAGGTCCTTAGTTTTCATTAGACTTCAAAAAAGTTTCACACACCGCAAAATGTAAAGACCTGTTGCACTAGATAACAATTAAAGATAATATATAGGCAAGAAATAAATTATGTGATACAGACTTTCAAGTATTCTCAAGTCAGAGAAAATTAATTTAGTATTAACTATATATATATATATATATATATATGTATACATATATATGTATATATATGGGGTTGGTAAGTCTTCAGTGATTTCGACATATCGTTACCTTCAAATTATGGAAATTCTACCTATCAGTTCAGCTAAAAATTGCTCTAAAACTTTTGATCTCATCAAATTACTGAAGGCTCTGAGGGGACAAGTGACTTGCCTATGATCACATATTTAGTATGTCTGAAAGCAGGACTTGATTCCAAGTTTATTCGACTTTGAGACCAGTTCTATTGGCTATGCCATGTTGACTTTCATGGATGTACTATATAATCAGTCATCATCATAATCACAGTTGACATTAAAAAAATATTTTAAATTAAAAAAAAACCATGATATCCACGGTCTCATTGGTCCCTTCAAACAAGCCCCTGAGCTAGTTACTGTAAGTATTGATGAATTTTTTTTGCAGAAAAAGAAATGCAACTGCAGAGTTGTTGGAATGATGGGCTTAAACATAGATAATATCATAAAGGTTGCCTTAATTTGCAGATGAGGCAAATAAAATCCATAGAGACTATGATTAACCCAAGATCATACAGATTGTAAATAGCAGAGCCAACATTTAAACCCAAGTCTTTTAACTCCAGATTCAGTATTCTTTCCTTTGTGTCATGATACCTCAGGTATGTCCCCCAGTAAGTGCCAGAGGTAGGTTTTGAATTCAGAACTTCTTTAGCCTAAGTCCAAAACTGTCAAATATACACTATCTCTATTAACTATGAGATAATTAATATATTAATTATATATAAATATATTAATTATTATATATTAATATATAATTAATATATTATATGTTAATTATTATTATATTAATATAATATATTAGGATATATTAATTAATATATTAATTAATATCTCATATAACTATGAGATAATTATATATTAGGTGATACCAATACCACCAAATGGTCCTACTGATAATTTGTTAATTATAACTAAATCTTGTGTTCTATTTTTAGCTCAAATTCTGAAAAGCTGAACTTCAGGTCTTTATGCTCAGGGAAGGTTCTGTAAGAATTACTTGCAAAAGTTCAGAAATGAATTATATTTCTGCAGGAGGGTTTTTGGTGCATTTGTGGTCCTTTATTGGGTGACTTCAATTTGCATGACACATCATCAAATTTGAGAACTGTGAAAATAGAATGATTGATTTAGTTTGGGCTTGTAAAATAAGCAGGCACTCACTGTGTGCCCCAAACCCTTAAAATAGTTCACAGGGCTGGTAAACATAGAGGTGGCAATCTAGAAGAAATATTATCCTTCATTCACCTTTATATGATTCTGAAGGTGGGATGAATATTTTTCCAAGGAAAATTAATATGTCTTTCCTCATTGAATATATAGCACAGACTGACATTCAATAAACCTTGAAAAATTCTGATGGAGAGGAGGTTGATGAAAATATTTGTAGCCTGGAACTTTTAAAAACATTATTTGCAATAGCTTATTTTCTTCATTTTCTAATTTGATTACTCCCCAAGTTATGATTTGACAACTTTTCTGTGTCGTGACAAACTTTCATTCATTCACTTTTTTCAGAGTGGGGCATTGAAAGATTGCTGGGTACCTTATAAATGGGGGCAGATAGATCCTCTATTTCTCTACATAGGGAGGTAGGTTGCCCACTGCTACCTATACCTAGAGTTCTGACACAGTAAACCCTGAGGGACAAAATGCCTGGGGAACATAGCATAGAAATGAAAGTTTGTAAAGGATAGGATCACGGTATTGCTAAATAATATTTTCCATTCCCATGAAAAAGAAACCCTCTCACTAGAACTGCCCGAATTACCATGTGATTTTGAAACATTTTGTGCCAGGTCTGGCCCAATTATCCTGGACTTAGTCATTTTTTTTCATTTTATTGAGAGCCTCATTATATCAAAGATAAACACAGAATGCCATAAAACAACAAAACAATATTTTGCAAAGAGGATACCATATAAGGGATTTCAGTTATTGAAATACCCAAACAACCCAATATAATTATAATATCTAGTTTTACCTGTAAGGTTATAACTTTGTATGAAACGTGAGGATGATGTTATAGAGAATAAACAAACAAAACAGTTACAACATAGTTAGACTACGAAAGTTTAAAAAAATTATTTTTATGTATTTTGGACATAGAAGTTGCTTACAGTTATGCTTATAAGAGCAAGGCTTCCCACAAAATTCCCTGGATCATTGCAGACTGCTGCTGGTATTTACTTTCCAGGGCTATTATTTTGGGAGGTCGATAAATGATTAACTGTAGCTTATTTTGTTTTAGCCCAAGCGTTGGAAAGACTGCCTTCCTCACTTTATCTTCTCAGCAGTGATGTGGATTATGGAGATGAGCTGAAACTCTGGTGGAGAATGCATCATTTATATATGTCAGTCAGACAGCGTAGTGCTCTTACTTGGGAGTCTGTTCTCAGTTGCTGGGAGATTTATGACGGTTATCAGCCCCTTTTCCTTCCCATAGATCACACCAGTGTAGAACATTTTCTTTGACTAGTACATTTGCAGAGACCAGGCATGGTAAGGGAGAGTAAAAGGCAGCATGGGCATTTCCAGAAAAAAACAAAACAAAAAAATAAAACATTGTTCAGATCAGAAGCCAAGGGGCCTTTTATTGTTCTAGTATGATTCTTTTTAAAAAAGGCACCCTTATTTTCATGGAAATCATCAGCAGTGTTTGTTGTCAGGTTAAAATGAATGTTTCTTTTGGAATAGAAGATTGAGAGAAAATATGGAATAGCAGAAGCTGAGACAGATATCTGGGCCAAGGGTTCAGGAGATCTTGATCATGTTGATATAGCCTATTAAAAAAAACATTTTAAATATCTGTTCATGTACTATCTCACCTGAAAGATGAGAATCAAAGACTGATTTTGAATACATAAAGATATACAAACACACGTACACATACACATGCATATGAAATCTTGGAACTTGGAATATATATGGAATTATGGGATATACATGTATATATACATGTATATACATATATATACATATATATGTATATATATATGTGTGTGTGTATGTGTGTGTACATATAGACACACACACACACACACACACACACACACACACATATATATATATATGGCTTTTGACTATGTGGGGGAAATACCATATCTATCTACTTATCTACAGAGAAATATAGTCATTTTCCCCTGGGATTTGTTTTTCCTGTGTAACTTTTCTATTTCTGTACTTGAAAGAAAAATAATGAGCAAAACTGTCGAATTATGTATCTGGACAAAAGTACTTAGGAATAATAAGTTAGAGTATCCCAAATCTAACAAAGAATTTTTATATGACTTGTGAAATGATTTATATGAGAAGCCTTTTCTAAAAGTATAACAATTAGAACATGATTTTACATTTGTTTCATTGTCTTTAGGGAGAATGATATCAAAAAATTAAAAGAAATATAAAATTGAGCAAAATTTACATATCTCAGCATCATAGAATCTCAGAGTTGCAAGGGTTCTCACAGGACATCTAGTCCAACCTGTACCTGAACAGAGATTCTCTCTACAGTGTCCCCAATGCTGGATTATCAAACTAGAACTTCTTGAGAACAGCGTTGTTTTTGCCTTTCTTCTCATTCCCAACTCTTCAGATGGTGGGCACTTAAATGCTTGTTGTTGATGACTAAAGTCTTTAGCTTCATGATTTTCTTCCATTGCTCCTAGTTTTGCCCTTGGAATCCAAAATTAGTCTATGTCATCTTTGATGTGAAAATCATTCAGGTACTTGAAGAGATATACCATGAACTCTTGTCAGTCTTTTATTTCCTGGGCCAGATGTCATAATTTCCTTCAACCACTTTTCCATCTTATAATAAGGTATGATGAACTCAACTGCTTTGTTACCTTTCTCCAGACATACCCATGTTCGTCAATCCTTTCTAAAATGCATCATCCTCCCAGATCTGAATACTATACTTCAGATATGGTTTAGCTAAGGCAGAATATCATGGGACTAGATGGTTCTTTGTCCTGAACACTATGCTTTTATTAATCAATTGATTTATAGCATTCTAAAAAGCAATTACAACATGAAGCCCTATATTTAACACATGGAATAAAAATCAAAAAGCCAAAATAGCCCCTACCACAAACAACTTATATACTAATGATGGAGACAACATGTATAGAATTATCAACATAATAGGCACATTAAGAGTAGATGGAGAGGGCAGAGAAAAGATGCCAGCATGAAAACAGCATCTTACCAGAGCTCTCTCACAAATTCTGTCAGATACCTCTAAAAAAGTGAATCTGAGCAGATTTGAGGGAATTAGAAGCCACTAGTAGTCTGAGTATGGTGAAATTCCAAGCCATGAGAGTCCACAGGGTTGACAGGCTGGACATGTAGGCTGGGAGACCATCCAGTGTGCAGAGCTGCTCTAGACCACAGCAAAGAGGGAGCAGCTATGGAACAGCCAGCAATCCAGGCTGGGAGAATGATGGGTGTTCGAAACTGGAGGCAATCCCCAGGCCTCTCAGGCCAGGATGGGTGTCTGTTGGGCTATGGGAGACTGCAGTGCAACTCCTGGGGCCACTAGAGCAACTACTCATGAGGCTTTCAGTGCATAGTCTAAAGGTTTGAAACTTGCCTTCTTGAACTCCTGGAAGCCATGATGACCAGGTAAAATGGCTCTCATCCCTCCCTTCCTTACCCAGATAATACTCCCTCATGAGAAATCATGAAATAGGGGAGCCAGAAGAAGGGCTTCAGTAGCCAAAGAGTGGGAATTCCTGAGCCCTGGGGGGTGGAGCCAGCACGTTTCAACACCAGGAAACCAGAGGTGCCTTCTCACAGCCAGGGGAAGTGGCAGACACCAGTGTAGACAACATCTGAGACCACCCAGGCTGTACTGCAGCCCTAGGAGAAGGGGAGACTTCCACCAGCCAGACCGCTTCTCCCCCATACCTCACAGAACCAGAGGCCACAGCACACAAGGCAGGAACTAGGCTGATAGTTCCCAGCACAAGAAACTTGGGACAGAGCCCCCTGAGCCTCAAAAGCAGAGATCCATTGTAAAGCCAGGAAAAAGGGAACCAAAATGAAGAAGCAGTCCAGAAAAATGGGGATTATTGATACTTTTTATGGAGACAGGGAAGATCAAAATACCAATTCAGAAGAGGACAACATTGACACTATACCCACATATGAAACCTCAAAAGGGAATGTGAATTGATCTCAAGCCCAAAAAGCATTTCTGGAAGAGCTCAAGGAGGATTTTAAAAACCAAATTAGAGAGATAAAAGAAAAAATGGAAAAAAATCACTGATGAGATCAAATCTTTAAAAAGTAAAATTGGTAAAATGTTTAAGGAGGTTCACAATCTAATTGGAGAGAACAATGCCCTGAAAAGTAAAATTCACCAAATGGAAAAGGAGGATCAGAAGCTAAACAAACAAGAAAAAAAGATTTGTTAAAAAATTGGACTACCTGAAAGCCATGATCAAAAAAAGAGCCTAGATATCATCTTTCAAGAAATTATGACGGAGAACTGCCCTGATATTCTAGAGCCACGGGGCAAAATAGAAATTGAAAGAATCCATCGATCGCCTCCTCAAATAGATCCAAAAAAGAAATCTCCTAGGAATAATGTCGCCAAATTCCAGAGCTCCCAGATCAAGGAGAAAATACTGCAAGCAGCCAGGAAGAAACAATTTGAGTATTGTGGAAACCCAATCAGAATAACCCAGGATCTGGCAGCTTCTACATTAAGAGATCGAAGGGCTTGGAATGCGATATTCCAGAGGTCAATGGAGCTAGGATTAAAACCTCGAATCACCTATCCAGCAAAACTGAGTATCATGCTCCAAGGCAAAATATGGATTTTCAATAAAATAGAGGACTTTCAAGCTTTCTCAGTGAAAAGACCAGAACTGAATAGAAAATTTGACTTTCAAACATAAGAATCAAGAGAAGCATGAAAAGGTAATCAAGAAACAGAAATTGCAAGGGACTTACTAAAGTTGAACTGTTTTGTTTACATTCCTACATCGAAAGAGGACCTGTATGATTCATGAGACCTCAGTATTAGGGTAGCTGAATGGAATATGCATATATATATATATATGTTTATGTATATATATAAGTGAATGTGTATGTATGTATATATCTATGTGTATATATATGTGTGACACAGGGTGAGTTGAAGATGAAGGGAAGATATCTAAAAGAAATAAAATGAAATTAAGGGATGAGAGAGCAACATACTGAGAGAGGGAGATAGGGAGAGATAGAATGGGGTGGATTATCTCACATAAAGGTGGCAAGAGGAAGCAGTTCTGTGGGAGGAGGGGAGAGGGCAGGTGAGGGGGGAATGAGTGAACCTTGCGCTCATCAGATTTGGCCTGAGGAGAGAATACCATACATGATCAGTTGTGTATCTTACCCCACAGGAAAGAAGAGGGAGGAAGATAAAAAAAAATAAAAGGGGGGGATGATGGAGGGGAGGGCAGATGGGGTTGGAGGTAATCAATAACAAACACTTTGGAAAGGGGACAGGGTGTATTAGGAGGGCAGAGTTTATAATCTCAAAGAGGATCATAAACATGTCTGAAACGTTCGGAACCGCCGGATATAAGAAACTCTCAAAGTAGAAGGCAGAAGAATCAAAACATTTATTTAGGCTCCACAGTAACCAACCCATGAACCAGCAACCCCATTTTGATATATTGATCAAAAGCTTCCAGGCCCAATAAGTACGCCTTGAAAGAGTAACCAGGAGGCTACAGAGAAGCATGATTGCGTAAAGCAAAATCATGTTTCCCCCTCTATGGTAATAAGATTACCCACTGGCCTGAAGTCTTTGTTCAGCTTTCTCCTGTAGGTCAGCTCTGCTACTGGCAGCTCCTGCTTCAGCTGTGGCTGTGGCTGTAACTGTAGCTGTAACTGTCGCTGTAACTGTCGCTGTAACTGTCTCTGGCTCCAACCGGAAAAGGAAAAGAGGATCTTCAAGCTGTCCTCTCCCCTCTTATAGAGTTTTTGACATCATCAAGCACCGCCTGAACGACCAGGGCCGATTGGTTCTTGACTTGGCCCCTCCCCCTAGCGTAGCCGTTAACACCTCCCCTCAGCCAGCCCCATGACTCATCACACAGGAAGTTGTCTGCTTCCTGGAATGCTCTTTGGGCTTCCTGCCCCGGAAGAGCAAGCCACAGTGTCCAGAGGCTCAATGAGGTAAGCTGAGTCATTCAAAGAAAACAAAGGCCATTCTGGCCTTTTTTCTAATTGGCATATACAACACTCCTCTGTTATTTGTTTTAACAACACGTGAGAGATACTGATACCTCGATCCTGTGCCGATCGATGGGTGGTGTGGACCCCTAAAGGGCCGGCGGTCTGGTGGACCCATCTTGCTAAGGCTGGGTCATCAGTTGGAGTAGGAGTAGGGACAATACATTCAGTGGCAATCTTTGCTAGTCGATCCACGTGTGCATTGTACTCATGTTCTGGTGTGGTCAGGGTCGCGTGAGCATCAACATGAAAAACTGACAAATCCGTAACCAAAGACATATCCCATATATTTTCCCATAACTCTTTATCCCAAGCTTGTTTGCCGTGAATCTCCCAATTCTGATTCCTCCATATAGGCATCCACGTAGCTAATCCATTAGCTACCGCCCATGAGTCAGTAAATATATGACACTGTCCTCCTTTCTCCGTTCTGATGGCCTGATGCACTGCCATTAGTTCAATATATTGGCTACTTCCACCTATCCCAGGATAAAGGATGTAAATATGTATGATCCCATCCTCGTTGCCAGGTGTATTATGAAGGCAGAATTTATGATTTCAAAGAGAATCATATATATCTATATCTATCTATATCTATATCTATATCTATATATCTATCTATCTATCTATCTATCTATATATATATATATATGTCTGAAAGTTTTGGAACCGCAGGATATAAGGATATTGTTGAACTAAGTGCTAAGGAACCCATTTTGATTACCAACACAGAGAGAAGCACCAACATCTGGGTTTTTCAAAGCTAGGAAGCTCCAATGGATACCCAGGGTAAATCACATGACGTACTTCCAATGAGTGAGTCCCTGTGTTGGTAAGCAAAATGGGCTCCTAGCACTTAGTTCAACCAAGTGCCCTTGAAGAGTTTGGCTTTTGTTTCCTTTGAGTAATTCAGTGTATTTCATTGAGTCTTACTAAGTGCTAAGCCCCAGGCTCTAACCCCTATTAGGTGTTAACCTGACCTATGTGGGTGTGAACCTCCCCAGGGTCCTAAGGGGAGGTGCTAACTTAAGAGCCAATCATAGGAGCCTACGTTCTGGTCATTCAGATGATGTTTGATGACATCTGAAATGCTTTAAGAAGAAAAGACAGAGCCATTTGCACAGGGCTCTCACTTTTGGTGGCTCGCAGAGACTCCGGACAGCTGTAGCTAAGAGCCCTCCAGCTTGTAAACCCGGATGCTGGGACTTTATTAAACTCTGGTAACTATGTATTGGGATTTGAATCAGACAAGGTCTGTCTGTTGCTGTTTGTACTTTGTTTGTATTTTGTCCTGAAGTTCATGGTGCTTGTTTTTACCCCTGAACTAAGTGAATGATATTTGTATGCTGAATTAAAGTAAGTTTCTCAACCCCTTAACGTTGCTTTCCTTACTAAAGCAGATCAAAAGAGCCTGTGTTTTTGCATTGTGCTGGTAGCATTCTTGTTGTTGGGCTTGTGTTGGTCTTTCAGCCACACAACAGCTGCTAGCCAGATTGTGGAAACAGTGCCCAAACAAAATACAAATCTCAGAGTATATTTGCACTTCTTTAGGGTCAGAGGGCATCACAATCATAAGACTCAAACCCATATGACCTAAACCTTCCCTTGTCTTAAGCAGGTTATCAAAGACTCCTGATTCAATCAAAGACTCTTTATTGAAATGAAGGCAAGACTCAAAGGCACTTGATTGCCTTAGTGCTGAAAAGCATTCCAAAACAAAATTCAACAAAACGTGCCACTTTACTTGCTATTACAGCCATGCACCATGATATGTGCTGAGGTTACAATTTAAGACAATCCCTGCTCTCAGGGATCTTACATCATAAAAAAGTACATAGTACATGTAAGATGAATGACTGGGAATGTTAGTTTTTGACCAGAAATGATAGAAATTTTCAGTGGCTCCAGAGGGAAGAACATTTTAATTCTGTAAATGATGGTAGTGTATATTTGATTACAATTCCCAGAGAAAGACATTCAAAAGGGAGAGAAGTGTTATAATGAGAGCAAGATGTCCCCAAATATTGTTGGTGAGTGGAGCATGGATGGTCCAGGCACAGATAGATATAGAGAGGTAAGTTTACATTTATTCTTTCACCAATTAAGTTCAGTCCTAGCTCATAGCTGCAAGGATGAGTGGGTTAACTCAACCAAGTGGGAAGGTATGAGCCCTGGTGTTGAGAACAATGATATACCAGATGAGGAAAGACCCACTGAAGCTGGCAAATGTCAAGGTGCCCCAACATGTCTATTCCTTTTCCTAACTGCCTGTAACTAGTGAAGTAGCACTATGTGATCTTATGGTTTTATTGAGGAAGGTATAACTACAAATGTCATATTTGTCAATATAACTTCAGCATTGTTGGATTTAGAACAGATGATGGGTTTCCAAGACAAATATCTCAGAATCTTTCTGACCACGTAGCGTGGGTGGCCATTTATAAAGGTAAAATATCACAAGCTATACCAAATGGATAAGCTAATTATATCACAATCTTATCTTATACACACTACACCTTTTTATGCAATCCACAAACATCTTTCTAGAGAGGATTCCATCATCTAAGCATCACTTTGTTGGGCTTGAGGCGGCATTCATTCAGCACTTCTATTTCATATGGCTGTGATTGCTTACGTGTTTCTATTATAGGTACATATATTTATCCTGATATTAGGATTCCTTGAAATCAACTGCCATAGCTATTGTTTACCTTTAAATTTCCACCATTTTCATTATGTTTAGTTGCACATAGCAGACATAGTAAGTGTGAGATGATGAACTGAATGACAAGACCAACATACATTTGATAGCTCCAACGTGTATCTTAGATGTACCTTTCCAAGTGCTTGGCTAGTAGTCACAGGATTAAAAAGGCTTTTTTAGTATTTAGACAAATGATGTGGGCAAAATATTGGGAGGAGAAGAAGAGAGAAATGATAAAGATTTAAAGAAATCATGATACTGTTATTTAAAAGTTAAAAATATTCTGTCACTCATCCAAAGGTTTTACTGATACTTCCAGTGAATTGACTGAGCTTTTAAATAACTGAATTGGACTGCTTGTCAAATGTCTTTTCTATGAAAACTTCTAATATCTTGGTTCTGGTGTAAGCCCTTTATTAGACCCATAACACTTCACCAAATTTTCTCTCTGTATTCTGTTGATCCATTGCGTGGAGAGAACTGCAGAAAAAGTAGTAGGCCTTGAAAATCACTGATGATTCCATAGCAATCCTGTGGTATCCCAGTATTCTAATTCCTGTTGTGATGGCACAGTTACAAGAATGCCAAAATTTTATTTGAAAGATGTATGTTCAGATTACAGCTTGATTGGAGTAGCTAGGTGGAACAGTAGATAGAGCACTGGCCCTAGAATAGGGGGAATCTGAGTTCACATCCAGTCTTAGACAGTTGACTCTAGCTTTGCGACACTGGGCAAGTCACTTAATCCTGATTGTCTTCCCAAGAAAAAAACTACAGCCTTGCTACTTGATCTGCAGCAAGTCATTTAAATTTTCTGGGCCTCAATTTCATCCCTAAAAATGAGAAAGCTGTATTTAATGATCTGTAAATCCCATACAGCTGTAAAGCTATGATCTTTTCTTGTTTGGCTAACTTGTTGGTGCTACTGCCACCTATATGCCACCTCCCAACATCTCCATTTTATGAACTTGCTTCTCAGTCTTGAGCTTTAATAATTCATGACCTCCATTGTATTACCTGTGGTTTGGGACCTAGACTCAATGAGTTCCTAAGTTCAGGTCATAAATCCTTGATTCTAGGAGAACCCTAACTAACTTGTTACAACACTTTTGGATCTCCTAGTTATGGTCTAGGTTTTCTACCTACTCTCTTAGCCCATATGGGGTCCCTGATTTGTAATAACTATCTTCTGACTCAAATTCTACCTTTCAGCTCTTGTATCTCCAGGTTGTTTTGTAGAAAAACTTTCACAAAACAATAATTTGATTTTGAATTTGTATTTCATTTATAATCTCCAATTAATTGTTCAGTAATTATTCTCCGTATCAATTTCCAGCAACTAGATTTCATATAACCAGCATGGACAATGAGAACTTGTTTTAATTAAATATTTGAAGGGAGACCATGACAATTTCAGCCAGGGCTCCTGATTTAGAATGCTGGAGACTGGCTGTGGAACTATTATTCTGTTCAGGTCTGACCTTAACACCTTTGAAAGTTCCATGGCCTACCTCATATGATTGAATCATAGCTCCAAAGCATAAAAGCATTCAATATTAAAAGCATTAATATTTTATCTTCTGCCTCCTAGCTAAAACCTTTCTTCTACCACTGTGCATCATAAAGTCATGCTGGTAAAGGTTGGACAGGTGTAGGCATATTATTTGGTTCACTTATTTCTAATTAATTAGCTTTATGGTTCAAAAACCTAGTGATAATAGGCAAGTATGATAAATAGCTACCCATTAAACTATTTGGAATAGTCTGAAAAATGACCTGTCCTGTTCCAGGTCTATTTTCATTTTATTATTTAAAGCATTTACCCCCATAGTGCACTAACTTCACAAGCGGGTATGTGTTAAAAAAAAACCCAAAAAATTTTAGATGAATATAATTATACATCTCCAAGGTATATAAGCTATGCTAATAATGCATGTTGACAAAACAAGCACTTTATCGAATAATTTATGTTCAGAAATTGGAATCATTTTGAAAAACAATTTAAGATTGCAGTATATATTTTATTAGTCAATCCACATATATAATAAGGAAGGCATATAAAACTTTTGTGTTCAATACCGTACACTCCACTCTATCCCCATGGAATTATAATAATGGCATAACAATTCATTAAAAAACACTTTTCTTTTCATCTAAGATTGCAGATACATTTTCTGAAGTTATTTCAAATGTAAATATGGTAGAATTGCAGCATTATTTCTTGAATCAGTTTTTGTTAAAATTGGCACAAGCATGTTCTTCCATGCAGATGTCAAGAAATGTCAGTATTTATTATAGGATAGGAAGAAAATCATTGCTGAGACACAAAAATAAGCCTCATTTTAGAAATTCCAGAGGGGGATGGATTAATACTTTTAAATTTGGGAATTGCATTTTATATCACAGATACTTTCTTCATTATAATCCTATGAGGTAGGTAGTGCAAATAACATTTTCCCCATTTTATAGGTAGAGAAATTGAGTGCTGTCTTCCAGACATCCTCTTCCTCCACAAGGGCCACCAGTTCACAATGAAGGATACTTCTAACCTGTCATGCTGTGCCCTGCTCCCCATTCCCAATCTGGAGCAAATGTGTCCACTCTACAGCACTGTAGATCTGAGTATAGCAGATCTGACTGATTGTAGAATGAGTACCTCAAATTTTCTTACTAATTTATAAACATCCAGGCTTTGCAAGGCTCCCCCACTACCTCTTTGACCATCAGATAGGTTCAAGGCTGAATATATTCCCTTCTACCCCCTCCTAACTTCTCTTTTTTTTTCTTTTCCATCTCTTATTCAAGAATTCATATGAAAATCAATATTATTATTATGACTATAAAATCTACTGTGGCTCAATTCAGAATCTCAAAAAATGTTTTCTATATATTTTCTGAGATCTATTTCCAATCTTCATCTCTGATCCTATGTACATGTGTTTTCTCCCAATAAACTATAAACTCTTTGAAAGCAAATTCTATTATTTTCAGTGTCTAACACAGTGCCTGACACATAGTAAGTGCTTAATAAATTCTTATTGAATTAAAGTGAATATAATTAAAATTAGTGTCAGAGAACATGTGACCCATGAATTGAAAGAAACTCTTTTAAACCCAGGGCTAGTGTTCTTGTCAGTTTACATCATTGCCGCATAGCAATATTGATCATTTAACGAGAAGTATAATGTAAGATGTCCAATTCCTTGTTAAATTAGGTAGAGTGGAGAATCACATGTGACTCTTGCCTTGGTCCCTCTGGCTCTCCTTTCAAGAACATTTGGGTTATAAGACTTATGACTATGGGAAAGACGACTGGAAATATAGGGTTGGGTGAGAGTGCTGCTTACACAGCTAGGCCTGAGCCTGTGTGGGAATGAGAGATGTATGATGGGCAAGAGGCAAGAGAAGCAGGCTGTTTTGCAGAGAAGAGGTTGAGATCAAAGCCCAGGCTGTCAAACACAACCTCAAAAGAAGAGCCAGAGGCAAAGGGCTATGGAAGTATATTTTCAAGAAAGAGTCAATGGAAGTTCAGGGAGTGAGAAGAATCAGAAGTCTGAGTCCAAAATATGAAAAAACTGGGTGGGGAGAAGAAGTGGCTGACCTTGACTTTTACTCCATTTGGGAATTATGATAGAAAAGTGGTGCAAACATTCTAGTGCTTCTTGTTTGTACTCTTAGATGTGGACAGCATGATGTAGCATTAAATAAAGAATGATTTTAAAGTCACATAGCCCAACATTCAACATTTCCTTAAAGGCTTGTATGATTAGAATGCTGTAGTATGAGGGCAGAGTTTATAATTTCAAAGAGGATCATATATATGTCTGAAAGGTTCAGAACCGCGACATATAAGGAATCTTCTAAGTAGGAGGCAGAAGAATCAAAGCATATATTTAGGCTCCACAGTAACCAACCCACAAACCAGCATCCCCATTTTGATATTTTCATCAAAAGCTTCCAGGCCCAATAAGTCCGCCTCACAAGAGTAACCAGGAGGCCGCAGAGAAGCACGATGGTGTAAAGCGAAATTATATAAATGCTTCCCCTCTATGGTAAAAAGATTACCCACTGGCCTCAAGTCCTTATTCAGCACTTCTCAGTCCTCACATAGGTCAGCTCTGCTACCGGCAGCTCCTGCTTCAGCTTCGGCTGTGGCTGTAGCTGCAGCAGCCTCTGGCTCCAACGGAAGCTGTTTTTAACCATCTGGCTTCTGCGGGGGTGTAAGGTACACCGAGGAAAGCACAGGTTCTTTCGATCTGCTTAAGCAAGGGAAGCAAGGTGAAGGGGCTGACAAGCTTACTCCAATCCAACATACAAACAGCATTCAGTTAGTTCAGGGGAAAAGCCAAACTATTCAAGGGCACTTGTTGACTAAGTGCTAAGGAGCCCATTTTTGGTTACCAATACAAATGCCTACTTGGTTGCAATAAGAATTAGTCTGATAAGTCAACTTTCCTTTTTTTCTGTGATTATTTTCAGTGTCCAGTGAAGACATCTTTTGAGACAGGCAATATCTAAGATTGGTTTTCAAGAGCACATCGGTCACAGTAACCCACTCTACTTGTTACTTCCTTAAAATCTTCTTAGAAAGGGACCATAGCATATAAAATAATTAGTAAGAAGTTTCACCTGATGGTTTAAGTAAAATCAAGGCATTTCATTTGGAATTTCTAGATTAGCATAATAAGGTGAACTGTGTAAGTCAATCTAGTCTAGCCAGGAATATCTGGGTATTAATCCTTCCACTAATATACATGAGGCAGCTAGATGGTATAGACAATAAAGTACTGAATCTGGCATCAGGAAGCTTTGAGTTAAAATCTGACCTCAGACACTTACTAGCTATATAACCCTGGGTGTCAGCCTTTGGTTGCCTCAGTTTCCTCTATAAAATGCAGATGATAATTTGCTGTTATTCAACAATTTCAGTCATATCTGACTCTTCATGGCACCATTTGGGGTATTCTTGGCAAAGATACTGAAGTGGTTTGCCATTTCTTTCTTTAGTTCATTTCATAGATAAGAAACTGAGACAAATAGGGTTAAGTGACTTGCCCAGGGCCATACAGCTAGTAAGCATCTGAAGCCAGACTTGAACTCATGAAGATGAATCTTCCTGATTCCAAGCCCAGTGTTTCATCTACTGTACTACCTAGCTGCCCCATAGATAATAGTAACAACTAACTAACATGGTCATCGTGAGGACAAAGTGAGATAATATCTCTAAAGCATTTTATAAATGTTAAACTCCTATATAAATTAATTCTTGTTATTGTTATTATGATTATCATTATGCTTAGTGTTTGACTATGGGGAAGTCATTTTGCCTGTCATTCACTCAATGGCTGTGTTCAGTGTTGCCTAATTTTCACGAATAGAGTACCTTTCCAAAACATTGTTCCCTACATTGATGAAATAAATGGACCAGACATGTTCCTCTTATCTTCCACCACCCTGGGGACTATAAAATCTCCTTTTCTGGATTTCTTCCAATTCATCAATCAAGTGTTTGTTAGGCCCAGAACTCTGCCAAGTTCTGCAAAAGAATTAAAAAAATATATAACACCTTTCCCCCTCTTTCTGAAGAGTTGGTAATCTGAGAAGAAAAAAAACGTCACATATCTGAAACAATTAGTGTCATTAAAATTGGATTTTTTGACAAAATCACAAGTGTTTCAGGTTTTCAGAAAAGAGAAAATTAAATGTGGCCTGGAGAGGGATGGGATATTTCATGGGGCAAAGGTGTATAAGGAAAAGATGTGTATGCCCAACAGAGTTTCATGCTGCAATAGGGTAGAGAACGGTTAGATAAATTCTTATTCCTGCATATTCACTGGAAGAACTATGGCTACATTTCACTTGGCACTTTGGGTCAAACCAATGCCCAGGATATGTTCATGAAACCAGAGAATCCAACCATTTTGATCATAGTGATATTAGGAAGATTACAGAGATCCATTTAATTAAAAGTATTTGGGGGAATCATTTTAAGAACTGAAATATTCTTTGTTTTGAGACAGTGCCAATTGTTAAGTGACTTGCCCAAGGTCACACAGCTAGTAAATGTGTCAAGTGTCTGAGACAGTATTTGAACTCAGGTCCTCCTGACTCCAAGGCCGGTGCTCTACTCACTGCACCACCTAGCTGCCCCCAGTGTCAATTGTTTTGAAACTGTGCTGTGGCATAAGGGAGTCCCTCCTGGGCGGTCATAGGGTTCCCTTATTGACCCTTGCTTTTTACAAGTGGCCTCACAGTCCCTTATTCCCCCCCGCATTGGTGCAGCTGTCATAGATTAAGCCTATGTTTGGGGTCCCAGTTTATGTCTAAGGAAAAGCCATTGGGCAAAACTACTTCACAATGAGTTTAGGTACTGAGAACAACATGCAAAACAGCAGGAGTCAATTCAATACAAAGCTTTACTATAAGTAATGGGGGAGAGGGAGGGAGGTAAAGAAGAGACCCAGTATAAAATTCAGACATACATGTTAAAATAGAGCATAAATGATACATTGGGGAGCACAGAGACACTGGTTCATTGAGAGAAAGGGGGTGTTTCAGCAGGAAGGTGTCCTCCTGCTGGAGGAGAGGGGTGTTTCAGCAGGAAGGTGTACTCCTGCTGGAGGAGAGGGTGTGATTTAAAGTACCCTTCTGACAGTGGGGTTCTTATGCTGTGATTCTGGATGGCTTCTCTGAAGTTGCCTGAGATGCCTATCGGGGATCAGGGCAAAATATTATTTTGAAGGTTTGTTTACAGGGAAAAAAAAAACAGCTACTGGTAGACAAAACACTATTGGGGGGGCAGAGCCAAGATGGCCGCGTGAAGGCAGCGTCTTACCAGAGCTCTCTCACAAGGTCTGTCAGATTCCTATAAAAAAGTGAATTTGAGCAGATTTGAGAGAGTCAGAAACCTCGAGCAGTCTGCGTGGGGCAAATTTCCGAGCCGAGAGAGTCTGAAAGGCCGGAGGCACGAACCTGAAGGCGCGGAGAGTACTCAGTGTGGAGCTGCTCCAGACCAAAGCAAAAGTGGCCGGCCAGGAAATCCACATGGGAGACAGGCTGGGAGAAAGCTGGGCACCCGAAACCGGCGGAGATCCCCAGGCCTCCCAACACAGGACGGCAGTCTGTGGAAGAGACGAGAGGCTGCGCAACGCCACCCGTGAAACACCATCTCCAGAAGTTTGCAGTCCAAACTTATCAAACGCAGCTTCTTGAACTTCCGGGAGGCTTAATGTCCAGGTAAACAGCTTTAATCCCTCCCCTACCCACCCAGAGAATCCCTCCGGGAAAAAAAAAAAAGAACGCTGGAACTGAGCAGAAAGTAGTGGGGCTTCAGTGGTCAAATAGTAGAAGTTCATTAGTCCCATAGGGGCAGAGTTGGCAGGGGTCAACGCCAGGAGCCCACACCTAACCTTGCTCCCACAGGGGAAGTACCAGACATCAGCTCAAACAACAAACAGCTGAGACGATTGCTGAAAAGCAAGTGCTGGAGAGCACCCACTGGGAGTGAGATGCCAGGGAGCAAGACCCCTCCCCCACACCTCAGGAAACTGAAGGTTATAATTCTAGACTCACAACCCCCAGAATAAGAAAGCTGGGACAGAAAGCCCTGAGGCCCAAAGGTAGAAATTCGTTCTAAAGCCAGGAAAAGGCAAACCAACATGAAGAAGAAGACAAAAAAAAAACCGAGGACATTAGATTCTTTTTATGGAGACAGGCAGGATCAAAATACAAATATCCAAGGGGAAAGTAACGATACTGTAGATACATCAGATACCTCAAAAGGTAATATGAACTGGTCTCCAGCCCAAAAAACACTGCTGGAAGAGCTAAAGGAGGATTTTAAAAACCAAATTAGGGAGATAAAACAAAATATCGAAAAATGGAAAAAAAATCCACTGATGAAATCAAGTCCCTAAAGAATAAGATTGGCGAAATGGCTACAGAGATTCAGAATCTAGAGAGAGAAAAGAACACCCTGAGAGGCAAAATCAACCAATTGGGAAAGGAGACACAAAAGCAAAATGTAAACACTAATTCATAAAAAATTAGACTTGAGCAAGTGGAAGCTAATGAATCTATGAGGCACCAAGAAGTAATAACACAAAATGTAAAGAATGAAAAAATAGAAAAAAATGTGAAATATGTGATTGGCAAAACAACTGACCTGGAAAATAGATCCAGGAGAGACAATTTGAGAGTTATTGGTCTACCGGAAATCCACGATGAAAAAAAGAGCCTTGACAGTATCTTCGAAGAAATTATCAAAGACAGCTGCCCAGAGGTCCTAGAACCAGAAGGCAAAATAGTCATTGAAAGAATTTACCGATCACCCTCTGAAAGAGATCCCAAACTGAAAACACAAAGAAATATTATAGCCAAATTTCAGAGCTATAAACTCAAGGAGAAAATACTGCAAGCAGCCAAAAAGAAGCAATTCAAATATCGTGGAACTAGAGTCAGAATCACGCAGGATCTCTCAGCTTCCACATTAAAAGGCAGAAGAAATTGGAATATGATATTCCGAAGGGCAAAGAAGCTGGGACTACAACCAAGGATCAACTACCCAGCAAAACTAAGCATAATTTTCCAGGCAAGGTGATGGACATTCAATGAAATAACAGAATTCCAGACCTTCCTGATGATAAGGCCAGAACTCAATGGAAAATTGGACCTCCAAATGCAAAACTCAAGAGAGACATAAAAAGGTAACCAGGGGGAAAAACCCCACAAACCTTATTAACCAATAAGGGCAGGTTGTTTACATCTTTATGTGGGATTATATCATCTTATGTATGTTTTATAGATACATATATGTGTATATATATATATATATATATATATATATACATATATATACATATATAAGTCATTCTTGAGAATGGTACAGCTATTATGACAATTGAAGGGATATACATAGGTTGTGAATGCCTGTATAAATTAACTGATGTAAAGATATAAAATGTAAGTAAGAGATATAAAGGGAGGGCTATGAGGGAAGCGGTAAGGAGGTAGTAGAAAAGGGTAAATTACACCAAATGACGTGGCACAAAAACATATTATAGTAGAGGGAAAGAAGGGAGGGAGAAGAGCAGTATTTGAGCGTCAAGTTCAAGTTCAAGAAGGGAATAACATACTCTGATAAGTTTAGAAATCTAACTTGTCCTACGGGAAGTGGGAGGGGAAGGGGGAAAAAGGGACGGGGGTGGTCAGAAGGGAGAGGAGGAGTAGCAAGTGTGTAACGGTAAGAGAAGGGAGGGGAATAAAGAGGGAGGGTTAACTGAGGAAGGCGGCGGTCAAAAGCAAAACTTTGTTGAGGAGGAGAAGGAGAAAGGGAGAAATAAAAGCATAAACAGAGGGAATTAGGATGGAGAAAAAGACACAGATAGAAATCATAACCCTGAACGTGCAGGGGATGAACATTCTCACAAAACAGAAGCAGATAGCAGAATGGATTAAAAACCATAATCCTACAATATGCTGTTTACAAGAAACGCATTTGAAACAGGGGGATACACATAGGGTAAAGGTAAAAGGCTGGAGTAAAATATATTGTGCCTCAGCTAAAGTAAAAAAAAAAAAAAGCAGGTGTAGCAATCCTAATCTCAGACAAAGCAAAAGTAAAGATAGATTTAATTAAAAGAGATAAGGAAGGACATTATATCCTGCTAAAAGGCACCATAAACAATGAAGAAATTTCATTGCTTAACATATATGCACCAAGTGGTAAGGCATACACATTCTTAGAGGAGAGGTTAAGGGAGTTACAGGAAGAAATAGACAGTAAAACTATAATATTGGGAGACCTCAACCTCCCCCTTTCTGAACTTGATAAATCTAACCTCAAAATAAATAAGAAAAAAGTTAAGGAGGTAAACAGAATTTTAGAAAAGGCACATATGATAGACATCTGGAGAAAACTGAATGGGGATAAAAAGGAATATACTTTCTTCTCAAAAGTACATGGGATATACTCAAAAATTGACCATGTACTAGGGCATAAAAACCTCACAATCCAGTACAGAAAAGCAGAAGTAGTCATGCATCTTTTTCAGATCATGATACAATAAGAATCATTTTCAATAAAGTACCATGGAAAAATAAGCTAAAAACTAATTGGAAACTAAATAATTTAATTCTGAAGAATGAGTGGGCCAAAGAACAAATCAGAGAAACAATTAATAACTTCATTCAAGAGAATGACAATAATGAAACAACATACCCAAACTTATGGGATGTAGCAAAAGCAGTTCTTAGGGGAAGTTTTATATCTCTAAATGCCTACATGAATAAAATAGGGAAAAAGGAGATCAATGATCTGGGCATACAGCTGAAAAAGCTAGAAAAGGAGCAAATTGAAATCCCCCAATTAAATACCAAGTTAGAAGTAATGAAAATCAAAGGAGAGATTAATAAAATTCAAACCAAGAAAACTATTGAATTAATAAATAAAACAAAGAGCTGGTTTTATGAAAAAACCAATAAAATTGATAAACCTTTGGCCAATTTGATTAAAAAAAAGAAAGAAGAAAATCAAATTACCAATATGAAAAATGAAAAGGGTGAGGTCACCTCTAATGAAGAGGAAATCAAAACAATAATTAGGAATTATTTTGCCCAACTGTATGCCAATAAATGTGACAACCTTAGAGATATGGATGAATATCTACAAAAACATAAACTGCCCAGGCTAACAGAGAAGGAAGTGAAATTTCTTAATGACCCCATATCAGAAAAAGAAATTGAGCATGCCATCAATGAACTCCCTAGGAAAAAATCTCCAGGGCCAGATGGTTTTACATGTGAATTCTATCAAACATTTGAAGAACAACTAATTCCAATACTTTGCAGACTATTTGGGAAAATAGGTGAAGAAGGAGTCCTACCAAATTCTTTTTATGACACAAATATGGTACTAATACCCAAACCAGGTAGAGTCAACACAGAGAAAGAAAATTATAGACCAATTTCTCTAATGAATATTGATGCAAAAATTTTAAATAAAATATTAGCAAAAAGATTGCAGCAACTCATCACGAGAATAATACACTAAGACCAGATAGGATTTATTCCAGGTATGCAAGGCTGGTTCAATATTAGGAAAACTATTAGCATAATTGACCATATCAACAACAAAACTAGCAGAAAATACATGATCATCTCAATAGACGTAGAAAAAGCCTATGAGAAAGTACAACAGCCATTCCTATTAAAAACACTAGAAAGCATCGGAATAAGTGGAACCTTCCGCAAAATTATAAATAGCATCTACCTAAAACCATCGACAATCATTATTTGTAACGGGGATCAACTAGATGCATTCCCAATAAGATCAGGGGTGAAACAGGGATGTCCATTATCACCCCTATTATTCAATTTGGTACTAGAAACATTAGCTGTAGCGGTAAGAGAAGAAAAAGAAATTGAAGGAATTAGAATAGGAAAAGAAGAAACTAAATTATCACTTTTTGCAGATGATATGATGATTTATCTAGAGAATCCTAGAGAATCAAGTAAAAAACTACTTGAAATAATAAACAACTTTAGCAAAGTTGCAGGATATAAAATAAACCCACATAAATCCTCAGCATTCCTATACATTACTGACAAAGCCCAACAGCAAGAGATAGAAAGAGAAATTCCATTCAAAGTTACTGAAGGCACTATAAAATATTTGGGAGTCCATTTGCCAAGACAAACCCAGGGCCTATATGAACATAACTATGAAACACTTTGCACGCGAATAAAATAAGATCTAAATAAATGGAAAAAAAACCAGTTGCTCATGGTTAGGCCGAGCTAATATAATAAAAATTACAATTTTACCTAAATTAATCTATCTATTCAGTGCCATACCAATCGAACTACCAAAAAATTATTTTACTGAGCTGGACAAAATAATAACAAAATTCATCTGAATAAACAAGAGGTCTAGAATATCTAGAGTATTAATGAAAAGACATGCTAGAGAAGGTGTCTTAGCCATATTAGATATTAAACTGTACTACAGAGCAGCAGTCATCAAAACTGCCTGGTACTGGTTAAGAAACAGGGGTGTGGATCAGTGGAATAGGATAGGTACGCAAGTAGGAGAAATCAACAAGTTTAGCAATCTACTCTTTGATAAACCCAAAGAGACCAGCTTCTGGGCTAATAATTCACTATTTCACAAAAACTGTTGGGAAAATTGGAAAATGGTAGGGCAAAAACTGGGCATAGACCAATATCTTACACCATATACCAAAATAAAGTCAAAATGGGTTCATGATTTAGGAGTAAAAGCTGACACGATAAGCAATTTGGGAAAGCAAGGAATAGTTTACTTATCAGATTTATGGAAAAGTAAAGAATTCATGACTCAACAAGAGATAGCATTACAAAATGCAAAATGGATAATTTTGATTATGTCAAATTGAAATGTTTTTGTACAAAAAAAGCCAATGCAACAAGAATTAGGAGGGAAGAAGAAAATTGGGAGAAAATCTTTGCAACTAGTATCTCTGATAAAGGCCTCATTTCTAAAATATACAGGGAACTGAGCCAAATATATAGGAATACAAGCCATTCCCCAATTGAGAAATGGTCAAAGGATATGAACAGGCAGTTTTCAGAGGAAGAAATTAAAGCTATCTGTAGGCATATGAAAAAATGCTCTGGATCACTACTGATTAGAGGAATGCAAATCAAAACAACTCTTAGATACCACATCTCTCCTGTCAGATTGGCTAAAATAATAAAACAGGAAAATGATAAATGCTGGAAAGGATGTGGGGAAATTGGAACATGGTTGCATTGCTGGTGGAGTTGTGAGCTGATCCAGCCATTTTGGAGAGCAGTTTGGAACTATGCCCAAAGGCCTATAGAAATGTTCATACCCTTTGAGCCAGCAATACCACTTTTAGGGTTGTATCCCTAAGAAATCACACAAGCGGGAAAAGGACCGATATGTACAAGGATATTTATAGCAGCTCTTTTTCTGGTAGCCACGAATTGGAATTTCAAAGGGATGCCCATCAATTGGGGAATGGCTGAACAAGCTGTGGTATATGAAGGTGATGGAATACTATTGTGCCATAAGAAATATGAATTTGACTGGGGACTTGAACAAAGTAGAGCTTTTGAGGAAGCAAAGGCTGCTATTCAATTAGCTCTAGACTTATGGCCTATGCAAAATGGGCCAGTGGAGTTACAAGTGACTGTACAAGATGACTATGCAAATTGGAGTCTGTGGCAAAAACAACAAAGCCGAAGTGTACCTTTAGGCTTTTGGTCAAGGAAACTGCCCTCATCTGGAGTGCAATATACACCTTTTGAGAAGCAGCTGTTAGCTGCATATTGGGCTTTAGTAGAAACTGAGCAACTAACTCTGGGTCATGAAGTGGTATTAAGGCCTGGAATTCCAATTATGACTTGGGTAATGAGTACCCCAGCTTCTCACAGAATTGGACATGCACAAGAGGCAAGCATAATCAAATGGAAGTGGTATATTCAGAACAGGTCCAGAGCAGGCAAAAATGGAGTTTCTGCTCTACATGAATCTGTGGCGAACATTGATACTGAGAGCAATGAAAAGCCCCTTGAATCTAAGCAACAGATGGTACCATCCTTAGTGAAATGGAATAATGGATATGACGGACTAAATGAAGAACAGAAGAAACATGCTTGGTTTACTGATGGGACAGCAAAATATTTAGGACAGAAGAGACATTGGAAAGCAGTAGCCTATAAGCCCTGTACAAGCAGAACTCTGGAAAGTTCTGGGATAGGTGGAAGTAGCCAATATGCTGAACTGATGGCAGTGCATCAGGCCATCAGAGCAGAGAAAGGAGGACAATGTCATATATTTACTGACTCGTGGGCGGTAGCTAATGGATTAGCTACGTGGATGCCTATATGGAGGAATCAGAATTGGGAGATTCATGGCAAACAAGTTTGGGGTAAAGAGTTATGGGAAAATATATGGGACATGTCTTTGGTTACAGATCTGTCAGTTTTTCATGTTGATGCTCATGCAACCCTGACCACACCAGAACGTGAGTACAATGCACATGCGGATCGACTAGCAAAGATTGCTACTGAATGTATTGTCCCTACTCCGACTCCAACTGATGACCCAGCCTTAGCAAGATGGGTCCACCAGACTGCTGGCCATTTAGGGGTCCAGGCCACCCATCGATGGGCACAGGATCGAGGTATCAGTATTTCTCATGCATTGTTAAAACAAATAACAGAGGAGTGTTGTATATGCCAATTAGAAAAAGAACGAACTCTTCCTAGGATAGTTACTGGAGAAATAGCAAGGGGAAAAGTTCCAGCCCAAATTTGGCAGATAGATTATATTGGCCCACTACCCCAGGATAAAGGATGTAAATATGTATGTACGTGTGTTGACACCTATTCAGGTGTACTAGTGGCTTGTCCTTATAAAGACGCAACTCAGAAAAACACCTGTAAAACTCTAGATATTGTAAGTTCATACTATGGAACCCCAATGCAGATTCAAAGTGACAATGGGTCACATTTCAAGGGCAAAGAAGTGAAAAGATATTGTGTGTTGAATAATATAGAATGGATATATCATATTCCATATTACCCACAAGCATCTGGGCTAATTGAAAGAATGAATGGATTGTTGAAAGAACAGCTGAGAAAATTAAGCTCAAATAATTCATATCGACATTGGAAGGATAATTTGTCTATTGCCTTACGTAATTTGAATAATAGGCCCTTGGGGGAAGCACACCTCTAGCCAGAATGATGACCCCAAATCTGCAGATCAGAGAACAGCAAACATGTGAGATCCAAAACATTGAATTTTGGACTGTGAGGGAAGATGTCCCACTACCAAGTCCAGGAACACCTGGTTCAGCAGGATATGATTTACATTGTATAGAGAATTTTAGGTTAAATAGGAAAGAGATAAGAAAAACCCCTACTGGAGTATGTATGAGAATCCCCAAGAATCATCTTGGACGGATATTACCTAAACCAGGATTAGTAGCTCAAGGAGTACATGTATTGGCTGGAGCAATAGATTCTAATTATCAAAAAGAAATTGTTGTGACACTCCAGAATTTGGGTGAAAAACCTGTACAATTTTGTAGAAATGATAGGATAGTTCAAGTGATTATTATCCCCTGTGAAAAAATACCCTTTGTGAAAACTGACCCTCCTCCCAGAATAACTACTAGAGGGGCAAAAGGGGCTTGCTCCATTGATAGAATAAATTTGGGGGCTAGGGTATGGGTAAAATGGAAGCCAGATGATATTCCAAAGGATGCAGAATTCATAGCCCATGGGAAGGACAACGCTGTAACAGTTGTCTATTCAGGGGAAGATAATTACCAAATCGTACCCCTGAACCATATATTTTACTGTGAATAAGGCTATAACAATAGATTCATGGACTCCACAGGCATGGCTGATGCTGATAAATGCCACAAGCCACTCAGAGGGAAGGTAATCTTGTGTGATTAACGAATGAAAGTTTGTATCTGGGGGAAAAAGCCTTGAGGGCAATCCTAGTCGAGGATGGGATCCTCTTGGTTTAGTTTTCCCATTGTGTTCCCTTGTACATCTGGGGAAGGGCTGGGAGGACAATCTTAGTCTCTATCTAGGATTGGATCCTCTTCATGTCCCTTTTGAAAAGAAACACTTCCCACCTGAGTTTGGCTCTGATATTGGATCTTTGCATAACTGGAATCTCAACCAAGCTGGAGATGATTTTATTTGAAGGATAATAGCCCATACTTGCCTACTCTTTTTGTTCTTTGTTTTGGTTAACCTTGTTGCTAGTTCTGTCTCCTTTAGGCTTAAGCACCCTGCACTTTCAGGTGATTGCCTAAGCATGTAGCATTCTTGGAATTCCTGCCAGCTCGCTAGAGAACTGACCTCTGGAATGGGACTCTTGGGGCAGGGACAGCTCTACGTCCAATTTCAGCGAGAAGAAGCTATGGAAAATGAGACCTTCACCCCTTACCCCAAGATTTTCAGCCCAAATCGTTCGAGTGGCGGTGAATGATGATAGTGTTCTGTGTACTTATTTTGTATTATCATTGCTGCATTGTTTTATTGTTATGATATTATTGATCCTATGTAATGGATACAAAGATCTAAGGGTGGACATTTGAATTATTAACAAGTATTTTGGGAATGATTGATTGAAGAGATATCTTGCTGGGACCTAGGGGTGGGTCACATTTGAATTGTAAACCAATATTTGGGAATGTCACTGAATGATATGTTTTGCTTTATTGTGAATGATATGTTTAAGTTTCCTTCATAATTGGATCATAATGTGTGTTCTAGGACACATGACTGATTAGATTATGTATCCTAGAACAAGGGGTGGAGTGCATTGGTAATCAAAATGGGCTCCTTAGCACTTAGTTCAACAAGTGCCCTTGAAGAGTTTGGCCTTTGTTTCCTTTGATTAATTCAGTGTCTTTGATTGAGTCTTACTAAGTGCTAAGCCCCAGGCCCAAACCCCTGTTAAGTGTAAAACCTTAGCGGGTGTGGATTGGCAGCTAAGGTGGGGCCTAAGATGGGGCTGACTAAGGGGAGGTGTTAACTCCAGAGCCATGCCCTATTGGGTGTTAACTTAATCTATGTGGATGTGAACCTTCCAGGGTCCTAAAGGGAGTGGCCACCTCAAGAACCAATCACCAGAGCTTGGGCTCTGGCCATTCAGACGACGCTTGATGATGTTGAAAACTCTATAAGAGGAGAGAAGACAGCTTGAAGATCCTTTTTCTCTTCTGTTGGAGCCAGAGACAGCTACAGCCGAAGCTGAAGATAAAGCCTCAAAGCAGGAGCTGCTGGTTGCAGAGCCGACCTGCGTGTGCACCGAGGAATGCTGAGCAAGGACTTGAGGCCAGTGGGTAATCTTCTTACCGTAGAGGGGAAGCATGTACATGATTTTGCTTTATACCATCATGCTTCTCTGTGGCCTCCTGATTACTCTCGTGAGGCGGACTTATTGGTCCTGGAAGCTCTTGATCAAAATATCAAAATGGGGATGCTGGTTCGTGGGTCTGTTCTTTGGAGCTCTTTGGTGCAGCGGTGGTGGCGAGTGTGACTCTGGACCAGCCCTTGTTCCGAGTTCCCGGGCTGAACCTAGATGTTGGTAACTATGAATTGTATTGGGTCTGTCTGTTGATGTTTGTAATTTGTTTGTATTTTATTCTGAAGTTCATGGTGCTGGCTTTTTCCCCTGAACTAATGAATGCTGTCTGTATGCTGAATTAAAGTAAGCTTGTCAACCTCTTCAACCTTGTTTTCCTTATTAAAGCAGATCAAAAGAACCTGTGCTTTCCCAGCATGCTGGCAGCTTTCTGGGTGCTGGCTGTGGGTGGATCTTACACCCCCACAGAAGCTGCTAGCCAGATTGTTGAAACACTCTCTCTGGTAACTATGTATATAATGTCTTGGAAAGACAGCTAGTAGCCTGTCTGCTGATTTGTGTTATTTTTCTCTGTTTACATAATTACTTCATGTAATTTCTATTTGTGTTTTCTCTGAAGTTCAGGGTGCTGACTTTTTCCCCTGAACTAAGTGAATGATATATGTATGTTTAATTAAAGTGATATGGCACATACCTTAAAGTTGCTTTCCTTAGAAAAGCAGATCAAAGAACCTGTGCTAGCAGCCCTCCTGGGTGGTGGTGTTATTGGTCTTACATCCCCACAGCATCTGCCAGCAATATTGTTGTTACAATGGGACATACTAGACACTTCACATTCATTAATTCATTCAAAGAGTGTTGGGATTGTAGTCAAGATTTCTACCTATATGATTTGTCATTTGACCTCTTATTAAAATACTGAGATCTTGTCCACTAAGTGATAGATATACTGTCTCTGAATTGAAGTTCTGTTAGCCTTAAAAGAAATTTGTTGTGCAAAGCAATTTGCTAGAAGAATAAAAACAGTTTGCTTAAAATAATAATTGCATTATAACACAGGTTTTGTATGGGACAAAAAGACACTGATTCAATGTAGGTATTTGCAAAACATGTTAATTCTGTTCCTCAGATAAGTGCTTCAATTACTGTGAACTATAAGCCTATGGAAATATTGCTTCAACTATCCCTATAATCAATTATTCTTAGGATTCTAGGTATCTTATTAGAAACCTTCCTTATGATCTTTCCAGTGAAGGATGCTGCAAGATATATTTCTAGGACTGTTCTGGTGTACATCTATTCACCTGCATTAAGGTAGAACTTTTTGTAAATTTAAAGTTGCACAATCTCTTATTGAAAGAAAAGCTAAAGAAACTTAACTCTTGTAGGTCATGAAAAGCAGACCATTACTAGGTCAGACACTTTTCAGTTGTGAAATAAGATCTCTGAGAAGCATAAAACTTCATTTCAAGTCCTAAATCTTCTACCTATTATTTGTATATGCTTGGGCAGGTCATTTAACATCTCAGAGACTCACTTTTCTCATCCATAGAAGGGGAATCAAAACTTCA
Organism: Trichosurus vulpecula; assembly: GCF_011100635.1. NCBI lineage: Eukaryota > Metazoa > Chordata > Mammalia > Diprotodontia > Phalangeridae > Trichosurus > Trichosurus vulpecula. Next base: position 449,186,433 of record NC_050574.1, on the reverse strand, counting down.
TTTACTTAAGTTTATTCTGAAGATCAAAGGAAACATGGTATAGAAGATAATGTATGAATATAAACTGTTAGGAAAATATAAGGTGGCATAAAGATAGCATAATTATTGTTGTCATTTGTCCCATAGTTCTAGCCACAACGTTGAGCACCAGCAACAACCCAAAGCCCAATTATGAAATACATAAAATGTCTTCTACACAAATAATCTGGTTCTTTTCCCTCTTCTTACTTACTGAGACATTTTAGATGTCCGGTCTCCTCTTTTTCTCTTCTCTTCCCTATCAAGACGGTTTCTCTGTTATTTCATTCTTACCTTGGTACATTTAAGATGCCATTTATGACTAAAAATAATGTAACCTTCTCACAAATAGCTTCATTTTCATAGGGCTCAAAGTATTACATTGAAGAGATGACTCTGGACTGAGTGGGATAAACTTTCTTCAGGGCTTGGTGAAAAGAGAGATAGATGGTTGTGCCTAAGATATTACTCACCAGGAACATAGTCAGCAACTGTTGATGGATAAATCAGTCACGCTTATACACACACACACACACACACACACACACACACACACACACACACACACATATATATATATATATATTTATATATACATACACGCATATATAGATAAAAAATCTATATACAAATATATAATTTTACAGGAAAGTATAAATGTTCATTACAGGATCAGGCTCTTCTCAGGTCCAGAGTAATGGAGAAGTTTAAAACTTATAGTAAGTGACAGATCCTTTGTCTCTTTCTATTGCTCCATGCTGCCATATGATTTAGTAAAGGGCAAAAGACAAGCAAACTCAAGAGAGTTTCAAGAAAGTTCCTGTCCAATCTTCCTAGCTAGTATAGCTAATGCCTACCTTTGTTAAACTCAGGAGAACAAGCACGTTTTCAAATATTCAGTCCTGGATAGTTACTGAGATCAATCTGTGCCTACATGATTTTCTTGGAATTTCTGAAAAGAATATGAGTGTATAAACCATTCTAACCCAAACAATTAAAGAAGGCACTGATTTTCTCCAGGTAGTCCAGAATTTGTTCTCCATGGTCCTCTGCATTTTTCCAGCTTCTTCTCTGATGAAAAAAAATGTTAATATAGACTTTATTAATGCCTTTTGTTCTTGCATCATAGTCACAGCCCACCCCTTCCCTCCAGATTGAATCTGCCCTTGTGACAAAGGAAACAAGTAAGCAAAAATATCTGATGTATGGATACTATCTTGTAATGTATATAATCTTCTCTCTTCTGGTCTTCTCTCAAACCCTCCAATGTTGACTTTGCCCATCTTTTCTTTTCTTTTTTAATCCTTCCAAATTTACATTGAGTGAGGTGAAATCTCGATGTTTGTTGTTTTTTAATTAGATCTCTAGCTATTTCCAGGTAGAGTGGATCAGTGGATTGAAAGCCAGTTTCAAAGCCAGGAAAATGTGGGTATAAGTCCTGCATCTGACACATACCAGCTGGCTGAACATGGGCAAGTAACCTAACCTCTCAGTGTTCTAGGCAACTCTCTACAACTATAAACTGAAAGAAAAGGACTAAATTTTAGTATCAATCCTTTGCCAATAAAACCTTAGGTCCAGTCACTCTCCCTTCTCTTACTTTTGGTGCTCTCGAGATTTTTTTCATGGGATCATATATTGTCTGTAAATCTTTGGAGAACTGTTCACATTCTTTGACAAATTACATACTTTGGTTTTCTCCAGCTTTAGCCAGTGTTCTTAAATATTTGTTTCAAATCTTTATATGTTTTGGATATCAGTCTTTTATGAGGAATGTTCAAGGCAATTACTTTTTTCTACACTATATAATGTCTCCTAATTGTACTATATGATCATTGATTTTGTTGATGCTAAAAAATTTAATTTTTTTTAGTAAAAACTGCATATTTTACCTTATGTGATTCTCCTCTCTTTTGTGTGAGCAAGAGTTCTTTCCTGACATGGTTGTAAAGTATACCTAATCTTTTTAAATTGCTCTTTTTGTGTGACCTTGTTCATTTAGGTCACATAAACATTTGGAATTTATTGTATCGTATGGTGTAAGATATATTAGGCTAATAGTGCTACTAGATACCCACTGTCCTTTATCTAAACAGTTCTGCTTGTTACTTTTCTTTGCTCATTTGTTTGTTTATTTCATTAATTTATAAAATAGTTTCCATGATGGTTGCTTTATACTATATCTTGAGGTCTCTAATTACTATCCCTTCTTTACTCCCACTTTTTCTTATTGATTCTCTTTTATTTCCTTTGAGATTCTAACATTTTCTTCTCCCAAATGAATTGTTTTTATTTTCCCAAGTTCTAAAAGGATTGCATCTAATTCAATTGTTACAGAAATATGTTTATGCATTCATTAAACTGGCAGTATCAACTGTATTATGTTGATACATCTCAACCATAAGAATACTGTATCTCTCTAATTAATTGTCTCTATTTGTTTCCATAAAAAGGAATTGCATCATTTTATTTTATGAATCTCATCTATGGCACAGTAAATTAATTAATATTTTTATACATTTTAATTATTTTGAGCAAAATTTCTTCATGATTTGTGCGAGTATTACATAAATACATTGATGACTTTCTCCTATGTCTGTTGTAAGCTCTTAGAGAGTAGGGTTGCTTTCATATCTGTATTTCTACTATTTAGTACAGGGCTTAGCATATAGTATATATTTAATAAGTGCCTTTTCATACATTCTTGCATTCATTCACTTATTTGTTCTTTCAAATAGAGATAGATTTGCCTCCTTTTGTTGATGTTTATGTATTTTATTTTGTTCTCCTGTCTTTTCAAGTTAACAGTTCTAGAAATATCTAAAGTTATAGGGCTAATAGGGACATCATTGCTTTGCTCTTCCTTGGCCTGGAAAACTTATTTCTTATAAACAATTCTAGCCCTTGGTTTCAAATATTTTATTTTTATTCATGTTAAAAAGAACTCTTCCATGTCAATGTATTTTTAGCCTTTTTAATTTAAAGGAAATATTGCTTCATAATTTTTTTCTGAATCTTTTGAAATAATTCTATATCTATTAGCTATGTTTTTTAGGTTATTAATTATGCTTTTTTTCGTATTGATGAACCATCTTTGAATTCCTGTTATAAAAAATGGTCATAATAAGGCATTTTTCTTATATATTTCTGTAGTTTCCTTATGGTAGTTTTATTTTTTTGCTTCAATTTTCCCTATTTTAAAAATGAATGAATGAAAAAAAATATTTATTACATGTCAACCACCATGTTATGTACTAGGGATATATTACTCTGTTCCATGAACTCTATGGCCCAGACACTGGCTTATTTGGCATAATATGTATATTATGCCAAACATAATTAAGGACTATTACATAGATAGATAGATAGATGGATAGATAGATATAGATATGTGTGTATATATGTGAATATATTTGTAAAAATGTATTCTGTAGGGGCAGCTAGGTGGTGCAGTGAATAGAGCGCCAGCCGTGGAGTCAGGAGGACTTGAGTTCAAAACTGACCTCAGACACTTGACATGTACTGGCTCTGTGACCTTGGGCAAGTTGCTTAACCCCAATTGCCTTGCCTCTGCAAATATATGTGTGTGTGTGTGTGTGTGTGTGTGTGTGTGTGCATGTATGTATGCATATATATATATATATATTCTTTAACAATTATAAGCTATTTTTAATTTTCTCGGCATTGTTGATTTTTTCTGAATGCGAGGGATTTTTGTCTTTCTTATTTGCTCTGGTATCATTAACTGCCCCTAGTGAATCTCTCACTCCACTCTCTTTCCAGAGAAAGGTAAAAAATATACAGGCAATTCTGTGATGTACTTCAGGTTATGTACTTGTAAAAGTTTCTGTGAGTCACAATGCTATAATTCAGAATGGATTATCCCATAAATACAGTTTTACAATAGGAGTTTACTTTCTTTGAAGCTCCACTTTTTGTAGGGATCCACAAACACCACATTTAATCAACTTAAATTGATGTACTTGTACACTTTATAGCAAAGAGCTTTCCAAAGTGTACATAAATCAAATAATCAGGATAGAGCAGTGACCAAGTATATAGAATTATATTTAATAAGATAAAATATTTCAGTGTATTCTGAAGTTTTTGCCTTAGTCGTATTGTCTGCCCTATCTATACTGCAACAAATAAGAATGTGAAATAATACCTTCTGTCGAATTATAAAATTCATGGGAATTTATTTGGATATATTTTGAAAGACATATTTTAGGAGACCTTTGAAGAAGATTTAGTATTACTCGATGGATTTTTGAGAACATGGCTCATGGATGTATGTTTGGCACTTTTTTTATCTCTAACTTTTTTAAAGTAAATATAAGTATTAGAATTCAAGTTATTGGTCTTTCTGCATTTGAAAATAGAAAGTTTTTTCTACTTTCTCAGGTTGACATGAGGAGTAGCAGTTTCTTCTTAAATATCAACATTATGCCAGGCATATGTCCTTAAAATTACATCAATCCTTACTTTCAATGAATTTTTCAGCCTTTAATTCTCAGCCATGTTATTGCTTCACAGTGTAAAAAAAAGCCCTAAGTTTTGGTTGATAAAATCAATGGCACACAACATTGATTTTGATCCAGAAATCAAATAATCATTTTTTTCCATTTCATCTATTTTATAATAATTAAATTTTGATCTTAAAAATAAACCTTAAAATATAAAATATCATATTAGTGAATGGAAGTGGTTGTTAGAACACTCATTTTCCCTTTTTAAGTAGCCAAATCTCAAGAATTGCCTTTGAAGTGTGACAATAAAGTAATGAATTATTTGGGATTGCCCCTCCACACACACCCACACACCCACACACACATAAACATTCTAAAGCAAGTTAAATATTGAAACCTTTGGAGTAGTTACTTGTGCGAAATGTTTTGCTATTTTTTTCTTTTAGAGTCACTGCCAGAGCCAGTTTAAGAGACTGAAAAAAGTCCCCATTACTTTATAGTCAAAAGATACTTTCTCTCTGTAAGCTACCCTGTCTCCTCTTTGTCTCATTTTACTCTACTTAGTTTCACAGCCCTCTCCATCTTCCCCACCATGTTCAGTCAATGAAATGAAGGTAATGCATTTTTATATAATTTGTACAAATTAAAAGTTTTAAGAGATAAAGACTATGATAACTAACAGATAACAAAGCCAGTATCTAAAAATAATTCATCAAGTCACAGGCCAAATGTAATCAAATGAGATATTATAGGAATAAATGCTAAGTCTTATACAGCTTAAAAAATAAACTAAAATATATAGAGATGTATGGCTAGACAACAATATTGTGAAAATCTCCAGGGAGGGGAAGAAGGCTGTATTAGGAGGGCAGAGTTTATAATCTCAAAGAGGATCATAAACATGTCTGAAACGTTCGGAACCGCCGGATATAAGAAACTCTCAAAGTAGAAGGCAGAAGAATCAAAACATTTATTTAGGCTCCACAGTAACCAACCCATGAACCAGCAACCCCATTTTGATATATTGATCAAAAGCTTCCAGGCCCAATAAGTACGCCTTGAAAGAGTAACCAGGAGGCTACAGAGAAGCATGATTGCGTAAAGCAAAATCATGTTTCCCCCTCTATGGTAATAAGATTACCCACTGGCCTGAAGTCTTTGTTCAGCTTTCTCCCGTAGGTCAGCTCTGCTACTCGCAGCTCCTGCTTCAGCTGTGTCTGTGTCTGTAACTGTAGCTGTAACTGTCGCTGTAACTGTCGCTGTAACTGTCGCTGTAACTGTCGCTGTAACTGTCTCTGGCTCCAACCGGAAAAGGAAGAGAGGATCTTCAAGCTGTCCTCTCCCCTCTTATAGAGTTTTTGACATCATCAAGCACCGCCTGAACGACCAGGGCCGATTGGTTCTTGACTTGGCCCCTCCCCCTAGCGTAGCTGTTAACACCTCCCCTCAGCCAGCCCCATGACTCATCACACAGGAAGTTGTCTGCTTCCTGGAATGCTCTTTGGGCTTCCTGCCCCGGAAGAGCAAGCCACAGTGTCCAGAGGCTCAATGAGGTAAGCTGAGTCATTCAAAGAAAACAAAGGCCATTCTGGCTACACTCCACCCCTTGTTATAGGATACATAATCTAATCAGCCATGTATCCTAGAACATACATTGTGATCCAATTACAAAGGAAACTAAAACATATCATTCATTATAAAGCAAAACATATCATTTGGTGACATTCCTAAATATTGGTTTACGATTCAAATGTGATCCACCCCTAGGTCCCAGCAAGATAATCTCTTCAATCAATCATCCCCAAAATAATTATTAATAATTCAAATGTCCACCCCTAAATCCTTGTATCCATTACATAGGATCAATAATATCATAACAATAAAACAACACAGCAAGGATAACACAAAATAAGTAAACAGAACACTATCATCATTTCCACCCCCCTTGAACGATTGGGGCTCAAAATCTTGGGGTGAGGGGTGAAGGTCTCATTTTCCATAGCTTCTTCATGCTGAAATTGGATGTAGAGATGGCCCTGCCCCCAAAAAGTCCCATTCCAGAGGTCATTTCTTTAACAAGCTGGCAGGAATTCCAAGAATGCTACATGCTTAGGCAGTCACCGGAAAGTGCAGGGTGCTTAAGCCTGAAGGAAACAAAACTAGCAACAAGGTTAGCCAAAACAAAGGACAAAAAGAATAGACAAGTATGGACTATAATTCTTCAAATAAAATCATCTCAAGTTTGGTTGAGATTTCAGTTATGCAAAGATCCAACATCAGAGCCAAACTCAGGTGGGAAATGTTTCTTTTCAAAAGGAACATAATGAGGAAGCCAAGAGGATCCCACCCTAGATAGAAACTAAGATTGTCCTCCCATCCTTTCCCCAAATGTACAAGTTTTCATCCGTTAATCACACAAAGTTACCTTTCCTCTGAGTGGCTTATGGCATTTACCAGCATCAGCCATACCTGTGGAGTCTGTGAATCTATTATTATAACCTATTCACGGTAAAATATATGGTTCAGGGGTACGATTTGGTAATTATTTTCCCCTGAATAGACAACTGTTACAGTGTTGTCCTTCCCATGGGCTATAACTTCTGCAGCCTTTGGAATATCATCTGGCTTCCGTTTTACCCATACCTTAGCTCCTGACTTTATTCTATCAATGGAGCAAGACCCTTTTGCCCCTCTAGTAGTTATTTTGGGAGGAGGGTCAGTTTTCACAAAGGGTATTTTTTCACAGGGGATAATAATGACTTGAACCATCCTATCATTTCTACAAAATTGTACAGGTTTTTTACCCATATTCTGGAGTGTCACAACAATTTCTTTTTGATAATTAGAATCTATCACTCCAGCCAACACATGTATTCCTTGAGCCGCTAATCCTGGTTTAGATAATATCCGTCCAAGATGATTCTTGGGGATTCTCATACATACTCCAGTAGGGGTTTTTCTTATCTCTTTCCTATTTAACCTAAAATTCTCTATACAATGTAAATCATATCCTGCTGAACCAGGTGTTCCTGGACTTGGTAGTGGGACATCTTCCCTCACAGTCCAAAATTCAATGTTTTGGATCTCACATGTTTGCTGTTCTCTGATCTGCAGATTTGGGGTCATCATTCTGGCTAGAGGTGTACTCCCCCCTAAGGGCCTATTATTCAAATTACGTAAGGCAATAGACAAATTATCCTTCCAATGTCGATATGAATTATTTGAGCTTAATTTTCTCAGCTGTTCTTTCAACAATCCATTCATTCTTTCAATTAACCCAGATGCTTGTGGGTAATATGGAATATGATATATCCATTCTATATTATTCAACACACAATATCTTTTCACTTCTTTGCCCTTGAAATGTGACCCATTGTCACTTTGAATCTGCATTGGGGTTCCATAATATAAACTTACAATATCTAGAGTTTTACAGGTGTTTTTCTGAGTTGCGTCTTTATAAGGACAAGCCACTAGTACACCTGAATAGGTGTCAACACACGTACATACATATTTACATCCTTTATCCTGGGGTAGTGGGCCAATATAATCTATCTGCCAAATTTGGGCTGGAACTTTTCCCCTTGCTATTTCTCCAGTAACTATCCTAGGAAGAGTTCGTTCTTTTTCTAATTGGCATATACAACACTCCTCTGTTATTTGTTTTAACAACGCATGAGAAATACTGATACCTCGATCCTGTGCCCATCGATGGGTGGCCTGGACCCCTAAATGGCCAGCAGTCTGGTGGACCCATCTTGCTAAGGCTGGGTCATCAGTTGGAGTCGGAGTAGGGACAATACATTCAGTAGCAATCTTTGCTAGTCGATCCGCATGTGCATTGTACTCACGTTCTGGTGTGGTCAGGGTTGCATGAGCATCAACATGAAAAACTGACAGATCTGTAACCAAAGACATGTCCCATATATTTTCCCATAACTCTTTACCCCAAACTTGTTTGCCATGAATCTCCCAATTCTGATTCCTCCATATAGGCATCCACGTAGCTAATCCGTTAGCTACCGCCCACGAGTCAGTAAATATATGACACTGTCCTCCTTTCTCTGCTCTGATGGCCTGATGCACTGCCATCAGTTCAGCATATTGGCTACTTCCACCTATCCCAGAACTTTCCAGAGTTCTCCTTGTACAGGGGTTATAGGCTACTGCTTTCCAATGTCTCTTCTGTCCTAAATATTTTGCTGTCCCATCAGTAAACCAAGCATGTTTCTTCTGTTCTTCATTTAGTCCGTCATATCCATTATTCCATTTCACTAAGGATGGTACCATCTGTTGCTTAGATTCAAGGGGCTTTTCATTGCTCTCAGTATCAATGTTCGCCACAGATTCATGTAGAGCAGAAACTCCATTTTTGCCTGCTCTGGACCTATTCTGAATATACCACTTCCATTTGATTATGCTTGCCTCTTGTGCATGTCCAATTCTGTGAGAAGCTGGGGTACTCATTACCCAAGTCATAATTGGAATTCCAGGCCTTAATACCACTTCATGACCCAGAGTTAGTTGCTCAGTTTCTACTAAAGCCCAATATGCAGCTAACAGCTGCTTCTCAAAAGGTGTATATTGCACTCCAGATGAGGGCAGTTTCCTTGACCAAAAGCCTAAAGGTACACTTCGGCTTTGTTGTTTTTGCCACAGACTCCAATTTGCATAGTCATCTTGTACAGTCACTTGTAACTCCACTGGCCCATTTTGCATAGGCCATAAGTCTAGAGCTAATTGAATAGCAGCCTTTGCTTCCTCAAAAGCTCTACTTTGTTCAAGTCCCCAGTCAAATTCATATTTCTTTCTGGTGACTTTATACAAGGGTTTTAAAATCTGTCCCAAATGTGGGATGTGGTGTCTCCAATAACCAAACAGTCCTATGAACTTTTGGGCCTCTTTCTTATTGGTAGGGGTGGGAAAATCCTGGATTTTTTGTCGAGCTTGTGGGAGAATTTCTCGCAGTCCTCTATTCCACTGTATCCCCAAGAATTTTACAGTTTGAGCTGGCCCTTGAACCTTTGCGGGGTTGATTTCCCATCCTTTGCTTTTCATATGGTCAATTAATAATGCTAAACTCTCCTCCACCTCCTTTATATTGTTTCCCTGTATCATGATGTCATCTATGTAATGTGTAAGCTGTACACCAGGTAACTTTAATTCATCCAAATGTTCAGCTACAATCCTGTGGCAAATAGTTGGGCTATGAATATATCCTTGCGGCAGGCGTGTAAATGTATACTGTCGGCCTTGCCAAGTAAAAGCAAACTGATTCCATTGCTTGGGGTCTATTGGGATTGTAAAGAAGGCATTGGCCAAATCAATAACTGCATACCAAGTCCCTTCACGTTTTTGTATCCTCTCTATTAAAGTAACCGTGTCTGGGACAGCAGCATACAAGGGAGGAGTCACTTTGTTCAGCTGTCTATAATCTACTGTCATCCTCCATGTTCCATCTGACTTTCGGACTGGCCAGACAGGGTTGTTCCATTGAGTAGTTGTAGGGACTAACACTCCTGCCTCAACACATTCTCTTATAGTGTTGGCAATTTCATCTTGCCCACCTGGCACACGATATTGCCTCAAAGTAATTATTTTAGAAGGTTCGGGCAAAGTGATTGGATCCATCTTGATTTTCCCCACTAAGACTGCATTAATGCCCATTTTCCTCACAGCAAATTGGTATTTCCCTTCGGGTAAATTTAAGGTCATACCCTTCAATATGTCTATTCCAATGATGTATTCGGGAATAGGCACAATAACCACACTATATTCTTTCTTGGGCAACTGTCCAATTTTCATCATTAATTTAACTTGCCTGGCTGATATTTCAGTCCCTCCTAGTCCTGTAATGGTAATAGGAGTTCCATGGCTGAACTTGTCTGGATTTCCATAAATAAGGGTGGCCTCGGCCCCAGTATCTATTAATGCCTCAGTTACCGTACTTGACCCATTTTTCCAATATATGGTCAAGTTAATGTGAGGTCTACAATCCAGCCTGTGTATTTCCTTAATTTGGACTGGGGCTCGGCCTGTTCCCTAGTATTCCCTTTCATATGATTCACTTGGGTTTGAAGGTTCAACATCTGTAGTATTTGCAGGAGCAGTTCTTATTTCCCTATCTCTCCTGTTATCAAGGCCTTTATCTCTGTACATTCTATATAATTCATTGGTTGGAATTCCATCTATCATTTCAAAACCTACCCCTGCTCTCAATAAAGCAGTAAACATTTCTTTCCTTGTTACTCTCCTTTGGCGCCAAGTTTGCTGGTTATTCACCCTTCTCTCTCGAGGAGATCTATCCCTTCCCCAGTCACCTAAGTCATGTAACTGTAAAATCTTATTTATCACTGTTGTAAGACGGCTCCCTACTTCTCCAAGTAATAAATTCAAAATTAGTTGTTTATAAGCAGGGGGAGCTGTCCTAATTATTAAATTCCTATGAGGCAGTTCCATTGGATCATTGTAATATTTGTCTGCAGTTCCTATCATAATGGCAGTCTTCATTACCTCCTCCTTTAGTCTCATGATACAATCTCTAAGTGAATACCAGGGTCTGTGCTCAGTGGGCCACATAGAATCAGTAGCATATCTCTTATTGCATCCCACAGCGGCTAATGCCAACAGAGTAGTCCTGCTATCACCATCTCCTTGCTGATGATGTTCCCTAAAAGCTTGTTGAACTAGAGGATCATGGCTGATACCTATGAATCTCATGCAGTCTGTCCTATCTACTGATATTCCACTGGCCCCTTGATCACTGAGTCTTACCATCCAAGATATCAATGGTTCTCCTATTCTTTGGCTGAATCTACTCAAAATATCTGTGACCTCTTGCGGTGAGAAATCTTCCTGAATTTCCCTTGTAACTGAATCTTCACCTCGGGTTTCTGTCTTCCTCCTTTGTATGGGTCGAGCCCTTGTCTGATCATTTAACCATCTCCTATTCTCTGTGTGAGGCACATCCTGAACCCCAGTAGTGTTTTGTGCCTCAGCCCCTAACATTGTCTCATTCTCTCCCCACTCACTTCCTCTGCCACCATGGCTAGGACGAAGCAGGCAGTCAGGCTCTTTCTGGGCTGGGTTGAAATGCACTCTGGGCTTTTTTGGTCTCCTGTTGCTCTTAGCCACATTAATAGAAAAGTTCTCATTTGAGTCAGTTTGGTCTCCTGCTATCTGAGATTCCCCTTCTTCCTGTGGGGTAGGAGTGCCCCCATGTTTTTCACTTAATCTCAATCTTTCGTATACTAGCCGGTAGGCTGATAACACTATCCAGCTTTGCCTAGATAGTGATGCCCCTGACTGAATCCCAACTTCTCGTAAACACTTTTCCAAATCCCTAGGATCTCCTCTCCGTAGCCTTGGTTCCCAGTTTTCACAGGGTCCAGCTTTTTTAGCCAATTCTTTTGCTAGGGAGGAATAAAATGGATCCTCCCATCCTGGGATATTCATCTCTTCCTCTGGAATTGTTCTGCTTCTAAATAGAGATCTTATACCTAGCGATCCCATCCTCGTCGCCAAATGTATTAGGAGGGCAGAGTTTATAATCTCAAAGAGGATCATAAACATGTCTGAAACGTTCGGAACCGCCGGATATAAGAAACTCTCAAAGTAGAAGGCAGAAGAATCAAAACATTTATTTAGGCTCCACAGTAACCAACCCATGAACCAGCAACCCCATTTTGATATATTGATCAAAAGCTTCCAGGCCCAATAAGTACGCCTTGAAAGAGTAACCAGGAGGCTACAGAGAAGCATGATTGCGTAAAGCAAAATCATGTTTCCCCCTCTATGGTAATAAGATTACCCACTGGCCTGAAGTCTTTGTTCAGCTTTCTCCCGTAGGTCAGCTCTGCTACTGGCAGCTCCTGCTTCAGCTGTGGCTGTGGCTGTAACTGTAGCTGTAACTGTCGCTGTAACTGTCGCTGTAACTGTCGCTGTAACTGTCTCTGGCTCCAACCGGAAAAGGAAGAGAGGATCTTCAAGCTGTCCTCTCCCCTCTTATAGAGTTTTTGACATCATCAAGCACCGCCTGAACGACCAGGGCCGATTGGTTCTTGACTTGGCCCCTCCCCCTAGCGTAGCTGTTAACACCTCCCCTCAGCCAGCCCCATGACTCATCACACAGGAAGTTGTCTGCTTCCTGGAATGCTCTTTGGGCTTCCTGCCCCGGAAGAGCAAGCCACAGTGTCCAGAGGCTCAATGAGGTAAGCTGAGTCATTCAAAGAAAACAAAGGCCATTCTGGCTACAAAGGCTTAGTGCACTACAATCTCAATGGGACTCAATTGCATGAGATACAGTGCATTCCAGTGGAAATGGACTAAATTAAGAGTTAAGTGGACTTAAGTTTGAATCCCAGTACTGCCACTTATTACATATATCATCTTAAGCAAGTCTTTTCTGACTCCAGGTCCATCTTTACCCATAGTACCACAGTGCTATCTATCAAGACAGACTCTTAGGTTTTTTCTAGCTCCAAATTCTATTCCAATAACATATCAGTAAAAAATGAAAGTTAATATGATTTTCATTGTCAAGAGAAAAATAGTGTCTGATTCTAGAGAAGTGATAGTGTTACTGCTGTGCTCCAGTCTCATTAGATACCTAGAGTTCTACATTCAGTTCAATTAAATTAAATTCCACTCGACAAATATTTACTTCCCATTACTGTGTTAATTGTATTATTTTATCAATGAATTATTGTATTGGTCGCATCTGCTCTAGCTGCCGTCACTTTCTTTCCCAATTTCCACTACTTGGAGAAACAATTCATCTCTATACTATGTTCTACTCTTCTGTCTCTTATTCTGTTGTATTATCACCATTCATTCCTTGCCAAATTCTAATGTGGACTGCAGTCATCATATACTTCATTAGCTCCTGATTTGTTTGTTCTCGGTTGTTGTTTTGTAGAAGGGAAGTCAGGGCAATTGCGGTTAAGTGACTTGCCCAAGGTCACACAGCTAGTAAGTGTGTGAAGTGTGTGAGGCTGGATTTGAACTCCAGGGCCTGTGCTCTACTCACTCCACCACCTATCTGCCCCTACCTCATTAGCTCCTGATCACATGCTGTTGATTGGATATGGAGGATGTAACACAACTGAGATGACTGGAACTACAAATGCATATTGTACACCATTAATTGGGTCTTTACTGTAGCTTGTCAATGCTTACCTACTCACATGATTTTCTATCTCACTTACCAAAGTGATTATTCCAAATCTTTTACTTTCTTCTCAGGCTTTTACTCTGTTTCCCCTTACCACCTTCCCAGACTTCTATAATTTGGCTTCCTTCCTCGTCATTCAACTAAAACTACTCCCTTCGAGTTTCCAATTATCTTTCTAATACCCAAATCTAACACCCCCATTCTCAGCCCTCATACCCCTTGACCCCTCTGTGTCATTTGACAATGTTGACCGCCTTTACTTCCTGGACACCTCTCCTCTACATAGAGATGATACCTGAAACAATGAGATCTCAAAAAGAAGATGCATGAAGTAAATCAAAGAGGTGCTAAAATAGAGCACTAGGAAAGACCCATCCTAAGAGAGCTAAGGATTAATGATAATTCATGGAAGTCCCTAATTAAGAAAGAAAAACAGTCTGGAACACATCCAGCAGAAGATCATAGATTCACAGATTGACAGTTGGAAGGAGCCTAGTAGAAGGCAAGGGATCTAATCTAATTCCTTCATTTTACAGATAGGGAGATAGATTTTTTTTTAAAGAAAATTGGTCATACAGTTTATAATTGACAAATCCAGAGCTCTTTTCACAATCAAAATGGTGAGATACCTGTAGATCATGACATTTAATGATCAGATAAAGGAAATAGAGTTATTTAGAGAGGATAAAAAATGTGGAAACATGAAAGGATCATTTCTTAAAGACACTTGCGAAAGAATGACTAGATATATTCTGCTTGTCCCTCAAGATAAAGCTAGAAGCAATGGGTGGTAGTAGAAAAGAGGCATATATTGATTTTATTTAAGGAAAACTTCCCTAACAATTAGAGCTGGACAAGAACGGAATAGTTTGCCTCAGGATTCAGAGAATTTCTCATCATTGGAAGTTCTAAAACAGGAAGTGTGTGACTAAATTACTGAGGTGTTGGAGAAGGGATTCTTTTCCATCTCTAGAGTGGTTTAGAAATCTTCTGAAGTCCATTCCAAATTTACGATTCTGTGATCTTGGAGGAAGGGGGTGAGTGAGATAAAGCCTTATATAAATTATACAAGGAAACTAACTAAATTAACTTGTACCCTGCCTGACTGTCATTAGTACCATAAGTGAGTGTAATTGCCTGAGAGTTCCATTTACAAATCACGAGAAGTAGAATCAAAGTCAAAAGCTGCTTCTGATTTTAATAAACAGAAATGACTGCAGAGATTGCTTTGTGTTCCAGTCTGGTATAATCACTTAGCAATGCTGAGTAGTAATTTTATTTTTTTTCCTTTTCAAATATTTTCCTTCTTATAACTTAAAAATATAGCAAGATGGATGATTAAAATCTCAAAACTCTTCCTTTCCAATCAACAACCTTATTTTTCTTTGTCTTTTTCTATTCACATTCTGTAATGAAAAACAAAATCTTGTTTTAATTTCCTTTGTTTTCCTCTTAGATTAGTTGAGAGGTGGGAAAGGGAAATTTATGTGGCTTAATAGACAAGAGAAATGGAACAAAGATTTCTTTCACATTTATGGGAATCCAGCTTTTTTTCCCCCATGGGCTGAAGTTCAAACATTTGATATCTACTTAGATTATTTTGCATTTTTGATTTCCCTTTATCATAATCACCACCTTTCTGCTCTGGCATTATTTTCTGAATCAAATATCAGTACTGCTCTTGCTCGACTTCTTATAATTTATTTTCATTTTCAATGTTTCGGTCGCATCTAATTTAATCATATAGTTGTGCACATTTGTATCTTCATCGATTTGTATTGCACTCCACGTAGGACTTTTTCAATGCTGAAGAAAATATTGCCTTAATATTTCTAGCTGTTTTTCAATAGACAGAAACTTTACTAATAATCATTGTCGAATACTCATGAATCTGTGGCTTCACTTTTATAACAGAAGAAGCACAGATCATAGGTTAAATTTGAAATCATAAATTTTGGGCCTAAAAAGAATTTTAGAGATTAAGTGATATTTTCCAACCAACCTTGTTTTATAGATGAGTAAAGTGATACACTCTGAGATCGCTGGCATAGACCTAGCTTGTACAGTGGATAGAACTCTGGGCCTGGATTCAGGAATGTTTGAGTTGCAATGTTACTATCAAACATTTACAAGCTGTGTCATCCTGGGCAAGTCACCTAACTGCTGTTCATCTCATTTCCTCATATGTAAATGGGGGTAATGATAGCACCTAGCTGGCAGGGGTGTTAGAAAGCTCAAATGAGATGATATTTGAAAAGTATTTAGCACTGTATCTAGCAGAGAGTATATAAAAGATTATCCCTTTCTCCCTCCTCCCTTCAAAACTAGTTGTCACTCTCATCACTACTACAGAGATCCCGTGGGAAACTACAATACGGATATTTTTTTTTAAAGAAAAAATTTAAAAGTACATATAAATATACATTTTTTTTCAATTTCTCTATTTATTTTTAGTTTACCACACACAGTTCTACATAGTTTTGAGTTCCAGATTTTCTCCCCTCCCTCCCTCCTCCCTCCCCAAGACGGCATGGAATCTCATATAACTGTCATGTATAACTTCGCATTGAATTAATTTATGCACTAGTCAAGTTGTGGAGAAGAATTTTGACCAATGGAATGAATCATGAGAAAAAAGAAACAGAACCAAAAAAAAAAACCCAAAAACAAAAACAAAAGAGAAGCAAAAAAGGCAAGCATGTAGTGCACCTCGATCTGTATTCAAACTTCACAGTTCTTTCTCTGGATGAAGACAGCATTTTCCATTTTGAGTCCCCTGGAGTTGTCCTTGCCCCTTAGGTTGCTGAGAAGAGTGCAGTATGTCAGGGTTGGTCCTCACGGGATCCAAATATCTGTGGCTGTGCACAATGTTCTCCTGGCTCTGCTCCACTCACTCAGCATTATGTCGTGTAGGTTTCTCCAGGTTGTGATGAAGTCTGCATCATCCCCATTTCTTATGGCACAATAGTATTCCATTATCTTCATATACCACAACTTGTTCAGCCATTCCCCAATTGATGGGCATCCCTTTGCTTTCCAATTCTTGGCTACCACAAAAAGAGCTGCTGAAAATATCCTTGTACATATGGGTCCTTTTCCAGCTTGTGTGATTTCTTTGGGATACAACCCTAGAAGTGGTATTGCTGGGTCAAAGGGTATGAACATATCTATAGCCCTTTGGGCATAGTTCCAAACTGCTCTACAAAATGGCTGGATCAGCTCACAACTCTACCAGCAATGCAACAATGTTCCAATTTCCCCACATCCTTTCCAGCATTTATCATTTTCCTGTTTTGTTATTTTAGCCAATCTGACAGGAGAGATGTGGTATCTAAGAGTTGTTTTGATTTGCATTTCTCTATTCAGTAGTGATCCAGAGCATTTTTTCATATGCCTATAGATAGCTTTAATTTCTTCCTCTGAAAACTGCCTGTTCATATCCTTTGACCATTTCTCAATTGGGGAATGGCTTGTATTCCTATATATTTGGCCCAGTTCCCTGTATATTTTAGAAATGAGGCCTTTATCAGAGATACTAGTTGCAAAGATTTTCTCCCAATTTTCTGCTTCCCTCCTAATTCTTGTTGTATTGGCTTTTTTTTGTACAAAAACATTTCAATTTGACATAATCAAAATTATCCATTTTGCATTTTGTAATGCTCTCTATCTCTTGTTGGGTCATGAATTCTTTACTTTTCCATAAATCTGATAAGTAAACTATTCCTTGCTTTCCCAAATTACTTATAGTATCAGCTTTTACTCCTAAATCATGAACCCATTTTGACTTTATTTTGGTATATGGTGTAAGATATTGGTCTATGCCCAGTTTTTGCCCTACCATTTTCCAATTTTCCCAACAGTTTTTGTGAAATATTAAATTATTAGCCCAGAAGCTGGTCTCTTTGGGTTTATCAAAGAGTAGATTGCTGAACTTGTTGATTTCTCCTACTTGTGTACCTATCCTATTCCACTGATCCACACCTCTGTTTCTTAACCAGTACCAGGCAGTTTTGATGACTGCTGCTGTGTAGTACAGTTTAATATCTGGTATGGCAAGGCCGCCTTCTCTAGCATGTCTTTTCATTAATATCCTAGATACTCTAGACCTCTTGTTTTTCCAAATGAATTTTGTTATTATTTTGGCCAGCTCAGCAAAATAATTTTTTGGTAGTTCGATTGGTATGGCACTGAATAGATAGATTAATTTAGGTAAAATTGTCATTTTTATTATATTAGCTCGGCCTAACCATGAGCAACTGATAATTTTCCATTTATTTAGATCTGATTTTATTCGCGAGAAAAGTGTTTCGTAGTTTTGTTCATATAGGCCCTGGGTTTGTCTTGGCAAATAGACTCCCAAATATTTTATAGTGCCTTCAGTAACTTTGAACGGAATTTGTCTTTCTATCTCTTACTGTTGGGCTTTGTCAGTAATGTATAGGAATGCTGAGGATTTATGTGGGTTTATTTTATGTCCTGCAACTTTGCTAAAGTTGTTTATTATTTCAAGTAGTTTTTTACTTGATTCTCTAGGATTCTCTAGATAAATCATCATATCATCTGCAAAAAGTGATAATTTAGTTTCTTCTTTTCCTATTCTAATTCCTTCAATTTCTTTTTCTTCTCTTATTGCTACCGCTAATGTTTCTAGTACCAAATTGAATAATAGGGGTGATAATGGACATTCTTGTTTCACCTCTGATCTTATTGGGAATGCATCTAGTTGATCCCCATTGCAAATAATGCTTGTCGATGGTTTTAGGTAGATGCTATTTATAATTTTGCAGAAGGTTCCACTTATTCCTATGCTTTCTAGTGTTTTTAATAGGAATGGGTGTTGTACATTGTCAAAGGCTTTTTCTGCATCTCTTGAGATGATCATATGGTTTCTGCTAGTTTTGTTGTTGATATGGTCAATTATCCTAATAGTTTTCCTAATATTGAACCAGCCTTGCATACCTGGAATAAATCCTACCTGGTCATAGTGTATTATTCTCGTAATGAGTTGCTGCAATCTTTTTGCTAATATTTTATTTAAAATTTTTGCATCAATATTCATTAGAGAAATTGGTCTATAATTTTCTTTCTCTGTTTTAACTCTACCTGGTTTGGGTATTAGTACCATATTTGTGTCATAAAAAGAATTTGGTAGGACTCCTCCTTCACCTAATTTCCCAAATAGTCTACAAAGTATTGGAATTAGTTGTTCTTTAAATGTTTGATAGAATTCACATGTAAAGCCATCTGGCCCTGGAGATTTTTTCCTAGGGAGTTCATTGATGGCATGCTCAATTTCTTTTTCTGATATGGGGTTATTAAGAAATTTCACTTCCTTCTCCGTTAGCCTGGGCAGTTTATGTTTTTGTAGATATTCATCCATATCTCTAAGGTTGTCAAATTTATGGGCATACAGTTGGGCAAAATAATTCCTAATTATTCTTTTGATTTCCTCTTCATTAGAGGTGACCTCACCCTTTTCATTTTTGATACTGGTAATTTGATTTTCTTCTTTCCTTTTTTTTTAATCAAATTGGCCAAAGGTTTGTCAATTTTATTGTTTTTTTCATAAAACCAGCTCTTTGTTTTATTTATTAATTCAATAGTTTTCTTGGATTCAATTTGATTAATCTCTCCTTTGATTTTCAGTATTTCTAATTTGGTATTTAATTGGGGGTTTTCAATTTGCTCTTTTTCTAGCTTTTTCAGCTGTATGCCCAGATCATTGATCTCCTCTTTCCCTATTTTATTCATGTAGACATTTAGAGATATAAAATTTCCCCTAAGAACTGCTTTTGATGCATCCCATAAGTTTTGGTATGATGTTTCATTATTGTCATTCTCTTGAATGAAATTATTAATTGTTTCTCTGATTTGTTCTTTGGCCCACTCATTCTTTAGAATTAAATTATTTAGTTTCCAATTAGTTTTTAGTTTATTTTTCCATGGTACTTTATTGAAAATGATTCTTATTGCATCATGATGTGAAAAGGATGCATTGACTACTTATACTTTTCTGCACTGGATTGTGAGGTTTTTATGCCCTAGTACATGGTCAATTTTTGAGTATGTGCCATGTACTGTTGAGAAGAAAGTATATTCCTTTTTATCCCCATTCAGTTTTCTCCAGAGGTCTATCATATGTGCCTTTTCTAAAATTCTGTTTACCTCCTTAACTTTTTTCTTATTTATTTTGAGGTTAGATTTATCAAGTTCAGAAAGGGGGAGGTTGAGGTCTCCCAATATTATAGTTTTGCTGTCTATTTCTTCCTGTAACTCCCTTAACCTCTCCTCTAAGAATCTGTGTGCCTTACCACTTGGTGCATATATGTTAAGCAATGAAATTTCTTCATTGGTTAAGGTGCCTTTTAGCAGGATATAATGTCCTTCCTTATCTCTTTTAATTAAATCTATCTTTACTTTTGCTTTGTCTGAGATTAGGATTGCTACACCTGCTTTTTTTACTTTAGCTGAGGCACAATATATTTTACTCCAGCCTTTTACCTTTACCCTATGTGTATCCCCCTGTTTCAAATGCGTTTCTTGTAAACAGCATATTGTAGGATTATGGTTTTTAATCCATTCTGCTATCTGCTTCTGTTTTGTGAGAATGTTCATCCCCTGCACGTTCAGGGTTATGATTTCTATCTGTGTCTTTTTCTCCATCCTAATTCCCCCTGTTTATGCTTTTATTTCTCCCTTTCCCCTTCTTCTCCTCAACAAAGTTTTGCTTTTGATCACCGTTTTCCTCAGTTAACCCTCCCTCTTTATTACCCTCCCTTCTCTTACCGTTAACAACTTGCTACTTCTCTTCTCCCTTCTGACCACACCCCCTCTCTTTTTCCCCCCTTACCCTCCCACTTCCTGTAGGACAAGTTAGATTTCTAAACTTTTCAGAGTATGTTATTCCGTTCTTGAACTAGATCAGATGACAGTAAAGCTCAAATACTGCTCTTCTCCCTCCCTTCTTTCCCTCTACTATAATATGTTTTTGTGCCACTTCATTTGGTGTAATTTACCCTTTTCTACTACCTCCTTACCGCTTCTCTCATAGCCCTCCCTTTATATCTCTTACTTATATTTTATATCTTTACATCAGTTAATTTATACAGGCATTCGCAACCTATGTATATCCCTTTCATTTGTCATAATAGGTGTACCACTCACAAGAATGACTTATATATGTATGTATGCATATATATATATATATGTATGTATGTATGTATATATATATACATATATATATATATATATATATATATATATATATACATACATAAGATGATATAATCCCACATCAAGATGTAAACAACCTGCCCTTATTGGTTAATAAGGTTTGTGGGGTTTTTCCCCCTGGTTACCTTTTTATGTCTCTCTTGAGTTTTGTATTTGGAGATCAAATTTTCCATTGAGTTCTGGCCTTTTAATCAGGAAGGTCTGGAATTCCCTTATTTCATTGAATGTCCATCGCCTTGCCTGGAAAATTATGCTTAGTTTTGCTGGGTAGTTGATCCTTGGTTGTAGTCCCAGCTCCTTTGCCCTTTGTAATATCATATTCCAATTTCTCCTGTCTTTTAATATGGAAGCTGAGAGATCCTGCGTGATCCTGACTGTAGTTCCACGATATTTGAATTGCTTCTTTTTGGCTGCTTGTAGTATTTTTTTCCTTGAGTTTATAGCTCTGAAATTTGGCTATAATATTTCTTGGTGTTTTCAGTTTGGGATCTCTTTCAGGGGGTGGTCGGTGAATTCTTTCAATGACTATTTTGCCCTCTGGTTCTAGGACCTCTGGGCAGTTGTCTTTGATAATTTCTTCGAAGATACTGTCAAGGCTCCTTTTTTCATCATGGATTTCCGGTAGACCAATAACTCTCAAATTGTCTCTCCTGGATCTATTTTCCAGGTCAGTTGTTTTGCCAATCAGATATTTCACATTTTTTTCTATTTTTTCATTCTTTACGTTTTGTGTTATTACTTCTTGGTGCCTTATAGATTCATTAGTTTCCACTTGCTCAAGTCTAATTTTTAATGAGTTAGTGTTTACATTTTGCTTTTGAGTCTCCTTTTCCAATTGGTTGATTTTGCCTCTCAGGCTGTCCTTTACTCTCTCTAGTTTCTGAACCTCCATATCCTTTTCGCCAATCTTATTCTTTAGGGACTTGATTTCATCAGTGAATTTTTTTTCCATTTTTTCCGTATTTTCTTTTAGCTCCCTAATTTGGTTTTTAAAATCCTCCTTTAGCTCTTCCAGCAGGGCTTTTTGGGCTGGATACCAGTTCATATTACCTTTTGAGGTATCTGATGTATCTACAGTATCATTACTTTCCTCTTGGATATTTGTATTTTGATCCTGCCTGTCTCCATAAAAAGAATCTATTGTCTTCGGGTTTTTTTGTGTGTTCTTCTTCATGTTGGTTTGCCTTTTGCTGGCTTTACAACGAATTTCTACCTTTGGGCCTCAGGGCTTTCTGTCCCTGCTTTCTTATTCTGGGGGTTGTGAGTCTAGAATTATAACCTTCAGTTTGCTGAGGTGTGGGGGAGGGGTCTGGCTCCCTGGAGTCTCAGTCCCTGTGGGTGCTCTCCAGCACTTGCTTTTCAGCTATGGTCTCAGCTGTTTGTTGTTTGAGCTGATGTCTGGCACTCCCACTGGGGGAGCAAGGTTACATCTGGGCTCCTGGCGTTGTCCCCTGCCGACTCTGCCCCTATGGGACTAATGAACTCCTGCTATTTGACCACTGAAGCCCCACTACTTTCTGCTCAGTTCCAGCGTTCTTATTCCCCCCCCCCCCCCAGGGATTCTCTGGGTGGAGAGGGGAGGGATTAGAGCTATTTAACTGGACGTTAAGAACTCCCGGAAGTTCAAGAATTCGCGTTTAATATGTTTGGCCTGCAAACTTCTAGAGAAGGTGTTTCATGGGTGGCGTTGCGCTGCCTCTCGTTGCTTCCACAGACTGCCGTCCTGTGTTGGGAGGCCTGGGGATCTCCGCCGGTTTCCGGCACCCAGCTTTCTCCCAGCCAGTCTCCCACGTGGATTTCCCGGCCAGCCGCTTCTGCCTTGGTCTGGAGCAGCTCCGCACCAAGCACTCTCCGAGTCTACAGGTTCGTGCCTCCTGCCTTTCAAACTCTCCCGGCTCGGAAATTTGCCCCACGCAGACTGCTCGCGGTTTCTGACTCTCTCAAATCTGCTCAAATTCACTTTTTTATAGGAATCTGACAGACCTTGTGAGAGAGCTCCGGTAGGACGCTGCCTTCACGCGGCCATCTTGGCTCCGCCCCCCCCCCCAATAGTTTTTCTTTTTCTAAATAAAATAAACTTTTCCACTAAGGTACTATTAAAAATGTTAAATATCTATACATAAAGTAAATCAAAGAGAAATATAACACTTTATTCTCCTTTCTATTTGAAGCCCGTAAAACTGTTCCTACTCTCTGCAAATGTCAATTTAGCCAAAACTGAAGTTGCTTACTTACCCCTTTGCTAAAGCTGTGAAAGCAGCTTTGTTTCTTACATCCACACCACATTCCTTTGAAGATAAAGGGGACAAATGATTGTTGTTATTTTAAAAAATACATTTGTGGACGGTATCTTATGTTTTTTAAATTGCAGAACTTCCAACTCTCCATATCTACTTCCATTAGTTTACACTATTTGTTGTTTTCTTGTCATAATCACCAGCTTTCTGCTCTTCCATTATATTGTAAATCAGACATTAGTGCTGTTCATGCTGTTTATTGTCATCTTTCCAAATTCAAAAAAAGTAGCACAACAGTTTGATAGTTACATAACAGCACCATTCCCCCAATAGCTTCCAAATGGTTACTAGACACTAGAGTATCAGAATGCCTTTTCTGCTTAAAATACTTACCATATTATTCACGATTAACATCTCCTCATCTAATAGGAAGAGATGAGATAATCTGCTTGCCATTAATGAACTAATGAATGAAAAATCACTTATTAGGAGCTAGTGTTACTGTTCAGTTGTTCAGTCGTGTCTGACTCTTCATAAACCCATGAACCATGTACAAATCACTGAGCTAAGCAAAGGGATAAAAAGTGAAACATTTTGTCCTCTCACAGAGTTTACTTTCAATTCAGGGAATGGTATGTATGAAGAGTGCTTAGATCTGGAAATTCTTAGGAATGATGAGTGACCCCATAGGGGACTAGATTAACAGACACTTCAGTAGCTATAAAAGCATTGATTGGATTAAGGTACCAGATTGACACTTCTGGATCACCTGCTAGACATAAGCTAGGCTAGATGCCATTCCTGCCTCAAGAGTCCCAAGCATTACCAAGTTCTCACACAGTAATATATTCTGAAATTTTTGATAGAATCAAATTTCCAAATGGCAAACCTTATTCCCTTTGACAGATTAAGATCCCCTCAATATGAGGTAGCAAGATTTTGAGGTCATTCTTCCAAATTCTTCTTGATTGAATGGGCTCACCAATAGATAGACAGACAGGTAAACAGATAGATGAATGAATGAATGAATGAAGAATAAATAGTTAGAAGAGGAGTCTTCTTTAATCTTTATTAAGCTATTATGTTTTCAGAAATGGAATATTTGTGAATGTTGTGGGAGGGTTTGTGTGTTTTATTTTGTTTTTCCTACTTTTTGGTGTTAGCAATCCTGGACACAGAAACTCAGACCATCTACAAGACAAGAAGTTGTGATGTTCATGAAAAAAATAAAAGAACAAAGGAAGGAAGGGAAGAGAAGGAGGGAAAGAAGGAAGGAAGGACAGAAGGGGAATGGCTTGTATTCTCACAAATTTGATTCAGTTCTCTATTTATTTGAGAAATGAGGTCTTTATCAGAAACACTTAGTGTAAAGATTTTTTCCCAGTTTTCTGTTTTCCTTCTAACCTTGGTTGCGTTGGTTTTGTTTGTACAAAAGCTTTTCAATTTAATATGATCAAAATCATCTATTCCACATTTTGTAATGCTCTCTATCTCTTGTTGGTCATGAAATCTTCCCCTCCCCGGAAATCTCACAGGTAGACTGTTCTCTGCTCTTCTAATTTTATTGCTTCATTGTCTATGGCGTGGCTGTCCAACCTTAGGTTTTTCTTGAAACAATAGACATTATATTTTTATTTGCTCATTTAGTGAGAGCTCTGTGGTAGCTTGTCTTCTTTTACTAAAGCATTTATATAAATTTCTATGCTTGTAGGTGGGCTTCATAAATCGCACTGTGGGCAGCATTTTGGGCAGCCCTGGTCTATGGTACCTTATAGCAAGATGTACTTCCCTTCCTTATCTCTTTTAATTAGATCTATTTTTTGCTTTCACTTTGTCTAAGATCAGGATTGCTACCCCTGCTTGTTTTACTTCAGCTGAAGCATCATAGATCCTGATCCTGCCCCTTACGTTTACTCTGTGTCCCTTTCAAGAATGTTTCTTGTAAGCAACATACTGTAGGATCCTAGTTTTTGATCCACTCTTGAAATCGACTTACATTTTAGGGGAGAGTTCATCCCATTCACATTGGCAGTTATGAATATTACCTGTGTATTTCCCTCAATCCTATTCTTTCTCCTGTTTGTCCTGTATATTCTTTCACCCTTTTCTGCCTCACCAGTGTTTGGCTTCTGTCTACCACCTCCCCCGATCTGCCTACCTTCTGATAGTCCCTGTCCCCCTCCCTTACCTAATATCTTGCCCTCCTGCTTCCCTGTTAGATAAGAGAGATTTCTATAATCATCGGATTGTGTATATTATTTGCTCTTTGAGCCAATGTGGATGAAAGTATGGTTCAAGTGATGCCCATCTTCTACACTCTCATCTTTCCCTCCACTGTAATAGTCTTTCTTGCTTCTTCACTTGAGATAATTTATCCCATTCTACCTCTCCCTTCCTTCCGCACCCTTTATAATCCTCTTTCTCATCCCTTAATTTTTTTATATCATCAAGTCAAATTCACTTAACCCATACCCTTTATCTATGCATATTCCATCTAGCTGTACTATTAATGATGCAGTTTTTAAGAGTTACAAGTATGATATTCTTGTGTAGAGATGTATACAGCTGAGCTCTATTGAATCCCTTGTTTTCTTTTCCCTTTTTAGCTGATCATGCTTCTCTTGGGTCTTGTCAAGACCCAAGGTCAAATTTTTGGTTTAATTCTGGTTTTCTTATGAAGGATTGAAATCCTTCTATTTCCTTGAATGATCATTTTTCCATTGCTGTATTATGCTCAATTTTGCTGGGTAAATGATTCTTGGTTGTTGTCCTAGTTTCTTTGCTCTCTGGAATATCATGTTGCATGACCTCTAATCCTTTAATATTGCAGCTCCCAAGTCTTGTGTGATCCTGATTGTAACTCCTTAATATTTGAATTGTTTCTTTCTGACCACTTGTGGTATTTTTTCTTTGACCTTCTGGTTCTGAAATTTCAATACAATGCATATGAGGGTTTTATTTTAAGATCTCTTTCTTGAGGTGATTGGTGCATTCTTTCAGTGCCTGTATTTCCCTCTGGGTCTAGGACATCAGGGAAGTTTTCCTTGATAATATATTGAAAGATGGTTTCCACGTCCTTCTTTTGATTGTGGCTATCAGGTAGTCCAATGGTTCTGATATTATTTCTCTTGGACCTATTTTCCCGGTTAGTTGTTTTTCTCATGAGGTATTTTACATTTTCTTCGATATTTTCATTTTGAATTTGTTCAATTAATTCATTATATCTTGTAGAGTCATTAGTTCTACTTGCCCAATTCTGACTTTTAAAGTGTTGTTTTCCTTGATTAACTTTTATTTCATTTCCATTGGCCAATTGTACTCTTTAAGGAATTGTTTTCTTTAGTAGATTTTGTATCTCCTTTTCCACTTGGCCAATTCTACTTTTTAAGTAGTTTTCCAAGCTGTTGAGTCTTTTTTTTCATAATTCTCTTACATCAATCTCATTTCTTTTCCCAATTTTAATTCTGTCTCTCTTATATGGTTATTCAGCTTTGTTTTGATGTCTTCCATGAGATCCTTCTGAGCCTGAGACCATTTCCCATTTTTCTTTAGGTTTTGCCCATAGATGTTTTGACATTGTGCTCTTCAGAGATTGTATATTGGTCTTCTCTGTCACCAGAATAACTTTCTATGATGAGAGTTTTTTGTTGTTGTTGTTGTTGTTTTTTTCCTCATCTTTTCTGCCTTTTCCCTTCCTTTTAAATTTGGTCTTTGCTTCTAGTGTGGAAGGGGCTATGTCTCAGGTTTCTTGTGCTAGTGACTAACAGCCCTGACTGTTAACCTGTTGCTGCCTAGATGTTTCCCTGTGTCCATGGAGTACCTCATGACTGGTTCTGTGCTGAATGGGTGAGATTGGGGTGGCTGGAGCTGCTGGAGGCAGTAGGGGTCTGACAGCTTACCTGGTATTGAGCTAGGGTCCTATTAGGTGTGTCTGGCATGTTCTGAGGCCTGATGGGATATTTCTGCAGGTGTTTGGAGGGATTTGGGGGAAAGCTCAAGCAGGTGCCTGTTTTCACTTGGCTGTCTTGACTCTGTCCCTCTGGAATGTAATGTTTTAAAAGACTTATCTGATTGAGAGAGATTTCTGGGAGCCAACATGGAGAAATAAGCAGTAAATCACTGTAGATCTTCCATATTCACCTCTAATCAACTATAAAATAGTACCCCCGAACAAATCCTGGGATAGTGGAGTCAGCAAAAAGATGGGATAGAGCAGTCCTATAGTTCTTGAGACTTGGATGATTGGCAAGAAAGGTCCATCTCTCTCTAATAAAAGGGGAGCACATTCCAGGACAGGAAGCATCCCAGCAAGCCAACAGCAAGTCCCACTTAAGAAAACTAGTGGCAAATGTTGAGCCAAGTCTTGAGGAGCATGCAAATGCCAACACCAGGAATGTCCACATGCCTTAGCATAGTTTGGGGAATGAGCAGTCTCCAGCTCAGAGAAACACCATGTGCTTTAGCATAGCCCAAGGCAAATAGGCATCCTTCAGGGTCCATGCCTCCATGTGCTTCAGTGTAGGCCTGGGGAAATGCAGAAATATCTCTTTGCTAGGGCAGAAGCAGGATTCTCTTGCTTTGCCCTGCTTGGATCTGGGTCATAGTCTTAGTTGGTGGTCCTGGGGGAGGAGGAGGGCTAATGTGGCAGAGCTTGTGGTGGCTGTGGAGAGGGAGTCCTCCCAGCAGTTCCAAGGCAGAAAAGAGTACATGAGGTCATTCACAGAGCAGAGCACAGTCCAGGAGAGGAGTAAATACCTCTCATTGTATCATACCACCTCAGAAGAACTGAAAATTTTACAGGTGCCTAGAAATAGCTCTGAAAACAGCAGCACAAAAACCCTGAAGCTTGGAAAACAGCACTCTCAGGAAGCAGTCATATCTGGACGAAGAACTCAAAAGTCAAGTAATTTGCTGGAAAAATGAACAGACAGTGTAAAAAAAAATTCAGACTATAGAATCTTACTTTGGCAACAAAGAAGACCAAAACATACAGCAGAAGAAAACAAAGTCAAAGATCCTACATCAAAAGCCTCCAAAAAAAAGTATGAATTGTTATCAGGCCATAGAAGAACTCAAAAAAGA
Organism: Trichosurus vulpecula; assembly: GCF_011100635.1. Taxonomy (NCBI): domain Eukaryota; kingdom Metazoa; phylum Chordata; class Mammalia; order Diprotodontia; family Phalangeridae; genus Trichosurus; species Trichosurus vulpecula. The sequence goes on along the minus strand of NC_050574.1, from coordinate 449,158,222 downwards.
TTTGGAAAATCAAATAAAAGAAGTAGAGGAAAAATTGGGAAGAGAAATGAGAGTGATTCAAAAAAAATCGTGAAAAATGAGTCAACAGCTTGGCAAAGGAGACCCCCTCCCAAAGTATGAAAAAAATAACACCTTAAAAGTATACTAACCCAAATGGCAAAGAGTTTCAAAAAGCCAATGGGGAGAAGAATGCCTTGAAGGGCAGAATTTGCCAAATGGAAAAGGAGGTCCAAAAGACCACTGAAGAAAATACTACCTTAAAAGTGAGATTGGAGCAAGTGGAAGCTAGTGACTTTATGAGAAACCAAGAAATTATAAAACAGAACCAAAAGAATTAAAAAGTAGAAGACAATGTGAAACATCACATTGGAAAAACCACTGACCTGGAAAATAGATTCAGGAGAAATAATTTAAAACTTATTGGACTACCTGAAAGCCATGATCAAAAAAAGAGCCTAGACATAATCTGTCAAGAAATTATCAAGGAAATTTCTCTGGTATTCTAGAACCAGGGGGAAAAATAGAAATTGAAAGAATCCAATAACTGCCTCTTGAAAAAGATGCCAAAAGGAAAACTCCTAGGAATATTGGAGCCAAATTCCAGAGTTCCCAGGTCAAAGAGAAAATATGGCAAGCAGCCAGAAAGAAACATTTTGAGTGTTGTGGAAACACAATCAGGATAACAAGATCTAGCAGCTTCTACATTAAGGGATCGAAGGAATTGGAATATGATATTCCATAGGTCAATGGAGCTAGGATTAAAACCAAGAATCACCTACCCAACAAAACTGAGTATAATACTTCATGGCAAAATATAGATTTTCAATGAAATAGAGGACTTTGAAGAATTCCTGATGAAAATAAAAACAGAGCTGAATAGAAAATTTGACTTTCAAATATAAGAATCAAGAGAAGCACGGAAAGGTAAACAAGAAAGAGAAATCACAAGAGGATAACACACACAATGGGGTATCTTAACCTACAGGAAAGCAGGAGAGGATGAGATAAAGGTGGGGGGGATGATAGAAGGGAGGGCAGATTGGGGTAAGAGGTAGCCAAAAGCAAACACTTTTCAAAAGGAACAGGGTCAAAGGAGAAAATTGAATAAAGGGGGACAGGATAGGATGAAAGGAAATATAGTTAGTCTTTTACAGCATGACTATTATAGAAGTGTTTTGGTATAATGATATCTGTATAACCTATATTGAATTGCTTGCCTTCTCAAGGAGGGTGGGTAGAGAGCAAAGAAGCAAGAGAATTTGGAACTCAAAGTTTTAAAAACAGATGTTTAAAAAATTGTTTTCACATGCAACTGGGAAATAAGATACATAGGCAATGGGGTATAGAAATCTATCTGGCCCTATAAGGAAGTAAGGGGAAAGGGGATAAGGGTTGGGGGAGTGGGGTTATAGAAGGGAGGGCAGACTAGGGAAAGGGACAATCAGAATACATACCATCTTGGGGTGAGGGGGAGGGTAGAGATGAGGAGAAAATTTGTAACTCAAAATCTTGTGGAAATCAATGCTGAAAACAAAAAATAAATGAATGTTTAAAAAATTTTACATTCCTCATTTCTAATGTTTCTTTTATAGACTCCGTAGATTCTTGTAACTTACAGTGATTACATTCTAGCAAATTGCTGGGAACACTGAAAATGTGATGACTAAACCATTGCACCTAGGGAAAATTCAGGGTTAGATTCCTGTGAGCCCTGGTAATAACATTTACTTTAGCACTTTCCAGCATGGTCTGAAATACAGATCAGTGAATTTACTCTTCATTTTTCCTGATGTACCATATTGTCACTTCATTAATAATGAGCTCACATAGCCAACAACACTGTAGCATGCCTGAAAGAAACTGATCTAACACACATGTTTTCTCTATAAAGACATCATAGCCATCTCATACTTAGGATCACTAGACAGTGCTTCAGCACCATGCTTGGGCCTGTTTCAAACAGCAAAATCACCAAAAAAAAGCACAAAAATGCAGGGAAAAAGTGGTAAAAAATAGAATGCAAAAATGACAATTGTTTATAGTATAAGAGCTAAACAACAAGGCAGCGTGTCATTTCCTCAACCCCAGTTGCGAATATTTGCAGTGAGTGGCTCATCGTTCACCACTCTGCACTTGTCCACAAATAACCAGGAAAGTACTATGAGTTTTTATTTTGGGGGTTAAAAAGAAATTTTAGCAAGTAGACAAATTCACAAATACAGAATCCACAAATAATTTGAAATTATTATACTACAATTGTTGTAAGCAGCATTTTCAAGACTATAATCTAATGTCATCTGCATTAGAAAATGTTGAATAAATAATTATAAATTATATGTAACATATAATAAATAATAAAAATGTTTAATAAGTTAACATCAGTAAATGCTTAAGGAATTTTACTTTTTTTACATCAGTTTGTCTTAATTAAATCCTGCTTTAATATATAGTTTGTGTTGCCATACTACCTAACAGCTATCCTCCATATTACTTGGTAACTTTCCAACTTGTCAAATCAATGTGCATAAAAGTGTATATCCGTTCAAATGGAGAGTTTATTTGAAACTATATATGTCACTGGATTTTCACTCTTTTCTGATTAGTGTGTTGCTTCTCTTGCTGTGAATAAAGTGTAAACACTGTGTGTTTGAAAATAGACCCAGCTGTCAAATAATTGACTTTAGTATGACTGGAAAACAAATGATTCCTCTTTAAATTTGTATTTCTTGGGGCTACCAACATTTAACACTATCTCATTTTCAATTAAATTTAATTCTGTAAATGTTTATTAAGCATCTATTATGTGCAAAGCATTATAAAATAGTTCATCAAAGAAAAAAATTGACTACATAGATATAACATGTACACAAATCATCAATTCAAAATGTATACTGAGTAATGCAAAGTAGTTTCAAAAGGTAAAGAGTATTGTCTTTACTCAGTAATACTCCTAGGAGGATTGGGAAGGTCATGCGTAAAAAGATTTTGGAGTTAGGAGTTTGGAAACCTGGGTTTTAGTCTTAGTGTTTCTATTTGTTCTGTGACCTGAGATAAGTCACATACCCTCTCTGGTTGTCTGTTTTTGCATCTAATAAATTAGGAAAATAGTCATTCCCTGCAATTGTACTATTGGGGTAGATACTCTGGATTTCAAGTTAGGAGACTTGACTTTGAATCTTGGATCTGCTCCTTAATAATTATATGAATGGCCTTGGATAAATCACTTAATTCCCTTAAGCTTGATTTTTCAATCTCAAACAATCTTTAAAAAAACACTGAAAACTCTAGAGTACCACAAATACTTTATATCAAAAGATTTTTTTCCCCTAACACAAACTTTTTATTCCTGAAAAATTAATTTCTATAATTAAAATGTTTAATCATATATTAAAATGTGAATGTTGCATTCTATTAAAAATTTTAAGCCAAATAGTGTCCTAGTGAGTAAAAAAAGAAATCAAAGTAAATATTGCAATATCATTATCTAAATATTCTAACTTCTTCAAGCTATTCCTTTTTTTCAATCTATATAAAATGTGACAAGGAAGATACATTCTTAAAATTAGTAACTAACACAGGATAATAGTCTTAGGGCATATACCTTTAAGAAGAAGGACTTAAACATTCTGTTGCTTAATAGGTTGGAATCATACTACACCTTAAGGTTTATAAAAGTTTTCACACAAAAAGCCTGAGAGATAAAGAATAGATGCATTATAATCATATTGTACAGATGAAGCTCAAAGGAGTTACCTCAAATATCCAATGTCACATAGAAAGTGGAGCCAGGATTATAAAACTCAGACCTCATTTCCAAACTAATGTACCATAAAATTCTGCTAGAAATAGAATTTGCTTAGCTTTCTTCAGGCACCTAGGCAGCTAGGATGCATGGTTAATAGAGCACAAGGCCTAGGCTTAGGGAGACCTGAGTTCAAATGTGACCTTAAACACTTTCTAGTTGCATGACCTTGGGAAAGTCATTTAACATCTGTTTGCCCCCATTTCCTCAAGTGTAAAATGGGGACAATAAAAGAACCTATTTCCAGGGTTGTTGTAAGGATCAAATGAAATAATCCGTAAAAGCACAGTGCCTGACACATATTATCATGATAGATTTTCTTGAACTCAGTGAGGAAAACAGTGAGGAAAATTATTCCAATGATCAATCCAGATATATGCTGTTTGACCCTAGGCGGTTTCTGTCAAGTCTCAGCACAATAATTCCGTGTTAGGCTGAGCTTTATTATGTGTCTGATATTTTTAGGGTCACATTAGAATGGTAATTAATGGTAATTAAAATGGTAATATGATGTTAAAGAAACTGAGTCCAGAGTTATTGCAACTTTTGTGATGGTCCTTTCTTTCTTGAACAAGCCCATCTTCAATGGCAGGAATTTTCCTTTGATTTGTCTTGGTATGGAGATTTTCTAGGATGAGATGTAGGTTCAAGCATCAGTTCTGTCAATTATGATCTTTGGGACCTTGAGCAAATCATCAATCCCTCTAAGCCTAATTTATTCATCTTTGAAACAGCTATATCACTACTTACACTACTTATCTCACTTGGTTATTATGAAGATTAAATCTAATCATGAATCTATAGAGACCTTTGCCAGTCTTTTGTCTTATAGACCCTCTCTCCTTGGCATAATGAATGTGATGGTATTGTGCATGGGTATGACAAGCAAAGAGTAAAGTAGAGGAGCAGAAAGTAAGCAACTTTTGGATAAAATGCACTGGAGGCCCTTAAACAGGGCAGTAACAGTAAGACTATTTTGGCAGCTGTGTGGAAGATGGATTGGGCAGGGGACAAGATGAGAAACTGGGAGGATAATCAGAAGGCATTTATAATGGTCTGGGGAAGGTGTAATGGAAGCTTGAACTAGAGTGATGGCTGTGAGTGGAGAAAATTTAGTGTGAAGGTAGGATTGATGTAACTTTTTGGATCTAGAGAGTGAGAGAAAAGTTCAGGATGATCTAGGTTGTAAATCAGAGAGACTAGAAAAATGGTGAGGTCCTCAACAAAAATAAAGTTTAGAGTAGGCAGTTGAGAGAGCACTTATACTGCTGAGTTTAAAGTGTTTACTGGCAATCCAAATCTCTGGTGTGAGGGCTTGCTGAGATGTCTGCAGGACTTCCTGTTCACTTACAATGCCTACATTTCACCCAACTCTCACCTGTGGCTCCAAGAAGCTGTAGCATGAATAGTGGCCCCAACCCAGTAAAACTCTCTTGGTAGATGGACTAAACTAGGTTACTAAGTTGAAGCCTCAAACCATTGGTGAGTAGGGAGATGTCCACCCTGAGCATGTGAAGACTTGGAATGGGAAGATGAGAACAATTTGTTCTAACAGACATGAAGGCAAGCTGAAGCAGGTGCTGTGGAGCACTTGGAGCTTCATCAGACATCAAAGATGCCAAAGCCAACCATTGAATCCTGCCATCCAAACCATTGCCTGTCATTCTCACATTTGCCTTGCCACTGGGCTTTGATGACTGGGAGAGAGACTAAGGCTAATGGCTTCCTGCAACTTTGCCTCACTTAAATCCAATTCATATACAAGTCAAGACATCACCCCAAGATGTCATTGGTCCTCTTCAAAAAGGAGAACAACCTTCCCTTTATTATTTCCAGTTTGCCCTATTTAATCTTGTTTGTAGATTATTGATTGCATCTTGTCTTCTTTAATTAACTATGAGCCTCCTGAGAGCTGGGATTGTCTTTTGCTTCTCTTTTTATCTCCCGGCACTTTAGCATAGTGCTTGAAACATAATAGGTACTTAATACATGTTTGTTGACTGACTGACTACTTCCCTTTACACATTCTGCTATCCAGACACACTGGTCTACTTAATGCTCCCCAAATATAACTCTCCATCAGTTGGCTGGCCTTTAGCCCTGGGTGTCCCCCATGCCTGAAATGTTCTCTTTCTTCACCCCTAACTCCTAGCATTCCTGGTCTCCTCGAAACCTCAGATCATATACTGCCTTCTATAAGAACTTTCATGCTTCCACTCCTGCCTCCAGGTTTCTTCCTCCTTAATTCATTTGTTATTTACACTGAATATATTTTGTGTGCACATGGTTATATTCCCCCCACACACACCCATTAGAATGTGAGCTTCTAGAGGACAAGGGCTGTGTTTTTGGCTTTCTTTATAGACTCTGTGCTGTATACAGTGCTTGGTGCATAGTAAGCATTTAATTATTCATCTTTTGTTTTGAAGAGGACCAGTGATATCATTGAGTGACATTGTAACTTATACGTGATTTTAAGTGAGGCAGAATCACACAGTCATCAGCCTCACTCTCTCTTCCAGAGTCAACAAAGTCCAGTGGCAAGACAAAAGTCAGCATGACTAATGATGGAGTCAGGAAGAACTAATTTCAAATCCAGCCTCAGACACTTACTATCTGTATGACCCTGGGCAAGTCACTTAACTTTGGTGCCTCTGTGTCCTCATATGTAAAATGAGCAAACTACTTGAGTATCTTTGCCAAAAAAAAAACCCAAATGAGGTCACAAATAGTTAAACACTACTGAAATAACAAAACAAAGCCTTTATGTAAGCATTTAATAAATGGTTGTTAAATGACTGACTGACCTTAATTGGTTTTATAAAATGCAGCTATTTTTTAGTTTTCCCCTGAGTTTGTATCTTACTTTTTCTGCCTAACTTCTATTTACATTTCCTTTCTATTCTTATCCCTTCTTCTTCCACTAATGCAACATTTTTCTTTGGAAGGATTAGAAGGTAGGAAGGGCATCCCTTTTATCAAGTATTCTCTTCAATCAAATAATTTCCACAGACTCCCCAGAAGATGTCTAAAATAACTTAAATAATCAAACTTTCTTTTTGAATCCCAGGAAGCCCAAACTATACTCCATTCTTACTCCTACCATCTGAAATGTCTTTGCTTGGATTCTCTACAAGTCTCTAAGGCACAAAGGGTTTCTTTCATTCTTCAAGCATCTCATTCTGCATTTAATTTATGTATGTATTTAATAAGGTACACAGCTATCTCTTTGTCTTTTTTTTTCATGTGATGCATATGTCCTCTCTGGGACATTTTCTCCTCACCTGTAATGCAAAGAATTTATACTCAGTGAAATCTAAGGTCCTTTCTAGCTTTCATAATCTCTAAGTGTGATTATGTATGTGAATATAGCAAGGTCTGGTTTAGACTCTAAGTTCCCAAGGGATGCTTTGCTAAAGCTAATATCCTTTTTTGTGATGTGCTCCCTGAAACGTTCTGATGATTTTCCATTTCTTTTGCCCGTCATTGTCATTCCTCAAATTGATTATTTATTTTATTTAACTAGGTCTTCCCTTTGTTATATTTTTATTTTAACAAATGCTCATGGACTTTTACTTACCTACTAATAGAAAATTATGTCCCTTTTACAAATATATCGTCTATCCTCTTTGCTACCTTCAGTGATGAACTAGAAACTTTTTCATCTGCCTAAATGGAACTACACACACACACACACACACACACACACACACACACACACATCTGCATTCTAGTGTAAAAAAGGCAAAATGATGCATTGAGAAGTAATTTCTGTGGCCCAAGACCTACTCACAACTTGAAGCACCTAAGATGGCATGGAGCCCTGAAGAAAATTTTAAACTTTTTTTGTTATAGAAGAACACAGGAAGGATGTGGATTTCAAATAAATTTGAGTGTTATAAAATTTTAAATACATCGGGACATGCTTATTTTAAGACTGAGTAATCTCAAGCATTAAAGAGACATGTAATTGTCTTTCCTCTTTGATGTGACATTAAAGTGATTAAGTGTTTGCTCCAACTATATATTTCTCCAGCTTGACTATGCTTGACATTTAAGATAGCCTAGGAGGGAAAATTATGAGGAATATAGAACACAGTTCTCAGTTGTGGTTTAAGTTGCAAGGCTTGAAAGCAGTGAAAATACAAGACAAGACCTTAAAATGCTAGACGTTGGACTGCAGAGCTTTTAGCTCTTATACATGTTGCCCTTAAGGTAAAGACCTAGATATTTCTCACATCAGTGGTTTCTTTAAGTGCCTTAGTAGGAATCAAACACTTTCAGTTCTTCAATCTGTTCTCTCAGTAAGAGAGGAAATAATTTGAAGAGTTTCATAGACTTTTAGGTATCATAGACTTTTAGGCAATCTCAGAAAGGGCATTAATTTTTTTAAGCTCTTAAAACACTATGAAACTGACTTTATTTCATGTGTCTAAAACAAAATCTGATAAACAAACCAGAGCAGAATGAGCTTCATGGTAAGTTCAGATTTTAAAGAGATATGTACAAAAGATGATGAAGATATAAATAAGGAATAAGAAATGAAAAATAAAAGATAAATCTGAAAGGGTTATGTAAGGAAAGATAAAGGCTTACATAGCTTTTTTTAATGCCTTAAAGAAACAAACAGAAAATTATTTTGATGGAATGTTTAGAAAAAAAAAGAACCAAGAATGAATGCAATTAATTTTTAAAATATGGAATAACGTGACCAGGAGAAAGTATGGAGAACTACTAAACTCAAATTTTCCTTCCAACTTATATCTTCAAATTTTTTTTTAAAAAGAACACATTTAAGAAGAACCAAGAGCCAAGAAGGCAGATTTGAGGCAGCAACCCAGACAAACTCTTCCAATATTCCCCTTCAAATAACTTTGAAAAACACCTCAAATCAAATTTTGGATCAGCAGTTTCAACAAAAGGTCTGGGTAACACATTTTTTTTTTTTCATCCTAAGACAACTTAGGAGGTCAACAGAGATGCCTGTGCACAGTAGTGGGAGCCAGCCCTGAGCGCAGGTGGCAGCATCTTGGAGGTGGATCTTGGAAGTGACCACAAAATCAGCTATAGTAGCAGCAACAGCTGCCCAGAGCTGGTAAGAGATTCAGATAACTGGACAAAAAGAGATTATAGGGGGCATTTGGCAGCACTGGGTGAATCTGGTACTCATTGGAAACTCAACTGCCCATGCACAATTCTGGGTCACAGTTCCATGGTGGAGAGAATTACTTGTAGTCAGTCACAAAGGAACAGGAGCTTTGGTAACAGTTCCAGGGCCAAGAGGAGCACTAGCACTTGTGGTTGCAGGGCACAGGGACACATAATGAATGAAGACCAGGGCACAGACCAGGAGAACAGAGACCAAATTTTTACCAGATAATAAACCCTTTGAAGCACCAAAAGTGAGTAGATTCTCAGAATTAGCACTGAAAACAGGAGCATGATACAACTTAAAGCTTGAGACAGTTCCTCCCCATTCCCAGACAAACAGAGTCCAATTTTGACATTAAGTTAAAAGTCAAGAAACAGGCTGTAAAAATTGGAAAACAAATTTTAAAAAGATTCTGATCATAAAAAGCAATATAGTAGCAGAGAAGACCAAAACACAAACTCAGAAGAAGACAACAATGTAAAAACATCTACACCCAAAGCCCAAAGAAAAATGCTAATTAAATGCAAGCCCAAGAAAAACTCCTAGAAGAGTTAAAGAAAGAGATAAGTGGTAGAGGAAAAATTGGGGAAAGCAATAAGAGAGATGCAAGAAAATTATAAAAAAAATTAACTGTTAAAAAAAAGGGAGAGGGAGTGGTCATAAAATACTGAAGAAAATAATACCTCAAAAACCAGAACTACACTAAGGGTAAAAGAGCAACAGAAATTCACTAAAGAAAAAGACCTCTTTAGAAAGTAGAATATGGCAAATGGAAAAGAAGGTACAAAATTTCACTGAGGAAAATAATTGCTTAAAAAATTAGAATTGGGAAAGAAGAAGCTAATGATTTCATGAGACACTGAAAAACAATAAAACACAATAAAAAGAATGAAAAATAGAAGAAAACGTGCAATACCTCATCAGAAAAAACAAGCTATCTGAAAAAAATCAAAGAGAAATAATTGAAGGATTATTGCACTACTTTAAAGCCATGATTTTTTAAAAAAGAGCCTAGACATCATCTTCCAAGGAGTTACCAAGGAAAATTGCTCTAATATCTTAGATGACAGGGTTAAATAGAAATTGGATGAACCTAATGATCACCTTCTGAAAGAGATGCCAAAAATGAAAACTCCCAGTAATATTACAGCTAAATTCCAGACATCCTAGGATAAGGAGAAAATATTGCAAGCAACCAAAGAGAAAAATTCAAATATCATGAAGCAACAATTTGGATCACAAAAGATTTAGCTGCTTCCACATTAAAGGGATGGAAAGTTGGAATATGGTATTCCTGAAGGCAACAGAACTAATATTACAACCAAGTATATCTGACTCAGAAGAATTTAGTATAGTCCTTCAGAGGAAAAGAATGAATGAGAGGGCAACTTAAGGGAGTGGGAGGTAAAAAATAAAGCAGACTTTTGAGGAGGAACAGGATAAAAGGAAAGAGAGAAGGACAAACAGAAGAAAAGGGGATGGAGGGAAATACATAGTTACTAATCATACCTGAATGTAAATGGGTTCAGCCCACCTATAAAACAGAAGCAGATAGCAGAATGGATTAGAAACCAGAATCCAACAATATGTTTGGATATAAGAGACATACTTGAAACAGAACCAATGGGAGAGGGAGAGAGGGAGTGAGGGAGGGAGGGAGGGAGGGAGAGAGAGATGGAGAGAGAGAGAGAGAGAGAGAGACACACACACACACAGAGAGAGAGAGAGAGAGAGAGAGAGAGAGAGAGAGAGAGAGAGAGAGAGAGCTGGAGTAGAATGTGTTATCAGCTTCAGCTGAAGTAGAAAAAAAAGACAGAGGTAGCAATTATGACCCCAGTCAAAGCAAAAGTAGACCTAATTAAAAGAGATTAATCAGGAGAACTACATTTTGATAAAAGACAATGGGGGGAGGTGAAGCTAGGTGATGCAATGGGTAGAGTACTGGCTCTGGAATCAAGAGGACCTGAGTTAAAAATCTGGCCTCAGACACTTACTAGCTAAATGACACTGGATGAGTCACTTAACCCCAATTGCTTCCAAAAAGAAATAAAAACAATGTACTAGTAATAATAATAATAATAACTATATATATATATATATATATATATATATATATATATATATATATGAAATTTCTCTGATAAAGAACCTTTGTCTCAAATATGTAAGGGACATGAACATGAAGTTTTCAGAAGAAGACATCAAAAGTGTCATTTTTGTTGATGTTGTTGATTACTTGTATATAACTTTTTGTGATCTCCATTTGGAATTTTCTTAGCAAAGATTCTAGATTGGTTTGCAATTTTCTTCCCTAGCTCAATTTACTAATGAGTAAATTGAGGCAAATAGGATTAAATAATTTGCCCAGGGTCACATAACCAGTAAGTGTATGAGGCTGGATCTAAGCTCAAGTTGTTCTAACTGCAGGCCCAGCATTCTATCCACTGCACCACTTTCCTGCTCCAAAGCTATATAGTCAAATGGAAAAAAAGTTCTAAGTCATTATTGATTGGAGAAATAAAAATTTAAACAACTCTGTGTTCCTACCTCACACTTATCAGAAATGGTGAATGCTAGAAGAGATGAGGAAAAATAGATATACTAATAAACTGTTGGTGGAGATGTAAACTGGTTCAAACATTCTAGAGAATAATTTTTCTATGACTAAAAGGCTATAAAATTGTCCACAAGCACCCTTTGATCCAGCAATACCACTACTACAGCTAATATGGAAATATGTTTTGCATAATTTCACATCTATTATTCATATTATATTGCTTACCTTCTCAGTAAAAGGGAGGGGGCAAAGGGAGAGGGAAAATGTGGAACTCAAAAAATAATCTGAGTGCTAAAAAATAATATTTTGAAGAAGGAACTAAGGTAAATGGCAAATGAAATTTAATAACTTCCAACAAGCATTTATTAGGCACATTCTATATACAAGGCTTTGTTCTGGGTAGAGATAAAGATAATACATTTACTTCAGATTTATTTTACCCTCAGAGTTTAGAATCAAATAAATATAACATATATATTTAATACATATATTTGAGGGGCATGAAGAGAGTGCTTTATGAAGGTGAACTGAGGAATTGACATAGGTTTCATGGAGAATCTAGAAATTTAAAATGCAATTTTATGCTCAGAAAATTTACATGTCATGGTACTGACATGTAAAAAATAAAGAGAACCAACATAGATAACCTTTGATAAGTCATGGAGAAGGAAAAACTAGGCAGAAGACTGATATAAGCAAATGTCATGAAATTTAAAAAGTGGGGCAGGGGGAAATGAATTGTTGAAGTGACTCTAATATTCTAACTGTAGATCACCTCCTTTAATCATATCTTTGAAAGGGAGGAAAAAGTATATTCCCCCATCCCAGAAAAATATCATTCTGTATAGGCCACTCTCAAATTTTGTTCAAATCATATTAAAAAAACATGGATAATATTCAGAGCAACACAATAAATATAAGAAAATTTAACATAGATTCTCACAAAATTTAAAAATAAATTATAGTTTCTGAATACAAAGTAAAAAACAACACACAAAAATTGTTGATGCCTGGAAACCACCATGCCTTCACCGAGAGTATATCATGTTAAATAAATCATGCCAAATTGAACCAATTTCCTTTATTTATAGTTACTAGAATGGTAGAGAATTGGAATATTGCATGTAGAAAGCATCTTTATTTCAGCAAAGCTGTAGGTAATGTTTCTAATTTTGTCCTTCAGAATTAGGCTGAGAAATGTGACAAGGTTGATGGCATAATTAATAAAGTTGTATTGGCCTGGACAATTATGGTATCTATGGGTATTGATTAATGAATCAGTGATATCAAGGATGGACATTTCAAGAAGTATATCTACAAAACCTCAACTCAGATATGTGTGTACTTTAATATTTTATCATGTTTTTAATACTAGTTCTTTCAGGAATTTTTTTTCCCTATGCAGCTACTCTCTCCCTAATCCTCTATTATTTTCCTAACAAAAGCATAATTTTTGCAAGTATTTTTTAGTCATAGGTTGTGTCTCATTTTTGTATTTGGATGAACCAGCAAAATGTCTCAGATATTACTACCATTGTGGTTATAAAGGGGAAAAATATCCACAGCAAACCCAGAGTATCCCACCCTCTGGATTTATTTGTTCTTACTTCACCTTCCAGGACAATCCTAAAAAGTACAACATACTATTGTTTTGATTGTTTGGCTTTTGTTTTTGAATATATACATTGTAATATTTCAAATGCAGATGACTCAGTTTCCCTAAAAAATTATGTTGCTTATTGTCTTGGAGTGTAGAATGAAGTCAATTACCTTATTTATTCCCCCAAAGTGAACCTTTTAGCCCTTCCTCAATTTAATTCCAACTTCCTTACATAATTTCCTTTCCCTTACAGCAAAAATATCTATATTGGTGTGATCTGTTTCTACAGTACTATATCCAATTGTTGTTCATTGTCAAACATCTCATATTTAGAATATCAATGAACCAATTGACATTTTTATGTAATCTAAGAAGTGTGTGTGTCAGTTTCTTTTCTTCTTATCCCCTATCTTCTCACCTTCTGCCCTTCCCTCCTTATGAAGGCAGAAAGTAGTTATGCAGGATTGAAGATAGTTTTGTATTTTTCTTTGTTTTCTGCATTGAAACAGCCACATAAACTAAGCATCATTAGTCTGCTGGTGACGGGCTTCTATATACTTGTGTACAGTGGAAGTTAGTAAAGAACTGGCTGTCTATACATATTCTAGTAGACAGCAAATTGCCTTTTTAGTCTTCATAATCATTCGCATATTTCGTCCTTGGGATATCACCACTTTAAGCTAAAGATTGGATCAAATCCAAATAAATCCTTTCGGACTTAGTCTTCTTTCTATCTCAGTTCCCTGCCACTGCTGACTTTCACTCTTCTAAGAAGCTCCTTAGTTTGGGATACAAAGTCCTTTGAATATGCATAAGCACTTTCTCAGAGGCTACCCAGGATCTCTAGTTTTATCTGATATTGACCTCCCATATATTTATCTCAGAGAGTCTTGGCAATCCCTTCTTTTGCAAAGAAGACCAGCTTTATTCCTTGTCTCTTCTCATTGGGAGTGGGTTGAGCATCTAGTGATAAATTTCACAATATTCTTGGTAATGTCTATCCCTCCAGCAATGTGGGGATGTGGAAAGGATAGGTTTCCAGCTATAGATAATATCCATCTTCATACAGTGTTCGATAAGCACCTCACCGGCACACCCAATCCAATTCACACAAAGAAAGGAAGAGAATAATTGTGTATATTGCACTTGCTATGTGCCAGGCACTGTGCTAAATGCTTTTTAGAAATGTTATATTATGGGGGGAAGAGGGGGTGTGGAGCCAAGATGGCAGAGAGAAGCTAGAAAGTTGCCTGACCTCTCCCCAGTTTCCCTCAGAAACAATGTTAAATCAAGCCTCTAAAAGAATTCTGGAGCAGCAGAAGCTACAAAAAGACAGAGTGAAACAATTTTCCAGCCCAAGAGAACTTAGGACTTCAGGAAAGGTCTGTCTCACTTGGGAAAAGGGGAGCAGAGCCCAGTGCAGGTGATACCTGTGCAAGCTAGCAGGAGGCCCTGACCAACAGCACAGATCAGCAACTAAGCCCCACAGGCTCAGCAGGCCAGTGGCACAGCAGGCCAGCTGTGAGGCCTCCAGTCCTAGAAGCCAGGATACAAAAGGCATGACTAGGCCAGGCCAACCCAGAGGGAAAGCCACCAGAACCTCAGGCCCTGTAGAAGAAAACCAGTAACTAGGCCCCTGGCATTTAGCCCAAGAAGCTTGAGACAATATCCCCTGTTCCCAAGGAGCAGAGCTCAACATTTTAAAATGTGCAAAATCCAGAAAAAAGCCCTGATCAGAAAAAGCTACTATGGCAACAGGAAAGATCAAAAAACAAACTCAGAATTAACTACCTAGAAAAATTGACCATAATATTTCAGGGGGAAAGATGGATATTCAATGAAATAGAGGACTTTTAAACAATCCTGATGAAAAGAGCACAGCTAAATGACAAAATGCCTATTGTTATGTTAATAGAAATGGGAATATCTTTCCCATCCATTAATAGGCCCATGTGACCTGCTTTGAGTCCCTGAGTCACATGGAAATCTGAATCACATAAGCCTGGGTCACATAGAGTCTGTGGTGGGAGGAGCTTACTGAAGATGTGGAGCAAGAAGGGGTGGAGCAGGGAGTGAGTGGTTTGAAAGAGCAGTCAGAGCTGGGAGAGAGAGAGAGAGCAGACAGAGTAGCTAGTGTGAGTGAGAGAGGGAGTAATTTTGCTTAAGGGAGCTTGTTTGTGGGGAGGCCTGATGGAAGGAAGGCTTGGGGATGGTGGTGTTCTCTGCATTGGCAATGTGTATAGATTTCTTTGTTACTATGATGGATTTGGCATTCTGATGTCTGAATAAATATCTTGCTTTCATCTTTGAGCTGTTACATCTTGCAATTCAAACCTTAGAATATGCCTGCATGTTCATAACAGCCACTCTGAATATCACATTGGCAACATATCTACATGCAAAACCTTGAAGGGGAATATAAATTGGTCTCAAGCCCAAAAGGTCTTTTTGAAAGAGCTCAAAAAGGATTTTAAAAGTAAAATAAGAGAGGTAGAAGAAAAATTGGGAAAAGAAATGAGATGCAAGAGAGAGTCAACAGCTTAGAAAAGGAAGGACAAAAAATGAGTGAAGAAAACAATTCCTTAAAAATTAGAATTGGACAAGTGGAAGCTAATGACTCCATGAGACATCAAGAATCAATCAAAAAAAAATCAAAAGAATGAAAAAAATAGAATAAAATGAGAAAAACATTGACCTGGAAAATAGATCCAGGAGTGATGATTTAATATTTATTGGACTTACTGAAAGGCATAAAAAAAAAAGAGAGGTGGTAGGGGAGGGGAGCTGGACAGCATCTTTCAGATAAAGAAAAACTTCCCTATAACCTAAAAACAGAGAATAAACTAGTCATTGAAAGAATTGAAAGAAATAGTCACTGAAAGAAATCCCAGAAAGAAAATTCCAAGAAATATTGTAGCCAAATTCCAGAACTATAGGGTCAAGGAGTACATACCGCAAGCAGCCAGAAAGAAACGATTCTAATGTCAAGTAGCTACAGTCAGGATTACACAGGAATTAGCACCTTCTACCTTAAAGGATCAGAGGGCTTGGCATATAATATTCCAGAAGGCAAAAAAAAAAAAAACTTGGATTACAACCAAGAATTAACTACCTAGCAAAATTGACCATAATCTTTCAGGGGGAAAGATGGATATTCAATGAAATAGGAGACTTCTAAACAATCCTGATGAAAAGAGCGGAGCTAAACAGAAAATTTGATTTTTCAAATACAAGATTCAAGAGAAGCATAAAAAAGTAAACAGGAAAGAAAAATATTATTATTCAATAAGGTTAAACTTTTTACATCCCTACATGAGAAGATGATATTTGTAATTCTTGAGAACTTTATCAAGGCAGTTAGTAATGGTGTACAAAGACAGAGGTTGTGGGTATAAGTTGATTTTGATATGATGATATCAAAAAATTAAGAGGTGTAAAAAGGAGTGTAGTGGGAAAAAATGAAAGAGGGAGGAAGAATGGGTAATTTACATCACATGATAAGGCACAAAAGACCTATTACAGTAGAGGGAAAGAATGGTGATGGGTGAGCATTGTTTGAACCTTACTGTCAACAGATTAGGCTCAAAGAGGGAATAACATACACACCAAGTTGAGTATAGAAATTAATATTGCCCTATAAGGAAATAGGAAGGGAAAGAAAAGAGAGGGGGGTGGATAGAAGGGAGGGCACGAGTAGGAGGGGAAGGGAAGAAAAGGAAGAAGGGGTTAATAGAAGGGAGGGCAGATTGAGGGAGGCTTGTCATCAGAAGCCAAACACTAGTGAGGAGGGACAGGGTGACAGGAGAGAGAATAGTATAAACAGGGAGAAAATAGGAAATACGCAGTTAGTAATCACAATTGTGAATGTGAATAGGATGAACTCTCCCATAAAATGGAAGACGATATTAGAGTGGATTAAAAACCAGAATCTTACAATATGGTGTTTACAAGAAACACACTGGAAGCAGAGAGATACATCCAGAGTAAAGGTAAAAAGCTGGAGCTGAATATTTTATGCTTCAGATGAAGTAAAAAGAAAAAAAAATGTAAGGTAGCAATCTTGGTCTCAGACAAATCAAAAGCAAAAATAGATCTAATTAAAAGAGATGAGGAAGGAAACTACATCTTGCTAAAAGGTACCATAGACCATGAAGTAATGGCAAAACTAAATGTATGTGCACCATGTGATGCAGCATCCAAATTCTTAGAAGAGAAGTTAAGTAAGTTAAAGGAAGAAATAGACAGCAAAACTATACTAGTGGGGGAGATCAGCTACCCCTCTCAGAACTGGATAAATCTAACCACAAAATAAACAAGAAAGAAGTTAAGGAGGTAAATAGAATTTTAGAAAACTTGGATATGATAGATCTCTGGAGAACACTGAATGGGGATAGAAATGAATATACCTTTTTGCCCACTTACACAAAAATTGACCATGTATTGGAGCATAAAAACAACATAATCAATAGCCAGAAATATTAAATACATCTTTTTCAGATCATGACACAATAAAAATTACATGAAACATATAGCCATGGAAAGATCACCTGAAATCTAATTGGAAACTAAATAATCTAATCCTAAAGAATGAATGAGTCAACCAACAAATTGTATAAACAACCAATACTTTTATCAAAGAAAACTCAAATAATGAGACAAAGTATCAAAACTTATGAAATGCAGCCAAAGCAGTACTTGGGGGAAATTTTGTATCTTTAAATGCTTACATGAATAAAATAGAGAAAGAGCAGATCAATGAATTGGGCCTGTACCTAAAAAAACCCAAAAAACTAAAAACAGAAGAAATTAAAACCCCCAATTAAATACCAAATTAGAAATTTTGAAAATCAAAGGAGAGATCAATAAAATTGAAAGCAAAAAAATTATTGAACTAATAAAGAAAACTAAGACTTGGTTTTATGAAAAAAAAAGATAAAACTTTTTTCAAATTTGATTTAAAAAAGAAGAAAACCAAATTACCAGTCTAAAGAGTGAAAAAAGTGAATTCACTACCAATGAAGATAAAATGAAAGCTGTAATTAGGAGCTATGTGGCCCAATGGCATGCTAATAAATCTGACAACCGAACTGAAATGGAAGAATATTTACAAAAACAAAACATAGATCACTCAGATTAACATAAGAAGAAAAAAATACTTAACTCCATTTTAGAAAAAAAGAAATTGAATAAGCCATCAATATATTCTGTAAGGAAAAAAATCCTCAGAGTAAGATATATTTATGAGTGAACTCTACCAAACAATTAAAGAACAATTAATTAAAATGCTATATAAACTATTTGGAAAAACTGCTCTAAATCACTATTGATTAATTAAATGCAAATTAAAACAACTCTGAGGTACCGAGGTACCACCTCATACCTATCGGATTAGCTACATAAAAATTCAGGAGAAGATGTGGGAAGATTGAAACACTGATGCATTGTTGCTGGAATTGTGAACTGATACAACCATTCTTAAGAGCATTTTGGAACCACACCCAAAGGGCAACCAAACTGTGCACACCCTTTGATCTAGCAATAACACTATCAGGTCTGTATCCCAAAGAGATCATTAAAAAGGTAAAAGGATGCACATGTACAAAAATATTTGCAGCAGCTATTTTTGTGGTGGCAAAGAATTGGAAATTGAGGGGATGCCCATCAATTGGGGAATGGCTAAACAAGTTGTGGTATATGAATGTAATGGAATACTATTGTCCTATAAGAAATGCTGAGCAGGCAGATTTGAGAAAAACCTGAAAAGACTTACCTGAACTGGCAGAGTGAAGTGAGCAAAACCAGAAGAACATCGTATGTAGTAACAGGAACATTGTCCAATTATCAGTCATAATAGGTTTAGCTCTTCTCAGCAATACGGTGATCCAAAAGGCTTATAATGGAAATGCTATCTGCATCCAGAGAAAGAACTGAAGAGTCTGAATGCAGATTGAAGCATATTATTTTCAGGGTTTTCTTGTTGTTATTGTTCGTTTGTTTTGTTTAGTTTATTCTTTCTCATGGTTTTCCCCTTTTGTTCTGCTTCTTTCAAAACACGACTAATGTGGAAGGAAGGAGAAAAAAAATTAGAACTCAGAATCGTATAAAAGTGAATGTCAAAGATTATTCTTACATGTAATTGAAAAAAATACTATTAAGTGTGGGAAAAAAGAAAGGCTGTCTTCCTTGATTCTCACAATAACTCTGAAACATAAGGGCTGTTATACAATTGAGGAAACTGAGACAAATAAATTCAAGTGGCTTGCTCAGTGTCACAAAGCTACATAGCATCCAAGGTTAAATTTGAACTCAGGTCTTCCTGCCTACAACGCCAGTGCTACATCCACTGTACTACCTGCTGCCTCTAATGTTGTCTCTATTTTCTTTCCTCACTGCCAGAATGGATTCTTACTAGTAAAAGTTCCTGAGGCAGATTAAGTTTTAACACTAGGGACCAACTATCTAAAAATTTTTATCTTTTTGTTCTTCTTAGCTCAAACTGTGATCATAATTGTATGCAGCAATGTTGCAGACAAAACTACTTAAGTATTTAACTATGCACAATTGAGATTATATAATTTTAGCATAAAACTAAAGGTACAATGAAACACAGCAGTTCTGTCGAGGAAGGAATCCCAGTAGGAACAATTAAAATCATTTAAGAATTTTTTTTTTAAATCAAGGCACCAGAAATCCCTAGGCTACTCCAATACCGGAGCCCAAATGAGCTCTCCTATGGGATACCATTAAAAGTTCTATGACCAGGGCTTAATTGTCTTTAGTAATTAAGGACTGGGCATATAATGTCATCCAAATGCTTAGTCAAACCTGCCACACATAGCACCCAATACCGGAGAACACTCTGGTGTAATTGGCAAGCTCCTTCTGTCTCTCTCGGGATTGTGACAACCAGGGTGTAATGTATTCATTGGCCCCAAATCTTGTGGATGCTGTCAAGATTCTTACCTATCTAAAGAAGGGGTTGTTTTTACTAACCAGCTAATAATATTGCTTTAAGCCTATATAGAAACTCCTGTCATCCCATTAGTATTTCATTTTAGTTTAGATATTTGCAAAGCATTCCTATAAGTACAATTTTTAACATCATTGAACCTAAAACGCTCATTCACTAGCCTGTGTAATCCTATTTCAATCCTGGCATTAACCTCCAGCAGCAGGAAGGCCCAAAGTCCAAAAGAATCTGTTATTTCCATTCATTCCCAATCAACTAATCAATAAGCATTTATTAAGCATATACCATGTG
This sequence comes from Trichosurus vulpecula, assembly GCF_011100635.1. Classification (NCBI taxonomy): domain Eukaryota; kingdom Metazoa; phylum Chordata; class Mammalia; order Diprotodontia; family Phalangeridae; genus Trichosurus; species Trichosurus vulpecula. Next base: position 449,137,850 of record NC_050574.1, on the reverse strand, counting down.
CCAGACACTATGTTATGTGCTGGACATTTGAAGACAAAAGTGAAATGGTCCCTGCCTTCACAAGGAGCTTACAAAGGAGTCCTCAGAGATGAGACAGCAAAGATGATTGTACAAGAGTTTTCACTTAGAACAAAGAAAACCTGGTAGATCAATCAGTATCCAGTCTGTTGATGTAATGCAGGAACTTATAAGACTCCATTTGCACCTTTGAAAGAAACACAAACAGCTTTACAAGATGAGTGTCTTCTACTGTCCTCTCTGCTAAAGGTGAATAAAGCTATTCTCCCAGATCTCCAATTTTCTTGTATGCATGAATTTAACTTTCATTCCTATCCCTGTTATACTAGTCAGAGTCCAAGGGAGTTGTCCTAAAAGACCTAAATTAATTGGCTCTCTCATTTTCACAAAGGGGAGAGAGAGAGAGAAAGAGAGAGAAAGAGAGAGAGAGAAAGAGAGAGAGAGAGAGAGAGAGAGAGAGAGAGAGAGAGAGAGAAACAGACAAACAGCAAAGGAGAGGAGAGGAGAGGAGAGAAGGGAGGGAACCAAGTTCTATAAGCAATCTATAAGCAATTTACCATTTGCTTTGTCCAAACACTCATATTCCAACTAATCCCTTTTTAAATCCTCATACCCGAGCTTCCTCTGTTATCACACAACTGAACTAATCCCTGAATTTTTTTTGGTGGGTAGGGCATAGGTGCTTTTTATATCCCCAATGACCTATTTACAGTAGGTGTTTAACTAATATTTGGTAAATTTAACCTATTTGTTCCAGATCACACATATGGTTACTGGTGAGTAACAGGACTAAAACTGGTATCTTCTAACTCACATTCCAAGATCACTTCTATCTATTTGCCTTATTCTCTCCTTTTAACTCTTCTCTTACTTCTTTACAAGGTCTGAATCTGAGGAAAAACAAATAATCAAACAACTTTTCTCAAACTGATGCATTATGAAAATTTGTAAATGATCTATTTAAATTCTATTAACATTATATAATGATTTATTGCACATGAATTATTTGAGCACTGAAACTTGGAAAGTAAATGATAAGCTTCATCAAAATAGAGAAGTCATGCCTCATATAAACTTTATATCTCCCCTAGCACCTAGCATAGTGCTCTGCACAAAGTAGGGTCTAATTGTTTCAATAAATAGTAAATCAGGTTTCATCCAAACCTTTATATCTCTTTTAAGAAGATTTCAAAACTCATCCATCTCTTTTTGCTCCTAAAAAAGAACAATTAGCAATATATGATTATGGCAGTTTTAATTCAATCTGCTACACATTGAGAGGCAACATGGCATTTTAGATAGACAACATGCCTCAAGACCAGAGAGGCCTGGGCTCAACTCCCACCTGACACATCCAGGCTATCTCAACCTAAGGAAGTCATTTATCCCCTCAGTGCTCTAGGCAACCTTCTAGGAATAAAAGTTACAGGGAAGGCACCCCAAGTCCTACAATGGTGAAGGGATTTTCCTTGCCTGAGAGCTCTCGTGCTAAGGAAACCTTAGTTCCAGCTCCTATTCTTATCCCAATATGGGATGAAAGACAAAAAACAAAATAGAAACAGTTCTCTGACTCAAGGAACACACAGAGTAACTGGGTCAATATATTTTCTGTACTTGTAATGTGGACATTTATTGATTGAATGTGAATTATTAAAGAAAACACCAACGGAAAAGAGGAGAGAAACAAGCCCATCTTAGCTGTTCAGACAATGATATTCTTCACTTCAGGTTGTAGCCCTCCTTGAGTTTTGACAGTGCAGAACTCCTCAGTGGGTTTCACTTTCCCCAGCAAATGAACAAAGCAGGTATTGGTTATCAGTTTAACTATGAGGAAAATAGTGTACCACAGTAAAAGTTCTCATTTCACCTCTTCTACTAAAGTGTGTGTGTGTGTGTGTGTGTGTGTGTGTGTACGCTCACACTCACACACACACACACATACACACACACACTTACTTTGTATTGCCATGTTGAAATGTAAAACATGACGTGGATAAGATGATCCTATGGAAGAGAAACTATAATTCGATGCAGAGCCTTGTACCCTGGTGAACTGGGAATATAAAAAGCTATGACACCTCCTATAATCCCAGTACAGTTGTCCCTCCCACATTGAAGGGGATTATGGGTGTAGTAACCCCACGATCTAGAAAATCTGCATAAATTTTTTTGGCCCTCCCTTTTTACCAGAGAAGAAATCTGATTTTTTCTTTTTCTTTCATGGGGTGTTTACAATGCCTTTCATAAAATTTGGGTTGACATTATACAATGCTATGTCTCTATTTTATGCATTTTGGAGTTTCTAAACTTTAAACGTCATCTGCCTTCGTGTGTCACCTAAGGCTTCCTCAAAACTCCCCCCAAAACCCCATTTAATTTCCTATGCAGATCCATGATATATTGAAACTGCAACAGGGAAGGTCATGATGTAGAAGAGATAACTGTAGATTATAGGTTTCTTTGAGCCTATGAAGAAGAATTGGATAAGGAAGATTTTTTTTATGGTAGAACCAGTTGCCTTGGCTATTAGTGGCTGTGCTGATTTCATTCCCATTCAACAAGAATTCAGTAAGTGCCCATAATATGCAAGGCATTGAATAACACAATTAAACACTCAAAGCTACAGAACAGCCAAGGAAGCTCTTACCAGATTCTCTATGATGACATTGTCCACCCCTCTGACCACACATTATCTCCCAGATAATAGCCCAGCCAGTTATCATATAGCTTGTCATCACGACTGCTGAGCAAAATTGTGTGGAGAAAAGCTTATTACAGACCGGGATTTGGAAAGGATTTAATATGGCAAAACTGGCATAGTACATTCTAGGGGTATTTTCTAGATTGTCATAAAAACTTATTTCATTAATATGACCAGAGCAAAGAAAATTATGCAACCTGGAGAGTGTTTGGAGGAAATCAGTGAATAGCTCAGATTTACCGCAAGCAATTCCCTTTGTCTCTTCTTTCTTATAGGTGTTATCGTAGTGTCATTGAAAATCATCTTTGCAAATTTCATAGCAACCATCTTACTTATTGTGACTAATGGTAAATACCATGCTCTCTTACTAGTAATGGTACAGCACAAGAGTCAAAATTGGAATCCATCATAACAAAGAGGGACATTTGGCACATGTGCCAAAGATTCTTTTCCCTGTCACAGAAACCCCATGAGGTAGGTGGTGCAAGTGTTTTGATGACCATTTTACAGATAAGTAAATGAAGGTTCAAAAAGGTAAAGAGACTTATTCAGTTATACAACTTATTTAATAGGAGCCCAGAGATTCAAACAGAGGCTACTGGACTTCATATCCAGGATTCTTTCTGCTACTCCACACTGCATCTAATAAAGGAGTCTTCACTCTCATTGTATATTTGGTATACTTGTAGCAGAGACTACTCATTTTTTTGGTGCTTAAATCATCAATTTTTTTTCTTTTTAAAATTTATTTAATATTTAAAATTTTTTGAATTCCAAATTCTCTATCTCCTTCCAGATTCTCTCCCTACACATTGAGAAAGCAAGCGATATGATACCAAGTATACATGTGAAATCATGCAAAAACATATTCCTATATTATCCATGTTATAAAAAAAGGAAGAAAAGTAAGGAAGGTACAGAAACACACATGCACACATACACACAAGAACACACACACACACACACACTCTTTAATTTGCACCCAGAGTTCATCAGTTCTCTCTCAGGAGGTAGATAACATTTTTCCATCATGAGTCTTTTGAAATTGTCTTGAATCACATAGCTCAGAGTAGCTAAGTCTTTCAAAATTGATCATCATTACAATATTGCTATAATTGTGTACAACGATCTCCTAGTTCTGATCATGCCATTCTGAATTAATTTATATGACTTCCCAGGTTTTTGTGAAAGCCACCCCATTCCTCATTACTTATAGCATAAGAATATTCCATCACAGTCATATACCACAAATTGTTCAACCATTCCCCAAATGGTGGGCATCCTCTCAATTTCCAAATTCTTTGCAACCATAAATAGCTGCCATAACATTTTTGTACATATGGATCCTGTTCCTTCTTCTTGATCTCTTTGTGATACAGACCTAGTGGTAGTATTTCTGGGTCAAAGGGCTTAATACCTTTTGGGCATAGTTCCAAATGATTCTCCAGAATGGTTAGACCAGTTCAAAACTCCATAGATGCATTAATGTCCCTCTCATTCCACATCCCCTCCTATATTTGTCATTTTTCTTTTCTGTGATCCCATACTTTGTTACTACTAAGAGAAAGCCAGAGAGCAAAACCTTTACACAGAAACAACAAAAAAAAGGCCAGCCAACTCCTTGATGCCCAAGTTGCCTTCCAAGTGATTTCTTTGTTGTTTTATGGGCCATAAAATCTTTCAACACTATATCCTTTCACAGCTTGCTCTTTAGATTTATAAGAGGGCTCATAACAATGAAATATTTAACAACACAATGTCTTTTAATGGACCAGTTCCCTGGTGGGTCTGCCACTGGGTACTGCCTAATAAGAAAATTATGAGAAAGGTAGAGGCAGAGAGGGAGAACCTAATGTATTCTTACTTAGTAACCTCATACAGGTCAAAGTTAAAGATAGCTGCTTTGTATTTCAGAAGGGATTGAAAGGATCCTGCGGGGGCAAAGTAAGTAGGAAGAAGAAAGGAGTGGACATCTTTCCAAAGTTTGCCAATTCATTTTGATATTTTTAAAGTTTTATGGTACTAGTTGATTTCAATTGCTGTGTTAAAGCACTTTATGTGAGAAAGTATTGTAATATACATACATACATATATATATATATATATATATATATATATATATATATATACACACACACACACATATGTGTGGGGGGGGGGGCAACTAGGTGGCATAGTAAAGTGCCAGGCCTAAAATCAGGAAGACTTGTCTTCTGGGTTCAAATCTAGTCTCAGACACTTACTAGCTGTGTGACCATCACTTAACCTTGTTTACCGCAATTTCCTGTAAAATGAGATGGAAAAGAAAATGGAAACCCACTACAGCACATTTGCCAAGAAAACTCAAAATGGGGTCACAAAGAGTCAAACACTACTGAACAACAACAATGGATGTATAGGGGAAAAGCTATTTGGGGACATAGTCATTATAGAATTTGCAACATGCAACAAGTTTGAAACTGATACCAGCACCCTGGGGACTAAAGTCTCAGACTGATGTCTATTAGTCTATTTGCTACTCTCTGCTGCTTTCAAAAGAGTTTCCTCTCTTAACTAAAATGCAGAAACACAATTTATGGCTAGTTGTAACAACAATCTGGCTACAGCTGCTGTTGATGTGTAAGACCCAACAAGACCAGCAACAAGAGCTGCCAGCACAGGTTCTTTGATCTGCTTTACTAAGGAAAGTAACATTAAGGGGTTAACAATCTTACTTTAATCCAGTATGTATATATATATATATATATACTCATTTAGATCAGGAAGAAAAGCCACCAACCTGAACTTCAGAGCAAATACAAACAAATTACAAACATACACAATATAAACAGACCAAATCACAATTCATAGTTACCAGGAAAGCACCAACATCTGGGTTGACAAGCCGGGAGGCTGTTAGATTGGCTTCCCAGAGCCCCATGCCACTCTTCCAGTGGCTGAGAGCCCAAAGGGAGAATGCCAACCTCTGGGGTTGTATATCTTTTTCAGGGTCAAAGGTGAATCACACATGGGACTGACCCACGTGACCTAAAAGCTTCACAAACATGCGTCTTAAATCCATGTGGTCTAGGCTTTCCCTTGAGGCAAGGAGGTCATCAAAGACTCCTGATTTAATTAAAGAAACAAAGGCCAGATTCATCAAAGGCACTTGATTAAATAAGTGCTAAAACAGAAAACAGTAAAAAGGTCCCAACTTAGTTAACATTACACTAGTGCAGATAACCTGAGCCCAGAACCTTAAGAATAGGTGTGTTTACTGTCATAAACCTATGAAAAGTCTTGTCACTGCCAACTGTCATATATATAAGCTCAGGACCTTATTGACTTTACAATGATAGTCCCAAATCCTTTAGATCCAAAGAATCTAGGTAGTATAGTAGACAGAGTATTGTACCTAGAGTCAGGAAGACCTAAGTTTAAATCTGATCTCAGACCCTGACTGATGATATGACCCTGGGCAAGTCACTTATGCTCTGTCTGCTTCCAAACAAAAGTCCAAGGAAGAATTTACCAAAGGGAAAAGGAGATCTTAGAAGCACAAGGAGAAGAAAGCTAAGGCATAGTGGCAGAGAATTATATTATGAGAAAATGGCCACTGGAGCAAAGGCAAAAAAGTTCATCACTTTATAAAATAGTATCCAATTTCATTTCCTTACTAGTGTCCCTCTCTGTACATACTCATGCTGTTCAATATCTGTTTGCAAATAGGGTACCCAGAATTGGATGTAATATCCATATGTGATCTCCCTAAAGAAGAGTGACTTAGGTCTATTTCCATGTTTTAAACTTCATGCCTCTCTTTATGTAGCCTAAAGTAATGCTAGCTTTTTGGGTTTCTAAATCATACTATTATTTAGAAATGAGCTTCCAGTTCATGATTGATAAGGTACAAAAAGGTTGGTAGATCAAAATAATGTTGTTTGTATAGTACAACTATCCCCAAAGCATTTGACATTTTCCATTCTATGTATATGGACAAAGCCAAGATATATGGGCTATATGATAATACAATTAGGTTAATTTAGAACTAGTTAAAATGTCAGACCCAAAGTAGTATCTCTTCCCCACAATATCTGTCCATTGTCCTATGTTTCGCAATATTATTTTTTCAGTCATTATGATGAAAGCAAAGATAACATACCACATTTGCCAATGACCCAAATATTGAAGGGATAGGCAACATGTTGGAAGACAGAATCAGAATCTATAATGATTGTGACAGGCCAGTAAATGGGTTAAATGAAATAAAAGATAATTTGGGTAAATGTAAATATTTACATGAGTTCAAAAAATAAATTCCATGGGCACAAATTGAGAAATCTATCAATTTCTATAAAATCAAATAAAGATCTGGATTTAGTAGAGTACTATAAGCTTAGTATGAGTCAACACTGCTATATGCCAGTCTAAAAGGCTGATTGATACTCTATTAGACTCCATTAGATAGCTAGGTGGCATATTAGATGGAGCACAGGGATTACGGTCAAGAAGACTTAGTTCCAATTTGATCTCACACGCTTATTATCTGTGGGACTCTAACAAGTTACTCTGCTTTCCTTGATTTCCTCACCTGCAAAATTGGGGATAATAATAACACCTGCTTTCCAGGGTTTTTGTGAAGCTCAAATGAGATGATCATTGTTAGCACAGTGTCTGGCACATAGGAAGCACTATTTAAATGTTAACCACTATTTTTTCATCAAGAATGAGAGACATACTTTCACTGTATTCTACACTGGTCAGAAAACCTTAGTAAGTTCAACACACCACAATCTCGGATGGCCTCAGAACCTCTCCCAAATACTGAGCTAGCTCTTGGAATGGGTGCATCAAACTCACTATCAGTGTGTACATCTCTGGAAAGTATTCTGCCAAGGTAAGTGAAATTGTCCACATTATTCAAAACTTCTCCATTTGCTATAACCAATGGTTCCATGTATGAATGATATGGTACTGACTGGTGGAGCACCTGTTTTCTTGGTGTCAATTGTTAGGCCAAAATTAGCACACACAGCTGGGTATCAATCCATATTTTGTTGCATCTCAGCTTCAGAGGCTGCAAACAAAAAATCATCCACCAATACTCCCTCCACTCTAGTCTTGGCTTGAAGCTTTTTCAAGTTGACTAATTTACCATCAGTGCAGTAGTGGGAGAGAAGTAGTATTAGACTGACTACCAAATTGAAAATCTACATAATCATTGTTGTATGCTTGTGAAGCCTGACCAGTCTAACAGTGCCATGGCAGGAAACTGAATCACTTCCATTCGAATTATCTTAAGAAGATTCTGAAGATCACCTGGCATAAGATACCAGAGACTGAGGACCTTTGTTGAACTAAATTGCCAAGCATTCAAACTCTACTGCAGCGGGAACAACTCTGATGGGCTGGCCATGTTCAAATCCCATATATATGCTTGTTTAAAAGACTATTTTATGGCGTACTCATAGAAGGCAAATGCTCACATAGTAGTCAGAAAAAATGATACAAGGACACTCTCAAGGGATCTCTTAAGAACTTTGGAATTGATTGTATGAGATTGGAGACACTGGCACAGTACTGCCCATCATGGCATGCCCTCATCAGAAAAGGTGCTATGCTCTATGAGAAAAGCAGAATTGAAGTATCTCAAAAGAAACATGAGATGTGCAAATTTGGAGAATCCACTCCAAATGTTCACACGTACTATTTGTTCCTGACCTGTCATAGAGTATTTCCAGCTCACATAGGCCTGATCAGCCTTTGTCTGTAACTTGACTCTAATATAGTAATGTTATTTTGCCTGCTCTAGAACAACAGGCAAAAGCCAATCAACCATTTTGAATAGCCATTGACAAGTAGAAAAAGAAAAGCATGGTATTGGAGAGAATATGCCACATGAGGACTGGTTTAAGGAACTGTGTGTGGAAGAGAAAAGTTTGGGGCATATCACAGCAACCTGCAAATATCTGAAGGGCTAACTTGTCTGTGTGGACCCATATAGAAGAACTAGGAGCAATGTGTGGAAATTACATGGAGGCAAATACATATTTTATTCAAGAAATAAATTCCAAATAAAAATTATCAAAAATGCAAGCAACTTCCTTGGAAGCTGATAGGTTCTCTTGATTGGTGGTATTATAGCAAATTTCACAAATACTTGTTAATGTTACAGAAGACATTCTTAATCAGGATTAGTTTGGGCTTGGAATATATTTCTAACCTTTATTATGTGATTTCTTAACTCCCACCCCTGATCTCTAATATTCCATAAATATATATGCAGAAATTTTAGAGAAAGAAGATAAGTAATAAGAGTTAGGATTCCAAATAAATTCATCTCCTAGTTCTGCCCAATATTACTTCGCCCTCTCCCTTTGTCTCTCTAGTCACACAGACTATTGCCCATGTCTAAAATATTCCTTCCTTATCTCCATTTATTTATTGAAATCCTTAACTTCCTACTGAAAACAGATAGCTGTGAGTCCTACTTCAGTTTGACCCACAGCTCTCAACCTCTCAACTCTAACTTTAATGAGCTTTTCTGTATTCAGAAAACTCTTCATTTAATAGAGGTATTGACTGTTGGTGAATTAAGTAGCCATTTTTCCAACTGTTTCAACATTCAACAAATCAGTCAACACATACCTACTGAGTACCTATTTAGTATCATGCATTTCTGCTGATGGAACAGCTATTTCTTTGTCCTAGGTAATGTAAAAAATCTGAAAGATTTAGTGTTTTGATTTTTGTAGACTTTTTTGGTTTTTTTTTTGTTTTTACTCATTAATTCATTCAATATTTACTCTCTATCTCTATCATGTGAGTTAGGCTTTGCATTTATTAAAATTATGTAACATGCAACATAGATATCTGATTGGATAACATTTGGATTTTTGTTGTGCCTGTATAACTTTGTTATCACTGAAGCAATGATTTTATTCTGTCCATTAGGAGACAGATTCAGTAAAAATACCAATCAGTCATTTTAATCTATTGGACAACAACATTTAATATATTTTTTCCTTACAAATACAGGGATTCAAAGGTAGTTATTTGCCAGAAGAGGGACTTGAAGCCAACTTTTCTCAGATTTGTAAGGGTTTCTTTAAGGAAATTCTAAAATCTGTACATTCCTGATTCAGTCAGCTAAAAGGGACATATTGTATCCTAGTTATTAAATGTAATGTAAGAATAGAAATTCCACGGAAAACTAGTCTTCTTTTTGCATGTCATGATTATATGAATAAGAAAGTATATGGTCAAATGCAAGCTGGGATCTTCCTCATCAGAGTGAAGGTCAGAGTATCTGCAGGGAAAAATGTTTTGTCAAGAGAATGTTGAATACGGTAACAGAAATATTATTTGAAGAATAGCCATGAACAACTAAGCTATTCTGAGTATTGTATTCAAATCAACTACAAAGGACCTATGAGGGAAGATATAACCCACCTCCAGAGAAAGAACAGATAGATATAAATATGCATAGCATTTTTACATATATCCATATATATGTGTATATGTGTATTTCTGTGAATGTTTATGTGTATATATGTGTATATATGAATGTATATTGCATGTATGTGTGTGTGTGTGAAATGATGGCTTTCTCCAGTGCATGGTAGGAAGGGAAGGAGGGAGACAAGTTGGAATTTAAAATATAAACAAAAAAAATTATATCTTTAAAAAGTAATTTACAAGGAAACTTGGTTTGGAGAAATAATGTATGGGGTCTAGCACTTGGATGTAATTTCTTTTTTTTTCTTTCTTTTTCCTTAGTATTATTAATCAGACAAGAGTTAGACCTCAGGGCAATCTGTCTGTTGTCTCTTTTTGTGGAGCTTTAGGAGATCATATCTTCAAGAAATTTAGGATAGAGTATCAATACATTTCTTCAAAACATGTATATTATACACAAAGGAGATACACACATCCATGTATGTACATAAATGAGTACATGTCTGCATGCATACATGAATAATCATTTATACATGTGTACACACATATATTAAGAGGTAACATGGCAACATTGATAATGAACTGGATTCAAAGCAAGAGAGACTGATTTCCAGGTCAACGTTCTACCCTGATAAATTCTGACTTGGTCACCCAGGGCAAATTGTTTAACATATCAGTGATGTAGGTAACTCTGTAAGACTATAAATTGAGAGACAGTCCTAAGAGAAATACAGATTCTACTTTCTATCTCTTTGCATCTTATATGGATTATTCAGAATTTCCTCACCTGGAAGTTCCTTATACAAAGAAATCAGAGATCCTGTGAAGATACCTCTATGTCCATATCTGATTATACAACATATATCCATATCTATATCTATATAGTATCTGTACTAATTTTCTAGTCAACTTTTATTTCTCCATTGAGAAGAGTAAGAAAAGGGAGGAGATCTCTGTGGAAGAAACTTAGAACTGCATCATCTCTTTCTTCTATACCAGTGATCTGAGTAGATAGAAATTGCACCCCTGGAAATCCTAGATTTATCACCAAATAATCTCCTTTAACACAATTAAGAGCCTTCTCTGAAAGGAGGTTTAGACAGTCTTACTCTGCTTAACATTATGCTCTCAGTGCCCAACAGGCTTATATAAACTGAAAGCTGAGCTGCCAAACCTTTGTGTTTAAAGCCAATTTATAGCTAACCCATGTCTTCCACCCAGCAGGTATCAGAAGATGAGACTTCATTATAAGGTATGGGCTAATATGATGGAATTATGGCATCTCATTCTTGTTAGCATTAGATGAAATGAAGCACAACCATACATCCTCCATCATTAATTTGAAAGCACCCTAGGCCTATTGGCTTTCACACTCCACACATTCCATGTGTTGGAGAAATTGATTCTATGCCCCTAATTTCTTGGAGGCATCGTCTCTTAAAGCTTGGTAAATCAGTTATAACCGAAAGGTGGTCCTGAAATCCAACTGTTCTTTGATTAATAAAACTAAGAAAGAAATTTTTAAAAAAAATAAAAAAGGAAAGAAATCACCCCGCATTACTGCACTCCCACAAAAATTGTGCTATAAACCAAGCTTCTCTGGAAATTGATCCTGACAAAGTGGTTTCCACAATAGATATTCAGACCTCACTAAGATGGGAAAGATCCAGTTCATATGTGCACCTGGTTTTCAGTTCCATGCAAGGAGAACATTCAAAAGGAGGGTTGGTTTTCTGGGGAATGTTAACTTACATTCTCACGTTAATTAATTGACTTAGTAACTGAAGATTCTGGCTGTCTCATGTAGTTTAGACAATCAGCAATGCACAAACGGCTTCAGAATTATCTCAGAAAATAGTTCAATTTCTTAATATAAAATTACTTCAAAAACCTAGCTAATCTTGCATTGTAAGAGCTTTTTACCATAACTAATGGATTAACAACACAGAAAACACATTTTCTATAGGAATACACTTTTAATGTATTCATTTATCTGTGTATTCACAATAAGTGAATTATTGCTGTAGTAGAGATGATTATAGGAAAAATATAGATTCTAATTTCTATCTACTTGCATTTGAAATGAAGTAGCAGAACAGATCTCTTGCATGTGTTATTCTAGTTGGGGAAAAAGATTACTGTAGAAAGGAAAAAGAGAAGTAGAATATCACATAATATATAAACTCATTGTAGTCTCTCTATTTACATATCCTCTTTTAAAGTAGATGCTGATAATGGCTGAGAATCTTAATATTAAAAAACAAAACAAAATAAATGTTTACAAAAGGTAAACATTGACTTAACATAATAAAATTTCAGTGAGATTTTCTTCTATACTTAATTTTTTTCTCAACTTTTGTCAATTACACTCAACACTTGTGAGCACAGGAAAATCACAAATAAATATATCAGAGAATTAATTTTTAAAAATATATGTTCGTGCCATGATGAAAAATGCTATCCCCATCCAGAGAAAGAATTTAGGAGTCTGAATACAGATCAAAGCGCACTATTTTCTCTTTTTTTGTTGTTTTTTTTCTTTCTCATGATTTTTCCCTTTTGTTCTTCTTCTTCTTCAACGACATGATAAATGTGGAAATATGCTTAATATAATTGTATATGCATGACTAATGCACATGTATAGACTATGGAGAGGAGGGAGGGGAGAGAGGAGGAAAAATTCAGACCTCAAAATTTTATAAAAGTGAATACTGACAATGAAAATAAATTAAAAAATAGATTTTAATATATGTGTGTGCCTATGCTATGTTTTGAAGTCAGTGTATGTTAAAACAAATATTCTTTTTGTTAACTTTATTTTTTATTTTTACTTTACAACACTCATTTCCACAAGTTCTTGAGTTCCAAATTTTCTCCTCCTCCCACTTTACCCCTTTGCCCACTCCAAGATGACATGAAATCTGCTATAGGTTCTACATATACCTTCACATTAAACTTATTTTCACAATAGTCAAGTTGTAAAGAATTATAAACAATGGAATGAACCATGGGAAAGAAGAAACAAATACCCCCTCACCCAAAAAAGAGAGAGCAAGCAAATAGTTTGCCTCAATCTGCATTCAGACTCTGTAATTCTTTCTCTGGATGTGGATAACCTTTTCCATCATGAGTCTTTTGGAGCTGTCTTAGAGCCTTATATTGCTGAGAAGAGCCAAGTCTATCAAAGCTAGTCATCACAGATACCGTGTGTCTGTAATCACATAAAATGTTCTCCTGGTTCTGCTCCCCTCACTCAGCATCAGGTCATATAAGTATTTCCAGGTTATAATGTATTCTGTCTGCTTCTCAATTCTCATAGCACAATAGTATTCCATTGCATTTATATACCTCAACTTGTTTATCCATTCCCCAATTGATGGCATCCCCTCAATTTCTGGTTCTTTGCCACCACAAAAAGAGGTGCTATAAATATTTTTTGTACATATGGATCCTTTCCCCCCTTGTATGATCTCTTTTAGATACAGCCTAGAAGTGGTATTGCTGGGTCAAAAGGTATGCACCTTTTTATAGCCCTTTGGGCATAGTTCCAAATTGCTCTCCAGAATGGTTGGATCAGTTCACAACTTCACCAACAATGCATTAGTATTCCAATTTTCACACATCTTTGGCAGCATTTATTGTTTTCCTGTTTCGTCATGTTAGCCAACCTGACAGGAGAGATGTGCTACCTAAGAGTTGTTTTGATTTGTATTTATCTAATCAATAATGATTTAGAGCCTTTTTTCATATGACTATAGATATCTTTGAAAACTGCCTGTTCATATCCTTTGACCAGTTATCAACTGAGAAATGACTTGTATTCTTATAAATTTAAAACAAATATTTTCCAACATCTACAATTACACTAGCAAAAAATGAGTAATGTAATTCAGAATGATGTCTCCAATCCCAACCCCCCACAAAGGCTACAATCTTAGCGATTCAATTTATGCCATCAGCTCATGTAATTGAAGGATGGAATTATGATAATGGATTGTAGGTCAAACTAATGTTGTGTGCTGCTCTGGAGCACTACAGTATAAGAGAACAACAGACTGGACTCAGAATCATAAGACATGGGTATAATTCCTCCAGATATTTTCTACAATTGTACATAAATGGTTTCTCTGAGTAGCAGCACAATATAGAAAAAAAAAAAGATCTCGGCTTAAATCAGATCTCCCTCTGCTTTCTAGAAGCAGATGCTTATGGAGAAGCTGCAAGAAGATAATGGATACGAAGCAGTATATGTGTATGCTTTTATTACTGTTGTCTCAATGGCTAGCTAAAAATAAAATTGTGTCCCCTCTATTCTCGGAATTGTTGTTGTTGAGTCATGTCTGACTTTTACTAACCACATTTGGGGTTTTCTTGGCAAAGATACAGGAGTGGTTTGATATTTCCTTCTCTAGATAATTTTACAGATGAGGAAACTATGACAAACAGGGTTAAATGACTTGCCCAGGGTCACACAGCCAGTAAGTGTCTGAGGCCGGATTTTAATTCAGGAAGATGAGTCCTCCTTACTATAGGCTGGGCAATTTATCCACTATACCGACTAGCTGCCCATTTCTTCTAGGAGTAGGAAGAGTCATATCCTACCAGACCAGGCACAGCTTCTCCCATAAGATTGCTCAAAGTGGCGTCTTTCTCTTATCTTTTTTTACCTTGTCTCATTCCCATTCTTTCTTAGTAAGGAGCTGAAGATCTTGCCTAAGGTGGCAATGATACATATTTATTTCCCTCCCTCTTCTAATCTATAACTAGTTAGAGTTGACGATTTTATCAGACACAATTTATTAGAAGAGGCCCATTATTCTAGAGGCAAAAGAAAAGTTCTAAATTCAGTTTAAAGTTCTGCTGGTTAGGAGGTTTATCTAAATGTATGCATTATTAATAAAATTCATAACCGCACAAGATGCTTTAGTTATACATCCTTTAACAATTGACCAGAGACTGGAATCTCTGTTCCATATTCAATCCCGTGTAAATTTCAATTAGCCACTGGATTTTCCATTAACAACCCTCAAACCCTTCATTCTAGCAAGGTACAAATATTCACACTTAGCTTTTATAGTCAACGATATTTTTTCACTTGGAATAGAAAACGGAATCAGTATAACAGAACAACTTAAAGCCGAACAAATAAATCAGAAGTTCCTGTGAGGCATTTTCCAAGTATGAGGAGGGACAGGGGAATAGGAGGAAATAACTTTGTTTATTTTTCTCCCCTTTTTGAAAAGAGGACAGCAATTCTCAACCACAAGAAGTCTGAGTTCTATTTTTATTTTCTGCTCAGCAAAGACTGCTGAAGACTAACCAAATGCATTCAAGTCCCTGACCTGAACTGTGCGCCATTAGGTATACCTAAAGCCCCAGTTCCCACAGCTCTTTCCCGTAACGCCTCAATTCATGCTACTGCTACTGAAAATTCACTCTTCTTCTTCTGTTACTGCTCAGTTCAAAATGTCTGGGGTTGGCAAAAACCGACTCCCATTTAGGCAAAATCAAGGGAAGATTTCATCTCCTCCTGGGCTAGAAAAGAGGACAACAAGCCCCAGGATTCTCAACAAAGGTTTAAACTACTTCCTCTACTTGTAGGGAAATTTATCTAATCTTAACCCTTTTAAACATTTATTACATTATAAAGGAAGGCTTAAAGAGTTTAACTTTAAAAAGCAGTCTGCTTAAATCATGATTAGTCAGAAAATTCAATTACATGCAACACCTACCTCACCCCATGTGTATTCTCTCTAATCAGGGTTTGCCCTGTACTTCCATGTCATGAAAGATAACCCCAAGAATGTCTCATACAACTAAAATATTACAGACCTCTACACATCAATTACCATGCCTGTAATATATTTTCCTTCCACTTTCTCTTAGAAAACCTATTTTCATTCACAAACATCGTAATTTATTTGAAATCTTTCTTGATCTCTCTAGCTTCAATTGGCTTCCTTACTGCCGCGCAAATGACCTTGTATTTGCTGTATGTATGTACCTGTATGTATATATGTATTTACATATCAATTCTCCCAATTGACTATGTTTCTTAAAGACACTTTCTTTTTTTCTGACTTTAATTTTTACTGAAAAATGACCATCACTTATCTAACAAGTTTTTCATTTCTTTTATTTTCCTTTCCACTTTCATTCATTGATTCATTTATTTATTTGCTTTTTTGATCTTTATCATTCATTTTTTCTTAAATTTGAGTTCTAAATTCTCTTCCTCCCACTGACTCCTCCCCAACACATTGAAAAGACGAGTAATATGATAACCATTATATATGTGAAATACTGCAAAAAATATTTACATATTATCCATGTTGCAAAAAAGGAAGAAAAAACATAATTAAAAGAAAAATATGCTACAATCTGCATTCAGAGTCCATCAGTTCTCTCTCAGCAGGTGGAAAGCATTTTTCATCATGGAACTTTTGGAATTGTCTCGCATCACTGCCTTACACAGAATAGCTAAGTCTTTGATAACTGGTCACCATTATGATACTGCTGTTACTTTGTACAGTGTTCTTTGTTCTATTTTTTTCACTTTGCATCAATTCATATAAGTCTTTCCAGGTTTTTTCTAACGCTATCCACCTCATTATATCTTATAGCATAACAGCATTCCATCACAATCGTATATCCAAAACTTGTTCAGCCATTCCCCAATCGATAGATATTCAAGGGCAGAAATTTTTACTTTTTTGACATTATAGTCTCAGAGCACAGTGCTTTGCACAAAATAGGTATTTTAAAGTGTTAATTGATCAATTGGTATCTTTGTTTTCTAAGCCAAAATATTCACTCAATATTACTTTACTTGATGCAGTTTCTTGCTCATTATAAAAATAACTGAATATGTGCAGTATATATTTTGCTATCCCACTTACCCACACTGAACAGCATTTGTAATTTAATTCTTACCAAAGCCTCTACAGGTTACTTCAGTCCACAGAACTGTGTTAAATACCAACATTGTAGTGCCAGGGAAGGACCATAGAGATTTTCTAGGTTATCCCTCTCATTTTACAGAGGAAAAGCAGAGTTACAGAAAGGTTAAATGCTTGAGCAATCATACAACTATTTAGTCGAAGAAATGGGACTAGAACCAAAATTTCCTGACTCTTAATCCATGGCTTTTCTTTCTATGTCATAGCATTTCTCAGCTATTTATCATGGTAGAAAATCAATAATCTGATGTCTAAAGGTTATCTTATTCTCCTCTAATGATATTCTCCCCAATCACCTATTGCATTTCTATGCATACAGAAGGTACACTATGTACTTGTGAGATAGCTAGAAGGATGAATGAAGGAATGAATCTCTAAATGAATAGAAACAAATTGCCATATTTATCCATTTCAAGGTCTAGTCCAAAGGAAAAGCATACATACATAGAGACACACAGACACAGACATATGTAAGAAAGGTGAAATCATGAGTGTTAAAATTTAAAATCAAGCTACGAGGCCCCTTAAAGAAAAAAAGAAAAGGACTATATAGTATTTCATGCTCAACTCATTTTAGCAAAGAAGTACTAAGTGCCTACTATAAGGGAGATATGGGAGATTAAGGTGGCAAAAATGTCCTGTAGGCATCTCCAACTCAAAATGCTCTCATGTAAAACATTGCGTTTCCCAAAACCATCTCTTCTTCCGAAGTTTCCTATTGGTATCAAAGAAATCACTCTTTTCTCAATCATCCCAACCTGAAACCTCAGTTTCGTCTTCAAGTCTTTACTCCATTTTGCTTGGAGGATAAAATAGAAACCCTTGCCTTTGGCATATAAAACCTTTAACAAGCTACCTCTCTTTTTTTTCCTTTCTATCCTCTAAGATACAGTTGTGTGGGCCTATTTGCTTTCACTTGTACAACATTTTGTTCTCTTTCTCCTGGCTCTGGAATCCTGGTCCTGTCTATTTTCCGTTCCTGGCATGTTCTCCCTCTTCGTTCTTGCTGCTTAGATTTCCTGGCTTCATTCACAATTCAGAAAAGTCTCATCTTCTGCAGGAGGCCTTCCTTGGGTATCTCTCACTACTTGTGCCTTCCCTCTGAGATTAAGATTCATCTATTCAGCTGCTAGCTTTAATGTGCATAGTTATTTGCCTGTTCTCTCTCCTGTTAGAATGTACCCTTCCTAAGTGCAAGGGTAGTGTTTTTATCATTTTTTTAATAATCCCAGTGATGATCACAGTGCCATCACCAGGCATCCTGATCTATATCTTGCCACTGGACCCAGATGGCTCTGGAGGAGTAGGCAAAGATGGTTACTTTGAACAGTCTTCTCTCACTTAAATCCAATTTACTTGCAAGTCATGGCATCACCTTCCTGAGACTATGATTCTCTTCAAGAATGAAGGACAGGGGAGAGGCAGCGCAACGCCACTGTCCGGGAAAAATCGACTCCTGAGGCTTGCAGCCGAAAAGTATGATATGCGGGTTCTTGAACTTCTGGAAGGCATAATGGCCAGGTAAACAACTCTAATCCCTCCCCTCTCCACCCAGAGAATTCCTCGGGAAAAAAAAGAACACTGGAACTGACCAGAAAGTAGTGGGGCTTCAGTGGTCAAATAGTAGAAGTTCATCAGTCCCAGAGGGGCAGAGTCGGCAGGGGTCAACCCCAGGAGCCCAGACGTAACCTTGCTCCCACAGGGGAAGTGCCAGACATCAGCTCAAACAACAAACAGCTGAGACCATTGCTGAAAAGCAAGTGCTGGAGAGCACCCATAGGGAGTGAGAAGCCAGGGAGCCAGACCCCTCCCCCACACCTCAGGAAACTGAAGGCTATAATTCTAGACTCACAACCCCCAGAATAAGAAAGCTGGGACAGAAAGCCCTGAGGCCCAAAGGTAGAAATTCATTGTAAAGCCAGGAAAAGGCAAACCAACATGAAGAAGAACACAAAAAACCCGAGGACAATAGATTCTTTTTATGGAGACAGGCAGGATCAAAATACCAATATGGAGGGGAAAGTAATGATACTGTAGATACATGAGATACCTCGAAAGGTAATATGAACTGGTCTCCAGCCCAAAAAGCACTGCTGGAAGAGCTAAAGGAGGATTTTAAAAACCAAATTAGGGAGCTAAAGAAAATATCAAAAAAATGGAAAAAAAAATCCACTGATGAAATCAAGTCCCTAAAGAATAAGATTGGTGAAATGGCTACAGAGATTCAGAATCTAGAGAGAGAAAAGGACACCCTGAGAGGTGAAATCAACCAATTGAAAATGGAGGCTCAAAAGCAAAATGTAAACACTAACACATTTAAAATTAGACTTGAGCAAGTGGAAGCTAATGAATCTATGAGGCATCAAGAAGTAATAAAACAAAACGTAAAGAATGAAAAAATAGAAAAAAATGTGAAATATCTGATTGTCAAAACAACTGACCTGGAAAATAGATCCAGGAGAGACAATTTGAGAGTTATTGGTCTACCGGAAATCCACGATGAAAAAAGGAGCCTTGACAGTATCTTCGAAGAAATTATCAAAGACAACTGCCCAGAGGTCCTAGAACCAGAGGGCAAAATACTCATTGAAAGAATTC
The DNA here is from genome assembly GCF_011100635.1 of Trichosurus vulpecula. NCBI lineage: Eukaryota > Metazoa > Chordata > Mammalia > Diprotodontia > Phalangeridae > Trichosurus > Trichosurus vulpecula. The sequence goes on along the minus strand of NC_050574.1, from coordinate 449,118,137 downwards.
ACCGATCACCCCCTGAAAGAGATCCCAAACTGAAAACACCAAGAAATATTATAGCCAAATTTCAGAGCTATAAACTCAAGGAGAAAATACTGCAAGCAGCCAAAAAGAAGCAATTCAAATATCGTGGAACTACAGTCAGGATCACGCAGGATCTCTCAGCTTCCACATTAAAAGACAGGAGAAATTGGAATATGATATTCCGAAGGGCAAAGGAGCTGGGACTACAACCAAGGATCAACTACCCAGCAAAAGTAAGCATAATTTTCCAGGCAAGGCGATGGACATTCAATGAAATAAGGGAATTCCAGGCCTTCCTGATGAAAAGGCCAGAACTCAATGGAAAATTTGATCTCCAAATTCAAAACTCAAGAGAGACATAAAAAGGTAACCAGGGGGAAAAATCCCACAAACCTTATTAACCAATAAGGGCAGGTGGTTTACATCTTTATGTGGGATTATATCATCTTAGGTATGTTTTTTATGTACTAAAAATAAATAAATTAATTAAAAAATAAAAAAAAAATACTATTAAGGGGAATCAGTAGTACTAATCTTCAAAAATGTTATTGTTAGTACTTTCTGGCAGTATTTTTCTATGAGTATGTTTTATAAATGTTCAGCCTTTTGAGACTATCATGATAGACTCAAAACCATCACATTTAATCTTATAATAATGGTTGGTATAAATTAATTCCCCTTAAGGGGAAACTGTCATGGTGGTCTTAAGACCACCAGGCCTAATCTTATAACACTGAAATGTTTATTTTTTTTTCTCTCACCAAATTGCAAAAATAGGTAGGAGTCATAATATGTGTCCAGGGTAAGCTGGCATGCATTCTAATGATATATATCACTTGCAGGCACGAAACCAACTCAGAGTCTTTTTTTTTAGAATGATCTAGTGAAACCCTTTGCCTGATTCATGTCCCTCCCCACTCCCTGGGACATGCATGGTTTTATACTTGATCTCTGTTTAGACATTTCTAGTGATAGAACCCACCAATTTCTAAGGCATATCACGAACCGGGGAGGAAGCACTATGAATGGGACCAAGCGCTGGATTTGTAATTGCTACTTTGAACATAAATGAAGGATTTTTCATTAATGATAATGAAGACAAACATGAGGATTATCATCATTATTATTATGCTTGTACTAGTTGTCATATGACACTTTATGATTTATAAATTCTCCTACCATATTGGTATTAGATTTGGTATCAATTTTTAAAATTATGATTCAGTCTTCTAATATCTTACCAGTTTTTCTTGGAATTGTGTCTTCTAGATGTTTGGGAAGCATACATTCTATTCATTTTTTCTAAGTCATTAATAAAAATCCCAAACACAACAGTGGACAGAAGTCCTGAAGCACTATTTTACTAACACAAACGGCTCACATATGCATATATTTTCTGGTTTGCAAAGACATTACTCACAGCACCCCTATGAGATAATTAGTTCAAGTATTATTATCTCATTTTACAGAGGATGAAATAGAGACTCAGCTAAATTTAAGTGACTTGCCCAAGGCCTAGTAATTAGGAAGCATGAGAGTCAGGGATTCAAACCTATGAATATGCCAAGTCCAAGTTCTCCACTTTTTCTTTCGTTGCTTCTCTCTCTGAATAAGTCAACATTGTATTTGCTTGTCATCCAGGAATCAATACTCTTTAGGTTCATTTAGATCAATTCTGAATGTGCCTTACTGAAATCTACGCTGCCTATATCTCTCCATCTTGTCTACAAGGATATCGTATGCACCTTTGGGAGGTATTTTGGTGAAATTCAGATACATTGGTCCACAGTCCTGATCCCCTGATCTGGTATTCTAATAGGTTTATTTTCAAACAAAAAAGGATAGAGATTTCTTTGATAAGACTTATTCTTAGTGAAAATAAAGTACGTATCATAGTTTTAAACTTTCCCCTCCCAAATTTGTGATTCTAGGATTAGAATTTAATTTTGTTTTCCTCTCTGTAGATATATTTTTGTTCCTTTCATGTCCTTCAATTTCAATTTCATAAAGTATTTATTGAGTATATACAGTTTACCCCACTCTGTGCTGGCAGAGGGCATAAAGGCAGTCCCTGGCTCAAAGAATTTGCATTACTGAGGAGACCCAACTTATACACAGATGAGGAGAATAGATATACATACACACACATATACAATATAAAGTATTATTGGGGATTTCATATCAATGTACTGAAACTAGTATTCAAATGAATGCTTTCATTATTCTTCCCAGAACCAGGTGTCCACATTATGGCCTAAAAAAATGAAAACATGCTGACAGCCAAAATCTCATGTGATTTGATTCTTCTAGGAAGACAAATAAGCATCTCTGAAGTTCATAAAATGGCCTATTTAATTTGGCAGGTGGTGCAAAAAAATGTGTTAAAAAGAATAATCGATTAGGGAATCAACTGTTGCTTCCAAACTAAGGAAGACTGAAAGAACACTTACATTCATAGTGGCTTACCTTTGCCCTAAGGTGAGAAAAGAGAGGTCAGGTGAACTTTCCCTTTGCAGTTGTATTCAGCTGTGCTGCCTATCTGTGCAGAAGAAGAATGTTGTGATTTAGGGCATAAAGGAGAGGGCTAGGTGGTTTAGGGGGAGTTGTTCAAGTGCGTAAGAATGAAGAAAATTTTAAGGGGCAGCTAGGTGGCGCAGTCAGTAGAGCACCGGCCCTAGAGTCAGGAGGACCTGAGTTCAAATCCGGCCTCAGACACTTGACACATGTACTAGCTGTGTGACCTTGGGCAAGTCACTTAACCCCAACTGCCCTGCCAAAAAGCAAAAAAAAAAAAAAATGAAGAAAATTTTAAAAGTAGATTCATTAAGTCTTTCAACAAGCATTTGCTATGGGTCAGTAGCTCTGCAAGCACTGACCATACGAAGACAAAACCACAATCAGCCACCTCCCTCGAGAAGCTGTTGTTCTTTTGGAGTTAAACATTTAAATACAAAATATATACAAAGTAAAAAGAAAGAAATTTTAGGTTTGGGGAGAGGGATAGCAAATTAGGGCAAGTGAAGGCACAGGAGGAGGCATTTGAACTCATCCTTGAAGGAAGTTAAGAGAGACTCTTCTTGTATGACTCAAACACACACACAAACTTACTTTGTGCTAGAAAATGTGCTACGTAATAGGGTTACAAGGACAAGCTGAAAAAGTCCTTGCACTCAAAGAGGTTATATTCTATTGTCAGTACAGAAAATAATAGATCTACGAGATTTAGCCTCCTGTAGTTTTCTAACCCGCTATGATTTTCATCTAGGCAGCTTCTCTACATATAACTCCATACTGTGCACAAATTCATTTATGCCGGTTGAGCAACATACCTCCTTTTTTTCTTTCCTTTCCTTTTCTTTCCTTTTTCTTCCTCTCTCCTCCCCTCCATCCCTTTGTTTCTTTCTTTGTTTCTTTCTCTTTCTCCTTTCCTTCCTTCCTTCCTTCCTTCCTTCCTTCCTACCTTCCTTCCTTCCTTCCTTCCTTCCTTCCTTTCTTTCTTCCTTCCTTCCTTCTTTTTCTTTCTTTCTCTTTCTTTCGGTTTACTGGCTAGATTTCTTTCTTAAAGACCAAACCTTACAATGGAATCCCTCTGGCTCTCATTAACTGGTCAGAAACCCTGAGAGTTTTCCCCTCTCTCATTGATTTTTTTGACTAGGTTAAAGACGTTATTTTCTGCCTTATTTTTCATCTTATCTAGCCTTAGTCACTGAATGGGCCTTGCCTCAGTCAAAATGAGAACTTGGAAAGACCTTAGCTTAAAAAAGGGAAGATCTCCCAGTGCATCCAGGACTATTTTCAGTCATCCTGATCTATCTTGCCACTGGACCCAAATGGCAGAGAAAGTGAGCCTGGTGACTTTGCAGAGCCATCTCTCACTTAAAATCCAATTCACTTGCAATTCACAGGCAAATCTCCTTTCTGGTATCATGGTCCTCTTTAAGAATGAAGGACAAACAACAGCAACAGAAAAGAGACTGTCCACCTACATGAGATCACAAATCCATTGAACTATGGAATCCCAAAGATTCAATTCCAAAGAAAATTGCCTGGCACAAACTTTGATAATACAAGGCCAACATAACACCATGATTAGCCATCAATGATGTGCCTTAAGAAAAATTCTGTCTACTCCCCTTAGATTTGGGGAGGGGTTTAAATATGTCATATTTTGCCACCATCTATTTTCATATCAGTAGGTTGCATTTGTTATTACTTATCTAATGTATAGAAAGTAGAAATTTAAGGGATAATGACATGAGGCATGAGGTAGAAATAATGTGACTGTTAAATCCAAAATAACATGATAAAAGAAATATCACAGAATCTTCTAATTGTCATAAGTTGACAAGAAAATGTGTTCTCTATAATTTGGGATTCAGTTCAATTAATGTATCCTCAGTATCCCAGAGTGATCAAAAATGCATCTGTGAGACTTTTTTTTCCTTTTTCAAAGATGTCAGGATGAAGGATAGAGAAAACATCTTTTTAAATTGTTATGAGGTATTTGTAAGAATCTTAATGAATACATAATGAGTATGTAGTCACATTAAAGTGATAATTGAGTGACAGCAAAACCTATTTCAAAATGACATTACTTGGTGGTCTAACTATTCAAGCAGAGGGTTGGCTAGGCATGTTTTTGACAGACAGTTGCTTAAATCTAAGTTTGGGTGAAAAAAAAACAAAACCAAAGAACAGCAGGAAAGTTAAAGAAGTCTTGCCCTGGTAATGATAATGCCTAATGTGAAGTGTGAGCTTTCAAATTATAATGAAACATCAAAAGCTTAACTCGAAATTATTATGCTTCTTACCCATTGTCAAGTCAATGTCTTCTGCATTCCTATGGCTCTACTGTTATTTCTACTCTTATTATGACCATTTCGACTCTGTTCTCTGCTCCGGACTTCAGTACTTGGGAAGATATGGCTGTCACTGTCCCTCCAGCTGGGTTTGTCACCTGTTTCTGTTGATTCTGTTGATGATATAGCCTCTCTGTTCTTGCTAATGCTACATACTGGTGACTTAGTCATGGAGCTGTAAGACACAATAAGAGATTATTTTGTCTAGTCCTTGGTTTCAGGGCTGGGGGTGGGGCAGGTGTTTGGAACTGTGATTTCTTAGGGTTGAAACTCTTTCCCTTGAGGCAAATCAGTCAGTCATCTGTAACTTAAAATTTTGGAAAGCTGCCTAGAGAACTAAGAGGTTAGGACTTCCTTACAGTCACAGATCCCTGTTTCAGTGGCTGAATTTGAATCCAATTCTTTTTTACTCTGAAGGTTTGCCTTCTATACACAATGCCATGTTGACCCCATGGTTAGCAGATAAAACACTGTTAATCTCATTTTACAGTTACCTAAATGAGTCAAGAGAAAATAAACTTCTTATTGCTTTCCTCCACACCCCTCATTTCTTCCATGGGGCTATCAAATGACAGAAATGGGGCTAAAACTCAAGGCTCCTTACTTTCATAGCAGTCTCCTTCCCACGATCTCATGCTGCTTTTATCCTAGTTAATCTTAGCTACTGTTTTTAATCCCTCACACTTAAATAGCAATTTGGAGCTTGCAAAGGGCACTCTTCCCGACAATTGTATGAGGGTCATAGATTGAGAAGTGGAAGGGCCATTAGATATTAGGTAGTCCAATCTGTCTCATTTTACTGGTGAGGAAAATGAAGCCCAAGGAGGAAAATGTCTTGCTTAAGAAGAGAGTTGTGGCAAATGCCACATGGAATAAGACAAAGACCACTTACTGTAAAATCAGAGCACCTGGATTCAAATTCTGTCTCACACATACTATCAGTGTGACCATGGGATAAGTCATTTTGTTTACTGAACCTTAGTTTTCTCATCTGTAAAAGCAAAGGGGGGGCGTTAAAATAGTTGCCCTCTGAGGTCTTTTGCAGATCTCTGATATTAGGGAGGAGAAATAGGATTTAAACCTAGACTATGCTGGAACCAGCTTTTACCATAGTTAAATATTCAGTGTAAGAATTTACATCTCAGAAATTAGCGAATACTATAAATCAGAATTGATTTATTGTTTTGATTGTCTAGACTCACAAAGTAAAGGAAAAAATGTTAACAATTCAGATCAAACTTAAAAGTGTGTCATGCTTACATTTTTTTTCAGACAATAACATTTTAAACATTTATAAGCACACTCCTGATTTGAACCCAGATTTTCTGACTCCAGATCTTGGGCTCTTTCCACTATTCCACACATCCTCTTTTCATTTCAATTCATTAAGCATTTATTAAGTACTTGCTATGTGCCAGGCATGGCGTTAATATCAAGGATACAAAAAAGGGAAAAAGTTCCTGTCCTCAAGGATATTACAATCTAATGGAGGAAGACTACACACAAAAAGAAGGTGAAAAACTGGGTGGAGGGAGTGGGGAGCCCAACAGGAGGTAAAATGTTCAACTGAAGTTGGGCTTTAGGAGGACTTTAATGCTGAACTCTCCAATCAGAAGGGAGAGATAACTGAGGGTGAGCTGAGAATGTGTTGATGTCAATCAAAACTTGAGTCAATCTGTATGATGATGAGATTTTGGATGCTCAACTCATCCTGGGGTGGGGAAGGGTGTTGCTTGGAGTCTAGGCCAAGCAAAACTGCTCATGGAAAATAGAGTACTGTTTGTATTGTGTTGCAGCCGCACTTCAGAAGGTATGCTACTGTAGTTTACTAACCCACTACAATTTTCATCTACGCATATTCTCTACATGTAACTCCATATAGTGCATCAATTCACTTATGCCTTAAAAAAAGATTTCCTGAGCTGGAGGGAAGTAAAGGAAGAGCAAAGGAGACCATGTTATTTAATCCTAGAACATAAAAACAAGGGAGCGTTTTCATGTATAGTTTCTACCATCTTGTCGTTAAATCTTTGTGGTAGAAAAATGGATTGATTACAAATTTGCCTCAATAAAAGCCTGAAGACCAACTGTTGAAATTAGCCTGTTTTAAAACAACCACATTGAGTTAATCAACTCTGTCCTTTTAAATATATATGCATATACACACATATATGTGTGTGTTTACATATGTATATGTGTGTATATATGTATATACACATACATATATGTATACATATATTATATATGTGTGCGTGCGCACATATATATATATATACGTATATATATATATGTGTGTGTATATATATATATATGTCCTTTTCCAAATAGATTACTTTCCCTAATGTAGGTGGGTTTCAAGAACCAAATGGGCATAATGGATGTTGTAATATTATGCTTTTAAGTTAAATTATATGAAGTAACTTGCAGGAAAAAAAAATTAAAGGAACTACAGAACTGAAAAAAAACCCTTTAAAAGCCATTTTCAAGGACAAAAAAATAAAGAGAATATAATAGTTTTCCCAGCATCTTCAAAGAAGCAGGTGTTTGGACCTAAAATGCAATTAGGGTTATATGAATAAAATCTTTATTACTTTGGTTCCCATAAAAGGAAAAATATGTCTTAATTCAAATTATTAGTGGTGTGAGCTATTGTTTTTGAAAGGTAACATTATAGTGGTGATTATTGCATATTCTTACAATAGACATAAATTATAATAAAATACATTCCACGTCTACTTTTTAACATAACGTGGATATTTCACAGAATTTTAAACATATTATAATTGGCAATATCCTTCCTTTGGCACTTTGGATGTTATGTCAACCTCCCTTCAGTTTCTGCCTCTTTGATGCTATGTCTCCTTGCTTTGATTTCTCCTTTAAAAATGGTATGCTAACAATTTGGCTACATTTTAAGTTTTAACTGGAAAACTATCCATAAATTTAAATAGGTAAATTCTCAATATACCAGTGAGTAGGCAAAGGTTCCAAGAGTAATGAGACAGTGTTGCTTCTTATCAGAAAATGATAAAATAAAGTTTGCCTTCCTTTGTCCAGTTGTCCTCTGATTCTGAACAGAAATGATTAATGGATTAAAAGTTCCTCATACTCTGGAGATGACAAGTATTGCTGGAGGGAATTGTGTAATGATGCTTGTTGGATCTACTGTAAATGTGTATTAGCTTACCTTAACAGGGCCCTTAATGCTGCATGGAAACTGTAAAAAAACAAACAAACAAACAAACAAACAAAAAAACAGGAAACAACAGTAGCCCTTGCAAAGCCATTTAAGGTTTGCAGAGTGCTTTAATGCCTTACTATCTCATTTGGTCCTTACAAAAAGTTTGTGAGATACTATTATAATCTCCATTTTACAAATGAGGAATCTGAGGCTGAAAGGCTGTATTTTCACTATGATCACAAAGCTAGTAAACTATTAAGGCAAGGTTTGACCACAGATCTTTTTGATCCCAACATCAGAATTGTATCTACCATGCCACCTCCAGCCTTTCTTTGCTTACTTAGTCTTTATCACATTCTTCACATTAGATGCTCCAGACCTTCCATTTTCCACTCAAGCCACCAAGAGTTTTACCCACTCTCAGTTGATGACTTCCCATCCTTCTTTATCATTCAACTGACCCAGTTTTTTTTTTCCAAGTCCATTAATGGCTTTGCTATTTTGATTTTATTTTGCAGGGTTGGGGGTGGGGTGGGGATTTCTGTCTTCATCCTTTATCACCAATCTGTGGTATTTGATACTATGAACAAAGTCCTCCAGTAAGATGCTTTCTTTTCTCTTGGCTCCTGTAATATTTCACTCTCTTTTTCCACTTACTGTTTGACTATTCCTTTCCTCTCTTTGCCTGGCTTCTCATGCTTTTCTTTTCCTTAGAACATGTATCCTCTTGAGTTTTGCTTTTGACTCTTTTCCTTTCTTTGTCTATACATGTAGTTGCTGTTTTCATCTACACTGACAGTTGATTATTAACTTTATGGAGATGATTCTCTGATCTACATCAGCACACTCCTCTAAGGACCCATTGCAATCACTGTTCATTTTCCAACACTTCTTGGTTGCATATAGTAATAACCTTTCTTCAGGTTCTGTTCCTGGTTTATGCCATCTCCAATTTATATTTCACATGACTAATGACATAATAACCTTCCTAAGGAATTGATCATATCACTCAAATATGCAAATGGATCTCTTTTCATCAATTTTTATATTTGCTGTAATGATTCAAGTTGAAACTTATCCGTGCCTTTCTCTCCTGCGTGAATCACATCTAATCATTTATTCCCCAAAGTTTGCAACAGCAGGTCCACCTTGGGATGAAGACCTTCCTCACTTTCTCTTCAGCTTGAGATAACATGAGTGAAGTACTCAAGTACACACCTGTCAGCTTTTTCTCTTTCTGTATGATCGGGCATTCTTCTTTTCCTATTACAATGCCACTGATTATAATTTTTCTCTTCCCCCCGCCATGTTCTTCATCATCAGTTACAGCCTACTGAAACTCTACATGCTTACCTATATATTTCCCTCTTGTGATATTCATTTTTACTTCTTTGGAGGTTCTTGAGTTTCATGTTTCAAAATATGTAACATATCTACGTCTATATCTCTCTATCTAGATAACTATTGACTATGAACTAAAGTGTAAATTCCTGATTCTGTCATCTAAAGTACTCAATATTCTGTCCCCAACCTTTCTGCCTATCTCCTTAGCTTCTTATACTCCTGGCCTTCATTTAAACTATATTAGAGATGAACTAGATTACTTTTCATCCTCTTTCTTGTCCTTCCCCCTCTTTATATCTTTCCTCAAACATAGAATGGATTCCCCCACCCCATCCCCAATTCCATTCTTGTTTAAATGCCTTTTTCCTTCCTTCAAGGTACAGCTCATGTGCTACCTCCTTCCTCCCTTAATCCTTAATTTTTTAATCTAGATAAAAGTGATCTCCTTCCTTAAATCTCTCATAGAACTTTACCTAGAAGCTAGGTGGCACAGTGGAAAGAGTGCCAAGCCTGAAGTCAGGCTCATCTTCTTGAGTTCATATCTGGCCTCAGACATTTATTAGCTATTTGACCCTGGCCAAGTTACTTAACTTTGTTGCGTCGAAATGGCAAACTGCTCCAGAATCTTTACCACAAAAATCCCAGTTGGGGTTAAGAAGAGTAAGACATGTCTGAAATGAATGAACAACAACTTTGCCTAGAATCCTCCTTTGTACTTATCACACTTGCTTCTGTTTTCTCTAGCAGCTTTTGAAATGTTTTCTTAACTTTTCTTTTTGTTTATTGTATTTGCATCATGTGACTGCATCCTCAATTCCCCTTTAATCCCTCCCCCAAGGGGGGCACGCTATCCTTGTTATTAGTAAGCATATTCTAGCAAAACAAAATCACATGACTATGATTGTGACTAGAAGTGCGTGTTTTGATATGTATTTCTAGTCCATCACCTTTTTGTCAAGTTCATGCTTCATCATCAGTCTTCTGGAGTCCAAGACAAGTCATTACATTGATTAGAGTTCTTGTTTTAGCAATTTCTTGTCTTTTAAAATGTAATCAATTAATAATTCTCTTCTTGGTTCAGTTCACTTTTTTGCCCATTCTCACAAGGCCTCTCAGGTTTCTCTGAATCTATCCACTCATTATTAATAATATGCCAATAGATGGCCATCTAGCTTGAAGTTCTTAGCAAAAACAAACAAAATTGCTGCTATGAAATATATAGATATATCTCTATTTATCTATATCATCTATGTATATATATCTTATGTGTGTATATATCTATATATATTTATCTATCTATCTATCTATCTATATATATGTAGAAAGAGAGAAAGAGAGAGAAAGAAAAAGAGAGAGAGAGAGAGAGAGAGAGAGAGAGAGAGAGAGAGAGAGAGAGTCCTTTCTGGAATAGTTTCCTTAACCAAATTTTTCCTTGTAGGGTTAGTTTTGTGGTTTCTTCCCTTCTGTCCCTGACCAATGAAAGTGATTGCCTTGTTAGTTCTGTTTAATTTTTCTTAATAATTTTTTTCCTATTCTGAAGGGAGAATACTAATAACTGATGTTGTAAAATAAAAAAACATCAAACATCAACAAAGTGACCAAATTGCTCTTTTCCTCTGTTCAGGAAATAGCGAGATTAATGCCGGTGAAAGGCCAATACAAATCAAATGAATATAAGAGAGAACATTCTTGTGAGTAGCCATACTTCGTTACACTTACAGTACACCCAAATGTTACAGTATCTTTTCACTTAAGATAGCCTCTGAAGTTCTGTCAACAGGCTTAATGGCCTAAGTGAGAAGAGTCTCTTTAAATAGCTTCCCTGCTGTACTTTACACATCTTCTTTTCCCCATGGTAAACAAGGAGTGAATTGCTCTTTGTTGGAATAAATTTCCAGCTGTGTGCCTTTTAGGTCATTTCACTATTAAGGGTGTTAAATGAGTTGCTTTGATTTTAGATTACATTTGTCGTTTTTAAAAATGCATGAAATGCAGAAAAATAACAGCATAATGCTTTCCCTTTGTGTGGTTACACTGAGGAGATATTCTTTTAAGGATAAGGCAAATGAAAGGATCCCTTAATTGACACATTTATATTTCAACTTTCCTAGGACTTTCATGTACTCAACTACACTAATCAAAGACAATAGCCTATTACTTATAAAACCTTTCCTATGTTTTAAAGGAAAATACGTAAATGTAAATGGCTGCCAATTCAGTTTTCCACTCACCCTGAAAATGAGGTGGTTCTTTTTCAGCTATTATTGTCCAGTTGGGGAATTTCTCAGCCCAAAGATCCCAAGATCTTCCAGGAGAGTAAATCTTCCCATGTAGGTCCATCTGACTAAATGTCAATAAATTAAGAGGCACGGTTAGAACATAAAGAATTTGATTCCTATCGATTGACAAAGGGGTTGTCAGGTGGCTAGCAAGTCTGCAGAGTAGAGTGAGAGACACACATGGATAAGGTTTTACATGGTCTTAGGACAGTTGGCAGAAAGGAACCTACAAGGTAAGGCTACTCAGATACCTTTCTTATTTAGGAAGTTGTACAGTAGGGACAAGCGTCAGGTGATGGGAGGGAGGGGTATTCTGGTTTGGGAGTAATCTTGGTATTGCCCAAGATCAGGACTGCTCTGAGTGAGGGTGTTTCCCCTGAAGTTTCCAGTTCACCTTATCAGAATGTCTAGGTAGAAAGAAGTAATGTCTAGGTGGACCAGAAATCTAAGAGAGTGGAGGCCTCCCATTGAGAGGAATCAGAATAAAATATTGACCGAAAGTCTGTTTTTATTTCCACAGATTCTAAGGAAGATGGCTGAGTGAAAATTTCTGACCAAAGCCAATTATCTCCAGCTTCAACTAAAAAAAAGCTAGGAAATACACAAAATGAAGTAAAATAATAACAATTAAAAGGAGAAGACATTCTCAGAAGGTAATCATCACAAAAAGTTAAGGGGAGAAAATGCCAATTGTACATTACCTTTCATCTCTGGGTTTTTGCTCAGGTTTCCATGTGATACTTGAGCTTCAAAATCCTTACAACTGTTGAGTCAAAGAAACATTAAAGGTAGCTGCAGGTGGGGAGAAAACTTCAAAGATTTTATGACTAACTTGGAAAGTTAAGGATTCTACATGTTCCCCATTCCAACCTTAATATCTGTCCTAGGTACCTGCCCTAAGTTCCACCAGTACTCCATATCAACTGTATTATCCATGCTTTCAGGTCTGAGGGACAGTGGCTACAGAAAGCTGACCCAAGGAACATTTGAAGGTAACTATAGTTGGCATTGAAAATATAATAAGGACAGGTAAACTATGTTTGCTTCGTGGCTGCTATGACCTGCCCTACAAAATACGTAAGTACGTATTGGAGTTTTAGGATTTTTGTAACCACAAGTGTCATTCCTCCCATGTGAAAGTATAACAACTGATTTTGCTTACTGGAGAAAGTATACATAGATACATATTTTTGCAAATAATTATATTTATAGCTGAGATCAGGTGTTCCTTATTATTAGGATCTTAATATACTATGAGCTTTTATCCTCTCAACTATAGAACTGCTTCTACCCTCCCCACTCACCCTATCTGTAATCATATGTAGAATCACAAAGGAAAAGTTAGGGTCATTAATCAAAGACCTATGGTCCTACCAATAAAGAAACTTTAAAAAATACTCCCTAGGTCATTCTCTGAGTAATAATCAAACAGTATAGAGATAGAATTAGCTTGTATACTTGTGTCCATACAATTTATAGATATATAGATAGATAGATAGAACTATAAAACCAAAATCTATATTGATCTCTAGATATAAATTTCATACCTTTTGCATTTTAATTGTATGTATTACTTTTTACCAATAAACCAGCCAAAATTTCCCCTGATCCCCAAAATTCATTGGCTAAAGGGCCCCACAAGACCTAGGATTTAGGCATAACCTTTTTAATGAGAAGGAGGATGAACGTTCCACTTTTTTATTTTAATTTTTTTGGTACATAGTATTTTATTTTTTCCAAGTACACAAAAGATAGTTTTCAACATTCATTTTTTATAAGATTTTGAGTTTCAATTTTTTTCTCACTTCCTCCCTCCCACCCCCACTCCCCAATATGACAAGCAGTATGATGTAGGTTACATATATGCAATAATGTAAACATACTTCCACATAAGCCATGTTGTGAAAGAAGAAACAGAACAAAAAGGAAAAGCCATGCAAAAAAAGTGAAAACAGTATTCTCTGATCTGCACTCAGACTCCATAGTTCTTTCTCTGGATGTGGATATCATTTTCCATCATAAGTCTTTTGGAATTGTCTTGGATCATTGTTCTGCTGAGAGGACATAAGTGAATCATAGTTGATCATTGCACAATGTTGCTGTAACTGTGTACAGTGTTCTCCAGGTTCTGCTCACTTCACTCAGCATCATGAACATTCCATTATAAGTCCCTCATCTTATTTGAGTACTTGCAATGCTCAAATAGCCCAAAACATAAATCTCTGGATGGAGGTAACAGTCCATTCCTTCACCACCACCAAATACTGCTTATTGCTCCTGAATCCCATATTTTCCTCTTCCTACTTGTGAGAACTCAGGCAAGTCTTTGAACCTCTTAGAAGTCATGTTCATCATTTAAAAGTGTGGGGATTGGATTGGATATCAGCTAAAATCTCTTCCAATTCTACATATATAATCTAAGTAACTCATGGGGATAACTGAACGGAGGTGGGACCTTTCCTGCACAGAAGAAGGAAGCTGGTAAGCCATCTTTTAGAGGTGCAATGGTGCAATGACCTTGTTCCCTCAACACATCTATGCATGAATTATGCCCAATATGCATTGGATGATTTGTGGCTCCAGCTATATTATTCCTGAAACCAAAGTCAATTCTAAAGAATAGCCTCCAATGAATCATGTTTAGATACAAAATTTTGTGTTGGTCTTTTCACTCCATTTCCTTCCCTAATATGAATTCTGATTGCCCACAGAATCACTCATTTGGAAAACTATTGTATGCCAAGCATAAGAACCAAAATAGATAGGAGAAACTACTCATTTTTCTATTCATATTAAGGAAAAATCCTATGAATCTAGAGAAATGCTATCAATGTTCATGAATTCCAGAGGGTTAGGAGTGATTTTGCAGTATCTCAACAACTAGGACTTAAAAAAACAAGCCCAGATTCTACAGAAATAAATCTTCCCTTTACCTTTGGCTGGCATTTTTATTTGCATGGCTGTAATCCAAATTTGTTATTATATATTGTTGTATGGCATATGAGCAGGAATAGATTTCTTGGAAGTGACTCTCAGTAACTGCTAAAAATCAAAGGGAAAAATATAATTGGGACTCAGTAATACAAGCTAGAATTCAACACAAGGATTCACTTCCCATTGATGGGTTTTCTGACCAACTTTAATTTATGAATAACATCTTCTACTCAGTTCACAAAAACTTATTAAATGCCTTCTATATACAAGATCTTGGGCTAAGTAATAATAGTAGCTAATTTTATATAGTAATTTCTATACCAGGCACTGTGCTAAGCATTTTATGCTTGTTATATCATTTGATCCTTAAACCACCAGTAGAGAAGTAGCTGCTATTATCACTCTCGTTTTGCAGCTGGTGATTCTGAGACAGACACAGGTTAATTGACTTGCCTAGAGTCACACAACTACTACATTAACTGGGTTTAAACTCAGGTCTTTCTGATTTCCGGGCCCAGCAAAGTATCCACTGCACCAATTAGCTGCCTAAGTATTTGGATATTAAAGAAAGGTAAAAGAAAGTCTCTCATCTCAAGGGGTTCATGGTGTGATGAGGAAGACAAAAAAATTTCCAACAATTATATACAAGTAAGATAAATATGAGATAATTTGGAAATAATCAAGAGAAGAAGGCACTAGCATTAAAGGGAATCAAGAAAGATTTCTTATAGAAAGGAGAATTTAGCTGGGATTTAAAGGAATTCAGGTAATGAAAAAGGCACATATAAGTAAGAAGAACATTTATAGGCATGGGGGGCAGCTAGTGAAAAAAGCACAGACAAGAGAGATAGGGTTGTTTTTGTAAGGAACAGCTAGGAGA
This sequence comes from Trichosurus vulpecula, assembly GCF_011100635.1. Classification (NCBI taxonomy): domain Eukaryota; kingdom Metazoa; phylum Chordata; class Mammalia; order Diprotodontia; family Phalangeridae; genus Trichosurus; species Trichosurus vulpecula. The sequence goes on along the minus strand of NC_050574.1, from coordinate 449,102,642 downwards.
CCAGTGTCGCTGGATAGCAGAGTGCATTAGGCAGAGGTAAGAGATTTTCCTGAAGACTATAAAGGTAGGAGAAGGCCAGTTTATGGAGGCTTTGAATGACCAGTTCTTCTTGTCTTCATGGAAGTGATGGGGACCAATGGAATTTATTGGATTTATTGAATAGAGGAGTGATATTAGAACTTAGCTTTTAGAAGATAAATTTGACAGTGGAGTGGAGGATGGCCTGGAGTGGGAAGATTCTTGGAATAGTGAGTCCAACCAGAAAGCTATTAGAATTGTTCAGCAGTGACTGGATGAAGGCCCTCACCAGAGTGATGTCAGTTTTTGTTTTTGTTGTTCATCCTTCATTTTTGAAGAGGACCAATGGCATCACAATGTTTGTGTCAGGGTACAGTGTGTTTGATTATGGCTGATCAGTTCAATAAGAGTGCAGAAGGCTCTATCACAGGTTGAGAATGAGTAGTGCAGCAGAACATTTTCTATCAACATGGTTCTGGATTTGTGTGACTCATATTTCCTATGTGTTACCGTGATTCTGCCTTGCTCATGGACTATACTATATTCCTTGTTGCAGGCACTCCATGCTGGGCAGTCCTGGTCTAGAGTCTCCCATATCTCACAATTGATACTAAAGTTCTTCAAAAAGATCTTGAGAGTGTCCGTATACCACTTCTTCTGACCACCATGTAAGTGCTTACCTTGTGTTAGTTCTCCTTAAAATAGTCTTTTAGGTAAATATGCATTTGGCATTTAAGTTATGTGGCCAGTCATTTGGAGTTATGCTCTCTGTAGTAGAGTTTGAATGCTTGCTTGCCAGGTCTGCTAGGGAGAAGACCTCGATATTCAATACCTCATCTTGACAAGTAATCTTCAGAATCTTCCTAAGACAATTCAAATGGAAACAATTCAGTTTCCTGGCATGGTGCCAGTAGCCTGTCCTGGCTTCATAGGCACACAACAGTGAAGTTACACAATGTCTCTGTAGACCTTCAGTTTATCAGGCAGTGTAATGCCTCTTCTCTCCCCCAATTTCCTTCAGAGCCTCCCAAACACTGAGCTAGCTCTGGAAATGCAGGTATCAACCAAATCATCTATGTGGACATCCCTGGAAAGTAAACTACCGAAGTAAGTGAACTTTATCCACAGAATTCAAAATTTCTCCATTTACTGTGATCAGTGATTCCACACAGGGATAGCAAAGTGCTGGCTTGTGGAGGACCTCTGTTTTCTTGGTGTTGATTGTCAGGGCAAAATTATCGCGAGCAGCAGAGTCATTCCATACTCTTTTGCATCTCAGTCTCAGAGACTGCATTGAGTGCACAATCATCCGTGAACAAATTTTTGGATCAACTCTCCCTCCACTTTGGTTGGGATTTGGCTTGTAGCCTTTTCAAGTCAAACAGTTTATCATTAGTGCAGCAGTTGACCCTGATACCATTTTCATCTGTATTGTAGGCATTTGAAAATATCATGGAAAACATGTTAAAAAAGCGTGGAAACAATCACACAGTCCTGCTTCACCCCATTGGTGACTGGGGAAGCTTCAGAGTGTCCTTCTTCATCTAGAAACTTTGTGAGCATGCCTTCAGAAAATTGGCATATAATACTGATGAACTTCTCCAAACAACAAAATTTCATCATGATCTTCCACAATTCCTTGTGATTGACAATATTAAAGGCCTTAATCAATTCAATGAATGTGAGGCACAAACCTCTCTTTTGCTCCTGGCATTTCTCCTAGAGTTGCCAGGCAGTAAACACCATACCAACTGCTCCTTAGTCCTTTCTGAAGCCACAATGCCTCTTGAGCAGATGACCATCTAACAGGGGAAAGATCAGCCTTTAAAAGAGAACTCTGGCAAGAATCTTGCTGGCATGGGGCAGCTAGGTGGCTCAGTGAGTAGAACACCAGCCCTGGAATCAGGAGGACCTGAGTTCAAATCTGGCCTCTGACACTTGACACACTTACTAGCTGTGTGACCTTGGGCAAGTGATTTAACCCCAATTGCCCTGCCTCCCCCCCTGCAAAAAAAAAGATTAAAAAAAAAGAATCTTGCTGGCAATGACTTAGAGACAGACCCCATTGTGATTGTGGAAGGGCAATCTATTTCCCTTTCCTATGTAGAGATAGACAGTGGAGGCATCCTTGAACTCCTGTCATGTAACACAGAAGATTTCAGACAGCTTTGTATGAGCACTGGGCCCTCGAATTACAGATCTCTGCTGGGACAGGATCAATGCCCAGTTCTTTGCAACTAGAGAAGAGCCTGATGACATTCAGCATCTCTTCTTCAGCTGAACGTTTGACTAGAGGGGGATTGAGTACAACCTGAGGCATACAGTCAACAGCTTCAGCATGAATTCAAGACAGTTTGTTGAGAACTCTACAGATGGGCTGTTCAGCCCTTCTCTCCAGGATCATGTCCTTATCACTGATCAGTGTGGTTCACTCAGTGCTGAGTAGCTGAGATGTACTAGAGGCCTTTTTCCAATACATAGACGTCAGGGCATCAGAAACACTTCAGATTGTTGCTATCAGGGTAAAATTGAATCTCATCAGCTTCCTTACTGAGCCAAGAATCCTAAATCCTTCTAATCTTTACTTGTACTTTACTTTTGATAGAGTTTAACATTATCTTCTTAGAGACAAATGAGCTGGCTTTCTGGTAAACCCTGTGGTGGTCTTGTTTCTCATTTAGCAGCTTCTGAATTTCGCAATCATTTTTTTTCAAACCAGTCCTGATGTTTGTGGTTGTTCTTGCCAAGATCAGCAAATGTGGTGCAGTACAACAAGCTTCTGAAAGTTCCTTTCTGCTCCACTGTTGCTAACTATGTACTGATTCAACTTTTCCTCCAGGTCAGCAATGAACTATTAACACAGAGAGAGGTACTCTTATCTATTGACTCTGAGTTTCCTAACTGTTGTCTTGCCTTGGGGCTATCTCTTTTATTGAAGGCAAATATTGGAGATGATGAGTCTATGATCAGTTCAGCTCTCTCTCTGCACTACACATCACTTTCATCACTCTTACATACTGCCTGTCTCTTCTTCCAAAGACTTGGTCTATTAAATAGCAGTGCCTGCTGTGAGAGAGCATACATAATCTCTCGTTGCAAGTAGATAAGCATAAGACAGTGTTGGCAATAAGAAGGCTAAGAGATGCACAAGTCTTCAGGAGTAAATGATCCCTGCTATAGCTATTTCCAATTACATTCCTCCCAAGAACTCTATGCTATGTCCAATAATCTGGGCCTACTCTGGCACTAAAGTCACCCAGAATTATAACTTTTTTTTTCCTCTCTTGGAACATTAATGATAAGGTCTCCAGGTCTTCATATAATTTTCCTTTGACCTCATCAAGGTTCATCCTTGTGGAAGCATATGCCCTTATGATGGTGGTGTGGCACTTTCCTGCAAGTGGCATTGTCAAAAATCTCTCATTCACTCTTTTTGGGAGGCAGACAAGCTTGCTGACTAGATTAGATCTAATTGCTTTACTAGTGCTCTTCATCACAGTGACCACTCCAGGAAAACAAAAGAATATAAAAAACAAACAAATAAATGACAACAAAGAAGTCTAGCTAGCTCTGACTTTGGTAAGCTGTCCTTAATTCGCCAGCCTTGTTTCACTCAGGACTGCTATTTGGATTCAATACCTTCTAAGTTTTCTTCCAACAAGAGATTATTCATTTCTCAGGTCTACTGAATTTCATGTTATCCATAACTGGGGGCACATTATGTGTACTGATGGTGAGTGTATTCATCTTTGCAAACATTTTTGTGCTTTCTTTGTGTTTTGACCACAGAGTGGGATCCCTACCTGCTGTGGTAAACAGGCCAGGGTTGGGGTAAGCAGACAATTTTTAAGGCACTTTTTCTAGTCCTTTCCTCACAGCAGAAGGTAAGCAGTACAATACTTAAATAAAAGCTGCTCAGATATCCAGGGGGCTTCCAAATCCTACTGCTGCTTCAGTCTAGTGAGAAGATGACCCAGTGCTCTGGACTGCCTTGTGCAGGGTTGTGGCTACAGGCTCCAGTGGATCTACACTACCTGCTTCTTCATCCCCATAGGACTTCAAGATAGCTAAAATGATAATATAATAAAATAGTAAAGTAGCACATGATGTGTGATGTTTTGACTTGCACATGAATTGGACTTGTGAGACAGAGTTACTCAGAGTTAATAACCTCAATCCTTCTTCTAGAATCATTGAAGTCTAGGGGGAAGGCAAAAATCAAGATGACTGGCAATGCCTGGGATGCAGTGGAAGACCTTGGAGTCTATGATGTCTGACCAAGCTCTAAGTGCTCCACAATGCCTGCTTCAGTTGTTTTCATGATTGTTAAAATATATCGTTTTCATCTTCCCATTCCACCAGAGGAGGTCTTCACATGCTTGAGGAGTTTGAGTCTTGTCAGTTACCTCCAACTTAGACTCTGTTGAGATGGTTTTACCTGAGTGTGGCCATTGAGCATATGACAGATTCTTGGAGCCACAGGTGAGAGTTGAGTGACAAGTGGATTCCAAAGTTGGATAAACATCCCTGAAAAGGGCTCAACAAGCCCTCATACCAAAGGTACTGCTCTTCCCTGAATGCCCCCATACACCCCAGTAACAGAGGAGAGGAGGCGGTTAGAATTGGAACTCAGCAAAATTTAGTCAATTAGCAAATAATGAGTTTCCATGGTGGGAGGAGGGATCTCATTATTTCCACTTACAGCTAAGTACCACACATTCTGGTTTCAGGATAGAGAACTCTAAATCCATATCATCATCTCATCTGATGTCTCTCCGTGGTATCACCTACTGCCCTGTAGGCATCATTTCTTATATACAAAAGTTAAGACCGTTAGCTAAGGGAAATTTTTCTTAATTATTATAAAGTAAAAACACTCAAAAATGTCAGCCTAACTTGAGTTTGTGCTGTTTTTTTCTTCCCCCTGTACAATGGTGACTTCTGTCTCAGCAGAGCCCATAACTAAGGTTCCAGTTTTACAAAATAAAATGTATAATCACAAAATGTCTCTTACTTCACTTAAGTCATTGCATGATGTGGTAAAACAGTCAGCTGTACCTACTGAAGCTTGATTTTGAGCCTTACTATCAAAATCACTATCCAACCTCACCTACTTTACCAGCAACTCAAAACATGCTCAGAATATGGATTTGTGGTCTCTTAAATAGTGAGTCTGAGGTCACTCTCATCCTTGGAATCTGCTAAATTTATGGGAAAGGAAATTACTGTAAGTGATTGTGGGGGTAAGACAGCTCTTGAAATTATAGCTTCAGTTCTTTTCTCAGGAGGACTAATGGCATCCATCCCCCAAATAGATATTTTCCTTGTTCTTGAATGCATTACTGATACAAACGTTCTTAGTTCCTGGTCCCCTGACACAGCTGCCCCATTATTCCTAGTCAGGTAAAGTAGGAACATATGGAGCCTCTTTTCCCCTCTCAGATTTCTTGCCAGACCCAATTCTGTATTCCAGAAGACCATAAACTTCTTTTTTCCTGACAATATTTTCTGTCATTATCAGATATAGGTTTTGCCCCTACCATCTGGGAGTTTAAGGGATGAAAAAGGATCAGCCCTAGAGAATGACCACTAATTAGAGGAAAGGTAATTAGTTGGTCGATATCAGTATGCTTTTAATTCTTGATATTATCTTACTCATTGAGCAAGTCACTCAACACTGAGCAGAAAAACAGAGTGGTAGACTCATGGAACAATTTCTTTATTATGTCTCCAATTAAGGAACACCATGCCCAGTTTTCTCTCACCTGTAATGGGTGCAATATACTTCACTACACTCCCACAGAGATGTTAGAAAGGTCTTTGACTGAAGCACACTGATGTCTCCATTAACCACTGTATATATCATGGAAAGGACCTTCTTTAGCTCTTGGGATCTTGCTCTTAATGAGATCATTTGTGATATTGAATCAAAAGGGCTGGGTAGCAAATATAGACAGAGATCAGGGCCCTTCATGGATACTGAAAATCCTTGGTAGTGAGGATAGGGGACCACTCCGTCTTATCTCATTCATCAGGCAATTAAGGATTAGGGGCAGTAATTTAAAGTGGGAAGAGAATAAGTATTTAAACATCCCTGCTAAGTGCCAGGCACTGGGCTAAACATTTCACAAACATTTTCTCGTTTGACCCCCACAGCAACACTGGGAGGTAGACATTATTATTACTATTCCTTTTTTAAGTTGAGGAAACTTACCAGCAGAAGGAAGAAACATATAACTTTATAAGAATGGTTTCTGGTAGCAACCCTTCTCTCATTGGGGGATTCCATTCCATTTACCCATTCACCCACAAACCTGCCACTTTTCAGTGGAAACCTGAGAAAATATAACTTTGCAATCTATCCTTGCAATAATGAGTGTCTCTTGAGGCTTTGGGCCTTATGACCTCAGGAGCACATAATTCTTAATATACTTATCACTCCAGAACAGGGCTGTGAAACCTAGAGTCACTAGTAGATCTCATACTACAAAGCTTAGAGGGAAACCCCATGCCTTCTCTGATTTTGGTTAATAGTAATCATCCAAAGTGCTGCTAACCAGTGTTTGAGCATCAGTTTCTGGCTTGTAGTTTGTTTCTGGTAGAGATAAAGATTTATCTAAGGATATGACCTCACCATTTTGTGACATTCACATTCTAATTTGTGTTGTATCCTTATGATCCAGAGAGGTTACTCCAACTCTTCTCCCTTATGAATTTAAATATATCTCCAGCAAAGTTCCCTATCTCTCTTGGAACTTCCATCAGCACCTAGGAATATAATGATAGCCCCAGGCTATTTATACTTCATTTCCCTCTAGGCTTTTTGTACTTTGCTACCAAGTCCTCTGGGTATCTTCCTCTTCCTCTCTTTTAGGCATCCTTTCCCTCATTGGCTTGTAAGTTCCTTGAGGGGAAGGACTGTCTTTTTGCTTGTATTTATATCTCTTGTTTAGCACAGAGCCTAGCATATGGTAATGCTTATTGCCCTCTAGTCTGTCAGCCTACTATGGAGAAGTGAGTCACATATTTTTCCTTGGTTGTTTCTCCCTCAATGTGTTTATTAAAATGAATATAGAAGCACACAGAGTAATAACTACATCGTCCTTGGATTGGTACACCTTCCACACTTGGCCCTACTTGTTGACCTAATCCTTCTGTGCCTAGAGCTCAATTTTCAAGGCTTTCAAAGGAACACATATGGATTTGATGAAAAGATTTTTTTTCAGTATCTCTAATAGTTTTATGAGCACCAGGATATCCTTGTTCACATACTTGTGAATCACCTGGAAATGACAAATTTTCAGACTACTTGTATGACATAGCTTGTTTATAACACTCAAATGACTCAGGAACCTCTTGCCTTGAAGGTGGAACAACGCATTATTAGTTTTTCTTTATGAACTAGCCTAGGGTGGAATGCAAATTTATTTGTACCATAGCCTGAATAATTTCATACCTTCAGAGCACAACAATCTATAGATAAGGAGTTCTTAACTTTTTTGTGTGCCATGGATCCCTTCGTCAGTCTGGTGAAGCTTGTAAGACACTTATCAGATTAATATCTTTAATCCATAAAATATATAGGATTGCAAAGGAATATTATCTATAAACATATATGCATATATGTATATACACAGACATATGTATGTATCCACACATATAACCTATATGTAACATATGTATATAACATATAATGCACATTCACACACAAATGCATATATATGTATATAAAATAATTTTTTTCTCAACCAAATCCAGGGGTCTGTGGACATTAGGTTAAGAAACTCTGTTATAAAGGGAAGGAATGGATTACGTATGGGAGTAGACCTCAAAATAGATTTAGAGCTACATATGCTGGTTAATGAGGCTAGACATCTGATTCATATTTTGAAGTGACAACTAGACTTTTTGTTCTGTCTCCAATCAGGAGGCTCCAGGGTATAGTGAAAACGACACTAGTTTGAGACTTTAAGGCTCATCTCTCTATCTCATCTATAACTTTGTGTTCCTTGAACAGGTCACCCAATCTCCATTCATCTCAGTTTCTTCATTATATATAATATGGTGGTTATACTAGACAGATTCTGGGCATTCAAATTAATTAATGTTGCTAGAAAATATATACAGGTATATATCACATATGTATATATATATATATATATGCATATATATATTTATATATAACTTGTTTGTCCTTTTTTTTCAAAGAGGATCAATGACATGATGGGTGATTTGCTGACTTGCGCATGAATTGGATTAAAGTGAGGCAGAGTTGCATCAAGTCATCATCCTCACTCTTTTTTCCTGAGTCATCAAAGTCCAGTTGCATGACAAAAGTCAAGATGACTGGTGCTGGCCCAGGATACAGTGGATAATCTTGGCATCTTCAGTGTCTGACCAAGCTCTAGCACTCCACAGTACCACCTTCATGGCTGTTGGAACAAATTGTTCTCATCTGTCCATTCTTCTGGGGAAAGTCTTCATGTTTGGTGTAGACATTCCCCTAACGTATTGACAGGTTTGAGGCCTGTTGATTACCCTCAATGGGATTTAGCCCATCTGCTGAAACAATTTACTGGGCTGTAGCCACTGCACATACTACAGCTTCTTGGAGCCACAGGTGAGAATTGGTGAGTCAGGTAGACATCAAAGGTGGAGGAGCAGCTCTGAAAAGTGCTCAGCAAGCCCTCAAACCAGAGGTGCTAGTCCTCCTTGAACACCCCATATATTCCAAGAATATTTGTGCATAACTCTATTGATAGTTAAGGCCTTTCCCCTAAATTGTTAAGATTCTTTTATATTAAAATATTTTTTCTCTGTTATAAGAATCTTTCCCACACCCAAATTCACCAAATCTGGGCTAGCTTTCAAATGTGGACTCCCAAAGGAAAGGTGTCATCCCTTTGATCAAAGAACCAATGCTTTCTCACTGAAGAAAATATCCCTTGGCCATTTTCCTGAAAATGATTCTATAGGTTAGGGATGCAGCACTCTCTTGTATACTTTTGCCCTTACCAGTTGTTTATTATTCTGAATACTTATATAATTTCAATCGATTTCTTTTTCTATTTACATCTGGATCGGCTAAGTTTTCTACCTCGACCTAGTTTTAGACCATTTGGTATCACATGTAAAAGACATTCTTATAATGTTGTTCATTGAAGGAAGGAGGAGGGAAGGAAGGAAGGAAGAAAGGAAGGAGGAAGGAAGGAAGGAAGGAGGAAGGAAGGAAGGAAGAAAAGAAGGATTTAAATTATGTTAACTCAACTGAGGACTTACAGATGTGGAGCAACTCCTGTTTGTTTCCAGCCATCCTGAGGCCTTCAAGAAATCTCATTTTTTTAACTTACAGTGCTTTTTATAATGCCTATTCTTTCTCTACTTTTCCCTACTTAGTATTGGCATTCATTTGTCCAGAATCACACAGTTAGAGACACATTTTCCCTCCAATTTCATCCAATAGGATTTGAAATAAGTAGAGCTTCATTCATTCTTCTATTAATTTTAAAGAAAAATCCTATGAAGCCAGAGAAAGAGCCCTAGTTACAAGGGATAATACCAAAGAGCCTTGTAGACTACATCAAAATCTTTTGGGTACTAGTACCATGCCTCATTTAGTGGCTTAAAAGTCTATCGAGCTAAAGAAAGTTTGAAACTACTAGAGACAGACAATCTTTAAGGGCGCTCATCACTTATTCCTATCAAACTTCCCCTCTCAGTCACAAATCAATTAGATTCCTCCAAAAGTTAACAGTGTAAAACCCCTAAGGGTTTGTAGGAAAGCAGAGCGATACTGAAAAAGTCATCAAGTAATGGAGTCAAATAATATTCAGGCTAGTGTTCCAGAGGAAATGAATATGTATGCCATAACTACAAATAGAAATCCAGAAAAGAGTATGAGACTTCTAGAGGGATAGAAAACATACTTTAAAAGAATTTAAATAAATATGTTAATAAATTATAAGAAAATTACTGAGAAATGTTTGAACCAGATGACAAAGTGAAAAGTAGCAGAATCCACATATGACTCCCTAAAAAAGAAGCTTCAAATTATTTTACTTTTTTATTTTAAATTTTTGAAATAAAACAATCATTTCCATAGTATAGTGAAATAAAAAAGATGATTGTACATAAAACTGCATATCTACTATGCGCAACTTACAATTCCTTTCAAATGTACCATTAGACTCTCTCTCTCTCTCTCTGTCTCTCTGTCTCTCTGTCTCTGTCTCTCTCTCTCTCTCTCTCTCTCTGTCTCTCTCTCTCTCTCTCTCTCTCTCTCTCTCTATATATATATATATACATATACATATATATGTATATATACACACACATACACACATACACATACACATACATATACATGTACATATATGTATATGTTATTTTACACATACTTCTATTTATCAGTTCTTTCTCTGTATGCAGATAGTGTTTTTCTTCCCATGTCCTTTAGTTAATTTGGTTATTTATAGTAGACAAAATAACTTATTTGCTCACAGTCATTGTTTTTTTTTTGGAGGGAGGAAGGCAGGGCAATTGGGGTTAAGTGACTTGCCCAAGGCCACACAGCTAGTAAGTAAGTCAAGTGTCTGAGGCTGGATTTGAACTCAGGTCCTTCTGATTCCAGGGCCAGTGCTCTACTCACTGTGCCACCTAGCTGCCCCTCAAAGCCATTCTTAAAACAATATTGCTGTTACTATAAACAATTCTCTTGGTTCCGCTCATTTTGCTGTTCCTTATTTCACTTTTCATTATTTCATGCAATTTTTTCCATTTTTCTTAAATCATTGAACTCATCATTTCTTATAGCGCAGCATATTCCATCACAAATATATACCACAACTTGTTCAGTCATTCCACAATTCATTTTCATTCATATTCAGAGTTATAATTGGTATTTGCGAATTTCCTTCCATCTTATTTTTGCTCACTATTTTCTTCTCAGCCTCTCTTTTCACTCTATCCCTGTTACCTTATATTCTCCCCTTACCCTCTTTTTCCTTATTTTACTCTCCCCTTTAAAAGTCCCTTCCTTATCTATTTACCCTATCCTCCTAATTTAATCAATATACCCTTCAAAAAGTCTCTCCTTCACCTTATTCCCCCAGTTTTCTCACCTCTCTGGATGTTCAGAGGACTTCTAAACCTCTCCAGATATGTATGTTGTTTCCTCTTAAATCCAAATGAGAGTAAGGCTCCAATATTACCATCCCTCCACCCCACCTGCTTTCTCTGTATTAGTTCTTCCTTTCACATTCCATTTTTATGAGATAACAAGAAGCACAATTATCACAAATTCAAAAACCACATAGAACTAAGACTTGAACTTCTAAACTAATTAATCTGTAAATTAATTTCTATTTTGTAGGGTCATAAACAAAGAGATGGAAAGTAACTTTTAGACATCTAGTCCAATTGCCTCAATCAATAACAGATGAAGAAACTTAAGCTCAGAAATAGGACATTGCAGATTCATGAGGACAGTGAATGATGCATTTCTAGTAAAGGGATCCATGACTTTTTCCTTGGCCCTGCATCGTTCAACATTTTTTTTCAATTGCTTGGATGATGGTAGACATTATATTTGTCTCATGAATATTCCATGTAAAGAATGGTGAAAGAAACTGGACATATTTAGCCTGGAAAAGAGGATATTCATGGGTCAATTATAGCAGCCTTCAAGTATTTGGAAGACCAGCAAGTATAAGAGAGTTTAGACATGTTGTGCTTGGCCACAGAGGGAAGACTAGGAGCAATGAAAGCTTCCAAGATGCACACAAAGGCTGAAGGGGGTGGAAGTAACTCCTTAAAAATAGAGTAGTCCAATATATGAAATCAGTGCCCTGGGTAGAATATAAGCTCCTGGAGGGTAGGGGCTTTAATTTTTTTAAATCAATCCTCAGTGTCTAATACAGGTTCTGGCACATAGATAGATGCGTTGTTGTTGTTTGGTTGGTTGGTTTTTAACTGAATTGAATTGATAGAGTGTTCCACTTCATTTGGCAGTCTTCAAGGAGCAACTGGGAAATCTCTTATGTTTTGTGAATGCTGTTCCAGAGTGTTGATGTTAAAGTACTGGTTTGACAAAATTGCCTCTGAGGGCATTTCTCGTCATTACATTGTGTATTTCTCTAAGTTTGCAAATATTATTCCTCGTGTACATTGCTCATGTTTGCTCTGACTCGTGTTTATACCCACAGATTATGTTTCTGTCTGCTCTCATGATATTCTTGAGTGACATAAGGATTAGGTATTATCCTTGTAATACCAAAGGGCTTCCAAGGATGTGTTTTACATAAATGTACATATATGTGTTATATGTATACAAGCATGTATATATGTATGATTATATGCACATAATATACATATATGTATGTGCATGCATTGTTTATAAATACATATGTGTATATATGCATGTGTATATGTATAGCATGTATGTATATATGTATGTATACATACACCCACATGTGTATACACATACATCTATATATACAAATACATCTATACATCCATATGTACATACACATATGCATATAATATATACATATATACATGCACATATATGTGTGTATGTATGTATGTTCCAAAACTTTTTGTAACTTCACACCCGAGTGCACTGTGTAAAATAATGCCAAAAAATCCTTGAAAGCAATACTAGATGACAATGTAATACACAATGCAATTTATGAATGTCAGTCAGGATAGAAATATAAACCTTTTAAAATGTCTCCTTGAACTAAAGCCACCATTAGCAGAACTCTTCAGTACAACCATTTGGAACTGAAATTTCCTACAAAATTATAATGTTATGAAACCTTTCCTACAGTTGAGAAATAGAGTGAATTAAAACATGCCATTTCCAAAACTGGTTAGCCCTATAGATTTTAATATACAAAAATCTGCATTTTTTATTGGAAAGAAATACTGCTCTGAGAACTCCCTCGATCAATGTAGATAATCATTAGTAATTACCTTTGATCCTAAGTTCATAGATTTTTAAAGGATACTATCTAGTCTAGCTCCCTCATTACATAGGTAACGAAAGTTGGGCTCAGAAAAGTTGTGACTTACCCAAGGTCAGAGAAAAATGCTTTTGAATTTTTGGTTTGTTCAACCTTTATATTGGCAATTTGAATCAAACTATAGATAGCATAATTATCAAATATTCAGAAAACAACAATCTAGAACAGGTAGTAAATATATTGCATGAAAGAAGAAGGATCCAAAAACTACATATTCATGCAACCATGTTTCAAAAACTTGTTTTACAGAGGCTATACAAAACTGTTAATGTCTCTTTAAGAGATGGAACAACTAGAAGAGTTGCAGTTGTAACTGCACTTCTACAAGGTACTTTTCTCTATGAAGTCATGAAGAGTATGTATTGTATCTTTCATCTACTAAATTTGATTAGTATGTGGAATAGTCAGAAAAAGGTGAAGAAATGTTAATTTCTTTATTTTTAATTTACTTTTATTTCTTTGTTTTTATATTGAATTCATTTAGTATTTTATTTACACCAGTTACATGTAAAAACAACTTTTAACATTTGGTTTCAAAAGTTTGAGTTCTAAATTCTCTCATTTTTTCCCTCCTCACCTTCTTCCCCCATTGGGAAGGCAAGCAATTTGATTTAAGTTGTACATGTGTAGCCATGTTACGAAAGAAAACACAGTAATGGGTTGACTCTAATAATCATACATTTAGTTGAGATAAATGTCAATTCCAGGACTTGGTGTCACAATAATAAATTCCGTAAAAATAGAAGAGGGGATGTCTGACAAGGAAAAAAATAGTTCTTAATAAAAAACAAAACCAAAAGCAATCTAATGCTTTTCGTAGACTCAAAGATTAATATTTCAACAGTGTTATATAAGTGCACTAAAATGTGCTGCCTTCAGCTGTGATAATGTATGCTTGGTTCTCAAAACAGAGAGTTGATGATTTCATATAGACAACATTTGAAATAATACGTTCATTAATTAGCTTCAGGAAAGATCTATACAAACTGGACTTAATGACAAGATGGTAATCAAGAAGTGAAGAAAAGTGAAGCAAAGTCATAATAGCAACAATTGAAAGAATTAGAGATCCTTCTCCTGAAAAAGAAAAGATTCAGCAGAGATGCAATCACAATCTTGAATTATTGGAAGACCTTTCCTTCAGAGGGATTAATCATATTTTGTTTTCTCTTAGAGGATGTGTAGAAGTTTCTGAGAAGTAGATTTTGGGTAAAGATAAGTTCAAATTCACTAACAATTAGCTCTCTAATAGAAGAATGTTATGACTTTAGAAGCAGTGAGCTCCCTAACATTGGATATCTTTAAGTGGATGCTGAATGACCAAATGTTAAGATATTGTAAAAGGGATCAGACTTCAAGTTTGAATTATATTAGATAAAGTCTAAGGTGCTTTTCAATATTATTTGCTTTTATTTTATTCAGGCACAGGAAAAAAAATGTAATTTGGTGTTTGTAATAACACATAAAGCAGAGATCCTCTTCAGGTCCAAGATTTTTAAATCTATAATTTAATGAAATAAATTAGATTTTGTAAAGTGCCTCTAAATATTAAGGAAAATTTAATTAGTATCCAAAGATTTGAACTTACACTAGATCAGTTGCTACTAGTATGCCTAACATTCTCAAGAATAGCTTATCCTTTTGCCTATTTCTTCATACAAATATAACAACTCAGTAAAATGGGAAGAGTTTTTTAATTGATAATGCACCTCTTTATAAAGGGCATTGTGAAGAAAATATGAGATGACACACAATAATTCTCTTCCTAAGCAACTTTTTAGGAAAATGTTTATTAAATATAATTAAAGATATGTTTAGGGAAAATGAAGTTGTAGGAATAAAAACATTAAAACCTATTTTAATGAAAGACCACCTCTTTTGGTAAGAACAAATGAGACTTGTTCAATCTGTTTTTGTCCATACCCACAGAGCTGTTTTTAAATGATGGTGCTAGTCTTACTGCCTGTGTGACCTTTGGAAAGTTGCTTAATATTTCCGGGCAGCAGTTTCTTTATCTGTAAAATAGAGAATGGCTCTAACATGGCAACAAAGGTTTTTTGCAATACTTAAACTTAAGGCCATTATTTCTAGAAAATATCAAGAATTCTCCTCCTCTGTGCAGTTCCAAATTTGCTAATACTTTCTATGAATGCATTTCATGCACATAATGAAATTCTCAGAAGAGTGATTCTTCAATTCTAGCATTTTAGCTGATTTGGGGGAGTCAGTAAACATTTAGCATTGGAATAATTAGGTACAAATGGTTCAGTTAGGGACGAATGCAAAATTTAATGTAGTTAAGTAGTTTCTCAGCACTGAATTCCTTATTCTACTTTTTAAAAATATATATATTTTTAAAATCATTCTTACAGAACTTATGAGTATAGGTCAAGTAGCGGTAACAGTGATCAGTTTTCTAGGTTGCAGTTTAACATTTTCCATATCCTTCTACTGCCTTTGGGTAGTTGCTTTTGGGAGATTGCAGCTTTCATTAGCACATCCAGTTGAGCACAGGGAGGAAAAACAATAAAAGATGAAACTCAAGTCAAGCAGATACTTTCAATGTGAAAACTCTATTAAAGTTAGTATGTGAAGAAATGAATTTGAGCATATTTGTGAAAGACCTTGTGAAAATTGAGGTCCCATAAAACAGTAGCTCTTACTGATTTTCTTCATGTGACCAACATAGTTAAAGAGCCTCTGTATTGTTTTTAGCATCTATTCATTTCAATATGCAGATCATTCTGGAATTCAAAATACCTAATATCTTTAAAGGACCATGCTTATCTTTCTATTCATTCAAGTTAAGCATTCTTATTGCTATCTACTACACTTTTTTTCCTTAAAATTTTCTTGGTAGGACTTCTGGGAGCCAAGATGGTGTAATAAGCAGTAAATCACTGTAACTCCCATACTCAACTCCAAACAACCACAAAATAGAGCTCCCAAACAAATCCTAGAACAGTAGAACAAGCAAAAACCATTTTTTCCCAAGTAGCTTGGAGGGTAAGCAAGAAAGGTTTGTCTCACTCAGGTAAAAAGAGATCAAATTCTAGGACAGGAAGCATCCCAGCAAGCCATCAGCAAGCCCCACCTGAGCAAAATATCAGGAGATCCTGAGCCCCAGTGTGATGGAGCAGGCAAACACTGACACCAGGGCCCTACACATGTCTTACCACAGCCAGAGGAACCAGCAGACTCCAGAACCAAGAACCACCAAGTACTACAGTGTGGTCCCAGGCAAACAGATTGCCTTCAGTGGCCAGACCTCCAAGTGCTGCAGCACAGCCCCAGGCAAATAGGTAGCCAGCAGTTCTAAGGGTGCCTAGGCAAACAGGCAGCCTCCAGACAGCTTCAATAGCCATGGGGAAATGCAGAAACCCCTTACCAGGCCTCAGCACATGCCATACCTCCATTAGGACTTCAGCTCACATCAGGTAAGCTACCAGACACTTATGGCCTCCAGAAGTGCTAGCCACCCCACCCTCAACCCAATCCCTTAATCTAGCACCAGACAGAGGGTTCCCCATATGTCTTAGGGGAACATCAGAGCAGCACCAAGTAAACAGCTAGGCCCTGCAGCCATTGGCACAAGAACCCAGAGATAGAGCCCCTACCTCCCTGCTAGCAGAGATCAAATGTAAAAGAAAAGGAAAAAAGAAGCAAAAAAAATAAATGAGTAAACAACAACAACAAAGAATCTGATCATAGAATGCTATCATGACAGGGAAGACCAAGAAAAAAAGCAGAAGAGGATAATGATGTCAGAACACCTGTGGAAAAAACTACAAAGGAAAATGGGAAGTGATCTCAAGCCAAGAAAGACCTCATGGAAGAGCTCAAAAAGGATCTTTAAAAATCATATGATAGAGGTAGAAGAAAAAAATCAGAAAAGAAATGAGAGCGATGTAAGAGAATTATGAAAAATAGTCAGTAGCCTGGAAAACTGCTTAAAAAGTAGAACTGGCCAAATGGAAAAGGTGATACAAAAATTTACTGAAGAAAAAATGGAAAAGAAAGTACAAAAGCTAATTGAGGAAAACAACACCTTAAAAGTTAAAATTTGGCAAGCAGAAGCTAACGACTTTATGAGACATCATGAATTAATCAAATAAATTCAGAAGAATGAAAATATGGAAGATAATGTAAAATACCTCATGGGCAAAAACAACTGACCTGGAAGATAGATCCAGGAGAGAAAATATCAGAGTCATTGGACCACCTGAAAGCCATAAGCAAAAGGCAGACTTGGACAGTATCTTTCAAGAAATTGTAAAGGAGAACTGCCCTGATGTCCTGGAATAAGAAGGTCAAATAGAAATTGAAAGAATCCACTGATCACCTGAGGAAAGACATCCTAAAATTAAAATGCCAAGGAGCATTATAGCTAAATTTTGGAACTATCAGATCAAAGAAAAAAATACTACAAGTAGCCAGAAAGAAACAATTGAAATAACTGGGAATCACAATCAGGATCACACTGGACTTGGCAGCTACAACACCAAAGGATCCGAGGTCATGGATAATTATATTACAGAGGGCAAAGGAGCTAGGATTACAATCAATAATCCCTTACCTGGCAAAATGAAGCATAATACATCAAGGGAAAACATTGATATTTAAAGAAATAGAAGGATTTCAAACCTTCATAAGGAGAAGATTAGAACTAAACCAAAATTTAACCTCCAATATCAAGACCCAAGAGAAGCATAAATGGGTAAAAAAAAGTTAAAGAAAACACAATGGATTCAATAGAGTTAAACTGTTTATATCTCTATACAGGAAGATGATACTGTAACACTTTAAAAAATGTATCACTAACAGTACAGAGAGAAGGAATATACATAGAAGGTATGGATATAAGGTGAATTTGATGGAATGACATTAAAAATTAGGGATGAGAAACAGAAGTAGACGTGAAGAAGGAATTGAGAGGCAGATAAATTATCTCACATGAAGAGGCAAGAAAGACCTATTACAGTGGAGGAGAGATGGGAGGGTGGGTGATGGGCATTGCTTGAACCTTACCCTCATCCGTATTGGCTCAAAGATGGAATAATACACATAATCAGTTAAATAAAAAAATCTATCTTACCTGACAGAAGGGGAAGAGATTAAGTAAAAGGGGGTGTGTAGGGGCTGACAAATGGCAGAACAGAAGCAAAACACTGGTGAGATAGGAAAGGGTGAAAAGAAAGATAGGGCAAACAGGAGGAAGATTAGGATGGAGGGCAATACACAGGAAATCATCATAACTGTGAATGTGAATGGGATGAACTTTCCCATAAAAGGAAGTGGATAGCAAGAGCGGATCAAAATCCAGAATCCTACAATATGTTGCTTACAAGAAACACACTGAATCAGAGACAGACACACAGAGTAAAGGTAAGGGGCTGGAGCTATTATGCTTCAGCTGAAGAAAAAAAAAGCAAAGGTAGCAATGTTGCTCTTAGACAAAGTAAAAACAAAAATAGATCTAATTAAAAGAGATAAGGAAGGAAACCACATCTTGTTAAAAGGTACCATAGACAATGAAGCAATCAAATTGGAAGAGCAAAGAATAGTATACCTCAACTCTATAGGGAGGGGAAGAATTCATGACCAAACAAGAGACAGAGAGCATTAAGAAATGTAGAATAGATAATTTTTATCATATTAAACTGAAAAGCTCTTGTACAAAACCAATACAATCAAAGTTAGAAGGAAAACAGGAAGATGGGAAACAATCTTTACAGCTAGTGTTTCTGATAAAGACCTCATTTCTCAAATATATAGAGAGCTGAGTCAAAGTTGTGAAAATATAAGCCATTCCCCAATTGATAAATGTTCAAAAAATATGAACAGACAGTTTTCAGATGAAGAAATCAAAGCTATCTCTAGGCATATGAAGAAGTACTCTAAACCACTTTCGATTAGAAAAATGCAAATTAAAATAATTCTGAAATACCACATCATACTGACCAGATCGACTAATGTGACAAAAAAAAAAGAAAATGATAAATATTGGAGAAGATGTGGAATAATTGGAACACTAATGCATTACTGGTAGAGTTAGGGACTGATCCAGTCATTCTGGAGGCAATTTGGAACTATGCCCAAAGGGCAATCAAACTTTGAATACTTTTTCATCCAGCAATACTGCTACTAGGAATATATCCCAAAGACATCATAGAAAAGGGGAAAACCCAAAAAGACTTATATGAACTGATGCTGAGTGAAGTGAATAGGACCAGGAAAACATTCTACACAGTAACACAGACATTGTTGATAATTTTGATATATTTAGCACTTCTCAGCAGTAAAATGATATAAACAGGGGTGGGAACATGTGGAGTAAAGGCCACATGTGGCCTCTAGGTCCTTAAGTGCAGCCTTTTGACTGAGTCCAAGTTTTACAGAACAAATCCTTTTATGGAGGACTTTTGTTCTGTGAAGTTTAGATTCAGTCAAAGGGCCACAGTTGAGGACCTACAAGGCTGAATGTGGTCTCAAGGCTGCAGGTTCCCAACCGCTGAACAATTCCAAAAGACTCATGATGAAAAATGCTACCCACATCCAGGGAAAGAACTATGGAGTCTGAATGCAGGTCAAAGCATACTATTTTCTATTTTTTTCTTTCTCATGATTTTTCCCTTTTGTTCTTATTCTTCTTTCACAACACGACTAATGTGGGAATATGTTTCCTATGATTGTACATGTGTAGCCTATATCAGATTGCATGCCATTGGCGGGGGGGTGGATTGGGGAAAAATTTGGAACTCAAAATCTTTTAAAAGTGAATGCTGAGAACCAAAAATCAATGAATGAATGAATGAGCAACTGGATTAATTAATTTTTTGAAAGGTACAAAGACCTACATGTGCAAAAATATTTATAGCAGCCCCCCTTTATGTGGTAGCAAAATATTGGAAATTGAGGGATTCCCATCAATTGGGGAATGGCTAAACAAGCTGTGGTATAAGAATGTAATGGAATACTATTGAGCAATAAGAAATGATGAACAGGCAGATTTCAGAAAACCTGGAAAGACTTGTATGAAGTGATACAAAGTGAATTGAACAGAACCAGGAAAACATTGTATACAGTTTCAGGGACATTCTGTAATGATCAACTATGAATGACTCAGCTCTTCTCAGCAATATTACAATCCAAGATGAGTACAAAAAGACTCACAAAGGAAAATGCTATCCATATCCAGTTAAAGAACTGATGGACTCTGACTGCGATCGAAGCATATGTTGTTCATTTTACTTATTCTCATGGGTTTTTTTTTCCTTTTGATCTGTTTCTTCTTCCACAACTGTAATGAATATGGAAATATGATTTACATGATAGCACATATATAACTATATCAAACAGGCTGCCATTTTCAGAAGAGGGTAGGGGAGAGAAGGAGAAAAAATTGGAACTCAAAATCTTGTAAAAATGAATGCTAAAAATTTTCTTGATATATAATTTAGAAAAAATAAAATACTATTTAAAGCAAAATAAGAGAGAAACTATTCCTTTGTACATGAATTCCATACTATTTTTCCTTAGAGGTATAATATCTGTTTCTCTTTCTAAGAATTTTATTCTTCAATGAATCATATTCTTGAGATGCCTTAGTAAGTATACTTTCTCTTTAGTCAAATGATAATGGAACTTAAACCTGGACGGGACCTCAGAGGTCATTTATTAAAACCCACTAATTTCATAGACAAGGTAACTGAACCTTATGAAAGGAAAATAAATATACCAGCGGTCACAAAGGTAGGAATGTATACGACTGATATGCCAATCAAGATCTTCTAATTCCAAATTTTTTGCTAATATACTATACTATCTTTTTAAAACCTATTCTTTTAAAAACTAAGATATCTGGATTATAACCATAGTTCCTCGTTTTATTAATCATACATTCTAAAATGGTTTGATCATTGTTAGCATCATATTTTTTTAACTATACTTTATATCATTTAGAAACATGCACAGTATAATAGTTCCCTTTATTGCTTCCCCTTCCTTCTAAGAAGGGTGACATTATAAGCAAAGAAGCAAAGAATTTCTTATCTTCTTAATCTTTGGTTTGATTGAATTCCAGACAGATGTCAGAAGAAAAAAAAGCCTCTTCTCTTGGCTTATAACTAACATACTCTTATTTTCTACCAGTTTGGGGATTTGCTTTGGACCTAATAATTTCTTATTTTGTGTAAGTGGTCTTTTGTATAATCCCATAATCTTCCTTGAACCTTCTTCACTGATCCTTATTCAAATGATTTCTATCACTTGAGCCAATCTTCCTAGACTGATTGACTGCTCATTCTTCTCTGTTTCATCCAAATTGTTCTGTTTTATTTTCCATATAGGAAATGGCCTTTCCCACCCTCGGGCTTTTGCACAATCCAATCCCCATGCCTGGAATCTTCCCTTCCCTTCCCTTCACCTCTTCAAATCCTTATTTCTCTTCAGATTTTTTTTTATCACATATTATCTCCTTCAAAAAGACTTTCCCGATTCCTCAGTTCTTAGCTACTTTTATAATTGTAAAATATTTGGGGGGACATGTATCCTATATTTTCTTATTTGTGAACAGTTTTTCTAACCCCAGAAAAATCTTGTTCCTTGGGAGTAATGAAAAGCTTGCTTTGGTATTTGCATCCCTAGTTTATCAAATCAATATCAAATCAGAAGAAAGAAGAAAACTGAGAAGATATAAAGTATAATTTAAGCAACTCTGATGTATTTTTAAAATTGTTGATGCAAAAATGGGAAATTGATAAAAACAACAATTATTGTTCAGGACTATCACCCTTTGGTAAGAAAAGTTTTACTAACATAAACTGATTGCCATGAGATGATCAAAATATTCTAGAAAGCACCACACCCAAAATGCTCTTAATCTTCCAGTGAAAAGGACATATAGCAAACAAGGATAATAACAGTTCAACTTACAAATATAAATGTTTACTAAAGAGGTAGATATAATATTGTAACCAATAAAGGCTTCTAGTTTGCAGAAAACTTGGTGAGAAACCCAACTACGCTTACTTATCCAAAGTACATTTAGGGACACAACTGCAAAAAGACAACAAATAGAAAAAAAATGGAAAATATCTGCAAAGTTTTCAATAACTAATTATTCTCTGCAACAATAATAATGTCACTATGACTTTTCTATTTTAACATAAGTTTTCAAAATGCTGAATGAGTAAGTAGAAATAGCATCGAAGAAACTAAGAAACAGGAAGAGAAGATGGACTAAACCAAATATATGCAAAAGAGATCTGTGCTAGAGGCAATGCAGTTTGGAGGGAATTGAGAGATTGAATGTCTGTGTGTGTGTGTGTGTGTGTGTGTGTGTGTACGTAATTATATGTATATATTATATATAACATATATAATATATATATATATAAAATATATTTTTAATTGACAAACTTTTTTACTCCCAATCTCTTCCCTCTCTCAATAGAAAAAGAAAATGTTTTGTAACACGTGTACATAGATAAAATAAATTAGCTTTTTGATTACGATAGATAATTTATGGAGTATTTACTATATGCCAACTGTATTAGGTGCTGGGAATACTGATACAAGGGAAAACAGATAATTTCTCTTTTTAAGGAGTTTATTTCCAGTGAATAAGCAATTCATACAAGGGGACTAGCGCACTGGGAGCTGAAACAGGCAAGAAATGACCATAGATAACTTGGGAACTTCAGAAGGTGATACTGATCAGGAACTCAATAATAGAGGAGGCAGTTTCTAACTAAGGAATCTCCGGAATAAGTAGGTATGTGGGACAATGACCATTCCCCAAATTAAATTCAGAGGCTTCTCAAGGTAGAAAGTAGAAAGGAATTTTATTGCATTCTCATGAGAAAGGATGCCACCCAAATAGGGGTGCTTTGATTATGTTTTACATTTATTCCTTCTAAATAAATGGGCATGTTCCCTGAATGGAGTACATGAGAGTACAAAGGACTCAGATGGACACCAGTCATTTTATTGACTTTCCCTTCGAATCTCCCGCCAGGCTCTTCATTGGCCAGATACAAGCCCCTGACTGCCTATGTCATGCCGCCCTCAAATGGCTTTTTTAATCATGCATACAATCCTCTGGCCTTTCACCCAACTGACATGAGGCCTGGTTTCTGCTGGATGAGAGCTCTGATTGGAAGTAGTTCCAATCAGTCATCTGACTTACATTCTGCTAAAGCTGGGGTGGGGGAGGGGGAGAAGGACACCTTCAACTCTGTGGAAACAAAACTCTTCCTCCCATCTCTTACAGTAGGTGCATGAGAAAGAGAGGGCAAAGTGTGGAGAGTAAGGAGCTGATTTGAGAAATAAGTGAGAATTAATGTTCTGGGTAACTAAAAGGTGATACAAGACTAGAACTCACCATTTGGAGAAGGCTGCAGGGGTGGAGTGTTTAGATATCTTAAGGAGGAGAGGGCATCAAATTCTTGGGGAAAAAATAAAGGGCCTTATCATCACAAATGAAAAGGGGTCCAATTAAATATCAGAAACTGTAAACATCTATGCCTATATTCCAATATCTATATCTAATCTATATCATTACACACACGTGCATGTACACACACACACACACACACACCCCTATCAATAAATAATAGCCTTGAAGACGGGATGTGAAATGAATATAAAACCTTCAGAAATAATGTTCTCCAGAAGCTCATATATTTATAGCCATATAGTTGCAAGAATTCAGAGACTCCAAGATCACATGTTGTTAATTTTCTTTTTAATTCCATAGAGAAAGCCACATCCTTAAAAGCTATCTTCTAAAAGGGTTTGTCCAATACATATGTGAAAATTTTATAGGATTCCTTGAAGGATCCTCTAACAACAGAGATATTTTTTTTCTGAGTTCACATTCTTAATATCAACCAAGGTTATAATTTCCAGGTAGGTGGTTCTAAGACCTCAGGTTGGAATGATTTTGAGTACAGTTCCCTGTTATGTCAGTCTGGTTCTTTGTAAGTTAAATTACTTCTAAATCCCATTATGATGCCTCACTGTGGTTTAGGGATGACTTTGAAATTTCAAAGGCAATACATTAGACAAGCTCTGATATATCCTTTAAAGATAGAAAGTGTTTGAATATAGTTTTGATGAATGCCCATAAGTCCAAGAATCAGTGTAACTCAGGTTTGAGAAGTTTATTATCAGTTTGCCTACATGTATTTGGGTGCCACAATATCCTGAAGACTACCTGCTAAGTGGTAGAGATGTTTCAATCTACGTTAGTAAGGAAATACCTCCATTTTTGTCATTATGGCCATAAGAGTATAATAGACTAGTGGGAATAAAAGTAGGAGATAGACAGCTAGGCAACTTGTTCTAAAGTCTTTCAAAGACCAACCTGGATAAGTGCAGAGAGTGTTCACCAAAGGAAGTTGGCCAATGGGGGATGACTGTTTTTAAACTATAGAGTATCTTGAATATTATGTGCTAAGGTATAGAAGCTTGGATTTTGCATGCCTCGGATCTGTTATTTTTTTTGTACCTATGCAGTAACTAATGGATTTCTAATTATCGATATAAAGATCAATTCTATTTTTTTCATTTCAAATGGACAGTTAGCATTTTGCAAACCATCCTAGAGAGATAGATAAGAAAATGAAAAGAAAGCCTCATGCTTAAATAAAATTAAGGTTACATTGGTTAATATTAAAGAAAATAAAGTTAAGGATATATTTTTTGTCCTTTGACATTCAATTTATTAAAATACTTTTTAATGTATTTCTGTTTATTATCAAATGTCTCTCAAAAAGACATTTAATTCAAAGGCAGATTAATAATTTAAATCCAACATAATTCATGTTTCAATTAAATTAAGGTAATTATTTGTTCATAATCATGCTGTATCCACCAGCCCTTTAAGTTCTGTCTTTTAAATTTAAGTGTTTTGACATTTTCTTATCAATTCTTTCTGTCACAGTTCTTGGAGGAGGATTTTCAGAATTTAATTCATCAAAATGATTAATATTCAATAAAAAAGCAATGACCCAGGATAGACAAAGACCCTGTTATGTTTGCAAAAAAAAAACAAAAGCAAAAAACATGAATATATTAAGCTTTGAGAATTATGGAAAGATATTTTTCAAGTACTCTACTGTAACTGTGTTTATAAGAAAAAAAGGATTTTTTTTGCCTATGCTTTTGCATCCATTACAGGGAACATGATTTGGAACTTTCTTTATTGTCATGTGAAATTTTATTCTAGTATAAGAGCTATGTCATGCATCTTAGGCCTACAAATCTATGAATGGCTAAGCAAAAAGAAAAAAATGGAAAAATCCACCAAAAAACATTTTATCAATTTGCATATCTTTGAAAACATTATTTTTATTATTGGTGACAGAGCAGCAATAACAATTGAACTTTAACACCCCAGTTCCTAATATGATACACGAGCTAAATTGGCACTAAAAATGAATGAGAAAGGAGAAACGGAAACAGACCAAGGTCATCTCCATTTTTTTTTAAAGCGATGTGTTGGTAACCAAAAATGGGCTCCTTAGCACTTAGTCAACAAGTGCCCTTGAATAGTTTGGCTTTTTCCCCTGAACTAAATGAATGCTGTTTGTATGTTGGATTGGAGTAAGCTTGTCAGCCCCTTCACCTTGCTTCCCGTGCTTAAGCAGATCGAAAGAACCTGTGCTTTCCCCGGTGTACCTTACACCCCCACAGAAGCCGGATGGTTAAAAACAGCTTCCGTTGGAGCCAGAGGCTGCTACAGCTACAGTCGAAGCTGAAGCAGGAGCTGCCAGTAGCAGAGCTGACATATGTGAGGATTGAGGAGTGCTGAACAAGGACTTGAGGCCAGTGGGTAATCTTTTTACCATGGAGGGGAAGCATGTATATGATTTTGCTTTATACCATCATGCTTTTCTGTGGCCTCCTGGTTACTCTTGTGAGGCAGACTTATGGGCCTGGAAGCTTTTGATCAAAATATCAAAATGGGGATGCTGGTTTGTGGGTTGGTTACTGTGGAGCCTAAATATGTGCTTTGATTCTTCTGCCTCCCACTTTGAGAATTCCTTATATCCGGCGGTTCCGAACCTTTCAGACATATATATGATCCTCTTTGAAATTATAAACTCTGCCCTCCTAATACAAGCAATTTGATGTCAAATGCACTGAAAGATCTTCTTATAAGATCTTTCAGGAAGTGAATGATATCAATAGTCAAAAAAAAATAAAAGGCATGATCTCACTCAAATAAATGTTTAAAAGAATTACCAAGCAAATATATGTACTTTCTTTTCCTATATATCTTTATGCGAATAATTACTTGTAAAACTTAAAACACTACAGTTTTCAAAAATTCCAATATACTTCTTCAGTTTTCTATTTTATTTCAAACTCACTACCTAAGCAGCACTTCTGTTTTCTCAGTAATGCATAGCATTACTGATGTCCTCCACACTACTTCTCATCACTAGTAATATGATACATCATATTGCAGTCATCATCAATCTCTTCATCACCCTTTGGATTATTTTAATTTTTCATTCTTCTGAGAGCATGACCTAACATGACATATAACCATACAGCAGCAAAAGGTGAATATTAATTTTAGAGATAAGGGCTTTTGTACCAACAAGTAGTTTTGGTTCATTGTGAAGACCTAATACCTGAATACGTCATAAGCTATATGAGGTCATCTTATATAAACTTTTGTTTTATCTCATCACCTAGAACCTCTGAATAAAGAAAGGTTTGTTGATACAAATGAAATTAAATTGAAATGTCAACTTTGGTCTTTATCAGTATTATCATTTTTTAACCTGAAAATATTTTATCTATTGTAAACACTTAATAGAAGAAGCAGAGAGACTTGGAAGATTGCTTGAAATTAAGAAGGCTTTGTTTCAAATTCTACTTTTGACACAAGTGAGCAAGCCATTTAATCAACCAACAAACAAATATTCATTAAGTATGTGTATATCTGCAGTATGCTAAACACTAGAGATGAAAGTAAATTCTAAAAATAAAAACAATTCCTGCTCTTAATAAATTCATACTCTAATTGGGTTAAAAAAACTTAGGTACAGATAAACATTTATAAAGAATACATGGAGTGAAAACTTAAAAAAGAATGCTTTAGCAGCTCAGGAGCCTGGGAAAAACCTCCTATAGATGGTAACCTTTAAGCTGATTCTTGTAGGGAAAACATTTCAGGCATGGTTGTAGCCAGTGAAAAGGCTACTGCCACAGAGTGTTATGTGTAATGAATATTAATTAAGCCACTATAGCTGGGTCTAAGAGTATATAGACAGGAATAAAGTGTAAGAAGATTAGAAAGGTAGGGAAAAGTCAGGTTGTAAGGCTTTGAATGCCAAAAAGGATTTTATATTTGATCCTGGAGGTCAAAAAGAACCAATGAAGTTCATTGAGTTTAGGGAAATGGGTTCAGACCTGTCCCTTAGGAAAATTACTTCAATAACTTAGGGGAGAATGGAATGGATGGAAAGATACTTAAGGCAGGGGGGCTAACTGTAATGGTCCAGAGAAAAGAGACTGTTCTAGGATGTGGACAGTGTGAAAGCAGAGGAGATTATTAGGCCATATCTCAGGCCAAAGTAATAGAAACAGGAAAATGGTAGAGTAAAAGCAGGGGCTTGCTTGAGCTCTCCCACAAACCCGTCCAAATATCTCTTAAAATGACTCTAAATAAATTCTATAGCAGCAGAAGCCACAAAATGACAGAGTGAAACAAATTTCCAGCCCAAGACAACCTGTAAGGTTGACAGGAAGAATAATTTCACCAGGCAAGGAGAGGAGATCATACCAAAGTTGGCCTCCAGACACAGACAGGGCCAGAGCAGGACTCATAGGACTGAATCACTGGCAGTTGTGGTGGTTTCCAGATTTCTCAACCCACAAATGCCAAAGACAAGTTAGAAGGGCAGTAGGAAAGGTCTGTCAGACCTGGGTGAGAGAGATGCAAGGTCTGGCCCCAGCCCCAGAGCAGCAGTGGTAGCAACAGTGGCACTAGCTACTTCCAGAGCTCTTGAATCAAAGATGGTGGGGGGATCCAGTGGCTGATCAGAGGTAGAATGCAGGGATCTCTTTGGTGGCACTGAGGCAGGATTTTCTTCCTTTGCCTGTGCCTAGATCTGGGTCCCAGTTCTGGGTGGTGGTCTTGGGGTAAGGAGAAGCACTGGCATGGTGGCACTTGTGGGGGTGGTAGAGAGGGAATCCTCCTCCCAGTTCCAAGGCAGAAAAGAGTGCCTGTGGTCACTCACAAACCAGACCTCAGGTGAGGAGATGAGTAAACACCTCTTCTTTGATTATACAACATTAGAAAAGCTGAAAATTTATGTGTCCCTAGAAATATCTCTGAAAACAGCTGCACAAAACCCCTAAAGCTTGGGATGGTATACCCTCCACACTGGAAGCAGAGACCTATCTTAACATAGAGCTAAAAAGTCAAGTAATTGACTGGGAAAATAAGCAACGACTGGAAAAAAGTCAGTCTATAGAATCTTACTTTGGAGACAAGGAAAATCAAAACGTACAAGCAGGAGAAGACAACAAGGTCAAAGGTCCTACACCCAAAGGCTCCATGAAAAATATGAACTGGTCGCAGTCTGCGGGAGAGCTCAAAAAGGATTTTGAAAATGAAGTAAGAGAAGTAGAGGAAAAATTGGAAAGAGAAATGAAACTGATACAAGAAAATCATAAAAACAGGTCAACAGCTTGCTAAAGGAGAACAAAAATGCTGAAGAAAATAACATCTTAAAAAATAGACTAACCCAAATCGCAAAATAAGCTAAAAAAGCCAATGAGAAGAACGCCCTAAAAAGCAGAATTGAACAAATGAAAATGAGGTCCAAAAGCTCACTGAAGAAAATCATTCCTTAAAAATTAGAATGGAGCAAATGGAAGCTAATGACTTTATGAGAAATCAAGAAATTATAAAACAGAAACAAAAGAATGAAAAAAATAGAAGACAATGTGAAATATCTCATTGGAAAAACAACTGACCTATAAAACAGATGCAGGAGAGAAAATGTAAAAATTATTGAACTACCTGAAAGCAATGACCAAAAAAAGAGCTTAGACATCATCTATCAATAAGTTATCAAGGAAAACTGCCCTGACATTCTAGAACCAGAGGGGAAAATAATAATGGAAAGAATCCACAGATCACTTCCTGAAAGAGGTCCCAACACAAAAACTTCTAGGAATATGGTAGCCAAATTCCAGCATTCCCAAGTCAAGGAGAAAACATTGCAAGCAGCCAAAAAGAAACACAATCAGGATTACAAAAGATTCAGCAGCTTCTACGTTAAAGGATCAAAGGTCTTGGAATATGATATTCTGGAGGTCAAAGGAGCTAGGATTAAAACCAAGAATCAACTACCCATCAAAACTGAGTATAATCCGTTGGGGGAAAAATAGTCATTCAATGAAATAGAGGACTTTCAAGCATTCTTGATGAAAAGACCCATGCAGAATAGAAAACTTGACTTTCAGATACAAGAATCAAGAGAAGCATAAAAAGGTAAGCAGGAAAGAGAAATTATAAAGTAGTTATTAAAGTTGAACTGTTTACATTCCTGCATGGAAAGATGATATTTATTATCTCATGAGACCTTTCTCAGTATTAGGGTATTTGTAGGGAATACATACATACATACATATACACATATATACACATCTATGTACATATACATATATACATATATATCTATATATGTGTGTATATCATATATCGATACACACACACACACACATATATATATGTATATATATATATATATGTGTGTGTGTGTATATATATATTTGCCACAGGATGAGTTGGATATGAAGGGGTGATATCTAAAAATATAATTAAGGGGTGAGAGAGAGTAATGTATTGGTTGATGGAGAAAGGGAGAGATAGAATAGGGTAAATTATCTCACATAAAAGAGACAAGAAATACCTTTTACAATTGAGGGGAAGAGGGAGAAGGTGAGAGGGCATGAGTAAACCTTACTCTCATTGGATTTGGCTTAAGGAGGGAATAACATACACATTCAATTGAGCATGGAAATCTATCTTACCTTATAGGAAAATGGGGGGGGGAGGATAAAGGAAAGAGGAGAAGGGTAGAAGGGAGGGCAAATAGGGGAGGGTAATCAGAAAGAAACATTTTTAGTAGGGACAGGGTCAAAGGAGAGAATAGAATAAATAGGGGGTGGGATAGGATGGAGGGAAATATAGTTAGCCTTTCACAACATGACTGTTACGGAAGTATTTTGCATGACTACACATGTATAAGCTATATTGAATTGTTTGCCATCTCAATGAGGGTTGATGGGGAGGGAAGGGAAAGAATATGAAACTCAAAGTTTTAAAAACAAATGTTAAATATTGTTTTTACATGCAGCTGAAAAATGTACAGGTAATGAGGTATAGAGATCTGCCAATGAAAACACTGATTCTTGGGGATTATGGTGAAAGAGGCAGAGGTAATCTGGCTAGGCCAGATTGTCCAAGTTTATGACCTTCTTTGGGGAATAAGGAAAGATCTATGTTACATTAAGGCTCATATGAAGACATGTCAGAGCTACCATAACTTCTGTAGCCTATTTCTCAATTGTTTAACATTTATTTTAATTACAATTCTGTGTTACTACAAAAATCTTAGTATGAATATCTTTTAGCATGTAATTGTCTTAATGCTTGATTTCCTTGGAGTGTATTCTGAGAAATAGGACCTTGGAGATACAATTAAATAGAGGACCTGAAGTTGTTGCAGTATACTAGGTACTTTGAATACTAGAACAGTGGCAAAATCACATGGGTAATTACAAAAGTCTCCAAATTGTTTTTGTTGTTTACATTTCAGCACCCTCTAAATCATTCTCCATAAAGCAGCTACAAGTGTAATTTTCCTTAAGAGTAATAAACTTTCCTGATCAATACACCCCAGTAGTTTTCCACTGTATCTAGAATACAATACAACATTTGGAGCACTTTTGACCCTTCACAGTCTCTTTCCAACTTTATTTTCCAGGCTTTATCATAAATTACTTCATTTCATTTTATATACTCTATGATATAACCAAGTATGCCTTCTTTTTCTTCCTCACAAATGATTTTTTACATATATACTATTGACATACCTTTGCAGAGGTGTTCCCATGTATGGAGGGGCAGCTAGATCATACAGTGGATAGATTTCAGGGTCTGGAGATAGAAATATTTATCTTCCTGAGTTTAAATCTGGCCTCAGACATTTGACCCTGGGCAAGTCACTTAACCCTGTTTGTTTCAGTTCCTCATCTGTAAAAATGAGCTGAGAAAGAAATGACAAAGGCCAAAAAGAATAGGCAGATATGGGCTATTATCCTTAAATAGGGTCATCTCCATTTTGATTGAGACTCCAACTATGCAGTGTCAATTCAAACTCATAGCCAAATTCAGGTGGGAAATGTTTCTTTTCAAAAGCAACACAATGAGGAAACTAAGTCAGGAGGATCCCATCCTAGATAGAGGCTAGGATTGTCCTCACACCTTTTTCCAAAGATACAAATTTCCATCTGTTAATAGTACAAGATCACATTTCCTTTGAGTGGCTCGTGGCATTTATTGGTGTTACCCATGCTCCTGTAGCCCATGAACCCACTATTATAGCTTTACTCAAAGTAAAATGTATGAAATCTTATGTATTTGCATATTTGGGGCCATCATTCTGGCTAGAGGTGTACTTTCTTTAATCTGAGTCTCCCTGAAGGTGTGACAAACTTGGGTACAAGGGTTCAGGATCTGTAGGGACTATATGGGCAATTCTTACTTCTCTATTCCATGTATTATCAAGCCCCTTATCTTGGTACATTCTGTACAGTTCATTGATTGGAATACCATCTGTCTTTTCAAAATCTGCCTCTGCTCTCAACAGAGCAGTAAACATTTTTTTTTCCTCATCACTTTATTCCAACATTGAATCTGAGGCAATTCATTCTCCTCTCTTAAAGAAATCTATCTTTTCCCCAGTCCCCTAAATCACCTCACTGTGATATCTTATCTAGCACATCTGAAAGAGGGTGCCCTACTTCTCCAATCAGGAAAGTCAAAATTAAATGTCTTTAAGCAGGAGGGGCAGTCTTAACCATTAGATTTCTGTGAGAGACTCCCAAAGGAGTGTCAAAGTATGTATCTACATTTCCTATCATAATAACAGTCTTCATCACCTTCTCCTTTAACTTGCTGATATAGTCTCTAAGTGAATACCAAGGATTATCCCCTCTGGGCCACAAAGAATCAACAGTATATTTTCTATGGCATCCTTTGGCTGCTAAAGCTAATAGACTAACTGTACTGCTGCCACTTCCTTGCAGATGATTTTCCCTAAAAGTTTGCTGCATGAAAGGATTCTGGCTGATACTTACGAATTTCATACAATCCACTTTAGCAATAGATACTCCCGAGGCCCCTTCATCACTGATTCTCACTATCCAAGATATTAATAATACTCCCATTCACTAGGTGAACCTATTCAAGATATCTGTGACCTTTTTCTGTGAAAAATCTTCCAGAATTTCCCTCTTAACTGCATTAATATTTTGGGTTTCCTTCCTCCTTCTCAGTATAGGATACACTTCTGTCTGAGAATCTAACAATTTCTCATTCTCTGTGTGAGGAACATCATGCACCATAGTAGCATTTCATGCCTCAGTTCCTAACATTGTTTCATTTTCTCCTGACTCTCTTTCCCTGCCACCATGGCAAGGACAAAACTGGCAGTTAGAGTCAACCTGGGCTGAGTTGACATGAACTTTTGACTTCTTTGGCTTCCTGTTTTTCCTAGCCACACTAAGGTAAAATTCTCATTCAAGTCAGTAGATTCCTGATCAATAACCTGTTCTCCTGCCAACTGAGATTCCCCATCTAGCTGTGGCATAGAAGTATCCCCATTCCTTTCACTTAATGAGGTATTCATTCTGTCACATATTGTATGGTAGGCTGATAACAATATCCAACCTTGCTTAGAGAGTGCTGTTGGCAATTCTCTCCCTGGCTTAATTTTAACCTCTCACAAACATCTTTCCAAATCTCTAGGGTCTCCCCTCTGTAGCTTTTGTTCCCAGCTTTCACAGAGTTGAGCTCCTTTAGCCCATTCCTTTGCTAGGGAGGAGATAAATCTTCCCACCCTGGGATATTCATCTCTTTTTCTGAAATCTCTCTGCCTCTAAATAGAGATTTTATGCCCTACGATCTCATCTTTGTCTCCAAATGTATCAGTAAGGGAAGATTCATGACCTCGAAGATGACCATGAACATTCCTGTATAGTGTGGAATGGCAAAGTATAAGAGATTCTCTAGGTAGAGGCCAGAAGTATAACATTTATTTAGATGGATCAGATTCCAAAACCAATAATTCCAATTCAACATAGCCACAATTGTATTCCAAAACCTGTAAGTCCACCTCAATGTAACAACAAGGAAACTGTAACACAGTATTACAGCAAAGAACCAAGTCATCCTGTGATCTTCCCTCCTTCTGGGGCTTGTAATCACTCACAAATCCCAACTGTCTGCACTCTCTCTCCTCAGTTTTCTGATCTCCACAGCTCTGTGGTCTTTACTTTCTGCTCTGCACTCTCTCCACAGCTCTCTCTCTCAGAGTACTGTAGTTGGCTAGACTGCAGATTCTTACCTCTGTCATCTCAGAGTTCCTACTTCTCCTTGGGCTGAATTCTGAATTTTTAATGGCTGCCTTCTGGGTATATACACTCTTCTTACGGCCTGAGGCCTCATGCCCCATCAGCAAAAGGGTGTATGCTTGGAGCTTAGCATTTAGTAAGTAAAGGGTATAGGCTTGCCATTAATCAAACCTCCCTTAGCCCCACCTGAGGCCTATTGAATGGGCAGGAAAGATCTTTAATCACTGATTGGCATCACATGGGTGTAAGCCAGTATCTAATCCAAACTTACTGAGCTGGCCCCACCTGAGGCTTATTGAATGGGGCAAGTAGGGCG
Source organism: Trichosurus vulpecula (assembly GCF_011100635.1). NCBI lineage: Eukaryota > Metazoa > Chordata > Mammalia > Diprotodontia > Phalangeridae > Trichosurus > Trichosurus vulpecula. Next base: position 449,068,613 of record NC_050574.1, on the reverse strand, counting down.
GGAAGGGGCGGGGGAGAGGGTTCTTTTATCACTGATTGGCATCACACCACTCCAGTATCTTTGCCAAGAAAATCCCAATTGGGTCTTGAAGAGTAGGACATGAGTGAAAAGCTACTGAACCACAGAACTCCCATGTATGGAGCCCTCCCTTTTTCAACTAGCAAGTAATCAGTAAACATTTATTAAGTGTCTAGTGTGTGGCCGGCACTAGGCTAAGTGCTTTGGATACCAAAAAAAGGCAAAAGACAGTTCCTACCCTGACGCAGCTCAAAATCAAAGGTCCTCTGCCTCTTATAATACCCAGTTTCTTTCAAAGGTCAGTGCGAATATCCCCTCTGATATGAAGCCATTTCTCATCCTCTTTTTTCTCCACTATTGCCACTCTAGGCCCTTCAAAATCTCAATCTCTCCCTCTCTCTTTCTCTCCCTCGGCCCTCTCTGCGTCTCTGTGTTCCCATATCTAAACATGATTCACCACTGACACCTTCAAATTCACACAAAAGCAAGTGCTCTTCCATAGGTTTAAAAAAAAGATTTTAAAATCATTATTATTTATTTAATATTTCCAAATTATATGTAAATCATATATTTTAAAATTTGAGTTCCAATTTCTCTCCCTTCCTCCTGCTCCCCCGCCATGAGATGGCAAGCAATATGATATTGATTATATGTTTGAAGTCATGCAAAATATATTACCATATTAAGCACATTATGAAAGAAAATATGCACTGAAAAAAGACCCAGCAATAAGGAAAAAGAAAAAAAGAATGAAAGAAAGAAAGAAAGAAAGAAAGGAGGAAAGAAAGGAGGAAAGGAAGAAAGAAAGAAAGAGAAAGAAAAAAGAAAGGAAGGAAGGAAGGAAAGAAGGAAGGAAAGTACTATTCCATCTGTACTCAGAGTTCTTCAGTTCTCTCTAGAGTTGGATGACATTTTTCATCTTGGGTCCTTTGGAATTGTCTTGGATCACTGTATTGATCAGGTTAGCTAAGTTTTTCACAGTTGGTCCTCCTTACAATATTGCTATTACTGTATACAATGTTATTTTCATTCTTCTCACTTCTCTTTACATCAGGGCATATAAATCTTCCTTTCTAAAACCATCCTGCTCATCATTTCTTATAGCACAATAGTATTCCATCACAATCATATGCCACAACTTGTTCAGCCATTCCCAAATCGATGGGCATCCCTCAGTTTCCAATTCTTTACCACCCCCCCCACACACAGACACACACACACATACACACACACACACAAACTGCTATAAATATTTTTGTATAAATAGGTCCTTTTAACTTTTCTTTGATCTCTTTGAAGGTACATATTTAGTATTAGTAGTGGTATTGTTTACTCAAATGGTATGCACAGTTGGATAGTCCTCTGGATATAGTTCCAAATTGCTCTCCAGAGTGGTTGGTCTAGTCCACCCGTGGTGTATTAGTGTCCAAATTTCTCCACATCCCCTCCAGAATTTTTCATTTTCCTTTTCTGTCATGTTAGCCAATCTGATAAGTGGTATCTCAGAGCTGTTTTAATTTCCCTTTCTCTAATCAGTCATAGTTCATATGATTATTAATAGCTTTGAGTTCTTCTGAAAACTACCTATTTATATCTTTTGACCATTTATCAAGTGGGAAATGACTCTTATTTCAATGTTGTTTTAATTTCCATTTCTTTAATCAGTAGTAAGTCAAAGCATTTTTTCATGTGACTCTTGGTAGCTTGTTCTCTAGCTCTTGCTAACACCTTTAGTTTATCATTTTTCATGTAAAACTGTAAAAGTGGTACTAGATTACCACTTTACCTGTACTTTCTATTATTAACATCATAGTGGCTACCTATTGGGTGCATCATAATGCTTTTATGTGGAACTAATGCCTTTCTGAAATCTTTGGACATTAATCATTCCACCCCCCCCCCCACATACACACACATACACACTCTCCCTCTCTCTCTCTCACACACACACACAGAGACAGTGTATTTCAACAGATTTACTATGAATAGAAAGTCTAAGTACATTCATAGTATAGTATAGATAGATAATACGATAACATTGGAAATGTCATCTATGTTGATAGCCATAAATATATGTATATATTTGAGTATACATATATTTACATATAAAAGAATTTGTATAAACTTATGTGTGTACATGTTGTCTCTCTGGATAGGATGTTAGCTACTTGAAGTCAGGGACATATTCATAGTAATTTCCATATCACCAGTATCTTACACAATGCCTGGAATATGATATGTGCAAAGCACAGCTTTTTGTAAAATTGATTTTCACCTGTATTGACTCACATAGCCTCTTTTTCAATAGTGGGCATTTTAAAAAAATGTTCATTTCAGTTCTTTCTACCATGTTACGTTCCATGAGTCAGTGAGTATACTTGAATTTTCCTAAGTCAGCCGAGAATCATTTATTATATACCTGCTATGTGGCAATCATTGTGCTAAGCACCAGAGACAAAACTATGAAAAAAGAAAATACTTGTCCTGAAGGAGCTTCCAATTTAATGTGGATAGACAAACACAAAAGGAAGCTGAGGAGAGAAAGGTACCCAGCTATAGGGACATGAGGAAGAAGCCCAAAGAACAGTCAAGTAGGAAATGAAGAGATGACTGGGCTGGGTGCCCTCCTTCAATGGAAGCTTGGGGATGAAGGTTTTGTTCTAGCCTGCATGCAGATGGATCCCAGGGGCACAAAGTACTGGAGAGTTGTCTGTACCAATGCTGATTTGATCTTTTAGCACTATTAATGAAGTTCCTATGGGCATGCTGAAGAAATCCAATGTAGTGTAACCAATCTGGAAATGAAGAGATGACTGGCCTGGCGATCATTCAAATTGGGTATCAGGGGTGAAGGATACTGACAAGGTATGAGGATCAAGGCTAATTTTACATCCTGAGATGAGGAAAGCTTTTCCTCTCTCCTCCACCTTCAAATTGAGACCAGCACAAGTGCTGTACCTTAGCTCTTGATAACAGTTTTAGTTTAGGACAGGTGGTCTTTCATGTCAACTTTATTATTAGATTCTCTTTGTGCTTTCTGTTATTAACCTCATAGTGGCTATCCATTGTTCCATAATGGTCTTCTAGGGAGCGGAGGTCCTTCTGAAATATTTGGACATTAGTCATAGATGTTCGTGTGTGCGTGCACGTGCGCACACACACGTGAAGTATTTCAATAGATTTACTATAGCTAGGAAGTGAATTATGGAGTGCTCTCTGTTAAGGACCATTTAAACTTAGTATCTTCCTTGGAAATTCAGTGGTAGCAGGAAGGAATACTCTTCCTTGAATGAATTGAAAACTGAGAAAGAACACATTATTTCTCTAGCCTGAATTTTCCTATAAACTCAGCCTTCCTTGAAGAATTACTGATTTGCTCCTTGTCTTATGAATCATTTGTATAAGAGTAAAGGAATCACAAGGAAAATGAACAACAGGGACTTCAACATTTGCAAAGGGCAGCATCTTTTAATCCCTTTTCATGTGTTTTTGTTGGAGAGAAAATACAGAAGCAACAACATAGCCATTATTTGGGTGAAGAATTTTCTAGCAAACAATGACAGCGACATTAGCAGCAGCAACAACAATACCCACATTGTTGAGAAGGAAAAGAAGCATGTATAATACCCTGTGGGCAAGCAGCTGGCATCTTTCAAAAGGCATGCATATAGGAGTGTACTGTGTATACCCTCATAGGTCATTTCACTTGTTTATGCCGGAAAACTGTTAGCTGATGAACACTGTAAAGCAGTGTGCTCTAAGTCCAAGCTTCCTGAGCCTAAAGATGAGCATGCCCATGCCTTCCTTCCTAGGAGGCCTCTATCATTGTTCAGGATCCAGGCAAAGCAGCAAAATAATCACCAGTGGACAAGTCAGTTATTGTCTCTTTAAGCGAACTTTTCTCTGTGAATTTTATTCTTTCTTCTTCCCAAGGTAAGTGAAAGAGTCGATCAGAGTGCAACTGATTCATAGCATCGCATTAGACTTCTTCAGGAGTTGGACAGCTTCAGATACACAAGGGAAGATTACACTCTTCACCTAAATAATGCCAAAGTTTTCATGTTGAACTTGTGTGTGTCAGACACATATACATATATATGCATTGTTTATTTACATATGTGTATATAAATGTATTTACATATGTGTATACACACACACACACTTCAGGGTTTTTTTGACAAAGATCCTAGAGTGATTTGTCATTTCTTCTAAAGATGATTTTACAGATGAGGAAACTGAGGCAAACAAGGTCGTGTTACTTGCTCAGGATCACAGCAAAAAGTATCTGAGGCCAGATTTGAACTCAGGAAGATGAGTCTCCCTGTAATCAGGCCTAGAACCACCTAGCTGCCCCTCATCTTCAGGCAGAGAGAAATTTATTTCTATTCAAATGATTACCAGATTTTCTGCTCAAATCAATCTTAGTTAGCAACTGAGGTGCATTCATCTTCAGGCTCTTCATTTACCATTTAGCCCATCAGTGCTAGCAGCAAAGAAGATGTAACTGCTTTCCTCAAGGAAGTCAGACTGTATAAAACAAGAATAAGGAATATACGTATATTGTATTATTATAGTTTGGCCCCTGTAGTTTGCAACCAGGCTGTGCTTGAAGTCTAGATCTCCTGCCAGGGAAAGCACTGGGTAAAGAACTATATGTTATGAGTTCCTGATTACCTATCAGTAACCAGAAGGGAAATATGAACATTATTCAGAAAAAAAAATCATCCAACAAGATCCAATGTCGATCTACACACTATCCCTTTATGAGGCTCATCCTTGTCATTTAACTTCTGCCTGACTCAGGTTACCTGATCTCTAGAATAAAATTAATGATAGCACCTACCTCACAGAGTTGTGAGGATCCAATGAAATAACATCTGTAAAGTACAGTGAGCTCACACAGTGAGCACTTAATAATTGCTTAGTCCTGTCCCTCCTCGTATGATTTCAATTTCATTTAATTACATAAGCATTTATTAAGAGTTAACTCTTAACAAATAACTCTAAATTCAATTAAATAATAACTCTAATTAAAAGTTAAAATTCAGGAGTGTGATTTATTAGGGAAAAAAGGAGAGGAGTAGTCATGATCTCAGACAAAATTAAAGCTAAAAGAGATTTAATTGAAGGAGAAAAATAGGGAAACTACACTATTTGGCAGCCATATTAATCAGTATTGTTTTAGACTATTTAAAATAACTAGATGGCATAAGATTGGAACATTGTTGTGATGTAGAGAATGATGGGTTGGTGGATTTAGAGAAATATGGAAAGAGACCTATGAAGGAAGAGATTATCTACACTCAGAACAATAGAGGATGAATAAGTATAGTATGGTCTTACATAGATGCGTAAGAATTTATATGTCTATATATGAGTACGATTACAGATATTTAAATTTATTATGTGTATATGTACATACATATATATTTATTGTGTACATATGCATGTATATATGTGTACGTATAAATGTATATGTATATATGTATGTGTGTGTATACACACACACACACACACATATGTGCTTAATTGTATCCTTCTGGTGGAGGGAGGTAGAAGGAAGAAAAAAGAACAAAGTGAAAAATGCACAGTGGAGAACAAAAGAAAGCTTACAAGAAGCAAAGAAAAGATGGAGAGCTCTAAACACAATGAATAATAATTATTAAGCAGGCATTCATGAAATGTAAATTTATTGCTGTGTATTTTGAATCCTCTCTTTTGTTCTGCTGTGCACATGGTGATGATTTTTTTTCTTTTCTTATTTAAGTTTATTTTTTATTATTTTATTTTATTTTTTATATTTTTAATATTTATTTTATTATTTTAAGTATTTAAGTTTATGTTTCTTTTTCTTTTCTTATTGTGGATTTATGTTTAAAATAATTTTTAAAAGTTAACTATTGCCAATTATGTTAATTATTAGGAATATAAAAAATAGTCTCTGGCATCAAGGTGTTTCCATTTTATTAAGGGGATATTATTTATTGTTGATAATAACAGAAAGATAGCTGGGGGTGGGGTCAAAGTCAAAATGTCAGAGTGAAGGGTCATAGCTGCCAAACTTCCCTGGAAGCTCTCCTTCAAAATGACCACAGAAAACATCAAACCAAATTCTGAACTTTAAATCCAATAAAAAGTCAGTGAGTCATTCTTCCAACCCAGGGCAACTTCGCGAAGTCTGAGAACACTACGGTTGTGGGGGTGGAGGGTGGGCTACCCAGGAATACAACCATGAATTGCGGTGGAAATTATAAAGAGTCTTGAAGGCAACAAGTGCAGCTGCTGCAAGGAACCAGGTATGTCCAATGCACAGGAATAGTAAGGTGACTGGACACTTGGCTAGAGAGAGATTGCTGGAGATCCCTGTATTGGTGCAGGATCTGGTCTCATTTGGCAGCTCCAAAGCCTGTTACCCAGGGCATAGAGGAGCGGTCACAGTCAAAAAGGAGCAGGGATGCACAAAAAAGGATGCATGGGGAGAAGCGATAACAGAGAAGAAGAATTGGGAAAATTCTCTCACCTAAAGAAGGTCTACAAGGAAGAGTTCGGAAAATGGAAGGGAAAGCGGGGGGCGGGAATAGTCAATGTTTGAACCTCACTATCGTTAGAACTGGTTCAAAGACGGTAGCTATCTGTATCTATATCTACTAGCGTGTATCAGAGTATATGGAGTTTTTCTTAAAATGATAAGTAGTATCTATCTAAAAACAAGAGCAAGTATTCTCTGTAATGGGGATAAACCAGAAGCTTTTCCAGATACGACAATAACTAAGCAGCAATGTCCATTGCCACAATTATTATTTAATATGATAATCGAAATGCTAGCTATAATAATGAGATGATATAAAGAAATTGAAGGAAAAAAAAGAGGCAATGACGAAACGAAACTATATATACATATACAGATATATATTATATATATATTTTTAACATAAAATGGTGATACAGTTAGAGGACCCTAGAGAATCAACTAAAAAAAATACGTTAAACAATGAATAACTTTAGTAAAGTTGCGGGACATAAAATAAAGCGACGTAAATCATCAGCATTTCTACATATTATCAACAAAGTCCAGCGGGAAGAGACAGAAAGAGAAATTCCACTTAAAATAACTAAATAGTTCACTTCCTGGCGGGGGGGGGGTGCGGGGGAGGGGACGGGCAGGAAGTGGGGGGGGGGGAGGGCGACTAGCGGGGATCGGAGTGGTGGCCCCTCCTCACCTGTAAGGACACGTCGGAGAGATCCTGGAGCCTAGCGGAGCTGGCTGGGGGCGGGATCAGGGCCGGGCCAGGCTTGGAGCGGGGTCGGGGCGGCACAGGAGCGGCCTTCCCTAGCCAGAGCTTGGAGGAGAACGGCCCGGATGCCCCTTATAACTGGGCTCAGGCCACAGTAGTTCCCTGTCCAGCTCTCCTAACAGGTACTTCTTTTTTTTTTGGAGAGGGGAAGGCAAGGCAATTGGGGTTAAGTGACTTGCCCAAGGTCACACAGCTAGTACCTGTTAAGTGTCTGAGGCTGCATTGGAACTCACGTCCTCCCACTCCAAGGTTTTGCTCTATTCACTGCGCCATCTAGCTGCCCCCAGCAGGTACTTTGTACACGGTGGAGGCTGAGGAGAAGCACAGCACAGTCTTTCCCACTTGTGTTTTGGCAAAAATAAATAAATAAATGAATGAATGAATGAATGAATAAATAAAATGCAAATTCCGCTTTGAAGACATTGTATCCCCAGAGCTGTTGGCACCGCAGCCTGGGATCTGGGGCCCTCCCTCACAAAAGCGTGACTCCCTCTCTGCCATGAACAGCCTATCCATCGGCGAACTCTGCTGCCTCTTCTGCTGCCCACCCCGCCATAGCCGAATCGCAGCCAAATTGACCTTGCTGCCTCTACAGCCTACCTACTCCCTTGTGGCCGCGCCTGAGCTGGGTTCCAGGGGAGGGTTCTCCACCTTGGGGCTGGGTTCTGGGGGGCCCTGGGCCTCTGGAAATGGCACCTGACCGAGCGAGCCAGCTTCCAGTATACACAGCATTATCTAGACAGGAGTGAGGTCTTTACCAAGAGCAGTCGGGGAAACCGCATTTCCTGTATGTAGGTCCTCTGTGTGCCAAGGGCCAGCTTCACAGTTCTATTCTCCCATGGCAATGCAGTGGACCTGGGCCAGATGAACAGCTTCTACACTGGTCTGGGCACTGGTATCAACTGCAACATCTTCTCTTATGACTACTGAGGCTATGGGGTGGGCTCAGGAAAACCCTCGGAGAAGAATCTCTATGCTGACATCCACGGTGCTTGGAGGGCCCTTCTGACCAGGTATGGCATCAGTCTAGAGGACATCATCTTGTATGGACAGCGCATCAGAACAGTGCCCACCGTGGGCCTGGCCTCGAGCTCTGAGTGTGCTGCTGTGGTGCTGGCTAATAGAACGGTTGATCAATGGAATAGATTACACAATATGCAGAAATAAATTATCACAATTACCTAGTGTTTGATAAATCCAAAGATCCACAAAGATCTTGTGGGTCAAGAAACCATTATTTGACAAAAACACCTTGCCATTTTATGTGAAATAATTTACCCCATTCTATCTCTCTCTTTCTACTTCTCCCAATAAATCCATCTCTCACCCCGCAATTTAATTTTTGTAGATATCATCCCCTCATATTCAACTCACCCTGTGCCCTTTGTGTGTGTGTGTGTATACATATGTGTGTGTATATATATATATATATACACACATATGTATACACACACACATACATACACGCACACACACACACACACACGTGTGTGTGTTTCAAAAATCCAGCTAGCAGCTTCTGTGGGGGTGTAAGATCCACCAACAACTAGAACCCAGAAAGTTGCCGACACAGGTCCTTTTGATCTGCTTTACTTAAGGAAAGCAATGTTAAGGAGTTAACAATCTTACTTTAATCCAGCATACAAATATCATTTGCTTAGTTCAGGGGATAAAACCAGGACCCTGAATTACAGACCAAATACAATTCAACATCTGGGTGTACATCTGGGGAGCTCATTATAATGGCTGGCCTCGAGTCATTTGCCACTCCTGCTGTGGCTCAGAGCTCTGAGTGAGAACACTAGCCTCTATGCTTATATATCCTGTTCAGGGCCCCTGAAGGGCCCCAACTTCACCCAGGCTGGGAATGGTAAAGTTCCCCACCCCCAGTATCACATCAGATACAAATCAATGGCTCCCAATTGTCTCAGTGCTAAGAAATACAAAAACAACCCACTTTATCTGCCCTGTTCAAACAAAGGCCAGGATCATTAAAGGTCAACAGCAAAAAATCCCACCTTAATTACTATTACATTATCCACTCCTTTCCAGGATCTATGGACTAACAATATCTAAACTAAATGGCCATAGATCCTGGAACAAAATAGAAACATTATACATGGCAATCACATTCAGGGAAATACAACAAAACATATCATTCACAGCAAAGCAAAACATAGCATTCAGTGCCATTCCCAAATACTTGTTTGCAATTCAAACGTCCACCCCTAGGTCCCAGCAAGTTAATCTCTTTAAGCAGTATAGAATGTCCAAATAGCAGTTGCAGGCTTCCTGCTGCAACCCTCAGGTATCAGCATGCTTTAGTCAGCAAAGTCCCAACACGAAGTTCAAATTGAGTTCCCTTGGGGATGTGTCCTTCTCCTGACACTGCTCCAGCACCCTGCTTCATTCATTATTTCTTATAGCACAACACTATTCCATTTCTTTCATATACAAGAAAATGTTTTTAAAATGAATGTTAAAATTGTCTTCGCATGTAATTGGAAAAATAAAATACTATTAAAATAACATTATTAGTTCATTTTGTCCTCGCATCAACCTTAGGAAACATGGATCATTGCCATCCTCTTTTTGTAGATGATGAACTTGAGACAGACTGTGGTTAGGTGACTTGCCCAGTGTCACACAGATCGTAATTATCTGAGTCTTGTTTTGAAGTTAGATTTTCCTGACATCACACCTAATCCTCTAGCCATTACACCACTTATCTTGTATAAATATCTTTTACACAGATGAGTGAATACAAAATATTTTGGGGAGGATAGAAGGCAAGTAATGCCTCGTGTGGGAAGACACATTTAGCAGAACTTTGAAGAAAACTAGAAATTCCAAGAGATCAAAGTCAAAAAGGAGAGATTTCTAGGTATACTGAAAGATTATGTAAGGGCACAGAATTGGGAGATGGGATGTTATGTGGAGAACTATTAGCAGGCAGATTTGGCCAAAATCATCATCACCAGTAACAGCAACGGTGACAATGACAATGACAAAAAAAAAAAACAAATACAGACAGCAAAAAAAGCCTGTGAGTATGGATTGGGGGACAATTTTAAAAACTAAAAAAACCATGGAAATAGTTTGTTTTTTTTTCCTGTTTCTAGAAGTATAGATCTTAATCCTGTATATCTGTCTTTTTTTCTTTAGTTCATTATTGGGCAAATGTTATCATATAAAGATTATTTGATATGATATTCACTGTGTTTTTTGTTTTAAAAATGTCTAATTAAAATTCTCCTGCCCCTTAGATTGAGTGTCCTTCTGTACCAACAATGTTACTAGTAGCTGCTGTGGGGCGTAACCCCAACAGCACCAGCAGACAGGAGGGCTGCTAGCACAGGTTCTTTGATCTACTTTTCTAAGGAAAACAACTTTAAGGGGTTAACAATCTTACTTTATTTAAACATACACATACCATTCACTTAGTTCAAGGGGAAGAGCCAGCACCCTGAATTTCAGAGAGAATACAAACAGAAATTACAAGCAGAAATTAAATATAATGGAGCAAATAACACTAACCAGTCTATCCATGGCAATACGTACATAGTTACCAGAGAGAGAAGGAACAACATCTGGGTTTTTCAAAGCTAGGAGGCTCTGTGACAGCTCTCCAGAGTCTCATCTGGTCAAATCACAGGACACTTCCAGCAAGTAAGAGCCCCCAAGCAAAATGGTAACCTCAGAGTACATATACCCTGTTGAGGGCCCTGGGGGCTCAGAGCCTACTTAGCAGAAAGGGTGTGTGAAAGATCCTTAATCACTAACACCAGATCATATACATTGTTTCCAATCAATGACTCTTGATTCAAACAAAGATAAGACTCAAAGACGCTGGGTTGCCTCAGTGCTGAGAAGCACTCCAAGAAAACAAAAGGTCCTCCTTTACTTGCAATTACCTTTGCAAGGCAAGACTCCTCAAAGGTACTTGATTACCTCAGTACTGAGAAGCACTTCAAAACAAAAGTCAAAAGGTCCCCCTTTACCTGCCCAATTCAAACAAAAGCAAGACTCATTAAAGGCACTTGATTGCCTTAGCATTCCAAAAGGGAAAACAGGAAAAAAATCCCACCGTGCTTAACATTATACCTCCTCCACAAATGTACTATAATACAATAGAAAATCAAAATAAATTGACCTATATATGCTATATTAAGAAAGATGAAGGAACGATTAATATAGATAAAATGCATGGGTGATTATTATGAAAAATTCATTTTTCCCATCCAAATGAATTTAAATCACTGCATGTCCTGTTATATTGGAAAAAACATTCCAATATAGAGTAGAATAAAGATTGAGAAGGGTATAAAATGGCTTTGACGTATTAGGAATGAAACAGCAGACATGGAATTGGCCTTAACGCAAAGTGAGCATTCCTCCCCAGGTATTTCAGCAGGCCAGCAATTAGAGGCCTTTGTTACCACTTCTGAGGTAAAAATCAAAATCATATCAAGACTTGTGAAGATTAGCTCCCAAAGGGACCTGAGTGCCCACAGTGCAGCTGCTGTGAATTTCAGTACCCATCCGTTCACAAGCAGGGTGCTATGTTAGACAGCTCTATTTTTGAAGCCAGCCTCTTCTCTGCAGCTGCTGAAAGTGCCTGCCCTCACTCACCAAAGTCAAAATTTGTCTCGTTGCAGTTTTGTTCTTGCCCATTCCCCACAGTTTGACTCTAATTGTCTCAACCTCCACTACAGTAGAATTGTAGGTCTTCAGGATCAACCGGAGTGTTTATGTCAGACTAAGAGCAGGTTCCACAGATAAGCTGGTAGGATAGGAGCAGACATCTTTATGAGACTGAACTGTAACTGGAAGGCTAGGGTTTCTCTAGACATCCTGACAATGTGCTATCTAATCAAAATCAGGCTCCCCTTGAGAAAGAAGAGGTATTAAGAGTCCTATAACAAATCTATCCACCCAGTCTAGCTATTCGCTGGCTGTGTGACATGTGGCAAGGCATTTATTAATTACTCCAAACCTCCAGTGCACCATTTGTAAAATGGAGATTAGACAGGTGATCTCTAGTGTTTTCCAGCTTTATAATTTTATATGTCTCTCAAGCTCCATAACTTTTTATGTTGTTGATTATAACAACAAAGCAAATTAAACTTTCCTTTAAGAAGATGAAGAAATAATAGTTTTCCCAATCTGGTTATAGAGAAGATACAAAATTTGATAAAATAAAATAAATGCCTTCATCTAAAAGAATAATTGTAGTAACTACTATCATTATATGAAAATCATGAATATTACTAATATTCAGTGTCATAGTCAACAAATGAAAAAAAAAACCCAACAGTAATCCTATCCTATTCAACATCCTTTGTTGTCATTCATACAATAGGCAGGCAACAATCATTTATTAAATACCTAAGTGCCAATCACCATTCAAAATAATAAGGATACAAATACATAATGAAAAAAGAGAGTCTCCACCCTCATGTTACTCAAATCCTAATGGGGAAAGACATTTCATAAAAGAAAGATGAAAAGGGGACTTGTGTAAAGAATCCACTGTGGGGCATGGTGGTAAAGTCCAGGGAGTCACAGGCAGAGACAGAAGAATGAAGAACGGATGACCTGGACCTCTCCCCAAAATAGAGGCTCTGGGAGAGGTCCTCCGTGGGAAAAAATGTTCCGGGGCAAAAATAACTTTACAATTTCTCAAAGGCAATGCATCACATCCACTCATTTTGTTCAATTATTCCAGCTTCATGTCTATTTGTGATATGTACACAAGATATAGATGTGTGCATGTATGCATTCATACACATATGCATGTGTATTTGTATGTATACACATCTATGAATGTATATATATACTATATGTACCTGTGTGAATATACCTGCCTATATAAACAGGGTTAGATGTCTGTGTGTTTGTCTGTATGCATGTACACATAGTTAGATGCATTCCATGATTTTCCATCCACATATAAATCACAGAGTAGAAAATAGTTGTTCCGTGTCCACTTGTTTTTTCCAAATAAATCAAAATGTTTTGGAAATCTTAGGAGATGCTGCAATATTCCAGGACTTGATGCATTCAGCACAGTGTCCTCTATAAAAGAAATCATCTAGAAAATGTCATCATTTGTAGCCAATCCCCTCCTAATTTTGACTCAGCACTCAAGAACTTTCACGATGATGACAAACAACTTTGGTAAGCACATGCCCACCTGTATTTTCTTCACCTGAGATTAATCATCAGTGGTCAAACAAGCTTATCTCTGTTGTTATAGCATACCTTTGAAGGAATATAGCATAATTTTGACATACTCATTGGAAAAGCTTTTTTGGAGGGAGTTTTTAAGGTGACATTTTGTTCTTGTAAATTAGCTAATGTAGGTAGGCAGTATAGTAGAAAGTGCTGTACCTAGATTCAGAAAGAACTGAATTCATGTCATGCCTTAGAGTCTAAGGCTTAGATACTTACTAGGTGTCTAGTACCTAGGCAAGTCACTCTGTTTAGGTTTTTTTTTTCAGTGTCCTCTTTGTAAAATGAGGAAACTAATAACACCTTCCCCCACGCCTCCCCAGGTTGTTGTGAAGATCAAATAAGTTGGTTGTTGTCTTTCATTCTTGAAGATGACCAAAATGACATTACTATGTTGGAGTCAAGATATAGTGTATCCCGTTGTGGCAGATCAAAATAATATGAGCTCAGAAGGCTCTACACCAATTCAGGCACAAGTAGTCCATATGAACATCTGGAGAAGAAATGTATATAAATTTATGTATCTCACATTTGCTTTTTGCTTTGCTCATAAAACACTGTGCCTTCTTTGATGCAGGTACACCATCTTGGGTGGTCCTTTGCCAGTGTCTCCCAGGTGAGATAATTAATTCCACAGTTCCTCAAAGAGACCTTCAGAGTATCTTTGTACCACTTCATCTGACTACCATGTGGGCCTCATATGTGCGAGTTTTTAGGCAAACATACATTTGGCATTCAAACAATGTGGTCAACCCACCAGAGTTTGAATGCTTGGCAATTAAGCTCTGGAAATCACCTCAATGTCTGATATCTCCTCTTGCCAGGTGATCTTCAGAATCTTCTTAAGACAATTCAAATGGAAACGATTCAGTTTCCTGGCATGATGCTGGTATATTGTCCAGGTTTCACAGGTATACAGTAATAAGGTCAGCACAACAGCTCTGTAGAAGCTTCAGTTTGTTAGGCACTCTAATAACTCTTCTCTCCCATACTTTCATTTAGAGCCTCCCAAACACTGAGCTAACTCTGGCAATGCATGCATCAACCAGGGATTGATTTCCACCCAGGGGACATATTGACATTCCTGGAAAGTATATTGGCAAGGTTGTTATGCCCTACCGCTCCCCTTTCAGTTTCTCCATCTTGCCCCAGATTACTCTACTGCTCGTACTCCCATCTCCATGGACCCCACTGTTTGTGTCCCCATCTCCACAGAAATGATCCTGCCTCAGATTGTCCCACTGTTTGTGTTCCCATCTCCACGGAAATCTAATTGTGTTCTTTTCCTTTAAATATTCTTTCTCTCCCTTTGCTCAGGGCTGTTCGATTTGAGTAATTACTCCGAACAGTCGTGCGCTTCAATAAATCCACATCTAAATTTATATCCGGGTCTCGCTCGCTTTTTTTCAGCACAACTAATTCAAAGCATTCAAAACTTCTCCATTTGCTGTAACCAATGATGGCATGTATGGATGTCTGGTGGAGGCCCTGTGTTTTCTTGTTGTTAATTGTCAGGCCAAAATTGGCAAAAACAGCAGAGAATGATTTCACGCTTTGTTGCTTTGAAGCTTCACAGGCTTCACTAAGTGCACAATTATCTGTGAACAAAAAATCATGCACCAACTTCCCTTCCACTTTAGTTTTGGTCTGTACCCTTTTTCGTGTTAACTAATTTACCATCACAGCAGTAGCTGACCTTGGTGCCTTTTTCATCTTCGTTGAAGGCATCTAACAGTATGACTGACAACATCATGTTAAAAAAGCACGAGAGCAAGCACACAGTCTTGTTTCACTCCATTGGTGATTGGGAAAGTATGAAAGCATCGTCCATTATCCAGAGCCCAAGCAAGGATACTGTCATGAAACTGATGCACAATACAGATACCCAAATTTGGTCATAATTTTCCACAAGCTCTCATGGCTGACAGTAACAAAGACCTTGGTCATATCAATGAATGTTATGTACAGATCTTTGTTCTACTCCTGGCATTTCTTCTGGATTTGTTGGGCAGCAAGCTCCATATCAAGTATTTCTTGCCTTTTTCTTAAGCCACACTGGCTCTCAGGTAGATGACCATCTTGGCAGTGCTCCCACTTTCTTCAGCTCTCTCACAGAGCCTTGGGCAAAATTGAGGCTGAAGGTAAGGTTACCCACTTTATCACGGCTATGTTCTCTTGTTTTAATTAATTGCTGTGGCCCTACATGCCCCTTGACCCATCAGGTCATGGGCATCAAGGATCTGTTGTTTGAACACTCCTTCCTTACACTCTCCTCTGGCCCTGCCCCCTTGTTGGGAAGGGACCTGATGGTGAAATTGGGAAGCCAGTTTTCTCTTGTTAAACCTCATAACTCACTTTTCCCTCCGTTTAGCAGACCTCCCCATGTTTCCTCAGAGGTGTGGGAGAGGGTTGAGCCAATTATTTGGGATCAGGGAATTCCTGGGAAAGCTACGTATACCACTCCAACCATAGTTCCCCTCCATGGCCTTCAATATCCAATTAAGCCCAAGGCTTGGGAGGGACTGCAACCATTAATTGCCAATCAAGGCCCTGACTCACTCCCTCTAGAGTGGGGCCCTGACCCAGCACAAGCTTTTGAGACTTTGAAAACCAAACTGGCCACCACTCCAGCATTAGCTTTACCTAATCTAGAAAAACCTTTCACTCACTATGCTGATGAAAGGAGAGGACAGGCTTTGGAAATCCAAACCCAGTCCTTAGGACCTGACCCCAAGCCAGTTGTCTGTTTTTCAAAACAATTAGACTCCATGGCTGCTACAGGCACTCTAATTGAGGAAGCTTCTAAACCTCTACTTAGAAGCTCTGGCTCCCCATCGAGTTCAGAGCAGCCTACAAGCAGAGGGCCACCAGTGGGTAGCTAACCACAGGCTCACCAAATATCAATCCTTGCTCTTAGATACCCCTGACCTAATTTAGCTGTGCTACACACTCCTGAACCCCAAAGCAGTGTGGTGCACAGAACAAGTGATTAGGGGAGCTAGGTACGAAATAGTCATCTTTAATAACCTCCAGGGAAATTGTCCTTTCTGTATACTCCTATACTGTCTGTTTGGTTGTTTGCTTAACCTCCTTGCCAGGTTTGTCTCCTCCAGGCTCCAAGCCATCAACTTCCAGATGATTACTCAGACTATATACCCCTTGAACTGGACCCATCAAGACAGAGACAGCTTTACGCACCTTGACAGCAGGAAGCAGTTTCAGAAGCTGAGACTTTTGTCGCTGACCCCAAAAGAATTTGGGTCCTATTTGTGTGAGGGGGGAATTATGAGGGCACAGTCTCTGGGAACCCCCTTGAACCTGGAGTACATTCTCTGGGAACTCCCTTGAACTCTCCTTGAATGTTCCTACTAGATCTGGCCTTCCCCTAAGGCCATAAGCCTTACATTATCATTAGGCACAAATCTTCATCTAGCCTAGCCCTCTATTGTCCAGCTGCTTCCCACCCTTCATTGTCATCAAAATATCTATACCCTAGCTCAGTTACCTTGCCTCTCTCATTGTCTGTCATCTCCAGGTAGCCTTCAGATATTTCCCCACCCTGGAGTCTGAACTCATCCTGGTCGCATCGGGCTCCTCCTTAGACTCCTCCTTAAGATCCTCCCTAAACCCCTCCTCTAGTTACCCCAGGACACCCCTCAATACCTTCTACAATCTTTATGTATATAATCTCCATCTTGCCTCCATGAAGGTGCTTGGATTCGGTCTAGCTCAGTAGATTGAATCTGGTCCGCTTGTGAAAACAGGAGTCACAAAGGGTGGGATTTCTTAAGACAACCCATTATGGTGAATCCCTGATGTCTTTTCCCTTGGCTAAAAAAAAAAAATATTGAGTGTGTATGTTATTCCCTCCTCAGGTCAAATCCCATGAGAGCAAGATTCACTCATTCCCCCTGCTTTTTCTTGCCACTTTCATGCAAGATAATTTACCCCATTCTATCTCTCCAGTTCTCCCTCTCTCAATATATTCCTCTCTCATCCCTTAATTTGATTTTTTTTAGATATCATCCCTTCATATTCGATTCACCCTGTGCCCTCTGTCTACATATATATATATATATGTATATATAATATATATGTATATATATAATATATATGTATATATATACATATACACACGCGCGCACACACACACACACACACACACACACACATATATATATATATATATATATATATATTCCCTTCAGCTACCCTAATACTGAGTTCTCATGAATTATACACATCATCTTTCCATGTAGGAATGTAAACAAAACAGTTCAACTTTACTAAGTCCCTTATGATTTCTCTTTTTTGTTTACCTTCTCATGCTTCTCTTGATTCTTGTGTTTGAAAGTCAAATTTTCCATTCAGCTCTGGTCTTTTTACTGAGAAAGCTTCAAAGTCCTCTATTTGATTGAAAATCTATATTTTGCCTTGGAGCATCACACTCAGTTTTGCTGGGTAGGTGATTCTTGGTTTTAATCCTAACTCCATTGACCTCCAGAATATCATATCCCAAGCCCTTCAATCCCTTAATGTAGAAGCTGCTAGATCTTGTATTATTCTGATTGTGTTTCCACAACGCTCAAATTGTTTCTTTCTGGCTGCTTGCAGTATTTTCTCCTTGATCTGGGAGCTCTGGAATTTGGCAACAATATTCCTAGGAGATTTCTTTTTGGGATCTTTTTCAGGAGGTGATTGGTGGAACCTTTCAATTTCTATTTTGTCCTCTGGCTCTAGAATATCAGGGCAGTTCTCCTTGATAATTTCTTAAAAGATGATACCTAGGCTCTTTTTTTTCATGGCTTTCAGTCAGTCCAATAATTTTTAAATTATCTCTCCTGGATCTATTTTCCAGGTCAGTGGTTTTTCCAATGAGAAATTTCACATTGTCTTCCATTTTTCATTCCTTTGGTTCTGTTTTATAATATCCTGATTTCTCATAAAGTCACTAGCTTCCACTTGCTCCAATCTAATTTTTAAAGTAGTATTTTCTTCAGTGGTCTTTTGGACCTCCTTTTCCATTTGGCTAATTCTGCTTTTTAAGGCATCCTCATTGCTTTTTGGAGCTCTTTTGCCATTTGAGTTAGTCTATTTTATAAGGTGTCATTTTCTTCAGTATTTTTCTCAGTATTTTTTTGGGTCTCCTTTAGCAAGTCATTGACTTGTTTTTCATGGTTTTCTCGCATCATTCTCATTTCTCTTCCCAATTTTTCCTCTACTTCTGTAACTTGCTTTTCCAATTCCTTTTTGAGCTCTTCCATGGCCTGGGACCAGTTCATATTCTTCTTGGAGGATTTTGATGCAGGCTCTTTGCCTTTGTTGACTTCTTCTTGATGTATTTTTGGTCTTCTTTGTCACCAAAGAAAGATTCCAAAGTCTGAGTCTGAATCTGAGTCTGTTTTCATTGCCTGGCCATGTTCCCAGCCAACTTACTTGACCCTTGAGTTTTTGTCAGAGTATGACTGCTTGTAGAATATAGAGTACTTTGTCCCAAGCTTGGGGGCCTGTGCTGTTGTTTTCAGAGCTATTTCTACACAGCAAGCTCTGTCACACCAGAGCTCCTCCTCCCCCAACCAGACTCAGACCTAAGCTGGCTCTGCACTCCTGCTCAGATCTGCCACTTAATTCCTCCCACCAGGTGGACCTGGGGCCAGAAGCAACTGCAACTGTAGCTCTGCAAGCAGCCTCAGGGCTGCACCACCTCTGCTGCCCCTGGGGCAGTGGCTGAACAATGAACTCCTTTCACTCAGTCCCAGTAGCTTTTCCCACTAACCTTCTCTGTTGTCTTTGATGTTTGTGGGTTGAGAAGTCTGGTAACTGCCACAGCTCACTGATTCAGGGCACTAGGGTCTTTTCTGCCTGGCTCCCAGTCTGGTTGGTCTAGGTGTGGCTTATGGCTTACGCTGGGCTCTGCTCCCAGCATGGTGCAATAGACCTTACCTGGGACCATCCAGGCTGTCCTGGGCTGGAGCCCTGCTTCCCTCTGGTATTTCGTGGGTTCTGTGGTTCTAGAATTTGTTCAGAGCCATTTTTATGGGTGTTTGGAGGGACCTGGTGGGGAGCTCAGGCAAGTCCCGGCTTTCTAGCCACCATCTTATCTCCAACCCCAAGAATCCTGTACCTTTCTAAGTTTTATTTCTACTTTGTTTTTGATGTAGTTAAATACTGCTTTTGTAGAGACAGATAAACTGTCTTGCTGGTAAGCCTTATGAAGTTCAAGCTTCTGAATTTCCCTGTTATTTTCTGTTAAAGCATTCTTGATGTTTGCGAGTGTTCTGGCCTGTAGGAGTGAATGTAGTGCTGCAAACCAGATCTCTGAAAGCTGCCCAATCCTTTATTGATCTACTGTTGTCAACCATGTGCTGGCTTAGCTTTCCCTTCAAGTTAGCAATGAACTGTTCCCACTTGGACAAGCAACCTAATGTGTAGACAATAAGTCTTCTCCTATTCATTTTGTCTTGGGACTGCAGCTTTTGGCTAATGGGAATATTTAGCTTGGAGAGGACAAGTCTATGATCAGTTCAGCACCGTGTGACACACATGGCCTTCGTCATCCTCACATCCTTTCTGTCTCTTTTTCTTATGATGATATAATCTATTAAATGCCAGTGTTTGTTTCAAGGGTGCATACATAAAGTTTTACTGCGTTTAGGTAAATGGAAGACTGTCATTGATGAGAAGGTAATGAAACACACAAGTAAGTCTTCAGTAGTAAGTGACCATTGCTGCAGCTGTTTCTGACTCCATCCCTCCCAAGAACTCACTGCCATGTCTGGTAATCTGTACCTTCTCTGGCATCAAAGTCACCCAGAATCACAAGCTTTCCCTCTTTCAGCATATTTCTCCAGGTCTTCATAAAATTCTTCTTTGACTTCATCAGGGTTCATCATGGTATAAGCAAAGACATTGATGATGGTGAGTGGCCCTTTCCTGCAAATGTCAATTATATTGCCATGAGCCTGTCATTCACTCCCTTTGGCAGACATACAAGTTTGTTGACTAGAATAGTTTTGATTGAAAAATCCATGCCAAGTTTACACCACTCCCCTTCACTGTGGTGTCTTCAGAAAAAAATGTGCATCTAGCTCCAACTTCAGTAAGCTGGCCCTCGTTTACCAGACAATTTCCCCTCAGGATTGCTATTTGATAACTATTGAGTTCTCTTGCAAAAGGAGCCTTTTGGCTTTCAGGTATATAGGATTTCATGTTGTCCTTAAGTGTGCATATACTCCGTGTACTGATGGTGAAGGAAATCATCTTTATAAAAGTTCTTGTACTTTTTTTTTGTTTCAACTACAAAGTGGGATCCCCACCAGGTACACTAAGCATGCTGGGGTTGGGTGAAGCAGACAATTTTTAGGGCACCTTTTCTAGGCCCTTCATCAGACCAGGAGATGAGCAGTTCAGTCCTTTAAAAAAGCTTCTCAGACACCAATGGGGCTGGTGAATCCCATTGCTGCTTTCATTGAGAAGGCAACCCTATGGTCTGGGCACCTATGTGCAAGGTTGTCAGTACAACTCCCAGCATATCCATGCTTGCTGCTTCTTCACTTGCCTGTCACCACAAGCCTTTAAGATTGGTAAAAATAGTAAAATGGTATAGATGATTTCTTTTGATTCACACATAAATTGGATTTAAGTAAGGCAGAATTGCATGAAGTAATTGGCCTCACTCTCTCTTCTAGAGTCATCAAAGTCCAGTGGCAAGACAAGTTAAGACAAGTGGTGATGACTTGGAATGAAGTGGATGACTTTGGTATTTTTGATGTGTAACCAAGCTCTAGGTACTCCACAGTTCCTGCCTCAGTCGCTTCCATGGCCATTGGAACAGATTGTTCTCATTTACCCATTCCACCACGAGAAGTCATTAGATGCTTAGAGGGTTTGAGAGTCCTCCATTTCACTCAACTCAGTTTAGCCTGTCTGCTGAAAGGTGTGGACACTGAACATGCCATAGCTTTTTGGAGCTGCAGGTGAAAGTTGAGTGAGTCACATGGCTATCAAAGATGGAAAGCATCCCTGAAAAGGGCTCAGCACCACTCACACCTGAGGTGCTAGTCTTCCCTGAGCACACCCTACGCCGCATACATACATGCATACATACATACATATGTTATACACATTTATGCATATACATATATTATACTATTATAATTTGTATTAATATGTTGTATTAATTGAAATATATGTGTATATATAAAAACTTTGAAAACCTTATAGCACTATGTTAATGTTTACTATTAAATACTTCCCAGTGAGCATAGTGAAATCTATTTTTTTATATATCAGACAATTTTATAATGGTAAAGATATGGTCTCCTATGGAATATTTCTTTTGAAATTTATTTATTTATTTATTGCAATCTCTTGTTATCACCAAGAATTACCTTAATATGTGCCTAATTTATTCTATGTAAATGTGAAAGTGGATAAATGGATCCATAGTTGTTTTAGCATTCCCTTGGTTTCTCATTTTTTTAGCTTTTTATTTTCAGTTCCCATTTTTCCCCATGACAATTTGCCCTCTTTCAGATATCTTGATAATTAATGCCTCAATGCCCTCCAAACTGTTTTACCTAAAGTAGGGATCTGCTCTTCATATCCTTGGTTCAGTTGAAATTCTTCTCTTTGTTGTCTATAGTACTATTTCTATTTCGTTTTTTTAAGGTAAGACTGTGATATTGTGTGCCAAATATGGTTTCTCCTCTGTCCTTGACAGTTTGAGAGATCTTTACAAAAATCCCTTCATTATTTATTGATCTTTGTTTTTCAGCATCCTTTCTAATTTCATCCTTTAACATTTTCAGGATGCCTACTGATTTCACACATTTGCCAAGCTTTCTTTAAGCTGCCGTCGTCGTTTTCCTTCCACAGCTTGCTGCTATTATATGGTATGACATGTTCATAAGTTTCCACTATCCTTTTACGTGCAATTTTGTCATTCCAACCCCCTGTTGCCCTTAGCTGGCCTTTCTTTCCTCTTGGCAAGTCAGTCAAGTATTTTCTGACTAAATCGGTTTGTAGCCAATTTGGGTTTTTTGACAATTGATTTATATCGATTAAACATCTGCATAAAAATTTTGTTTTGTCATTTTTACTCCCACCTCTGGCTTTTTTGGCAATAAAAAGCAATAATAAAAATAATATCTAATTTTTAAATATGTGCCAGAGGCTCTGTAAAGCTCTTTACAATTAATACATCATTTCATCCTCACAATAAGGTGAAGTAGGTGTTACTATTGTTGTCATTTTATTACTAAGGGAAATAAAGTAAGCAAAGGTTAAAGTACTTGACTAGGGTGACACACCTAATTGGTATCTAAGCCTGGATTTGGAGTAGATCATCCTGACACCAGGCCCAGCACTCTATGAGCTCTGAAATTAAAACAAATACTAAATATCTCCTGAAATGATTTCTCTTATTGCATTTGTTATCATAATAAAACCAACTCCTTTGCTTACCTTTTCATGGTGAACCTGTGACCCAGGTTTCCATACTTTTGCCCTCTGCTTTCATTATACCATGAATATTGAGTTTCAATTGACGTTTCATCCATACGTACCCACTGATCATTGAACATTTAATTCACATTTAAAGCACTATCAGTGAGGTCAATGTTTATAGACAGTCTAGTATATGCCTTACTGTGAAATAGTGCAATTGGGAGGAATGATCTTTTCCTGGGTTAGGGGAGCGGGAGGAGGGAAAGAGAATCACAGACAGGCATCACATATAGTTATTTAGAGGAAGGTTCTTTTTAATACACTTTAGAAATAAAGTTTTAGGAAGACATGGCTTCATTCCTTCCTTCAACCATAGTTTAATGATCATTGCAGTTTCAAAAAGAGTTGTTTGAATTTAAATCTGCCCTCAAATGCTGATTGTTTGAATGGCAGTTAATCTCTGTCTGCCTCAGTTTCCTACTCTTTCAAATGGAGGTTACAATAGAACCTATCTCCCAGCATTGTTATGAGGATAAAATGAGGTGATATTAATAAAGTACTTTGCAAACCTTAAAGCACTGTATAAATGCTAGCAATTATTATCGCTCTGACTTTCCTCACCAAGTGTCATATTTTTCTTTTTCTGGAATCCATCTTTGATAGTGTCTAAATCAACATTGTGACAAAATAAAATGATATATGAATATGCTTATATGTGAATGTATATGCATTCATAATCATTATGAGATAACACAGGACCATTATAATATATATATATAATATACATATATAATATATATTATAATATATAATAATAACAGTGGACTATCCAGAATGAGGTTTTCTCACAGTATAGGACTCTAAGAAAGTTTCTTACACTCCAAAGCTTTTGTTCTTTGAAAGATTTTGCTAAAAAATTTTGAGATCAATCAGTCAAGTGTCAAAGTCTTTTTGAGAAACTGCATCTGAGAGGGTCACAGATGGCTGAATGCTCTCCATTACAGGAGTGTTGCCTTTACAATCAAAAGAAACACTTTAACTGAGACGAATGAAGTGATGCTTCTGTCAAAATTAAATTCCTGAACAAAGGAGCTGTTTCTTTCCCCTTGGAACTAATACAGTTTAAGCAGGACAATGGCATCTACAGAGACTGACAACGGCATCTAAAGAGACTTGAGAATAATGAAGACTTTGATTTTGTATGTATGTGGAGCAAGTGAATATTTTCTTTCTCATTGATGGTGAAAATTGTATTATGACTACACGTTAAACTTCTAAAAATATTTAAGTTTTAGGCCTTTAATAATAGAGTCTGAGACTATATTCAGAGTAAGGAATAGGTAGGAGGGCAGCACCTCATGGAAATTTAAACACAGATAGGCTGGGAGGTATCTGGAGGTGGTTTTCTGATCTATGACCATTCACTGGGTCAAAAGTTGTCTGTTATCTCAGTTTTGTCAATATACTGAGAACAATTGCTATCACCATACCCACACCAGAAATATTACAGAAAAACCAACATAAATAGCAAACTTTAAGGAAAAAGAAATGTTCACTTGCCTGGCACCTTTTTTTTTTCTTTCGGATAGCTGATGTGAGAAAGCCTGGAAAGATAACATATCCTACTCGCCATCACTTGCCACACACCCCACAGAGAAGGTGACATGCTAATCCAAGGCAAGGAGTAGAGAAAACTAGCTTCTCTTAAAGAACTCAGTTAACTGTAATAGTCAGCTACTGAGCTTATTTCAATCAAACCAACAAGAATAAAGGGCAGTGGGTTAGTGAATGAGATACAAATTCCAAGAAATAAGAGACAAGGTTATTTCCAGCAAAAGAGATTATTTTCAAGTCAGTAGAAGATTTTTAAAAGTCTATGGGATAAGGGTGGGGGACAAAGCCAAGGTGGCAAAGAAAAGACAAGGAGTCACCTGACCTCTTCCAAATTCCACCTGAAACAACTTTAAATAATGCCTCAAAACAAATTGTAGAGCAGCAGAACCCACAAAAGAATGGGGTGAAACAATTTTTCCAACAAAAGACAATTTAGAAAGTTGACACAAAAGGTCTATCACATCAGGGTGAGAATGGAACACAGTCCAGCACAGGCTGTAGTAGCCATGCCACAGGAAACAAGCATCAGGCTTGGGAAGCAATTGAATCAGCAGCTGTGACAGCTGTTTTCAGAACTCTAAGCCCACAAGTGGTAAGGGAATTGGACAACTGCTCAGAAGGAGATTATAGAGGTCCATTACTGGCACTGGGTACAGGACTTTCTTGAATTATCCATACTTGGATCTGGGTTGTAGTCTTGAGTCGCAGTACCAGGGTGAGGAGAAGAACTAGTACACAAGAGCTTGTGGCTGCAGGGTAGCAGAGACTATAGTCACAGTTCTAGGGCAGAAAAGTGTGCTTATGGTTGCTCACAGACCAGAGAATAGCCCAGGAGAGTAGTAAACACACCCCTTCTTAGTACACAGCACCTTGGAAGAACAGAAAGCTTATAACTCCCCAAAACTGACTCTGAAAATAGCTACACAAAAATACGAAGCTATGAATAATGCCCCTTCTTTGCCAGAAGAAAAGCCTAACTTTAGTGTAAAGCTAAAAGTCAAGAAACAGGTTGGAAAAATCAGAAAGCAAAATAAAAAAAAAGATCCTTATGACAAAAAAGTTACTATGGTGACAGGGAAGATCAAAACAGAAACCCAGAAGAAAACAAAGCCTCAAAGAAAAATATGAATTTATCTCACCCCATCAATCAAATAAGACAAGTCAAGGAAAAAAGGGAAAATAAATGACAGTTATGCAAGAAAACCATGAAAGAAAGAATCAAGAGGTTATTAAAGGAGGCATAAAAATATTGAAGAAAATAACACTTTAAAAAACAAAATAGGCCAAAAGGCTAAAGAGGCACAAAAATCTAATAAAAAGGAAAATGCCATAAAAATAAGATTTGGGCAAATGAAAAAGAAGAGACAAAAGCTTACTGAAGAAAATAATTCCTTAAAAAGTAGAATTGGGCAAATGGAAGCTAGCAATTTAAAAAAAATATCAAGAAGCAATTAAAATTTTTTTAAAAGTGAACAAAAATAGAATAAAACGTGAAATATTTCATTAGTAAAACAACTGATCTGGAAAAATAGATCAAGGGGAGATAATATAAGAATTTTTGGACTACCTGAAAGTCATGATAAAAAAAGGGGCCTAGACATCATTTTTGAAGAAATTGTCAAGGAAAAGTACCCTGATATTCTATAACGAGAGGGTAAAATAGAAATGGAAAGAGCCCACCAATCACCCCCTGAAAGACATCCCAAAATAAAAACTTCCAGGAATATTATAGCCAAATCCTGAACTCCCAGGTCAAGGAGAAAATATTGCAAGCAGCCAGAAAGAAACAGTTCAAATACCATGGAGCCACAGGCAGGATAATAAAAAGTTCAACAGTTTCTACAAGAATCATCTACCCAGCAAAAATATGTATAGTCTTCAGGGGAAAAATGGGCATTAAATGAAACAGAGAACTTTCAAGCATTCCCAACGAAAAGAGGAGAGGTAAATAGAAAGAAAATTACTTTCAAATACAAGACTCAAGAGAAGCATAAAAATGTAAATAGAAGAGAAATTATAAGTAATTCTATAAGGTTAAACTGTTTACATTCCTACATGGGAAGATGCTTGTAACTCCTAATAATTTTATCATTATTAGGGTAGTTAGAAGAAGTATATATAGACAGAGGGTAAGGATGTGAGTTGAATATGATATGATGATCTCTTAAAAAAATTAAGGAGTGACAAAGAGGATGTGTTGGAAGAAAGGTGGGAGAGGTAGAATGAAGTAAACTATCTTACATAAAAGAGTCACAAAAGAGTATTTTCCAGCAGAAGGGAAGACATGCAGCTGGATGGGAGCCCTTGAACCTTACTTACATTGGAATTGACTCTAGCAGGAATAACCTACACCCTCGGTTGGGTGCAGAAATCTATCTTATCCTTCAGAAAAGTAGGAGAGGAAGAAGATAAGAGGAGGAGGACAGAAAGGAGGGCAAACTGGGGGAGGCAGTAGTCAAAAGCAAAACACTTTTGAGGATGTACAGGGTAAAAAGAGAGAAAGAGAATGGGACAAATAGGAGAAATAAGATGGAAGGAAATAGTAATCATAACTGAAAAAATGTATAGCAAATATCTCTGATAAAGGCCTCATTTCTCAAATATATAGAGACATGAGTCAAATTTATAAAAAAAAAAAAGAGCCATTCCCCAATTGATAAATGGTTTAAAGAAATGAATGGGAAGTTTTCAGACAAAGTAATTAAAGCTAGCTATAGCCATATAAAAATGCTTTAAATCACTATTGATTAGAGATATGAAAATTAGAACAACTTTCAGGTACCACCCTACAGCTATCAGATTGGTTAATATGACAGAAAAGGAAAATGACAACTATTGGAGGGGATGTGGGAAAATTGAAACATTAGTGTACTGTTGGTGGAGTTGTGAACTAGTCAAACCATTCCATAGAGCAGTTTGAAACTATGCCCAAAAAGCTATAAAACAATGTATACCCTTTGACCCAGCAATGTCACTACTAGGTCTGTATCGCAAAGAGATTTAAAAAAAAAAGAAAAATACATGTACGTATGAAAATATAAAGCAGCTCTTTTTGGGTTGGCAAAGAATTGGAAATTGAAGGGATACCCATCCTTTGGGGAATAACTGATGACATGTGGCATATGGTTGTGATGGAATACTGCTATGCTGTAAGAAATGATGAGCAGGTTGTTCTCAGAAAAAAACCTGGAAAGACCTGTATGAACAAAATGAAGTGAAAAGAGCCACAAGAACAGTGTACACAGTAAGAGCAATATTGCATGATGATCAGCTTTGAATGACTTTGCTGTTCTCAGCAATACAATGATCTAAGATAGTTGTGAAGAACTTAAGATGAAAAATGCTATCCATCTCCAGAGAAAGAACTTATGAAGTTTGAATTCCAATTGAAGCACACTTTTTTATGTTCTTTTTTGTTTTGTTTTTCCTTGTTTTGGTCTGTATTGTCTTTTACAATGTGACTATTCTAGGAATATGTTTTGCATGAATGCACATGTATAACCTATATCAAATTGCTTGGCTTTATTATTTATTATTCAATTAAGGGTGAAGGGAGAGATGGAGGAAGAAAATATAGAATTAAAAATTTTGAAAGATGAATGTTAAAATTATTTTACATGTAATTGGGTAAAACTAAAATAATGAAAATGTAAAAAAAAAAAAGGAAATATACCTTGGAGCCCAGTTGGATTATTTTTCATTTGTTCTTATTTTATCCAGGATGCTAAGGACATGGTAGAACTTATCAAGATCCAGAACCAGTAAAATATGATTTTCACCCCAGGAAAATGTAAACTCCTTGAGTGCATGGACTGTTTCTACTTTTTCTTTGTGATTGGCCCATGGTATTTGCTTTTCTTGTTCAAATGAATTAAATAGTAATAAATCACCGAGACCTCTAGGGAGTTTAAGAATCCATTCCCAAACTGCATGAAATACATGGGGATTTTTTAGAGAGCATGGTAATTAGTTATGTTTGTTGTTCACAGAGAGCTATGTCCAGAGATAAAGATAAGAACATTCCGAAAGAGGCCCTTAGTCTTAATATCCTAGCCAGTTTGCATTTACCTCATTTATAAACATAGTGCTTAATTCTTACTCAATGAAGGCTTGACTAGGTGATTGAAGGTCAAAATGAAAGATCTTCCTCAGGAGATCAACCCAGTGTGTCAAGGCTTTTCTCTGTTTCTTTGAATATGTCATCAGAACCAAGGTGGCATTTAAGCTATCCACCTGCTGCCTCTCATCTTTGAAATATGACTAATCCAATTCCTTTTTCCAGTTATATGTGTATACAATTATGTTTTTCAAAACATTTTGAGTAAGCCATCCCTGACAAATTACTTCCCACCACCAATAGTCTTTATATTTTCTTTTAGGTTATTTTTAATTATGAATGTTCTAAGATCAAAATGCTTTTTGATTTCCAGCCATATAGCACACCTGAAAAAAAATATTGATGTTAAGGAAATAGGATGTCAAACAAGGAAAGAGTTTTGGGTGACTGAAATTCTATGTAATATCTCAAATATGATAATACATTAAATTCTCATTAAGATTTGCAAATAATTACACATACATTATTTCTCTTGGCTCTCACAATGACTTTGTCATGTGGATGCTATTATCATTGTGATTTTTACCAGTAAGGGTATTGAGGCTAAGGGGTGTTAGGACTTGCTCGGCATCACAACAATGGTAAACGTCAGAGCCAGAATTCCAACCCAGATCTTGACTATAAAACCTATGCTCTATCCACTGTACAATGTTCTGTCATTTACATTTCTTGCTCACTTCTGGGTTGTCGAATCCCAATTTGGAAAACAGTGAAATTAGGGTGCGCGTGTCACCTTTTTAATTTCTCTCACAAGCTGGCTTGACTTGCATTGCATGGGTGTTACAGTCTAGAACTAGGCCCTCCTAAGGGGGTCAATCCAGAACTAGCTTGATTTTTGGGTTGGGGATACAGAGTTATATGCCCTTTGAAGACCAGGTGTTCCCAAGGTGTGCCAATCAACTCTGATATGTCGACACACTGGGAGGTAGGCTATATTAAAATAAGGGTCTTAGGTTATGTGATTTAGGTCACTTAATCTTGGTCAAAGGGACATCAATTTCCATATCACCTGTCTTAATGATAGGGAGGAATCAATATTCTCCCAGACCTATCCGGGCAAGACAATGAACAGGAATAGACCCATTTAGCTCTAATGTCCTTCTGAAGAAGAACTGAACTTTTTTTTTTTTAATTTTTTTATTAATTAATTATTTTTAGTTTTAGTTTACAACATTCAGTTCTTCAAGTTTTTCAGTTTCAAATTTTCTCCTCCTCCCTCTCCTCCCCCATCCCTACATAAGATGGCATGCAATCCAATATAGGTTCTATATATACCTTCACGCTAAACATATTTTCACAATAGTCAAGTTGTAAAGAAGAACTATAACCAATGGAATGAACCATGAGAAAGAAAAAAAAAACAGAAGCAAAAACAAACAAAAAAGGAAAGCAAATAGTTTGCCTAAGTCTGCATTCAGATTGCATAATTCTTTCTCTGGATGTGGATATTCTTTTCCATCATGAGTCTTTTGTCTTAGAACCTTGCATTGCCAAGAAGAGCCAAGTCTATCAGAGTTACTCATCACGGATACAATGTGTCTGTAACTGTGTATAATGTTGTCCTGGTTCTACTCCCCTCACTCAGCATCAGATCAAATAAGTCTTTCCAGGTTATTATGAAGTCCTCATTTCTTGTAGTATTCCATTACATTCATGTACCACAACTTGTTTAGCCATTCCCCAATTGATGGGCACCCCCATAATTTCCAATTCTTTGCCACCACAAAAAAACGCTTCTATAAATATTTTGAACATACAAGTCCTTTTCACACTTGTATGATTTCTTTGGAATACAGCCAGCCCTAGAAGTGGTATTGCTGGGTGAAAGGGTATGCACATTTTTATAGCCCTTTGGGCAAAGTTCCAAATTGTTCTCCAGAAAGGTTGGGTCAGTTCACGACTTCACCAACAATGCATTAGTGTTCCAATTTTCCCACATCCTCTCTGGCATTTATCATTTTCCTGTTTTGTCATGTTAGCCCATCTGACAGGTGAGAAGTAGTACCTAAGAGTTGTTTTGATTTGCATTTTTCTAAACAATAGTGATTTAGAGCATTTTTCATATGACTATAGATATCTTTAATTTCTTCCTCTGAAAACTGCCTCTTCATATCCTTTGACTATTTATCAATTGTATTATTATGAATTTGATTCAATTCTCTGTATATTTTAGAAATGAGGCCTTTATCAGAGATACTGGTTGTAAAAATTCTTTCCCAATTTTCTGCCTCCCTCCTGATCTTGGTTGCATTGGCTTTGTTTGTACAAAAAACTTTTCAATTTAATGTAATCAAAAATGTCCATTTTGCATTTCACAAGGTTTGCTATCTCGTGTTTGATCGTAAATTCTTCCCTTCTCTATAAATCTGACAGATAAACTATTCCTTACTCTCCCAGATTGCTTATAGTATCAGCCTTTATATCTAAATCATTAACCTGTTTTGATTTATTTTGGTATATGGTGTGAGATATTGGTCTATGCTCAGTTGCTGCCATACTATTTTCCAGTTTTCCCAGTAGTTTTTGTCAAATAATGATTTTTTTTTATCCCAGAAGATGGAGTCTTTGGGTTTATCAAACAGTAGATTACTATAGCCATTGACTGCTGTGTCTTTTGTACCTAACCTCTTCCATCAACCACCACTCTATTTCTTAGTCAGTACCAAGTAGTTTTAATGACTGCTGCTCCATAATACAGTTTAAGATCTGGTATGTCTAGGCCACCTTCCCTAGCATTTCTTTTCATTAATTCTCTTGATATTCTGGATCTTTTGCTCTTCCAGATGAAATTGGTTATTATTTTATGTAGCTGTATAAAATATTTTTGGTGGTTTAATTGGTATGGCACTAAATATGTAAATTAACTTAGGTAAAATTGTCATTTTTATTATATTAGCTCAGCCTAACCATGAGCAACTGATGATTTTCCAATTATTTAGATCTGACTTTATTTGTGTGAAAAGTGTTTTGTAACTGTGTTCATATAGTTTCTGGGTTTGTTTTGACAGGTAGACTACCAAATATTTTGTAATGTCTGCAGTAATTTAATATGGAATTTCTCTTTCTATTTCTTGCTGTTGAGCTTTGTTAGTAATATATAGGAATGCCTAGGATTTGTGTGGGTAAGAACTGAACTTTTAAAGAAAGGGGGATGGGGAAGCTCTGAGTCTCCAAGACAGTGATTACTAAGAAAATCATTTTTTCACGGTGTACAAGTGTTGTTTCCTCTCAATGTACCATCCAAGTTACTCTTTTTGATGTAATTACTAGTGGAAACTCAGATAACCTAATACAGGATTGTATGCTTATCTGTGGGCAAGGAGGGTAGGCTAGAAGTTAAGTACCTTTGTCTCTTTCCACAGAGTATTTAAATAAAGGGAACCAGGGCCAGGGTATACAATGATCATCAGGCCCATAAAGGGACCTGAAATGAACAAAATCCAATACAATAATTGAATGCATTTATTGTCTGAGAAAAGACTAGTAAGGAAGAGGATATCCTCCAAGGGAGCAGAGTAGAGTTCTTCCTCTGCTCAAAGGGGAGAGAAAAGGAGTGAGATAATATAGTTTCTAGAGGTTTTGGAGGGGGAGAGTGGATTTAAGGGAGAAGACATTTGTGGATATGATTAAGCCAGGAATTAAGGAATTTGGGAAGTCCGAAGTCTGCAGCTGCTGCTCAAGGCCACCTTGAGTCATTCAAGGTTGCTTTGGCCTCTGCAGCCATCTTCAAGTTCATCTAGAGTTCACTTCTCAAAGGATAACTGGTATGTCAAGCAGCTCTGAGCCTCAGAAATACTTGTAATTATCTGGTTGTCGTCTAACTCCATTGTCCTGCTCCTCCAAGTTCTAACATATAGTAAAGTCATTATAGAGCTCATGTCCACAATGTGTGTGTGTGTGTGTGTGTGTGTGTGTGTGTGTGTGTGTGTGTGTAGTAAACTAAATACTGGGTTTGCAGGTAAAATAAAATTGGACTTGTAGAAAATTGGGACAAAAGTGTCCATTTGTTGTGCCCAACTGAGACAGCATCTTACATGCTTTGTAAATGAGTTTTAGAAGGCCAACATTGAGGGAAGCAGAGTCAATTGCTTTATCTAGAGATACTTTGATATATGACTATGGGGAACATTAATTTGACTCCTTTGTTTACCTGAAATCTTGATTGAGTGTGAAAATACATGCTTGCAAACATGTACATTAAAAAATTGAAATAAATCAAATTTAATTTTATCTTTTATATTATCAGGTAGTCTCACAGGAAAGGGTTACCAAAATGATGTCTTCTAATTAACAAAATTCTCCTAGTAAGAAGATTGCTAATCTATTGCTTATTCAAAGACCTGGAATTTTTATTAAGGCCAATCAATTAATCTGTAGTTTTAAGTTCTTACTTAACAATTCCCTAGCTAATCTTTATTTTAAAAATGCATTGAGTTTGAGTGTCAGCTTAAAATAATGGGTTCAACTTTAAAAAAAAATTCTTAATATTAGTGTGAAATGCTGGTATCCTGAAAGTATGGTCCACTTTTCAGAAATGTTGGTATAGAATTCTAAGTAAAATACAATTACACTAAAAAAATGTGTGCCTGAGTGTGTGTGTGTCTGGGCAACTCATTGGATAAAATGAGTTTTCAACATTATCTATGGATGATATACAAAATCCTGTACGGTATATAAGAAAGATTTGATTATATGGGCCCCTAGTGTCCACGTGTGCTATAGATTTTGAATTATTCATAAACAACTAAATGTCCTAAAGAGCTGCTTACATAGCAATGTTTTTAACTATATAATTTAGCTAGTTAAAGTAAAAACTTAGTTACCTAAAAACAGAGGTTTCCACGTGTACAAGACATTTTGCTTTTGTCTATATATGTGTGATAAAAAGAGACATTTTAAATTTGGATAGAATTTTCTTATACCTTTCAACTAACAAAGGAATTAAGCTTTTCTTGAAATTCTCCCTCCCCCTCAAAAAATGCAGCCTTTACCTTAAATCTTTCTTCTTCTCCATGGCTTCAACACTGTCTCTTTATCTTCTCTTTGGCCTTCTCTCTGAGCCGAAGGGTTATATTTTAGTGTTGCCCTTCATGAGCTGTTCTCCTTCATTCTATTGCACAAACTTTCCAGCATCTAGAATCAGTGCTTTATTTGGCTTTATAGCTCAGGTTAAAAAAAAAACAAGTACTTTAGGGAATTAAAAAAAATTGGTAGTCCCAAAAATCATACAATCACAAGATTTATTGTTATGCAACACAGCAAAAAAACAGAAACAGCACACACACACACACACACACACACACACACACACACACACACAGAGTATTATGGCAATAAAAAAAGGCAGAGGTTCATTTCCACAGATGCAAGAAACTCGTCCAGGAAGCATAAGGGTGAGAGAGATCCTTCAGGGAAGAAATACTCTCAAAGTTGGGGTTCAGGTGGTAAGATTATATACCCCAAAATGGGCTTGCTTGAGAACAGATAATCAGTGCCAGATGTAGGAGTAGGCGTTCCTAATTAGGCCAAGATGTGGTGGAAAAATTTTTCAGGGTCCCTTATCAGTGAAGATCCAGTAGGGAGAGTTTCTTTATTGGGATCAAAAACTGATGGGAAGATCTACCTTTAAGGAAGCAGAAGGTAAATGAATGACTTGTGGGCCCTGTGGCAGGACAAGAATTTCCAATCAAAAAACAACAAAATGTTTTTGCCTCACACTGAGTTAACATTAGAAAAGTAAAAAGTCTTTTGCCTATATTTTTCTATGGACATTAGGACCACAGCCTAAGTGACTCCATAATGAATTCGATCATCATAAATATCAAACAATATCCACAACATCAAACAACATGCATTTACAGTTATTACAATGCACTCTTGGAACCTAATGACTATTTAACTAGAAATAATTGGACTACACAAATCGCATCATAACAAAATTTTAACAACAGAGATACTTAGGAGATTTTGGCAAGGAGAAGTTGCCAAAAAACTTAGTGGCAATTACATACATAAACAGGATAACACAATAATAACAATCTCTAACAGACCAGTGGCTGGGTAGTCCCACCCTGAGGGCAGAATACAGGGAAACAGATCCCAAACTGGAGAAAGGACATAGGACCAGATTTTTTGAATAGCCCAATCAACATCTTCAAAGAAGACAAAGGTTGCTCTGGTCACAGAGTTGGAGAAGAAACAAGTGTTTGGGATCATAATTATGCCTTTGAAACCTGATTTTTTTTTTACCACAGTTGGGGGACAGGTTAATCTTGTGTGAGGTAAATAAAATGTGAAGACTTCACAGGGAAGATATGTATAAATATATATATCTATACTAAGAAATGTTTAAAAATCAAGAAATAGGGAAATAGGGAAGTGGAAAAATTCTGAGGCTGTGAGAGTCTGATGGCTCACCCTCTGGGAAAGTTTACCCTGAAACTTTTTGTTCTTTCTTCTGGTTCTGGTTTAAAGATTTGCTCAGTAAGAACAGGGTCACTGTAACCTGCTTTCCTTTACTGTAAAAGTACTGTGGAAGAATGGAGAGGGTCTCCCCCTCCCCTTATCCTATTCTCCTTCTTCACATTTATAGATGTCACCTCAGTTGTAATCATTAACTAAGGGAATGGGAATTGGAGTTTTGTGCCTCGATTTCCTGGTTCTTTGTCTAGTTTTCCATGCTCAGATTGTAAGCCCACCTCCCAGTCAGAGGTGGGTGGGAATTCTCTTACCTTAGGTATAATTATTGGTGCTTTGCCTTTTGCACTCTGCCTCTTTTGCTGGTTCTGTTCTGTGCTGGCAGAGGACGCCCTATTCTTGAGAACTAAATAAAATTTATTTCTGTTCCCACCCTGAGATGGCTCCTTATTATAAATTTAATTGGTGAGGGTCTTTCATCCCCCCCACAAATATTATTATTCTGTTTCTTAATTCCTTTCCATATACTTGACCCCACCAATACTTTCCATATGCTTGACCCCAAACCATTAATTCTGTTTTTCATTTTTTAGAAATCAAATTTCATTCTTATCTACTGTTGCTCTATTTGGCCTGATAATTCAGGTTAAAGGAAATATCTGGGTTTGAGATTTCTAGAAAGTTGGTGGTCAGGAAAATGCTGAAATCACAGCAAGCAGGAAAAAGCAAAAGCACACAAGCACACAGACACAGACACAGACACAGACACACACACAGACACACACACATACTATATGGTAATAAAAGCTAATTTCATCCCACAGATGCAAGAAAGCCATCCAGCAAGCATGAGGGTGTGGGAGACATGTCAGGGAAGAAATACACTCAAAGCTGAGGTTCAGGTGGCAAGATTATATACTCTAAAATTGGGCTTGGTTGTACCGACATAGGAGGGGTCATTTGTAGTCAGATCAACAGCAAAGTTGATATGTAGCAAAATACATATATATATATATACATATATATATACATTTATATATATACATATATATATATACACATATATATATACATATATATATATATATATATATATATATACACATATATATTTATAGCAAAGTTCTCAGGGGTTCTTACTGATATCAGGCTTAAGCTCCAGTAGGGAGAGGTTTATTTATGTTGGGGGGAGGGGAAGGGGAACCACAAACTGGTCTCAATCAAGGTGGGAGGATCTAATATTAACTTTCTAAACAAGGTAAGGAGAATGACTCAAGGCCCCTGCAACAGATCGAGAGTTCATCCAATCGAAAGTTAAAGGTCTCATCTCCCTCATATCGAGTTAACAGTGGGAAAGTATAAGCTATCTCTTTTTGCCAATATATTTCCACGGCATTAGGACCATTTAGCTTAAGTGACTCCATATTGGTGTCCTATCATTATAAATGTGATACCCAATAATAGAAAATTTACAGTTATCACAATCAGAAAATAAATTAGCAAAAAATACCACATACTACAGAATTTATTTAAAATGAAAACAGGAAAATGGTCATTTTCATTATTTCCATGGTATACATCCATTCATAGGTGCTTTATATAAAAATAGTAGAAATCCCCCTGTCTCCAGAGCAGATTAGAAATCTATATATACGCTTAAAAAATTGCTTCTTTCCTGACAAGGCATATTGCAGAAATGCCTGTATTTTCACTTAAGGGTAGAATTTCAGGGAGTTGAGGGGAAGAGTCTAGATCTAAAATTTCACCTGTGTAGGGAATTCTTGGTAATGATACTCTCTTCACATTGCATCTCCTCCATAAATTATAGTCTTACAAAGGTATATGGGGCATCGAGAGGTTAAAAGACTTCTTTGGTCCCGCAGTCAGTATACATGAGAGATAGGATTTGAACTCATGTCTTTCTGACTGAAAACTGGTCTGTTTGTTGTTAAGACAATTTTCAGTCATGTCCAACTCTTTATGAACCCATTTGGCATTTTCTTGGTGAAGATACTGTAGTGGTTTGCCATTTCTTTCTTCAGCTCATTTCGCAAATGAGGAAACTGAGGCAAACAGAATTAAGTGACTTGCCCAGGGTCACACAGCTAGTAAGTGTCTGAAGTCAGATTTTCACTCTGGAAGATGAGTCTTCCTGGCTCTGCTCTACTTTGCCATCTACCTGACCTGGTTTACTATCTATAATAATGCTGGCTCTCAAAGAATAAATAAAAATATATGATAATAAATGCTTTGACGGTAGGATTAGTTTAGCCATAGGAAATGTTGATAGAATATTTAAATTGACTTCCTCCTCCCTCCACAGTCACTGGGTTGGAGTTTTATTTCTAGCTCAGGAACTGCATAAAAATAATATGGAAGATATCCAGTGTAAGGTCAAACAAAAGAAAAACTCCTTATTTGTGAGGTAATCATCTATAATGGGAAAAAAATACTGGGAATAACAAAAAACATATTGCCCAGAAAATGACCTAAGAGTTTTCCCAGCAGACCCATTTAGTTATTTGGTGTATTCTGAGAACATACTTCAGATGGACAATGTCGTTCAGCTGTTTCAGTCATGTACTACTCTGCATGACCCCATTTGGGGTTTTCTTGGGAAAGATACTGGAGTGCTTTGTCATTTCCTTCTCCAGCTCACTTTGTAGATGCAAACAGGGTTGAGTGATTTGCCAAGGTCGCACAGATAGTAAGCATCCGAGGCTGGATTTGAACTCAGGTTTTCCTGAATCCAGGTCTGGCTCTATTCACTGAGCCTAGCTGACTAGCTCACTTCCTAGATGACCCATTTAATTATCAGGTGTATTCTGAGAAGATACTTCAGATGGACAATGATCAAGGCTTAGAACTGAGTACTTGGATGAGACTGGGTTCAACTGCATTTTGAAAATGAAATAATACTTTTGAAATTCCCAAATTGTTTTCTTTCCTAAAGTCCACCCTGCCCCCAATCCTGCCTGAATCCATGACTTTACTAGTATGGATAAGTTAGGAGGGGGCTTCATAGAAAATCAATAAACATACTTACATGTCCATACATTGAGGAGATAGAGAATGCGTGCAGCAACCACAAAATACCTGAGGCTCTGGAGAGAACTACTGAGTCAAAAAAAAAATTCCTTCCTTTATTATTTAATTTCCCAGAATAAATCTGTATGTCTACAATCCATTTCTTACTTTCACTTTGACTTCTGGATTTTGGCACAATGAAAAAAATGTCAAAGTATTTTTCTTAAACTCCTTAGATCCCAAGTTAGATCATGTCACATGAGTCCACTTTATGTCTCCATTACTTCCAACGATCACTGACATGTGGCATCACTCTCCAAGGAGTCATATAACCTCAGTGTTTTCCTAGCAATTATTACATGATTGCAAATCATGGAACCACACAACTGCAATAAAATTTGAATTACAACTAACCCAAAGAAATGCATGATTGATACAACTAGGTTGCAAAATGTAACCAAAAATAGATTGTATGTGAGAAAATCACGATCATAAGAGGAAGCTGGCTGAGCATGTAGAAAACATGAGGGAAAACAGATGGAACAATCCATATGGAAGAGAGGGACCCTAAGGTCTTAAATTAAAACCAAGTGGAAGAACTTTGGCAATATAGATAGATACTA
The DNA here is from genome assembly GCF_011100635.1 of Trichosurus vulpecula. NCBI lineage: Eukaryota > Metazoa > Chordata > Mammalia > Diprotodontia > Phalangeridae > Trichosurus > Trichosurus vulpecula. The sequence goes on along the minus strand of NC_050574.1, from coordinate 449,029,821 downwards.
TTTGGAGGATTGATAAGAAAAGATCGACAAGAATGGCAGAAGACATGGAAGAACTTTGATCTACAAAGTTGGAGGTAATAAAAATGTCACCATGGATTCACCAAAGCACTAATTACTTAAGTCGGTAGTCTCCAAATTTATTTAATTACTTCCAAGGGAAAAAAGCTGTATTTATACATTTATATAGAAAAGCTGCATAGCATAGTTGATAGAGATCTAGCCTCAGAACCAGGAAGACCTGTGTTCAAGTTTGATCTCTGACACATACTGACTCTGTGATATTTGACCAGTCACTTAACTTCTCAGTACTCTTAGGAAACTTACTGACCAGAAGATGCAGAGAACATGCTGACCAGCATGGATAAAAAGAGGTTTTCTTATGAAGAAATAATCCATAATGATGAAATCATAGGTCTTTCCCATCTTATACATATAGTAGAATGTGCCTAACAAACGCTTATTGATTGAATATATTATATAGATTTTAAAACATACAAAAAGGCAAAGTTAAAAAGATGAGATGCAGGTAAAATAACTGTTTTAAAAATGTTTCCATTTATTTTATTGGTGTAACAACCTTTTTGCTCTTGATGACATTGTAACTTTTATTGAGAGAAATATAATTGAATATGCTTCATTATTTTTGAAATTTTAGTTTAACATTTTATGTTAAAATGATTTAAACGTCTGATTCTAAGTTTTACTTTGATTCTTGGTTTTAAATTGTTTTTATGTCAAAAAACAAAAACAAAATGAAATGTTGCTAAATGAAGATACCTATATCCACATACAAGGAACAATAACAGCTGCAGCAGCCGCCGCCTCAGCAAAAGATATCTCGTAAAGATACATGGATCCAAATGGAAGGATGACACTTATTAAATCATGATCTGTATATTTCTATCCCATTTATGAACAGGGTTAGAGCATTTTTTTATTTTTGTGTTTGTCGTTTTAATGTGTCTTGTAAATTTCCATTTCCCTTTAGATGGGTGATGGAGTTTAAGGGGCATGCTTTCTGGAAATGAGGTACCTTGTCCTGAGGATGGTTGTTTATTCTAGTCAGAAGGGTTTCAGAGGCAGGGCAGGTGGCAAGATGAGCAAGTAACCTTTGTTTTCTGGTGATGGCTGGCTACATTCTTCTATTTATGAGTAGGCTACAATGGTATCGACAGGGGAAGGAGAATCCCAGAGGCAGATCAGGGTGACAAACATGAACAGCTATATTTCTCTCCTCGATTCTAATATTTTCTTCTTGAATCCTGATGTAATCTTTGAATAAGCCTTTGGGAAACCACCAGCTTTGGCACCTCTTCACTGGTATGCCTTTTGGTCATTTCTTATACCATCAGGACTACTGTTCTATGTAGAAAAGAGAAGGAAAGGACATTGACAATTTGTTGGATAAAATGAGTTTTTAATATTTGAGCACTTGTCCAGAAATGAAAGGTTTTGTCTCTGAAGTCCTTCCTGGCACTGTCAAATCATTCAACATCAGAAACTGATGAACTTTTATGAGTGGAAATGAGATTAGAAAAGAGATGTTTCCATCAGTTTTTCCAAAGCATCCTAAGGACAACACGACCTTTCCATTTGACTTTCAGGTGAAACCTTCCATGTTTGTTGTCTCTACCAATAAAATGTGAGCTGCTTAAGAGCAAGGATTGTTTTAGTTTTCTGTTTAAATTCCCAGCATGTAACTTAGTGCTTTGCACATAATAAGTGTTTAATAAATGCTTCATTCTTCTATTCCTTCAAAATTTAAACCATTCTGCAAACCTTTCAGTGTGATAGGTACAATTCTGTACAGCAAGGAAGATGGAAAGATAAAGATTTAATCCTTGCTCCCTCAGGGATTCTAATCTGTAGATTTCATCCATTGACACAATTTCCCTCTCTCATTGCTAAGAACTTGTGAGAAGTACTGAGCTGGGTTTAACACACAAGTAAAGGATTTTTTTTTTGCATTTCACAATATACTTAATAAATGATAATTAACATTGAGTAAAACAAAATGATCTAGCATCTAAAGGAAAAATTGCTTTTGAACATTTTGATTAAATTTAAAATAACTTTCATTCAAAAGTAAATCTTTCACTGGCCTTAGAATCTCAGAAGTATGTCATGCTTACATTCTTTGAAATTTCAATAAACGTACTCATGCTTCAACAATATCCATCACTAAGTAGTTAATTTATATTTAATGGGACCTTTAACTCATATGCCCAATGATGTTTTATTGCATTCAGAAACCATCCTCATTTACCTAAACAATGAACAACTTAATTACTTCAAAGCTTGTTGGTTCATTCTTAGACAATTGCCTTTTAATGTGGTACTCCACAGCTGACTCATCTCTAGGCTCAGCTGGTGTCTTATAAAAGAAAGTGATTAAAACTAAACCTATAAATTATATACCTTAGACCAGAGAAAGATCTCTATAGTGATAGTGTCAAATAATATACTCATATTTTAAGATAAGCTATTAGTTCTTGATTTATATGTAAGCACGAAGGCACAAGAACTTTTGTTTCCTGTTTCTAAATGAACTTTTGTCTATATTCAAAGATTTTTTTTTTCCTTTGCAGATATACCAGAATCTTGTTCATACCTAATATTCATTTCAGGCATGGTAGCAATTCAATGCAAGAAATAATACACTTTTCTATTTCACCATTATAAAGTTAGGTTAATGGGGCAGCTAGGTGGCACAGTGAGTAGAGTATCAGCTTCAGAGTCAGGAGGACCTGAGTTGAAATCTGGCTTCAAGCACTTGACACACTTACTAGCTGTGTGACCTTGGACAAGTCACTTAACCCCAATTGCCCTGCCTTCCCCCCTCCAAAAAAAAAGAAGATAAAGTTAGGTTAATGTGCCATGCATACACACATGTATACATATATACACACATATACATACATATGCACATGTGTGTATGTGAATACATAGACATACATTATAATATGCGTACATATATAATGACATATAGATATAAAAAATATGATATAGATATAGAAACACATTTAGGTGCAATATAATAACAATAGTGAAAGAGATAGAGATAGATAGCTGAATGAATGAAATACAGATAACTAAATGATGCATAGATACATGATAGATGATAGATGGTATATAAATAGATAAAGTATATAACTAGATATTTATGTTATCTCCCACATTAGAATGAAATCCTTGAGGACAAAAATATATTGTCTTTACCTTTCTTTGTAGCCATGTTGACTTATGTATGTAGTTTTGCTATAGAATGTGTAGTGGACAAGGTTAATTCATGGAGTTTTCATGTTGTTTGGGTTCTTGGTTCTTTACACTATAAAGAGAGAAGGGACCGATTTATCTTGGGTGCATAATTCCTATTTTGAATAGATTTGAGAGATTATTATGGGGATGGGGAAAAAGGTCTAGTCCATCATACTGATCATGTGACTCAGAAATCCTCCTTAAAAGCGCTCAGATTCATTGCTTGTTCTCGCTCTTCTTTTTCTTCTTGTTGCTCTTTTTGTTGCTCTTCTTTTTCTTGTTCTTGTACTTCTTTGTAGAGGTGGCAGTAATTGTAGTTGTAGTCATTGTTATCATCCCAGGAGTAGTGATTGTAGTAATAAACTCCAGCTAGATTCTTTTAACCCTAAAAGTTATTACAGGATGTTAATATCCTCCAATAAGTTAATTCATATCTTCAGGAGGAATGTTAAAAAAAGAATGGAAATGGAATTGTAGATTTAAGAATGAATATGTAACAGTACAAAAAAGTATAAGAAAGTCAAGAATTCTTAAGTCCAGAATGATTTTGGGATTTGTGAAAAATTGCTAAGACTAAGACAAAGGTTCTTTTTAAAGCTATCTGGAGCAAGAGGAAAAAGCTAGTTTGATATCAATGCAGGGTTTGAAGCAAATTGCATAATATTCACAGGTGACAGAGAGAAATCAGAATCCCTCAACTCATTTCATTTTCATTTTTTTCTGTCAAAGAGATTGATCTTCAGCATGAAAAGGGAGAGAACAAAAATGTTTAAGAATTGAAGGCAATAATAAGTCAGGGGGCAGTAAGGGATCTCCTATCTGCTTTAAATGAGCTCCAGTCTCTAGATTTAGTTGAATTACATCCCAGGGTTGAATTCTGTCTCCATAATATTGCTCAAATCCATCTCCACCCATAGTTCCACCGCTGGAATTCAAGGCTTCATTACTGTGTTGTCTGTGTGATTATAACAACCTCCTATCGAAATGGATTGCATGCCTCCTGTCTCTCTCCTAACGTGCATAACTTCTAGGGGAAAAATATTCCTAATACTTTTAATCACATTGCTTTCCAGCTCAAAAACGTTCAGTGGCTTCTTATTGCCTATATTGTAAAGTCCAAACTCCTCAGCCAGTGATTAAAGAACCTCCATGATATGATGCAAAAATCTAGAAGACTATTGGTCACGTAGAGTATATCCAGAGAAGAGTAATAGGATCTAGACATGGTAACAGGAGAGGAAGTTGAAGCAACTGAAGCAATTGACCCAGAAAATTCGTATTTTGAGGGGATGTAATTGCTGCCCTCAAATACAGGATATAATTTTAATGCACTTTTAAACCAGCTTAAAGCTTCACCGAGACTTTTGGGACATCCTGTATATATTAGATTTATATCTAGAAGAATTATATTTGTTTTGTGTATATCCATAGGGAAGAAATAAGTCCATTGGATGAAAATTATAAAGAAGCATATTGAAGTTGAATATCAAGAAGGACTTTTGACAAAGTAGCATGGTACCGGAGAGAGGCAGCATAAAATAACAGGAAAAAATGCTAGATGTGGAGTCAAGATAAACTTGCATTCATATCTCATCTCTGATGTTTCCCAGCTTTTTTTTTTACCCTTAGCTGAGCAAGTTATTTAACCTCTTTCACCTTCACCTTTTCTCATCTGTAATATAGGGATGTTCATAGCTTTATTATCTTTTTTCACAAGTAATCCTTCCCTCACGCCTAAGTATGAACAAATGTTAAGGCATAGAGTTCAGAGAAGAATAAGGATCTATGCTAATTTGTGGATGGAGTTGAAATGTCAGGAACCTAGGAAAAAAATTCTCCACTACCTGACAGTTGTTTAAAGTAAAGAATAGAATTGTCAAGATTTTACGAGACACCTTGTTTTCCATGGCCCAGTAAGCAAACTGTGCCCTAAGCTTGGCATAACAATCTTTTGTGCTCACCCTCTGGATGATCTAACCCTCTGGCAAAATCACGTAATTATTGTGCTGCTTTGACCAGTGCTATGTGTGTTTTGAGCATGGACAAGTACTGGACAAGCTCAGACAAATACCCGTCTTCTAGTCATGAAGTCCTGCTAAGAATCAAACTTGTTTCATCATTGTTCTTACCCCTTATAAGCTCACTGAGCAATGGTAGGTATAAGTATTGAGATCTGCCTCAGGGGTGTAGAACCTGTGGCCTCAAGGCCACATGTGGCCTTCTAGGTACTTGGGTGCATTGACTGAGTCCAAGTTTTACAGAACCAATCCTATGATTAAGGGGATTTGTTCTGTGAGGTTTGGATTTGGTCAAAGGGCTGCACTTGATCACCTAGAAGGCCACATGTGGCCTTGAGCCCACATGTTCCCTACCTGTGGCTTACACTAAAGCATTCCCCCCTCCTACCACACTAGGGGTGGGGCTCCAGCACATGTCCTTGCCATTTCCCTTACTTTGAAATTACATTTCTGCTTGATTCCTGACTCTCCTGTCTCTAGCTTACTGTGTTTGGTTCTGGTCACCCACAGGCTGGTTCCCTCCTGTTGACAGACTACTAATTATATTTCAATATCTCAGATTTAAGAAAATTATAATTTTAAAAGTTAAGAGTTAAGGGCACCCCTGGACTTGTCTTCTTGAACTGCCATATTTTCCAGAAACATTGGACTTGGAGTATGCAGAAGGCCCTGAACATGTCAAAGATGAAGCCCCTCCCCCTCCCCCTCCCCTTCGATGACATAATCTGTTGTTTTCACTCTAAATCAAACTCCTTGTGTGTCCTTGGGAGTCAAGGCCAGTGCCAGTCAGTTTGCGTGAGACTGAGAAAATATTTGTGCATCTGGGACCCTTGCAGAAAAGGAGACCATGATATCTTCATAGTTGAGCAGTTTCCAAGGGGAAAGAACGTGGCTTTGACCATCTTACTTATTCATCATTTCTACTCCCTTTTGGGAGGGAATTAGTCCCTTCCTGGCTGGTACTGCTCTTTCTCTCCTCCCATGCTATTCCCATTTATGACGAGATTACTATTACTCCTCCTACCTTTGTTGCAATTTCATAAATATACAAGCTTCTATTTGGTTGTGAACTCCTTGCACCTGAAATTCCACATGCATGTTCATTTGTCTTGTAATAAATACAGTTGTAACACATACCTCATGGACTTGTGGTACATATACATATCTCTCTATAGATAGATATATAATATATAATATCTGTGTATCTATGCATTTATGTATATATATATATGTGTGTATGTATATATGTGTGTGTATATATACATGTATATATGTATGTATACACACACACACACACATATGGAGAGAAAGAGAGACAGAATAACTAGTTTCTCATGGCCACAGATAATGTCTATTGAGTTTTTTTAATATTGGAAGTCTTACGTGTCAGGTGTTCCTCATGTTAACAAGAGAAAGGACTCTAATTTTTTGGGCGGGGACCTTTGGGAGGTAAGGCACTCTCTATCATAAATATTCAAGTAGAAGTATGACCAGCTGTCAGGAATGTTGCAGAGGAGTGTGGTGATAACGTGATTAAAGATCTTTCCCCACCCATGCAATAGGCCTCAGGTGGAGCCAGTTAAGGGAAACCTGATTAGGAGAGGCTTTATTGTAGGCCAGCTTACATCCTTTCCTTACAAGATTTGAGGCCCCAGGTTGTTCGGTTAAGCTAAGTTAGGTTCGGATTTGTGCTAGCAATAAGGCACACTCCTGAGAGAACATGGTTTTTATTGAAAGACGGGGGAAATACTCTAACAAACACAGTTAACACAACAAAGACAAAGACACAAACAACATAGGTTCATCACCTATCAGGGGAACTCCAGCACTTGATTCTCTCAAAGCTGTGGAGGGTCCCAGTTTACACAGCCCAGCTCGATCAAAGCCCAAGAGGGAAACTGATCCCAGGAAGCTTCCTCTTCGTACCTGAGATCCCACTAGCTTGTTCCACGTGGGTACTTTTATAGCTTCCTGAACAAGGAGGGCCTACTGCTAACTGTCCTGGATGTTCCTCTCCAGAAGGGGCAGCCACTCCCCTTGGGAGGGGAAGATCTTGTCAATCATTTTGTTTTTGAGAACTGGCTAGGTCCTCAAGAAGCAGTTTCGGAATTTCCTGTCCTTTGTCTTAAGAGTTACCTGTTCTTTGTTCGGGCCTGTCTCTTAGTGTATTCCATTCTTTGGGCCCATCAGCCAGAGAAGAATGTCTGAGAGGTTAATGTCTTATTCTTTATTCCAAGCAGAAAATCTTAAAGGTCTTCGCAAGAAAGAAAGGGGGAAAGGAATGTCTGATATTCCAAACCAGAGAGTCCTGCGGGGGTGGAGGGGGATGGGGGGAAGGAAGAAAAGCTGGGCTTACACTATAATATGGAAGATCCTCTATAATGATTTATCATTCGCAGGTCCACACCCTTTTGCTATTTAGGTCATAAGAGGTCAGGGCCCTAAGGAGAGGTGCTAAGACCACAGCCAACCAGAGACCTGAGTTCTAGCCAATCAGATTCTGGCTAGGACTGTATATAAAGAGAGAGTGTGAGAGAAGCAGAACTGAGAGCAGCAGAGTTAAGAAGGAGAATTGAGAAGCAAACATCAAGAAGACACTGAGGCAGCCAGTGTCAAGAGAGACTGCAGAGTGGAGAGTGCAGACAAGAGAGTTTCAGAGATCGAAGAGCTGAGAATCTATAGCACTGAGAGACTGGAGAACTGAGAATCCAGAGAATCCAGGAGACTGCAAGGACTCTGAGAACTGCAAGTTCTTTCAGAACTGTGGGACAGGATGCAGGCAAGCAGACAGTTATGATTAGTGAGTGATTGTTTACTGGAAGGTCATAGCAGGGGGAAAGGTTACAGGATGATTCGGTTCCTTGCTATAATGCTCTGTTATAATTTCCATGTTGCTACATTGAGGTAGGCTTACTGGTTTTGGAATATAATTACTGATATATTGAATTGGAGTCATTGGTCTTGGCATTTGATATTCTAAATGTGTCTAAGAAAATGTTATACTTCCTCTGCCTTCTACCTAGAGAGTTTTTCATACTTTGCGATTCTGAACCATAATGGTTATCCTCGAGGTCATGAATCTTGCCTTACTGATACAACGAGATCCCTGTATACAATTCAGCAGTCTCTTCTTAAGTAGGCATGTGCTCTATGTTCTTCATATGCACCCTGAACTAATGGCAGAAGATATAAAAAATAGATATGAAACAGATTCTCAAGAAACTTATAATCAGATTCCACAAATGACTATGATACAAGAGGGAATAAGATAAGTGAGAAGCAGGTGTTCAGGCTAAGTTCTTGGTGAATTTAGAGGAAGGATAGATGACTTCCACATGGGAGAAAACAGAGAATGCTTCATGGGGGGGAGGGGATAATATTTCAACAAGTCAATCAATAAACATTTATTAAATATCCCCATGTGAAAGCACTGTGCTAAGTGGTGGGGATACAAAAAGAAGCAAAAGAAAACCCCTGCCCTCAAAGAGCTTACGGTATAATGGGAGAGACAACATGAAAACAGGTCAAGCTATATATAGGATAAATAGGAAATAATTAACATGGAGAAATCACCGGAGAGATTGAGAGAGATTGAGGAAGGTTTCCTGTAGGAAGAGTGAATTTATTTGGCATTTAAAGGAAACCAAAGAGGTTAATAGTCAGAGCCAAGGATAGAGAACACTCTAGACATGGAAAACAGCCAGAAAAAAATGCCCAGATCTGAGAGATGAAGTTTGTCATTCACGGAACAGCCAGGAGGCCAATGTCACTGGATCAAACAAAACATGTTGAAGAGTAAGGTCTAAGAACACAGGAAACATAAGAAGGGGCTAGCTTATGAGGGGCTTTGAATGCCAAACAGAGCATTTTGTATTTGATCCTAGAGGCATTAAGAAGCCACTGAAAAGGGGCAGCTAGGTGGTGCAGTGAGTAGAGCACTGGCCCTGGAGTCAGGAGGATGTAAGTTCAAATCCTGCTCCAGACACTCGACACACTTACTATCTGTGCAGCCTTGGGTAAGTCACTTAACCCTAATTGCCCTGCCTTCCTCCCTCCAAAAAAAAGAAGCCACTGAAGTTTCTTGAGTAGCAGTGTGGCATGACCAGACCTGAACTTTTGGAACATCACTTTAGTGGCTGAATGGTGGATGAATTGGATTGGACAGAGACTTGAGGCAGACAAGAACTGTTAGTAGAGTATTGCAAAAACCTAGGTGTGAGGTGACAACGGATGTCCTTATATTATCTCTTTGGTGCCACGTTTGTTCTTTGTAATTTTACAACATTCACTTTCAATTGTTTTGTGGGTGTGACTCTTCCCATTTACAAGGTAGATTTTTTTAATCCTTATTTAACTCTAAATCAGTTCATGAAAGCTGTTCCATGCTCCAGTGTATTCATCATGCCCATCATTACTTATAACATGGTACTATTATTTTATATCCCCATAACATAATTTTCTTACCCATTCCCAAATACGTGGGTATTTATTCTGCTTCCAATTCACTGCTGTAGTGCTATTATAAATATTTTAGGGCATATGGAAATTTTCATCTTATTAATAATGTCTTTTGAGTATATGCATACCTAAGTATCCACTGAAGTTTCTTGAGCAGGGAAGTCACATGGTTAAGCATAGGCTTCAGGAAGCTGTTTTTTTTTTTTTTTTGCAACTGTGTAGAAGATAGATTAAAAGGGAAAGACTAGAAATAGGGAGAAAACTAGGAAGTCACTTTAATAGTCCAGGAAAAATTGATAAGGTTAATGAACCCTAGTGGCGGCCATGAGAGTTGAGAGAAAGTGACAGAAGTGAAAGAGGCTAGCATCAACATTTGGCAAGTGAAGGAATATGGAGAGTAAGGAACAGTGAAGTGTTAAGGTGAATATGAGGCTCTGAACCTGTTTGGCTAAAAGGCTGGTGGTGCTTTCAACAGAAATAGAGAAGTTTGGAGGACAATTGGGTTGGGAATGGAAAGAAGGTGACGAACTCCATTTTACACATGTTGAATTTGAGATGCAAACTCAGTTGTCACTGCTCTGGAAAAGATATCCAGGTGGAAAAACAAAGCTATTGAAGAATGAAAAGGGCTGACTGGAATGTAATGGGCACTCTTCCCTCCTTTCAAAGTGGGAGCTCTATGACCCTTTTTGGGAATTTATATTTTAGTCTAATTTGGTTAAAGCACCATAGAATCTCTCAGTACCCTGTTAACACTATGAGTATGTGATCTTATCAGTACAGAAAGAGAAAAAGGAGAGAAATTTTGTGGTGACTCACAAAGGGCCAGGCAGAGAATTAAGAGGTAGCAAGAGTCATAGAAGGATCAGTCAAGGGGATATATACGTATGTGTGTATACACATATGCATATATACATACATGCATATATGTATGCATATACATTATACACATGTATATATGTATGTATACATATTCACACATGTGTGTGTATATCTGTATATATGTATACACACACACACTTGGAGACTGCAAGAAGGCAGCAATAAACATGTATTTGTGAGAGGTAAGAGAATAAAAGGTGTTAAATTCTGTAGGAAGGTCAAGAAGATTGAGGACATAGCTTGCCAACAATGAGGTCTTGAGTAATCTAGGAGAGAACTGTTTCAGCAGTGTGTGGTTGCAAACCAGATTAAAAGTAATTGAAAAGTAAGTTGGCTGTAATGGTAAGCAGAAAGTATGTACTGCTCTTTGAAGATATTTGGCAATTACGGGAAGAAGAAAAATTGGGCAATAACATAAGCAGGTAGTGGGTCAGAGATTTTTTTTATAATGGGTCGGTATGAACACATTTATAGCCTGTAAGAGGAGGAACATAACTCATCGAGCAAGAGTGATTTAATATTCATAAAGGGAGGAGATGATCAAGGGAGTAAGGCTATGAATAGGAGAGAATGAGGTAGAGGGTACAGTTGGAGGAGATAACCTTGGTAAGCCTTTTGCTACTTTGTCCTTTTAGAATAGAAGGAAGAAGTGGGATATTAGTGAGTGCACTGAAAATTTTATAGTTATAGAACAGGGAAGTTAAAGGAAATAAATTCAAATGGCCTCAACCTCAATAAAGTAGAAAATAAGATCATATTCTGAAAATGATCGGGGAAGGGTTGAACTGGGGACTTGAGTATAGAAGGTAAGCTTAGAATAGTTACTGTGGAGAGTGTGATAAAGTTAGTAACAGATGCATAAGAATATAGCCATATTGCAGTGAGGGTAGTTAGAGATTACTGAATATTGTGGAAGATTAAACCAGATGATAGGTTAGGTCACTTACAACTTTTTGATTCTGTGATTCACCATTCACTTTATAATAACCTAATGATGTTATTAAGTCACTGACAGCATTCTCCCCCTCAGATGAAATGATGTAATATTAACCTTTCCTTTTTTGCTTTGTTCTGTCAATTTTCAATACAACTTAAATGGCTATTATTCCATTTTTTTCTTTTCTTCACTATTTAGAGACAATAATTTTTTGAAATGCTCACGAATAGATACTTAGATTGCTAAATTTAGAAGAGACCTTAGAGATTGTCTTCTCATCCTCTTCCTTTTGCAGATAAGGTAAATGAATCCCAGAGTGGTTACATGACCTATAGGAGGTCACAGTTAGTGGAAGTCTTGGGACTAAGATCCAGACCTCCTAATCCATGATTCTTTGAACCACACCACACTAATCTAATTGGCTGTAGAAGGAGTCTGGTATTTTAAAAGTTATATACTGGCTCTGAAATAATGCAACATATTTTTCCTCAAACATACTTTGGTTTGTCTTGTCTTAACCATATTCTGTCAAATTAAATCTGTTAAAAAAAAGAAGGAATGCAATAATTATCACCTGGGTTGCTAAAAGTGTCAAATCCAACATTTTAGTTTGGGAATAAGAGTGCTGAGCTTTGCCTCTTAACTGCAAATATCATGTGTCTTAGTACTACTCAAGTAAAATTGCTTCAGAATTGCTTCTGAGAGAGATCATTTTTTTTCCCCCAACATGAAAACCCTCTTGAAAATTATAGGTTTCTAAGTTTAGAACAAAACTTGAAACTTGGGAGGAACAAAATACCACTTGGCTCAGAACTCCTAAAATTAATTCAAGTTTTAGGTCAGCTGGGAACCAGGGGCAACTTTGATTTTTAGAGCTAAGTTACTGCTTTTGTAGTTCGTCTTCCTTTTTCATGGTGAATTCCCTTTAAAATAAAAATAGTTCTTTCTAATAATTATTTCAGTCTATTAGTCTTTACACTTAAAAATATTAAATACCAAATACAGATTTTTTTACATTAATTGGTCAGAAAAAACACATTTTAAGTGCCTACTTTGTTCTAAACACTCTACTTATTGCTGGTTATACAAAGAAAACAAAAGGTAGTATCTATCAAGGAGCTCACTGTCTAATCAGAGAGACAACATGCCAATAGCTGTGTACAAACAAGATATATACAACATACACCAACAATGGGAAGACACTGGTCTTTTTATGTCTTAATAATCTTTCCCCCCCAATTACATGTAAAGAAAATTTTCTTATTCATTTTTGTAAAATTTTGAGTTCCAAATTTTTCTCCTCTCCCTTCTGTCCCCTCTCCCTCCCCAAGACAGCAAGCCATCTGACATAGGTTACACATGTACATTCATGTTAAACATATTTCCACACTAGTCATGTTGTGAAAGGATTAGAACAAAAGGGGAAAACCGTGAGAAAAAAAAAAAAACCAAAAACAACAAAAAAAAGTGAAAATAGCATCCTTCAATCTGCATTCAGAGTCCAAAGTTCTTTCTCTGGATGTGGTTAGCATTTTCTATCATGAGTCTTTTGGAATCTTCTTGGATCATTATATCGCTGAGAAGAGCTAAGTCTGTCAAGGTCAGTCATTGTACAACATGGCTGCTTCTGTGTACAATGTTGTAGTGGTTCTGCTCACTTCATTCAGCATCAGCTTATGTAAGTCTTTTCAGGTTTTTCTGAAATCTGCATGCTCATCATTTCTTATAGCACACTAATATTCAATTATATTCGTATGCCACAACTTGTTCAGCTATTCCCCAATTGATGGGTATTGCCTAAATTTGCAATTCTTTGCCAGCACAATATTTTTGTATATGTTGGTGCTTTTCCCTTTTTAATGATCTCTTTGGGATACAGACCTAGTACTGGTATTGCTGGATCAAAGAATATGTACAATTTGATTGTCCTTTGGGCATACTTCCAAATTGTTCTCCAGAATGGTTGGATCAGTCCACAACTCCACCAACAATGCTTTAGTGTTCCAATTTTCCCACATCTTCTCCAACATTTATCATTATCCTTTTCTGTCATAGTAGCCTTAATTTGCATTTCTCTAATCAATAGAGATTTAGACCATTTTTTCATATAACTATAAATAGATTTGATTTCTTTGTCTAAAAACTGCTTGTTCAAATTAGTTGACCATTTATCAATTTGGGAATGATTTGTATTCTCATAAATTTGACTCAGTTCTCTATATATTTTTAGAAATGAGGCCTTTATCAAAGACACTGGTTGTAAAAATTTCTGCCTCCCTTCTTATCTTGGTTGCATTGGCTTTATTTGTGCAAAGCCTTTTTAATTTAATGCAGTCAAAATTATCCATTTTGCATTGTAATGTTCTCTATCTCTTGTTTGGTCATAAATTGGAAGACACTAGTCTTAAGAAAGTTCAAGAAAAACTTCCTGCAGGAATGGGTATGGGGTTAGCTGGGACTTGAAAAGCCAAGAAAGCAAAGTGACAGAGATGATGGAGAAAATTCCAGAAAAGGGAGATACCTTTATAAAATCAATGGATTCAAGAGATGTTGTTTAGGAGATCAGAATCATTGGATGATCAGAGGTCATACAGTGTAAGAGGGTGTAAGAAGATGAGGTGTAAGAAGACAGGAAAGGTAGGAGGAGATTAGATCGTAAAGGGCTTTACATCCAAAGAGAGGGTAAGCATCCACTGGAGTTTATTGAATAGGAAGTGAGTGATAGTCGCATGATGTGGAAGATGAATTTGACATTGGATAGGAGGATAGATTAGAATGGGCAGAGACTTGCATGAGTGAGACCAATCAGAGGGTCATTGCAATAATCTATGTGACAAAGGCCTTCAAGAGGCTGGTGACAATCTTAGAGGTAAGAAGGGGGCATACAGAAAGGGGTATTACTTGGGCAACATTGACAGGATTTAGAAATAGATTATTTGTCAGGGTGAGAGAGAGAAAGGAGTTCAGAATGACAGGTTGCAAACTTGGAGTATTGGGAGGAAGGTGGTATGCCTGGCAGTAATAGGAAAGTTACAAAGGTGGGGTTGGGGGTGGGTGGGTGGTGGAAATATAGAGGTTGGTTTTGGAAATGTGAGTTTAAGTTGTCTAAGGGACATCTGGTTTGAGAAACAAAATAGTCAGTTGGAGATGTGAATCTAGAGATCAGAAGAGAACTTTGGAGTTGTTGAAGAGATTTGAGAATAATCTACATAGGGAAGGAAATTAAATCTATTAGATCACCAAGTGAAATAGTTTAGATAGAAAAGAGATAGAACCCTAGAGAAAAGACAGTATCAAGGAGCAGAGTATGATAGTGTCAAATCCTGCAGAGAGACCCATAAGGTTTGAGAAAAAGTCTACATTTGGCACTTAAGAGATCACTCATAAATTTGGATAGAATATTTTCATGAGAATTATGAGGTCAGAAGTCAAAGTGTAGAGAGTTAAGAAGAGAATGAGAAGAAGGAAAGAGAGGCATTAACAGCATTCTTAAGCAGTATAACCACACAAAAAGAGAGATGGAATGATATTGGAAATGAATGAATCTAGTGAGTTTTTGTGAGGAAGGGGGAGTGGGGACATTGACATGTTTATAGGCAGTAGGTAAACAGCCAGTAGACAGAGTGAGATTTAAGATAAGTGAGAATGTGGGCATGACATAGGGGGGAATCTGTTGAAGGAAGTAGGATGGTAAGGGATCACTTGTACATGGAGAGGTTTAGTTTGACAAAGAGAAGTGCCACCCCATAATGTGAGAAAAAGATTAAGGAGGAGGTAATAGTGGAAGGCATTTGAGTCATGTGAGATGAGGAGGAGGGGGCAAGAAGAGCTCCTGATGAGTGGCTTCAGTTTTTCTGAGTGAAAACTGAGATAAAGTTTTCATTTAGGACACTTTTTCCCCTTTACCTAAAAAGACTTTTATCAAATTGACACATCCATAACTTCAAGTATAACTCATCCAGAAATCATTTTAAATCACTTGACCATTGGCTACCTCTCCTTATGGCTTTTTTGTACTCTCTCCCTCTCTCCCTCTCTCCCTCTCTCCCTCTCTCCCTCTCTCCCTCTCTCCCTCTCCCTCTCTCCCTCTCTCCCTCTCTCCCTCTCTCCCTCTCTCCCTCTCTCCCTCTCTCTCTTCCTCTCCCTCTCTCTCTTCCTCTCCCTCTCTCTCTTCCTCTCCCTCTCTCTCTTCCTCTCCCTCTCTCTCTTCCTCTCCCTCTCTCTCTTCCTCTCCCTCTCTCTCTTCCTCTCCCTCTCTCTCTTCCTCTCCCTCTCTCTCTTCCTCTCCCTCTCTCTCTTCCTCTCCCTCTCTCTCTTCCTCTCCCTCTCTCTCTTCCTCTCCCTCTCTCTCTTCCTCTCCCTCTCTCTCTTCCTCTCCCTCTCTCTCTTCCTCTCCCTCTCTCTCTTCCTCTCCCTCTCTCTCTTCCTCTCCCTCTCTCTCTTCCTCTCCCTCTCTCTCTTCCTCTCCCTCTCTCTCTTCCTCTCCCTCTCTCTCTTCCTCTCCCTCTCTCTCTTCCTCTCCCTCTCTCTCTTCCTCTCCCTCTCTCTCTTCCTCTCCCTCTCTCTCTTCCTCTCCCTCTCTCTCTTCCTCTCCCTCTCTCTCTTCCTCTCCCTCTCTATGAATCTCTCTGCCTGTCTCTTTCTTTCTCTCTAACAGTTGGTCTCCTTAAATTTCCTGTTTTAATGTTTCTCCCTTTAGAACTTTTAGAACTGATTGGATGGTGGTGAGTAGCAGGTAATTAGGAATTAAAAAGCGAATAGTAATGGAAAGTCATTATGAGAGAAGATAGATAAAATTTTGTATGGAAAGTCTTACAGGTCAAGAAGTAAACTACATAAAGATTAGCTTTGGGGAGATATAATTCAACGGTAGTCTGTTTGAGAAAAAAAAAGCAAAACAACGAAAACACCTGAGATTTTAGTACATTTTGAGTTCAGTATGTCAATAGGCAGATACAGTTACCAAATAATCAAAGGTAATATTTGACTACATTGATAGTAAAGTGGTGAAGATTAGAGAAGTTTTCATCCTGATGTACTGTATTGTGCCCTGATCACACCACATTAGGAATAACATATTCAGTCCTGTGTATCCCATTTAGGAAGGAAACTAGAGGAATCTAGAGGAAGGAAACCAGAGTAGTGGCCATGTGAGAAACATGGATTGTTTTATTTACTGGACATTCCAAAATAGATAGGCCTGAGATATCTCCAACTCAAAATCTCCAAAACAGATCTTATTATCTTTCCTGCCCAAATCCATCCCACTCCCAAGCCTGCCCATTTCTGTCAAAGGCACAACTGTCTTTTCCTAGGAGTGTAGTATCGGGGTTAGACTTCATTCCTCACATTCCCTCACTCCATATATTTAATTAGTTGACAACTCTGGTTGTTTTTCCTCCAAAATACATCTAGCACCCAATCTTTCTATCTCCTCACATAACTACTACTTTAGTTTAGGCTTTCCTTGGCAAGATTATTACCATGGTCTCCTAACTCAACTCCCTATCTCAAAAACCTTCCTATTTCTGTCCATCTTCTACATTTCTGAAAAAGTGATTACTTCTAGTATATAGAATAAACTCCTCTGTTTAGCTTTTAAAGCACTTCGTAACTTCTCCTCCAGCTGTTTTTCCACTATCTTTGGATATAACTTTTCCTACGTAGTGTGATCAAGCCAACTGGACTTTTCTGTTCTGCATACAGAACATTGAGTGTTCTATTTCTGTGCCTTTGCACTGGCTGTTTCTTATGCTATCATTCAAGTACTACGGCACATATGATGTCCTCGATTGCTAGTGTTTGCCTTATCATACCTCCGTAGGATTAAGAACTTAGTATTTATTTATAATTGTTCTTTATATTTATTCTGCGATATTAGCTTATTAAGTCCCGTATTGGCAAGTGGGCTCAGCGCATTTGTAGGGGTTTTATTCTTAGCTGAAAGAGGATTAAAGATCATGGGAGTTGGATGACCTGAAAGAAAAATATAGAAGAGATCATAAGTCAGGAGATGTGTACATATGCATCAGTGTCAGTGATTATCAAAATTAATATAATTATAAATTATTAGAACTTTATTTGGTTCACTGAATGACTTAAGGAGTCATCTAGCTAGATAAAATTTATGGCTACTCTGGAAACAGATGGTGTTTCTTTTTTTCTCTCTGTCCATTTCTTTTTCCTTTCTGCTTCACTGTGGCCTGGAGTATTACCCTTAAATCTTGTTTACTAGCTGTCTATACTTTTATAATATAGTTTGTCTCTAAAAAAGATAATTTCATTTTTATTATATTCTGAGTATTTGCCATAAATGAATGGATCCTATTATGGGGAAAGGCAAAAGATAATTTTTGGACAAATATCACTAGTCTTAACCACCAATCTGTATTTGTTTTATCACCCAGGACACACAAAGAAGGCTTTCACTTATGTATATCCTTTTACTCCTTATTAGAATGTAAATTCTTTGCAAGTGAGAATTATTTCATTCATTGCATGTGTCACCCAAGAACCCTAGAATTCCTGGCATGCAGTAGGTGTTTAATAAATATTTTAAATAATTTTTTGATTAATTTAGCCTAGAAAAAGAAAAAAAAGTTTCTGTATATATACACACATATGAATATGTTTATATGTGTACATGTACATGTTTGCACATATATGTGTGCAGGAAGAGTACAAAATATTGCTCTTCAAGTATTAGAAGAGATACTATTGAGAGAATTAAACTTGATGATCCTAGAGGGCATAAATAGTAGCAATGGATTACACTTGTAGAGATACTTCTTTTTGGGAAGTAAGGAAAACATTCCTAATTATTAGAGCTATGTGAAAATGGAAGGGACTGTGAAGAAACACTGAAAGTGTTCAAGGCAGCCTTGGTCAATCACTTATTGAGGATTTTGTAAGTGAGATTCTTACTCATGTATGAGTTGAACCAAATGGCCTCTGGGGTCCTGTTGACTCAGTTTCTAATGCTTCCAGTCCCTAAATAATATTAATTTTGCTTATCTCAGTGAGCTAAATGATAGACTATTTTTATGAAGCTTTTTGAAATAAAATACCTTTTTATAAAATATATATTATGTAGGTATGCAAAATGGACTCAAAATGTAAAGACAAATTCCAAACAAGTCACACCCACTTTTGAAACACATATTGGGGGGGAGTGGCCAAGATGGCGGCTGGTAAGCAGGGAATAATGTGAGCTCTCTACGGAGACCCTCCAAAAACTTATAAAAAATGGCTCTGAACCAGTAATAGAACGGCTGAACCCACAAAACAGCAGAGGGAAGCAGGGCTCCAGCCCAGGACAGCCTGGATGGTCTCTGGGTGAGGTCTGTCCCGCACGGAGCTGGGAGCTGGGAACGGAGTGGAGCGGAGCCCAGCTTGAGCGGCGTGGACCATCCAGACCCAGAAGCTGGGCGGAGGGGGCCCTAGCACCCTGATTCAGTGAGCTGCGGCAGTTACAAGACTTCTCAACCCACAAACACCAAAGACTGCGGAGAAGGTTAGTGGGAAAAGCTGCGGGAGTAGAAGGAGTTCGCGGTTCAGCTTCCAGCCCCGGGGGCAGCGGAGGTGGGGCAGCTACAGCTGTTGTTACTTCCGGCTCCAGGCCCACCTGGTGGGAGGAATTAAGTGGCAGATCAGAGCAGGGGTGCACAGCCTGCCGAAGATCTAAGCCCAGTTCGGGTTGGGGGCTGCAAAAGGAGCAGTGCTGGGGTGGCAGAGCTGGCACCTTCCCCCCAAACGTGGAACATAGAACTCTGTAATCTACAAGCAGTCGTACCCCACTAAAAAACTCAAGGGTCAAGTTAGTTGGCTGGGAATATGGCCAGGCAGCGAAAACGCACCGAGATTCAGTCTCAGTCTTTGCATTCTTTCTTTGCTGACAAAGAAGACCAAAATATACAGACAGAAGAAATTAATAAAGTCAAAGAGCCTACAACAGAAACCTCCAAGAAAAACAGGAACTGGTCCCAGGCCATGGAAGAGCTAAAAAAGGAGTTGGAAAAGCAAGTTAGAGAAGTAGAGGAAAAGTTGGGAAGAGAAATGAGAAGGATGCGAGAAAACCATGAAAAACAAGTCAATGACTTGCTAAAGGAGACCCAAAAAAATACTGAAAAATATGCTGAAGAAAACAACACCTTAAAAAACAGACTAACTCAAATGGCAAAAGAGCTCCAAAAAGCCAATGAGGAGAAGAATGCCTTGAAAGGCAGAATTAGCCAAATGGAAAAGGAGGTCCAAAAGACCACTGAAGAAAATGCTACTTTAAAAATTAGATTGGAGCAAGTGGAAGCTAGTGACTTTATGAGAAATCAGGATATTATTAAACAGAACCAAAGGAATGAAAAAATGGAAGACAATGTGAAATATCTCCTTGGAAAAACCACTGACCTGGAAAATAGATCCAGGAGAGATAATTTAAAAATTATTGGACTACCTGAAAGCCATGATCAAAAAAAGAGCCTAGATACCATCTTTCAAGAAATTATCAAGGAGAACTGCCCTGATATTCTAGAGCCACAGGGCAAAATAGAAATTGAAAGAATCCATCGATCACCTCCTCAAATAGATCCCAAAAAGAAATCTCCTAGGAATATTGTCACCAAATTCCAGAGCTCCCAGATCAAGGAGAAAATATTGCAAGCAGCCAGAAAGAAACAATTTGAGTATTGTGGAAACCCAATCAGAATAACCCAAGATCTGGCAGCTTCTACATTAAGAGATCGAAGGGCTTGGAATGCGATATTCCGGAGCTCAATGGAGCTAGGATTAAAACCTAGAATCACCTACCCAGCAAAACTGAGTATCATGTTCCAAGGCAAAATATGGACTTTCAATAAAATAGAGGACTTTCAAGCTTTCTCAGTGAAAAGACCAGAACTGAATAGAAAATTTGACTTTCAAACACAAGAATCAAGAGAAGCATGAAAAGGTAATCAAGAAACAGAAATTGCAAGGGACTTACTAAAGTTGAACTGTTTTGTTTACATTCCTACATGGAAAGATGATGTGTATGATTCATGAGACCTCAGTATTAGAGTAGTTGAAGGGAATATGCATATATATATATATATATATACACATATATATATATATATATATATGTTTATGTATATATATAAGTGAATGTGTATGTATGTATCTATGTGTATATGTATGCATGTGTATGTAGGCATATATATGTGTGTGCTTTTACATATGTATATACATATATATATATGTAAAAGAGAGAGAACAGACACAGGGTGAGTTGAAGATGAAGGGAAGATATGTAAAAGAAATAAAATGAAATTAAGGGATGAGAGAGCAACATACTAAGAGAGGGAGATAGGGAGAGATAGAATGGGGTGGATTATCTCGCATAAAGGTGGCAAGAGGAAGCAGTTCTGTGGGAGGAGGGGAGAGGGCAGGTGAGGGGGGAATGAGTGAACCTTGCTCTCATCAGATTCGGCCTGAGGAGGGAATACCATACATACTCAGTTGGGTATCTTACCCCACAGGAAAGAAGAGGGAGGAAGATAAAAAAAAATAAAAGGGGGGGATGATGGAGGGGAGGGCAGATGGGGGTGGAGGTAATCAAAACAAAAACTTTGGAAAGGGGACAGGGTCAAGGGAGAAAATTCAATAAAGTGGGATGGGTTGGGAAGGAGCAAAATGTAGTTAGCCTTTCACAACATGAGTATTGTGGAAGGGTTATACATGATACATGTGTGGCCTAGGTTGAAGTGCTCGACTTCTTAGGGAGGGTGGGTGGGAAGGGAAGAGGGGAGAGAATTTGGAACTCAAAGTTTTAAAAACAGATGTTCAAAAACAAAAAAAAGTTTTTGCATGCAACTAAAAAATAAGATACACAGGCAATGGGGCGTAGAAATTTATCTTGCCCTACAAGAAAGGAAGGGAAAAGGGGATGAGAGGGGAGGGGGGTGATAGAGGGGAGGGCTGACTGGGGAACAGGGCAACCAGAATGTATGCCATATTGGAGTGGGGGGGAGGGTGGAAATGGGGAGAAAATTTGTAATTCAAACTGTTGTGAAAATCAATGCTGAAAACCAAATATGTTAAATAAATAAATTATTTAAAATAAAAAAAAAAAGAAACACATATTGGGAGAGTCTGGTGGAGCTCCGTCTGTACTCAATTGGTCTATAAATCCTCCTTAATGTTACAGATTAGTCAGTAAATATTGGTCTGTCCTCCACAACTCTTGGGCATGTCTTCTAAGAAATTCTGCACCCAACATGATGTAAAGTGATAGATCATATAGATTATTCATTGGTTAATCCTTTGGTTCTCATGACATGACTCATCTACTTCCTTTGCTACCCCACATTTTTTATGATGACATCCTTGATAACAATTTTCCTATAATTTTTTTAATTGCAATATGTTTCAGGATATTCATACACATGATGTTCGTTTCCATTGCCTCCTGATTGACTCATACTTTTAATTCTACTATTTAAATTTATCCTTGGTTCTCAGGCATACGACATCACCAGAGAAAATTTTAATAATATGAACTTTTATTTTAAAGGAAATCTTAGGGTCATTAAAAGTTCTGTGCCATTTCCACAAAGCAATTAAGTCCACTCTCTCATTCCTTTTCCATCCTGGCCCCATCCTTTGTCCATTTCAGATGTTTGTCCAGGATATGCAAAATAAATTGATGGACTGGCTCAGTGCATTATATTCCTCCAATAACATAGTGTATTCTGAACAATAGCCTTCTTTGTTCACTTGTGATTTTTTTTTTGTTCCCTATGAATAGTTAGACAATTCTGTCTTCTGATTAGAGATCTCCTTGAGGAAGCTTTGTGGCTCCATTGGCTTTTGATGCACTCAGTACAATGTCATCAGCAAATAGCAGTAACTGGAGAAAATCACCACTTATGTACAAACGTCTTCCCTTTGGACTCTATGCTGGGTATTCTCCAAGAAAATGAATGGCAAACATCTCTGAGTCTATGCAAATCTGTATATAAAACAGCCGTCAGCTCATATTAAAAAATCACATGACTGCATGTCACATGATAAAATCTCATGACTTTTTTTAGATCTCTCCAAGAACCTTGTATCATTTTGACATGTACATGAAAGATACCTTGTCAGCAGAGAGCCTTAAAGTGGCATTTTTCTATAACAAATAAAATACTCCTTTAGAGTCAACATATATCAAGCTCAGTGTAGAGGGCATGCTTTCACAGTATCTGTTAGTCAACTGTGTGACTGTAAAAATACATTTTGCTGTAAACTATAATTTGTAAAAAAGATGTTTATTTTCAAGGAAATAACACCTTGAAGCCTAAAATTGGGCAAGGGGAAGTGAATGAAATTATAAGACATGAAGAAATAAAACAAAATCAAAAGAATGAAAAAAAATAGAAGCAAATATGACATCTCATTTAAAAAAAAACCTGATCTGGAAAACAGATCAATGAGACACGATATAAGAATTGTTGGACTACCTGAATGTTATGATCAAAAAAAATTCTTGATACAATATTACAAGACATTAAGAAGAATTGCCCTGAAGTTCCAGAAGAAGATAAAATAGAAATAGGAAAAAATCTACCATTCACCACCTGAAAGAGATTCCAAGAGGAAAACTTACAGGAATGTCATAGCCAAGTTTCAAAGCTCTCAGGTGAAGGAGAAAATATTCCAAGCAACATGAAAAAAATCAAATACTATGGAGCTATGATCAGTTTTCACAAGACCTAGCAGCTTTTACACTAAAAGACTGTAGATCTTGGAGGTTTATATTTCAAAGAGCAAAAGACCTGAGATTGAGAACAAGACCAACTTATTCAGCAAAGCTGAGTGCAATCCAGAATTTAAAGAAAAATGGACATTAAAAAAATTTAGCAAACTGAAAGACTTTCAGTTATTTGTGACAAAAAGACCATAACTCAATGTAGAATTCCATATATAAAACCCTGAAGGAAAACATTAAAAACCAATTATAAAGAACTCATTAAGGTCTATTTCTTATACATGAAAATGTTATCAATATTTTAAAGGCTGTTATCATAACTTGGGTAGTCTGGAAGAAAGGTTGAGCTCAGTAAAATGGAGTTACTGTAGAAAAACAAAATTGGGTAAGAAAAGTTAAAATGAAGCAATTATCTCATACAGATGGGGCATGAAAGGAAGAATTGATACAGAGGAAATAGGTGGCAGTGGAGGGTTGGTAGTGCTGTGTATTGGGAGTCAAGATGAGCTCTTTGCACTTATGCAACCAAGGGCCCTTGAAGAGTTTGGCCTTTGTTTCCTTGATTAAATTAGGAGTCCTTGATGACCTTCTTGCCCTGAGGGAAAGCCTAGTTTACATGGGTTTGAGTGACATGTTTGTGTCATCAGAGGCTTTTAGACCACATGGGTTTAAGTCGCATTTTTGTGACGATTTTAGGTCACATGGGTGAGTCGCATGTGTGACTCACCTTTGACCCTGAACAAGAGATACAAACGCAGAGGATGGCTTTCTCTTTTGAAGCTCTGAGGTGCAGCAGGAGTGGTGAGTGACTCTAGGCCAACTGTTATTGGGCTCCCGGCTGAACTCGGATGTTGATGGTTGATGGTTGTAAAACAGATCAAAAGACGCTGGGCTTGCAGTGTTCTTGTTGTTGGGGTTGTGTTGGTTTTTCACCCCCACAGCAGCTGCTAGTCTAATTGTTGCAACATGCTGGAAACTTATTCTCATTGGATTGGGGTTAAAGAGGCAACAACATACACATGTAAAAGGGTATAAATGTCTTCTAAACTTATAAAGAAACAAGAGGACAACAGAACAGGATAAGTGAGAGACTTTTAGAAGGGAGTGCAGATTAAGATTTAGGAAGGTGGGGAGAGGATAAGGAAAAGATTTTCTAAAAGAATGTGGATTAGGAAAGTAGTGGTTAGAAGTAAACTAGAGATGTGAAAAAGGATGGGATAAAAAGAGGCTGAGAAGGACAATAGTGAGGAAAAATAGGATGGAGGGAAATGCACAAATAGTAATTATAACTTTGGATGTCAATTGGAATGAACTCACTCATAAAACAGAAATGGATAGCAGAATGGGTAAAAAATCCGAATCCAAAAATATGTTGTTTATAAGGAACACACTTAAAAATAAGAGATCCACACAAAGTTAAAATAAAGAACTGGAGTTAAATCTGTTATGCATCAGCTGATTCAACAAAAGCAGGGGTAGCAATCATGATCGCAGAAAAAGTTAAAGCTAAAATAGATTTGAGTAGAAGAGATAAACTGGATAACTAAAATTTTGATAAAAGGTACCACAGACAATGATAGAATATCAATACTAAACTTGTATGCAACAAATACTAAAGTATCTAAATTTCTAAAAGTTAAATGAATTATAGGTGGAAATGGAAAGTAGTACTACAATAGTGGGGGAATTTAATCTTCTCCCCTCAGAACTAGATAAATCCAACCAAAATAAGTTAATCAGAAAGAAGTCAAGTAAGTAAAACAATTTTTAGATTAGTTAGATGATAGATACCTGGAGAAAAATGAATTAGAATAGAAAAGAATGAACCTTTTTCTTAGCAGTTCGTGGCACCTTTACAAAGATTGACCTTATATTAAGGCATAAAGATTTTGTAGGCAAAAGCTGGAAAGCAGAAATGTGAAAAGCATCCTTTTCAGATCACAATACAATAAAAATTATATTTAATAAGTAACAATGGAAACAGATTAAAACTTAATTGGAGGCTAACCAACCTAATCTTAAAGAATGAGTGGGTGAAAGAACAAATTATAGAAACAATGAGTAATTTCATTAAGGAGAATGACAATAATGAGACACCATATGAAAACCTATGGGATAAAGTAAAAGCAGTAGATTAAATTTATATCTCTAAAGGCTTACATCAACAAATACAGAGAAAGAGCAGACCAATGATTTGGGTATGCAGTTAGAAAAAAAAAACTAGATAAAGAAAAAAACTAAAAATCCCCAATAAATGCTGAATTGAAAATCCTAAAAAAAAGTCAGATTAATTAAATTGAGTGTAAAAAAGCCATTGTATCAATAAAGAAAGCTAGGAGTTGGTTTTATGAAATAAACCCAATAAAAGAGATAAACCATTGGTGAAATGATTAACAATAAGAGAGAAGAAAACCAAATCACTCATATTAAAAATGAAAAGGCTGAATGAATCACTAGAAAATTATAAAATCAAATCAACTATAAGGAGTTACTTTGTCTAATTATTTGCCAATGAATTTATTTTATTTGTAATTTATGGAATAAAACAAGCATTTCCAAAACATAGTACAATAAAAAAGGTGACTGTGCGTGAAACTGCACATCTGTTAGGCACAATTTGCTATTTCTTTCAAATGTACAACAAAATTATCATGCAAACTTCTTTTTTTCTACCTTTTCCTCCTCCCTAAAGATGACTACCATTTGACACAAATTATATATATATACACACACATATATATTTATGTATATATGAGTATATGTATATATGTATACATATACACACATATGTGTGTGTAAAATTACTCTCTACATACTTCTATTAATCATTTTTTTTTCTGGATGCAGATAGTCTTCCTTCATATGTCCTTTATAGCTAATTGGGTTATTTATAATAGACAAAATAACTTATTCTCTCAAAGTTCTTCTTAAAACAATATTGCTATTACTGTGTATAATGTTGTGCTCTGCTCATTTTATTCTTCATTATTTCATGCAAGTCTTTCCATGTTTTATCTAAAATCCTTGAGCTCATGATTTTTATAGCACATTAGTAACCCATCAAAATCATATACCACTACTTGTTTCAAAATTATTCAATTGATGGCATCCCTGCAATTTCCAGTTCTTTGCCACCCAAAGAGAGCTGCTATAAACATTTTAAAACATATAAGTTTTCTTAACCATCTTTGGATAGGTGATATTGCTGGGTCAAAGGGTATAGGTAGTTTAATAACTCTTTGGACAAAATTCCAGATTCCTCTCTAAAACAGTTGGATCATCTTACAATTCAGCAATTTTTCCAGATCCTCTCCAACATTTGTCACTTCCTCTTCTAACATTTTAGCCAATCTGGTAAGTATAAAATGCTATCTTAAAGTTGTTTTAATCTGCATTCCTCTAGTCAATACTATTTTAGAGTGTTTTATATGACTGTGAATTGTTTTGATTTCTTCATTGGAATACTGCCTGTTGATACCCTTTGAACAATTGTCAATTGGAGAATGACTCATATAAATTTGATGAAGTTCATTGTATATTTTAGATTTGAAACCTTTGCCTGATAAATTGTCTATAAATTCTTTCCCCCAATTTTCTGCTTTCTTTCTAATCTTGGATATATTTGTTTATTTGAAAAAAAAAAACCTTTTTAATTCATTGTAATTGAAATTACCCAATAAATTTAACAATTTGAGTGAAATGGAAGAATGTTTACAAAAATATCAACTCCTAAATTGGCAAAAGAGGAAATAGAATATCTAAATAGATCTAAGAATGAAGCACCAGGACCAGATGGATTTACAAGTGAATTCTATCAAACATTTAAAGACCAACTAATTCCAATATTAAATACATTATTTGGAATAATAGGCTAGGAAGGGGTTCTACCAAACTCCTTTCATTATTTTCATTATTTTTTATTGTTATTTTTGTTCTCTTAATACACCTTCATCAAGGATGTCTTCATCCAGCATAAGTTTATCATTCATCAAAGTAGATGCTAAATAAATACTTGTTAGTTGATTGATTTTCAACCTACAGACTTAGAGCATTATAAATTTAGAGTTACCAGGGACTTTTACAATCATGTATTGCAACCACCTTATTTTATAGATGAAACATTTGAAGTTCAGATGTATATGGTGATTTATCACTCTTCAGATGGTGAGTTAGGGTTTGATTTGAGGGGTCTCTTGATTCTCAGCTCAGCAAACTGTCTATTATACCACACTGCTTCCCTGAATTCACATGATGATTTTACCACAATATTATATCCTAAGATGAGATTTTAAGCAAAAACATATGCTTCTAGGATATGGACCAAAAATGTTCTAATAACTTTTTGTTCGTTCATGAAAATCCATATCTTAAATTTTTGAATTAGTTCTATTGGTCCTTAAACGCCATCCTAATGCTCTAACAGGTGCATTCAATCAGAATATTTTCAGGCAGAATAAAACTGTTCAGTTTTAGATTAATACATTAACTTAAAGTTAACAGCCCTCTACATGTTCACCAGTGGAGACTATAAACTTGGTAAAATTTAGAATTTTATACCATTTTTCTATATAAGTCCATAATGACAAGTTAATTGTTTAGGGTTCCACAGTGCTTCTCTAAACTTTCCTGCTAAGAAAGAAAGTGCTTGGAAGATATCACTCACAGGGTTATTAACCTCAGTTCATGAACTTTTTTTAAAAAATATTTTGATAACTGTATTTCAGTATTATAAGTTTTCTCTCTGTATACATACAAAAATAAAGGAATATGTGTATACTTATATAAATATATACACATATACACAAAGGAAAAAGATATACATTTGTGTGGGTATATGTGCACACACACACACACACACATATATATATATATATATGTATATACATATGTATGTATGTACGTATGTATGTATATCCTTTATTTCTGAGAAGTCATCTAAAAGGGAGCAATTCTGGGATTATTCGAAGCCAGCTTCATTGGGGGGTGAAGATGGAGTCTAATCCCAAAAAGAGGGTTTAGGTTTTTTTCATCTTTATTCTGTGCCCAATCCATAGTGATTCCAGGGTAATCTCTTAAATAAGGTTTAGGTGGGATTCATGTCTACTATCTCCTCAAACAGTAGGTAATATGATCCCCTCTAGACAAGCACACACAAACACATACACACACACACATACAAACACAGGGCATGCACACATGCATGCATAACTGTTATTTCCTCCACCTTATAAAACAAGTCACAAAAGGATTCAAGTGAGTGTATGCACAAAAACATAGGGAACATAAGATATCTCAGATTTCTGATGTTAGAGAAGCTTTGCAGGACTGCTTACTTGATATTAACCAATATTCCATACTCAACTAAGGCCAGCATTGTTTCAACAACATTTCTGACATGGACTTTCTTTAGTCTTTCAATTATAAAATGATTTTTTAAATTATTTTATATAATTAATGTATTTATTTTAGTTTCCAACATTCAATTCCATAAGATTCTGAGTTTTGAATTTTCTCCATTACAGCCTTCTCTCCACCTCCCCAAGACAGAGCACAGTCTGTTATATTCTCTACTTATACCTTCATATTAAACATATTTTCACATTAGTCATGATGTAAAGAAGAATTAGAACTAATGGGAGGACCCATGAGAATGAAGAAACAAAACAAAACAACAGCAAAAAAGGAGAGCAAATAGTATACTTCCATCTGTATTCAGACTCCAAAGTTCTTTTTCCAAATGTGGATATCCTTTTCAATCATGAGTCTTTTGGATTTGTCTTAGATCCTTGAATTGCTGAAAAGAGCTAAATCAGTCAAGGTCAGTCATTGCATGATATGGCTGTTACTGTGTACAATGTTCTCCTGGTTCTGCTCATTTCATTCTGCCTCAGTTCATGTAAGTCTTTCCATTTTTTTTCTGAAGTGCATATGCTCATCATTTCTTATAGCACAATAGTATTCCATTACATTCATATACCACAACTTGTTCAGCCATTCTCCAATTGATGGACATCCTCTCAATTTCCAATGCTTTGCCAGCACAAAAAGAGCTGCTATAAACATTTTTGTGCATGTGGTTCCTTTTCCCATTTTTCTGATCTCTTTGGAATACAGCCCTAGAATTGGAATTGCTGGGTCAAAGGGGATGCACAATTTGATTGCCCTTTGGGAATGGTTCCAAATTGCTCTCCAGAATGGTTAGATCAGTTCAAACTCCACCAGCAATGCATTAGTAGTCCAGTTTTCCCACATCTTCTTCAACATTTATCATTTTCCTGTTTTGTCACGTTAGCCAATCTGACAGGTGTGCTGTGGTACCAAAGAGTCCTTTTGATTTGAATTTCTCTAATAGTGATTTAGAACATTTTTTCATGTTACTATACATAGCTTTAATTTCTTCCTCTGTAAACTGCCTGTTCATATCCTTTGATCATTTATCAATTCAGGAATAACTTGTATTCTTATAAATTTGACTCACTTCTTTTTATATTTTAGAAATGAAGCCTTTATCAGAGACATCGGTTGTAAAAAAATCTTGTTTTCCAGCTTTCTGCTTCCCTTCTAATCTTGTTTGCATTGGGTTTATTTGTGAAAAGCCTTTTTAATTTAATGCAGTCAAATACATTTTGCATTTTATAATGTTCACTTTCTTGTTTGGTCATAAATTCTTCCCTTCTCCATAGATCTGACAGGTAAACTATTCCTTGCTCTCCTAATTTGCTTATAATATCAGTTTTTTTTAATCTAAATTATGTACCTATCTCGACTTTTTCTTGGTATGGAGTATCAGATGTTGGTCTATGTCTGGTTTCCACCATACTATTTTCCAATGTTCTCAGAAGTTTGTGTTAAACAGTGAGTTCTTATACCAAAACCTGGAGTCTTTGGATTTATCAAATAGTAGATTGCTCCCCTTCCCTCTACCCTCCCTGGCGGCCTCGTGGCGTCCGCGGCCACCTGCCCCCAGAGCGCGCGCACGCGCGCCGCAGGGGCTGACTTGCGCCCACGCCCGCCCGCCCCGTCGGTTCCCCCTGGGCGCGCTCGGTGCCAGCCTCCCCGTGCGCATGCTCCGCGTCCCCGCTCGCGCTTTTCAGCCTGTGTCCTGAGCAGTCGGCAGTCAGTGGCTCGGTCAGTCAGTCGCCCTCGCCCGCTGTTACCATGCTGGCCGCCGCTCTCCGCCGCTGCTCCACCTCGGTGTGGGTTCTGCTGCCGAAGCCGGGGGCTGCAGCCCCCTCCTCCTGGTTGTCCTCCGCCTCTCCCGCCGCCTCCGCTATCCAGTCAGTTCGCTGCTACTCCCATGGGTCCCATGAGACAGGTGAGGAGTTTGATGCTCGCTGGGTGACATACTTCAGCAAACCAGATCTTGATGCCTGGGAATTACGAAAAGGAATGAATACATTGGTTGGCTACGACCTAGTTCCAGAACCCAAAATCATTGATGCTGCTTTGAGGGCATGCAGACGGTTAAATGATTTTGCTAGTGCAGTTCGCATTCTAGAGGTTGTAAAGGACAAAGCAGGACCTCATAAGGAAATCTACCCGTATATTATTCAGGAACTTAGACCAACTTTAGATGAATTGGGAATCTCTACTCCAGAGGAGCTGGGCCTAGACAAAGCATAAACTCTTGTGGATGGGCTTCCTAAGGACTTCTTGGTAATGCTACTTGATTATACACATTTACCTGGAGATGCTGATGATGAAATATTATTTGAACATGTTTTTCTTTATTGAGTCCCAGTCTGTATAATATTTACTTGGACCTTAATAAAAGGGAAACAGTTTGAACTTAAAAATAGTAGATTGCTATAGTTATTGACTGCTGTTTCTTGCATAGATAGGATGAATTTTTAAAAAAAGAGATATTGTTAATAGATGGACCAAAGCAACAATTGATGTAAAAATTTGCTTGGTCCTTCAGAGTATTTTTAAATGTCAGGCCTTTTAGCTTAAACAATCACATCCCCCATGACAGCCATCTTCCTACTCAAAACTTCATCAATAAAAGATGAAACCTCTGCACTTTGGATCACCTGTTTCTCAGGATTGCTAGTTTGGGACCTCTGCCCTAGGAAGAAAACTGAAGGTCAGTAGCAGCCCAGAGTCTATCCAGGGTCCAATCTTATGCTGACCTAGGAACGCATATTTTCCCACTGCTTTGTGTTTGTAGCTGCTATTGCCTTTTTCAGGGGAGAGGAGAAAGAGAAATCTATTCCCTGAAACCTTGCTGGTTATCCAAAGGAAGGAAAGTACAGGAAGAGTGAATAAGACAAGGGCCACAAAAGAATCAAACATTTCTCTTGGACATTTTATATGGTACTGAGGTGAAAACATTTTCCAATAAGAGTACATAATCCATCCCTGTCACCAGCGATCTACCATCTTCAATCAATTCCCCAATCATGGAAACCAATCAACACTTCACTGTGTTTTAAAAAAAAATACACATATTCTAATGGAAGCATCTAGAGTAAAAGACCAATCCATAGAAAGTGTCCTAATTCTAACAAATCAAGAGTTCATTTTTTAGTCTTGTTCTCAGTAGATGGGCTGAGATCCATAGAAGTTAAGGGGTTAGCAATGCATCATATAGGTAAAAAAGTGGCAGAGCTAGCCCCAACACTCCAATTGCAACTTTCCAAGTTCAGTTGTATGTCTTCAAACCAAAGTATTTCACTCTTTATGACATTTTTAGCTTAGATTATTGCATCAAATGACATGGTATATAGTAGATAATATGCTAACAGATAACATACTAACAGGTAATATATTGTTGCTTTGAGTCCTAAATGGATAAATAAAATTGAATTTTAAGGTGGTTAAATAGATAAGGAAATATGGCAGTTGCAAAATGAATGATGGGGACCAAGTAGAGTGTACAAGGCTCTGTAGTCCATATATTAAATGTAAGTGTAATGAGTACATGGTGATGTGTAGGATGTGTAGAGGGAAGGAAACGCAGAGAAACCTCAGTGATATAACAATTTTACCTAGTTTGGCAATATTAGAATATGATACAGTACAATACAATAATTATTGTCTTTGTGTACTCTATGAGTGCACTCATAATGTGCTAATTGGTTCATTAACAGTCTGGAAAATTTAATTCATATCTCTATTCAGGGTATTCTAAGCTCAGCCCAGTTTTAAGGTCTAATACCTTAAAATGCACTAAGATTCTGGGATACCGTGTACTTAGGGTTAATTAGGAACAGCTAGTATTATTATCTTATCATTTTATTTAATAAAAAAGCAACTGAGGAAATAAACATGAATGCATTGCTATATATCAAACATTAGGTCTTTGTTGTTTTTTTTTTTTGGAAGTGGGGAGGCAGGGCAATTGGGGTTAAGTGACTTGCCCAAGGTCACACAGCTAGTAAGTGTGTCAAGTGTCTGAGGCCGGATTTGAACTCAGGTCCTTCTGACTCCAGGGCCAGTAGGGCCAGTGCCCTACTCACTACTCCACCTAGCTACCCCAAACATCAGGTCTTTGGGAGAGCTAAAACTAGGAGCTGGGATTTTCAGCTATTGTCTGAGATTTTTAACTTGTATGCAGCTGCATTATAAAATATATGCATATATTGTATCAGAAAGGATTTGTGATATAGAGGTAAGAATTTCAAACCAGGAGTTCAAAGACAAGGATTTTAATTTCAGATTTGCAAGTAATTAGTTTTATAGCCCTCAGTAAATCATTTTACAGCTCTGGGTTTTTCATTTTCTCATCCATTAAATGAGAGGGCTGGACAATGTTTAGCTTTAAGGGTCCTCCAAATTCTAAAAGTGTAATAATATTCTATTCCTTCTACAAGTGTGCAATTGGTAGTATAATAGAAACCACAGATTTATTTATTTTTAGTTTATGTATTTTAATAGCAAACTTACAGGAATAGCACAGAAGACACAACATTAAAAACATGTACTTGCATGTAGGCCAACTCAACTACAAAAGTGTCGTGAATTAGTTTTTAGCTTATTTTTCCATGGTACTTTATTAAAAATGATTCTTATTGCATAAAAACTAATTGGAAACTAAACAATTTAATTCTAAAGAATGAGTGGGCCAAAGAACAAATCAGAGAAACAATTAATAATTTCATTCAAGAGAATGACAATAATGAAACAACATATCAAAACTTATGGGATGCAGCAAAAGCAGTTCTTAGGGGAAGT
The DNA here is from genome assembly GCF_011100635.1 of Trichosurus vulpecula. Taxonomy (NCBI): domain Eukaryota; kingdom Metazoa; phylum Chordata; class Mammalia; order Diprotodontia; family Phalangeridae; genus Trichosurus; species Trichosurus vulpecula. The sequence goes on along the minus strand of NC_050574.1, from coordinate 448,996,367 downwards.
TTTATATCTCTAAATGCCTACATGAATAAAATAGGGAAAGAGGAGAGCAATGATCTGGGCATACAGCTGAAAAAGCTAGAAAAAGAGCAAATTGAAAACCCCCAATTAAATACCAAATTAGAAATACTGAAAATCAAAGGAGAGATTAATAAAATTGAAACCAAGAAAACTATTGAATTAATAAATAAAACAAAGAGCTGGTCTTATGAAAAAACCAATAAAATTGATAAACCTTTGGCCAATTTGATTAAAAAAAAGAAAGAAGAAAATCAAATTACCAGTATAAAAAATGAAAAGGGTGAGGTCACCTCTAATGAAGAGGAAATCAAAACAACAATTAGGAATTATTTTGCCCAACTGTATGCCCATAAATTTGACAACCTTAGAGATATGGATGAATATCTACAAAAACATAAACTGCCCAGGCTAACAGAGAAAGAAGTGAAATTTCTTAATAACCCCATATCAGAAAAAGAAATTGAGCATGCCATCAACGAACTCCCTAGGAAAAAATCTCCAGGGCCAGATGGTTTTACATGTGAATTCTATCAAATATTTAAAGAACAACTAATTCCAATACTTTGTAGACTATTTGGGAAAATAGGTGAAGAAGGAGTCCTACCAAATTCTTTTTATGATACAAATATGGTACTAATACCCAAACCAGGTAGAGTTAAAACAGAGAAAGAAAATTATAGACCAATTTCTCTAATGAATATTGATGCAAAAATTTTAAATAAAATATTAGCAAAAAGATTGCAGCAACTCATTACGAGAATAATGCACTATGACCAGGTAGGATTTATTCTAGGAATGCAAGGCTGGTTCAATATTAGGAAAACTATTAGCATAATTGACCATATCAACAACAAAACTAGCAGAAACCATATGATCATCTCAATAGACGCAGAAAAAGCCTTTGACAAAGTACAACACCCGTTCCTATTAAAAACACTAGAAAGCATAGGAATAAGTGGAACCTTCCTCAAAATTATAAATAGCATCTACCTAAAACCATCGACAAGCATTATTTGTAATGGGGATAAACTAGATGCATTCCCAATAAGATCAGGGGTGAAACAAGGATGTCCATTATCACCCCTATTATTCAATTTGGTTCTAGAAACATTAGCTGTAGCAATAAGAGAAGAAAAAGAAATTGAAGGAATTAGAATAGGAAAGGAAGAAACTAAATTATCACTTTTTGCAGGTGATAGGATGATTAATCTAGAGAATCCTAGAGAATCAAGTAAAAAACTACTTGAAATAATAAACAACTTTAGCAAAGTTGCAGGATATAAAATAAACCCACGTAAATCCTCAGCATTCCTATACATTACTGACAAAGCCCAACAGCAAGAGAAAGAAAGAGAAATTCCATTCAAAGTTACTGAAGGCACTATAAAATATTTGGGAGTCTATTTGCCAAGACAAACCCAGGGCCTATATGAACATAACTATGAAACACTTTTCACGCTAATAAAATCAGATCTACATAAATGGAGAAATATCAGTTGCTTATGGTTAGGCTGAGCTAATATAATAAAAATGACAATTCTACCTAAATCAATCTATCTATTCAATGCCATACCAATCGAACTACCAAAAAATTTTTTTACTGAGCTGGACAAAATAATAACAAAATTCATTTGGAAAAACAAGAGGTCTAGAGTATCTAGGATATTAATGAAAAGACATGCTAGAGATGGTGGCTTAGCCACACCAGATATTAAACCGTACTACACAGCAGCAGTCATCAAAACTGCCTGGTACTGGTTAAGAAACAGGGGTGTGGGTCAGTGGAATAGGATAGGTACACAAGTAGGTGAAATCAACAAGTTTAGCAATCTACTCTTTGATAAACCCGAAGAGGACAGTTTCTGGGCTAATAATTCACTATTTCACAAAAACTGTTGGGAAAATTGGAAAATGGTAGGGCAAAAACTGGGCATAGACCAATATCTTACACCATATACCAAAATAAAGTCAAAATGGATTCATGATTTAGGAGTAAAAGTTGATACTCTAAGTAAATTGGGAAAGCAAGGAATAGTTTACCTATCAGATTTGTTGAAAAGTAAAGAATTCTTGACCCAACAAGAGATAGCGTTACAAAATGTAAAATGGATAATTTTGATTATGTCAAATTGAAATGTTTTTGTACAAAAAAAGCCAATGCAACAAGAATTAGGAGTGAAGCAGAAAATTGGGAGAAAATCTTTGCAACTAGTATCTCTGATAAAGGCCTCATCTCTAAAACATACAGGGAGCTGAGCCAAATATATAAGAACACAAGCCATTCCCCAATTGAGAAATGGTCAAAGGATATGAACAGGCAGTTTTCAGAGGAAGAAATTAAAGCTATCTATAGGCATATGAAAAAATGCTCTGGATCACTACTGATTAGAGAAATGCAAATCAAAACAACTCTTAGATGCCACATCTCTCCTGTCAGATTGGCTAATATAACAAAACAGGAAAATGATAAATGCTGGAAAGGATGTGGGGAAATTGGAACATTGTTGCGTTGCTGGTGGAGTTGTGAGCTGATCCAGCCATTTTGGAGGGCGGTGTGGAACTATGCCCAAAGGGCTATAGAAATGTTCATACCCTTTGACCCAGCAATACCACTTCTAGGGTTGTATCCCAAAGAAATCACACAAGTGGGAAAAGGACCCATATGTACAAAAATATTTATAGCAGCTCTTTTTGTGGTAGCTAAGAATTGGAAATCAAAGGGATGCCCATCAATTGGGGAATGGCTGAACAAGCTGTGGTATATGAAGGTGATGGAATACTACTGTGCCATAAGAAATGGGGATGATGCAGACTTCATAACAACCTGGAAAAACCTACACGACATAATGCTGAGTGAGCGGAGCAGAGCCAGGAGAACGTTGTGCACAGCCACAGATATATGGATTCCGTGAGGACCAACCCTGATATACTGCGCTTTTCTCAGCAACCTAAGGGGCAAGGATAACTCCAGGGGACTCACGATGGAGAATGCTATCTTCATCCAGAGAAAGAACTGCCAAGTTTGAATATAGATCGAGGCATACTACATGCTCGCCTTTTTTGCTTCTTTTTTGTTTTTTGTTTTTGGGTTTTTTTTTTTGGTTCTGTTTCTTCTTTCTCATGATTCATTCCATTGGTCAAAATTCTTCTCCACAACTTGACTAGTGCATAAATTAATTCAATGCGAAGTTATACATGACAGTTATATGAGATTCCATGCCATCTTGGGGAGAGAGGGGAGAAAAACTGGAACTCAAAACTATGTAGAACCGTGTGTGGTAAACTAAAAATAAATAAAGAAATTAAAAAAAAAAAGAAAAAAGAAAAGTGTCGTGAATGGATGGAATCTTCCTACTGTTTGACAAAAATGCTACAAACCCCATTTATTTGCCATCAATAATAAATTTACTTTTTTTAAAAAAAATCCAAATGCTGGTATTGTCCAGAAAAATTTAAAAGATTTATTTATAATTTTTATAAAGTTGAATTGTCGAAACTTATTCACAGAAATTCTTTGACCACATTAATGCTTTGTGTCCTCACATTTATATTCAAGATTCTCACATAAATGAAAATGGGGGAAAAGAACTTGCCAATATCTCATTCTGTCCCCTATTTTTCCATTCACAATCAAACACTTGGGTACCTTTTGACCCCATGAGGGAAAATATCTAATGTTCAGAATTACCAATAGCAGGAAAAGAATTTTTTTTTCTGTTTGGAGAATGAAAAATGTTTCCCATCATAGTGGAGTTTAAACTTATCCTCCTATATGCGGTGTGCTAGCTGGATATCTTTTGACGTGATTGTGACATGTTTGACATGGATAGCACATAGTGGTTGTCCTCAAACAGGCCAACCAGATAGGCTTCACTTGCCTCCTTCAAATCACCAAATGCTGCACTCTGGAAGCACAGATCTGTTTTGAAGTACTGAGCAATTTCATGCACCAGACTCTGGAAGGGAAGTTTAAGAATGAGAAGTTTGTGGCACAATAATATTCCATTACCTTCATATACCACAGCTTGTTCAGCCATTCCCCAATTGATGGGCATCCCTTTGATTTCCAATTCTTGGCTACCACAAAAAGAGCTGCTATAAATATTTTTGTACATATGAGTCCTTTTTCCGCTTGTGTGATTTCTTTGGGGTACAACCCTAGAAGTGGTATTGCTGGGTCAAAGGGTATGAACATTTTTATGGCCATTTGGGCGTAGTTCCAAATTACTCTCCAAAATGGCTGGATCATCTCAGAACTCCACCAGCAATGTAACAATGTTCCAATTTTCCCACATCCTCTACAGCATTTGTCATTTTCCTGTTTTGTTATTTTAGCCAATCTGACAGGAGAGATGTGGTATCTAAGAGTTGTTTTGATTTGCATTTCTCTGATCAGTAGTTATTTAGAGCATTTTTTCATATGCCTATAGATAGATTTAATTTCTTCCTCTGAAAACTGCCTGTTTATATCCTTTGACCATTTCTCAATTGGGGAATGCCTTGTATTCCTATATATTTGGCTCAGTTCCCTGTATATTTTAGAAATGAGGCCTTTATCAGAGATACTAGTTGTAAAGATTTTCTCCCAATTTTCTGCTTCCCTCCTAATTTTTGTTGCATTGGCTTTTTTTGTACAAAAACATTTCAATTTAACATAATCAAAATTATCCATTTTGCATTTTGTAATGCTCTCTGTCTCTTGTTGGGTCATGAATTCTTTTCTTTTCCATAAATCTGATAAGTAAACTATTCCTTGCTCTCCCGAATTACTTATAGTATCAGCCTTCACTCCTAAATCATGAACCCATTTTGACTTTATTTTGGGTTAGAGAAATGGGGATGATACGGACTTCATAACAACCTGGAAAAACCTACACGACATAACACTGAGTGAGTGGTGCAGAGCCAGGAGAACATTGTACACAACCACAGATATATGGATTCCATGAGGACCAACCCTGACAGACTTTGCTCTTCTCAGCAACACACGGTACAAAGACAACTCCAAAGAACTCACGATGGAGAATGCTATCTACATCCAGAGAAAGAACTATGAAGTTTGAATGCAGATTGAGGCACACTTCATGCTCACCTTTTTTCCCCCTTTTTTTCTTCTCTTTTGTTTTTGTTTTTGGATTTTATTTTTGTTTTTTTTTTTTTTTGGTTCTGTTTCTTCTTTCTCATGATTCATTCCATTGGTCATAATTCTTCTCCACAACTTGACTAGTGTATAAATTCAATGCGAAGTTATACATGGTAGTTATATGAGATTCCATGCCAACTTGGGGAGGGAGGGCGGAGGGAGGGGAGAAAATCTGGAACTCAAAATTATGTAGAACTGTGTGTTGTAAACTAATAATTAAAAAAAAAGAATCAGAAGTTTGGTGAACTTCTGATAACTTCTGATTTCAGGTAGAGCCACAGCACCCTGCCTGTAGTGATGCAGTTTCTTCACCCATCCAGTAGAGGGCACACTCTTGTGAGTTAATCAAAAACAAACACTTTCTAAAAGGGAGTGGGTCAAGGGAGAAAATTGAATAAAGGGGAATAGGATAGGAAGGAGCAAAATATAGTTAGTCTTTCACAACATGAGTATTATGGAAGGGTTTTACATAATGATATGCACGTGGCCCATGTTGAATTGCTTGTCTTCTTAGGGAGTATGGGTGGGAAGGGAAGAGGGGAGAGAACTTGGAACTCAAAGCTTTAAAAGCAGATATTCAAAAAGAAGTTTTTGCATGCAACTAGGACATAAGATATACAGGCGTTGGGGCATAGAAATCTATCTTGCCCTACAAGAAAGTAAGGGAAAAGGGGATGGGACAGGGAGTGGGGTGACAGGAGGGCTGACTGGAGAATGGGGCAATCAGAATATATGCCCTCTTGGAGTGGGGGTGAGGGTAGAAATGGGGAGAAAATTTATAATTCAAATTCTTGTGAAAATCAATGCTGAAAACTAAAAATATTAAATAAAAAAGTTGTACATTGTGAAAAGTGCTAATATCTGTCTTAGGAGAAGAAATTTCTTCACAAAGAAATTATAAATTTAGTCTCTGTTTTTATATTACAAGGAATTAGATTTAGAACATTCGTTCACATTTCCATGTATATTTTCAGACATGATGTATTAGTAGTAGTTAGGCAAAAACTAAATAGAGGTATTAATCGGCACATTGTATGTCCTTCCGTACCCTGACTCCATTCTTCCCCCACCCCTAATAAAATAGGGTTTAAACCATTCTCCTGTAAGGCAAGATGGCATTGAATAAATCACACCAATTGTTTCCATATTGTGTAAAACTACTGCAGCTGGAATTAATACGACATCTGGCAAAGTACTAGGCGTGAACATTGATTATTTAAATGTTGCTCATTAGTAATCATTAATAACAAGTGAATAATTCAACGCTTTATCAGTAAGCTTCTAGCATCAATTTTGAGCAAATTTCTTTTGCTTTATTTAATATTGTAAATGCATAATCTGGATATTTGAACCTTAGTGCTTACTGACACTGTTCTTGATCAGACATACAAATTTGTAATTGTCTTTATTTGCACATAAAGACAAAAGTCTGTAAGATCATGTAATATAAATGATAATTGATAATGATAATAAAATAAAAAGAAACAAAAATAAATATTAATATACACAACATCTTGTAGAATTTTATTTCATAATTTTGGTGAGAGGACTGCTTATTTACAAAGAAAGATTTGCCATTGTGTTAGATATAAAATAGGATACTGAGCAGGGTCAAACTAACATCAGACTCTTGTATCACAAGTTTGTTTCTTTTTAATTTCATTCATATTGGAAAGTATACAATTAATAGCATACATTTTTAATGAGACCAAATGACTAAAACTTCAGTACTAATTCTTATTTTGACCCATGAGGATCTTTAATAGCATTATTTCAGAGAAACTTTAATCTTTTGATGAAAATTTTTTTTCATGGATCTTCAGTAAACCGACAATCATTTGTTAAGTGCCTAGTATGTGAAGAATATTCTGTTAGCTGTAAGTGAGGTTTCAAAATGTAAATAAGACAAAGTATCCCCACCTTCATTTAGTTTACAGGTCTTTAACAGTAGCAAGAAGAAAATATTAACTATTAAACACTATCCAAAGGACTAGAAATGATTAATAATAATAATGTAGCACTTCAATTTTCTAAGGTTTAAAAGTACATTTTGTGATATTTAACACTTGTAAAAAAAAAGCCCTGTGAGGTGGGTCCTAGTTTTTTTCTCCCTTCTATCTGAAAAAATGAGAAAAAAGAGTAAGAAGAAGATAAGTGAATTGCCCAAGGTCACATAGTACATGTTTAAGTTGAAATTGGAACCCAAGTATTCCTGATTCTAAATACAGCACTCTATCAACTACACCAAAATAAAATCCTCTTGTTAAATGCTTTTATGCAAACCACATTTTATTATAAATGTATTGCCTAAATTAATGCTGATAATAATAAATATTTATGTAGCACTTTAAGGTTTATAAATGCTTTATATGTGCTGACTCCTTTAATCTTCATGATAACCCTGGGAAGGAGGTGCTAATCTATGTATCTATCTGTGTATCTATGTATGTATCTATGCATGTATGTGTGCATATATACACATATACATACTGTGTGGTATAAACATACATGTATATATATACACACACACACAACATGTGTCCATGTACATGCATGTGCATATAGATATCCATGGACATGCATATATGTGTATGTAAGTGTATATTCATGTGTATACATGCATATGTATGTATATGTGTATGTATCTATGTAATAAGATTAAGGGGAGATTAAGTAACTTGCTCAGGCTCACACAGCTCCCAAGTATCTGAGGAAGGAATTGAACTCAGTTCTTCCTCACTCCAAGGCATCATCCTGTACACTGAACTACACATCTGCCTATAATGAGCAAGTGATGGAAATCCCTTAAAAACTTCCATTTCTGTGAAAAGCCTACCTGGTGAACTGGTCTTGGTTTTTTGTGTTGCTCACTTGAAGATACTCTCTTAGGGAAGCTAGGAGGTATAGTGGATAGGGGCCTAGAGTTAGGAAGCCTTGAATTCAAATTCAGCCTCAGACACTTATTCGCTGTGTTGCCTTGGGCAAGCAATGTAATCTCTATTTGCCTCAGTTTTCTCAACTGTAAAACGAAGACAACAGTATCTATGTCACAGAGTTGCTGTGAGGATCAAATTTAATTAATAGTTGTAAAGTGCTTAGCATAGTACCTGGCATTTAGAAAGCACTCTGTAAATGTCATTCCCTTCCCTTCCCTTAATTATCAAAAGTTGAAGCTGAGCCAATATGGAAAGAAAGAAGGAGGGATTCCATGTTCTCTCCTGATGCCAACGTGCACCATCTCAATTCGACAAGTGGTTCCATATTACTAAGCCCGAACTACAAGTTCAAAACAAGGGCTAAAAGCAAGAAGCAACAATGCTGACAATGATACCTTGGCAACTGCCAGGTCAGGAATCAGGAAGGCCTGCATTGAAATCCAGCCTTAGTCACTTGCTAACCGTGTGGCCCTAGGCAAATCACTCTACAACCCTGTTTGCCTGAATTTCGTCGCCTGTAAAATGAGCTGGAGAAGGAATTGGAAAACCACTTCAGTATCTTTGCAAAGAAAACCCTAAATTGGGCTATGAAGAGTCAGACATGACTGAAATGACTGACAGAATGACTATAGCAGCTGGAGGATTCTGTGGATGACCTGGTAATATTCCTCTGATGAAATAAGTGATGCGTACTTAATTTTGGAATAAAATTGATGAGGCTTTTGGAATTTATGTTATGCATTATTTTTATGTTTTCCTTTAAAGTTTGAAGAGATCTGCCTTACTCTCAAGTATACTATTTTGAGAAGGCAAACGTAACTCCCACCTCCTAAATTGGGCATAAGGGAAACTGAGAAGGGCATGAGACTATACATAAATACACACACACACACACATACAGTTACATAGACATATGTTTATAGACATATTTGTATGTATATGCATATGTGTATGTGTGTGTATATGTATACATACATATACACGCGCATAGAAGTTGATAAAATGGAAAAAAATGAAAAAAACAGGAAGAAAAATACAAAAAAACTATTAAAAAATGAAAAGTATGCTTTCCCTCTAATATGTCTGTGATCTTGAACAAGTCAAAGTGATGAATGTTGTGCTCAGGGCCCAAGAAAAGAAACCTCTTGATTCCTTAATGTAAAAATGTTACCGCTACTAGGCTTGGATTTCTCTTGGGAAGCCATTTCTGCACTGTCCCCTCTGGCCACAGGACACTAAGGAGAGGATTGTCTGAGAGAAAACACAGTCAAAGATGTCAAGAACCAAACTTTAAACAGTGTTACCTGCCCATAAGCCAAGATTTCAATGACCTGGGCAGTTGTAGGCTTCCCATATCTGCTCATAATTAATTTGATGCATAATTAAAACATGACATAGTAATGCCCCTTTCTACTACAGATGCTGTGTAAGGCATATTGATCTAAGTCCCACTGAAATTAGCATGTATTTCTACAAAATTGCTTTCCCAGCATGATATGCCATTTGCGGAAATGGAAACTTAAATCTAAATTCTTAAATACTGCATGGGGTCTAAGCCACCTGCCATTCTCTGAATTTAAAGCCACTCTCTAAGTAGCACTTGGAAATCTCAGGTTCTACTATCCAAATATAGTAGAAATCTTTCTCACTTTAATAAAATGTATTTTAATGAAATATGCCTAGTTCATATTAGGGAACATTGTACTACAAAATTTCTTTGTGAGAAAAAAATCTCTCTCTCTCTCTCTCTCTCTCTCCCTCTCCCTCCCTCCCTCCCTCCCTCTTTCTCTTTCTCTTCCCCCCACATAATTACACATATGCATTCACAAATATGCATACACATGCACACATACATATAATACACACATGTATATATACATACATATATACATGTACTTATACACATACATACATATAATCTCTTTTAGTGGGGCATATGCAGAAAACCACAAACTATACAGAAACTTGTAGAAATGTAGTTCAACAGACAGCTATAAAAATAATATATGAATTATTGAATCCAGAATTTACTCCATGCCTTCTTTCTCTGATCAAATGGTATTTAAAAAATCCTGGTTAGGCTTTCAGGACCCTATTTTTATTTTCTGTTCTTCATTCATGAGCCTTTCTTATGCTGAATGTTTTGTTATAGTCTCTTCTTTGACCTTCTAACCATAACTAGCCATCTCCTTTTCATTCTTTTTGATAGATCTGCCATATTCTATAATCCTTTGCTGATCTTATCCACAAAGGAATCACAAATTATTTCCATTTGAAGGTTATTTATTTGGAGAGATATTAGTAAGGTGACACCTTGTTCTTCTATGAGGCCACTGGAAGACAAGAGGATCCTTTCTCTGAGAAGTAAAAGGAGGTCAATCTTGTTTGAGGTCCCATTTCTGATAATGGCTTTACCAAGATTTGTCCATTTTGGTGTTTTCTAGGCAGAACAGTTTTTAGACAGAATAACTATCTCCTCTTGCGTGAAACCTAAGAAACAAGGAAAATACATTTGCTTCAGGGCAACTATGCCAACAAAAGCACAGCAGAGTTATAATTTTAGCATTTCTAGGCTGAAAAGTACCTAAGAGATTTTGTATACTGCCTCATTTACATGAGAAAGAAACTGAGACCAAGCAAATCAAAGCATTCTCTTGTCCAGCCCCTGCTGGAAACATAAATTGTTCCTAGTACATCACAAAAGAGTTCATGAAAACCTCCCAAGGGCAGAGCTCAGTACTTATTATGAAAGTGTAATCCATTTAGGGACAATAAGATAACTTGGCCAAAGAGACACAGGAAAGTCAGTGGCAGATTAATAATTTGAATTCCAGTTTGATTTTGCCACCCTAACAAAAATTCCAATATTTGGAAATCTTGGAAGAAAAAAAGGCTAAGGAAAAAAATGAATAGTAGAATTATTCAGTGTCATGTCAACAAGCAATTGTTAAATTCTTTTAATGAACCAGATTTTGCTCTAAATTCCAGGAATACAAATAAAATGTCTGCCTTCAAGGAGCTCATGTTCTATTGAAGGTAAAGAACAAGGCATTTAGAAGATTTCAGGCACTAAATTAATTAAGCATGAAGTTCTATACATGGTTTATTGCTCAGTTATCTCTAACAATGCTCTCTCTAGAATTCCTTTTTTTTTAAATTTAATTTTTAAATTTTATTTTTTTAATTACATGTAAATACAAATTTTAACATTCAGTTTTTATAATTTTGATTCTCAATTCTCTCCTTCCCTCCCATTCTTCCTCCCTCATTGAAAAGGTCTTGCAAAATAGTCATACCCCAAATTGTACACCATAGTCCGTAACATTCATTATGAAAATTACATGCCTAGTATGAGACATTATGTTCTTCTAATATAGCCTAAGGATGCATTGGCTTTCCTAGCTATCATAATCCTGTGTTTTTAAATTTTTTTCTTTGTTTGTTTTTCAGATAAACTGCTAACTAGCAGTAGACAACCTTATGCTTTTAAATTTGATTTTTTTTGAACCCAAATGTAAAAATTTACATTTACCTCTACTAAATTTAATTTTATTAGTTTGGGTACAATATCAAAATCTCTCAATGTCTTTTTTTTTGGATCTCAGTAGCCATCCAATGTGTTAGCTATCTTTTACAGTTTTGTTACTGTTTCAAATTTGATAATCATGAAATCTATATGTATCCACCTAAGGCATTGATCAAAAAAAATATTACATAGCACAGGGCCAAGCATAAAAACCTAGAGCACTCCTTTTGAGACCGCCTTGTTTATTGGCATTCAACCAGTTAGTGACTGCAAATTTTGTCATACTATTCAACCAGTTCCAAATCCACTTAACTATACCATTGCGTAGCCTATACGTCCCAATTTTTTTTTACAAGAACAGCATGGGTAAAAGATAAGGTCAAAATGAGTACATGATTTAGACATAAAAGGTGTAACTTAAGCAAATTAAAAGAACAATTAATAGTTTAACTGTTAGATCTATTGAGAAAGGAAGAATTTATGACCAAACACAAGATAGCATTACAAAATGTAAAACAGAGAATTTTGATTATATTAAGCTAAAAAGGTTTGCACAAACAAAACCAATGCAACCAAGATTAGAAAGAAAGCTAAGAAACAATCTCTACAGCAAGTGTCTCTGGTAAGGCCTCATTTCTCAAATACATAGAGAACAGAGTCACATTTATAAGAATAAAAGCCATCCCCCCAATTGATAAATGGCCAAAGATATGAACAGGCAGTTTTCAGATGAAGAAATCAAAGCTATCTCTAAGCATATGAAGAAGTGCTCTAAATCACTTTTGATCAGAGAAATGCAGATTTCAAAACTCTGAGGTACCACCTCATGCCTATTAAATTGGCTAGTATGATAAAAAAGGAAAATGATAAATGTTGGAGAAGATATGAGAAAATTGGGACACTAATGCATTGTTGGTGGAGTTGTGAACTGATCTAACTAATATGGAGAGCAATTGAAAGTATTCCCAAAGGGCAACTAACCTGTGTGTACTCTTTGATCCAGGAATACTACTGGGAGATCTGTATCCCAAAGAGATCATAAAAAAGGTAAAAGGACTTACATGTACAAAAATATTTATAGCAACTCTTTTTGGGCTGGCAAAAAATTGGAAATTGAGGTGATGCCCATAGATTGGGGAATGACTGAAAAAGCTGTGGTATATGGATATAATGGAATACTACTGTGCAATAAGAAATGATGAGCAGTCTGATTTTAGGAAAAAAACGCAATAACTTAGAAAGCCATGTATGACCTGGTGCAAAATGAAATGAACAGAGCCAGGAAAACATTGTACACAGTAATAGCAATATTCTGTGATAATCAACTATGAACAACTTTGCTCTTCTCAGCAATACAGCGATCCAAGATTATTCCAAAGGATTTATGATGGAAAATGCTATACACATCCAGAGAAAGAACTGATGGACTTAGTGCAGATTAAAGCATTCTATTTTTACTTTATTTTTTTCTTGTTCCTCCATGCTCACCCCTGAGCTGTTTTTTTTTTTCTTTCACAACTCTCATACATAAATGTGTTTTGCATGACTGCACATGTATAACCTATATCAAGTTGTTTACCATTTTAAGAAGGGGGGAAAGGAAGGAGGGAGAAAAATTTAGAACTCAAAATTTTGTAAAAATGAATGCTAAGAATTATCTTCACATATAATTGGGGAAAAGCTATAAAAAAGCATAGCATGGGTGACATTTTATTTTTCCTTCCCTCCCCAAAATTAGATAAGCTCTATGATTCTTAACAGTAATACTATTTTTTAAAAAGAAATAGCTACTCTGGTTTTATTTGGCCTTAGAGCCATGCTCTCTTTTTACAATATTTATATTTTTGTTTTGTTTCTCAGATGCTCACTAATTATCCCTTTGCTAAGCCAATCTAAAATTTTACCAGGTTCCAGATTTGTTTTTTTTCCCCATTAAGGAGTTAGGGAGTCAGTTCCAAGTGCATAAGAAATAGCTTCTTCTGAAACTGCTTTATAAGCTATATATGTGAACCATGTTTCCCTAGCAATAAGCACTGATATGGAGGCATGCACTTTGTAATAGACACTATCTGTCATTATCATTTTGAGGGTCGGACTTGGCATATTTTTAAATAAGTATTTCATTTTGATTTCCTCCATTAGATGCACTTCTTGTCCATGTGTCCAAGTTTCTTCTAATGTACACTCACTCCCTATTCTATTATTTGAGTTCTTTGGAGCTTAATGTTCTTGATTCATACATAGTATTTTGAATCCTACACATATCCTTTGACCTGGTAGAGAAGTAAGATTAATGATTAGTAATTAAGTACTAGTTTCTGGGAATGTAATTAAGTTTGCAAGGAAATCAAATTAAGAACCTTGATGGACTTTGCATGCTATTAAATGTCTCAAACTTACAAATAACAAATTATAGAGCTCAAGACAACAGTCTTCTTCATGCCACAAAGTGTAACCTTAAAGAAGTGAGGTTGCTTTGCTTTATCCCAACCTGGAGATTTGTAAGTCTTGGTTTTATGATATGATGAGAGTAATGAAAGTCCAGGACGCTGATTTTATTCTTGACTTGTAAGGAGAAAATTTTGAATTATTGGAAGTGGTTGTTAATGTTTACACTGGATAACTTGTTGCAGTAGGAAACTAATAGCATTTTAAAAAATTGAAAGACATTTATTTTTAATAGAATTTATTTGTTCATTGCTGCAGTTTGAGGGTAGAACGCTTTGGTTCAATTGATAAACTGGTTAATTAGGCCACTAGACATTTAACAAAGAAGTGACCAGTTTTCAAAAATAGCTATGGCGAACATAATTTCAGCTTAAAAACAAGATTTAGAATTGAGACTCTTTCAGTGCCTTAAGTCTAAAGCTGCATCTCTAATTATCATCACCTTACATTTGTAGAAAGGCAAGGTAGGAAACCATTCAGGTTAATAGAATGTCAGACTGTACACTGATATTGATAGCTGTCATCTTTAAAAGAAATTCTATTCATTATGCCCTTTCTGGTTATTCTAACCCCATAATGTTTCATTTCTGAGTGAAATTTAGGAACTTGTTTCAATGTACATAATAACAGCACCTGAATTCTTATGAATACTTGGTGACTGACTATCGCAGTCTTTACCCAAGTGTTTTGTTTTGTATAGCCTCAGGCTCAGTTTTTGTTTAGATGTTGGGTTGTAATTATCTTTTCCTTCAGGTAATTAAATTATATTCTCCATAGAAAAAAGATCACGAAGGTGAAGTCAGGCAATAACCAAATGTTTTCTTTCTGAAATCTGTCAGAATTCCTTAAAGGTAAAGGTTCGGTTATAAGGAATTGGAATGATAATTTTCCCATTGCTCTTTTTTTTGTTTGAACTAAAACTTTTAAAGGTTCTACATGTACACACATGTATGTAGAACTGCATCTACATGGACATGAATATATGGTATACAAAGGTGCATATACGCGTACCTATACGATACACTTATATACACATATTATGAATATGTGTATGTGTGCTCTGTATAGATATATGGAAATAATTTTAAAGCAATGTGATTTGTATGTTTTTGACAAAGATCTTATTGAGAACATCCATTATTACACATTTTCATAATCTAAGAAGCAAGTTAATATGATCAACGTGCACCAGGGGTGGAACTAAACAGTCCAGCTGGTCCAGTCCCACAAGGACTTCAAATAGGGTGTATTCTGATATTGGAAAAGCTTAATTTCACCCAGGGAGTCATAGATAAACGTTGACAAAAACAATTTTTGACAAGTATAAGAATAGATCATTCAATGAGCATTTATTAATCTTTTATTATTTGCCAAGCACATGGTCAGGTACTAAGGTTAAAAAAGAAACAAGCAAACCTAAAAATAGTTGCTATCCACTCAAAGTTTTTTATTCTAAGAGTGGGGAAAATATGTCCTTATATGTGTATCCAAAATATGTATAAAGTGAATACTATATAATTAGAGATTACAATGTTATCTTAACTGCCATGGAGATCAGAAACAACTTTCTATCATAAAATTCTCATTTATTAAACACCTAGGAATTTGCTAAGTTTTGTGGCTACAAAGAATGGCCAAAACTTTCTTTCTGTCCTCAGAGTTCACATGTGTGTGTGTTTGTTTGTGTGTGTATGTGTGTGTGTGTGTGTGTGTGTGTGTGTGTGTATAATTTATTTATTTATTTTTAGTTTACAACATTCAGTTCCACAGGTTTGGGGGTTCCAAATTTTCTCTCCCTCCCTCTTCTCCCCCACCAAGACTACATGTAATTCAATGTAGGTTCTACATTTACCTTCACATTGATCTCATTTACATAAGAGTTCAGTTGTAAAGAAGAATTATAACCAATGGGATGAAGAATGAGAGAAGAGAAATGAAACCAAAAAAGAAGGAAAAAAAAGAGAGCAAATAGTTTGTCTCAATCTGCATTCAGACTACATAATTCGTTCTCTGGATGTACATAGCTTTCTCCTTCATGGGTCCTTTGGAACTGTCTTTGAATCTTGTGCTGATGACAGGAGTCAAGTCTATCGAAGACAGTCCTTACAGAGACCTCGTGTCTGTAATTGTGAATAATGATCCCCTGGTTCTGCTCCCCTCACTCAGCATCGGTTCATATAATGCTTTCCAGGTTGTAATGAAGTCCATCTGTTCCTCCAGTATTGTAGCACAATAGTATTCCATTACATTCATATACCACAATTTGTTTAGCCATTCCCCAATTGATGGACATCCCCTTGATTTCCAATTCTTTGCCACCACAAAGAGCGCTGCTACAAATATTTTTGTATATATGAGTCCATTTCTCACTTGTATGATCTTTTGGGATATACCCTAAAAGTGGTATTGTTGGGCGAAAGGGTATGCATATTTTTATAGCCCTTGGGGCATAGATCCAAATTGCTCTCTAAAATGGTTGGATAAGTTCACAACTCCACCAACAATGTAGCGATGTTCCAATTTCCTAACATCTTGTCCAGCATTTATCATTTTCATGTTTTGTCGTGTTAGCCAATCTGACAAGACATATGTGGTACCTAAGAGTTGTTTTGATTTGCATTTCTACAATCAATAATTATTTAGAGCATTTTTTTCATATAACTATAGATATCTTTAATTTCTTCCTCTGAAAACTGCCTGTTCATATCTTTTGACCATTTCTCAATTGGGTAATTGTTTGTATTACTATAAGTTTGGTTAAGTTCCCTGTATATTTTTGATATGAGGTCTTTATCAGAGACATTGGTTGTAAAGATTTTTTCCCAGTTTTCAGCTTCCCTCCTAATCTTTGTTGCATTGGCTTTGTTTATACAAATACTTTTCAATTTAATATAGTCAAAATTATCCATTTGACATTTTGTAATGCTCACTCTTGTTGGGTCATGAATTCTTCTCTTTCCCATAAATCTGATAGGCCAGTGATTCCTTGCTCTTCCAAATTGCTTATAGTATCAGCCTTTATTCCTAAATCATGAACCCATTTTGACTTTATTTTTGTATACAGTGTAAGATATTGGCCTATACCCAGTTTCTATTTTCCAATTTTCCAAGCAGTTTTTGTGAAATAATGAATTCTTAACCCAGAAGCTGGAATCTTTGGGTTTATCAGAGTAGATTGCTATAGTCGTTGACTCTTGTGTCTTGTGTACCTAACCTATTCCACTGATCTAGCACTCTTTCTTAGTCATTATCAAGTAGTTTTGATGACTGTTGCTTTATAATACAGTTTAATATATAATATGGCTAAGCCACCTTCCCTAGCATTTCTTTTCATTAATTGCCTTGATATTCTGGATATTTTGTTCTTCCTAATGAATATTGTTATTATTTTATCCAGCTCTGTAAAATAATGTTTTGGTAAATTGATTGGTATGACACTGAATAAGTAAATTAATTTAGGTAAAATTGTCATTTATATTATATTAGCTTGGCCTAATCATGAGCAATTTCTGTTTTTCCATTTACTTACATCTGACTTTATTTGGGTGAAAGGTGGTTCATAATTGTGTTCACATAGGCCCTGGGTTTGTCTTGGCAGGTAGACTCCCAAATATTTTCATATTTCTACAGTAATTTTAGATGGAATTTCTCTTTCTATATCTTGCTGTTGGGCTTTCTTAATAATATATTGGCATGTCGAGGATTTATATGGGTTTATTTTATATCCTTCAACTTTACTAAAGTTTTTGTTTTTACTGTTTCAAGTAGTTTTTTTTTACTTGATTCTCTAAGTAAATCATCTTATCATCTGCAAAGAGTGATAACTTGGTTTCTTCTTTGCCTGTTCTAATTCTTTCAATTTCTTTTTCTTCTCTTATTGCTAAAGCTAAGATTGCTAGCACCAAATTGAATAATAGGGGTGATAATGGACATCCTTGTTTTACCCCAGATCTTATTAGGAATGCATTTAACTGTTCCTCATTACATATAATGCTTGCTGATGGTTTTAGGTAGATGCTATTTAAAATTTTAAGGAAGACTCCATTTATTCCTATGCTTTCTAGTGTTTTAAATAGGAATGGGAGTTGCATTTTGTCAAAAGCTTTATCTATATCTATTGAGATAATCATATGGTTTCTACTTGTTTTGTCGTTGATATAATCAATTATGCTGACAATTTTCCTAACATTGAACCAGCCTTGCATTCCTGGAATACACCCTACCTGGTCATAGTGTATTATTCTTGTGCTAATTTGCTACTATCTTTTTGCTAATATTTCATTTAAAAATTTTGCATCAATATTCATTAGCATAATTGGTCTATAATTTTCTTTCTCTGTTTTGACTGTTCTTGGTTTAGGTATTACCATATTTATGTCATAAAAAGAATTTGGTAGGACTCCTTCTTCCCATATTTTCCCAAGTAGTCTACAAAGTATGGGAATTAATTGTTCTTTAAATGTTTGATAGAATTCACATGTAAAATCATCTGGCCCCTGAGATTTTTTCCTAGGGAAATTCATTCAATTACTTTTTCTGAGATGGGGTTATTTAGGTAATTTACTTCCTCTTTCTGTTAACCTGAGCAATTTACATTTTCGTAAATATTTATCCATTTCCCTAAGGTTGTCAAATTTATGTTGTATACCAGTAGGCAAAATAATTCCTAATTATTGTTTTAATTTCCTCTTCATTGGACATGAATTTACCTTTTTTCATTTTTGATACTGGTAATTTGGTTTTCTGCTTTCTTTTTTTAAATCAAATTGACCACAGTTTTATCAATTTTATAGGTTTTTTTCATAAATACAGCTCTTAGTTTTATTTATTGGCTCAATAGTTTTCTTGATTTCAATTTTATTAATTTCTCCCTTGGTTTTCAGTATTTATCATTTGATATTTAATTGGGGATTTTCATTTTGTTCCTTTTCCAGATTTTTCAGTTGCATGCCCAATTCATTGATCTCCTTTTTCTCTATTTTATTCATGTAGCCATTCAGAGATATAAAACTTCCCCTAAGAACTGCTTTTGCTGCTTCCCCTAAGTTTTGGTATGTTGTCTCATTATTGTGAGGCTTTGAATGAAGTTACTAATTGTTCCTATCATTTGTTCTTCAACACACTCATTCTTTAGGATTATATTATTTAGTTTCTAATTAATTTTTAGTTTTTCTCTCCATGGCCCTTTATTACAAATAATTTTTATTGCATCATGGTCTGAAAAGGATGTGGTGACTATTTCTGCCTTTCTGCATTGGATTGTGAGGATTTTATGCTCTAGTACATGGTCAGTTTTCAAGTATGTGCCATGTACCTCTGAGAGAGGAAAGTATATTCCTTTTTATCCCCATTTAGTTTTCTCCAGAGGTCTGTCATATCT
This sequence comes from Trichosurus vulpecula, assembly GCF_011100635.1. Taxonomy (NCBI): domain Eukaryota; kingdom Metazoa; phylum Chordata; class Mammalia; order Diprotodontia; family Phalangeridae; genus Trichosurus; species Trichosurus vulpecula. The sequence goes on along the minus strand of NC_050574.1, from coordinate 448,976,916 downwards.
ACCTTTTCTAAAATTCTATTCACCTCCTCAACTTTTTTCTTGTTTATTTTGAAGTTAGATTTACCAAGTTCAGAGAGGGAGAGGTTGAGGTCCCCCACATGTTTAGTTTTGCTATCTATTTCTTCCTGTAACCCCCTTAACTTCTCCTCTAAGAATTTGTATGCTATACCACTTGGTGCATATTTGTTAAGTAATGATATTGCTTCATTGTCTATGGAGCATTTTAGCAGGATATAGTGTCCTTCCTCATCTCTTTTAATTAGATCTATCTTTGCTTTTGCTTTGTCTGAGATTAGAATTGCCACCCCTGCTTTTTTTTTTACTTTAGCTGAAGTACAACATAATTTACTGCAGCCTTTTACATTTACCCTGTTTGTATCCTCCTGTTTCAAATGTTTTATTTGTAAACAACATATTGTAGGAATATGGGTTTTAATCCATTCTGCTACCTGCTTCCATTTTATGGGAGAGTTCATACCATTCACATTCACAGTTATAATTACAAGTTGTGTCTTTTTCTCCACCCTATTTCCCTTCCCCCGATTTATGCTTTTATTTCTCCCTTCTCTCTTCCACTCCTCAAAAGAGCTTTGCTTTTGACCTCCACTTTCCTCAGTTTACCCTCCCTTTTGATTCCCCTCCCTCAACTTACTGTTTTCCCCTTGCTACTTCTTCCCTCACTTCTAACCACCCCCTTTTCTTTTCCCTTTCCCCTACTACTGCCTGTAGGACCAGTTTGATTTCTATCTTTATCAGAATATGTTATTCCCTTCTTGAATCAAATCTAATTAGAGTAAAGCTCAAATACTGCTCTTCTCCCTCCCTTCTTTCTCTCTAATATAATATGTTTTTGTGCCTCTTCAAGTGGTGTAATTTACCCTTTTCTACCACCTCCTTACCTCTTCTCCCAGAATCATCCCTTTACACCCTTTAATTATATATTTTTATCATTACATCAGTTATTTTATACTGACACCCTCAATCTCTGTATATCCCTTTCAACAGTTGTAATAACTGAACTCATCTCAAGATTGACACATATATAACACATATAAAACAATATAATCATATATAAGGATGTAAACTATTTGCTCTTATTGATTAACAAGATTTTCCCCTCGTTTACCTTTTTATATCTCTCTTGAGTTTTGTATTTGAAGATCAAATTTTCCATTGAGCTCTGTCCTTTTCATCAGAAGGTCTGAAATTCCCTTACTTCATTGAATATCCATCTCCTTGCCAGAAAAAGTATGCTCAGTTTTGCTGGGTAGTTGATCCTTGGTTGTAGTCCAAGCTCCTTTGCCTTTTGGAATATCATATTCTAGTTTCTCCTATCTTGTGTTGTAGAAGCTGCAATATCCTGAGTGATCCTGACTGTAGCTCCATGATGTTTGAATTGTTTCTTTCTAGCTGCTTGCAGTATTTTATCTTTGACCTGATAATTCTGGATTTTGGCTATAATATTCCTTGGAGTTTTCAATTTGGGATCTCTTTCAGGGGGTGATCAGTGGATTCTTTGGATGACTATTCTACCCTCTGGTTCTAGAACTCAGGGCAGTTATCCTTAATGATTTCTTGGAAGGTACTGTCCAGGCCCTTTTTTTCATCATGGCTTTCTGGTACACCAATAATTTTTCAATTGTCTCTCCTGGATCTATTTTCCAGGTCAGTTGTCTTTCCAATCAGATATTTCACATTTTCTTCTATTTTTTTCATTCTTCAGATTTCATTTGACTGGTTCTTGATACCTCATAGAATCACTAGATTCTACTTGCCCACTTCTAAGTTTTAGCAAATTGTTTTCTTCATTTAGGTTCTGATCCTAATATTCCATTTTGTTAATTTTACTTTTCAGGGCATCATTCTCTCCAATTAGTTAGTGAAGCTCCTTAACCATTTTACCAATTTTATTTTTTAAAGATATAATCTCATTAGTGAATTTTTTTTTTCCATTTTTTTAGAGGAACATGTTCATCTCAGTCCACATATACTTAAGGATTCTTCTACAGAGTCCCAGCCTACAGGTCCAAAAGAAATCAGCAGTGTAGGTGCCGTGTCTTCATAGAACAAATCGATTCTCTTGAACAAAGGTCTCTTGAGGAAGAGGGAATATAGACTTACATCATTGTCTGGGTAGAAGGGAACACAGAAGGCTCCCATCTTATCCCACAAGCACAAAGAATGGAAGTCCAGAATTATTTATTTCCTACAAATCTCTTATAAAAGGAAAAAGTCAAATCTCAGTCCTGGGACGCCAACATGGCCTTACTAGTAGGTCTAGGGGTTCTAGGGTCCAGTAGATGAGGCTGGAAATAAAACTGCATCACTCAAAGCTGCTGATCAGGTGGGCAATATCCCAATTGCTCTCACAGAGAGACATCCCTCCACTTCAACTCCTTTCTCAGTCACTGTGGCAATTTCAAACCTTGTATAAGATCGAGGATCTTGGTAGTACAACACACACATGCAATGCTCCACCAGCTCCTGTGCCTCTGCCTGGCTTAGAACTTGTTTTTTCTCCAAAATCTCTCACATCAAGGGGTGAGCCAAGTAGGCACCCTAACCAGTGGCCAGCGTAGGGGCTTCATAGGCTACACCAAGCATGCCCACATAGCCGAGGAAGCTTTCCCCATCAGCAAAGCCACAAATGACCATGGTGTTCCAGAGTGGATTCATCTTAGAGCGGCGTCTGTACATGGCTCTAGTCAACCAAGAGTGGATAGCTTTTGGGCTATAACTGTGTCCATCACCCAGCAGCTCCTCATCAGTCACAATCTGGTCGATGACTTGCTTCACATACTGGAAATCAGCATAGTCCCCAGAAGCACTAAGCAAGGTATTGTTGTTGACCCATACCATTAGACAGATATTTTGGAAATGAGCCAGGGAGCCACAGGAACCCAGAATATTAGCTGCAATTATTACACAACCCTCAAATTTCACACCTAGGACAAAGGTCCCTGTCACCACTGAGTTCTGCGTCCAAGTAATCGGGCTTCTGCAGATTGTGCTGTCCGGCCCTAGGAGAGCTTCTGAGATGGGTGGGCCGTGGTAGAACTGGTCTGGTGAGGGGCCCACAAACCCAACCATAGCTCTAACAATGGTTCCATCTTAGTCACTCTGGTGAGGGGAAATGAAAGCCTTCCATTTTTCTTTTACCTCTTTAATTTGGTTTTTAAAATCCTCCTTGAGCTCTTACAGGAATGCTTTTTGGGCTTTAGAGCAGTTCACATTCCCTTTTGAGGTTTCAGGTGTGGATATAGTGTCAGTGCTGTCCTCTTCTGAATTGGTATTTTGATCTTCCCTGTCTCCATAAAAAGAAGCAATAGACTGGTTTTCTGGAATGCTTCTTCATATTGGTTATCTTTGGCTTTTGTACTGTGGCCTCTGGTTTTGTCAGCTAGAGGCTAGGGGGTCACAGGGTGAGGTGTGGGGGAGGGGTGGTCTGGCTGCTAGAAGTCTCCTTTTCCCCTAGGGCTGTGCTACAGCATGGTTGGTCTCAGCTGTTGTCTGCCCTGGTATCTGACACTTCCCTGACTGTGTGAAGACGTCCCTGGGTTCCTGGTATTGACCCTTGTTGTCTCCACCCCTTTGGGGCTCAGGAACTCCTGCTGTTCAGCTACTGAAGCCCCACTTCTAGATCTTCTATTTCAGGGTTTCTTCCAAGGGAATATTTTCTGGGTCAGGAATGGAGGGATGAGAACCATTTTACCTGGTCATCGTGGCTCCCGGAAGTTCAGCAAGGTGAGTTTTAAACCTTTAGACTGTGGACTGCAAGCCTTAGGAGTAGTTGTTCTTGCAGCCACAGGCACTGTGCTGCTGTCTCCCATAGCTCCGGCAGACTCCTGTCCTGGGCTGAGAGGCCTGGGGATTGCCACTAGTTTTGCACATCCAGGGTTCCTCCAGCATGGTTCCACAGCTGCTCCTGCTTTGGTGTTGTCTGGTGCAGTTCCACATGTTGGGTGCTCTCCCAGCCTACAGATCCTGTCAATCCTGAGGACTCTTCTGGCTTGGAAATTTGCCACACTGTAACCAGAATGGCCTTTGTTTGCTTTGAGTGACTCAATCTCAGTGAGCTTTACTAGCTGCTAAGCCCCAGGCCCAAACCCCATTAGGTGTTAATGTAATCCATGTGGATGTGAACCTCCCAGGGTCCTAAGGGGAGGGGCCAACTCAAGAACCAATCACCAGAGCTCAGGCTCTGGTGATTCAGATGATGTTTGATGATGTCTGAAGCCCTATAAGAAGGGAGAACAGAGCCATTTGTGCGGGGCTCTGGAGATGGTGTTGATGAGGAGACTCCAGGCAGCTGTAGCTAAGGAGCCCTCCAGCTTGTAAACCCAGATGCTGAGACTTTGTTGAACTCTGGTAACTATGTGTTGGGATTTGAATCAGACAAAGTCTGTCTGTCTGATGTTTGTAATTTGTTTGCATTTTGTTTTGAAGTTCAGGGTGCTGGGTTTTTCCCCTGAACTAACTGAATGATATTTGTATGCTGAATTAAAAGTAAGCTTGTCAACCCTTTCACCTTGCTTTCCTTAATTAAGCAGATCAGAAGAACCTGTGCTATTGGCAGCTTTCTGGGTGCTGGCTGTGGGTGAATCTTATACCCCCACAGAAGCTGCTAGCCAGATTGTTCAAACACACACTCAATCTACTAGTGGCTTCTAACTCTCTCAAATCTGCTCAGATTCACTTTCTTAGTGCTATCTGACAGAATTTGTGAGAGAGCCCTGGTAAGGTGCTGTTTTCATGCCTCCATCTTCGCTCCACCTTTGGAGTTCATATTCTGATGTGGATGAGTGATACACAACATAAAGGAAGGTAAACTCAGAGGGAATACTCCAATAATGGTAGGACTAGAAAGGGCTTCATGTAGAAGGTGAGACTTGAGTTGAAATTTGAATGACTGGAAGTGAGGAAGGAAGTGCATTCCCAGAATGGACAACTGGCTGTTCAAAGACATCAAAAATGAAAGGAAGGAAGGAAAGAAGGAAGGAAGGAAAAGAAAGATATGTAAGGAATTTTAATAACAGAAAAGGCAGAGTTAAGATGACACAGTAAAGACTGGTACTCATCCAAGCTCTCCTAAAGTCCCCTACATACAACTTTAAAATGATGCCTCAAATTGGATTCTGAGGTGGCAGAACAAATGAAAGGATGGGGTGATACAATTTTCCAGCCAAGGGAAATTTAGGAAGTCTGCAGGAAAGATATGATTCAGTGAGGTAGGAGTTGGACCTGGATCCCAGCACAGACTGCACAGCTCAGGCTTTGCCTGGGCACCATCCAAAGACCTTGGAGGCCATTCATTAGTGGTAGCAGCAGCTTTGGTAGCTCTCAACTAACAGATGGCAAGGATGTCTGAAAATTGGTCAGATGAAGATTACTAAGACCAGATGAAGGATCTTTCCACTTTGTCCATACACAGCTCAGAGTCTCAGTCCCAAAGCTAAGAGGAGCACTAGCTCACTAGAGTTGCTGACTGCAGGGGCACAGGGGCCTTGATCACAATTCCAGCAGAGAAAAGATTGATTTTGACCACTCACAAACCAGACAAGAGACCAGAAAAGCAGTGGCCACTCCTCCCTTTGGGTCATGCCACCTCGGAAGATCCTAAAACTGACAGACCATGAGAGCTAACTCAGAAAACATCAGTAAAAGAGACCTTGCAGCAATAATTCGGCTCACAGCTACTATGGCTGTGTAAAACCAGTAACACCAGCATACAGAAGGGGTGCTAACACAGGTTCTTTGACCTGCTTTTCTAAGGAAAGCATCTTTAAGGGGTTAATAATCTCTGTTTAATTAAACACACATATATTAATCACTTAGTTTAGGGGGGAAAGATCAGCCCCTTGAACTTCAAGGCAAATACAAACAGAAATTACCAATATCAACAGACAGACCTTGTCTGATTCAAATCACAGTACATAGTTACCAGAGAAGAACCAATGGGTCTGGGTTAGCAAAGTCAGGAGGCAGTTACATGGCTTGCCCAGAGTCTCAACACTGCTTCCATAAGTGTGCCCCAAAAGTCAAACATGAAGTTCCCCTCAATTATATCCTGTTTGGAACCCTGAGGTCTCTTGACCTCACCCAGCCTGGGTGTGTGAAAGTTCCCCCTCTCCAGTATCACATCATATACAAGTCAATGACTCTTGATTGTCTCTGTGCTGAGAAATAGCTGAGAAATATTCCAAAACAAAGACAGCAAAAGGTTTCCCACCAATTCAAACAAAGGGGAGACTTAATAGTCTTAGCATCCCAAAAGGGAAGAAAAGTTTGCCTTAGCAGACCTGAATCTTGGGACAGTGCTCCTTCTACCCTAAAAGCAGGGCCCAACTTTAATATAAAGTTAAAACCAAGAAATAGGCTAGAAAATGAACAAACCACAAAAAAGAGCTCAACTATGGAAAGTTACTGTGGTGACAGGGAAGATTGAAACACAAATGCAGAAGAGAACAATGTCAAAATAGGTACACGCAAAATCTCAAAAAAATATGAACTGGTCACCCCCCAAAAATTCCTGGAAGACCTCAAAAAGGATGTTAAAAATTCAAATAAGATGGGTAGAAGAAAAATAAGGGAAAGAAATAAGAATGATGCAAGAAAACTATGAATAAAAGATAGTCAACAGCTTGGTAAAGTAGAAACAAAAAAATTACTGAAGAAAATAACAGCTTAAAAAACTTGGCCAAACAGCAAAATAGGCACAAAATACACTGAAGAGCAGTACTTAAAAAGCAGAATTGGCCAAGTTGAAAGAAATAGGTACAAAAAATAATTAAAGAGAACTCCTTAAAAAGTAAACTTGGCCAAATGGAAAAGGAGGTACAAAAGCTCACTGAAGAAAATAATTCCTTAAAATATACAGTTGGACAAATGAAAACTAATGAATCCATGAGATGTCAAGAAACAATAAAACAAAGTCAAAATAATAAAAAAAGAAGAAAATGTGAAATATCTCATTGATGTGTGGTATGAAAAACCCCCACCAATTAAAAAGTTAATTTTTAATAAGGAGCCATCTCAGGGTAGGAACAGAAATAAAATTTTATTCAATTCTCATGAAAATAGGGCATCCTCTGCCAGAACAGATCTAGCAAGGGATGACCCGTACAAGGGGCAAAGCATCAATAATTATACCTAATGCAAGAGAATTCCTACCCACCTCTGACCCATCTCACCATTGGCTGGGAGGCAGGCTTACAATCTGAGCATGGAAAACTAGACAAAGAACTGGGAAATCAAGGCACAGAAACTCCAATTCCCATTCCCTTAGTTAATGATTACAACTGAGGTGACATCTATAAATCTGAAGGAGAATAGGTTAAGGGTAGGGGGAGACCCACTCCATTCTTCTACAGTACTTTTACAGTAAAGGAAAGCAGGTCAGAGTGACCCCATTCTAACTGAGCAAATCTTTAAACCAGAACCATAAGAAAGAACAAAAAGTTTCAGGGTAAACTTTCCCAGAGGCTGAGCAATCAGACTCTCACAGCTTCAGCAGAAATTTCCATTTCCCCATTTCCCTATTTCTTGATTTTTAAACATTTCTAAGTATAGATATGAATAGACACACACACACACACACACACACACACACACACACACATATATATATATATATATATATACTTATACATATATATTCCCTGTGAAGTCTTCACATTTTATTTTCTCACTACCTCACACATTGAAAAAAACAATTGACTTGGAAAATAGATCCGGGAGTGGTAATTTAAGAATTATTGGACTACCTGAAAGCTGTGACTTAAAAAAGAGCCTAGAGGGCAGAACCCACAGAACAGCAGAGGGAAGCAGGGCTCCAGCCCAGGACAGCCTGGATGGTCTCTGGGTGAGGTCTATTCCATATGGAGCTGGGAGCTGGGAGCTGGGAACCGAGTGGAGCAGAGCCCAGCCTGAGCGGCGTGGACCATCCAGACCAGAAGGTGGGCGGAGGGGGCCCTAGCGCCCTGAATATGTGAGCTGCGGCAGTTATCAGACCCCTTGACCCACAAACACCAAAGACTGTGGAGAAGGTTAGTGGGAAAAGCTGCGGGAGTGGAAGGAGTTCCAGGTTCGGCTTCCAGCCCCAGGGACAGCAGAGGTGGGGCAGCTACGGTTGTTGCTGCTTCCGGCTCCAGGCCCACCTGGTGGGAGGAATTAAGTGGCGGATCAGAGCAGGAGTGCAACAGCCTGCTGAAGATCTAAGCCCAGTCTGGACTGGGGGTTCTTGGGGAAGGAGTAGTGCGGGTCTGACAGAGCTGGCACCTACCCCCCAAACGTGGAACATAGCACTCGTTAGTCTACAAGCAGTCATACCCCACTGAAAAACTCAAGGGTCAAGTTAGTTGGTTGGGAATATGGCCAGGCAGCAAAAACGTGCCCAGATTCAGTCTCAGACTTTGGATTCTTTCTTTGGTGACAAAGAAGAACAAAACATACAGCCTAAAGAAGACAACAAAGTCATAGAGCCTACAACAAAAGCCTCCAAGAAAAACATGAACTGGCCCCAGGCCATAGAAGAACTCAAAAAAGATTTGGAAAAGCAAGTTAAAGAAGTAGAGGAAAAATTGGGAAGAGAAATGAGAAGGATGTGAGAAAACCATGAAAAACAAGTCAATGACTTGCTAAAGGAGACCCAAAAAAATACTGAAAAATACACTGAAGAAAACAACACCTTAAAAAAGAGACTAACTCAAATGGCAAAAGAGCTCCAAAAAGCCAATGAGGAGGAGAATGCCTTGAAAAGCAGAATTAGCCAAATGGAAAAGGAGGTCCATAAGACCACTGAAGAAAATACTACTTTAAAAATTAGATTGGAGCAAGTGGAAGCTAGTGACTTGATGAGAAATCAGGATATTATAAAACAGAACCAAAGGAATGAAAAAATGGAAGACAATGTGAAATATCTCCTTGGAAAAAACCACTGACCTGGAAAATAGATCCAGGAGAGAGAATTTAAAAATTATTGGACTACCTGAAAGCCATAATCAAAAAAAAGAGCCTAGATACCATCTTTCAAGAAATTATCAAGGAGAACTGCCCTGATATTCTAGAGCCACAGGGCAAAATAGAAATTGAAAGAATCCATCGATCACCTCCTCAAATAGATCCCAAAAAGAAATCTCCTAGGAATATTGTCGCCAAATTCCAGAGCTCCCAGATCAAGGAGAAAATACTGCAAGCAGCCAGGAAGAAACAATTTGAGTATTGTGGAAACCCAATCAGAATAACCCAAGATCTGGCAGCTTCTACATTAAGAGATGGAAGGGCTTGGAATGCAATATTCCGGAGGTCAATGGAGCTAGGATTAAAACCTGGAATCACCTACCCAGCAAAACTGAGTATCATGTTCCAAGGCAAAATATGGATTTTCAATAAAATAGAGGACCTTCAAGCTTTCTCAGTGAAAAGACCAGAACTGAATAGAAAATTTGACTTTCAAACACAAGAATCAAGAGAAGCATGAAAAGGTAATCAAGAAACGGAAATTGCAAGGGACTTACTAAAGTTGAACTGTTTTGTTTACATTCCTACATGGAAAGATGATGTGTATGCTTCATGAGACCTCAGTATTAGGGTAGTTGAAGGGAATATGCATATATATATATATATATATATATATATATATATATGTTTATGTATATATATATATATAAGTGAATGTGTATGTATGTATATATCTATGTGTATATGTATGTATGTGTATATATATATGTGTTTTTATATATATATATATATATATATATATATATATATATATATATATATATATATATATATATGTAAAAGAGAGAGAGCAGACACAGGGTGAGTTGAAGATGAAGGGAAGATATCTAAAAGAAATAAAATGAAACTAAGGGATGAGAGAGCAACATCCTGAGAGATGAAGATAGGGAGAGATAGAATGGGGTGGATTATCTCACATAAAGGTGGCAAGAGGAAGCAGTTCTATGGGAGGAGGGGAGAGGGCAGGTGAGGGGGGAATGAGTGAACCTTGCTCTCATCAGATTTGGCCTGAAGGGGAATACCATACATACTCAGTTGGGTATCTTACTCCACAGGAAAGAAGAGGGAGGAAGATAAAAATAAATAAAAGGGGGGGATGATGGAGGGGAGGTCAGATGGGGGTGGAGGTAATCAAAACAAACACTTTGGAAAGGGGACAGGGTGAAGGGACAAAATTCAATTAAGCGGGATGGGTTGGGAAGGAGCAAAATGTAGTTAGCCTTTCACAACATGAGTATTGTGGAAGGGTTATACGTAATGATACATGTGTGGCCTAGGTTGAATTGCTCGGCTTCTTAGGGAGGGTGGGTGGGAAGGGAAGAGAGGAGAGAATTTGGAACTCAAAGTTTTAAAATCAGATGTTCAAAAACAAAAAAAGTTTTTGTATGCAACTAAAAAATAAGATACAGAGGCAATGGGGCTTAGAAATTTATCTTGCCCTACCAGAAAGGAAGGGAAAAGGGGATGAGAGGGGAGGGGGGTGATAGAGGGGAGGGCTGACTGGGAAACAGGGCAACCAGAATATAAGCCATCTTGGAGTGGGGGGGGAGGGTAGAAATGGGGAGAAAATTTGTAATTCAAACTGTTGTGAAAATCAGTGCTGAAAACCAAATATGTTAAATAAATAAATTTAAATTAAATTTTTAAAAAAAGAGCCTTTATATCACATTTGAAGAAATTACTAAAGAAAACTTTCCTGATATTGTAGATCCAGAGGGTAAAATAGAAATTGAAAAAATCTTCCAACCACCTCCTGAAAGAGATCCCAAAATGAAAACACTAAACACTACTATAGCCAAATCCAGTGTTCTCAGGTCAAGGAGAAAGTATTGCAAGAAGCCAGAAGGGAGTGAAAAAAAATAATTAAAAGTTCATGGAGCCACAACCAGAATGACACATGATTTAGCAGCTTTTACATTAAAGGATTAGGGGACTTGAAATATGATATTCCAAAAGGTAAAGGAGCCAGGATTATAATGAAAAATAATCTCCGCAGAAAAGCTGATTATAATCCTTTGGGGGAAAACCTGGATATTCAATTAAATAGAAGACTTTCAAGCATTCCTGATGAAATGGAGTAGAATACAAAATTTGACTTTTAAGTACAAGACTCAAGAGAAGCACTAAAAGGTAAACTGGAAAGGGAAATTGTAAGGGATTCACTACGGTTAAACTGCTCGTATTCCTACATGGGAAGATGATACTTGTAACTCCTAAGATCTTTATCATTATTAGGACAGTTAGAAGGAATATACATAGTCAGAGGGCAGGGGGCGAGTTAATTATGATGGAATTGTTTAAAAACATAAGGGTTGAGAAAGAAAATTGCACCAGAAGAAGGAGGGAAGGAGAGGTAGAAGGTGCAAATTATCCCACATGAAAGTGCTTTTACAGTGAAGGGGAAAATGGGTAAGGTGGCAGGAAACACTTTACCCTTACATTCAAAGGAATTGTCTCAAAGAGAAAATAACATATATTCAATTGGGTACAGAAATCTATCTTACTCTCTAGGTGTGGTTGCTGAAAGACTGTGGAAACAAAAGTTTGATATTCTGAGAATATCAATGCATGCAAATGCAATGGATGCCAATTGCCTAACAAAGCAGTAACAGACCTACTCAGTTTATGCCTGGACCCAAATACAGGGGGAGACAGACTTTTGTTCATTAAAAGCAATCAAATAAGTCCAATTAACTGAAAGGATATACTATAAAATTAGGTAATCTGATTTCTAATTGGAAGAATGATTAGGGACTTTTCAAATTTGGAGGGAGAAAGTGAATAGGTGCAATTACCTTAATTTGGAAAAAAAGAGATTCCCTAATTCCCCTAAATATATAAAAATCCAATGACCATGGAAACATAAATGACTGATCATTATGGCATCAGTTATATGGATTTCTTGCTAGGTATAATTTTTTTTTTATAAATTTCTTTATTTATTTTTAGTTTACCACGCACGGTTCTACATAGTTTTGAGTTCTAGTTTTTCTCCCCTCCCTCCCCCCTCCCTCCCCAAGACGGCATGAAGTCTCATATAAAGGTCATGTATAACTTCGCATTGAATTAATTTATGCACTAGTCAAGTCGTGGAGAAGAATTTTGACCAATGGAATGAATCATGAGAAAGAAGAAACAGAACCATAAAAAAAAAACCCAAAAACAAAAACAAAAGAGAAGCAGAAAAGGCGAGCATGTAGTGTGCCTCAGTCTGTATTCAAACTTCGCAGTTCTTTGTCTTGATGAAGATAGCATTCTCCATCATGAGTCCGCTGGAGTTGTCCTTGCCCCTTAGGTTGCTGAGAAAAGCGCACTTTGTCAGGGTTGGTCCTCATGGAATCCATATATCTGTGGCTGTGCACAACGTTCTCCTGGCTCTGCTCCGCTCACTCAGCATTATGTCGTGTAGGTTTTTCCAGGTTGTTATGAAGTCTGCATCATCCCCATTTCTTATGGCACAATAGTATTCCATTACCTTCATGTACCACAGTTTGTTCAGCCATTCCCCAATTGATGGGCATCCCTTTGATTTCCAATTCTTGGCTACCACAAAGAGAGCCGCTATAAATATTCTTGTACATATGGGTCCTTTTCCGGCTTGCGTGATTTCTTTGGGATACAACCCTAGAAGTGGTATTGCTGGGTCAAAGGGTATGAACATTTCTATAGCCCTTTGGGCATAGTTCCAAACCGCCCTCCAAAATGGCTGGATCAGCTCACAACTCCACCAGCAATGCAACAATGTTCCAATTTCCCCACATCCTTTCCAGCATTTATCATTCTCCTGATTTGTTTTTTAGCCAATCTGACAGGAGAGATGTGGTATCTAAGAGTTGTTTTGATTTGCATTTCTCTAATCAGCAGCGATCCAGAGCATTTTTCCATATGCCTGTAGATAGCTTTAATTTCTTCGTCAGAAAACTGCCTGTTCATATCCTTTGACCATTTCTCAATTGGGGAATGCCTTGTATTCCTATATATTTGGCTTAGCTCCCTATATATTTTAGAGATGAGGCCTTTATCAGAGATACTAGTTGCAAAGATTTTCTCCCAATTTTCTGCTTCGCTCCTAATTCTTGTTGCATTGGCTTTTTTTGTACAAAAACATTTCAATTTGACATAATCAAAATTATCCATTTTGCATTTTGTAATGCTATCTCTTGTTGGGTCATGAATTCTTTACTTTTCCACAAATCTGATAAGTAAACTATTCCTTGCTTTCCCAAATTACTTAGAGTATCAACTTTTACTCCTAAATCATGAACCCATTTTGACTTTATTTTGGTATATGGTGTAAGATATTGGTCTATGCCCAGTTTTTGCCCTACCATTTTCCAATTTTCCCAACAGTTTTTGTGAAATAGTGAATTATTAGCCCAGAAACTGTCCTCTTTGGGTTTATCAAAGAGTAGATTGCTAAACTTGTTGATTTCACCTATTTGTGTACCTATCCTATTCCACTGATCCACACCCCTGTTTCTTAACCAGTACCAGGCAGTTTTGATGACTGCTGCTGTGTAGTACAGTTTAATATCTGGTGTGGCTAAGCCACCATCTCTAGCATGTCTTTTCATTGATATCCTAGATACTCTAGACCTCTTGTTTTTCCAAATGAATTTTGTTATTATTTTGTCCAGCTCAGTAAAAAAAAAAATTTTTGGTAGTTCGATTGGTATGGCACTGAATAGATAGATTAATTTAGGTAGAATTGTCATTTTTATTATATTAGCTCGGCCTAGCCATGAGCAACTGATATTTCTCCATTTATTTAGATCTGATTTTATTCGCGTGAAAAGTGTTTCATAGTTATGTTCATATAGGCCCTGGGTTTGTCTTGGCAAATAGACTCCCAAATATTTTATAGTGCCTTCAGTAACTTTGAATGGAATTTCTCTTTCTATCTCTTGCTGTTGGGCTTTGTCAGTAATGGATAGGAATGCTGAGGATTTACGTGGGTTTATTTTATATCCTGCAACTTTGCTAAAGTTGTCTATTATTTCAAGTAGTTTTTTACTTGATTCTCTAGGATTCTCTAGATAAATCATTATATCATCTGCAAAAAGTGATAATTTAGTTTCTTCTTTTCCTATTCTAATTCCTTCAATTTCTTTTTCTTCTCTTATTGCTTAATGCTTCCAGTACCAAATTGAATAATAGGGGTGATAATGGACATCCTTGTTTCACCCCTGATCTTATTGGGAATGCATCTAGTTTATCCCCATTACAAATAATGCTTGTTGATGGTTTTAGGTAGATGCTATTTATAATTTTGAGGAAGGTTCCACTTATTCCAATGCTTTCTAGTGTTTTTAATAGGAATGGTTGTTGTACTTTGTCAAAGGGTTTTTCCCTATTTTCCCTATTTTATTCATGTAGGCATTTAGAGATATAAAACTCCCCCTAAGAACTACTTTTGCTGCATCCCATAAGTTTTGGTATGTTGTTTCATTATTGTCCTTCTCTTGAATGAAATTATTAATTGTTTCTCTGATTTGATCTTTGGCCCACTCACTCTTTAGAATTAAATTATTTAGTTTCCAATTAGTTTTTAGCTTATTTTTCCATGGTACTTTATTAAAAATGATTCTTATTGCATCATGATCTGAAAAGGATGCATTGACTACTTCTGCTTTTCTGCACTGGATTGTGAGGTTTTTATGCCCTAGTACATGGTCAATTTTTGAGTATGTGCCATGTACTTTTGAGAAGAAAGTCTATTCCTTTTTATCCCCATTCAGTTTTCTCCAGAGGTCTATCATATGTGCCTTTTCTAAAATTCTATTTACCTCCTTAACTTTTTTCTTATTTATTTTGAGGTTAGATTTATCAAGTTCAGAAAGGGGGAGGTTGAGGTCTCCCACTATTATAGTTTTGCTGTCTATTTCTTCCTCTAACTCCCTTAACCTCTCCTCTAAGAATTTCTATGCCTTACCACTTGGTGCATATATATTAAGCAATGATATTGCTTCATTGTTTATGGTGCCTTTTAGCAGGATATAATGTCCTTCCTTATCTCTTTTAATTAGATCTATCTTTACTTTTGCTTTGTCTGAGATTAGGATTGCTACACCTGCTTTTTTTACTTTAGCTGAGGCACAATATATTTTACTCCAGCCTTTTACCTTAACCCTATGTGTATCCCCCTGTTTCATATGCGTTTCTTGTAAACAGCATATTGTAGGATTATGGTTTTTAATCCATTCTGCTGTCTGCTTCTGTTTTGTGAGAATGTTCATCCCCTGCACGTTCAGGGTTATGATTTCTATCTGTGTCTTTTTCTCCATCCTAATTCCCCCTGTTTATGCTTTTATTTCTCCCTTTCCCCTTCTCCTCAACAAAGTTTTGCTTTTGACCGCCACTTTCCTCAGTTAACCCTCCCTCTTTATTCCCCTCCCTTATCTAACCGTTACCCACTTGCTACTTCTCCTCTTCCTTCTGCCCTCCCCCCTCCATTTTCCCCCCTTTCCCTCCCTCTTCCCATAGGACAAGTTAGATTTCTAAACTTATCAGAGTATGTTATTCCCTTCTTGAACTAGATCAGATGACAGTAAAGCTCAAATACTGCTCTTCTCCCTCCCTTCTTTCCCTTTACTATAATATGTTTTTTTGCCACTTCCTTTGGTGTAATTTACCCTTTTCTACTACCTCCTTACCACTTCCCTCATAGCCCTCCCCTTTATATCTCTCATTTATATTTTATATCTTTACATCGGTTAATTTATACAGACATTCACAACCTATGTATATCCCTTTCATTTGTCATAATAGTTGTACCATTCACAAGAATGACTTATATATGTATATATATATATATATATATACACATAAAAAACATACATAAGATGATATAATCCCACTTAAAGATGTAAACAACCTAAGCTTATTGGTTAATGAGGTTTGTGGGGTTTTTCCCCCTGGTTACCTTTTTATGTCTCTCTTGAGTTTTGTATTTGGAGATCAAATTTTCCATTGAGTTCTGGCCTTTTTATCAGGAAGGTCTGGAATTCCCTTATTTCATTGAATGTCCATCACCTTGCCTGGAAAATTATGGTTAGTTTTGCTGGGTAGTTGATCCTCGGTTGTAGTCCAAGCTCCTTTGCTCTTCGGAATGTCATATTCCAATTTCTCCTGTCTTTTAATGTGGAAGCTGAGAGATCCTGCGTGATCCTGACTGTAGTTTCACAATATTTGAATTGCTTCTTTTTGGTTGCTTGCAGTATTTTCTCCTTGAGTTTATAGCTCTGAAATTTGGCTGTAATATTTCTTGGTCTTTTCAGTTTGGGATCTCTTTCAGGGGGTGATCGGTGAATTCTTTCAATAACTATTTTGCCCTCTGGTTCTAGGACCTCTGGGCAGTTGTCTTTGATAATTTCTTTGAAGATACTGTCAAGGCTCCTTTTATCATCGTGGATTTCCGGTAGACCAATAACTCTCAAATTGTCTCTCCTGGATCTATTTTCCAGGTCAGTTGTTTTGCCAATCAGATATTTCACATTTTTTTCTATTTTTTCATTCTTTACGTTTTGTTTTATTACTTCTTGATGCCTCATAGATTCATTAGCTTGCACTTGCTCAAGTCTAATTTTAAATGAGTTAGTGTTTACATTTTGCTTTTGAGCCTCCATTTTCAATTGGTTGATTTCACCTCTCAGGGTGTCATTTTCTCTCTTTAGATTCTGTATCTCCGTAGCCATTTCGCCAATCTTATTCTTTAGGGACTTTTCCATTTTTTCCATGTTTTCTTTTAGCTCCCTAATTTGGTTTTTAAAATCCTCCTTTAGCTCTTCCAGCAGTGCTTTTTGGGCTGGAGACCAGTTCATATTAGCTTTTGAGGTATCTGATGTATCTACTGTGTCAATGCCGTCCTCCTCCATATCGATATTTTGATCCTGCCTGTCTCCATAAAAAGAATCTATTGTCCTCGGTTTTTTTGTATTCATCTTCATGTTTGTTGTTTTCCCTTTTCCTGGCGTTACAACTAATTTCTATCTTTGGGCTCTCTGTCCCAGCTTTCTTATTCTGGGGGTTGTGAGTCTAGAATTAAAACCTTCAGTTTCCTGAGGTGTGGGGGAGGGGTCTGGCTCCCTGGCGTCTCACTCCCTGTGGGTGCTCTCTAGCACTTACTTTTCAGCAATGGTCTCAGCTGTTTGTTGTTTGAGCTGATGTCTGGCACTTCGCCTGGGGGAGCAAGGTTACGTCTGGGCTCCTGGCGTTGACCCCTGCTTCTAGTATTTGTCCTGTGAGGCCCCGCTACTCTCTCCTCTGTTTCAGTTCTCTCTCTCTTTTTTTTTTTTTCCGAGGAATTCTCTGGGTGAGGGGGGTAGGGATTAGAGCCGTTTACCTGGCCATTGAGTCTTCCGGAAGTTCAAGAACCCGAGTTCCTGGTCAAGCATCAGGAGTGGGTATTTTCACGGCTGGTGGCGTTGCGCTGCCTCTCGTCACTCCCACAGACTGCCTTCCTGTGTTGGGAGTCCTGGGGATCTCTGCCGGTTCCGGGCGCCCAGCTTTCTCCCAGCCCGTCTCCCACGTGGATTTCTCGGCCAGCCGCTTCCGCCTTGGTCTGGAGCCGCTCCGCACCAAGCACTCTCCTAGCCTGCAGGTTCGTTCCTCCGGCCTTTCAGTCTCTCCCGGCTCGGAAATTTGCCCCACGCAGACTGCTCGCGGTTTCTGACTCTCTCAAATCTGCTCAAATTCACTTTTTTATGGGAATCTGACAGACCTTGTGAGAGAGCTCCGGTAAGATGCTGCCTTCATGCGGCCATCTTGGCTCCGCCCCCTGCTAGGTATAATTTTGAGAAAATCTTTGCATTGATTTTTGGTCCTAAGATTCTGGCCAGCATAGTTTAGGTCATTTGAAGGTTTTCTTCTACTTCCCACAACCGAATAAGTGTTCCCATAAGACAGACATTGGACTAAATCCGTAACTGAATAGAAACTAAGGTAGCTCAAGAACTGAGTCACAAAATGGAATCAATGTGGTTCACTCAGTTCCCACAATTAGCTACTTACTCTCTTAATCCCCTCTATTTTTCTCCTTTTGATTTGGGGGGGGGTATACAACCCATTCCTTCTGTGGATCACTTATTTATAAGCAAAATTATAAGGTTTTTTCATATATTCATAATCAGAATTATCTAAGTCAAGTTATAGATCAAACTACTTACAGGACTCATAATGGATTAATTTTGAGGGAAGAGATTGACATGTCACCAAGGTAAGGAAGAACACTTTAAACACCATGAAACAAAACACCAAAGCAATAAAATAATGATCATCAATATTAACTAACATCAATTTTGCTGGTATCCTTGAAACCCCATCTTAATGTTTATTTATTCAGCACATTTTGAGTCTTAGATGTCTCATGTAGTTATCTGGTCTCTAGATATCTTCTCTTGTACATTCTTGAATAGACTTCATTCTCAGGACAGCTATGATTCTCCTTCTCCAGTTACAAATTACTTTTAGAGTTTCCTAAATAATTCTGATAAAATCAGTTGGTAACAAGACAATACAACTTAGTACAATTTCTTAAATTTGGTTTCCCATCCTGAAACTTCAGAGAATTTAAGTTTTTTATATACCAATTACAGTTTTTCTCTTTACCTATAGCCTGTACCTGATATAAGAATCACAAAAAATCCATATATGTATAACTTCTAAGAATATGGACAGGAAGTTTTCAAAAGAAGAAATCAAAGTTATCTATACTTATATGAAAAAATGCTTTAAATCATTACAAATTAGAAAAATGCAAATTAAGCCAACTCTGAGGTACTACCTAATGCCTACCTGATTAGCTAATGACAGAAAAGGAAAATGACAAGCGATGGAGGGGATGTGGGAAAATAAGGACATTAATGGTTGTTGGTGGAGTTTTGAATTGATTGAACCATTTTAAAGAACAATTTGGAACTATGCCCAAAGGACTATAAAATTGTGCATTTCTATTGACCCAGAAATACCACTATTAGGGCTGTATCCCAACCAAAGAGATTAAAAAGAAAAAGGAAAAGGACTTATATGTACAGACATATTTATAGCAACTATTTTTGTGGTGTTAAAGAATTGGAAATTGTGAGGATTCTCATAAATTGGGGAACAGCTGATGAGATTGGTATGACTGTGAAGGAATACAATGGTACTATAAAAAATGATGAATAGGATGCCTTCAGAAAAACCTGGAAAGACTTATGTGAACTGATGCAAAGTGAAGTGAGCAGAGCCAGAAAAACAGTGTACACAGAAACAGCAGTATTGTACAATGATCTTAGCCATTCTCAGCAATACAATGATCTAAGATAATTCCAAAGAACATGTGATGAAAAGTATTATCCATCTCCAGAAAAAAAAAACTTGTGGAGTTTGAATGCAGACTGAAGCATACTAAAACAAAACAAAAAATCCACATATATTTTGTATGACTGAACATGTATAAGCTATATCAAATTGTTTGCCTTCTCAATGAAAGGGGAGAAGAGAGAGGGAAGAATAGTAAGAGAATGTGGAACTCAAAATTTAAAAAAAGATATAATTATTTTTACATGTGATTGGAAAAAAAAAACAAAATATGAAAAAAGAACTTAAAAGGAGTGTGGATGCTAAAATTTTACTGATTTCCAGCTTGCCTTCCTATAGAGATCCAGGAATTTCCCTTTTTGTGAGCCTGTAGACCTCCAATGCCAAGTGCTAAAATCCTATTATTTTAAAACACATTCCACATATTTTTTTTTCCTGCTCATCATGATATATAATAGGTCTTTCACTGTTCTTTACTCTTACAGTCCCCTTCTTGCCTCCCCCATTCACCATTAAGAAAAAAGGCATTTCACATAGCAATTACAGGTAATTTTGACTCTATGGGATGATTGACAGCTTTTAAGTTGCCATAAAATTCAGAAATTATGAAAAGTCAAAGAAATTGAGAAATTTAATAGGAAATGCCTACCAGTTGCAGGAACAGGGAATGGGGACAACCAATCATTCACTACTTTCTCCTTAATTTCAAATCCAGTCCTTTCCATACACATTTCTGTTCAGTGTTTTTGATTAAGTTGAGCAGAGAGCTAGAAGTAGAATCACATTGGCACCCCACTATGTCTCCATTCAGAGAGCTCACTAGGTAATTTCCCTCCAACTATCAGTCCCAATCTACTTTCTCACTATTGTAGCTTTGAATTTCTTGAATTACTCTAATGCCAAAATGACTCAGCTCAATTTTCTTCCCAGAGTCCTGGAGCATGTTCTTGTGATTTCATTTCAAGAGACTACCCTATCCAGAGGATACCCATGGCCAGATCCAATTTCCTTAGGCCTTTAGTCTAAAGTGTCTTGCTAAAGATAATAAAACTTATTATACTTAACCTGGAGAAAATAAGATTAGAAGACCATGATCACTATCCTAAAATATTTTTAATGCTTATATAGAGGAGACTGATGCTTTAGGATGGGGTTGGTCAATATTGTTTGGTAGAAAGAGGACTAGATGAAGAGTCAAGAAAGACCTAAGTTTCAATGCACCTCTGACACTTGACCATAAACAGATTATTTTACTTTTCATGTCTTAGTTTCTTCATGTGTAAAGTTTCATAATAATACCTTTAATAATTACCTCTAAAAGTTATTATGAGGATTAAATGAAATAAAGCATACAAAAACAAAAGGACTTGACCTGTGATTTAATTGGTATAGTCAACTCCCAGATGAGGAAATTCCCTCTCCCAGTACGGGTTAGCAACTTTTTCATGACTTAGAGTCTTACACAATTGTCTAGATAGGCACTGAGATGTTAAGTAACCTAACTTAGGTCACACAAATATTATTACTAAAGGCAGGATTTGAAACAAGATGTTTCGTTTGTTTGTTTCAGGCTCTGAGTTCAGCTTTGAATTGCGTATACCACAGTACTAAAAAAAATGTCAGATATTAGAAGAGCTGAGACCCTTTCTGATTCCATAAGAACTTGATTTTATATTTTTTGTAGACTTACTAGGATAAAATAATAATTTTAAAATATTGTTCTGTGGATAACTTTCGATGAGAGATGTTAAATAAGAAACAATATATTAAACAGTGGATCTTGTTTAATGAAGACCTTATTATTGGGCTCACCTTGCTTGTAGGTCCTATCCTCTATACTACCTAATAAATCACCTGAAGATTCAAGCCTCTCTGGTGACACTAACTAGTTTAGTTGAAAAGTAAATACCAATTGAAGCATCATTACTGCACTTATCAGGAGAACTTGGTGCTCTAATAAATGTACCCAATTTTGCAATTTGAGAGTAAGGATTTAGATGATGAAATGTATCACGCTAAGGTGAATACCTTGCTGAGAGAAATACACAGTTTTATGTAACTTGAAGTGGGATGGGGATAAATTGAATTTCTTCCGATTTCTTTACAGAATAGCCTGAAACCAAGTTGCTGCCTTTAAATAGGTTTACCAATTGAAAATCCGATTGTGAAACTTCTTAGTGTTTTGTTTCTCCAAATTTTAAAACACATTGAAACCATGTCCCTTTTATTTTCTCTTAGTTTAAAGTCAATAATGAGATCCTTAACTTTTTTTTATTTTTCTTACTTAGTAAGAAATATATTTGAAATTGATGTATATGTGAAACAAAAACAATGATAATACTAATACTTTAATGCAGTGCTATATAGTTTTCAATTCAATAACTATTATCTCATTTGATCATTATAGAACTATTGTGACATTAGATAAGGTAGCTATTATTATCTTTGTTTTACAGATGAGGAAACTGAGGCCAAGGGAACTTCAGTGAGGTACCTAAGGTCATATAGATGCTTAATATTAAAGGTGGAATTTGAAGCCAGGTCTTTGACTCAAGGATCAAAGATCTTTCCACTATTGCTACATCAATTTGTTTACAAATTTAGTGAATAGTACAGGCAATGGTGTGTTGGAGCAAACTCAGACTCAAGAGCTAGCTTGTTAAATTGTTAAACATTAAAATTTCAGTGTGAGCATTTATACGTTATAAATTCATAAAAAATAGGCCTAGATTTATGTTTTTGTTGAATCTCTAGACTTAAGAAACTGTTGCTAATATGAGTTAAACTCAAGTGTATGTGCATAATTTTTTTAATGAACCCAGTTGTTAAACATTTATCATCACAACTGTCTATTGCTTTACACAACATCATAACATTGCTTTTAATAAGCATTGCTTGAGTCAGACTTCCAGGGCTAGAACCAAAGTGGAAGAGTAGAGAAAGTGCTCATCTGAGCTGTCCCAAAATTCCCTTCCAAACGATTTTAAAATAATGCCTCAGATAAAATTCTGGAGTGGCAGAAGCAGCAAAAGGTCAGAGTGAGACATTCTTCCGAACCCAAGACAGTTTAGGAGTTCAAAAAGAGAAATCTGTGACATGAGGGAGGAGCTTGACTCAGAGTCCATATAAATGAAACACCAATGGTAGGACTAGGTCATGGTGATAGAAGCAGCAGCAGCTTCAGGAACACTCAAGCTAAAGAGGTTTATGGGACCTGTTGGAAAAAGAATACAGGGGACTCTTGTGCTAGCACTGGATGCAATACCAAATACTTTTTGGCACCCATTGTCAATTCTGCATTCTGAGTCATAGTTCAAGGGCACAGAGGAGCATTTTTGGAAAGAAGGATTAGAATCTGTGAGGGACAGCAGCACTTCCAGATCCAAGTGATCAAAGACCTTGAGGAGCAGTACAAATTGCAATCACAAGGGATTAGGGGCCTTCCTGTTTAAGGACCAGAGTGTAGACTAGGAGAGTAGTGTCTACCTATCTCCCCAGATAATAGCACTATCTTGGAAACACTGAAAAAAAAAACAGTTCAAAAACTTCTGAACACTGTTCTTCCACCCCCTATGCCTGAAATAGAGCCCAACATTAATAGAAAGTTCCAAACCAAGAAATATGGTAGAAAATAAGCAAATAGCAAAAATAAAGAAACCTGACCATAAAAAGTTACTATGGGGACAGAGAAGATCAAGGGGAAAAAAACTCAGAAGAAGATAATGAAGCCAAAGGAGTTTTTAAAGCCTTAAAGAAAAAAAAATGTGAGTTGGACACAAGCCTAACAAAAATTTATGGAAGAGCTAAAAATATTTTCAAAATCAAATAAGAGTGGTAGAGGAAAAATTAAGCAAAGAAATGAAAGCAAAGAAAGAAAATTATAGAAAAGATATTTAATAGCTTGGTAAGAGAATAACAAAAATACTGAATAAAACTACACCTTTACAAAGAGAATTTGTCAAATGGAGGAGTGGGGGGAGTTACAAAAATTCACTAATAAAAATAACTCCTTAATAAGCAGAATTGGGAAATGGAGCCAAGATGGTGGAGTAAAGGCAGGACCTCATTTGAGCTGTCCCCCAAACCCCTCCAAATACTTTTTAAAAACGACTCTAAGCAAATTCTAGAGCAGGAGAACCCACAAAAAGGCAGATTGAAACCAATTTCCAGGCCAAAACAACCTAGAAGGTTGACATGAAATGTCTGTTACATCAGGTGGGAGAGGATGAAGTAAACATGGAGGAGGTCTTGGAGTGACTGAATTACTGGGAGCAGTGGTGGTTTCCAGTCTTCTCAGCCCACAGACACCAAAGACAACTTAGAAGGTAAGCACGAAGGGTCTGTTAGACCAGGGTGAGAAAGGAGTGCAGTCTACTGCAGGCATCTCCTAGCCCTGGCCCCAGAAAACCAGGAGCAGGCTTGGGAGTGACTGAGTCAGCAGTGGCAGTGGCTGCATCCAGAGCTCTCAGACCACAGATGGTAAGGGGGTTGAGCACTTAGTCAGAAGGAGATTATAGGAGTCTCTTTGCTACTGCTGAGGCAGGACTCTGTTGCATTGCCCATGCACAAGATTAAGCAGCTTCTACACTAAAGGATTGCAGGGCTTGGAATATGATATTCCAGAGGACAAAGTAGCTAGAATCACAACAAAGAATCACCTACCCAGCAAAAGCGAATATAATGTATGAGGGGAAAAAATGGATATTCAACTAAATAGAGGAATTTTAGGCATTCTTGAGAGAAGACCAGAGCTAAATAGAAATTTTGACTTTCAAATGCAAGACTCATGAATCATGAAAAGAAATTCAAGAATCATGAAAAGATAAACAGGAATGAGAAATCACAAGGTACTTATTAAAGATGATATTTGTAAATCATAAGAACATTCTCATTATTAGGATAGTTGGAAGGAGTATGTATAGAGAGAGGTCAGAGGTATGAGTTAAATATGAAAGGATGATATCTAAAAAATAAAATTGACGGATGAGAGAGGAATGTACTGGGAGAAAGAGAAAAGGAGAAGTAGAGTGCGGTAAATTATCTCACATAAAAGAGGCAAGAAAAAGCTTTTACAATTGAGGGGGAAAAGGGCAGAGGTGAGGGGGAATTAGTGAGCCTTGCTCTCATCAGAATTAGCTCAGAGAGGGAATAACCTGCATATTCATTTGAGTATGAAAATCTATCTTACCCTACAGGAAAGTAGAGAGGAAGGAGGTAAGAGAAGGGAGGGCATATTGAGGGAGGGGATAGTCAGAAACAAAACACATTTGAGAAGAGACAGGCTGAAAGGAGAGCGAGAATAGAATAAAAGGGGGAGTTAAAATAGGAAGGAAGGAAATACAGTTAGTTTTTCACAATATGACTATTAAGGAAGTGTTTTGCATGACTACAATGCTTAACCTATATAAAAAAGCTTGCCTTCTCACTCTGGGTGGAGATTGGGGGGAGGGAGAGAATTTGGAACTCAAAGTTTTAAAAATGAATATTGAAATTGTTTTTACATGTAACTGGTGGAATATAAAATACTGAATTTTTAAAAAGGCAGAACTGGCCAATGAAAAAAGAAACACAAAACCTCACTGGAAAAATTAATTCCTTAAAATTTAGAATTGGGCAAGTGAGAGCTAATGACTCCCTGAGACATAAAAAAAAGAAAAAAGGTAAAAAAAATGAAAAATATAAAATAGCTCATTGAAAATAATAACTGACCTGGAAAAAAGATCAAGGAAAGATAATTTAGCAATTATTGGATTACTTGAAATCCATTATTAAAGAAAGAGTTTAGATATATTTCAAAAAATTTTCAAGGAAAAGTGCACAGGTATCTGGAACTAGAGGGTAAAATAGAAATGGAAAGAATCCACTAATCCTTACCTGAAAGAGACCCCCCAAAGAAAAGTCTCATGGATATTATATCCAAATTCCAAAGCTCCCAGGTCAAAGAGAAAATACATCAAACATCCAGAAAGAAACCATTAATATACCATTGAGCCATAGTCAGGAGCATGCAATATTTTATGAGATATGATATTAAAGGGCTAGAGGACTCAGAAAATGATCTTCCAGAAGGCAAAAATCTGGGATTACAATCAAGAATCACCTACCCAGCAAGACTAAGTATAATTCTTCAAGGAAAAATGAATATGTAATGAAATAGAAGATTTTCTGCTGAAAATACCAGAGGTCAATAAAAAAAATCTGACTTTAAGAGAAGCATAAAAAGGTAAACATGAAAGAGAGATCATAAGGTATTCAATAAGGTTAAACTGCTTTCCTCTCTGTGTAAGAAGATGATGCATGTATCATCAAAGAACTCTGTCATTTTTGGAACAGTTAGAAAAATTCTACATAGAAAGAAGTTGTGAGAATGAGTTGATTATATTGGGATATGTAAAACAAACAAACAAAGAAAAAAAGATAGTGTATCAGTAACACAGGATTCATGATAACAATGGTGACCATGAATATGCATGTATAGTTTGGAACTGCAAAATATAAGAGACTCTCTGTATAGAAGGCAGAAGAAGCAAAACGTTTATTCAGACATGAGAGGATGAAATCCCAAAACAACCCCAGTTTGATATAGCAGCAATTGTATCCTAAAACCAGTAAGTCCACTTCAATATAACAGCAAGGAAATTAAAACACAATTTCTCAGGCAGGGAGTCAAGCCATCCTGTAACCTTCCCCTCTGCTAAGGCCTTCCTGTAAACACTTGATCATGAATCCTAACTCTCTGTTTGCCTGCATCCTCTCCCCTTGAAGTTCTGAAAGCCATGGCAGTTCTCAGAGCCCTTCCAGTTCTCTCTCTGTCTCTCTGTCTCTTCAAGTTCTTTCTTTCTTTCTTTCTTTCTTTCTTTCTTTCTTTCTTTCTTTCTTTCTTTCTTTCTTTCTTTCTTTCTTTCTTCTTCTTCTTCTTCTTCTTCTTCTTCTTCTTCTTCTTCTTCTTCTTCTTCTTCTTCTTCTTCTTCTTCTTCTTCTTCTCCTTCTCCCTCTCCCTCTCCCTCTCCCTCTCCCTCTCCCTCTCCCTCTCCCTCTCCCTCTCCCTCTTCTTCTTCTTCTTCTTCTTCCTCTTCTTCTTCTTCTTCCTCTTCTCCTTCTCCTTCTCCTCCTTCTCCTTCTCCTCCTTCTCCTTCTCCTCCTTCTCCTTCTTCTTCTTCTTCTTCTTCTTCTTCTTCTTCTTCTTCTTCTTCTTCTTCTTCTTCTTCTTCTCACAGGTCTTTAGTCTTACCTTAAGGGCTACCTTTAGGGTATATACAGCCTATTTAGGGTCCAAGGGCTTCACACCTAATCAGCAAAACGGTGTAGGCCTAGGGCTTAGCACCTACCTAGCAAAAGGGTGTGGGCCTGCCTACAAACAAGCCTCCCCTAATCAAGACTCCCTTAACTAGCCCCACCTGAGGCCTATTAAATGGGTGGGGAAGATCTTTAATCACAATCAGCACCACAGAGGGTCAAGAAAGAGAGATCCCCTAGAAGAAGGGGCAAGGAAAAAGGAAGAATGGGGAACATGGTCTCATATAAAAGAGGTACACGTAATTTCATTTTATTTCTTTTAGATATCTTCCCTTCATCTTCAACTCACCCTGTGTCTGCTCTCTCTCTTTTACATATATATATGTATATATATACATAAAAACACACACACATATATATATCTACATACATACACATGCATACATATACACATAGATACATACATACATACACATTCACATATATATATATATATACATAAACATATATATATATGCATATTCCCTTCAACTACCCTAATACTGAGGTCTCATGAATCATACACATCATCTTTGCATGTAGGAATGTAAACAAGACAGTTCAACTTTAGTAAGTCCCTTCCAATTTCTGTTTCTTGATTACCTTTTCATTCTTCTCTGGATTCTTGTGTTTGAAAGTCAAATTTTGTATTCAGTTCTGGTCTTTTCACTGAGAAAGCTTGAAAGTCCTCTATTTTATTGAAAATCCATATTTTGCCTTGGAACATGATACTCAGTTTTGCTGGGTCGGTGATTCTAGGTTTTAATCCTAGCTCCATTGACCTCCGGAATATCGCATTCCAAGCCCTTCGATCTCTTAATGTAGAAGCTGCCAGATCTTGGGTTATTCTGATTGGGTTTCCACAATACTCAAATTGTTTCTTTCTGGCTGCTTGCAGTATTTTCTCCTTGATCTGGGAGCTCTGGAATTTGGTGACAATATTCCTAGGAGATTTCTTTTTGGGATCTATTTGAGGAGGTGATCAATGGATTCTTTCCAATTTCTATTTTGCCCTGTGACTCTAGAATATCAGGGCAGTTCTCCTTGATAATTTCTTGAAAGATGATATCTAGGCTCTTTTTTGGATCATGGCTTTCAGGTAGTCCAATAATTTTTAAATTCTCTCTCCTGGATCTATTTTCCAGGTCAGTGGTTTTTCCAAGGAGATATTTCACATTATCTACCATTTTTTCATTCCTTTGGTTCTGTTTTATAATATCCTGATTTCTCATCAAGTCACTAGCTTCCACTTGCTCCAATGTAATTTTTAAAGTAGTATTTTCTTCAGTGGTCTTTTGGACCTCCTTTTCCATTTGGCTAATTCTGCCTTTCAAGGCATTCTTCTCCTCATTGGCTTTTTGGAGCTCTTTTGCCATTTGAGTTAGTCTGTTTTTTAAGGTGTTGTTTTCTTCAGTGTATTTTTCAGTATTTTTTTGGATCTCCTTTAGCAACTCATTAACTTGTTTTTCATGGTTTTCTCACATCCTTCTCATTTCTCTTCCCATTTTTCCCTCTACTTCTCTAACTTGCTTTTACAAATCCTTTTTGAGCTCTTCCATGGCCTGGGACCAGTTCATGTTATTCTTGGAGGTTTCTGTTGTAGGCTCTTTGACTTTATTAATTTCTTCTGTCTGTATGTTTTGGTCTTCTTTGTCAGCAAAGAAAGAATGCAAAGTCTGAGACTGAATCTCGGTGCGTTTTCGCTGCCTGGCCATATTCCCAGCCAACTAACTTGACCCTTGAGTTTTTCAGTGGGGTGTGACAGCTTGTAGATTACAGAGTTCTATGTTCCACGTTTGGGGGGGAGGTGCCAGCTCTGCGGCACCAGCACTGCTCCTTCCCCAAGGACCCCCAACCCGAACTGGGCTTAGATCTTCAGCAGGCTGTGCACCCCTGCTCTGATCCACCACTTAATTCCTCCCACCAGGTGGGCCTGGAGCCGGAAGTAACAACAGCTGTAGCTGACCCACCTCCCCTGCCCCCGGGGCTGGAAGCCAAACCACGAACTCCTTCCACTCCCGCAGCTTTTCCCACTAACCTTCTCCACAGTCTTTGGTGTTTGTGGGTTGAGAAGTCTCGTAACTGCCGCAGCTCACTGAATCAGGGTGCTAGGGCCCCCTCTGCCCAGCTTCTGGTCTGGATGGTCCACGCTGCTCAGGCTGTGCTCTGCTCCACTCCGTTCCCAGCTTTTGCATGCAACTAAAAAAATAAGAGACACAGGCAATGGGGCATAGAAATTTATCTTGCCCTGCAAAAAAGGAAGGGAAAAGGGGATGAGAGGGGAGGGGGGTGATAGAGGGGAGGGCTGACTGGGGATCAGGGCCACCAGAATATAAGCCATCTTGGAGTGGGGGGGAGGGTAGAAATGGGGAGAAAATTTGTAATTCAAACTGTTGTGAAAATCAATGCTGAAAACCAAATATGTTAAATAAATAAATTTAAACTTTGTGAAAAAAAATTAAGATAAAAGAATTAACAAGAAACAAAATTAATAAACAAGAAAATAAATAAAAAAATAAAAGAGATACACAGAGAAGAAGGGAAAAAGAAGGCTGTACTTGAAACTCACAAATCTAAATTGGTTCAAAAAGGGTAAATATAAGTACATATTCAATTTGTATTAAAAATCTATCTTATCGGGGGCGGAGCAAAGATGGCAGCTGGAAACCAGGGACTTGCTTGAGCTCCCTGCCAGGTCCCTCCAAAAACCTATAAAAAATAGCTCTGAACAAATTCTAGAACTGCAGAACCCACAAAATAGCAGACGGAATCAGGGATCCAGCCTAGGACAGCTTGGATGGTCACTGGATGAGGTCTATTGCTCATGGAGCGAAGGGGAGTGGAGCCCAGCACCTGCAGCGTCAGGACTGACCAGACCAGGAGCCGGGTGGAACAAGCCCTAGTGCTCTGAATCAGTGAGCTGTGGCAGTTACCAGACTTCTCAACTCACAAACACCAAACACAACAGAGAAGGTTAGTGGGAAAAGCTGCAGGGGACAGAGTGAAAAGAGTTTGCAGTTCGGCCACTGCCCTGGGGGCAGCAGGGGAGGTGCAGCTACAGAACTACAGCTGCAGTTGCTTCCAGCCCCAGGCCCATCTGGTGGGAAGAATTAAGTGGCAGATCAGAGCAGGAGTGCAGAGCCTGCTTAAGATTTTCGTCAAGTCCGGGTTGGCGGTTCTTGAGGAAGGAGGAGTGCTGGTGTGGCAGGGCTGACTGTATAGAAATAGCTCTGAAATTAATGGCACATCCCCTAAAACTTGGAACAAAGTACTCTTTACTCTACAAGCAGTCATACCTCGCTAAAAAACTCAAGAGTCAAGTAAGTTGGCTGGGAATATGGCCAGGCAGCAAAAACACACTCAGATTCAGTCTCAGACTTTGGAATCTTTCTTTGGTGACAAACAAGACCAAAACATACAGCAAGAAGTCAACAAAGTCAAAGAGCCTACATCAAAAGCCTCCAAGAAAAACATGAACTGGTCTCAGGCCATGGAAGAGCTCAAAAAGGATTTGGAAAAGCAAGTTAGAGAAGTAGAGGAAAAATTGGGATGAGAAATGAGAATGATGCGAGAAAACCATGAAAAACAAGTCAGTGACTTGCTAAAGGAGAACCAAAAAAATACTGAAAAAAATATTGAGAAAACAGCACCTTAAAAAACAGCAAAAGAGCTCCAAAAAGCCAGTGAGGAGAAGAATGTCTTGAAAGGCAGAATTAGCCAAATGGAAAAGGAGGTCCAAAAGACCACTGAAGAAAATACTACCTTAAAAATTAGGTTGGTGCAAGTGGAAGCTAGTGACTTTATGAGAAATCAAGATATTATCAAACAGAACCAAAGGAATGAAAAAGTGGAAGACAATGTGAAATATCTCATTGGAAAAACCACTGACCTGGAGAATATATCTAGGAGAGAGAATTTAAAAATTATTGGACTACCTGAAAGCCATGATCAAAAAAAGAGTCTAGATATCATCTTTCAAGAAATTATCAAGGAGAACTGCCCTGATATTCTAGGGCCAGAGGGCAAAATAGAAATTGAAAGAATCCACAGATCACCTCCTCAAAAAGATTCCAAAAAGAAAACTCCTAGGAATATTGTTGCCAAATTCCAGAGCTCCCAGGTCAAGGAGAAAATACTGCAAACAGCCAGAAAGAAAGAATTTGAGTATTGTGGGAAAACAATCAGGATAACACAGGATCTGGCAGCTTCCACATCAAGGGACCGAAGGGCTTGGAATATGATATTCCGGAGCTCAATGGAGCTAGGATTAAAACCAAGAATCACCTACCCAGCAAAACTGATTATCATGCTCCAAGGCAAAATATGGATTTTCAATAAAATAGAGGACTTTCAAGCTTTCTCAGTGAAAAGACCAGAGCTGAATAGAAAATTTGACTTTCAAATACAAGAATCAAGAGAAGCATGAAAAGGTAAACAAGAAAGAAATCATAAGGGTCTTACTAAAGTTGAACTGTTTTGTTTACATTCCTATATGGAAAGATGATGTGTATGATTCATGAGACCTCAGTATCATAGTAGCTGAAAGGAATATGCATATATTTATATATATATATATATATATATATATATATATATATATATACACATATATATATATGTGTGTGTATGTATATATATATATATATGTATACACACACACATATGTGTGTCGATGTATGTATATAGGTAGGTGTGTATATATGTGTATACATACATATATATCTATATGTATATATACATGTATATATATATGTGTGTGTATACACACACACACACACACACACACATACACACACACACAGAGGGCACAGGGTGAGTTGAATATGAAGGGATGATATCTAAAAACATAAAATCAAATTAAGGGACCAGGGATAAGAGAGGAACATTTTGAGAGAGGGAGAAAGGGAGAGATAGAATGGGGTAAATTATCTCGCATAAAAGTGGCAAGAAAAATCAGTTCTGTAGGAAGGGAAGAGGGGGTACGTGAGGGGGGAATGAGTAAATCTTGCTCACATCGGATTTGACCTGAGGAGGGAATACCATACACACTCAATTGGGCATCTTACCCCACAGGAAAGAAGGAGGAAGAAGATAAAAAAGGGGGGACGATAGAAGGGAGGGCAGACAGGGGGAGGAGGTAATCAAAAACAAACACTTGCTAAATGGGACAGGGTCAAGGGAGCAAATTCAATAAAGGGGGATAGGTTAGGAAGGAGCAAAACATAGGTAATCTTTCACAACATGCGTATTGTGGAATGGATTTACATAATGATACACATGTGGCCTACGTTGAATTGCTTGCCTTCTTAGGGAGGGTGGGTGGAGAGGGAAGAGGGGAGAGAATTTGGAACTCAGAGTTTTAAAAACAGATGTTCAAAAACAAAAATAAAGTTTTTGCATGCAACTAGGAAATAAGATACACAGGCAATGGGGCATAGAAATTTATCTTGCCCTACAAGAGAAGAAGGGAAAGGGGGATGGGAGGGGAAGTGGGGTGACAGAAGGGAGGGCTGACTGGGGAATGGGACAACCAGAATATACACCATCTTGGAGTGGGCAGGAGGGTAGAAACAGGGAGAAAATTCGTAATTCAAACTATTGTGAAAATCAATGCTGAAAATTAAATTTATTAAATAAATTGAATTTTAAAAAATCTATCTTATCCAACAGGAAAGCTTGAGAGGAAGGGATAAGAAAAAGGAAAGGCTGATAAAATAGAAAGCAGACAAAAGGAGGCAGTGGTCAGACACAAAACAGCTTTTAGAGGAGGGACAGGATAAAAAGATAAACAGAAGAAAATAGGATGGAGGAAAATATATGGATAGTAACCATAACTATGAATGTATATGGGATGAACTCACCCATAGAAAGGAAACCTATGGCAGAATAGATTAGACATCACAATCCAACAATGTTATTTATAAGAAACATACTCAAAACAGAGAGATACACAGAGTTAAAACAAGGCACTGGAGAGGAATTTATTTTGCTTCAGCAGAATTTGAAATGGAAATGATAGCAATCATGATCTTGGACAAATCAAAACCAAATTAATCAAAAGACATATAATTAGGGAAACTACTTCTTACTAAAAGGAACCATAGACAATGAAGTAATAGAAATACTAAACATATATGCACCAAATGGCATAGAATCTAAATTCTTTGAGGAAAAGTTAAATGAATTACAGGAATAATAGCCAGTAAAACTATATGTTTGGAGGACCTCAACTTTATCTCTCAGAGCTACATAAAACTAAAACTAAAATAAATAATAAAGAAGTCAAAGAAATGACCAGAATTTTAGGAAAGTTAGATATGATAGACCTCTGGAGAAAACTAAATGGGAATAAAATGTAATATAGCCTTTTTAAATTGTATATGACCATGTATTGGGTCATAAAAGCCCCATGAGCAAATGTAGAAAAGGATAAATATTAAATGCATCCTTTTCATACCATAATGCAATAAAAATTACTTTTAATAAAAGGCCATGGAAGTATAGATTAAAAAAAATCAGAAACTAATCTATCCCTAAAGAATGAGTGGATGAAACAACAAATCATAGAAACAATTAATTATGTCATTATTCAGAATGACAACAGTGAGATAACATTCTAAAATCTCTGGGATGCCACTACAGCAGTGCTTAGAGAAAAACTGATATGTCTTAAAAAAGATGGGGCAGCTAGGTGGTGCAGTGTGTAGAGGACCTGCCCTGGAGTCAGAAGGGCCTGAGTTCAAATCTGGCCTCAGATACTTGACACACTTACTAGCTGTGTGACCTTGGGCAAGTCACTTAACCCCAATTGCCCTGCCATCCCCCTTCCAAAAAAATTTAAAAAATAGAAAAAGAAATTGAACTAGTCAATGAGCTCCCTAAGAAAAAAATCCCCAGGATCAGATGGATTTACACATAAATTCTACCAAAAATGTAAGGAACAATTAATCCCAGTACTATGTAATCGATTTTTTAAAATAAGTAAAGAAGATATTATACCAAATTCCTTCTATGACATAAACATTGTTTTGATTCCTAAACAAGATCAACTATAGAGAAAAAAACTATTTTTCTTAAAAAATGAATATTGACAAAAAATAAAATATTCAGAAGGTATTGCAGTAATACATCACAAAGATCACACACTATGACCAGGTAAGATTTATGCAAAGAATGCAGGTTTGATTCTATATTAGAAAAAAAAGCTATTAGTATCATTGACCATAACAATAAGAAAAAACAACAAAAATCATATGATTATTTCAATAGATGCAGGGAGAAAAAAACTTTGACAAAAATACAACACCATTCTTATTAAAAGCACAAGAAAGCATAGGAATCAATGAAACTTTCTTAAATTGATACTGTCTATCTAAAACCAAGAGAAAGCCATACATATGATTGAGATAAAATTGAAGCCTTCCCAGTAAGATCAGGAATAAAGCAATTACTTCTATTATCATCACTTTTATTCAACATTGTACAAAAATTGCTAGCTATACCAATATAATAAGAAAAAACAAAATTAAAGAAATAAAATGGGCAGTAAGAGAACAAAACATTAACTCTTTGCAAATGATATGATGATATACTTAGAAAACCATAGAGAATCAACAAAACAGTAGTTGAAACAGTTAAATTTTCAGCAAATTACAGTGTTTAAAATAAACACACAAAACAATCAGCATTTACTTTATATTTAATATTTCCCCCAATTACATGTACAAACAATATTTCAACATTTTTTCAATATTCAATAACAGCATTTTGTTGTTGTTGATGCGATTATTTATTTATTTTGAAAGTGAAGGGAAACAAAACAAAATAAAAGTTGTTTCAACCTGTATTGAGATGCCATCAGTTCATTCTCTGGGGAGGGCTACCGTTTTTCATCCTAAGTTCTTCAGAGTTGTCATAGATCTGTGTATTGCTGAGATAGCTAAGTAATTCACAACTGATCATCATACAATATCACTGTTACTTTGTACCCAGAACATTTAACTTAGCAGCAACCCATGTGGGTCTTTCTAAATGTTCCTGAGAGCATCCTGTTAATCATTTTTAATAGTACAATAGTATTCCATCATAATTACATACCAAAATTTCATCAGTCATTCTCCAATTGATGTGCATCCCCTCAGTTTCCAATTCTTTACCCCCAGAAAAGAACTGCTGTAAATATTTTTGTACCTAAGTTTTTTTCCTTTTTGTTTTTTACCTCTTTTGGGATATAGACTTATGCAAAGTAAAATAGATAATTTTGATTGCATGAAATTAAAAAGCTTTTGCACAAACAAAACCAATGAAGGGGAATTAGAAGGAAAACAAGAAATTGGGGGGAAATTTGCATCAGTTTTCTCAGAGAAGGACCTTTTTTCGCAAATGTATACAAAATAAGCTGAATTTATAACAATAAGAGCCATCCCCTAGTTGATAAATGGTAAAAGTATATGAACTGGCTTTTTCAGTAGGAGAAATCAAAGGTATCAATGGCCGAATTAAAAAAAAATTCTCTAAATCACTACTAGAGAAATGTAAATTAAAACAACTTGGAGATACCACCTCAAATCAGATTGACTTACAAGACAGAAATGGAAAATGACAAATAGTAGAGAGGAAGGGAAAAAAAATTGGAACATTAATGTACTGTTAGTTTAGTGGTTAGCTGGTCCAACCTTTCTGGTGAACAATTTCGAACTATGCCCAAAAGGATATAGAATTGCATATAACCTTTGATCTAGAAATGCCACTACTGAATCTGTATCCCAAAAAGATCACTGAAATGGAAAAAGGACCTATTTGTACAAAAATAGTTATAGCAGCTTTATTTTTGATGGCATAGAATTGGAAATTGAGGAGATGTCCATTAATTGAATAATGGCTGAACAAGTTGTGGTATTATGATTGTGATCGCATAGTATAATGCCATAAGAAATAATGAGGAAAATGGCATCAGAAAAACCTAGGAAGACTTGTATGAACTCATACAAAATGAAGCGAGCAGAACCAGAAGAACGTTGTACGCAATTGCAGCAATATTATAAGGATGATGAACTGTGAAAGACTTAGATACTCTGATCAAGACAATGATCCAAGACAATTCCAAAGGACCCATGATGAAACATACTTTCTGCATTTAGAAAGACAACTGATAAAATCTGATTGCAGATTGAAGCATACTTTTTTAAACCTTATTTATTTGTGTTGTTTTATTTTGTTTGTGTTTTCTTTTGCCATTCGGCTAACGTAGAAATATATTTTCCATGACTTGACGTATATAGTTGATAGCAAATGTTTGCCTTCTCAGAGAGAGGTGAGAGACAGGTGGGCAGGGGAGGATTTGGACTCAAAAATGTATTAACAATGTATAAAAATGTATTAACAAACATTTGCATATAATTAGGAAATATTTAGTCATATAGTTGCATAATTATATATGTTTATATATGTATGTATGTACATATGTATATGGATATATGTATATAGATAGATAGATATCTTCATCTATCTGTCTATCTATCTATCTATCTATCTATCTATCTATCTATCTATCTATCTATCCGCATTGCTTGAGCTCAGAACCTAAGTCAGAATATCAAGAGCCACAGAATTAGAGACCTAGAAGAGACTTTGGTACCATCTAGTCCATTCCATGTAAAAAATGAATCCCCACTCTAATTGGCCCATTATGTAGTAGTTCAGCCTCTTCTTGAAGACCTCCAAGGAGAGGAAACCCATCACCTCTCTAGGCAGTTTATTTCATTTTAGAAAGTTTAATTATTAGAGAAATTTCGCCCCGACATCAAGGCTTATTTCCCCTCATTGCAATGTCTACTCATTGCTCATGGTTCTGCTTTCTCGGGTCAAACAGAACAAGCCCTTCAAATATTTGAATGTAATTTTCATGTCCCTCCTTGAGTTTTCTCTTCTTTATGATAAATGCGTCCACATCATCCTTTTATGACATGAACTCAAGGCACTTCACCATCCAGGGTGCCCTTCCCTCTTTGGTTTATCATTGTGTTTAAAGCTTGGCACCCAGAATTGAGTACAATATTCCAGAAGACACCTGACAAAGTCAGAGTGGAAATGGGCCTGTCAACTCCCTGTTCCTGAAAAGCAAGGTTTCCCTTAATGAAACCCAAGATCAAATTAGCTTTTTTTTTATTTGCCACATTACAGTGCGGACTCAGTGGACACATGGTAAATGTCTGTACAGTCACATTCAATTAAGCCTAAGGTTACATACCAAATATTTAATGAAGCTAGGACTAGAACACAGGTCCAGCATTCATAGGCTAATGGAAAATCAATATTAAAAAGGGATCTCAGAGAGTATTCTCTTTCTTTTTTTTTTTTAAATAAATTTCTTTATTTATTTTTAGTTTACCACGCACGGTTCTACATAGTTTTGAGTTCCAGTTTTTCTCCCCTCCCTCCCCCCTCCCTCCCCAAGACAGCATGAAGTCTCATATAACTGTCATGTATAACTTCACATTGAATTAATTTATGCACTAGTAAAGTCGTGGAGAAGAATTTTGACCAATGGAATGAATCGTGAGAAAGAAGAAACAGAACCAAAAAAAAAAAAAACCAAAAAAAAACCCCAAAAACAAAAACAAAAGAGAACCAGAAAAGGCAAGCATGTAGTGTGCCTCAGTCTGTATTCAAACTTCGCAGTTCTTTGTCTCGATGAAGATAGCATTCTCCATCGTGAGTCCCCTGTAATTGTCCTTGCCCCTTAGGTTGCTGAGAAAAGCACAGTTTGTCAGGGTTGGTCCTCACGGAATCCATATATCTGTGGCTGTGCACAACGTTCTCCTGGCTCTGCTCCGCTCACTCAGCATTATGTCGTGTAGGTTTTTCCAGGTTGTTATGAAGTCTGCATCATCCCCATTCTTATGGCACAATAGTATTCCATTACCTTCATGTACCACAGTTTGTTCAGCCATTCCCCAATTGATGGGCATCCCTTTGATTTCCAATTCTTGGCTACCACAAAGAGAGCCGCTATAAATATTCTTGTACATATGGGTCCTTTTCCCGCTTGCGTTATTTCTTTGGGATACAACCCTAGAAGTGGAATTGCTGGGTCAAAGGGTATGAACATTTCTATAGCCCTTTGGGCGTAGTTCCAAACCACCCTCCAAAATGGCTGGATCAGCTCACAACTCCACCAGCAATGCAACAATGTTCCAATTTCCCCACATCCTTTCCAGCATTTATCATTCTCCTGATTTGTTATTTTAGCCAATCTGACAGGAGAGATGTGGTATCTAAGAGTTGTTTTGATTTGCATTTCTCTAATCAGCAGCGATCCAGAGCATTTTTCCATATGCTTGTAGATAGCTTTAATTTCTTCCTCTGAAAACTGCCTGTTCATATCCTTTGACGATTTCTCAATTGGGGAATGGCTTGTATTCCTATATATTTGGCTCAGCTCCCTATATGTTTTAGAGATGAGGCTTTTATCAGAGATACTAGTTGCAAAGATTTTCTCCCAATTTTCTGCTTCCCTCCTAATTCTTGTTGCATTGGCTTTTTTTGTACAAAAACATTTCAATTTGACATAATCAAAATTATCCATTTTGCATTTTGTAATGCTCTCTATCTCTTGTTGGGTCATGAATTCTTTACTTTTCCACAAATCTGATAAGTAAACTATTCCTTGCTTTCCCAAATTACTTAGAGTATCAACTTTAACTCCTAAATCATGAACCCATTTTGACTTTATTTTGGTATATGGTGTAAGATATTGGTCTATGCCCAGTTTTTGCCCTACCATTTTCCAATTTTCCCAACAGTTTTTGTGAAATAGTGAATTATTAGCCCAGAAACTTGCCTCTTTGGGTTTATCAAAGAGTAGATTGCTAAACTTGTTGATTTCACCTATTTGTGTACCTATCCTATTCCACTGATCCACACCCCTGTTTCTTAACCAGTACCAGGCAGTTTTGATGACTGCTGCTGTGTAGTACAGTTTAATATCTGGTGTGGCTAAGCCACCATCTCTAGCATGTCTTTCCATTGATATCCTAGATACTCTAGACCTCTTGTTTTTCCAAATGAATTTTGTTATTATTTTGTCCAGCTCAGTAAAAAAATTTTTTGGTAGTTCGATTGGTATGGCACTGAATAGATAGATTAATTTAGGTAGAATTGTCATTTTTATTATATTAGCTCGGCCTAGCCATGAGCAACTGATATTTCTCCATTTATTTAGATCTGATTTTATTCGCGTGAAAAGTGTTTCATAGTTATGTTCATATAGGCCCTGGGTTTGTCTTGGCAAATAGACTCCCAAATATTTTATAGTGCCTTCAGTAACTTTGAATGGAATTTCTCTTTCTATCTCTTGCTGTTGGGCTTTGTCAGTAATGTATAGGAATGCTGAGGATTTATGTGGGTTTATTTTATATCCTGCAACTTTGCTAAAGTTGTTTATTATTTCAAGTAGTTTTTTACTTGATTCTCTAGGATTCTCTAGATAAATCATCATATCATCTGCAAAAAGTGATAATTTAGTTTCTTCTTTTCCTATTCTAATTCCTTCAATTTCTTTTTCTTCTCTTATTGCTACAGCTAATGCTACCAGTACCAAATTGAATAATAGGGGTAATAATGGACATCCTTGTTTCACCCCTGATCTTATTGGGAATGCATCTAGTTTATCCCCATTACAAATAATGCTTGTTGATGGTTTTAGGTAGATGCTATTTATAATTTTGAGGAAGGTTCCACTTATTCCTATGCTTCTAGTGTTTTTAATAGGAATGGGTGTTGTACTTTGTCAAAGGCTTTTTCTGCATCTATTGAGATGATCATATGGTTTCTGCTAGTTTTGTTGCTGATATGGTCAATTATGCTAATAGTTTTCCTAATATTGAACCAGCCTTGCATTCCTGGAATAAATCCTACGTGGTCATAGTGTATTATTCTCGTAATGAGTTGCTGCAATCTTTTTGCTAATATTTTATTTAAAATTTTTGCATCAATATTCATTAGAGAAATTGGTCTATAATTTTCTTTCTCTGTTTTAACTCTACCTGGTTTGGGTATTAGTACCATATTTGTGTCATAAAAAGAATTTGGTAGGATTCCTTCTTCACCTATTTTCCCAAATAGTCTACAAAGTATTGGAATTAGTTGTTCTTTAAATGTTTGATAGAATTCACATCTAAAACCATCTGGCCCTGGAGATTTTTTCCTAGGGAGTTCGTTGATGGCCTGCTCAATTTCTTTTTCTGATATGGGGTCATTAAGAAATTTCACTTCCTTCTCTGTTAGTCTGGGCAGTTTATGTTTTTGTAGATATTCATCCATATCTCTAAGGTTGTCAAATTTATGGGCATACAGTTGGGCAAAATAATTCCTAATTATTGTTTTGATTTCCTCTTCATTAGAGGTGACCTCACCCTTTTCATTTTTTATACTGGTAATTTGATTTTCTTCTTTCTTTTTTTTAATCAAATTGGCCAAAGGTTTGTCAATTTTATTGGTTTTTTCATAAAACCAGCTCTTTGTTTTATTTATTAATTCAATAGTTTTCTTGGTTTCAATTTTATTAATCTCTCCTTTGATTTTCAGTATTTCTAATTTGGTATTTAATTGGGGGTTTTCAATTTGCTCTTTTTCTAGCTTTTTCAGCTGTATGCCCAGATCATTGATCTCCTCTTTCCCTATTTTATTCATGTAGGCATTTAGAGATATAAAACTCCCCCTAAGAACTGCTTTTGCTGCATCCCATAAGGTTTGGTATGTTGTTTCATTATTGTCATTCTCTTGAATAAAATTATTAATTGTTTCTCTGATTTGTTCTTTGGCCCACTCACTCTTTAGAATTAAATTATTTAGTTTCCAATTAGTTTTTGGCTTGTTTTTCCATGGTACTTTATTAAAAATGATTCTTATTGCATCATGATCTGAAAAGGATGCATTGACTACTTCTGCTTTTCTGCACTGGAATGTGAGGTTTTTATGCCCTAGTACATGGTCAATTTTTGAGTATGTGCCATGTACTTTTGAGAAGAAAGTATATTCCTTTTTATCCCCATTCAGTTTTCTCCAGAGGTCTATCATATGTGCCTTTTCTAAAATTCTGTTTACCTCCTTAACTTTTTTCTTATTTATTTTGAGGTTAGATTTATCAAGTTCAGAAAGGGGGAGGTTGAGGTCTCCCAATATTATAGTTTTGCTGTCTATTTCTTCCTGTAACTCCCTTAACCTCTCCTCTAAGAAACTGTATGCCTTACCACTTGGTGCATATATGTTAAGCAATGATATTGCTTCATTGTTTATGGTGCCTTTTAGCAGGATATAATGTCCTTCCTTATCTCTTTTAATTAGATCTATCTTTACTTTTGCTTTGTCTGAGATTAGGATTGCTACACCTGCTTTTTTTACTTTAGCTGAGGCACAATATATTTTACTCCAGCCTTTTACCTTTACCCTATGTGTATCCAACTGTTTCAGATGCGTTTCTTGTAAACAGCATATTGTAGGATTATGGTTTTTAATCCATTCTGCTATCTGCTTCTGTTTTGTGAGAATGTTCATCCCCTGCACGTTCAGGGTTATGATTTCTATCTGTGTCTTTTTCTCCATCCTAATTCCCCCTGTTTATGCTTTTGTTTCTCCCTTTCCCCTTCTCCTCCTCAACAAAGTTTTGCTTTTGAGCGCCGCTTTCCTCAGTTAACCCTCCCTCTTTATTCCCCTCCCTTATCTAACCGTTACCCACTTGCTACTTCTCCTCTTCCTTCTGCCCTTCCCCCTCCCTTTTTCCCCCCTTTCCCTCCCACTTCCCGTAGTACAAGTTAGATTTCTAAACTTATCAGAGTATGTTATTCCCTTCTTGAACTAGATCAGATGACAGTAAAGCTCAAATACTGCTCTTCTCCCTCCCTTCTTTCCCTCTAGTATAATATGTGTTTGTGCCACTTCCTTTGGTGTAATTTACCCTTTTCTACTACCTCCTTACCACTTCCCTCATAGCCCTCCCTTTATATCTCTTATTTATATTTTATATCTTTACATCGGTTAATTTATACAGGCATTCACAACCTATGTATATCCCTTTCATTTGTCATAATAGTTGTACCATTCAGAAGAATGACTTATATATGTGTATATATATATATATATATATATATATATATATATATATATATATACATAAAAAACATACATAAGATGATATAATCCCACTTAAAGATGTAAACAACCTAAGCTTATTGGTTAATGAGGTTTGTGGGGTTTTTCCCCCTGGTTACCTTTTTATGTCTCTCTTGAGTTTTGTATTTGGAGATCAAATTTTCCGTTGAGTTCTGGCCTTTTCATCAGGAAGGTCTGGAATTCCCTTATTTCATTGAATGTCCATCGCCTTGCCTGGAAAATTATGCTTAGTTTTGCTGGGTAGTTGATCCTTGGTTGTAGTCCCAGCTCCTTTGCCCTTCGGAATATCATATTCCAATTTCTCCTGTCTTTTAATGTGGAAGCTGAGAGATCCTGCGTGATCCTGACTGTAGTTCCACGATATTTGAATTGCTTCTTTTTGGCTGCTTGCAGTATTTTCTCCTTCAGTTTATAGCTCTGAAATTTGGCTATAATATTTCTTGGTGTTTTCAGTTTGGGATCTCTTTCAGGGGGTGATCGGTGAATTCTTTCAATGACTATTTTGCCCTCTGGTTCTAGGACCTCTGGGCAGTTGTCTTTGATAATTTCTTCGAAGATGCTGTCAAGGCTTCTTTTTTCATCGTGGATTTCCGGTAGACCAATAACTCTCAAATTGTCTCTCCTGGATCTATTTTCCAGGTCAGTTGTCTTGCCAATCAGATATTTCACATTTTTTTTCTATTTTTTCATTCTTTACGTTTTGTTTTATTACTTCTTGATGCCTCATAGATTCATTAGCTTCCACTTGCTCAAGTCTAATTTTAAATGAGTTAGTGTTTACATTTTGCTTTTGAGCCTCCATTTTCAATTGGTTGATTTCACCTCTCAGGGTGTCATTTTCTCTCTTTAGATTCTGTATCTCCATAGCCATTTCACCAATCTTATTCTTTAGGGACTTTTCCATTTTTTCCATGTTTTCTTTTAGCTCCCTAATTTGGTTTTTAAAATCCTCCTTTAGCTCTTCCAGCAGTGCTTTTTGGGCTGGAGACCAGTTCATATTAGCTTTTCAGGTATCTGATGTATCTACCGTGTCAATGCCGTCCTCCTCCATGTCGATATTTTGATCCTGCCTGTCTCCATAAAAAGAATCTATTGTCCTCGGTTTTTTTGTATTCTTCTTCATATTTGTTGTTTTCCCTTTTCCTGGCGTTACAACTAATTTCTATCTTTGGGCTCTCTGTCCCAGTTTTCTTATTCTGGGGGTTGTGAGTCTAGAATTAAAACCTTCAGTTTCCTGAGGTGTGGGGGAGGGGTCTGGCTCCCTGGCGTCTCACTCCCTGTGCGTGCTCTCCAGCACTTGCATTTCAGCAATGGTCTCAGCTGTTTGTTGTTTGAGCTGATGTCTGGCACTTCCCCTGGGGGAGCAAGGTTACGTCTGGGCTCCTGGCATTGACTCCTTTCTAGTATTTGTCCTGTGAAGCCCCGCTACTCTCTCCTCTGTTTCAGTTCTCTTTTTTTTTTTTTTTTTTCCCGAGGAATTCTCTGGGTGAGGGGGGGAGGGGTTAGAGCCGGTTATCTGGCCATTGAGTCTTCCGGAAGTTCAAGAAGCCGCGTTCCTGGGTTTTGCAGGCGTCAGGAGTGGGTGTTTTCACGGCTGGTGGCGTTGCGCTGCCTCTCGTAGCTCCCACAGACTGCCGTCCTGTGTTGGGAGGCCTGGGGATCTCTGCCGGTTCCGGGCGCCCAGCTTTCTCCCAGCCCGTCTGCCACGTGGATTTCTCGGCCAGCCGCTTCCGCCTTGGTCTGGAGCAGCTCCGCACCGAGCACTCTCCGAGCCTGCAGGTTCGTTCCTCTGGCCTTTCAGACTCTCCCGGCTCGGAAATTTGCCCCATGCCGACTGCTCGCGGTTTCTGACTCTCTCAAATCTGCTCAAATTCACTTTTTTATAGGAATCTGACAGACCTTGTGAGAGAGCTCCGGTGAGACGCTGCCTTCATGCGGCCATCTTGGCTCCGCCCCCTGAGAGTATTCTCTTTCACTGGATATCCTGGGACCAATAACACTGCTTGACTTTAGAATAACAGCCTCACAGTAATTATATTTGCAGTTAACTGTAATGCCTTTTAATCTCATTGC
The DNA here is from genome assembly GCF_011100635.1 of Trichosurus vulpecula. Taxonomy (NCBI): domain Eukaryota; kingdom Metazoa; phylum Chordata; class Mammalia; order Diprotodontia; family Phalangeridae; genus Trichosurus; species Trichosurus vulpecula. Next base: position 448,933,080 of record NC_050574.1, on the reverse strand, counting down.
CATAAATACTTCTGACTTTTCATCATGTGCCTATGAAAATTTATGTGGTAAGTAAACAGAATATAGTAGAATGATACACCGGTATATTTACTTCTTATATAATATTCTTTGTAAATTGCAGAGGTTTAATAATCCTAAGACAGAGGTGAAAAAAGAAACAATTTTCATATTTTTCAAAATTGTACAGGGATTTGGTTGGTGTAACTAAAATGTCCTTGCACTGAGAGAGTAGGCTCCATCTGCTTCCAACCTTCCCTTCGTCTCATATGCACTCAGCATTTTCAAAAGGCAGATGTTTTCAAAGTGGTCTTCTAGGTGTTTAATTTTAATAAGTTTGTTAGTAAAGATAGAGCAGAACTGTCAGTATGATGCCATACTAATATTTCATTTGAGAAAATATATTTTTTTTCTTGGTCTTTTAGCTAGGATCAAATGCTATTGGTTTTTCTCTAGGGACTTCACTGTTAAGTGGCAGTCTTATTTTTTTTGATATTTGCAATGTCCAAATCTCTCACAATGACTGGTCAAATTCTTCAAGGATTACAAATACATTTTTAGAAGTCTTAATCTTTAGCTTCTATGCATATAATTGTGGCATCGATGTTTTGATATATTCTTTGTCCTTGAATTCTTAGGCCAGAGGAAGGTCTGGAATGAGCAAAGCCTGTAGGGCCTCATGAATTCCTGCCAAGTATGGAAGAGTCACAGGTTAAAACAACTGGCCAACAAATAAAACAAAACAATGAAAGGACACCCGTGTGAAGCAACTATTTATTTTGTCTACACAAATCAAATAGTTGTGTTTTACCAAATTGATTAGGTTTGTGATTAATTGACAAAAAAAATAAAATTTGAATGTATTTTAGTCCCAGGCAAAATATTATTGCAAACACTTCAGACTTTTTGTGAGGTCTGTGCTGAATACTGGCTAGGTGCACCTTGGATCGTATTTCGTAGAGAAAGAAAGAGAGAGAAATTAGTAGGGCTGTGCTAATAGTAATTAATAATAATAATAACACTTTCAGGTTTTCAAAGCTCTTTACAAATATCACCTCATTTTATCCTTACAACAATCCTAGAAGGTAGTCACATTCATGTCTTCATTTTATAGATGTGGACCCAAAGGCAAACAAAGCATAAGTGACTTTTCCACAGTGACACCTAATTGCTTACTAATAAAACTCCATGTTAGTTATTTTGGGAGTACAGTGATCCCTTCCACATTGCAACTTTCCCTTTCACAGTTTCAATATGTAACAGGTCAGCATAAAAAATTAAATGAGAATTTTGGGAGAGTTTTGACACATAAAGGCCAATAGATGAAACAGAAAAAGTTTAGAAACTCAGAAATGCATAAAACATGTATAGAATTGAATGATATCAACCTAAATTTTGCAAATAGGTACTGTAAACACCCCATAAAAGAAAAAAAAAATCAGACTTCTTCTCTGGTACAAAAGGAGGGCCAAAAAATTTCATATGGGTCGTCTAGGTTGAAGGGGCACCATACCTCTAACTGCCATGATATGGAAGGGATAACTGTACTTCATACCTCGAAGTGCTTTAGGGCACATGTCTCCCAACTGCAGGTTATCAAAATTAAACTGTCTTTTCTACTCTTACTTTGCTAAGAGATAGCTTATCTAACACCCCTCACAATAGAAACCCAGAAAAATCTCAATTATGCTTAGATACTAAAGTACTTTAAATCTTTTCTCCTTTTTGCAATGCAGAAATATTAGCTTGTGACTGCAAACTTTTGTTGACATGTAGATCTTCCTCTCTATACCCAACCCCTTCATCCTGGGCACTCAGAATATAGCTAGTTTGCATGGTGGTTAGAGCATTTGTAGGGTTAATGGAATATAAAGATCTTCCCTGTACATTTACAGGCCTATGTGACTATATATGTTCCCTTTTTCTCCTTGAAACAGGGGCCATGTTCCAAGGTCTAAACGTACACAGGTATTTTGCCTTATCAGTCACGGATGTCTTGCTCCTTTGAACTCCAGCCCAGTTCACAGGTGTAACACATCCTGTGCTGAGTCACATAGAGCCAATAGGTGATGAGTCATGTGAGCTTTGGCACCCATTGGCATTGAGCTATTCAGGTGCTGGGCAACTTAGGCTTTCATGCCTTTCTGCACTGAGTCAAATAGGTGCTGAGTCTTTGTTGGAAAACTGTATATATTCTGGAAGATTGATATTGTCTGGGGGCTCACTCATGGGATACTTTGCCTGGGGCTTTTTTGCTATCCCCGACAGGACTCTGGGTAGCCATTATCAAGGGGCCCCCGGCTACTCAGATGTTGGTACTCTTCTAATCTGGTGATGTAAGTAAATTTCTCTACTACTCTGTTAAGCTTTCCCCTTCTATATTTCATCTGAATATATTACTACTGGCAATGGTAAAGTGTGTACTGTGATCATTAGATATTTGGAGCCCTATCTATTGAATCACTCATTCAATCTCTGTGATGTAACTTTATACCTTGTTTCTAATCTCTCTGCATTTCAGGCTGCTTGAATGGAATTAATTTTCTCCACTTTCAGGGTGATGACCCTTCCCCTGAACAAGTTAGTAATTGATTTTCTCCACTTTCAGGGTGATGACCCTTTCCCCTGAACCAGTGGATCATGTTGGTCTTTCTAGTTCTTTACCTTTACCCTCTACTTATATATTGTTTATCTTTCTATATTTCTATGATACTGTCTTATATTGTCCTTGCATGCGGAATAAATGTTACACTGGTTCAGTTTTGAGTGTAGAGTGCTTATTATACTATGTGATTTGATACTTAAAATATCTCCTCAGTGCATTGGACTTGGAGGCAGGAAAACCTGACTTCAAATACTACTGGGATAATAATCAGCTATGCAATCTTGGGGAATTCACTTAACCTCTCTAGGGCTTGCTTCTTTGATAAAATGAAAGGTATCAGCTTCAGGACTTCTTAGGTACTGTTTAGCTATAAATTTAAAATCCTACGAATCAGATTAATCCTTCCCCATTATCAAAAGCATGATTTTTAAAATATGAATTTATAAACACATTAGAACCTGACAAATTAGCTGGTTTGGTACATATATGTATATGTCATGTATGTCAGTCTATACACATATGTCATGTATATTAGTCATGTTGAGAAGAAGGCTGGACCTAGTTAGTTTGAAATCCTAGCATTTTGTTGTGTGTATGTATGTACATATGTGTACATACATACATAGACATATATAGATACATGTGTATACACATATACACACAAATACATACATGCCTGCATCGTAATGCTAGAAGGAATTTCGAACTAGGTCCAGCCTTCTTCCCAACTATGACCAAACCATTTAGAGTATATGGGTATTTTTCTTAGGTCTCCTGGGACAAAAACTCAAAGTATTTTTTCATCATGAGATTCAGTATTTTATCACACTGACAGTTGAGATTTTTTTTAAATCCCTGACCCAAATCTATCCTTAGGGAAAATGTAAGCCCGTTACTTCTGCTCACTAAAGGGATACCAGCAGAATGAATGAATGGTTTTCCTTTTATCTTTATACTTTGACATATTTTTTCTCTCTTGGTTTATTTGTATAAAGTAGTTAAAATTTGATAATTTAAAAGTACTTTTTTCCCCTATTCTCTTATATTTTATATTTTATAATACATCTCTTGAGTCCAAGTGTGAGTTTGGGAGGGTATTCTTTTTCATTGCATCCTGAGTTATTGGGCAAATCAATTAACTACTTACTATATTTTACAGAAATAATATTTTAGTTATTCATTTGTAAGGCTATTTTGAAAATTTTATTAATGCTTTACTAAAAATACCATAAAATTTCAACTTTAAAACGTTGTAAAATGTTTAATGAAAATGTTATTAATTAGTGTAAAATGAAGGGGCAGGCCTAGATTAGAGGTCTTTAACCTATGCTTTCTAAGGGATTCAAGGAATAAATATTAGGGGCCATGTGTACATAGACAAGAAAAAAAAACATATTCTTGTGTTCGCTTATAATTTCCTTCAGTGGTGAATATGGCATTAAATATTATTTTGAGAAGAGGTCCATAGGCTTTAGCACACTGCCACTGAAGTCAATGACATTAAAAAGGTTAATAATGCCTGGCCAAGATGATCTCTAAGGTCCTTTCCAGTGCTCAATCCTTTGATCCTATGAAGTCAATTTAACAATTTTCTCCAAATGCTTCAAAGGGTAGAGTTAGCCTTAGATAATGCAAATTAATTAATCACAGAAGGAAAAGATTGACTACCAGGCTTTTAGATCCATGTTTGCTTACGTAAAACATCTAAGACACATCCATTTTCATTCTGTTTCTTTGTTTTCCTGTGTCCTGCAAACTATTCACCAAACATATTTTGTTGCTACATATACCATGTATTTTGGCTATATTCCCAGCCATCTACTCCCAATCTAATTGTCTGCATCCCTTTCTCCATCAGCCAGCTGTGGCCTATGTTGAGTAGGCTGCATGTCTGAAGGATTCTTCAATTTAATTTGTGTTCCTTTCTAGATCTGTAGTGTGAACACCAGCTTCTATTTTTTTACATCCTTACGGAATAAATTTTTAAAATATTGTATGTAAAACAAAAGGGCAAAAGTCTGCTTGCTACTGATAAAAAAGATAAAGCTGCCAGATGGCTTTATCACTGCCTTAAATCCTCTTAGACTGATGGGCTACATTCAAACCGTAAACATCAATTATGTCTGTTGTCATGAAACTATTTGATATGGTCAAATTTCATCAGTGCTGATCAGTGCATAGCAGATTCTCAGAAGTCTGATTAAATACTCAAGGCAGGTGCTGATCAAGTAAAGGAATCCAGATTTATTTTTTATAACATAATAGTTTCCAAAAGAAATGAAAGGAGAAATATGTCATATTTGACAGAAAGAAATACAATTTTTCCTGAGAAAATATCTCAGGGTTGATGATTTTATTAGCCGCATTGCCACTTAATGTGCTCTCATTATGCTAAGTCTTATTGTGTAGAAGAAGAATATGCATAGCACATAAGCCTTCAAAGAATCGGTATTTTATTTTTCTCTTTGTATGTGGTACAATAACAAGCTATTTGAATTTGTATTTCTGGACGTAACTATCATTTTTTCTTCTTCTGCCCTAATGACCCTTAATCTCCTTCTTTCTCCCTTTCCCATTCTAAAAATAGTCGGAAAAGATGGGAGGTGGGTTGTGGAGAGAAAGGAAGAAGGGTTTGCTCAACAGAATCCTATTATTCATAAGATGATGATGATAAATAATATTAATGATACAAATACTAATAATATTAAATACTACTACTGCTACTAATAAGAAGATGGAGGAAGAAAAGGAGGAGGAGAAGGAGGAGAAAGGAGAGGGGGAGGAAAAAAGAGTAAAAATAACAATGATAAAAGCATTAATGATAGCATACTGTTGTACAGACGTGTAAAATATTTCTTTTGGTTTTCCAAAAGTTGGAGGAAAAACATGCAAACTGTCATAATATACCAACCAATGCACATATAAAATACTTTAATAATGGCTTGCTTTGGATATTTAATGCAGGTGACTTTGATATAGTTTCTCCAATTATATGAAACTGATATTTGGAGAGCATAGATACAGAGAGTGAATGATTCGAGCCAAAATTCTCTTTTCATATGACAAGAACAGACAATATCATTAGCAAATGATTTTTATTTCAGTTAGCTCCTTCTATAATTGATCAAATGGGTCTATCTCCTTATATTCTTGATAGATTCATAGAGTATAGATGTAGAAGGGGCTTTAGAAATCAGCTAGTACAGAAAACAGACAAAAAGGATGTTTGAAGTAGGAGTCCAGTTAGCAATGAATCACCTGAAAAATTTGCATTCTTTGAATTCCTACTGCACATTTCCATTGAGCTAGAATCAATTACTATATATTACATAATTGTAACTTCTACTAGTACAAATTTAATACATTTAACTGCTTCAGGGAATTCATTATTCACATGAATCAGGACCTGGTGAGCAATTCTGGAACTTAAGCTATGTATTATAATGCAGTAACCATCAGAATTTCTAGGTAAAGTAATAGTAATATAGATTAATAAAACAAAAAAAACAAGGAAGAAACAAATAATTGAACTCAAAATCAAATTCCTTTATAAACACAAACCACAAAATTAACTAGGAAGGCAATACTTATTTGAAAGTAATTGCTAGAAAAACCATCAGATCAATTACCTTTCACAAAGGATAGAGAGAATTACAAAATATGAAATAGATGATTTTAATTCCACATGTAATGAGAATGAGTGAGAGCCTATTCCTTAGAATACATTTAGATCTCTCTTCTCTGTCTGGTAGGTTATACAGAGCATGCAACAATATGTAATGTGAGGTTCCAATGAGAGAGGGGGGCGGGAGAGAGAGAGAGAGAGAGAGAGAGAGAGAGAGAGAGAGAGAGAGAGAGAGAGAGAGAGAGAGAGAGAGAGAGAGAGAGAGAGAGAGAGAGAGAGAAAGCATAGAGTTTAGTTCACCGGATTCTTGGCACGCATAAGGGAAGATTGTTACTGCAACTTCTGAATATTCATAGAATATTTATTGCTGGTATACTATATGGTGATGAAATACAGCAATAAGCACGCATATGAAAGATACCAGTAGGCAATCTCTCACTCTTTTATAAGTTGGCTTTTGATTGAGAATTGCTTCAAAGTAAGGGGAGAGAAAGGTTTCCATGTGTCTCTGAGTGCACGGCTTAGTGTCTCTGTTTCTGTTGTGATTTTCTTTCATGACTTTATATTAATGAGTATCCACAGATGGAATTGATCAGAATACGAACCTGTGAGATTAAGAGGGATGCAGGAGATACCTGAGATACACTCAATAGCTAAAGTCATTAGAAGCTATCACCAGAGCCAGTCACAGAATTAGCCTAGTCCATTGAAGAGATGGGATGTCACCTAAGATAATTAGCCTGTCAAAGAACCAGCCAAGGTGAGCAGAGGTTTGTCTATTGAATTATTGGTGCCTCAACAAAACTTGAACATGGCAGAAACTTTAAGAAGGGAGGAAAGATTCCTAGACTAATAGTTTTGGACATCCTAATGAGTCAATCTGAGTTCTGTCTTGGTCCAAACATTCTTAAAATCATGGAATGATGCAGAGTGAAGGAAGCAGAATGAAGAAAAGTTAAGAAAGTATATTTTCCTCTTGTTGTTACAGAGATGAATATGGGAGAATGAGTGAAATATCCTATATAAGGTCAATATTTTAGTTACATTGGGTAATATGATTTTTCTTTCTTTTTAATTTTTAGTATACAGAATGGTTTACTGGGTATAGCATGGGGAGAAGGATACATTTGGAAAATAATATGATGGAAAAAACAAAATGCAACAATAAAATAATTTGAAAATATAACTTAAAAAGGATGGTGGGAGGGGCAGGTAGGTGGTGCAGTGAGTAGAGCACTGGCCCTGGTGTCAGGAAGACCTGAGTTCAAATCCGGCCTCAGACACTTGACACATGTACTAGCTGTGTGACCTTGGACAAGTCACTTAACCCCAATTGCCCTGCCAAAAAAAAGGATGGTGGAAAACTATGAGAAGTGTCACATCATAAAACAGCAAGAAGCAATTGATACTTAAATACATTTGTAGACGACTTGGTGAGTGAACACACTAAGCCAAATCATACTGAGAGCATTTAAGGATAAAACTGTTAAGACAATACATAGTTTAAAAAATGAAAATTATCTACATTGATTCCTGAAACAAGCATATTCTTAATTAATGGGAGAGGTAAGACAACAGATGAATTCTGTCATCCTTTACAATTCCTGGTAGCCTTCATGAAGGGGTAGAGATGGCAATACATAAAATAGATAAAGGAAGAACAGCTAGACTGTATTACGTAAAAGAGAGTAGGTCTACAATGGAGATGATACAGTTTGGACGAAATTGAGGAATTATTAAAATATTTAAAAGAGAGGATATCAGAGGTTTTGGGGTGGGGGAAGTTACATTTTTTAAAAATTTTCCAAAAATGTTAATCAAGAAAATACCAATAACTGCTGATACATATTCCTAATATTTCATCTCTACAAAATCTTTCTGAAAATAATCTACATATTTAAAGCCATCTTTAATGATGAAAAATCAATTTTAAAATGATTTTTAATAGCAGACCTTATTTCTATAGTTTCATGTCTGAAAGATATAGAAGATAAAATATTCTGCAGTATTGTTTGTTGACATTTAATAAAACAAAATGTTACCTTAAGGACTCGTCTTCAGCAATCTGACTCCTCATAAAACACGTAAATGATCCAAAATTAATTTCAATATGTAGGAACAGAGATTATTTGTTCAATAGTACTATTAAAATCAAGATTAGTGTGTAATATCAAGTGAAACATAAAATAGGGAGATATATCCTTGTTACAAGTGTTTGCCATCATCATGGAGAGTATCTAGTATAAAGTCCAAATAGAAGAGATAGTCTATATAAATTCTGATGTGCTCTGGATGCCAATGTTTCCAGGTACCATTTTGGTCATTGCATGAGTCTTGGGAAATTCTCCTAAATGAAATATTCTTTATTTTGGGAGAAACATTGACTTCTCTGTATATGGAAATCCCTTTCCAAGTCTCCTTCCATGGATGGAGATTGACAATTTCTCTCTAATTGATAGTCTTAGAAAGTTGCCTGGGTCAGGAATCTTACCAAGTCATCATTCCCAGATTAAATTGAGAATAGGATAACAGGAAACTGAAAAATGTGTTTTTCAAGTTAGATATAAAGATGGAATTCCAAAGAGTGACTGTGGCTAAGCATTAAATTGCATTACCAAGTGGATATGTCAAACATTTAAAAAATAAGATAGAGTTGTCTTTGTTTGGGATGATTTAATTGTCTCTACATTATACCACAACAGTTTCTGGTTTTAGTTAATAGCAAATCAACTTCTATGACTTATATAATAACTCTACCTTAGCCTTGTACCAGATTTACAACACCTTAAAACTCATTCTATTTATTTTATATAATTTTCTTCATTTGTTTCTTGAACCAACCTTTCTGTGTTCATAAAACTAAAAAGGTACCTCCGAAGGTCATTTATTTGTTATTAGCTCCTTCAGGAAGGTTCACAGGATAACTGAAGCTACATAAAGCCGACACAGCTGGTGGAATCTTCAGTTTTCAGTCAACAGGTTTATTTAATCCACATGAAAACTTTGCTTTAATGGTTTGGACTTTTTGCAACTCCTTAAAACCAGCACTTGTCAAAGAATACTGCAATGTAGAGAAAATTAAATCGTCCCCAACAGAGGCAACTATGGCTTATTAAAAAAAAAGGTTGGCGAATTCATTTGGGGATCCTTTTTAATGGTTAATCACTATCAAACTTTTTAAAATACTTTATATCTAACCTGAATTCCACATTTTGCAATTTCCTGTTATTCTATTCTCAGCCAAAATTGAGAATAATGACTTTGTAAGATTCCAGAAGACTATTATTACTTTACTCCTTCTGTTCCTTAATCTTTTCATATAGATCTTTTACTTGTCACATAGGTCTTATTTTACTTTCTAGCCACCTTTTAAACTTCAGCATTTCTTCATTGCACATTTTAACCTTGGGTTAATGGTAATATGGGAAAAAATAGGCAAAATCTTATTTAAAAATAGAATAAATCAATGCCTCAGCTGGATGAGATCTCAGGACACCTGAGTCCAGCTGGTACTTTATTGAAGAAGTTCCTTTATAATATCCCAGACAAGTGGCCTTCCAATTTATATTTGAAGACGACTAGAATGAGAAATCGCACCATCTCATGAGGCAGCCCATTTCTCTTTTGGAAAGCGCTCCTTAATAAGTTATATGTTCCTTTTGTTGAAACTGAAATAAGCCTCTTTATAATTTCTACCTATTGGTCAATTTTCTACCTTCTGAGATCAGTCAAAATAATTCTAATCTTCCTTCCACACAAAAATTTAAAGTAGCTATTAAATTTATTTCTCCTTTTTTTCTATTCTCAAAGCTAAATGGCATTCACATCTTTCTTTTAGTCTGCATATGGCATGCAGATATGCTTTTGAGACCCCTTCATTTTCCTTATCAGCCCCTTGAATGTTTGCTAGCTTGTTAATATCCTAAACTGAATTCTAGATAGGATCAGGGCAGAGGAGGGCATAGCAGGCCTATTGTTTTTCTTGTTTAGGTCACTATATGCTTATAAATGCATCTGAATTAACATATGTGCAATCAGTATTTGTCAATTTGATCTTCATCTTGATGTTTCCAAGTTAGTGAAAGTGACTTGATTATAACATTTGTTCTAACACTTCTGAGAAAGATTTACTCCGAATGAATGAAGTTGGCAAGCCTTAACCAAAGGTGAGGGATCCACTGGAATTGCTTTTTGAGCAACATAGGAGGAGCAAAATGGTAATTACTGGTGATGTGGTTCAACAAGGTGTTTTAGAGATGCAATCTAGAACAAAGTTGAGGCAATGGTGGCTCATACCTACTGAATTTGCTTGTGAAATTAGTCATGCTTATTATTCAAAGCCACAGGAGATTTAAGCCAAGTGAACATTGAGAATAGGTTAGATCCAGAAGGAGATGATTCAGACATTGATTTCTCACCAGATGTGGTAAGTCTCAATAAGGAGTAGAAAGAAATAGAAGGTAACTCTAGTTGTTATCAGATAATCACTTTTAAATTTATTTATTTATTTTTGTGGTGGGGAGCCTGAATCATTCTAAACTAAATAAAACAAATTTGAAGATACATGGACCTATTATGTTGATTTTGTGGACAAAGGTCTAGTTGTTGGTGGTGCCACTCTGTAAAGTGGGCATCTGAGCCTGAATGAGGAGGACAAAGAATGATGGGATCTGACAAGATTACTTGAATGAAATCATAAAAATGGCACATGTGGTAGAATTAGATAACTTAAAACATTCCCAGAATGTATTCAATCAAAGCACATTTTGAAGGAATCAGACTTCTGGAGCTGAAAGGAAACCCAGAGGCCAACTAGTCTAACCCTTTCATTTTATAGGTAAGGAAACTTGGACCCTGGTAGCTCAAGTGACTTATACAAGATTACATAGTGTATTGGCAATCAAAATGGGCTCTTAACACTTAATTAAACAAGTACCCTTGAAGAGTTTGGCCTTTATTTCCTTCATTAAATCAGGAGTTCTTGAAGACCTCCTTGCCTTAAGGGAAAGCCTAGTTTACATGGCTTTGAGTGACATGTTTGTGACATCAGAGGCTTTTATACCACATGGGCTGAAGCTGCATTTTTGTGACAGTTTTAGGTCACATGGGTGAGTTGCATGCGTGACTCACACTTGACCCTGAAAAAGATATAAAACCAGAGGTTGGCTTTCTCTTTTTCAGAGCTCTGACCCACAGCATGAGTGCTGCGTGACTCTGGGCCAGCCCTTGTCCAGCTCCTGGCTGAGCTCAGATGTTGGTAACTATGAATTGTATTTGGTCTGTCTGTGATGTTTGTAATTTGTTTGTATTTGCTCTGAAGTTCAGGGTCCTGGCATTTCCCCCTACACTAAGTGAGTGATATTTGTATGCTGGATTAAAGTAAGATTGTTAACCCCTTAACGTTGCTTTCCTTAGTAAAGCAGATTTAAAGAACCTGCGCTTGCAGCATTCTTCTTGTTGGGCTTGTGTTGGTTTTTCACCCCCACAATGGCTGCTAGCCAAATTGTTGAAACACATGGGTAGCAAGCATTAGAGGTAGAATGTTAACCTATATGCTTCAGTCTTGAAGGCCAGTATGCTTTCTACTATATTATGGATTGTTTTTTAATTCAAAGTGAAAATTATATGTGCTCTTTAATATGTTCATTGAATTTTTTTTTAAAAAAAACCTCCCCCCTTCTGAGCTTCCACATTACTATTGAATATAACAATATTGTCTGAGTTACGCTATCCTGGTCCATAACCTCAGAACCATTCTTGACTAGTCATCAATTATTTAGCCTATGCATCTAGCATATTTCTAAGTCTTATTATTTCTACCTCTTTTATATAATCCTTTTTCCCTACTCACATAGTCATAATATCCAAGCCTTCATTACCTAATGCCTGGATTATTAGAATAACCTTCTAGTAGTTCTCCCTATGCTCAGTTTCTCCCCACTCCAATCCATCCTCCATTAACCTGCCAAAGTGATTTTATAAAGAAGGGGTCTGACTATGTCACTTGTTTACTCAATAAACTCCGATGGATCTTCTTTGCCACCAGGATCAAGTATAAAATCCTTTTTGGATTTTAATGCCCTTCTTAATCTGTTTCCTTCTTTCTTTTCTAGTCTTCTTGCTCTTTATTCCCCTCCATATTTCTTTACAATTCAAAGACACTGGCCTTCATGCTGTTCTTCCTTGAATATGACACATTCATCTCTCAACTCTGTGTATTTTCTGTGGCTATGCCTCATACCTGGCCTGTTCTCTCCCATTGCTTCTGCTTTCTGACCTCCTTGAAGAGTCACCTGATGCCCATCTTCTTTAAAAGGTCTTTCCTGATCTCTCTCCTCCAATCCCACCACCCACAGTGCTAATAAACTACTTAAAACGTATATGTCTTGTATACACAATGTTTTGGATTTTTTTCTCTTCCCTCTGCTCCTTTTTCTATCTTAGTTCTTTGAAGACTGGGGCCATGTTTTTATCTTTCATTGCATCTTCAATGATAATCATAGTGCCTGACACATTGTAAACATTCAAAACATGCTTATTGACTGTTAAATTGAAACTGATTTTGGTAGCAAATCATCCCCATGCTGGGAATACTCATTCTGAAAATAATTGAAAATTATTATTCTTTATATTTTGCTATAGATTAATTGCAATTGATATCTATTGAGGGTATACATTCAACTCATTTGAACATCATTGAACTTAATATAATGAAAATCTCCAATCATATACAATTGTCACAGAGACACATTATTCCTTGATTTTTTAAAATATAGAACTTGTGTATGCTATGAAACTGATTTTTTGTAACACTGATTGCAGGTTTTAAAAAAAAGATACAGCATCCAAAGCTTATTATTGGGTGACTATTACTATTACATAAGTGATAACATTTTACAGGATAATGTGATTCCGGGAGTCAGATTAATCAAGGACAGTGTGAAAGAATTACTAGCATTTATTATTTTGAAGCAAGGAGAAGTTAAAAAAATAGCCTTTAGTATTGATACGGGGATGGGCAGAAAGCATGGAAAGGGGGCAAAGTAGTATGTCTGACTGTCAATTATGACTCATTTTTATTTCACCCACTAAGAAGACAAATCCTGTTATTAATTCATGAAAAGATCAATCAAAACTAAAGGGAACATTACAATATAATAATAAAGTTCAGTTCACTGACTTTAAAAACAGTATAGGTCACAGAACTTTACTTGTGGATCCAAAAAAAATTGCTTATTATAGATTTAGAAATTATCTTCATGTTCATAGAGTTTTATAATTGGAAAAGATCCTAGAGACAACTGAATTGAATTCTAACTAAATAAAATCGATTTTAGCAGATCATAGATTTGACAAAATGATTCAACCTTGCTAAAAAAGAAAAAGAAAAGAGAAACCTATGACAGAGAACTCATTATATCTTAAAGTAGTCCATGCCACTTCTGCAAGAGTCTGTCATGAAGTTTTTTTTTTTTCTGACAATGTGAAATTTCCTTTTTTTTTTTTAACTTCCATCCATTCATTGTTTCTATTTTTGTTTGGTGAGAACAAGCAGGGGGGAAATATCTAATTGCTCTTCTGATGGTATCTCTTTGAGGCAACTATCACATTCCCTCAATTCTTTTCTTCTTCTGGCAAAATGTCAGTTGTTATATGGCAAAATCTCCATGCCAATTACCATATAGTTGCCTTCCTCTGGCTCTTTTCCAGCTTACAAATATCTTTCCAAAATATTTCTCCCAGAATTGATCACATTTTTCCAGATGTGAATACTTTGAACAGATGTGAATAAGGTAGAATATAATGATGCTAGCTTGTATTAGCTTTCTTCCTAAGCATAACCCAGTGTTGCATCTTGTTGAACTTTAAGTCTTCTGAAATACTCAACATTTTTTAAGACCAATATCTGTATAGCCATCCCTTCCTCATCTTGTATTGGCAAAGTTGATTTTTGAGCCCACTTTCTATAGTGTTTCATAAATAAAGCCCTCTTGCTTAATTTGGCCCAGCATCCTAGCCTCCTGAGATCTTTTGGAACCCTGATTTGAACTTAATGTGCTAGCATTGCTTCCAGTTTTATGTCACCTGCATATTTAATGAGAATGCAATAGATGCCTTGATGCAAATCATTGATAAAAATATTTAATAGCGTAGGTTCCTATTTTTACTTATACAGCAACTATACAATTTTCTTTTTTTAGTGTATCTCTAGAGTTTCTTTTCAAGCTGATTTCATTCATGTTCCATATAAATAATTTTTTATTTCTCATTTCTTCATGCAAAATGAAGAGAAAAAAGGGTAGTATCTTATACTCTAATAATGGCATGCAGTTAAGTAAACCGAGAAAGAGATATGAATTGAAATTTTTAAGCAACAAGCATTGTCAGCACTTTAAAGGGAAGAGTGGGAAGAGAAGTCATTTTTCTTTGCATACAGGACTGTATTATAAAGAAAATAAGATTACATTTAACACTGAGATTTTTTGAATTTTCAGGTTAACATTATTTTACTTATATGAAATAGTAGAGGGGCATGAGAGAATTTATTTTATTATGTTAATAACCAATTTAGGATTCAGGTTTTTCTCCCACTTTATTTCTTTAATCTCTGATGGGTGTTCAGATTGGCTTAATCCTCTGGGAACATTCTCCTCAATCTTGGGTGGGACCTCACCCAACTGGGAGAGTTTGCTTCTGATCAAAGTGTAACTGGAATCTAATCTAGGTGAATTCCAGCCCTAAAAACATTAGGCTCTGCCCCTGAAACCCCTCCCCCCAAATTGTTCATCTTGTGGGGTCTGAGTGGAGATGGATTCTCTTGTCTAGAGTGTTAAATGCAGCTGATACTCATGAGCAAGTCAGCAGGAGGAGCTGAAGACTTTTAGCACACATCCTCATTAATATGTCCACCCTCCCATTGATTATTCACCAAACAGGGTTGATGTTTGCCTGTCAGGAGCACCCACTTTTCCAAAGGTATTTAAGCATTCAATGATCTCCATGGTTTTGTCTTTGGTTACTGAGAGGCTACTGACCATGAATTTATTGATTACTGGGTAATCTAATTAACAAATTGATTATTAATTATTCAGAAACTCTGTCTCTCAGGCTTTTCATTTGTCTCAGATATTACTAAGTTTTCTCTTTCTTCCAGATTTAATAGAATTCATGTCTATCCTAAATCTGTTGTTCTTACCAACAGCTTCTATTCCTCAGCAAGTATTTTTCGTCTGTAATAAGTATTTGTATAAAATTCATCTCAATATATGTATACATATGTATGTGTGTATATATATGTATATATGTATATATATATATTTCATAGATTAAATTTCCTTTTGCTAAATCTGTTGTTTAATTCTGCTTTCAGAACCCTAATTTCTGACCTAAATTCATTCCTATTTTACTCGTTTTGAACCATTGTGGAGATACTTGCTGTTGTTCCCCAATCTCTGTCTGGATATTGCACAGGATTTCATCAGTATCTATTTACTTTTACCCCTGTTATAATTACTTAAGATACTTCAGGTTCTCTTTGCGATTTTATTAAGTTTGTCCTCTGTTTTTAGGTTCCTTTATTTCAGCATATAGACTTTTGTAATGGTTTCTTATTGATATTTTTTCTGTTTACATTTTTTCTGTAATTAATTTTTCCCTTGTATTCTCTCTAACACTGGGCTGCATACCTCTTTCAGCTTCATCTCTTTGTAGGCAATAAGCAACTTGTTTAGGCCCCTTCCCTGAGCAGCCTCACAGGATGGTGGATGGGTGGAATGGGGAAGGAAGCAGAACTGTTCATAACAAGCTCCTTTCCTTCAAGCTAAATGAATGCTTCTATAGTCCATGGCTATCATAGCAGCCCTATAGAGTGACATAGTTTTACTCCTACTAATTTCTCCAGGCCCTACCAGTCTCCTACCATATGTTGGGGCAGAAACAAAGTTCTTGTTCTGGAGATGCAGTGAGTAGTCACAGTTACCAAAATTACGTATGATCCCTGTGTCTGGGTTCCTATCATCAATCTGCATATGTGCAATACTACCTATGCAGTTGGATGCGGAAGGGGTGCTGAGTGAGATCTCTAGTGAAGTTTTTCAGGGTTAATTCATTTTTTCATGTAGGGCCCAGACATGATCTTTTTTTGATCTTACAGATCCAGTCACACCTACTCTATCTTTGTTACACTACTCTTTTCTTTTTATATTTAAGGTAGGGGTCGTTCTCATGAACTAGCTATGCCAAAATATTAATGGTCTAATGGAAGGTTTCCAAACAGAGTCTGGGTATTCACTTATCAGAAATGTTGTAGAGGCAATTTTTTAATATTAGGCAATGTGAGAGATTAGTAAAAGTTCGAGAAAGTTAGGTTTCCACAGAAGAATTAATTGAGTTCCACAGAATAATTAATTGTGTCAGCTTGAACAAATAAGGAGTAAATATTAACTAGGATAAGGGTCCCCAGCCAATCTGAATAAGGCTTGTGGTTTTGCAAAAATCACAAACTCAAGTGTAGTAACAATGTGGCTAGCAGCTATAGTTGGGGTGAAAGACCAACACAAGCCCAACAACAAGAACGCTGCTAGCACAGTTTCTTTGATCTGCTTTTCCAAGGAAAGCAACTTTAAGGGGTTAACAATCTCAGTTTAATCAAACATACCTATATCATTCACTTAGATCTGGGGGAAAAGATCAGCCCCCTGAACTTCAGAGAAAATACAAACAGAAATTACAAACATCAACAGACAGACCTTGTCTGATCAAATCACAATACATAGTTACCAGAGAAGAACCAATGGGTCTGGTTTAACAAAGCTGGAAGGCAGTTACAAGGGCTTGTCCAGAGTCTCAATACTCCTTCCATGAGTGAGCCCCAAAATTCGAACACCAAGCTCCCCTCAATTATATCCAGTTTGGAGTCCTGAGGACTCTGACCTCACCCAGGCTGGGTATGTGAAAGTTCCCCATTCCCAGCATCCCCTCATCAAAAAAGACAGCAAAAGGTTTCCCACCAATTCAAAGGGGACACTTGATAGTTTTAGCATCCCAAAAGGGAAGAATAGGGAAAAGTCTGATTGCCTTAACATCAAGATGTTAGGAAAACTGGCCTAAACCAGCTAGATAATGGTCAGGGTTGAAGAGAGAACTGAATCAAATGGCTATTATTCATGCTTAATCGGCTAATTGAATATTGCCTCACACCCCAACAGGGAGGAGTTTTCCACCATTTTTGAACATGGGTCATATGTTGGGGGCGGGGGACATACCAAGGAGTTACGTGTGAGGGGTGTACAGGGAAGATTGAAACCCAGAAGGGAGCAGACCAATCCATTCTCTGAAGGGAGGTACTGAGCTGATGTGGCATCAATCTGTGTCAGTCTAACAGAATAAAGCTGGTCTCACTCCAGTATCCCCCACTCCCTCTTCCTAAAGAAGGGTGGAGTCTGCTCCTCACCAGGAAAGTTTATCAGTTCCTTTGGATTCCTCAATAATAATAAATTGCCCCTAATACCTGAATTCCAGTGTCAAGTGTATTTCTATCAGTAAGAAGTTGAAAAGGATGTCCTTTAATCTCCCTTATGGTAGTAGCATAATGAAATTTTTATAACAAAAACCACCCTACCTCATTTACCCCTTTGGGGGTGGATATGAAGAAGATTAATAGTGATTATAGAGAGTTTCGTTCTCAATTTTCTTCTCTTTGAGAGTGGCCCTCATATATCCACCACATCCTTTATTAAATAACACCTTGATTGATGTCAGAAAAGGTAATCATCATAAAATATTTGTATATACCTTTGTGAAAACGGTAATAATTCAGATTCTGTAGAAGGCCAAAAACTGAGGGGCAGAGAGAGGGAGAGAGGTTAGAGACAGACACAGAAGAGAGACAGAGAGAGGAGGTTTACTTCTTTACTCTTGCCATCTAATTATAAGTGAATTCATTTTTTATTAACTAAAAGGTTAGCTCTGATTATAGGTACTTGTGTTTGAATTTCTTACATTTCAAAGCAGAGACCAAGTTCTTTCAACACGTTTATATGGTAACCTCTCTGATCGAGGCAGAGATGTTTAATTAAAATAATACTTATATAATACTCAGAATTGAAGTGTTGACAGAATGATAATGTGTTAAAGTGAGAACTCTTTTTCACTGATGCAGGAACAAATGTGTGATTTAGTTTTCATCTAAATTCCCAATGTGCTAATACTAATACATACCCATTGATGCCAAATTCCTTGTGACTGCTTTCATTCAGAGTGTTCCTTCAGAACAATACTTCATAAGAGTTTTTTTTTTTCCAAACTAAGAAATCTTTCCACATCCAGCAGCATCTTCTGGATATTCTACTTCATCCACTGTTCATTCTGCTAGCTATGCTAGCCTCATGGTAGAGCAGATGCCTGACTAAAATATCACTATCACTTTATAAGCTCTGTGGAAGTCCACCCTCTCCATCCTAAATAACACCCATAGCTTTGGGTATTAGATTGAATCAGTTCTGGGCTGATTCAATTAAAATGACACAAAATAAAACATAAACAACAAAAAAGAGAACTAAAAGTACCACTTCTGACCAGCACCACCAATAACACTAAGAACAAGCATTAATATGAGCCTTTAGTGTTCCAAGCCCTGAGTCAAGCACTAGGCATACAAAGAAAGGAAAAAAAAGTTCTTGGCTTTAAAAAAACTCACAATTTAAAGGTTGGTGTGGGTAAGTATAAATTATTGATAGTCACAGAGGGAGGGCATCAAGACTGAAAAGGCCTCTTGCAGAAGATGAGATTTTAGCTTAAATTTGAAGGAAGAACAGAGGCAGAGGTGAAGAAAGAATTCCTGTCCTGGGATCCAGTAAAAATGCACATAGTAGAGAGATGATATATTTTTTGAAAATAAGAGCAAAGAAGCCTGTCATATCATTGAGAAGTATGTGAAAGGGAATAGGGTATAAAGAGCTAGAAAGGTAAGAAAGGGAGGGTTTTAAAAACTAAACAGAGGTTATAATATTTGATAGTGGGGGAATTAGGGAGTCGCTAGAGTTTATAATAGGGGAATGATGTAGACAGATTGTATTTTAGGAAGATCATTGTGATAGCTCAGTGATAGATAGACTGGAGGAGACAGAAATTTGAGGTAATAAAGACAATCAGTAGGATATTGTAATAGTCCAAGTATGAGGTAATGAGGGCCCACAACAGGGTGGATGCACAGTCATATAGAGAGTGGGTCCCATGTGGGAGCTACTAAGAATGTGGGAGACAGTCAGCTATAAATGGAGGAGGAAGGGGGGTGACACATATTGAAGAGTTGAGGACAGCACTTAAATCGCAAGCCTGGTAATCTCTACAGTAATGGGAAGGTGAGGAGAAAGGTTTTGGGGAAAAAGATAATAAGTTCAGTTTTCCACATAATGAGTTAAAATGTTTATAGCACATCCAAGTTAACGTGGACACTAGGCATTTGGAGATGTGAGACTGGAGATTGGGGGAAAAGAGATTGGGCAGGATAAATAGATCTGAGATTAATCAACATAGAGATAATTAAACCATGAGAGCTGCTGAGATCACCAAGTCAAAAAAAAATTGGAGGGAGAAAAAAGAGGGTCAAAGACAGAGCACTATAAGACACCAAAGGTTAATAGATGTGCCCTGGATAATAATCTAGTAAAGGCAACTGAGAAGGAGGAATCAGACAAGTAGTAGAAGAACTGGGAGAGAGCAATGTCACAAACATACTAGAGAGAATATTTTCAAGCAAAAACGGGTGAACAACAGTTTCAAAAGATGCAGACTGGGTAATAAGGATGAAGATATTTTTAAAGAGAGAATTAGATTTGTCAATTAAAATAATATTCATAACTTCACAGAGGACAATTTCAGTTGAATGATATTGTCAGAAGTGAAAATACAGAGGGGGCAGAGCCAAGAAGGTGAAGCAAAAGCAGGGACTTGCTTGAGCTCTCCCACAAATCCCTCCAAACACCTGTAAAAATGACTCCAAACAAATTCTAGAGCTATAGAACCCATGAAATGACAGAGTGAAACAATTTTCCAGCCCAAGACAGCTGGATAGTCACTGGGAAGGGTCTATCGCGTGGTGCTGGGAGCAGAGCACAGCCCAGCATGGCCAGCTCCAGCACAGACCAGGACAGAGTAGATTGGGTGGAATAGGCCTCAGGACCCTGAATGGCCGAGCTATGGCAGTTTTCCGACTTGTCAACTCAAAAATCCCAAAGACAACGTAGCAGGTCAGTGGGGAAACTCCCTTGGACCTGGGTGAAAGAAGGGCCTGGTCAGTCCCAATCCCCTGGACTGCAGAGGTGCCTTTAGACAGCAGTGGCAGCAGCAGCAGCTGCTGCTTCCAGAGCTCCAGGCCCAAAAATAGTGGGTGGAATCAAGTGGCTGATCAGAGCAGGAGTGCAGGATGTCTTTGCTTGTGCTGAGGCAGAATTCTCTTTCTTTGCCCTCCTTGGATCTGGGTCTCAGTCCTGTTTGGTGGTTCTGGGGTGAGGAGGAGTCCTGGTGTGGCAGAGCTCAGAAGCTTTGTTTGTGGAGAAGGAGTCATCCTAGCAGTTCCAAGGCAGAAAAGAGGGCTTGAGGTCACTCACAGAACAGAGCACAGGCCAGTAGAGGAGTAAACACCTCTCCTTGGATCATACCACCTTAGAAGAACTGAAAATTTACAAATGCTTACAAAATAGCAGGGTAAAACCTCTGAAGCTTGAGACAGAACATTCTCCACTCTGTAAGCAGAGTCACACTTTGACAAAGATCCCAAAAGTCAAGTAATTGGCTGGGAAAATGAGCAGACAGTGTAAAAAATAACTCAGACTATAGAATCTTAATTGGGTTGCAAAGAAGATCAAAACATGCAGCCAGAAGAAGACAACAAAATCAAAGATCCTATGTCTAAAGCCTCCAAGAAAAATATGAATTGATCTCAGGCCATGGAATAGCTCAAAAAGGATTTTGAAAATCAAGTTAGAAAAGTAGAGGAAAAATTGGGAAAAGAAATGAGAGGCATGCAAGAAAATCATCAAAAATGAGTCAACAGCTTGCTAAAGGAGACCCCTCCCCGATACAGAAGAAAATAACACCTTAAAAATAGACCAACCCAAATGGAAAAGGAAGTCTAAAAAGCCAATGAAGGGAAGCATGCCTTAAAAAACAGAAATAACCAAATGGAAAAGAAGGTCCAAAAGCTCACTGAAGAAAAGAACTCCTTAAAAATTAGAATGGGGCAAATGGAAGGTAATGACTTTATGAGAAAACAAGAAACTATAAAACAGAAAAAAAGAATGAAAAAATAGAAAACAATGTGAAATATCTCATTGGAAAAACCGCTGACCTGGAAAATAGATCCAGGAGAGAGAATTTAAAAATTATTGGTCTACCTGAAAGCCATGATCAAAAAAGAGCTTAGACATCATCTTTCAAGACATTATCAAGGGAAACTGCCTGATAATCTAGAACCATAGGATGAAATTGAAATTGAAAGAATCCATTGATCGCATCTTGAAAAAGATCCATAAATGAAAACTCCTAGGAATATTGTAGCCAAATGCCAATTCCCAGGGCAAGGAGACAATATTGCAAGCAGCCAGAAAGAAACAATTTGAGTATTGTGGAAACACAATCAGGATAATACAAGATCTAGCAGCTTCTACTTAAAGGGACTGAAGGGCTTGGAATATGATATCCCAGAATTCAAAGGAGGTAGGATTAAAACCAAGAATCACCTACTCAGTAAAACTGATTATAATACTTCAGGGGAAAAGTGGATTTTCAATGAGATGGAGGATTTTCAAGCACACTTGTTGAGAAGACCAGAGTTAAACAGAAAATTTGACTTTCAAATACAAGAATCAAGAGAAGATTGAAAAGGTAAATAGGAAAGAGAAACCATAAGGGGCTTATTAAAGTTGAACTGTTTACATTCCTATATGGAAAGATGATATTTGTAACTCATGAGACCTTTCTCAGTATCAGGGTAGTTGAAGGGAATATATACAGACATATATATATATATATACACATATATATATACACATATATATATAGAGAGAGAGAGACAGAAGGCACAGGGTGACTTGAATATGAAGTGATGATAACTAAAAAGTAAAATTAAGGGGTGAGAGAAAAAATGTATTGGGAGGAGAAAGGGAGAGATAGAATGGGTGAATTATCTCACATAAAAGAGGCAAGAAAAAGCTGTTATAATGGAAAGGAAGAGGGGGAGAGGTGAAAGGGAATAAGTAAAGCTTACTCTCGTTGGATTTGGCTTAAGGAGGGTATAGCATACACACTTAATTGGGGTATCTTAACCTACAGAAAAGTAGGGGGGAAGGGGATAAGGGGAGGGGATGATAAAAGGGAGGACAGATTTGGGGAGGGGTTATTCAGAAGCAAACCCTTTTGAAAAGGGACAGCATCAAAGGAGAAAATTGAATAAATGGGGGATGGGATAGGATGGAGGGAAATATAGTTAATCTTTCATGATATGACTATTACAGAAGTGTTTTGCATAGTGATACATGTATAACCTGTATTGAATTACTTGCCTTCTCAAGGAGAGTGGGTGGGGAGGGAAGAAGGGAGAGAATTTGGAACTCAGAGTTCTAAAAACAAATGTTAAAAATTGTTTTTACCTGCAACTGGGAAATAAGATACACAGGCAATCTATATTGCACTACAAGAAAGTAAGGGTGAAGAGGATAAGGCAGGGGGAGTGGGATGATAGAAGGGAGGGAAATCATAATCCAGGCCATCTTGGGATGGAGGGGTGAGGAGAGATGAGGAGAAAATTTGTAACTCAAAATTTTGTGGAAATGAATGTTAAAAACTAAAAATAAATTAATTAATCTTTTAAAAAATGTTTTAAAAATTTAAAAAGTAGTGAGAATATAGAGTGACAAAAGGAGAGTGAGAAGAAAGGAATTGGGCCAATTGTAGATGGCTTTCTCAAGAAGGTTAGCCATAAAAGGGAAGAGACATACAAAATAATAGCTAGCAGAAAAATGAGGGATCATGTGAGGAGTTTTTGGAGGATAGAAATGACAGAAATATATTTGTATACAGAAGGAAAGCAGACAGTACATAGGGAGTTGCTGAAAATTAGTGAGAAAGTAGGAATGACAGTGGAACCAATCTGCCAGAAAAGGTGGGATGAAATTGATGCAAGGGTATGTGGAGAAGGGGTAACCTTGGCAAGGATAAGGACCATCTTTTCATGGGAAATAGGGGAGAAGTAGGAGATAATAGAAGTGTGTGATGTGAGATAGTGATGAGAAGAGGGAACTCTCAGTCAATGACCTCAATTTTTTCACTGAAACATGAGGCAAGGTTCTCAATTGAGGGATTGGGAAGATAGGGAACGAAGGAAGGGTGGAAGAAGACTGAGAATGGTCAAATCACTGTGGTAAGTGGCACGTCAGATTGGTTAGGAAGGTACATAATGAGGACCAAGTTGAGGTTAAAAAATAAACTTTTACAGGACATAGTAAACATGACTTTGTGATATTCTCTAGCTTTATTCGGTAGTACATTAGTAGGAGCAAAGTTAGTGGATGTTAGGAATAATTCAACTTGGAACTTGCTGGGGGCAAGATTAGTAATAGAATAAGGGGGCAAGGAACTCCAGTATAGAAGATACTATAGAGTTGAACTGTGTCACCAATAAGTCACGATGTGGAAGAGAGGAGAGTATAGCCAGTAAATAGGACATGACCTGGGAACGAAATTAGTGGTCACTGTGAGGATGAAGAAATAAGGTGTAAGGTTTATTAGACAGGTGGAAAAGTGGAATAACAAAATATTATAATCAAACAAAGGAAATTCAGAGTTCATGAACAGAGAAGTGGAACACTTCTGACAAATGGCAAGATGAAGGTATAGACATTTTTATATATAGTAGATGTGGTATACATTAGTAGGGCATGAGGGATGAGTAATTTGAGGTATTGGGAAGTTGCGGTGTTTGAAGCAGTATCAATATGCATTCTGAAGTCACCCACTATGAAGGTAGAAATTGTGAAATAGAGAAAAACTGTCAGGCAGTAATCAATTATTGAGGAAGAAAGGTGAGCATCCTGGAACTATCATAATATTGACTGAGTGCCAAATGTGAATTGAATAAGCCTCAAAGACAAGAGATAACTTAGTGAAAGTGGTAGAGGAAGAATCTAGGTATGAAAACAGGGAGCAAGTAATATTCCAACTTTACCATAATGAACAGTTATGGGAGGGGTGGGTTTAAGAGGGAAAATTCAATCAGCACTGCAAAGGTGTTCAAGAATGTTGTATCATCAAGAATGGGCCAGGACATAGTGAGTGCAAGAAAATGGAAGCAGTGAGAAAGAAAAATGGAAGCAAATTATGACATATGCCATTTTACCTGTGGAATTTTAGTCTTCTAGCTTAAAACTGTTTTCTCTGTCTCTGTCTCTTTGTCTCTGCCTTTGTCCCTGTCTCTGTCTGTTTCTCTTTTTCTCTGTGTCTCTGTAGCTCTGATTTGTCTCTCTCTCTCTGTCTCTCTCTGTCTCTGTTGTTAATCCCAGTTAAGACAAAAAACTTAAATTTAAATGTTCTGAAATGAAATTTTATTCCCCTATCATCATGACCCTGGATTCTAAATGCCTATGTCATTAAACATTCTGAAAGGGCTTAAAGAGCTAGAAAGGTTTCCTTTATTCATATATTTGTATATATCAGGTGAGAGGGCAGCCTCAGTGGGCAGCAACCCTTGAAAGTGGGACTCGTGGTGGAAGGTTAGCGGATAAGAAATGGAGAGTGAACTGTGTGGGTGTGGACGAGCCCTCCTCCACTGCCAGCTCCTACTGCGGCAGAAAGATATCCAATAAATGTGACACTTTACTTTGAAAAATACCTGAAGTTTCCTTGTGGAAGTGGGCCTGAGAGAGGTTGCAGCTTGCGAATTATCGTGAAGTGGTATTATCCAATCTTGCAGTATAATACACAAGGTGAACTGAAATAGCTGATAGATGTTTGAGGTGTGTGTGTGTGTGTGTGTGTGTGTATGTGTGTGTGTATTTATGTGTTTTGTGTGCTTTTATCGAGGTACAGTTTTATGTTTCTCAGCTAATGAAATGGTACATAAGTAAAATTCATATTCTACTCAAATAACTATTCCTTAATACTTCAATCATGTTGGAACAAATTAGCATTTGCAAAATAAGTGTTACAGCTGAATTGATTGCATGTATGTGTGTATTTATGCATATATACACATATAAATGTATATAAATATTTGTGTTTGTATATATATGCATATATATACATTTACATTGCTACATCACAAATCCACATCTGATCTCCTTTCTCCCAAAACTCCCCCTCCAGGCAAAGTGCCGTACCTCAAATTGTATTTGTGAGACCAATTTTTGTACCAAAGTTTAAGACTTTACATTTATCCCTATGGAGATTCATCTTTAAATTCAGTGCATTTGTCTAGCCTGTCAAGATGTTCAGTGAGGAAACTTGAGGCACTGAAGATAAAATCTGCCTGTTTCACAGTTTTTCTTCCTGTTATCTTGCCACCTAACATGCTTGTAAATCAGCAGATATTCCACATGGGTGAAGAGATTGGCTCAAATTTCTTTTGGATTTGCTTTCATGGGATTTCCTGGGAGGTGTTATGTTTGCTGCACTATATGTTGCTCATCAAGTATACAGGAGATACATAAGCAAAGAAGCACTTATGCCCACATACTACTTAGTGCCGTGAATATGGGAATATACGTGGGTGCATGTGTGCATGTGTGTGTATTACAGAGCACAAAGTCATCTCTACGGGCAGTAAAGACTCCTGATGATTTTAAAGCTGATAGATTTTTAAGCCAGGTCCAAGTATTCCAGTAACACCTTTTTATACTTACTGTGTAAGACAAATCACTCTAAAATCTAAAGAGATTTTCAGGATTTGAAACATGAGAAGGGTAATATCATTTTTGAAATAAGAGTCAACGTATGAATAAGGACGATATAGACCAGTGTATTTAACATTGGTTCTGAGGAAATCCTGGAATCCTATTAAAAAGAACCCAATAGTCAGAATGTACTATTTGTTTAAAGACAACCAGTATGGGTTCCATCAGGGAGGACCGTGTTTAGAAAACAAACTGGAGTCGATTAAAGTTATTTCCAAAATGATATGTTAGAACTACTTAGAGGCTGTAACCCATTGATGATTTATATAAGTTTATTCATTTTCAGTTTTCAACATTCACTTCTACAAGATTCTGAATTCCAAATTTTCTCCCCATCTCTCCCCTCCCCCCACCCCAGGAGAGCATGCATTTTGATTACCACTTCCTCCAATCTGCCGTCCTTTCTATAACCCCCCCACTTCCTTCTCTTATCCCCTTCCCTTCTATTTTCCTCTAGGGCAAGATGGATTTCTATACCCCATTGCCTGTATATCTTACTTCACGATTGCATGTAAAAACAATTTTTAACATTCATTTTTAAAGCTTTGAGTTCCATATTCTCTCCCTTCCTCCCTCTCCACCCATCCTCATTGAGAAAGCAAGCAATTAATATAGGTTACACATGTGTAGTGATGCAAAAAACTTCCATAACAGTCATGTTGTGCAAGATTACCCTCTATCCTGTCCTGCCCTCCATTTATTTTATTCTTTCCTTTGACCTGTCCCTCCACAAAAGTGTTTACTTCTGATTGCCCCTTCCCCCAATCTGCCATCCATTCTATAATCTCCCCTCTCTTATCCTCTTCCCCCCTGCTTTCCTGTAGGGTAAGATAGATTTCCATACCAAATTGAGTATGTATGTTATTGCCTCCTTAAGCCAAATCCAATGAGCATAAGGCTCACTTATTCCCTCTCGTTGCCCCCACTTTTACCCTCCATTGTAAAGGCTTTTTCTTGCCTGTTTTTTTGTGAGATGATTTACTACATTCCACCTCTCCTTTTCTCTTTTTCTGAGTCATTCTTCTCAACATTTAATTTTGGTTTTTAGGTATTATCCCTTCATATTCAGCTCACACTGTGCCCTCTGTCTACACAAACACACACACACACACACAAACACACACACACACACATTCCCTCTAACTATTCTAATACTGAGAAAGGTCTCTTGACTTGCAAGTATCATCTTTCCATGCAAGAAAGTAAACAGTTCAACTTTATAAGTCTCTTATGGCTTCTTTTTCCCGTTGAACTTTTCATATTTCTCTTGATTCTTGTATTTGGATGTCAAATATGCTATTCAGCTCTAGTCTTTTCAACAAGAACGCTTGGAAGTCCTCCATTTCATTGAAAATCCATTTTTTCCCCTAAAATATTATGCTCAGTTTTGCTGGGTAGGTGATTCTTGGTTTTAATTCTATCTCCTTTGACCTCTGGAATATCATATTCCAAGCCCTCTGATCCCTTAAGGTAGAAGCTGTTAGATCTTGTGTTATCCTGATTGTGTTTCCACAATACTTGAATTGTTTCTTTCTGGCCCCTTGTAATATTTTCTCCTTGACATGGGAACTCTGGAATTTGGCTATAATATTCCTAGGAGTTTTCCTTTTGGGATCTCTTTCATGAAGTAATCTGTGGATTCTTTCAACTTCTATCTAACCCTATGGTTCTAGAACATCAGGACAGTTTTCTTTGATAATTTCTTGAAAGATGATGTCTAAGCTGTTTTTTTGATCCTAGCTTTCAGGTAGTCCAGTAATTTTTAAATTATCTCTTCTGGATCTATTTTTCTGGTCAGTGGTTTTTCCAGTGAGATATTTCACATTGTCTTCTATTTTTTCATTCTTTTTTCTCTTTTTATAATTTCTTTATTTCTCATAAATTCATTAGATTCCATTTGTTCTATTCTAATTTTTAAGTAATTATTTTCTTAAGTGAGCTTTTAGACCTACTTTTCCATTTGGCCAGTTCTGTTATTTTAAGTCATTCTTCTTCTTATTGGCTTTTTGGACCTCTTTTTTCATTTGTGTTAGTCTACTTTTTAAGGTGTTTTTTTTCAATATTCTTTTGGGTCTACTCTAGCAAGTGGTGGACTCATTTTTTAAACGATTTTCTTGCACCACTTTCATTTCTCTTCCCAATTTCTCTTCTACTTCTCTTACTTGATTTTCAAACTCCTTTTTGAGCTCCTCTATTCCCTGCAACAAGTTCATATTTTTGTTGGAGGCTTTGGATGCAGGAGATTTAAATTTGTTGTCTTTTGGCTGTATGTTTTGATTTTCTTTATCTCCAAAGTAAGATTCTGAATTCTGATGTTTTTTATGCAGTTTGCTCATTTTTCCAGCCAATTACTTGACTTTTGAGCTCTTTGTCAAGGTAGGACTCTGCTTCCAGAGTGGAGAGTGCTCTGTCCCAAACTTCAGTGGTTTTGCACAGCTATTGTCAGAGATGCTTCTTGGCACCTTTTCTTCAGTTCTTCTAAGGTGGTATGATCAAAGGTGAGGTGTTTACTCTTCATCTGACTGTGCTCTGGCCTGTGAGTGCCCATAAGCACTCTTTTCTGCCTTGAAACTGTGAGGAGGATCTTCTCTCCCCATCTGCCACAAACTTTGCTGTGCCAATACTCCTCCTCACCCCAGGACTACCACCCAGGACTGGGACCCAGATCCAAACAGGGCAAAGCAAGAGAATCCTGCCTCAGTGCCAGCACAGAGATCCTTGCAATCTGCCCCCACCCCGATCAGCTGCTCCATCCCCCCACCATCTGTCAGCCTGGAGCAGAAGCAGCTGCAGCTGCTGCTGTTACCACTAGTTGCCATACCCTGGGGCTGGGGCTGAACTGTGCTCTTCCCTCACCCAGGTCTGACAGAGTTTTCCCACTGAACTTCTATTTTGTCTTTGGTGCTGGTGGGTTGAAAAGTCTGGAAACTGCCACAGCAGTCAGCATTTCAATCCTCTGAGGCCTGCTTTAGCCACATCTCTGCTGGTGCAGCCCAGGTGGGACTGTGCTCTGCTCCCAACCCGGTGGGATAGACCCTTCCTGTTGGCTCTCTGATTCATCTTAGGCTAGAGATTTGTTTCACTCTGTCATTTTGTGGGTTCTGCAGCTCCAGAATTTGTTTAGAGTCATTGTTTACAGGTGTTCGGAGGTGTCTGAGGGAGAGCTCAAGTAACTACTGGATTTTACTTCACCATCTTGGCTCTGCCCCCTTTTCTGGATTTTTTTGCATCACTCTCATTTCTCTTCCCAATTTTTCTTTCACTTCTGTCACTTGATTTTTGAGCTCTTCCATGGCCTGAGACCATTTCCTATTTTTTCTTGAAGGCTTTGGATGTAGGAGCCTTGACTTTGTTGTTTTCCTCTGGCTGCATGCATCTATCTTCCTCTTCAGTATGTGTGTAAGAAAACATCTTTTTACCAAGAAAGTGACATTCTATAGTCTTACTCTTTCCCCAAGTTTGCTCATTTTTCCAGTCAATTATTTGAGATTCAAGCTCTTTGTTAAGTGGAGGGTGTACTGCCCCAAGTTTCAGGGGTTTTGTGCAGCTGTTTTCAGAGATATCCCTAGGGACCTGTAAATTCTCGGTTCCTCCAAAGTGGTATGATAAGAGAGGTGTTTTCTCTTGGCCTGGGTTCTTGCCTGTGAGCAATCACAAGCACTCTTTTCTGCCCTGGAATTGCAAGGAGGATTCCCTCTCCATAGCCACCACCAGCTCCACCACACCAGTGCTCCTCCTTGCCCCAGGACCACCACCCAGGCCTGCAACCCAGATCAGTCACTCAAATTCCTCCACTGTCTGTAGGCTAAGAGCTCTAGAAGCAGCTGCTGCTGTGGCAGTGGCTTCCACTGCCCTGGAGCTGGGGCTGTGGCCAGACCAAGCTCCCCTCTCACCTAGGTGAAAGACCTTTCCCACTGACCTTTGAAGCTTTCTTTGGTATTTGTGGGTTGAGAAGTCTGGAAACTGCTGCAGCTGCCAGTGATTCAGTGCCCTGAAGCCTGCTCCAGTCCTATTTGTGCTGGCATGGCCCACACTGGACTATGTTCCACTCTGAGCATAGTGCAATAGACTCTTCCTGTCAGCCTTCCAGATTGTCTTGGACTGGAAATCCCCTTCACTCTGTCATTTTGTCGCTTCTGCTGCTCTAGAATTCATTTAGAGTCATTTTCACAGGTATTTTGAGGGGTTTGGGGGGAGACCTCAATCAGGTCCCTGCTTCTGCTCTGCCACCTTGGCTCTGCCCCCCCCCCCCACCATTGATGATTTAAAAAAAAATAAAGTTAAAATCATAGGAAAAGACAGAAATTTCTGCATTTCACAAGTCTTTTCCCCTGCTTTGGAATTTAAAGTTTTTTTTTTAATAATCTGTTTCGTCTCTACCTTGAAATCTTATTATACATTATTTCTTTTCATGGACCCTTGGGCTGTGCACACTGAACTTGTTGTTCTTCACATGTGAAGTTGCATTACTATCTCCTTTCTTCATACAGACTGTTCCCCAAGCTGGGAATGAGCTCTTTCCTCACTGGTGCCTCTTAGAATTCCTTGTTTTCTTAAATGCTCAGCTCAAGTACTGCATTCTACATGAGAGCACTCTTGATCAGCTAAATTACTGTTACCCCCAAATTAATTAGTATTCATTTTATATAGAACTTGTTCATAGAGTAAATGTTTTTTTTCTCCTGATAGAATGCAAACTTCCTGATGACAAACAATGTTTCAATTCTGTCCTTGTCGTCCTGTATCTAAGAATGTGTCTAACTTGTAGTAGGTGTGTAAAAAATGCTTTGTGGCACAATGAATACAGCATTGGGCTTAGAATTAGGAAGACTCATTGTCATGAGTTCAAATGTGGCCTCAGACACTTACAAGTTGTGTGATCTTGGCAAGACACTTAAGTGTCTCTTCATCTATATGATAAACTGGAGAAGGAAGTGGCCAACCCCTCCAGTATCTTGGCCAAGAAAACTCCAACTGGGGTCATGAAGAGTTTGACAAAACTGTAACAATTGGATGATAACAGTAATAAATGTTTGTCTATATATTGTGCTTTTACATTTTTTTTGTTATGTTATCTCCCTCCATTAGACTATGATTTCCAGAAATTATCTGAGTGCTTGGCACACAGTAGGTACTTAATAAATGCTTTTTGACTTGACTTTAGTGATTAGTTAACAAAAGTTCACTGAAGTACTTCATATATTAATGATATAATTACTGTAATGTTTCTCTCCACCACTGTAGCTCACTAAGGTTTTAACCTTAGTACACAGCCTGTGAAGTACACAATACACAATCACAGTGAGATGCTAAGACTGATAAAATCATTACCTGGGACCTATCGTTTTGGTGATGAGCCTCTCTAAGTCTCTCTAGGCACATACTTTGATACCCATCACAGAAGTCATACACTAAGTGAAGGATTCTTAATTCTCTTGCGTTGTTAACATGTGACCCCCCCCAGACCTATGGAGGAATCTGAAATGAAAGAGTCCAATACAGCAATTAAATGCATTTATTGCCTGAAAAAATACTTTTAGCGGAGAGAAGATCTACAAGGGAGCAGAGAGCTAGAGAGTTCTTTAGCTGCTCAAAGCAAAGAGAAGACGGGGTGAGATAATATAGTTTTTAAAGGCATTGGGGGGTAGTGTTAAGGGAGAAGACATCTATAGATAGGATAAACCAGGGAGTAAGGTGTTTGGAAAGTCCCAAGTCTGCTGCACCTGCTGCTCAAGGCTGCCTTGAGTTGTTCAAGGCTGGTCCGGCTTTTGCAGGCATCTCCAAGTTCACCTAGAGTTCACTTGCCAAAGGATCACTACTATGTCAAATAGCTCTGTTTCTCAGAAATCCTTATAATTGTCTGGTTGTTGTGTAACTCCACTGTCCTGCTCCCCTGACCCATGAAGAAGGGAAGTTTTAGCACACAGTATAGTCATTACAGAGCTCATATCCACGGTGTATATGCATTAAAAAAAAAACTCTGGCAATATGGTGAACCTATGAATTCTTGCCCATAATAGTAGTTTTTAATTGCATGCAATAAAATATATAAGCTTACAAAACAAATGCATTATTATGGAAATAAAGATGTATTTTTTTCTCATCTGAGTTCATGGCTTATTTTGTACTCTGTTAGGTCCTTAGATCTTAGGTTATGAACTTCTCCTCTGAGACATCTAAACCATCACTACATGACCTTACGCAAGTTACTTACCTTGCCTGGCCTCAGGGGGTTGGGTTAGGTGACCTCTGAGGTTCCTTTCAGCTATATATCTATGATGCTATAAACCCATTTCTCCAGGTTAGGGGGATCAGTCTGATGTTGATCTTTATTAGCAGAGGTCACTACTATCCTTATGAGTTCAAAAGGTCAGGAGAATGCTCAGGTTTCTTGTCATTTCAGAGTCTGTATTGGCGTGCCATTGTGGCATTTATGCCCTGAGGATGAAGAAGTGACCTTTGAGCCTCAGCCCCAATATAGCAAAGAAAAAGACTCATGCAAAAAAGAACTCCAGCTGATGAGAGTATAGACACCCCAATCCCTAATGGTATCCTGAGGGGAATATGTAACCAGTCTTATTCTGGGAGAGGACCAAGTGCCTAATTACACCTAGAATTGTGATTTTTTTTTCCCATTGGAATTGGTTCTAGCTTTTTTTTTAATGTGTTCTTTCCTGACTTCAGATTGAAAGAGCCTTGAATATGCAGTCAGAAACCTGGATTTTAATTCTGGAATTTACAATCTGTGAGAGACTTTGAGAAAAGATGCTTCATTTTATCATAGGATCATAGGGTAAGAGTTGGAAGAAACCTCAGACTCTTACTCTAACTCCCTCCTTTTACAGGTGAGGAAACTCAGAACCAGAGAGGTACATTGACTTGCC